>NC_083884.1:57152900-58370400 GCF_032452875.1 Bos javanicus | reverse complement strand
CTCACAGCACTTAGCCTGGGGCATCTGCTATTGCTTTGACTACTGACGTGTTTGTAGGCTGATCAAACAGAAACAGAGAAAGGAAAATGTGAGTTCTTTCTAAAACAATCAAGATTCCTCTAAGTCAGCATGGTCTAGGAGAACTTTCTGAGTCAATGGAAACATTCCACGTCTGCTTGTGTTTTTTGGTATTTTAGCCATGGCCCACATGAAGCAACTGAATATTTCAAATGTGCTTAGGGACTTCCCTCATCGTCCAGTGGTTAATACTGCGCTTCCACTGGGCGGGTCATGAGTTCAATCCCTTGGTGGGGAACAAAGATCCCCTATGTGGCTCGGCTGAAAAAAAAAGCACCTATTGTCACTGAGAAATTAATTGAATTTTTAATTTTATTTCACTTTAATTAGCCATATATAGTTAGTGGCTATAGCACTGCGTGGTGCTGGCCAAAGCCTTACTGTCTCTAAAGACTGAAGGCATGTATGGCTCCTAACTGAGAAAGGGGCGTCTTCCCTGAGGGCTTATGGGGGCACAGGGAGGGATGTCTGCACTCAGACATTTCTTTTTAAATTGAAGGATAGTTGGCTTACAATGCTGCATTAGTTTCAGTGTATAGCAAAGTAATGCAGTTATACATACATATATTGCTATTGTTTAATCACTAAGTTGTATCTGACTCTTTCGGGACTCCATGGACTGTAGCCTGCCAAGGTGCTCTGTCCCTAGGATTTCCCTGGCAAGGATACTGGAGTGGGTTGCCATTTCTTTTTCATGGGTTCATATACATACATATGTGTATATATATTACATATACATTATATATATGTACGTATACATATAAATGCACACATATTATGTACAAGGCTTCCCAGGTGGATCAGTGGTAAAAAATCTGCCTGCCAATGCAGGAGCTGCAGGAGCCATGGGTTTGATCCCTGGGTTGAGAAGATCCCCTGGTGTAGGAAATGGCAACCCACTCCAGTATTCTTGCCTAGAGAATCCCGTGGACAGAGGAGTCTGGCAGGCTGTAGTCTATGCGGTCACAAAAAGTCAGACATCACTGAGCTACTAAGCACAGCAGAGAGTATATTTGATTTACAATGTTGTATTAGTTCCGGTGTCTAGCAAATCGATTCAGTGAGACACAGACACACACCCACATACATATATGTTTCCTTTCCATTATAGGTTATTATAAGATATTAAGTATAGTTTCCTCTGTTATGCAGTACAACCTTGCTTTTTTAAAAAACTATTTTCTATACAGACGTGTGCAAATGTTAATCTCACACTCTTAATTTATCTCCCCCCTCCCACTAGATGTTCATTTTCCATATATATGAGTCCATTTCTGTTTTGTAAATACGTTCATTTGTATCATTTTTTCAGATTGCACATATAAGTGGTATTATATGGTATTTGTCTTTGTCTGACTTCACTCAGTACGATAATCTCTAGGTCCATCCATGTCGCTGCAAATGGCATTGTCTCATTCCTTTTTACGGCTGAGTAACTGCCCATTGCTCACAGAGCCCAGGAATCTGGGAATTCTCTGCTTCCTTTCCAGACTCCCCACTTCCATCACTCTTGGCCCCGACCTCCACTCCCCTCTCTTCCCAGGGAGCACACCGTGTCCATTCCTATGTCCATCCTTGCCCTCCCTGGAATGCCCTTTCATCTCCCCTCTGTCAAGAGTCAGCTCCTACTCACCCTTACAAGGCCCGCTTCACACACCACCTCTCCTGGGGGTTAAATAAGATCATGCTTGTAAAAGGTCTAGTATACAGTCAGCTCTGACCAAACATGAACTGTATTTGATCCCTGGGTCAGGAAGATCCCCTGGAGAAGAGAATGGCTACCCATTCCAGTATTCTTGCCTGGAGAATCCCATGGAGAGAGGAACCTGGTGGGCTACAGTCTACGGGGTTGCAAAGAGCTGGACACAACTGAGCGACTAACATTTAACTTGTGGCGATTGAAGTCCAGACAGATTAGGTAACTTGTTAAGATCACACCACCAGTGAGAAGCAGAGGAAATTTTGCAATTAAATGCCTCTTCCTTGCTGCCCTCCTCATTGAGAATCACTGAGAACAGGGCTTGAGGGGGGGCATTTGATTGGATTTCATACTCATGAAGAATCTCAAATTTAGATATCGAATGTTTCCCCCAAAATGAGGTGGTGGTAGTGAATGTGTTTATCCACTAAATGCAATTTTGCTAACTCCAGGTTATCATTTCTTCATTTAAGTAAGTACACTGGGAGCCCACGGATGGAGGTAGACGGGGCCTTGGCTTGACTTCTGAGAAGCCTGAATGGTGACTCTCCTTGGCCAGTACTTTTGAGTCTTGGTCCTGCCCAGCTGCCTGAGGGATCTTGGTTTAGATCAGAAATTCTCAGCCTGTAACTACTGATATTTAGGTTCAGATAATTCTTTGTGGTGGGGACTGCCCTGTGCATTGGAGAATGTTTAACAACATCCTTGGTCTCTCCTCATTAGATACCAGTAACATCTCCATCACCAGCTGGGACAACTGAAAACATCCCAGGAGATCAATCAATGTCCCTGTGGGGAGGGGAGGAATTAGACTCCTCCCTATTGAAGAGCAGGCGTAGCTTCAGTCAAGGACCACAAACCCACGCTTCCCGGCTCTCCCGTCCCTGTTCCACACCCACCCGGGGCCTGTGAGGATTTATTTACTAGTTGTGCCTTGTTCCCAGACGGGCCTGAGGAACCTGCCTTCGCTCAGTGGCTCCCACATCTGCTCAGTGTCCTTATTCCCCTGCAAAGACATCCTCCAGTGAACCTGGAATTATGGCAGACCAGCGAGGCCAGAGCCATCCTGCGGTCAAGCTTGGTGGTTCTCAAACATCAGGGTGCATCAGAATCAATTGAGGGGCTTGTTAAAATTCCCCCCAGCCCATCTCCAGAGAGTCTGAAATAGTGGGAAGCCTGGAATCTGCATTGTCAAAAGCACCCACACCGTCCAAGGACACCTGTGAAAACCTGTTTCCCTGGGAGAGCTCTGAGATACACTCGCGCAGTGAGTACAGGTGCCCTCCTGGCTAGAAGTGCCGCCCTCCCCCAGCTCTCCTTCTCCCCCTGCCTTAGTGTGAGGCTCTCCCTCCTACCTGTGCTGCTTGGCAAGAACTAAACTAAAGCCCTTTCCTTCCACTTCACTAGTTGGATCCTCATACTCAAGCCAAGAGTCGGTCTAGCATCTCTAAACCTTCTGAGGATCTTTGCCAGATCCTTCCAACCGAGGCTCCCTGATCTCACGGGCATCGGGATGGGGGTCCCAGGCCAGACTCCACAGGCAGTTTGCACGTGTTGGTTGGCCCCATGCTGACCACTAAACCTCCCCTGACCAAGGACCCAGGATGGGGAGCAGGTGGGCCAGGCCTGGGTACAGGGCGCAGCCTGGAGGTGGAGGCCACCCACTCCAGCCCAACCAGGCGAGGAGGCCGCCGAGGAGCAGCTGGTCCTGGCAGGAAGCCCTGCTCGCATCTCTCCGCAGACACCACGCTCTCTTCCAGCTCCCCTCCTCGCCCTCCACACTCCAATGGTCTTTGGCTTCTGCTTCTATCTGGTTGCAGATTCTGATAGCTGAGTTGAAGCAGGAAGATTTGGGGGGCTGTGCAAGTGGGGTCTCTGTGCAGCTTTCCTTCTAGACTCCATCATGCTGGAGTTTGCAGGGGTGGTTCTTGATAAAGGTACGCTCTTCAGAGCAGGCATTCCACAGTGAGTGTTTTAGCGAGGGCCTCAAAGCTCCAAAACAACCATGATTCTCATTCCTAAGATCACAAAAGCTGGGCAGGATTCTCCAACTCATGTCTGTAGGCCCCAGGCTAGGGGGGATGGGGCTGAATTTGGGTCCCAGCTCCTAAGGCCAACTGTCTTACTGGGATTTGACTTCTTGCTAACAGCCCCTCTGATATATCTTTTTTTTTTTTTTTTTTGAGAGGCTGGGAATAGGTTTTAATGTAAAATATCTTGATTTATCTATTTTGCCACAAATTCACTTTTTAAGAAAAAGATTTTTGGCCATGCCCCACGGCATGTGGGATATTAGTGCCCTGAGCAGGGACTGAACCCACATCCTTTGCATTGTAAGGTGGATTCTTAACCACTGAACCATCAGGGACGTTCCAAGGTGTGTTGTTTTAAGGCACCAAGGTTGTGGTCATTTGTTAACAGCAGCCATAGGAACAATGGCAGATACAATGAGCGGGTGTTGGGATGGTTGATGGCCCTGCCCCCGTGTCTATGTCTGACCTCACTGCCTATTGCTCTCCTCCTGCTTGCTACACTCAAGGCCTCCCTTTAGTTCCTTGAACATCCCAACCTCGTTCCTGCCTCAGGACCTTTGCTCCTGCTGTGCCCTCTGCCAGGAACACCCCTGCCTAGATTTCGCAAGGTTCTCACCTTCTGGCCTTGGTACAAATGCCTGCAGAGAGGTTTTCCCCAACCTTCCGATCCAGCGTGCTACCCAACCCCAAGCCACTTCTCTTGAAGTCACTGTATGATCTCCTCCACAGCACACATTGCTATCTAAAACGACTGCATGTGTCTATTTATTATTCCTCGAGTGTTGTCTATGAGATGACTCTGTAGTGGATCATCAGTGGATCCCCAGCTCTGAGGACAGTATCTGAGGCAGAATAGATGCTCCATAAATATCCAGTGACTGAGAGATGCTGAGAAGCCATCAGTTACATGCAATTTGAGGTGGGTGAGCTTCTTTCCCCTCCAGAATGAGGGGCTGGGTGCCCACTAGACCAGGTGGCAGGGACATACGTGGGAGGAGGTCACAGAGCAAGTGCATTAACTGATTTAACAGGACCCCTGGCCCCTGCCTAGGAAAGAACTTATGGTGGCGGAGAGGGCAGTGCTGGAAGTCACTCACACTCAAATAGTCAGGGTGAGAAGTTGCTCCCAGATTCTGCATGACGGCAAAGTTATCAGAGTTAATTCCTGAGTTGAAAAATGCCAAAAAAAAAAAAAAAAAGAGAGAGAGAAAGAAGGAATAAAAAAAACAGTAGAAAAGAAAGAATGGAAATTGCCACCAGATGATGCACAGCCATGAGAAAGATCAAGTGCAGCCTAGGGGGAGGGGCTCTCAGGCATCAGTGCTGACATTGGTTGATCCGAGGTCACCTCTCTAGGGAGGCTGTCTTTAGTAGACGGCAACCTCAGGGCCTTGGTTTCCCCTCCAGTCTGAGAAAATACTCTGATAGCCTCAGAAAGTTGATGGCTAGTGGTTAAGGGCACTGTGGCCAACAGTGCAATCTACAAGCTTAGTAGAGGTCAAGAACGTGGGCTTAGAGTCAAGTTCGGACTTTGCTGCAGGCTGGCTGTGTGACCTGGCACAAGAGACTACACCTCTCTGAGCCTTGGTTTCCTATCAGGAAAATGGGGTGCTATGTGGAGGAAGTGAATTACTTGATGTGAAGACCATAGCCTGGGGCCAGGCCCACCTGGAGTGCTCAGCAGAGGCTGGCTAACATCATGGGGATGAAACTTAGGCTTGTCACAGGAGGAGGCCCCTCCCCCCAAAAAGCGGATTCTCTAGGGTTAAAATCGACTTCTGTTCCTCCAGCCACATTTGCTTGTCTGGTTTCTTTTTAAACTCTAGACGCTCACTGTGAGATTGCTAGGTAGAACCTGGATAGAACCCTGTGGCCAGTGCTGTGTGACCCTGGGCAAGTTGCTTCACCTCTCTGAGCTTCAGTTCCTTCTTCTATAGGCGGGGGCTAGAACCACAGGTCCTACTTCAGGAGCTGCATTCGTACAGGTTCTAAAGAGGTGACTGTTGGGAAGGTACTCCTATAAGTAACCAAGGGAGGGCCCTGCAAGCAGACGAGGAGTTATCAGAGCGCAGGACGAGGTGGCTGGCCGGCTGGTCCAGATGGATGCTGGACCGTGGACCTTGGCCTCTTTAGAACCCTCCTTCAGGGCAGCAAGCTGAGCAACCTGGATATCCTCTGACATGCAGCATTTTAAAGTGACCGCTCCCGAGGACAGAAGGCCCCGAATTCGCCGCCTCCCTTCCTGATCACCCTTCACCCGCTGTCACTGCCTGCTCAGGGTCCCCTCCCTCCTCCTGGGATGAAGGGAGGAGACTGTGTCTCAAGTCAACATCACTTATCTCCCCAAACACAGGCCGACACCCCAAACAACAGGACAGGGGTGCCCCCTGAGGGAAAGGGACTAGCTGGAGCAGGGGAATAAGTCCAGGTCCAAGGGGAAAGAAGGACGGAAGGAGGAAAATAAGGCCAAGAGAGCAGAGGAGTCAAGGTCGCTGCTGAGAACCAGTGATGGCCCAGCCTCTGCTCAGACCCAGAAGCCACAGATGCCGAGTGGGACCCGGATGTGGGGCTCTGGGCCCAGCGGGCTGCTGGCTTCATTGTCACCCAGCATCTAGGATGCTGGTCTGACCCCACCCCCAAAAGCAGCCTGGATGGAGAGGGGCCTGGGAGGATGAGTCGTTTCCAGGCAGCTGTGTGTGCTGTGGGGCTTGAACATTCCCAGGCCAGCGCCCCGAGACGGGCTCTGAATGACATGCTGCCTCTGGGGTTGCGTTTCCTGACTTGGGACACTGATTCATAACAAGACACTTATTTTAGCCATGAGCAAACAGCTTTGCAATCTGTGGTTGTTACGACGATGGCCGATGCTTCTGACATCACAATGGGAGGGAGGTGATGTCAGGGGTGAGGGACACCCTGGCAACACAAATGGCAATGCCACTCGAGGAGGAAGGTCCTGACTGCCTCGCAGACTTTGGACACCTTAGAGTGAAAACAAAAACACGAAACATGCTTCAATCTCTCAGCCGAAGTCTCAACGTGGGTTTATGTATAAATTCGGCTTTAAATTCTACTGAACTTGCAACTACTGGGAAATCAAAGACAGGACATCGTTTTACCAGGAATCATTCACCATTTGGGAAAACCGCATCACCAAGGCGACGCTGTGCGGCAGGTGGTGTCAGAGTTGCCAACACAACACACCTGTGTCAATCTGCATCGTGTTTGCAGCGATTCTATCTTTAGGTGCCAACATGTGACACTCTGGTGGAGCCGTGCCTGTGTGCCGATATGTTAAATTATAGGCTCTTTTATTATAAATGACTTTTATGCTCTGTAGCCTTTATTCTATCGTTAGGGCATTACACTGATTTAAAAAATGTAAAGTGTGGGTAGGCTACATGCTCCATGAAGGAGCTTCTGGTTAGTGAAGGGGGCATTTCAAAATATTTGTTAAAAAAACAGAGTGCAGGGGGAGAGCCATGCATCCAGCCATGGAGCCGGGGGGAACACATGCTATTACAGTATTACTCATCCTTAGAACCATTCATCTCAGTGGGTTTCGTGGAGCCATATACTTGCCCTGGGTCACTTTCTCCCAAAACATTTCTCCACCTAAGCAGTTTTTCCAGCTGCCTGTGGTCAACCACACTGCAGGTGATGTGGGGTCCCTGGTGGAGGACCCTGAGGGATGAGGGTGGCTGAGAACTCAGATGTGACCTCCTGAGGCGGGAAATGGGTCTGTGGGAGCAGCGCTCCAAGGCAGACGGATCTATCTTGCCTTCATTCTTGGGGACACAAAGGCTGCTTCCCCGAGACAGAGTTTGGAGAGGCCCCTTGGGGCCTGGCTACCAAGTGGGCTCCCATTAAAGTTCATGGGACTCAAGTACCTCATCCCAGCCTGGGGTCCTGTCCACAGCCTTTATGTCCTGGACTGCAGGCTAGGAGAGGGTATTTGCTTGTATTTGCTCCTTGGATAGGGCGTGCAGCTCCCAACTATAGAAGGGACTTCTCTACATCATAACCGGAGAGTCAGACTCCTGGGCCGGGGTGGGGCTGAAACAGAGCCCTCGGGGTTCTGAGGCTCACACTCCACGCCTAGCTGATAATCAGAACCAAGTACACAGGACATTAGACCCAGGGGTTCCACTGGCATGCAAGGTGAGATGGTCCTATTCATGGACTCACTCCTGCTTCTGCAAGAGGTGGTGCTGAGGATGGGCGGGGCACGTAAAGGATTGGGGTGGGGAGAAGCCATGCCCAGGAGCCTCGTAGGATGGGCACTTCTGATGTCGTCTAGAAAAGAAGGCCAGTGATTGATTCTGGAGTCTCTAGCTGCCTTAGAATTCAAGCCCACGGAGTGAGACTTGGGAGTACCTACTGGCTGCCCAGAAACTACCTCACGGCTACACCCTCCATCTCCACCGAGTATGTCACAGTGGGGACCCCTGGGAAGTGGGTTCTAGCCCGCGGGGGGCTCCTGTGCTGGTTGTGGGAGAATGAGGTGCCAGGTCACTGTCACCGGGAGAACCTTGAGGACGTGATCCTGGCCTCCAGCTCTGGAAATGGACATTAGGCCACTGGGGACCCCCAATCATCTGTCCCACGGAGAGGGTCACACCACGCCCTGTGTATGTGGCCTAAGACTCGCTGTCTCTCGTGGAGATGGGACCCAGGGTGTGGCAGACTCCAGGGTGTCTGTGGGGAGCTCGCAGGAGAGAGGAAGGGTGGATGGGAGGGAGGAGCTGGGCGGGCAGGAGGTGCCCTCTGTCGCCCTCTGCCCAGGTCTTCCGACAGAGCCTCCACTTTCCTCCTTGGGGGTCTTGCTGGATTGGCTCAGTTTTTGGCCAGGCGCGAGATGCTGGAAAAGCCCCAGGATGCAATGGTGGCCAGGGTGGGCTTCCACAGACTGGGGGGTGCACAGTGGGCGGTCTGGGGGCTGCCCTGCCAGGACTGGGTCCCATGCAGGCACAAGTGCACTTCAGGACCTTGGCACCTGCCACTGCCTCTGCCTGGATGCCCCTCCCCCTTGCAGCTGTGAGCCTCCCCGCCCCTGCCTCTGGGTCCTCCCCTGCTGCCTTCGTAGTGTGGCCTGCCAGATTCCCCCCCGCAATGTTACCCTCCCCAACACTTCCTGGCCCTTCCCCGCTCTATTTATCTCCTCAGTGCGTATGACTAATGGTTTACAGCGTTAACCTCTCGCTTCTTTGGCTTCCCCACTGCACTGCAAGCTCCCCAAGTCAGGGGGTTTGTCTCTTTCAGTCCCTCCCCCAAAGCCAGAGGACTTGTCCATTCATTGCTCCATCCCAGGGCCCAGAAGAGTACCTGCACAGAGTAGGTCCTCTGTGAACACTTCCTATATGAATACACGCAGGGGCCTGGGAGCTAGTCAATTCAGGCCCCCACAGGATTTCCCAGTGACTTCTAAATGCCCTTGGAACTCTCAGGGGTCCTTGAGAAGAGGACTGGGAAAGCGCGGCCTGGATTTCTGGGGACCTCAGGTCTGAGCCTCCCTCTGTGTCTCCCAGGATCTGCCTAGTAACACTGTGGGCTGTAGCGTCAGTGCTAGACCTTAGAGGGGAGTGGAAGAAGGCAGAGAGAAAACCTGCCCCTCTCCACGTGTGTGTTCGCTCAGTCACTCAGTTGTGACCAACTCTTTGCGATCTTTTGGACTACGGCCTGCCAGGCTCCTCTATCCATGGGACTTTTCAGGCAGGGATACTGGAGTGGGTTGCCATTTTCCTACTCCGGGGGATCTTTCCAACACAAGATTGAACTCGTGTCTCCTGGGTCTCCTATTTCCCCACCACCTGGCCCATCTGCTCCTCAGCGACTGTGCAGCCCCTGGAGGGTCAGAAAATGCCAATCCGGCAAATACAGAGGGGCTGGTACCCAGTTCTAATTTTTAAAAAAATTTTTGGCCACACCACTCGGCATATGGGATCTTAGTTCCCTGACCAGGCATTGAAGCTGTGGCCCCTTCAGGGGAAGCATGGGGCCCTAACCACTGGACCCCAGGGAAGTCTTTGGTGCCCTGTTCTTCAACTGCTGGCCTCAGCTTCCATGTAATCAGAGCAATGCCAGAGTTTTGGGGAATGGGGACTAATTCTCTATTTTGTCTCCAGTTTCTCTCTTTAGAAGTTTTCTTGCCCTGGATGGGCTGCCCCCAGGAGAAAGCCAGTTTGGGCTGAGGCTCGCCCAGCACCCAGTTCTTTCTCTCTCTCCCCAGATTCTCAGCATCATCCACACCCAGGTCGGCCATGCCCAGGCGCCTCTCCTCATGCAGTGACCTCAGGGAAGGCCCCACCATCTGAGCCTTAGTCTTCTCACTCTTGAAATGTGGATTGCAAAAATACCCACCTTGTGGGGGTGCTGGAAGATGGGGCCTCAGCTACAATGATTATGAGCTCTGGGTTTCATGGCAAGAGATACGCACTAGACACTATGTCCATTCCATTCCGCAATGGCAATTTCCAGGGCAAGAGGCAAGGGGGGGTTGAGCGGGTGTACGTGTGCTCGGATGCCTGAGACACTCAGCTTGGCTCCCAGGCTGTGAGACTGAGCTGCCACACACGCTCGCGTACAACACATATGAGCACACACAGGCACCCCTGCAGCTTACCTGTCCACCTGGATTTCCACGTCCTTGGTCTCTGTCTTGGCAGGTCCCCCTCCATTGATCGCTTTGCCCCCACTGGTGAGAAGGTTCAGGACAGGCTCTATCTCTTTGAGCAGTTTATTGTTCTCTCCGCTTCCCTGGAGGGCGACCCCAGTGCTTTTCTTGGCCGGGTCCTGGCCTGGGGGCCTGGCAGCCAGGCCGTTGGCGTGGGCGAGGGAGCTGGCTTCCTGCCCCGGGTCTGGCGCATGCTGGGGCCCATTGCCGGGCCCTGTGGCCCCGTCCACCACCAGCGTCTGCTCTCTGCTGGCTGACGCTTGGTGGGATAGGTCAACGGCTGCTGTGGGGGGACCCAGGGGCCGGGTCACCCGGATGGTCTTGGGGGTCCCGTCCCCGGTGAAGGTGGTTTCCAGGTGCGTGGTGAAGCCCTCGGGGCCCCTGAGGATGAGCACCACGTGGGTCTCAGAGGCAATCCCCCTGAGCACCTCCAGGGCGCTGTCGTAGCTCAGGTCCACCAAGGGCTGGCCATTGACGGCGAGAATGATGTCCCCAGCCTGGATGAGGCCGCTTTGCTCCGCGGCGCCCCCTCGGATCAGGTCAGAGATGATCACGGGTGGCTTGCTCACCCTCTCCTTCACCAGGAACCCCAGGCCCCCCACTTTGCGCTTGAAGAGGCGGACAGAAATGACATTGGGTTGGATCTGCTGAACGCTGAACATGTGGCTCTCCATGGTGTCTAGTGTCTAAGGGTCCACAGACCTCAAAACGGGTCTGGCCGAGGTCAGGTCCCCAGGAGTGGCCGGGCTTCAGGCCGCGCCGGGAGGAGGAGCCGGGGGCTGGTGCTGCGGGGCTGCAGCCGGGACGGGGAGCTGCTCTCGGTGCTGGTCTTCTGTGCCTCTGACGTCAACTCAGCGTCACTCGCTCATTGCTGTTGCGCCGTCGGTGGCATGATTTCCTGCGTCTGCCTCCTTCCTCGGTCTCTAAGGAAGTGATGGTTGATCAGGCAGACGTCAGGGGAAGCAGTGGGATGAGTCCCTATGCCACAGGTCAGGCGGATCCCGGAGGAGACGTGTCTGGTGGCTGTGCCTAGGGGTGACGCATGCTAGCATGGACTATCCAACTGGGCATCGTCAGCCCGCCAGAGGCAGATCCGATCCGGGTCTTCCTGAGGTCAAGAGAAGGAACAAGGGAGGGGAGGAAAAGGATTAAAAAAAAAAGAGAGAGAGGGATGTGGGATGCCCAAGACCACCTTTAAAACTAACATGGGAAACACAGCCAACTGAGAAGTCTAGCCATAAGATGCTCTGGAGTTCTGAAGACAACCTAGACACAAAATTCTTCTTCCTCCAGGGGGGCACACTCGCAGGTGGCTGCATATCGCCTGGTTTCATTTCCATGATCAAAGCCCTGTGAGACCGGGGGGGCTCCTTGGGAAAACCACTGAGGAGTCAGCCCCAGAAATCAAATGGCAAGAACCCTAGGACTTCCCATCTTTTTTTCACCAGAAGAAGTCAGCACTCCGACCCTGTCATGCAGCCTTTGCCTCTCTGCTTTTTGCAACATTTTTCCATCCTCAGGTCAGGAGCTTGGCCGACAAGGATCACGGGGTGTGGGGCTCTCCATTCCCACCACTCCCAAAGCCCCCATCACAAACCCATCAACAGGAAATGACGTCACCCTCTACAGAACCACGGATGAGGAAGGTCAGCTGGACTTCAGGACCGTCATTTTTGTAATGATTCACTTATCTCAGGTTCAAAAGGACAGACTTGGCCACACTCCATCCCGTGATAAGCCAAAATTGGTATAATAAATACCAAAGACATAGGTCCTCGTCAAACTCTGGAGGGCATTTGTGTATCACAGACTGTCTGAAATCCTAACAGAGAAACATTAGGAAGTGTGGACTCTGTCCCCCTAGGGTTAGATAAACACAGAGCTGGTGCGCAACGAATATTTGTGGAACAAGAAAAAGCCCAAAAGATGGTGGACACTCATTGAGTGCATATGTTCTGTGTATTTTTTTCCTCCTTTGATCTTCACAGTTAACTCTTCAACAGACGAGAAGACTGAGACTTGGGAAGGTCCAGTGACTTGTCCAAGGTCAGATGGAGAAGGATGGTGGGAGGAGGATTTGAACTCAGATCTGCTCCATTCTTGAGTCTGAGCTTTTAAATACTCTAGTTTTTAACAATTTATAGTCTAGTGACTTTTGCAATTCCCACCAGCTTCACCAGACTCAGAGAAGGGACTGGAGTACCAAAAGACCACATGGAGGCCACCTGAAGATGCTGTAGCCCAGGTGAGGTGTGTGCACCCATGGCATGGGCCCAATGAGCAGCATGGAAGCACATCTTATGTGTCTGGGTTGGGGCAGGTGACCTGTGGGTTACGGGTGGAGTGGGGCAGGGTGGGAGGTAGCAGAAAATCCCTTCATCTCTTTTCCTACCCCCAGTTCCAGCCTCAGTTTCCTCTTTGCCCTGGCACCCCTTGCCATCAGCATCCTCAAAACTCCTTCACCCAAGGAGGGAGCTCTTATCCATCACTACTGACAAAGCAACACTCCCTTGTTTCCCTTTTAGCGGATTTCCGGGGTCACCCCAGGGCTGAGGCAGCCGATAAACTCCTGCCGCCTCTGAAAGCAGGGGGTGGGTGGGGATAACTCTCCCTGCACCCCGAGAAAGAGGCGCTACCTCCCAGATCCCCCTTTAAGGGAGGGTGGTGGTTAGCAAGTTCAGCCTCGCCCTTTTGCAGCTTGCGTTATGTAACTCTGCCAGCCCCTCTGTGTGGGTGAGGGAGTCATGAATACCCAGACCCAGCCTGGGCTGCTTTCTCCATCTGGCGTCGCTGTGAGTGTGTGTGTGTGTGTGTGTGTGTGTTTCTCTCTGTGTATTCATGCATCGCCCTCCTGCTGTGTCATTTCTCTGCTGTGTGTGTGAGCCTGTGTGGCCCGTGTGTTGACAGGCTGAGTGTCTTTCGGCGTCTTGCTGCTGGCCTTCTGGCTTGCAGAGAAAACCAGCCCAAACTGCTATGTCCTTCCTCACTGGGGTGGATTGGTCAACCTCCCTACCCGCCCCCACCCTGAGCTCTGGTTTCCTTAACTCTCCCAGAGCTCTCATGGTACCCATTTCTTCTGGGTACCAAACCCAGGATGCTCACTGTTTAGTTGATGGCAGAGACAGCTGGGACCTCCAGATCTTTTGAGTGTTCTAGTTTGGCACTGGGCTCCATTCTTTAATTCAAGAAGGGACTTGAAGGTGAGCTCTTCGGGAGGTGGGGGCCCCCAGCTTGCTTCTACCCCATACTGGCTTCAGCCAGAACTTACCAAAGGGACTTTCCTGGTGACTCAGTGGTAAAGAATCCACCTGCCAATGCAGATGACATGGGTTCAATCCCTGATCTGGGAAGACCCCATGTGCTGTAGAACAACTAAGCCCGTGCACCACAACTCCTGAGTCTGTCTAGAGCCTGGGAACTGCAGCTACTGAGCCCACGCGCCACCGTTACGGAAGCCTGCTTGCCCTAGAGCCCCCGTGCTCTGCAGCAAGAGAACCACCGCAATGAGAAGCCCGCGCACCGCAACTAGAGAGTGGCCCCCACTCCTCGCAACTAGACAAAAGCCCTCACAGCAACCAAGACCCAACACAGCCAAAAATAAACAAATAAAATTATTAAGAGAAATAACTAGTTGAGGCACTGCATTAAAAAAAACACTGCATTAAAAACTAAATGCTGGAGAGGGTGTGGAGAAAAGGGAACGCTCTTGCACTGTTGGTGGGAATGTAAATTGATAAAGCCACTATGGAAAACAGTATGGAGAGTCCTTAAAAAACTAGGAATAAAACCACCATATGACCCAGCAATCCCACTCCTAAGCACATACCCTGAGGGAACCAAAATTGAAAGAGACAAATGCATCCCATTGTTCACTGCAGCACTATTTACAATGGTTGGGACATGGAAGCAACCTAGATGTCCACTGACAGAAGAATGGATAAAGAAGTTGTGGTGCATATACACAGGGCTTCCCAGGTGGCTCAGTGGTGAAGAATCCGCCTGCCAATGCAGGAGATGCAGGAGACGTGGGTTTGATCCTTGGGTTGGGAAGATCCCCTGGAGGAGGAAATGGCAACCCACTCCAGTATTCTTGCTTGCAAAATTCCATGGACAGAGGAGCCTGGTGAGCTATAGTCCATGGGGTCACAAACAACTCGGACACAATTGAGTGACATGGAATATTGCTGCTGCTGCTGCTGCTGCTAAGTCACGTCAGTCGTGTCTGACTCCGTGTGACCCCATAGACGGCAGCCCACCAGGCTTTCCCGTCCCTGGGATTCTCCAGCAGCTAAGTTGCTTCAGTCGTGTCCGACTCTGTGTGACCCCATAGACGGCAGCCCACCAGGCTTTCCCGTCCCTGGGATTCTCCAGCAGCTAAGTCACTTCAGTCGTGTCTGACTCTGTGTGACCCCATAGACGGCAGCCCGCCAGGCTCCGCCATCCCTGGGATTCTCCAGCAGCTAAGTCACTTCAGTCGTGTCCGACTCTGTGTGACCCCATAGACGGCAGCCCACCAGGCTTTCCCGTCCCTGGGATTCTCCAGCAGCTAAGTCACTTCAGTCATGTCCGACTCTGTGTGACCCCATAGACGGCAGCCCGCCAGGCTCCGCCATCCCTGGGATTCTCCAGCAGCTAAGTCACTTCAGTCGTGTCCGACTCTGTGTGACCCCATAGACGGCAGCCCACCAGGCTCCTCCGTCCCTGGGATTCTCCAGGCAAGAACACTGGAGTGGGTTGCCGTTTCCTTCTCCAATGCATGAAAATGAAAAGCAAAAGTGAATATTACTCAGCCATAAAAAGGAACTCATTTGAGTGAGTCCTAATGAGGTGGATGAACCTAGAACCTATTATACAGAGTGAAGTGAGTCAGAAAGATAAAGATATATACCATATTCTAACGCATATATATGGAATCTAAAAAATGGTACTGAAGAATTTATTTACAGGGCAACAATGGAGAAACAGACATAGAGAATAGACTTATGGACATGGGGAGTGGGGAGGAGAGGGTGGGATGCATGGAGAGAGTAACATGGAAACTCACATTACCATGTGTAAAATAGATAGCCAATGGGAATTTGCTATATGGCTCAGGAAACTCAAACAGGGGCTCTGTATCAACCTAGAGGGGTGGGGTGGGGAGGGAGATGGGAGGGAGGTTCAAAAGAGAGGGGATATATGCATATCTATGACTGATTCATGTTGAGGTTTGACAGAAAACAATAAAATTCTGTACAGCAATTATCCTTCAGTAAAAAATAATACGAAAAACACAATTTACCAAAGGACAGAGCTGGGACTTGGCTTAAGAAAAAAGAAACAAGGCAAACCTGCAGATCTCCCTGGTCACTCCTAGCTTCTCCTCTCTCTTTCTCAGCTGCTTTCTAAATTGGCGGCAGGGAGAGGGGGGCGGGGGTGGGGCTGCTGGCTGGCTGGGAATTGGGAAATTGAAGTGCTGTTTTTTAGACCTTGGCCCTAGAAAGACAACTTGATCTTTAGAAGGAATGGAAAGAGGCAGGGCTTCAAAGAGGCAATGATACTCAGCGTCTACTGAGAGACAGGTGGGGGTAAACAGCTCTAGGTCTAAGCAAGTGGATTCTGAACCTTCATCAGGGTCAATCCTAATCTTAATGACAATCCCCCCCTTAATAATATCCCTCTTTTCCCTCCCCAAACACATCTTCACCCCCATCCTGACCAGGATCAGGTTTGACATCTGCAAAGAATATACTAAGGTGCTAGATGGAGATGTGTCTGTCCTGCTTTGTGAATGTCCAGTATCCACAGTGTCTCCTCAAACCTGGGGCTCCAGGATGGCTGGCCACCTTTTGCCACAGGGAAGATTTTTAAGGCCCTTTCTGGCTCTATCTGTGTGTTTCTGGGTGAGTTCTTTATTTTCTCGGAACCTCAGTTTCTGTATGTGTAAAATGGGCTCTTTAAGTAATTCTTCACATCCTGGGTAACTGGGAGGACTGAATAAAAGAGTTAAGTGCATGGGTTTCAGTAATGTCACAGAATGAATGCTCAGAAGAAATGGCTTCTTACCACTGTCGTGTAACATGTAATGGTTCCGGCTTCCTGGCCCTTGACTCAGGGCACTTGCTACTCTGTGGCAGCCTCTCCAAAGGCACGTCATGTGCCAGGAGGGGGCCGATGCCTGAAAGCACAGAGAAATCTCACGCCACTCATGGTATGAGGCACTGAATACAGGGAGACGGGTGCTGGGTATCCTGCCAACCCAGCCTCCGACTCTTGGAGCTGTGATTTTAAACACGGCACATGTGCGTGCACACCACGGCATATACCATGGAAACAATACTTGGACCCAGGCCTCATTGGAGTAGTTCAGTGGTTTCGGGAGTACCTTGCTGTGGAGGAAATTCATGCCTGACTTTCGAGGACGACTGCCAGGGAGAAGGAGGGAGCCAAAATAGGCCAGCGTCTGCTCCTACCATCTCACTGTGTGACCTTGGGCACACCACCCCCGCCCCATCCTGGGCCCACGTCTGCATCCAGGATCGTGATGGGAGCATTTCCCAGGGATGGAGAGTTTAGCCTGCCAGTGCAGGAGACATAAGAGACGGGTTCACTTCCTGGGTCAGGAAGATCTCCTGGAGGAGGGCATGGCAACCCACTCCAGTATTGTTGCCTGGAGAATCCCACAGACAGAGGAGCCTGGTGGGCTACAGTTCATAGGGACGCAAAGAGTCGGACACGACTGAAGCAACTGAGCACGCATGCAAGCACAGCGCTGAGTCCTCCACATGGGTGTCTTATTTCATCCTGACAGTGACCATGTAAAGCACATGTCGTTTTATCCCCATTTAACAGAAAGACAGGCTTTCCAGCTGGCTCAGCAGGAAAAAAATCTGCCAGTGAAGCAGGAGATGCAGGTTCAATCCCTGGGTTAGGAAGATTCCCCTGGAGAAGGAAATGGTAATCCATTCCAGTATTCTTGCCTGGGACATCCCGTAGACAGAGGAGTCTTGTAGGCTACAGTCTTTGGGGTCACAAGAGTCAGACATGACTGAGCGACTAAACAACAACAATTACAGAAAGACAAGGTGATTGGGGTTCAGAGAAGCAAACTGGAAGACTGCCCTGGCTCTAAGCCAGCGGGTGCTGGGCACACCTAACCCTAAAGACGATCCCCTAAGACGACGCCTCCCCCCAACACACTCTCATTGGCTGCCATACTTTTCATTCTCACCCTGACTCATCACATTCAATGGTCTCCATTTTACAGAGGTTGAGATTAAGCTGCCTATTTGTTTCATTTTTAGCACTGAAAGTCCATGGACAAGAGGATGATGAAGAGCCGTTAAAATCCAAAAGATTGTCCAACTCCCACACTCAAAAATAAGGAAACAGAAGCCTGGAGAAGGGAGGAGGGTACTCATTCAACATGGATCAGCCACAGTTGGGGTGTCAAGAGCTGTCTGTCCAATAGGGCAGCCACCAGCCACATGTGGCCATTGAACCCCTAAATTGTGACTGGTTCCTGGAGATGTGACCTAAGGGTGAAATCTACATGGGGTCTCAAAGACTAGGAGGAAAAAAAAGAATGTCAAATAGCTCAATAATTTCGCAATATTGACCACATGTTGAAAGGATAATGCTTTGGGTATACTGGATTAAGCATAGTTATTATGAAAAAATAATTTCAACTGTTGCTTTTGATGCTTTTATATGCAACTACTGTACAGTTAACAAATCAGATATGTGCTCACACTGTACTGCCGTTGGGTAGTGGAGGTCTAGAGTCTGACCCTCATGGTGCCTGGACCAGAGGGCCTCCCTGTACCCCACTGCCCCTTAGGTCCCCTCAAACATCTACTGATAACCTAGGCAGGAAGAAGATAATTCTGCTTTCTAAAGAAGTCAGAAAATGACATAGAGGGTAAAAGGAAACATCTCGCCATTTTTTAAGGTTGACCACTGGATAGCAGGAGGGGGGGGAGAAAGAAAACCCACCTCAAACCATGTAAAGAGAGTAGGGTGTCACCTGGGCTGGTTGTCCAGAACCCAACAGCTTGCTGCCTGAATGTCACTTGAAATCTAACCCACCTGTGCAACAAATGTTTCATTTAAAAAGTGACGCAGATCTCTTTTTACAGGTGGGATATGAGCTCCAAGATATACCGCTAGGTGAAAAAAGAATGGTGCAAAAGCATATATTCTGTACATGTAAGTGGAGAGAATGTTCTGGAAGGAATGGGTGTCACTGGCTACATCTTAGATGGAATTCTGCACATCACTAGTAGGAGGGAGACAGACTTTGCACTGACTACCTTGACAGATTTTATTTTCTCAGGCTCCAAAATCACTGCTGATGGTCACACAGCCATGAAATGATGCTTGTTCCTTGGAAGAAATGCTATGACAAACCTAGACAGTATATTAAAGACCAAAGACACTTTGCTGACAAAGGTCCATATAGTCAAAGCTATGGTTTTTCTAGCAGTCATGTACAGATGTGAGAGGTGGACCATAAAGAAGAATGAGGGCCAAAGAATTGATGCTTTTGAATTGTGGTGCTGGAGAAGACTCTTGAGAGTCCCTTGGACAGCAAGGAGATCAAACCAGTCAATCCTAAAGAAAATCAACTCTGAATATTCATTAGAAGGACTGAAGCTGAAGCTCCAATACTTTGGCCACGTGATGCAAAGAGCTGACTCACTGGAAAAGACCCTGATGCTGGGAAAGATTGAGGGCAGGAGGAGAAGGGGACGACAGAGGGCGGGATGGTTGGAGAGCATCACCGACTCAATGGACATGAGGTTTAGCAAACTCCGGGAGATAGTGAAAGACAGGGAAGCCTGGTGTGCTACAGTCCATGGGGTCACAAAGACAACTTAGCAACTGAAAAACAACAACAAATTATTACTTTAAAATCATCTAAATGTGTATACCATTAAATATTAAAGAAAACGACACTCAGCCTGTAAACTGGCTGTTTTTACTTCAAGCACCCACAAAATCTCTAAGGGAGTCACAACTCTGGTTCCCATGTCCCTCCAATCTCATTTAAAAACAAATCCCAGGCCCACCATGTCTTGAAAAGCAAAACAGGATAATGCCACCCCCAACACAAACAAAAGATCAAAACTGTAACCCAACTGTGCTCTTAAAAAACAAAACAAAACACAACACCAAACCACAAAATACAGCAACCAACCAACTTCCTTACATCTCCTGAACTGCTAATTTGCAGTCTTTCCCCAGAGAGAACACCCCCCAGGGATCAAAATGACGTGCTTTCTCCCACGCTGGCAAGTCATAGCTACAAATCCTCCAACCTCTGCAAGCTGCTGACGGGGGGTAAGGGTAGGTTGGCGTTCTGTGTCTTGGGGATCCCAGAGACACAAACACCCTGGTGCCAAGGGGGGTCTCCCCAGTCACATAATTCCCCAGTTTCAAGGCTACAGTTTGTTCCTGATCGTCTCAGATCTAATGCTCACAGATCATCGGGGCAGGAAGGAGCACTGTTTAGAGTCAGGAGCATGAGGATGAAGACCGTTTAGAGTTTGACAGAACACTCTGATGCGAGGCTTTGAGAAATTTACACTCTCATCTATCGTGCCTTGTATAGCCTCTTTGTACAGCAGATTGACAGTATCTACACCAAAATTGAAAACACATGGATTTTTGGCCTGGCAATTCAATTCTTAGGATAAATTGGAAGGAACATCCTTACACACACACACACACACACACACAGGGTTGTTCAGAATATCTAGAGACTAGAAAATCTGAGTATCCATTAATAGGGAACTTCTACATAAACTATGGCACATCCATGCAATGGAATACGGCGCAGGCATTAAATACGGGGAGATTAGATCTATAAAGACCAATAAGGGGGCACTTCCCTGGCCATCCAGTGGTTAAGCCTCCCAGCTTCCAATTCAGGGGGTGTTGGTTCAATCCCTGGTTGGGGAACTAGGATCCCACATGTTGTGTGGCACAGCCAATAATAATAATAAATAATAAAGGGCCAATGGGGAATGATTCTTAAGACATAGTTAAATTAAAAAGCAAGGTAGAGAACACCAATACCTAAATATATTTGTAGACCCATTGCATGTATTCATCTATACTTCCATGTAAACTTGGAGATGTACTCAGTATCTCTGGAAAAACACTCAAGATGTTGGTCACAGGTAGCTTCTGGGAAAGGAGACGGGGAGGCAAAAGGTTAGGTGGGAGGAGGAAGTTCACTTTTATTATATATTCTTTCATATTGTTTATTTTTTTACTATGCTTTTGTATCAGCTTTAATAAAAGGACAAATCTAAACTCCAATGAACAAAAAGATTGCTAGTGAACTTAGACAAATAACTATATTGTTATGAAAATAAGAATACTCAGTCTCTGAATTCTGGGGTGGGGGGATCAGGTAGGGGAAAAATAAAAATGTTTTATTATTTTCCCAAAGATACATTTTATCAAATTGCTGTAAATCAGAGATAGCTTAAGAGAAAATAGAAAAAGGTTTCCTTAAATCTGGAAAAACAAAACATTTAGAAAATCAGCAATATTTTAGAAAATATACTTTATAAAAAAACTTAAATTGAAGTCAGATTATTTTGTATTTGAACCCTAGCTTCTCCATGTAGCTTTGTGATGGTCAGCAAGTTACTTAACCTCTCTGAGTCACGGTTCTGCATCTATAAAATGGGAGTGATAATAGCATCTCCTCAGGGCATGCGTGTGTGAGGATGGCATGAGATAATAATGAGTATTTTCCGAGGTCTTACATTGCGCCATACAGAATGGTAAGTGCTCAGTAAATGGATCCTCCCCCGCCTCACTTCTTTACTAATTATTAAAATGCAAGCAGATGTTATTCTACTGGCTGTCTGGAGCATCCAATGGACATATGTGGCTTCAAGTATTTTGTGCAGGAGGATCAGGTCAGTGCTGTGGACACACAGGTTGGTCCTGCTTGCCAATGGAATGGGAGCCTGTCACGGGCTCCTTTCTTGGAATACCAAGAGAATGGGATTCGTTGTGTCGGAATGTGGCACTCGAGAGACAGCCAGGAAGTCAGGCCCTGGGACTTCGTGATGAGTCGTCACCAGTGGGAGGGAGGTGGGGTATCACTGGTCCAGTCCATCATCAGGAGGGAGTTTCACAGCTGTCAACCCCATGTTGGAAGAGATCTGGGGAATTATGAAACCTTCATTCCATCTTCATTTTGCAAAGCTCATTTTTATGAACAAGTTCAGCCGGCTGTAGAGCACTATATCCATCACACAGACTGAAAATTCCAGGGTGTGGGGCTAGGGTCTTAAATTCTTCCATCTGTGGACCCCTCAGGGGCACAAGGTCCGCAAGGATGTACCTCTGCCCCTGTCCTTGCCAGACACACCCCATCACCGACATTGTCAGGTAGGGGTTGAAGGCATTTGCACTGGGGTTGGAAAGACAAGGGTTTGTGACCCTCCTCCACCACATATTAGCCCCAGATTCCTCATCTGGCAAGCAGGAGAAATAAGTTACATGGAATAAGTGGATGGAAAACATTTGATGGCATAGTCCATGTAAAGTGCGTGGTGCTTCCATTATTTTAAGAGTCACTCTAGATGACACCTCAAGGAAAATGAAGTATTTCAGCCCAGATAGGTGAACAGAATCATGGCCAAGAGGACAGCCTCTTTACTATAAAAAAGAAACATACTGGGACTTCCCTGGTGGTCCAGTGGCTAAGACTATGCTTTCAATGCAGGGGGCCTCAGTTCGATCCTTGGTCAGGGAACTATTAACAAATACCACAACTAAAGGTTCAGACGCCACAACTAAAGATCCCCAGTGCCATAACCAAGATCTGGTATACATTTTTTTTAAAAGGAAACATATATTACCAGTGGTCTCTGAATCATTTCTTAAGAATCATTACAAGAAGATGGCACATATTTCCTACCCTCAATAAACCTTACTCTCTTTTACTTTCTTTTCTTCTTCCACTTCTTTTTGCTCCTTCCCTTCCTCTCTTCTTTCCTTTATTTTGCCATTCACATCATCTATTCCTTCACTAACCCTTACGAAGATCTCAATTGGGCCAGCAAGAAGCTTGGCACTGAAAATGTAAGGTAGACAAGACAGACAGCATTCCTACCCTCGGATCTCCCAAGCCAGGAGTGAAGCAGGGAGTGGAGAGAGAGATTAATGACAAGTATAGTGAGTAGAATGAAGTGGAAAAACATGGTGCTAATGGGAGCACGGGAGGACACTTAACATAGTCAGAGTGGTGGTAGTCAGGGAAGGCTTCCTGGAGGAAGAGTCAGGAATATAGAATTGGCCAGATGAAAGGGTGGGTGGTGGGAGCAAAGGATGGGAGAGACAAAGCACTGAGGTGTGGGAGGGAGCAGGTTGGAGGCACTGGACAAAGTCCACTGTGATAGGAGAAGAAAGCCAAGGTCTTATAAAGCTGGAGGGATCTCCAGGAGCTAGATCATGCAGTTATCTTGAGGGCCAAGAGAAAGATTTTGGATCTTATTCTCACGGTGATGGCAAACACTGCAGGTATTTGAGAAGAGAAGTTCTGTGGTTAGATTTAGATTTTATTAAGATGCTGGACGGAAGATGGCTGGAAAAGCAACGCTGTCTATGGGGAGCTCAGTTAGGAGGCTGCTGCCGGCCAGAGATGAGAGATGATGGTGGTCAGGATTAGGGAGGAAGGAGGAAAGTGGGTAGGTGTAAGAGATATTTGGGAGGTTGAGTCAACAAGATTCGGTGACTGAAACCTAAGGTTTGAAAGAGGGAGGTATCCAGAATAACTTTTCAGCTCTGGCTTCTACAAGCAGATAGAACATCACGGGGTGAAGGAAAGGAAAAGAATGAACGAAACTCATTTGACAGAATTGTCCTTCTTGGGCAGTAATAAATAATTTAACTGCATTTTAGTATATTTCAAGAGTCAACATTTCCTGATGCCATTACTTTCTTAATTCTGAGAATTAAGGGGGATTACAGCAAATAGAATTGATTTGGCTCATTTCCCCAGCTGTGCTATTTACTGGGCATTTGATCTTGGGCAAGTCATCTTTCACATTTTGAATCTCAATTTCCTTTTGTGAAATTGAAAAGGTAATAACAACTACTTGGAAGGTTTTTGTGAAGATTAAATAAGACGGATGCTAGAAAGAGCACTTTGTGAACTGGAAATGTCAACTGCGGTGGTAATGTTGAGTCTTTATTTTCAGGAGGGCATCGAGAACAGTATCATCCAGATAGCAGCTCACTGGTAATGGAGATTTAATTTAGTTTCTCCTCATGCCTGGCATCCTTGGGTGCCTCTGGTGCAGGGAAGCTGGGTCAAGAGGATGGCAAAAGGCGCTCATGGGAGGAAAAAGAAAGAATGATTATATCTGCTCCCTTAATTCAAAGTGTTAGTCGCTTAGTCATGTCCAACTCTTTGCGAAGCCATGGACGGTAGCCCACCAGGTTCCTCTGTCCACAGAATTCTCCAGGCACGAATACTGGAGTAGCCATTCCCTTCTCTCAGGGATCTTCCTGACCCATGGATCAAACCCAGGCCTCCCATACTGCAGGCAGATTCCTTACCATCTGAGCCACCAGGGAAGCCCTCCTTAACTCCAAAGTTCCTTGCAAATAGATAACAGCATCCACAGAGGCTTAAATCAATTACAAATGAATTTCAGCAAAGGGAGAACACATTAAGTAGAAAACACAAACTTGCAATGGCAGGGATAACTCGCATATGTCAGATACATCAGTAATAATAATAATAAATGTAAATGGATTAAACTTAAGTAAAAGATCAAGACTCAGATTAGCTAAGTGGAATTGCAATTATCTGGTATTAGCATGGATGTAGGGACAAGAGCCAAGGACAGAAGGGAAAATAGTTTCCTAAGGGAAGTATGAGCTGGGTGTGCATCTGCTGGTCACTTAACTCTAAGGCAGCATAAGTCTGATTTGATTTGAAAGACACAATTGGCTCTCTTCTTAGATTAGCATCTAGTAAACACAGAGTAAATATTTACTGAATACATGATCAGCTAGCCAAGCAGTATCTTTTAGTAAATTTGTATTAAATAGGCTGAAATATATGGAATTAGCAGTTTTGAAAATATCAAATTCAATAATTTCCTATAGTTCAATCTAATATTTCAAACATTTTTATATGCAAGAACTTTACTGAACTCTAATTTTGTTCTTGCAACAAATATGAAGGATGTGATAATAATATTTGCATTTTATAGATGCTGAAACTGAGGCTCAAAAATATTAAGTCATAGAAGTTTATCCATCTAGTGTCAATGGTGGGGATTCCAATCACATTTGTTGGAACTTAAAATCTTTGCTTTTTTTGTTTTAAATACTTACTAAACTCTTAATAGCCACAAGAATTTTGTCTCAGATTTTTTTAAGCAATCATATCACCTACAAATAATGACAGCTCAGTCTTTGCTTTTATCACTTTCCAGATACTACAGTGTATTTTTGTTTCAGTTGGCCTGATCACCAGCTATAATTTTAGTAACTGGAAGTTGAAAGGGACTCCAGGCATTTTCTATTCCATCATAATATGGAGTCTATGGGCCCCCTACAGGGCTCAGGAATCCCTGAAAATCCTGAAATTGTGTGCCAAAAATTTTGTGAGTACATGCATATGTGCATTTACACGAGGAGGGGGGCATAACATTAATATGATTTACTAAGCACTCCTTGACCCAATAAGCAGTAAGAGTGGAAGTTACTAGATTAACCTTACATTTTACAGATGAGGAGACTGAGGCTCTAGATGGGCAAGAACTTGCCATAAGTTCTTAGAAACAGAATCAGATCTCAGATTCGGACCTCTTGCATGATTTCTTCTCAAACCAAGGTTACATCCTCATTTCCCTCACCCCTCTTGTGAAATTAGGAAATTCTCTCAGGGTCCTGTATTCAACAGCAATGCAATGCTAATCTCAGGATGTCAGCTGCAGCCTTTTTGGTACCTGCCCCTTCTATCTAACTATACTATTTCTTGATTATTCAAAATAAGCCCAAGGCGTCAACAATCTCTTCATCCCTCCCCTCCTGGTGAGCCATCTCCAGTTACTTTATACTTCTTTAGGACTGGCGTCTGAGGACACCCTGACAGGTGAGAGTTAGGGGCAAATTGCCATAAAAGATGTACATACAATTCTAGGATTTTCAGGTAATCCAGAACCCTGTAGGGATCCACAGATTGCTTACCAAGGTAAATATTTGAAGACCAATACGTTCCATTTACTCACCTTTTAGCGAGTAACTACTTTGTTCTCAGAAAGGATGACCCTAGTGAACTGTGAGATTGTATGCACTATGAGACAACCTCTCCACGGTGCAGCAAACTCTCCACGGTGATCTCTCTAGAGAGCATGGTGCCCTGGTTTACTTGGATCCCTGGAGCACAGCAAAGTGCTGGGCACACAGTAGGTGCTCAATATACCAGAGTCTCAATTCCCATGCCTATGACTTGCTATGTAAGGTATGGTCCATGGACTTCAGACATCATCTGAGAGCTGGTTAGAAATGCAGAATCTCAGTCTCCACCCCAGATCTACGAATCAGAATCTACATTTTTAATAAGACCTCTGGGTGATTGGTGTGTACATTATAATTTAAGAAACACCGTCTGGTTTGGCTCTAAATGCCTGTGTTACATTTTCACAGGCCAATGAAGCTTCAACCAGAACATTTCAGTCTAGGGTGTGCGGTAATATTACGCGGAACCACGTACAACTGCAGATACTCAACCATTTCGTGACCTACGAAAATGGCCATTTCCAATGAAATTTCAATTTCCTTCCAACTATAAACTGTTCTGCACAAAACTGTCTGCTTCAGAGAGGCAGGATATCACTTGCTTCAAAAAGGCTCTGGTCAGATTTTACAAACAATAGCCCACAGGCATACAGATGACTTCTGTTTAGTTAACATACTTAAAAAAAAATTTTTTTTTCCAAATTGGTTACCACCATTAAAAAACTGTAAGTTTCACATGAAAGCCAAATTTTTGGCTTTCTTGGGTTCCTGGCAGGTGCATTCATACTGGGTCTGCATTCCTCAATGTTGGCCAACAGCTGGAGTGAGAGGTGATGCCCCTTTTATGTGGGGCATGAGCTCCTCAGTGCCCAGCCCCTATGAAGCCCCCTCACTCATTTCTTCCTTGCCAGGACCCTGCAGGTGGGACCTGCAGGGTTTGACCATGGGACCCCGGACAGATACTGTGTTTTAGAGGGGAACAAGGAAGGTCACCTTTAGAAGCTGCTCAGTGAAGGGAGGTGCTCAGTGATTTGGGTCCCATCATAGGTGCTCTCAGCTGGTCCAGGTGTTTGATGAGGAGCTCACCTTCCTGAGAGCTCTCTGCACCTGTCCCAGTCTGTGCACTTTGGTTGACGCTCACCCTGCCCTCGTCTCCCTGGGTTAAAGCTACTGAGAATAGCACAGCATTTCACACAGAGTGTGTGTGTGTGTGTGTGTGTGTGTGTGTGTGTGTGTGAATCACTCAGTTTTGTGACCCCGTGGACTGCAGTCCACCAGTCTTCTCTGTCCATGGAGTTCTCCAGGCAAGAATACTGGAGTGGGTTGCCAATCCCTTACCCAGAGGGTCTTCCTGACCCAGGGATCGAACCTGAGTCTTCCGCACTGCAGGTGGTTTCTTTACCGTCTGAGCCATGAGGGAAGCCCGCTCCACATGACAGTCAACCTCAACTCCCTATCTGCTTCTTCTCATACCTCGGGGTTGTTTACAAAAACCTGTCCTGGAGTGACACCTCTCTCTCTAAATGGAGCTTTTTCTTTTGATGTCAAGCCGGTCTGTGCCTACTCATTCCAATGAGAGCTGAAGGGAAACCAGTGTTCTTCCTCTGTTGGGAGGGAACGCACAGTCCCAGATTCTATTGGTTTTCCTTGGTGACTCCACCTGGGTTCCCCGAGCTGGCTGGGAATTTATCTCCTGTTATGCCAGTGCACCTGGTAAGCCCCTCGAAGACATCCCTTCCTTGGTACTGAGGGACACATTCCTACCTGATTCAGTCTTACTGGACAGAGTTCTGCAAATTTCCCCCTGAAATAAAATCACAGGGGGAAAAAAAAAAAGAGAATGATGTCACTCGGATCAGCGTCTACACATTTATCACAGAGGTGGGAACGAAGGCTTATGGGAGAAGATCATGGCTAAGATTTTAGATTCTGGGTTCAAATTCTGACCCCGCTAATGACTGACTGTGGCTTCGGGCATGACATTTAGCATCTCTGTGCCTCTATTTCTTCATCTGGAAAATATCAAATATCGACAGTATCTACTTTGCAGGGCTCTTGTGATGATTCTATGAAATCATATCATGTTTCCCTGCCTGGTCTTGCCACCTTCATAGCTTCCTGCCATACCTGTGCCTTGTACTATGCAATTATTTATTTACTAGTTTCCCTTAAAGTCGACTCATTTTTTCCCTTAAAAACACCATGGCCTCATCCGAAGGAATAACATTCATGAAATTATGGTACAGAGGTGCCAGCTACATTTTTATATTAACAAAACAAATATTGAATGAATGAATTTGAAAAATGGATACCGCTTTGCTCCAATCATGAGAAAACATTGAACAAAATCCAATTTAGGGAGTTCTAGAAAGTAACTGGGGTTTCCCTGTTTGCGCAGGTGGTAAAGAATCTGCCTGCAGTGCAGGAGACCATGGTTCAATCCCTGGATGAGGAAGATTCCCTTGGAGAAGGGAATGGCAACCCACTCCAGTATTCCTGCCTGGAGAATTCCATGGACAGAGGAGCCTGGTGGGCTATATAGTTCATGGGTCACAAAGAGTCAGAGAGGACTGAGTGACTAGCATAACAACACAGAAAATAACTGGCCATTCATCTTTAGAAGTCTCAAATGCATGAGAGGCAAGGAGAGATTCACAAACTCACAGATCAGAGAAAAGAGAAATCATGAATTAAAAACGCTGTGGGATCCGGGGCCCTGGAACAGGAAAAGGTTATCAGTGGGAAAAGTGGTGAAATTTAAATAAGCTCTGTTTTTTAGTTAATAATCTTGCTTCATTGTCTGTTTCCTGCTTTTGATAATTAATTGTATTGTGGCTGTGAATGATGATAACATTAGGGGATGCTGGATAAGGGATAATAAAGAAAATCATTATACTATTTTGCAACTTTTCTGTAAGCCTAAAATTACTTCCAAATAAAAAGTTTGAAAAAGTGGGGACCAGTGAATCGGTCTCTGTCTTTTGCCCTCTCCCTTCAGTGCCTGGCAAACACTAGCTTGCTTTTTGTCTCTATGGATTTGCCTGTTCCAGGCACTTCCTTTAAATGGAATCCTACAATTGGTGGCCTTTTGTGTCTGGCTTCTTTTACTTCCCATGATGTTTCCAAGGTCCATTCATGTTGTAGCAGGTATTAGTACTTCATTCCATTTTTTACTGTTGAATAATATTCCATTGAATGCATAGGCCACATTTTGTTTATCCATTCATCCGTTGATGGCCATGTGGGTAGTTTCCACCTTTTGACTGCTGGGAACAATGCTGCTTTGAACGTTTGTGTTCAACCTTTTGTTTGAACACTTGTATTCAAAACCCAAGGGTATAGGGTTTCCTATTGGGATGACGAAATGTTTTGGAACTAGACAGAGGTGATGATTGTAAAATATTGTGAATGTACTAAGTGCTACTCAACTGTATATTTTAAAATGATGAAGTTCATGTAATGAAAACTTTATCTCAATAAAAATGGGTACTACCGGTGGAATAAATATCATATTTTGGAAAATCTGTGCTTATGAGACCCCAGCACTTAACATAGTACCTGGTCCTCAGAAAATGTGTGAAAAATGTTGGCCAGTATTAGTATCTTTGCAGGAGTAACATAAGACTCCCTTCTCCCACCACAGGAATTCTTCCAACAACATGACATTGCTTTCACCAAGAAAGCTCCTCCATGTTTAATCTACTATAGTTCTTGAAGGTACCAAAAAAAAAAAAAAAATCTCAGGGACCTTGGGATACCACCACTAGAATGCCTTGCTTGGCATTCATGAACTTCTCCTATTTTCACAAAGTGCACAGCTGGCTGGAATGATACGGCCGCCCACTGCTCAGACATGTGCTCAGAATGCAGAATGGAAGTTCAACAGATAACAAACCGGTTACCTGTTGACTGAATACTGAACCTATTTCAGCAGCTTATTCAACAAGTCTCTTCAATAGACCAAATGCCTTACTGACCCAGGACTCCACCCTACAATTTGCTGGTTAAGTCTCAACGCCCCAGCACTCTTCACTTGATTTTCTAATGCCCGGTCCCATTTCCTCAAAGTACCTAGGGATGTACTCTAATGTTTGAAATGAAAGCAAATGCCTGAATAATTCTGAGGCTTTTATGAGGATCCTACAGGAGGCTGGGGACACCCCAGCACATCCCAGATCAGGGAAGCATCTCTCTGTTCAGAGCTAATGAACTGAGCTTGGCTGTACTGACCATTACCAGCAAAGTCGTCCTCTTTGTCTTGTCTGTGCTGGTTGTTCTCCGTCCTTTGTTCCCAGATCTGTTGTCCAACCTTCTCTGGGTCCTGGGAGGAGGCTGAGCTCTATGGGTATCAATAGGCTCCTTGTCCTCTGGCTTTTGACTGGAGGCCTCCAAGGGGACACACAAAGAAGATGAGACAGATGGAGGAGAGATAGGCTGCTTTCTTCCATCTCAGTGCTGTGGTCTGAAGAGGTCTACCATCCCCCCTTCCCTGACTCTGCCAGCCCACCCCACGGTCCAAAGGGCTTCGGCAACACTGGACTTCCTGCAGCTATATCAGGCCTCGGGTGATCCTCACTCCCTTTGCTGCTAACCCCTGGACAATTCACCTTCCCTGGTTGGTGCCTAAAACCATGTTCTTAAGTAATTCCTTCATTAAATTATCTGGGAATAAAGTCTCACAGCCACAGGTGCCTTCTGTTTATTGCTTGGACCTTGTCTAACAAACCTTCATCCTAATTGAACGTTGGGTTCAGGGATGAGGCATGTAAGAAGTGATGCTATGGTCAAGGGCATAGCAGGTCTCAACTGAAGCATTCTAATGGCCATCCCCATCCTTTCTAAGGGCTTCTCAGGTGGCACAGTGATAAAGAATCCACCTGCCAATGCAGGAGATGCAAGAGACATGGGTTCAATCCCTGGGTCAGGGAAGATCCCCTGGAGGAGGAAGTGGCAATCCACTCCAGTATTATTGCTGGGGAAATCCCATAGACAGAGGAGCCTGGTGAGCTATACTCCATGGGGTCACAAAGAGTTGGACATGCCTGAGCACATACACATCCTTTCTAATAAACATACAAGCACACAATGCGAGCCAAGCACTGACTGGTCCCAAGTACTCAGAGAAGTGGAGTCAACCTTCTGTTAACAGAAGAGGAATTCCATCATCTCCACTAGCGTTGCTCATAGTGATGCTTCCTAAGGCCCACTTGACTTCGCATTCCAGGATGTCTGGCTCTAGGTGAGTGACCACACCATCATGGTTTTCTGGGTCATGAACATCTTTGTACAGTTCTTCTGTATATTCTTGCCACCTCTTCTTAATACCTTCTGATTCTGTTAGGTCCATACCATTTCTGTCCTTTATTGTACCCATCTTTACATGAAATGTTCCCTTGGTATCTCTAATTTTCTTGAAGAGATCTGTAGTCTTTGCCATTCTATTCTTTCCTGTATTTCTTTGCATTGATCACTGAGGAAAGCTTTCCTGTCTTTCCTTACTATTCTTTGGAACTTTGCATTCAAATGGGTATATTTTTCCTTTTCTCCTTTGGCTTTTGCTTCTCAGCTATTTGTAAGGCCTCCTCAGACAACCATTTTTCCTTTTCTCATTTCTTTTTCTTGAGGATGGTTTTGATCACTGCCTCCTGTACAACGTCACGAACCTCCATCCATAGTTCTTCATGCACTCTGTCTATCAGATCTAATCCCTTGAATCTACTTGTCACTTCCACTGCATAATCGTAAGGGATTTGATTTAGGTCATACCTGAATGGTCTAGTGGTTTTCCCTACTTTCTTTAAGTCTATTTGAAATCCTAAAAGATGATGCTGTGAAAGTGTTGCACTCAATATGCCAGCACATTTGGAAAACTCAGCAGTGGCCACAGGACTGGAAAAGGTCACTTATCATTTCAACCCCAAAGAAAGGTAGTGCCAAAGAATGCCCAAACTACCGCACAATTGCACTCTTCTCACAAACTAGCAAAGTAATGCTCAAAATTCTCTAAGCCAGGCTTCAACAGTACGTGAACCATGAACTTCCAGATGTTCAAGTTGGATTTAGAAAAGGCAGAGGAATCAGAGATCAAATTGCCAACATCTGTTGGATCATTGAAAAAGCAAGACAGTTCCAGAAAAACATCTACTTCTGCTTTATTGACCATGCCAAAGACTGACTGTGTGGATCACAACAAACTGTGGAAAATTCTTCAAGAGATGGGAATACCAGGACACCTGACCTGCCTCCTGAGAAATCTGTGTGCAGGTCAGCAAGCAACAGTTAGAACTGGATATGGAACAACAGACTGGTTCCAAATTGGGAAAGGAGTACATCAAGGCTGTATATTGTCACCCTGTTTATTTAACTTATATGCAGAGTACATCATGAGAAACGCTGGGCTGGAAGAAGCACAAGCTGGAATCAAGACTGCCAGGAGAAATATCAATAACCTCATATATGTAGATGACACCACCCTTATGGCAGAAAGTGAAGAAGAACTAAAGAGCCTCTTGATGAAAGTGAAAGACGAGAGTGAAAAAGTTGGCTTAAAGTTCAACGTTCAGAAAACTAAGATCATGGCATCTGGTCTCATCACTTCATGGCAAATAGATGGGGAAACAAGGGAAAAAGTGACAGACTTTATTTTGGGGGGCTCCAAAATCACTGCACATGGTGACTGTAGCCATGAAATTAAAAGATGCTTACTCCTTGGAAGAAAAGCTATGACTAACCTAGATAGCATATTAAATAGCAGAGACATTACTTTGCCAACAAAGGTCCATCTAGTCAAGGCTATGGTTGTTCCAGTGGTCATGTATGGATGTGAGAGTTGGACTGTGAAGAAAGCTGAGCACTGAAGAATTGATGCTTTTGAACTGTGGTGTTGGAGAAGACTCTTGAGAGTCCCTTGGACTGCAAGGAGATCCAACCAGTACATCCTAAAGGAAATCAGTCCTGAATATTCACTGGAAGGACTGATGCTGAAGCTGAAACTCCAATACTTTGGCCACCTGATACAAACAACTGACTCACTGGAAAAGACCCTGATGCTGGAAAAGACTGAAGGTGGGAGGAGAAGGGGACAACAGAGGATGAGATGGTTGGATGGCATCACCGACTTGATGGACATGAGTTTGAGTAGGCTCCAGGAGTTGATGATGGACAGGGAGGCCTGGTGTGCTGCAGTCCATGGGGTCGCAAAGAGTCAGACACGACTGAGTGACTGAACTGAACTGAACTGAACAGAAGAACAAAAGGACATTTCAAGAGAGATTAAACAACTTGCCCAAGGTTACAGGGTGAAGGGCAGGGGACGGACTCCAATCCAGCTTGGTCAGAATCTTGCCTCCTCCCCCTCACCTCATGTCCAGAGGCCTCTGATACATTCAAGAGTTGATGTCATGGCCAGCTAGACCCCAGCGCCTGGGAGAAAAGCTTGCTGACACTGAGAAGGATGTCAAAGCTGCAGTTTTGAATCACCCTTTGGAGCGCTGTAGGCATTTCCTGGCTGTAAAGCCCGTGGTGGAAAAGGCAACTTTGGAAGATATTCCAGGGACAAACCTCAAGCTTATTTCTCAACTCCTCAAGAGGCCCAGAGCCTGCTCTGCGGCTGACAGAGGAACTGTCGCCTGCTCACTGCCCCTGATGTAATGAGCACCGTGGAAGAGGGCTCGACTGGGATGCTAAACAGCCATAAATGACATTGTCACCAGCCTTCATAAGGCACAGTGACTCACAGCTCTAATTAAAATGCTGAGGGAAAAATGTAAAGAAAGGCTGCCATGGAAAAACAGTGACATTCTGCTAAACTGCAGGATTATTTTCTTCCAGGAAAAGAGGTGCTTATGAGTGTGTGTGTGCATGCATGCATGCGTGTGTACGTGTGTGCATGCATATGTATTAATGGGTGTGTGTGGGGGGGGATTGGAGATGGGGAGGCTGAATAGTATTCTCTTAAGAAACTTGGGTAATTTTAATACAGAACAAACTCTAACTAAAGCTATTCTTGCCACCCAACTTTTTCTTTTGAAATATTTAAATACAGAAAATTTAAAAGGATAATGCAATAACATCTATAAGCTTTCCAACTATATTCAACGGTTATTAGCATTTGCCATATTTGCCCTGCCTATTGTATCTATCATCTACCTATTGATCGACCCATCCGTTCATCCATCATCTCTTTGACTCTACCTACCTACCTATCTATCCATCCATTCATCCACCCATCCACCTCTCTTCCTACCTGTATATCTGTATCAGTTATCTCCCATCTCTCTCTATCATCTTTGCACTGAACCATTTGGAAATAATTTGCAGACGTCATGATGCCTCAGCTCTAAATTCTTAAGTGTGCACATCCTAGACAAACCTCACAGCACCATCGTTACACCTAAAGATACTTGAAAATTTCACCAAATATTCAGCTAAAGTCATGTTTTAAATAATGGCAACCGAAGTAGTAAGTCCAATAGCTACTGCTCAGGAGAGAAGAGTCAATCTACTGCACAGAAACAGGCTGTCAGGGGTTTCTTGAACGGGAAGATTTTTGGCTTCATGGCTGGGTGCCGTCATCACAGTTTCAAGGTGAAATGCACAGGACATGATGCTTGACTTAGATGCCAGTTTAGAACTGCACAAGAAACCCAGTGTGATTACACGATATTATTTTAAAAAAGAGGCCCCCTCCTAACGAAATCATCACGTAACTTCATTCAATGCAACCTCCGCTTTTAACAAAATGTGGCTCCCAATGCCTTCCTGCTATTTCTGAAAAGCAAATGAACTCTTAAAAGCCCAATGAGGTAGCACTGGTAGGGAGATTCAGAAAGAAATATTGTAATTTCTGAAGGCAAGTCTTGAAGAAGATACCCCCAAGAAACCCTGGACATTGAAGGCAGTAGTTAAGAAAACAACCTTTATCTGTAAGTAAACGTTGTGCCTATTTGTTAAAAAATAATAATAATAAAAAAAAAACAAAAATAGCAAGCCTCCAAATTCAATCAGTCTCATCTTTTTGGAACACACATTGTGAGAAATCAAGGGATTTCAGTTCAGTGATGACCATGATATTAGGAGAGAAATGATAAATGAAGGTCTTTGCAGCTAAGACTTATCTTAATAAACTAGCACGGACATATTATTGACTCTTTCTATTACCTGAGTTCTGGTACATGAATATAATTGGTTTTCATTTGCCTTATTGAATATTCCAAAGAGACTGCTTCAGAAATCAAAGAGAAAAGCCTGCCCAAAATATGTCAGTGGCTATCGAATACCATTTTGATTTATCCCTGTGGGTTGCATTTTTATGCTTAAAATTCCTGGAATGAAATACAGCACAATGAAATCCACATGGCTATTTTCATGACCAAATAGGAAGGATTGCTTGTATCGCCTGCCCTGTTGCATTCCAGTTACTGGCAAGTGGATCCCTTTCTTGGGCTTCAGGAACTGCTTGTGGGTACAGACGGTGTCTTCCACTCCTTTTTGCCCCAGACTGTCCTATAGGTTCTGGATCAGAGCTGGGAGCTCAGAGTTTGCTTCTCAGATGAAGGAGCTGCTGCCCCGACCCTTGTTCATGACAAGAAATCCTTTAAGTGAGAAACAGTGTCTGCTCAACAGTATTTAAAGTCAGGCAAGCTGTCTGAGTTCACAAGCTCCTTTCCTCATTCCTACCTGCAGCTGGGTCCCAGACAGACTCACCTTTTCAATCCCCCATGGGGGCAAGTTAGTGGTTGGGCTTGGAATAAAGAAGAGAGTCCTGAGTATTAATGCTGGTGGGCACAGTTCCCAGCAGCAGCACTTTCTAGGACACTCCTGAAAATCAGGGGAATTTCTTTCAGGTGCCTTTAGCCCACGCAGAAGCATCTTGCATGGTCAAAGAAAAGGTTTCTGTTTTCCGGGGATCCTGTTTGAGAAGAGGTGACCTAATGGACATACAAACAAGAGGTGGGGAAAAAGAAGACACTTCCCAGGCTGAAAATGGAGACTATGCCCCTGCAAAGGGCATCTGCTTTCAATCCTAACAGAACCATTCTTTTTTAAGGAACTGTCAGCAGAAATCACAAATGCCACTGATGGACAAGAATGTTTTTCTTGGGTGAGGCACAGAATGTAAGGTGGAAAAGATCTTGGGAGGAAGTTAGTCCAGGGTTCATACACAGAAATATCTCAAAGCAGGCAAGTAACACAAACAGTATTTAATGATAGGGGTCTGTGACCTAAAGGTGAGAAAAATGACCAAACCAAAGCAAAATGCAAACCGTGTGCCGGCCAGATAGAATGTATTTGCATGTTTCTGAATGGAGTTGCCCTTGAATTCCAGCTCCTTCATTTCACAGATGAGAATACTGGGGCTGAGTGAGGGGAAGGGCAGGGCCCACATCAGCTAGCTAACTAAAAGGTCTCTCTTTTTTGCATTTCTTCTCTTTGATCATTAACTCAGCTCTGATGCTCTCTGTCCCCTTTCAAGAACTGCATTTACACCACCTCCCTGAATCCTTCCAACAACCCCATGCAGTCGTTATAACCTCTATTTACTGACGACAGGCCTGAGGTTCAGAGAGGTTAACTCACTCACCCCGAGTCACAGAATCCACAAGTGCCCGAGCCTGGCATCAGACGCTTTCCCAGATGACATCCTCATTTGATTTTCCTCTGCCTTTCGACCTGGCTGCACTTGACTCAGTTTGGTATCGGAGACCCTTCCACTGAGCAGGTGCTACACATCAGACAGCTACCAGTTCTGAGGTCACCTCCTCTGTGAAGCCTTCCCTTATACCTCGAGTCACCCGTCCCGAGCACTGCAGCAACATTGCACCTCTCTTGTCAAAACTTTGAGCTTGGTATAGGGCTGGTCTAGTGCCCACTACCCAACCAGACTGCAGGCTGTGTCAGAGCAGGGCTCGCACCACCTTAATCCAAGCACCTGCCCTTGGGGCCGGACTCTGGGTCTGCCATTTAGCACTCATCATTACACATTTGACAAATGTGCTGACGTCTGCCGCAGAACCACAAGAACTGCTGCTCATCTCTGGCTGATCATTGCTAAACACAACTATGCCAAGATCCACGTCCGCTGCACCCTGTCGGCTACACTCGCACTGGGGACTGAGGGACGTTTTCTGTTGAGAGATCCTTTTCATTTGGTAGATTCACATGGACTCAATTTTCCAGCATTGCAGGACCCTGCTCACCATTCTCCTTCCCTAGGAATGGGCATGTAAGCGGCATAAAGGGATGTGGGACTTGCAAAGCTGGGGTGGGGGCTGACTTGGCTGCTGAAATGAGCCCAAATCAATGGCTTTGGTGAAATCAAAGATAGGTAGGTAATAGGTAGACAAGGTTTATTAGCTCCTGTGATTACCTGGTTCCTAAAGTCATACCCACTAGCTCACTTTAAAAAGGGGATTTCCTCTTTGAAAGGACAAATGGATCAACCGAAAGGGCTAATGCCCAACATTAGACGAGGACTCGGGGCTTCGTGCACAAGGTCAAGGTGGCCGGGCTCACACTCAGTCTTTCCTGAACAGTTTATCCAACCTATGATGACAATCGGGAAAGAGACGGGATTACATTTCCTTTCAGTACTGAATCTGTAGGGCTTCTTTACACTGAAGTGAATGTGGCGTTATCATAAACAAGCACTGGGCAAAGAGCCAAGACACTGAGGTCCTATCCTAGCTTTGTCAATTCTGTGCTGTGTGACTTTCAGCAAGTCCTGTATCTTCTCTGGGCTTTGGATTCTTCATCTGTAAAACAAGGGTACTGGACAAGAGCTGAGGGCACTGGAACCTCATGGAGAAATCTCGTTAAGAATACATAAACCGCATGTCTCCCCTGGGGATATTGATTAAGGAGCTCTGGGGTGGGACCTGGCATCTCTGCTTTTGCTCAGTTCCTTGGTGGATTCTGACGCTGATGGTCCACTGGGCTAATGTTTGGCATCTACCGGATTAGATATGCCCAAATGCTGTCCTGTATTAGAATGAGGGAAATGGTCATGTTTACAGTTGTTGCAGTCTTCATGTTTTTAACTATGTAAGCCCACCCTGACCAGTGGTGGGAAGAATGCCTGGCCAGATGAAAATTACTCCCGGAATGATGCCAGATTCAACTTCTGAGTGTTCTGGTTTCTAATAGGAAAAGGCTCCAGTTCTAAGGGTCATGATTGTTGCCTGCAGCTCTCAACCACATTCCAAGGCTCATCATGGCATGTACAGACCCAGGAACCTGAGTGACAGGCAACATAAGCAGTCTTGTCATGAAGACACCTCACAACATACACTGAAGAAGGCAGCCCAGCTAGACCCATGTGGGCTCACAACACGTGGATGAACTGACCCGAAAGTCTCCCTGTGTGGTAGGGAATCAGCAAGCCCCCACCAGTGGGAGGGAAAGTTTTTGGATAACTGCCTGGTGGTACCTTGGACAGCTCCCTGTGGCTCAGCTGTGGAGACCCTCAGAGAGCAGCCTACCCCACCACACAATTCCTAGCCTCTCATTCTTTCTGGTGAGGTCCTTCCCCAAAGGGAAGATAGAGCCTTTGGGGAATGGGGAGGGTCGAGGAGGTGGCGGGGTGGAGCTGGCTTTGGCCATTTGGGGAAAATGAAGAACAGGCAGGAAGAACAAGCAAACAGCAGGCTGATCTAGAAAAAACATCAACACTATGGGCCCCAAACGGTGCCACAGACTTCCCTGTTGGGTTCTTCTATTATCACCAATCTTGGCATAAAACTATTGTTTCCAGAACACTTGTCACATACCTTTTCACAAAATCTTCAGAACAAGCCCTTGTGGAAGTTATTGTTCTCATTTTACAGATAGTGGAACGGAAGCCCATTATCAGGTTAAGTGATCGGCCAGAGGTCACACAGCCAATGGAGTGAGCTAAGCTTGGCCTCAATCAGGGGTCCTTACCAGGTCTCTCTACTGTGTGGCCTGCTCCTCTCCATACATGGCTGGGATTTTGCGGGGAACTCACAATTTCTGGAGACGCAGTCAGGTCTCTGACTATTGGGGTAGCCTCTGGCTGTGCAGACGTATCAGGAAATGAAGCTGTGAGCGCTAAGGCAAGAGCACAGACTGCTTGCGTGCCCGGATGTGGGCAAAAGCCCCCCCAATTAAGTAACTAAAAAATGGCACTGAGGTCTCCAGTTGTGCCACTTACCAGCTAGATGGCTATGGGTGGGTCTCTTGGCTTGCCCTGCCTCAGTTTCCAAAGCTGCCAAATGGGTCAGATCACTGTGCTGGTGACCTGGGGGAGGTTTTAAGAGTATGCCTGGGCAGGGGGGCGGTAAACATTGTATGTAACAGCACCTTGAAGATGACACAGAGCTGTGAACCCTTTCAGGGGCTCCTAGAAATTGGATTGGTGGAAAGGACTGGGGTGATGGTGGTGGAAATGGTGGGGTGGAATGACTCCTTCTGGATACACGCCAAGCCTTCTCAAATCTGTCTGCTGAGATCCTGAGGGCAGAAGAGAATGGACACCACTCTGCTGCCAGCGAGGGCACAAGAAGGCTCCTTCCCTGTTTTATCTTAAATTCAAAATAACAATCGGGGGAAAATCGATGCTCCCTTGCACCTTTGTGAATGCAACCTGTTTGCCCCAATCCCAATTAGAGAAATGTACAAGAAAGAGAGCAGCTTTCCCTCATTCCTCTGGGGCCTGAGAGATCAGCTCCTTCCTTCTCTCTACCAAGGTTCTGGACCACCAGAGACCAGACAATGTGTTCTGGGTGTCTTCCTAGCCCTGCACACACCTCTGCCCATGGACACTGTCTCCCCAGGTCGTTTGTGTGCTCTTCTGGGGTCCAAAGTCAGGGTTTGAGCTGGACTATGTGATTTTTTTTAAGGTTCTCAGGACAGTCTCATGAGAAAGGTACTGTTTTCCCATTTTACAGACAAGAACACTGAGGCTTAGAGAAGTAAAGGGACTAACTTAAAACCATGGAGTAAGTAAAAAGTAAATCTAGGATTAGAACCTAGGTATGTCATTCCAAAGATGCCTGCCCTCGTTCTAGTGACTTCTGGGCCAAGCGCTTCTCCTTTCTGGGTGCCGCCCCAAGCAATGCTGTCTGAGTGAGCGCCCCCGCCACAGCGCCCGGGGGATGGAGGTCCCTAGAGCACAGCTCGGAGAACCCTATCCAGACAAGGACCCCTCGGGTGGCTTGGATCTCACAGGGACCCAGCTCTGGCTTTGACTACCTGGCAGTAAAAACTACCGCTCTTGGTGGTACACGGCCCGGCCCCGAATCCCTGCAGAGTGCGCCCCTCGCCCATCTGGGAGCTCTAGAGCCTCTTTCGAGCAGGAGGCACAACTTTCCTAGGTTCCGGGAGCCGGAGCTTTTGCACCCCAATCCCGCCCGAACGCTAAAAGTAAGAGGTGCAGGCAGCCCCGCCGTTACTGGGAGCGCAATAAGAACCCTGGCAAAGTTGGAAGCCAGGCGGGAGCAACAATGTACCCCACCCAGGAGCACAACCCTCCCGACCTCGGGGCCCCCCACCGAGGGTGGCGAGCGATGCCGAAGAGTCCGCCATTACCGGGCTGGCAGTGGCCGTGCCTCTGCCGAGCCCGGCGCGGAGGAAAGCTGAAAGTTGAGATTGGGCAGGTGCAACGATCCCCGGGGACTGGCGTCCCCCAGCCTCCGGCTGCCCGCGGGGGGTAGCGCGCCTTGCCAAAGGGGCCGCCATTACCGCAGGCGCGCAGCTCGGAGCCGAAGCGTGCAGCGGAACGGGGACGCTGGTCCCTGCAAAGTTGGAGCGAGAGCGCAGCGGGCGCGACGATCGCTGGGACCTGAGCCCGCCGGCCTGGGGCTGCCAGCTGGGGAGGAGATCGAGGCCACCGGGACCAAGTTGGGACGCAAGCAAGCCCCCCATGCCCGCCCGTGAGCACTGGGGGCTGGGAGCCCAAGGGGACACCGAGGGGACGCGGGACGCCTGGGCCGAGAACTCACCTGCTGCCGAGTCGGGCAGTGCCGAGGCTGCCTCTTTGCTCTGCGCACCCGTCAGCCCGCCGGTCCGCGAGCCCGCCCGCCTCCTTCCTCCTCCTCCGTCTCCCTTCTCCTCCTCTTTCTCCTCCTCCTTCTCCCGGGCTCCTGCAGCCACCGCTCTCCCGGTTCCAAACCCTCCCGGTCCGACGCCCCGCACGGCTGTAAGGCGCCAGTCGTACCCGCTCACCTCTGGGTAGGAGCCGCGTGCATCCCTCCGCCTTCCCCGCCGCCTCTCCGATCCCTTCCCGCCCCCTCTCCCCGAGCCCCCACCCCTCCCCAAGTCCCCTCCCCTCCCTCCGCCCCTTGCGAACCCAAGTTCGGGACGGAGGCTGTGGGCTTCCCCGGCGCGGTGCCGGGGCGCCCCGCGCGCGCGCCCCTGGCTCACCCCGTCCGCCCGGCAGCCGCTCGCCGCCTGGCTGCCCCTTGGAGCAGCCCCGGGGCTAAGTAGCTCCTCGCCCAGAGGCCGGAAACGCGGCATAAATATGTAGGGGCAGAGCCGTGAGCTCAGCGAGGGTCGTGAGGGGGAATTTATTTCTTAATGTCCCTCCTTTATCCTATCATCGCTGAAACAAATTAGCGGTGACGTCCAACCCGGCTGGTTTATGGGTGCGGGGAAGGAGACGTCGCAACCCTCATTAAAAGAGCCGCTCTGGGCTCCAAAACATACATCTTTTATATAACCTAATTTCCATCTTTTTTCTATCAGGAAACACACACACACACACACACACACACACACACACACACACACCCCATGACAATTTCTGGGAGCCTGGAGGGGGCTCAGTGTAGTAGCCACAGGGCAGCTCTCTTTGGGCAGAGAGGGCCCCGTGGAAAGCAGAGATGTTTATTTCTGCCTCTCCATCAGCCTTGGGGTAACGTTCCTCAATGGGACAGTGGGATGCGCTGCCTTTCACTCTAGACAAGGCCAAAAGACACCCCAGCCTGAATTCTGGTTCTGGCTCTTGGGTGGGCAGACAGGAAGAGAGGGGGCCGGTGGTGGAAATGCTGCCTTGTTCTGGTCTTCCTCCCCTGAGTAGCGCTTAGTCCTGACAGCTGGCGAGGGGGAAGGACGGGAGGGCGCAGGCTTGCTCACCTGTGGCCTGGAAAAGCTGCAGGTAAACCTGCGGGTTGGAGATGCCCAGGGCTGGGCTGGGAGGAGGGGAGGAGGCAGAGAAGCAAGCTTTCCTTCCTTTCTTAGGGGCCCTAACATATGGGTAACCATATAAACCCGGCTCAAAAGCTGTCTTTTCCCGGGCAGATTGCAAAGAATTTTGCATTTCACTGTTGCTGCTGCTGCTCACACACTCTTGGGAAAATGGGAGAAAACCAGGGAAAGAGAATACACACACACACAGCACCTGGCTCTAGATGGCTTGAAGAGGCAAAAAGGAATCCCCCACTTTGTCACTAATAAATGCTTTTCTAATCGTTTTTCATATCAAGCACCAGGAGAAGGGGGTGTGACTTCGGGGGACAGAAGGAGGGGTGTGGGCATGAAGGGGGGGAAAGAGTGAAGAAGCTGGCAGAGAGGTGGCTGCACAGCCTTCTGTTTGTCTTCAACACACTGGAAGGAACACACGAGAGATTCCCTCTCAGCCCAGGGCTCTGCCACCTCTGAACTGTGCCACATGGCTCTAAGTCCAGAGCCTGTTTTCCCAGTGGTGAAACAGCCCCGGGGTCATTGTAAAGATGCCGACAGCCAGGTGATGCTGGCTGGGGAAGCTCTTGGCATAGAGCCTGGCATATAGTAAATGCTCAGTAAACAGTAGCCCCAAGTAATAATAACCACGATGAGAATCAGAACAGGAGCATAAAGGCTGGATAGGGTGTCCCAGGGAAGCATTCAGCCTGGGCCCAGCTTCCCCTGCCTGAACCATTTCAAAGTTGAGCGCTGGGCTTCAGTGCTACCAGAGTCAGACTCGGAATACTGCTCCCCTCAATTACCATGGCAACTGGGGAAAATCAGGAAGCCAGAGGAAGAGAAGCTGCTCTTCCACTGGGCTGGCCCTTCACCTGTTCAAAACAGCTACCATGTGCATGCCTGTCATGTGGGGGTGGGGCTGGAGGAGACCCCAGATGAGGGGGGCACCTTCTCTTCTGGATCACCAGCTGCTCTGACTCAGGGAAAAGGGTGGTTGGTAGGAGACAGGCAGCCACAAGATGGTGAGGTCCAGGCCAAGGCTGGCTGTGCTTACAGAAGGCAGAGTTAGCCTGGGTTCAGGGAGAGGGGGACAGACCCCCCGGCCTCAATCCTGTCCTCATCAGCAGGTGTCTGAGAGCAAAGCACAGGCATGCAGGTCCTGAGATGGAGATTTGGGAAGATGGGCTTCCAAGTCCAGGGAGGGAGCCAGTTACCACCATGGGTTTTGTGAGTGAGTGAGTGAGTGAGTGAGTGTGTGTGTGTGTGTGTGTGAGAGAGAGAGAGAGAGAGAGAGAAGGAGAGAGAGGTAGTGAGAGAGAGGAAAGGAAGAGAGAAAGAGATCCTCCCCTTCCTCCCTTACTCTGGTTGTTTCTGTAGGGATAAGGGGACTAGTAACAGTACTAATTGCGGCAGAAAGGATAATGACTGTCTTGTATCGAGTATGTCTCATTTTGCCAGTCTTGAGCCAAGCCTTCTTTAGGTGTATCTCACTGAATGATCACAGAAATTGTAAGGGGTGATTGCTTTCTCTTATTCCCATTGTACAGAGGGGAAAGCAGAGGCTCTGAGAGGCAAAGTGACTCACTCCAGTTATCTGGTGGTAAAAGCAGCTATTAGCACTGGGCCATACTGACCTCAGAGTGAGGCTCTTCCTGCCTCCCCACCGCCGCCTTGTGGAGAAAGAGGGAGTGAAGATGTTGCTGTTTTTCGGGGTGGCAGGGGAGTGTCTGGCGTTTGGAGGCCCTCCTTGCTTGTGCCAGAGGGCTTCAAAAACTGGCGCTTTTAAGCCACATGGTGGCCCTCGAACTGTGCAGAGGGACTGCCCCCCAGACACTCTTCAGGTGTGGTACCCTGGGAAGTCTTTCCTCTTTCTATGCTGCTTGGAGCTTTCCCTCTAAACTGATTCCTCGGGACCCCCTTGGTGTCAGGGGAGATGCTGATAACGCTTCTCTCCCTTCACCCACAACCCCACCCAGAGCACTGTAGTGCTCAACAGCCGAGACCTACCCAGGGGTCAGCCTGGAGCAAGGTGTCCATAAATGGTCACCATGATAACGATTATTCTTGGATCTTCTCTCGGGCCCACACCCTCCACCCCTGTGTGCTCGGCAGGTGGGTAAAAGCCTTCTCCCGGCTGAAGCAAGGGCCATCCCCTCTACCTGCTCTCTGCCCCTCTGGACCCTAACCAGTCGCTACCCCAGCAGCTTAGAGGTGAGCCTGGGGGAGCAGAGGGCTCTGGGGTGGCCAAGGGGAGAAGAGGGAAGGAGGAGTTGGCCAGTGTGCTGCCACTAAGGGGGTAATACATTATCCAGGGCTAATGAAAACATAATTATCTTCTTTTGGCTGCAGAGAGGGTCTAATTTAATAGGCTGCGATCGAAAGGCATCTGCTGAATTCACCCAGCAGTGAAAACACTTGAAGGGCTGGGGCGGAGGGGGGACGGGGAGTGGGCAGAGCGCGGCTGGCTGGCAGAGCCCTGCAGCTGTGTCAAAGTGGTAGCTCTCCCAGGGGAGGGGAGCCTGGGGGCTGCAGGGCAGAGGCAGCAGAGAGGATGTGGCAGCTAACAGGTGTCCTCATTACAAGCTGGGGCTGCTTTCTTGCTCTCGAACTTGGACCTGTCCTTTGCCTCTCTGAGCCTCAGCTTCCCCATCTGTAAAATAGGGCTAATCCTGACTCCCTCCCATTAACTGGGAGGAATAGATGAGAAATGAGAGAGGAGTCCTGGTGCCTACTCAGTAAATATTTAGCAAAACCTCCCCACTCCCCTGCTGATTTGCTGGGTCGGTTCTACTTAGCCTTCTGGTCTTAGCGTAAACAGCCCCTCCTGCCCCTCCCCTTTCATATCACAACACACTTTAGAATGTTTGCTGATTTACAGCTGGACTGTTACAGCTCCACAAAGGCATGGCAGGTCTGTCTCATTTGTCACCAGAAGCCAGTGCTTCTCAAAGCATGTTCCCTGGACCAGAGGATTCAGCATCTCCTGGGAATGTATTTGAAAGGCTAGTCCTTGGGTCCCGCCCCAGACCTGCTGAACCAGATACTCAAATGCGGGCTGGGTGCTTGGTAATTTGCCCAAACTCTCTAGGTAGTCCTGATCCATACTCAAGTAGGAGAACCTCTTCTTCAGCCCCAAACTCCAAAAAATGTTTGGTTGAATAAATGAATGAAGAGCTTGCTAGGGTCCAGCTATAACAGCCTTACCTCCCTTATTGGCCATCAGCTGCATACCAATCCACCCAGGGCCCCTGATTCTGGAAGAGAATTCAGCTTTCAGGCCTGCTGCTGGGGTCTTGGCTGGGGAAGTCGCTCAGATGTGCTTGTGAAGGATTGTGCCCGGCGGTCAGTCTTGAAAAGTTAGAGAGGCCCCGGCACTGCGGCAACCTTGGAGATGACTGTCCTCAACCTTGGGTTTTTACACAGGGAAGTCAAGGTCCAGGGAGGTCTGGCAGCTCATCCAAGGGCAACAGCCAGTTAGTGGCCCATCAGATCCCTGCCGTGGCTCCCAACTCAGGATCCCTGAGAGGGCTGGGATCCCTGAGAGTGTAGTCCTGGAGGGCCCAGGGGATGGCAGGTCAGCAGAGCCAGGGCACAGAAAACAGAGTTGTCTAGGAGCCTGGAACACCCGGAAGGTGTGAGGGTGTCACAGTCCCTGGGATGGCTGCTGTAGTCAAATACCCTGCAGACATTCGCAGGGTTCTGACAGGGAAGAGAGGAGGAGGAGCCCTTTAAGGCTTAAAGAGGCAGCCTGAGCATAAGACGCACTAGAGCATCTGACTCTCAGACTTGGCTTTGCCACTAGCGGGCTGTGTGAGTTTGGGCAAACCCCTTGGAATCTCTGGGTCTCAGAGGTGATCTTAACCCAAGGATAGTCAGCTCCCTGGAATCATATGCAAAATCAAGCAGAAGTGTATTTTTCTGGGGTAGAGGATTCATAGTATTAAGTGGTTTTTTAAAAGAAGGCTTAGAACTGGAAAAGGTTAATTGGAACTGAACCAAATGATATCTCGGGGCGCTTTAATGGGCAGAAAAAGGAGATACCATTGCTGAGAAACCTGGCGGGGAAGTTTGCCCGACACCCTTTGCCCTACGCAGCCTATTTGGCAGAGAGGCAGTTCTCCAAATGACCGACAGATGGCGCTAAACCTTCACTGTAGCTTTCCTGTTCTCCCCAAGACCTGCCAGGTAGGTTCTGGCTTCTGTTTACTCAGCTTTGGGGACCAGGGGCCTGGGTCCCTGCTCTGCCGGGCTGACTTGAGTGGGATGACAGTGCTGCGCACCTCTGGACTGTTTGTATCTCCTAGTTGCCACCCTGTCTTGCAGCGTCTGTCCACAGAGGAGGCATGGAAAAGGATATGAGTGTAGGGGCATGTGTGTAGGGCAGGGGTGAGGGGAGGTCTCTACCAGAGGAGACCACCTGAAGAATAGGAAGGGACCCTAAGTTTGGTGTTCATATCCCCTGCAACCCAAATATAGTCCCCGCTACACACCTGTGCTTCCCCATTCCAATTAAACACATCCCAACTCTCAGAACCCTGTAAAACTGGAGCGTCTGATGGTCTGTCACTGGGGTGTGAGGGGCCAAAGTATGTGCACCTTGAAGCCAGTGCCACTAGGGAACAGAGGAAGCCGGCTGGGTCAGAGACAGCAGGGAGTGGTGGGGCCTGGGGCTAAATGGAGGGAGTGCCCCCAACTAAAGGGCTTCACGTGCAAATGTTTTCAAAGCAACATTTTCTACCAGGCTAAACAGATTTGGCCCACCTGTGTGAGAACTTTGAGCAAGAAAATGGACTTCAGCACCTGAGTGGAGGTGTTTGAGTGCAAGGGAAGTCTTACTCAGAACAAAAAAAGCAGAGATCCTTAACCTGTCAGGTACACAAAAATTGCATGAGATGAGGGCTACCGCTGCCTGGACCCTGCCTCCGCAGCTTATGAATCAGTAGGTCTCAAGAGGTGGTATTTTTTTTTTAAGCAAACTCCTGGAGGAAACTGAGGCAGGTGGCCTTCTGGGCCCAAGTGGTCTACTCTGTGCCCGTCCGTCCACCCCAGTGAGCTGGGTGGGGCCTCATCCTCAGCCTGCAGGCACTCGGAGTTCAGTGACACAGCATCTTAGCAGCAAAGACACCCCTTCCCGATTCAAAGTGGCCCTCTCGTAATTCTCCTCCTCCGCACCATACTGCAGACATGCACGGAAAGGATGACACACCTGGTCTTATTTCTAAGAATTGAGGAAAATTCTGAGACCAGTCCCTGGGAGAGGGCAATGGGGAGGTGGTAGAGAGAAGGCACGTGCAATTCCAGCTCGGTATTCCAGAGAGCTACCCAAAGTGGGGTCATGGCGTGTGACTTCTCGTCTCCTGTGCGTGTGACCTTGGCCAAGGGGCCTCCCCTCTCTGGGTCTGTTTCCCCAGATTAAGGGGGTTGGACTGGAGCAGAGCTCCCTCCTGCGTTCCAGGACCTCCCTGGGGCTCTGCAGCAGTGTTTTGGGTGCTGGCAGTCATGCAAGTGGAGGGGCAAGGGTGTTGGGACTCTTCTGCCATTCCTGAGTTGACCTGCTTCTGTTCCGACTGTGCATCTAGCGTCCTCCTTTAGCTTTCATTTGAAAAACAAATGCGAGCAACAGGCCCGGAAGCTTTCTGTGGCATCTTCCATTGTCCATTTAATAGTCATTCATTATTGCCCCCTCTTTTTTTGTGGGCCATGGGCTGGGGCAACTGAGACCCCCATCCTATCCAGGCAGGATTTCTGGCTCCTGGAACACTCAGTCCAGTGGGGGAAATCAGACAAACACCCAGTTCATCAGCAGTGACAAGCCAGCCTACTGGTGAGCTGGCACCATGCCGATTGTACCTCCCCGAACCCCAGAAAGGGATCCTGCTGGCTTTCCTCTGACTTTTAAAGCCATAATGAGAGAATCCACTTCCTTCTCCCCAGCCTGACAGCCCAGAGTTTCATTAGCGTCATGTGCTTTGGCATTTGATTTATTCAAGCTGACACTCAAGCAAACTGTCTTATACTCCTCTCTAATTGTGGGGAAGGGAAGAGTCTGCAAGTTTATGGTGTGACTTCAAAGCTTCAGAGTCAGTCTTGGGTTTTGCAACTTGCTGGCTGTGTGACCTTAGGCAGGTTAATTACCCTTTCTGAGCCTTGGCTTTCTCCACTGTTAAAAATGGGGACAATGATAGTTCCTACTTGATAGGATTGTGCTGATTAGATGAGACTGTGCTTGTGAAGTCCTTAGTAAGCACAGTCTTTGGCACTCAGTACAAGTTCAGTTAATTGTAGTTCCCCCTCCTTTTGAAACTATTATTATATTATATATTATATATATTATATTGTGTGGGGTTCTTATCTTCTGTTTTGAGATTAGAAGCTCTTTGAGGGATTTGGGCTGTATCTGAATCCATTTCTGATGTTCTCCAATATGCCTAGCCGTTTGCTGGCACATTCTAGGCACTCAATAGCTGCTGCTGCTACTAAGTCGCTTCAGTCGTGTCTGACTCTGTGCGACCCCATAGATGGCAGCCCACCAGGCTCCCCTGTCCCACTGGAGTGGGTTGCCATTTCCTTCTCCAACTCAATAGCTAGATTTATCTACTTGCATGGAGGAATCAGGAGAAATTCTGTTACAGTGGTTCTCAAAGTCTTGTCCAGCAGTGTGAGGATCACCTGGGAGCTAGAAATGCAGATTTTTCTGGACCCATCTCAGACTCACTGACTCAGCAGCTCTGGGAGGTTGTGGGATGCGGGTGGCAGTCTGGCACTTTGGGTTTTTACAAGCCTCCAGAAATTCTGATGCATTTTTAAGTTTGAGAATCACCTTTCTACACTAATGACTTTCAAACTTGTTTTAAAACTTAGCAATATTAAAAAAAAAAAGTTCCAAATGAAATCATATTCAGAAGTCAAGATATAATAGGTGAAAGAGAAGTACTTAGGAATCACGGGGCAAGGCAAGACCCCTGCCTGCGTATCCTCCTAGGAGTCCTCAAACATTTAAGACTTCTGGAAATAGAGTTGAAGAAGCATGGCCTTACGATTTTTCATCCTCCTACTCATCACCTACCCGCCCATCTATCCACCCGCTCATGCATCCGTTTGTACACTCAGTATCACTTAGCACTTACTACATTTCAGCATTTCAATATGTTACCTCTCACCTACTTGGTAAGTGGCAGAGCCAGGATTTGAACCCAGCAAGACTGGCTCTAGGGTCTATGCAATTAACCATTACATGATGGTTGCTGATATTGAGAAAGAAATGGGAAGAAGGAGCAGTTCAGGGCATAGAAAGATAGGATAGCAACTGACAAATAAGCTAAACATCACTTCTTCAAGATCACCATGGTTACCATTTCCAGAGCACTTCCTATGGGCCAGGCTAACCCTCCTTCATCTTCACAGCCACCTGGCAAATTGGATGTTACTGGCCTACTTTCTGGGGAAACTGAGGCACTGAGAGGTAGAATTACTTGCTCAAGGACACACAGCTAAGCAGTGGCAACCCCAGAATTTGAACCTAAGTTTGTTGGACTCCAACCCCCATAATCTTAAGGGGATTAAAAAGGTGAAGGGGAAGCCTTAGAAAATTGGAGTGACCTCAGGGCAAGGGGGTCTGTTGACTGGGTTTGGGGACAAGGTTGGGCTGACCCAGCCTTGGAGCCAAAGAGAAGACAGAGAGACAAAGAGGATGAGTGAGAAAATCTGGGCCCTTCCTGAACTTTCTAGCCTAGAGTACCCACATCACGGTTGTATCCCGCCAGCTGACGATATGAAAAAGTGTGTTGCCACTGGAGCCAGGTGGTGGTGGTGGTTTAGCCGCTAAGTCATGTCCAACTCTTGTGACCCCATCGACTGTAGCCCGCCAGGCTCCTCTGTCCATGGGATTCTCCAGGCAAGAATATTGGAGTGGGTTGCCATTTCCTACTCCAGGGGATCTTCCCAACCCAGGAATCGAACCTGGGTCTCCTGTACTGCAGGCAGATTCTTTATCGACTGAGCTATAAGGGAAGCCAAGTGAGACTGGGCCAAATCCTGGCTCTGTCTCTTGCTGGCTGTATGACCTTGGGCAAGTTACGTAACATCTCTGAGCCCCAGTAACGACTTGCCTTTCAAAAGTTTGAAAATCATGTTAACAAACAAGGCACTTGGGTAGGCAATAGGCATTCACATAATGCCCTATTGCCAAATGCCATTCATTGGTCCATTCACTCAGTAAATACTGACTGTAGCACTTGCTGTCAGTGCCCCAGCCAGACCACCTTGGTGTCCACCACTCATTCCCCTATGTGCTCACATCCCAGCTTCCAGCTGTCAGTACCTGCAATGCTTTCATAGAGGAAATAATGGGAAATTAACATCCCCCACCGCCTGGAGTGCCTTTAACCAATACCTGATAGCAGTTGGAGGACTTCTGCTCCCTTGACCCCCGAGGAGGGTAACTTTGAGACATATGGTCTACACTGGCTCCCAGGCGGTTCAGCTGCGGTCGCCTACAGTGGTAACTTACTAGATAGCGCCCCCTTTCCTGGCTCCTCCCCTTCCCCATCCCATCTGCACTCTCTCCTCTGGGTGTTTCCTGGGATTACCTCCTGAAGAAATTTCCTTGTATTCCAGCACCTCAGGTTCTGCTTCTGGGACACAAAACCTCAAACAAAACTGAGACATTGGTTAAACCCCTACTATGTGCCTAGAGGAACCTATGCCATCCTATGCCTAGATGAACCAGGCAGGGTCCCTGCTATCAGCACACTGCCTACCGTCAGGCCATCAGAAAAACAGAGGATAAAAAAGCCTGTAAAGATTGAACTGCTTTCAGTATAGGAAGCCCCAGAATGTTAAGGCCTCTTTCTTAGAACACGTCCAAGAATCACAATTATTTTTCTCCAGTCTTTCCCTGATGACCCAATGAATAAGCATTCTGAGGCCAGAATCCACATCTTGTTGCTCATTTCCTACTCCCCTGCAAATTGCCTAGCCCAGGGCTTGGCATTCACTTATCTGATAAAAATTCATTGAGTACCCAGAGTATGTTCTAAGATGTGGGGACACAGCCAGCAGTGAGAAAAAGAGACCGGTTCCTAGCCCTCATGGAGTTGACCAAACGCAAGCAAGTAAAGTGGAGAAGGAAATGGCAACCCACTCCAGTATTCTTGCCTGGAGAATCCCATGGACAGAAGAGCCAGGGGGCTACAATCCACAGGATCACCAAGAGCCGGACATGACTGAAGTGACTTAGCACAAACAAGTGAAGGCAAACATAAGATAAAAGCCCACGAGTAGACAAAGACTATAACGTCATTCTGTGACACATACGATGACAGAGACAGCAGGGCAAGGAGGAGACGGAGAGGGAGCTGGGGCAGGGAGAGCGTCTTGGAGGACGCGCAGACCGCTGGTGCTCAGCAAAGGTTGCTGAACACAGGAAGTACAAGCCTTAGCTTTTGCGGTCAATGAGTAACACCACAATGAGGAGAGCATCTTCAACACAGAAAACCGTTCCAAGCACTTCAAACCCCGCTGACCCCTCTCTGAGTTGATGCCACGGGAAAGATTTCAATGACTTCATTCAGAAATCTGTTAGGTCCCCAACACAGACAAGTACTTGGGCCAATTAACACCCCCGAGAGGAAGGCAGCCTTGATCAATATGAGTAGGAGTGCGGCCAGAATCAATGAGGGGCTGTCTGAGGTCTTGGGAAACCACACGGCACTGGACAAGCAGGTTCTGGAACAGTTTCTGCAGGAAGTCTCATGACCACGAAGTGGCTAAAACCAGCAGCAGTGAGTCCTCACTGCCGGCTTCCTTGGTGCTGGGCACATTGCTAAGTATCATAAGGGCCACACCTGTTGGAGGCTCACACAGACCCTGTTTGCTGCTGATGTTTATTCACTAAGTTATGTCTGAATCTTGCTGACCCCATGGACTACAGCCTTCCAGGTTCCTCTGTCCAAGGTATTTCCCAGGCAGGAATACTGGAGTGGGCTGCCATTTCCTTCTCCAGAGGATCTTTCTGACTCAGGGATTGAACGCAAGTCTCCTGCTTTGGCAGGTGGATTCTTTACTGTCTAAGCCACCAGGGAAGCTCAAAGACCCTGTTAGATGGCTACTATCATAACCTCATTTTCCAGGGGAGGAAATAGAGGATCAGATGAGGTTAAGTAACTCGCTTGGGGTCACGCAATGACAATGTGGTTTGTTAAGGGCCACGAGGGGGGCTGCTAGTGGGAGCATAGAGGAGGTGTGCCTATCCAGTCTGGGGTAAAGGAACTCCTATGTCTGTGGGTATAATTTCTGAGTTGAGGTATGGAGAAGGTTGAAGTTGATGCAGGAATGTTGGAAGGTAAGGAGGGAGAGAAACTCATTTCAGTAACAGGCAATGCTTGAAAGTGAGGGCACATTCAGGAACCTCTGGGAGGTAGAATTTTGTCAAAAGGTAGAATTAACCCCTTGGCTTATTTTGTGCAGAGAAGGCAATGGCACCCTACTCCAGTACTCTTGCCTGGAAAATCCCATGGACAGAGGAGCCTGGTGGGCTGCTGTCCATGAGGTCGCTAAGAGTCGGACATGACTGAGCGACTTCACTTTAACTTTTCACTTTCATGCATTGGAGAAGGAAATGGCAACCCACTCTGGTGTTCTTGCCTGGAGAATCCCAGGGACGGGGGAGCCTGGTGGGCTGCCGTCTATGGGGTCACAGAGAGTCAGACATGACTGAAGTGATTTAGCAGCAGCAGCAGCTTATTTTGTGTGGTTCAGGGTTTAGCCAGGTGGACATTACATTTCCGGAGCTGTGGTTTAGTGCTAGGCTGGCTGGCACTCCCGAGAAGGGCTGTATGGGTGGTGTGGGCGTCTTAGGGGTGATTCTGGGGGATTCCCTACTCCTCCTTCAGGTGGCAAGGTTATCCTTGCGCCCGTCTCCTTGGGCCCCATGGAGATCCCTGGGGTCATCAATTGGACTCCACCATCCCAGCAGGATGAAGGCTATTCGTGTTGATTTTTAGATCAGCTTGTGGAGTCCACAGAGGTGATGGATGGTTAGGGGTGAACACAGCATCTGACAAGGTTGTCAGCATGTGCTGCCGCCCACACCCAGGGTGGCAGCCTCTCACCCAGGCCCTCTGAGGGTGCTGTGGACCACCCTGAGCAGCTTGATCAGTGGTCGTCTATGTATAGTCTCCAAGGCTCTGACTGCGCCCCCAAGCCCCAAACTGCTTGACGTGACCTTCTCTTTCCTTCTGACAACACTCTAGTCAGAACTGCCATCTTCCTCACCTGGAACACTCCATCAGCCTCAAGAGGCTTTCTGCCCGCTGTGTTCCAGTCTCCCCGCACAAATCAGAGCCACCTTTCCAAAGTGCAAATGTGACTGTGTCAAAGTCTCCAGTGCCCTCGAGTGCTTAAAGCCCAGATTCTCTAGCATTCCTCGGTTCATTCATTTTTCCATCCCACAAATGGTGATTGAGCACCACTGAGTCTTCTGAGGTCTGATGAGGTATTAGCCTCTCCACTGACTTGGCTGTATTGCTCTTTTGGTAGGAGTGAGTCTTGTGAGGACATCTCTTGCTTTTGTGGGCCCAGTTTTCACTGGGGAGTGCCCCCCTTTCACATACTGTCCTGGAGCCCATGAGGCACAGCTGTTTAGCCTTTCCTCAAAATCTTAGAGCTACCTTGAATTCCTCCAATACATTCCTTGTTTTGTCAGACTCAGTTGATGGTGCTTGAAACCAAAGAAACCCTGATGGGTGGGGCCACCTCTCCTCTTTCAGCCTTAAAGAGCTGTGAGCTGCCCGTAGTTCCCCCAAGTCCACCTGGACCCTTCTGTACTCTGCATGGTGCCCTTGGAGGCTGAGCCAATCAGCCGAGTCCCTTGCACCCAGCTTGCAGGGGGATCCAGCCAATGGAAAGCATCACACAACAGTGTGGGTGGGAGGACACAGAGGCTGGGTTTAATGCTCCTGGGTCCCTCCCTGAGGGCTAGAGGTGCAGTGGCCATGCCCCTCTGTTAAAGGCAGTCTTTCACACACAGTTCACTCCCCAGGTCCTGTTAACGGCCCCTTCCTCTTACTCTTTGAGGCTCCCCCTAGTTTTCTAGGCTCCCCCTAGTTCAAACCAATCAATCCGAAAGGAAATCAACTCTGAATATTCATTGGAAGGACTGATGCCAAGCTCCAATACTTTGGCCACCTGATGTGGAGAGCTAATTAGAAAAGACCCTGATGCTGGGAAAGATTGAGGGCAGAAGCAGAAGGGGGCAACAGAGGATGAAATGGTGGGATGGCATCACAGACTCCATGGACATGAGTTTGAGCAAACTCCAGGAGATGGTGAAGGACAGGGAAACCGGGCATGCTGCAGTCCATGGGGTTTCAAAGAGTCGTACATGACTTAGCAACTGAACAACTAGTTCTGGGTCTTGTACTGCCTCTTGCTGGTTCCCCTTGACCTGGACCACACCTTTGTAAACAAAGCCTCCACAAATCTCCCCTCCAATTACATAGTTTGTATGTGTATCCTTTTCTTGCCAGGGCCCTGACTGTTTCAGGCGAGGCATCTGCCACCATCTGTGCCTGCTTGTTAGAAGCTGTGGAGGGTTTCCCAGGGTCCTGGATGCATGGGGGGTAGGGTGGGGGATGGAAGGCCTAGGAGAAGACAAAGAGAAATCCCCTAAAGTACCCCTAAAATGGGAATGCTAAGAAGAGCTCCAGCTAGAACAAGCTCTGAGCTGTAAGTTCACCATTTCCTTGCTGCGTGACCTTGAGAAAAACCACTTCCTGTCTCTGAGCCACATCTTCTCATCTGTAAAATGGGAATGATAATAGAACTTCCTACATCGCATCGGGCTCTGCTGGAGAGTCAACGACATCATGGTATTCATCCATTCATTCATTGACTCACTCAACAAATATGAATTGAGGGACTTCCCTGGCGGTCCAGTGGCTGAGACTCTGCCCTCTCAATGCAGAGGGCCCAGGTTTGATCCCCGGTCAGGGAGCTAGATTGCACATGCCGGAATCAAAAGAACCTATATGCTACAATGAGGATAAAAGATGCCACGTGATGCAATTAAGACCTGGTACAATCAATTAAGTAAATAAAATTAAATATTAAAAGATGTATCGAGCCCCTGCTATGTGCCTGGCAATGTGCTGGGGACCCCAGTAGAGAGCACAGATACTGCTCTTACCCTCCAGTAGCTCCCAGCCTACGTGGAGAAAGGCACATAGACAAAGAGCCATACAACCAAATATCCAGTCGTTCACTGTGGACATCCTTCTGTGGGGGGCCCAAATGGGACTGAAAAGTCTTCTCTGAGGAAATGGCTAGTGTGTGAGCTGAGTCTTGGAGGATGAGGAAGGCCAGCTGGAGGGTGAACCAAGATAACAGAGGTGGCTGTTGGAGGAGCTGTGAGTGACGGGGGAACAGATGATGAGGGAGAGGTGGCAGAGATCAGGTAATCAGAGCTTTGCCTCCCTCAGTGATGGGTGTGCATTTTATTCTGAGCATGAGAAGAGCCATGGGTGGTCTGATTTATGGCTTGAAGGATCACTCTGGCTGTTGTATGAAGAACAGACTAGAGATGGGCCAGGATGGAGTCAGGGAGACCAGAAGGGCCCTGTTGCAGTTGCCCAAGTGAGACAGGATGGTGGCTTAGGCTATGGAAGAGGCAGCCTAAGTGGTGGAGGAAATGAGCTGAGGCAGAGATGGCCTGCTGACCACCACAGATCCACTTCCATAGCGTATTGTTGTGGCTGAGAAGCAGCTCTCCTGCCAGAGACTACACTTCCCAGTGCCCTTTGGGGCTGGATGAGGTCATGTGACTTGTTCTCACCAATGAAATGAGAACAGAAGTGAAGGCCTCACTTCTGAACTGAAGCAGTTAAGAGCAGGTGTGTCTTTCCCACTTTCTCTTTTCCTGTCCATTGGTTGGAAGCAAAAAGCCCTACAGGATGGTGGAGGCATAAGATGGGAGCCCCTGAATCACCATCTGGACCCCTAAGTGGACTTTATTTGACCTATGCACACATTTCTGTTCTACAGAGCCACTGAGATTGTAGGGTCTGTTACAGTTAGACTGAGCAATGGGCAGACCAGTTAGGAGAAAGAATCAGCAGGACTTGGTGATGGATTGGATGAGCAAGAAGGAGGTCAAGAATAACTTCTATGTTTTGGCTTGAGCAATTGTGCAGAGGAAGTTAATGTTTCCCAAGCTGGGGAAGATGAGAAAGGTGAAAGAGAGTCCCCCCCACCCCCTTCTTTCTTCCTTCCTTTTATTTCTTTGTAGGAGTGAAGAGTTGAGTTTAGAACATGATGTTTGCAATGCCTGGGAGACATTCGAATGGAGATGTTAAGTAAAAAGTTAGATGTAAGAATTCAGAAGAGGTCTGAGCCAGTGATGAAGTTTGGGATTTGTTGTTTTGTAGACAGCGTTTGAAGTACATAGTAGGTCCTTGATAAATGTTCTCTGAATTGGAATGTGAGTCATGTCTTCTTCACTTCTACTCAGCATTTGGAAGTCGATGAGCGCAAATCATCCCAAAGTAGTTAATGACCTCTATCCCCACCCCAACAGCAAGCTGAACAACCACCCACTCTCTGCTCTGCGCTCCTCTGCTCGTTGAAGAAGAGTCCCTTTGAGCTCAGAAAAAGTTGAGAATCTAGCTATTCAAAGGCTGAATGAAGGTAATTCTGATGACGCTCGAAAATGCCTTCCTGCTGTGTTGGGTAAAACACTCCTCTTTGATGCAATAAAATCACTTGTATCTCTGCCTCTTATGTCCTCAAGCAACTTCACCTAAGGGGCTGGGGTATGAAAACAGTGTGAAAGAGCAGGGCTGGGCTTCACCTGCCTCCAGATGAGGCCACTTGTCTCTTCCCAGGTCTTTTATTCCCCGGGTTTTACAGTTGCTGCAGCATAGGGAAGGTCTTCTGGGCAGACTGGGGAGGCAGTTTGGAAGAAATTCTTGGAAGAGCTGGTATTTTCACCCAATGGCCTCTAACTCCAGGGAAGCAAAACAAATATAGTCACCCCTCAGCATCCATGGGGGATTGGTTCCAGGACTCCGCCCACCCCCCCACCCCCGCCCCGTGATCCCAGAATCCATGGATGTTCAAGTCCCTTATATACAATGGGGAAGCACAGTTGGCCTCTAGTATCTGTGGGGTCTGCATCTGTGGGTTTTGGATTCTTGAATTCCAGGAACCGAGGACTAAAGAATGCAGAACTGGTGAATGCGAAGCACTGGGATTGGCAGTTGGGTGAATCTGCAAATGCAGAACTGGACGTGGAGGGCTGTTTGGACCTGCAGGAGCCCACCAGTTGGACTCAAAGAAACTGGTCACGTGGGGACTTGAAGAATTGTGGAGTACAGATTCTCTCTAAAGGGATGGATGCAATGGGGTTCCAGCAGATTGTTGCCATGTGGAATGCAAATCCAGGATCACTGGGTCTTCTGACTTCTCAAGAGATACTTCAAATACAGATTTTATATGAAATCTGAATTTTAAATGCTGGCAACTAATTACATTTAAACAGTGTTTGTGGGCCAAACAAAGAACATGTGCTTGTGCATATGATGTCTTGAAACCAGCTTGCAGCCCTCAGGGACTTGTGGGGTGGACGTGTGCCTCTTTCCTAAGTAATTACCCATGGGGGGGAAATATGTAATCATTTTGGAATTGCTATTGAACCAGTGCAAGTTCATCAACTCAGCTCTATAAATCGTGAACCGTAATTCATGTGTGTGTGTGTGTGTGTGTGTAACCCCCTCTTCCCTGATAGCTCAGTTGGTTAAGAATCTGCCTGCAATGCAGGAGACCCCAGTTCAGTTCCTGGATTGGGAAGATCCACTGGAGAAGGGATAGGCTACCCACTCCATTATCTTGGGCTTCCTTTGTGGCTCAGCTGGTAAAGAATCCATCTGCAGTGTGAGAGACCTGGATTCGACCCTGAGTTGGGAAGATCCCCTGGAGAAGGGCAAGGCTACCACTCCAGGATTCTGGCCTGGAGAATTCCATGGACTGTATAGTCCATGGGGTCACAAAGAGTCAGACACGACTGAGCAACTTTCACTTCATTTCACTTCACTTTGGTGAGGTAAGCCTTTGAGGTTTTTCAATAGGTGAGAAAGAATGTCAAGATAATGGTGATGGGGAGCAAACCAGACCTTGAGTTGGAGGGCTGTGTGTCTCTCTCACTGCTGAATCTTCGAAACTAAGCAGGTGCTTGAAAATATTGTTGGATAAAGTAATGAACGGGAAGGAATGGGCGAATAAAAGTACAAGCAACCACAGAATCAGATTTGCATGTTTCAGAGCATGGGAACCCTTAGTGGCCCAATGGTCCCCCAAGCCCCACATCTTAGTTCTGCTACATTTATTTATTTATTAGGTAAGTGTATGTACTTGCCTATACTGGGGCTTAGTTGCTTAGTTGCGTCTTGTGGGATCTTAGTTCCCTGACCAGGGATTGAACCTGGGCCCCCTGTGGCGGGAGCATGGAGTCTTAGCTACTGCACCACCAGAGAAGTCCCAGTTCTGCTACATTTCAATGATCTTCTGAAGAGGTCACCTCTTGGGTGCTGGTGCAATGTATAATGATTGGTTCTTTCCTTCCTCCCTCCTTCTCTTCCACCCCTCTACTGTCATAAGTATTGAAGAGAATCGGAGAGTCAAGAGGATGCAGAGTCCCGTGTCCACACAAGCTTCACCCTACCATCCAATCCATTTTTCTTACTGCAAGAAGAGTGACATCATCCTGTCACCCACTAACTTCATCAGTGGCCTTCCACTGCCCTCAAGACAGAATGAACTGCTAACTCCTATCAAGTGCATCTTCTGCCCAATCCTTCCCTGGCTCTCCCCCCGCACCCGCTGACCTAGACTCCAGCCAAACACAGAGACTCACAGTTGTTAGCAGGGGCTCACCCCAGGGCCTTTGCACAAGTGCTTCTTTATGCCTTGAAGACATTTCCACTCCCTCTTTACCTGGCTAAACCCTACTTCTCCTTCACATCTCAGCTGAGACCTCACTGCCCCCAGAAGGCCTCTCCTATCTCCTGACACTGGGTTACATGGCCCCCTCTGGGTTCCCTGAGTTCCCTGGACTCCCTTCCAGCACAGATCACATGACTCTTGGCTCCCTGCCTGCCAGTCTCTGTCTCTGTGTCATGTTCAGGGTTGGCTGGCTTTCTGTTGCCTAACAGAATTGCAGGAAAGACTTCTGAATGAATACCATCTCTCCTTTCCCCTCTGCCTCCCGAGCCTGCAGGGCCTGTGGATTATAAAGAGAGTTAATGGTCCTCCACAGGGTATGGACTGTGAGGTTACAGAAGGGGCCCCCTGTCCCCACAGCTCTAATCGACCACAGAGCAGGAGCCTGCACCAATAGTAAGTCAGGGTCAAAAGAAAGCATTGTTCCCTTCTGGGAGGTCCTCAGGTAGAGACCTCACAAAGTCGGCGACACTTCTGGTGTCAAGGGAGTGTCCTATGGGGCAAAGACCTGGAAGGAAGTAAGGAAGTAAGGAAGTGTGTGTGTGTGTGTGTGTGTGTGTGTGTGTGTGTGTGTGTGTGTGACCCCAGTACTTTGCAAGGGTCTCAAATTCAGACTTATCAGCAGCATTGCCCCCAGATGCTGGGTAAGAGGCTCTGTGGTGTAGTGGTTACTTCCTCTGACTGTGGTGTCCAGCTTCCTGGGTTTGAATATTGTCTCTACTATAATTTTATTTATATAATATTACCCAGCGGGGTGCCCTTGGCCAAGCCATTAAACTTCTCTGTGCCTCAGTTTTCCCCTCATGTAAAATTGTCTTGAGGAGGACAGTATTACGTGTTGGGGTTGGAATGGGCATTCGGTGCTATGAGGTTGCTGAAGGGTTCAGTGCTGGGCTGGGCTGGGGTGTAGGAAGAGCTGGAGAAACCTCCCTGTTTGTCCTTGCTCTGCTTTGGGGACTGACATGGAGATGATTCTGCTCACTGCAAGGCCCGGGCCTCCCCTCCCAGCTCTCCTGCAGACTCTCCGGGCAGCCCTGGGCAGGTTCCTTCTCCTTCTGGGGTCTCCCCAGCTGCTCAAGGAGTCTCCCGCCTCGGGCGGATGGGCCGTGCCAAGCATTTGGGAAACAGCTGTTTGACCGCCTGGCCAGAGCCTGCCCTTTCGGGGTGTGGATTAGAAGGCAGGTGGGTGGGAAGTGGGTTTGAATCACCGCGGGGACTGACTAGTCTGTGGAAGCCCTGGACGATAGGGGTACAGGGCCAGCAAACCAAGGGGGCCGCAGGCAGGGTGGCCGATGGTGCCGATTTGCCTGGGACTGTCCTGGTTTTATCACTGAACCTTCCACGTACTGGAAACTCCCTGGGCCCTGGGCACACTGGGACCATTGGTGACCCAGGCACATCAGACACCCCCTAAGTGGGATCCTAACACTTCTGGATAACGAGGTTGAGGGCAGATCGGATGTGGCTACTGGGGAACCGACAAGGGCGACCCCAGCACCCCACCCCTGGTGTTGTGGGCTGCCTGACTTTCTCTTTTTGCATAACATCCCCCCAGATGTCAGACACCCTATGAAATGAAAGCTGACACTTTTCCAGCCACAGGGCCTGTTCAGGCTGTACCCTCCACCTGGACCTGCCTTCCTCCCCTCCTTTCCTCCAGCAACAAAGGTTTATTGTATAGTACAGGGAACTGTAGTCAATGTCTTGTAATAACTTGTTCGGTTCAGTTCAGTTCATTTGCTCAGTTGTGTCCGACTCCTTGTGACCCCATGAATCACAGCACGCCAGGCCTCCCTATCCATCACCAACCCCTGGAGTTCACCCAGACTCATGTCCAGCGAGTCAGTGATGCCATCTAGCCATCTCATCCTCTGTCGTCCCCTTTTCCTCCTGCCACCAATCCCTCCCAGCATCAGAGTCTTTTCCAATGAGTCAACTCTTCGCATGAGGTGGCCAAAGTACTGGAGTTTCAGCTTTAGCATCATTCCTTCCAAAGAAATCCCAGGGCTGATCTCCTTCAGAATGGACTGGTTGGATCTCCTTGCAGTCCAAGGGACTCTCAAGAGTCTTCTCCAACACCACAGTTCAAACACATCAATTCTTTGGCGCTCAGCCTTCTCATTCCAACTCTCACATCCATACACAACCACAGGGAAAAACCATAGCCTTGACTAGACGGACCTTTGCTAGCAAAGTAACGTCTCTGCTTTTCAATATGCTATCTAGGTTGGTCATAACTTTCCTTCCAAGGAGTAAGCGTCTTTTAATTTCCTGGCTGCAGTCACCATCTGTAGTGATTTTGGAGCCCAAAAAAATAAAGTCTGACACTGTTTCCACTGTTTCCCCATCTATTTCCCATGAAGTGATGGGACCGGATGCCATGATCTTCGTTTTCTGAATGTTGAGCTTTAAGCCAACTTTTTCATTCTCCACTTTCACTTTCATCAAGAGGCTTTTTAGTTCATCTTCACTTTCTGCCATAAGGGTGGTATCATCTGCATATCTGAGGTTATTGATATTTCTCCCAGCAATCTTGATTCCAGCTTGTGTTTCTTCCAGTCCAGCATTTCTCATGATGTACTCTGCATATAAGTTAAATAATCAGGGTGACAATATACAGCCTTGACGAACTCCTTTTCCTATTTGGAACCAGTCTGTTGTTCCATGTCCGGTTCTAACTGTTGCTTCCTGACCTGCATACAGATTTCTCAAGAGGCAGATCAGGTGGTCTGGTATTCCCATCTCTTTTAGAATTTTCCACAGTTTGTTGTGATCCATGCAGTCAAAGGCTTTGGCATAGTCAATAAAGCAGAAATAGATGTTTTTCTGGAACTCTCTTGCTTTTTCCATGATCCAGCGGATGTTGGCAATTTGATCTCTGGTTCCTCTGCCTTTTCTAAAACCAGCTTGAACATCAGGAAGTTCACGGTTCACATATTGCTGAAGCCTGGCTTGGAGAATTTTGAGCATTACTTTACTAGCGTGTGAGATGAGTGCAATTGTGCAGTAGTTTGAGCATTCTTGGCATTGCCTTTCTTTGGGATTGGAATGAAAACTGACCTTTTCCAGTCCTATGGCCACTGCTGAGTTTTCCAAATTTGCTGGCATATTGAGTGCAACACTTTCACAGCATCATCTTTCAGGATTTGAAATAGCTCCACTGGAATTCCATCACCTCCACTAGCTTTGTTCGTAGTGATGCTTTCTAAGGCCCGCTTGACTTCACATTCCAGGATGTCTAGCTCTAGGTCAGTGATCACACCCCTCCCTTCACATGACCCCTCTGGGACCCTGTGAAAATCCCTCCATCCTGCTGCTGGTGCCCACAGGCAAGTTGCTGGGACACCTCCATCTCCTTGTCCACACAACAGAACGTAAGAGACGAGACCTCTTAGGGGTACCAGGACACACACCACCCTTCTCCCCTGGGCCTTTTCTCTCACATACCTAAGAATTGGGCACCCAGAATGTGATTTGGTGAAGCCACTATGGAGAACAGTATGGAAGCTCCTCAAGAAATTAAAAAGAGTTGCCATTTGATCCAGCAATCCCACTCCCGGGCATAGATCTAGACAAAAGTATAATTCAAGAAGATACATGCACCCCAGTGTTCATAGCAACAATATTTACAACAGCCAAGATGTGGAAGCAGCCTAAATATCCATCGACAGACGAATGGATAAAGAAGATGTGGCACATATACACAATGGAATACTACTCAGCCATCACAACGATGACATAATGCTATCTGCAGCTACATGGATGGACCTAGAGATGATCACACTAAGAAAATCAGAAAGAGAAAGACAAATATATGATATTACTTATATGCAGAATCTAAAATAGGACACAAATGAACCTATCTACAAAACAGACTCACAGACATAGAAAACAGCCTTGTGGTTGCCAAGGCGGGGGCGGGGGAAGGATGGATCGGGAGTTGGGGATAGCAGATGCAACCTGTCATATCCATTCTATAATGGATAAACAGCAAGGGCCTACTGTATAGCACAGGGAACTCTATTCAATATTGTGTGATAAACCATGATGGAAAAGAATATGAAAAAGAATGTGTATATATGTATAAGTGAATTACTTTGCGGTACAGAAGAAAATGAAGAAACTGTAAATCAACTGTACTTTAAATGAAAAAAAAAAAAAAGAAGAACCAGGCTTACATATGTATCCATCCCAGGCTGGCCTTTAGCTCTCTGTACACATGTGATGTTTGATTGTTGAATCACGGATTTCAAAAACCTCCTTTCAAAGGCCTTGAAAGGGCCTTTGGCAAGACAACTACGAGCACAGTGAACATCTGTCAAGTGCTTACCGCGGCCTGCGATGTTCTAGGCTGCAGCCGCTTTGAATTCAGACATCGCTGCTAGTCTATCAAGTGCTGACCACATGCCAGTCATGGCACAGAGCGCTCCACACCAGTAATTCTCAGCAGGGGTGGGTTGGACCCCCAGGGGACCCGAGGCAACATCTGGAGACACTTCTGTTGCCACGACTGGGGGAGCGGTGCTGCTGGCATCTAGTAGGTGGAGGTCAAGGACGATGCCTAACGCCCTGCAAGGCACAGGGAAGCCCCTATCACGAACAGTTATCCAGACCAATGTATCGACGGTGCCAAGGTCTGGAGACCCCGCTCCACCTGTGTGAGCTCTTATTTCATCTACCTGATGGCCACGGGACGTGGGTAAAACAGAGGAGGAAATGGAGACTCAGGTCCTGGCACATGCCCGGAGGAGTCAGGATAGGACCCCCAGTAAATACGATGCCGAGTCCCATGCTCTTTCCGCCCTGGCTTAGGGGGAGCAGACTCGGAGGGGTGTGTAGAGGTGGCTGCCTTGGCAGGAGATGAGGGGATGCTTGGCTGGAGTTAGGGGACCCTCCTGATTAGCTGAGTGCAGCCCTGTCTGAGGGTCACTGGAGGGTTGGCTTGGGGCAGAGTGGCTTGCCAGAGCCCAGAGCCGGCCCTTCGGGAATTCTCCCAGCTGGCCAGAGCCGCCACCAGATGGGAGGCCAAGTAGAACTTAATATCTGACCATCTGCAGCCAGCAGCCCCCAAGCTTGGCAGGCAGCCCTCCCCGTGGATGAAAAGGGTCTGCTGGCAACACTGTATATCCTGCTGCTGGTTCTAGAAGACCTGATCACTGAAGATACAGTACCTCACACGCCACTGCACATCACACACACACACAGCTTCAATCTCTTGGGTGCCATGAGCTCTGATGGACACTGAAACCATCCATCTCTCTGTAACACGCCTGCTCCTGCCTTTCCTTAGGAACCTGATGGACACTAAGCTATGATAAAGGGGCTCTTGGTCTCCTACATCAAGCTGAAGGGAAAGCATCAACATTTCTGGGTGCAGCCAAAGACATTCATGCTGGCAAGGGGAGGGTGTCCTCTATCTGCCCCTGGCACACCCTAAGCCACCAGAAAGGCCTGGTTGGTCCCCTCCCTCCTGTGAGCTGCCCGCCAGCACTTTACTCTCTTGATCCACTTCCGGGAAGCTACAACCAGCTTCACACCTCGGGGACCCAGGGGTCCTGAGGCATTACAGAATCATTCTAAAGAGGCACAGTTCTTAATCGCAGCAGGGGTTCCCAGTAATGGAAGGTTTCTGTCAGGCTCCAGGCACTGCGATCCATTGTCACCTTCAAGTCCTGAGGATGCCTCTGATACTGAACCCCATTTTCTGATGCTCAGAGAGGTGAGGGCTTTCTCCCAAGATCACAGAGCATGTGCATGATTTCAGGGTTTTCTAGTAAGTTGAGAATTTTCACAGCTCATGCAGAAGGGTCCAGGGTAGAGCTGGCATACGGGGAACACCCCAGACCAGCCCATGTCCCTGTGGGGTCTCGGGAAGCCCTGTGCAACAAGCGACAAGGGTTGTCCCACTAGGCTCGTACCTGCCTGCCTTCCAGATGCCGGGGGCATGCTCTTCTTCTGAGGTGGTTGAAAAACACACACTTGCCATCGATGACTCTTTTGATCAAAGCCTTCTTTAGAAATAGGGCCATGACCCACTTTGTAGCGATTACACGTCTGAGAAAGGTCCCAGCTCCTGAAGTTGCATCTTTTGCGCCCTCACCCTGTCCAGAAGTTGCATCTTCCTTGCTGGTTTACTTGATTAGCCGGGTCTGAGCCCAGCACAGGGAACACCAGCATGAGGGCAGCACGCCTCTGCCTGGCACATCCCATGTGCTGAGGAGAGCCGGCGTTAGCTTGGCACCCACCCTCTGAGGGGTGCTTTGCAGTCTCAGGCCTTCTCATCCTCTCAGTGGTCCTGCGATGTTGGATTACCATCACTGCCTCTTTGAGGCCTGGCAGCTGGGGCTTCCAGGGGTTTGTGGTTTGCGCAAAGTCCTGCAGTCAGATGGTGGCCAAGGTAGGGCAAGGAACCAGGTCTGGGCTGGGGTGTGTGTCCCCGTCCCTGTGGGTCTGAGCTCTGGAAGCCTGCCCTGCTGCCCTGATGGGGTCAGGAAGGGATGTGATCATTCTCTTGGCCTCCTGGGTTCTACCACCTTTCGAAGTTCAAGGCAATTTCTTCACCAATGGAACCAGCTCTACACTCTTGCATTTAACCTAAGCACACAGGGCTGGCTAGCTGGCTACAATTCTCCAGTAACTTTCAAGTGTCCAATGCAACCAAGCCAGATAGGCTAAAGAGTTTCCTTCTGCTGACCCGGGCAAGGAAATCATATTACCAAATTACGGTTCATTTGCAAAGTTCCCTTGACCAGCCAGTAGGCTGGCTTCCTGACCCCATTAATCAGATAGTCAACTTCCATGTTCAGGGTGGCCCAGACGGTCTGTGGCTGGTCCCAAAGGACAGTGGCCTGACCTTTGTGGAATGAGAGGTCAGTGATCAAAACACGGCTCAGATTCCAGTGGCTCATCTCAATTTCTGGGAGAGTTACCTAACTCCTCTGAGCCTCAAATTTCTTACTCATAAAACAGGGATGGTAATAGTATTTGGCTGTCTGGGAGGCCTTACAAATAGCTATGAAAAGAAGAGAAGCGAAAAGCAAAGGAGAAAAGGAAAGATATAAGCATCTAAATGCAGAGTTCCAAAGAATAGAAAGGAGAAATAAGAAAGCCTTCCTCAGCGATCAATGCAAAGAAGTAGAGGAAAACAACAGAATGGGAAAGACTAGAGATCTCTTCAAGAAAATTAGAGACACCAAGGGAACATTTCATGCAAAGATGGGCTCGATAAAGGACAGAAATGGTATGGACCTAACAGAAGCAGAAGATATTAAGAAGAGGTGGCAAGAATACACACAAAAACTGTACAAAAAAGGTCTTCATGACCCAGATAATCACGATGGTGTGATCACTCACCTAGAGCCAGACATCCTGGAATGTGAAGTCAAGTGGGCCTTAGAAAGCATCACTACGAACAAAGCTAGTGGAGGTGATGGAATTCCAGTGGAGCTATTTCAAATCCTGAAAGATGATGCTGTGAAAGTGCTGCACTCAATATGCCAGCAAATTTGGAAAACTCAGCAGTGGCCACAGGACTGGAAAAGGTCAGTTTTCATTCCAATCCCAAAGAAAGGCAATGCCAAAGAATGCTCAAACTACTGCACAATTGCACTCATCTCACACGTTAGTAAAGTAATGCTCCAAATTCTCCAAGCCAGGCTTCAGCAATACATGAACCGTGAACTTCCTGATGTTCAAGCTGGTTTTAGAAAAGGCAGAGGAACCAGAGATCAAATTGCCAACATCCGCTGGATCATAGAAAAAGCAAGAGAGTTCCAGAAAAACATCTATTTCTGCTTTATTGACTATGCCAAAACCTTTGACTGTGTGGATCACAACAAACTGTGGAAAATTCTAAAAGAGATGGGGATACCAGACCACCTGACTTGCCTCTTGAGAAACCTGAATGCAGGTCAGGAAGCAACAGTTAGAACTGGACATGGAACAACAGACTAGTTCCAAATAGGAAAAGGAGTACGTCAAGGCTGTATATTGTCACCCTGCTTATTTAACTTATATGCAGAGTACATCATGAGAAACGCTGGGCTGGAATCAAGATTGCCAGGAGAAATATCACTAATCTCAGATACGTAGATGACACTACCCTTATGGCAGAAAGTGAAGAGGAACTAAAGAGCCTCTTGATGAAAGTGAAAGAGGCGAGTGAAAAAGTTGGCTTAAAGCTCAACATTCAGAAAATGAAGATCATGGCATCTGGTCCCATCACTTCATGGCAAATAGATGGAGAAACAGTGGAAACAGTGTCAGACTTTATTTTTGGGGGCTCCAAAATCACTGCAGATGGTGATTGCAGCCATGAAATTAAAAGACGCTTACTTCTTGGAAGGAAAGTTAGACCAACCTAGATGGCATATTCAATAGCAGAGACATTACTTTGCCAACAAAGGTTCGCCTAGTCAAGGCTATGGTTTTTCCAGTAGTCATGTATGGATGTGAGGGTTGGACTGTGAAGAAAGCTGAGCGCCGAAGAATTGATGCTTTTGAACTGTGGTGTTGGAGAAGACTCTTGAGAGTCCCTTAGACTGCAAGGAGATCCACCCAGTCCGTTCTAAAGGAGATCAGTCCTGGGTGTTCTTTGGAAAGAATGATGCTGAAGCTGAAACTCCAGTACTTTGGCCACCTCATGTGAAGCGTTGACTCATTGGAAAAGACTCTGATGCTGGGAGAGATTGGGGGCAGGAAGTGAAGGGGATGACAGAGGTTGAGATGGCTGGATGGCATCACCGACTTGATGGACGTGAGTTTGAGTGAACTCTGGGAGTTGGTGATGGACAGGGAGGCCTGGCGTGCTGCGATTCATGGGGTCGCAAAGAGCTGGACACGACTGAGCGACTGAACTGAACAGTATTTGGAAGACTTTTTTTTCCCTTTTAGTATGCATTTTCCTTTCTTATCAGCACCCCCATCTTTTAAGGGGTAGTTTGTCTTTCTCTGTTGTATGACCATTCATTCTGCTCATCCCTTGCCAAGGGGTGGGTAAGACTTAGCCTAGGGGGCCGTGGTGAGGATTAAATGGCTGATGCCTGCAAAGCATTTAATCTAGTACCTGGCATTCAGTGAGGATGCTGTCTCTCTGGGGTAGGAAGCCCCATGGTGTCGCCAATGACCCTGCCTCCCAGTAATCATCCTTGCATCCCTCTGAATCCTCCCCCAATGAAGTGTGGCTGGGACCTAGTGATTGCTTCTAACCAAGAGAACCCGGCTAAAGCAATGGATGTCATTTCCTAGATTTGGTTCCGAAAAGATAGACGCTTCTCTCTTCTTTCCTTCTCCTGTCCTTGCCTTAGAGATGGTTAAATGAGACAATGCCTGAAAAGCATTTAACCTTGGTTCTTTCTCTTGGAGTCTTTGCCCTGGGGGAAACTGGGGAGAAAGCCAGGAGCTGACGCTGGAGAGCCCTGCATTGTGGTGAGGAGCTGATGTCTCCTGGCAACAGGCGGCCAGACCCACACTGCAGAGACCCGCTGACTAGCTGGGAAGTGGATCTTCCTGCAATGGAACCTGGAGATGACTGCTAGTCTTCTGTCTTGCCTCACCCACTGAGGGGGGTCCATGAGGACTACAGTTTTATTTTTTATTTAAAAAAATTTTTGGCTGTACCTGGCAACATGAGAGACCTTAGATCCCTGACCAGGAATTTAACCTGCATTGGAAGGTGGAGTCTTAACCACTGGACTGCCGAGGAAGTCCTGGGACTGTGGTTTTTAAAGTGTTCTGCTAGCTCTGAAGCCCTCTAAGGGATTTGCTATTTTTCTGTTAACTATTACTCCAGAAACTGCCAACTGAACCTCTCGAGACCAAAGTACACAGTGTTGAGCCCATCGGTCCACTTGAGATTTCAAATTCCCAGTTTGCAGATGTGAAAACTGAGGCTGGGAGAGTTTAAGAGATGTGTGCATGGTCACACAGCCAATACTGGGCCAAACTGGGACTTGCCAGAGTGGGCCTGCTCAGTGAACATTTGCCTCCCAACAAATTTGAGTCAGTCTTCTGAGAAATGGGCCCAGGGAGCCCTTTCTCACTCAAGAAACATCCTTAGCCTGTGCCAGGGTTGGCGAAGTTCATCCATGTTGTCTTTCCCAAGGGTCCGCCAAAGCTGAGACTGGTCCCAAGAGAACCACAGATCAATGGGTTTGCAGCAGCTTCCTCTTAGGTTGAGGAGGGTGCTGGGACAGCCTGAGTGGAGGCAGGGGGATGGCTGAGGTGGTCTGTCTGAGCCCTGGATGACCAGGAGCTGAACTCGGAGGCCCTGGCCACAGGCCTCTGACTGGGTCTCTGGAGGCCCCCCTAGTGGAAAGTGACCCCCACCTGTGTGATTGAAGGGTGAAGGATCCCCACTGTCAGTCTCCTTCCCAGGGACTCTCATCTGAGCCAGAGGTTCATGGTTGCTGTGACCTCATCCCCTGGGTCCGTCCCTGCTTCCCCATAATTTATGTCCACGTCCACGTTAATTGATGCTGCAGAGGCCGTGAACTGAGCTAATAGTTTCCAAATAGCGGATTGCGAGGTTTCTTGGCTGATTATGAGGCATTAGAGTGGGAAGTGGCAAGGTTCTGCTGTAGGATAATTAGTGAAGGACCCGGGGGACGCCATCTGCCCGGATGGGATTCAGAAGCCTCCGTGTGGCGTGGCCACCCGGCGCCCTCTGAGGTCCTCCAACCCCAGACAGCAGGAAGGGTACATCTCCTGGGCGGAGCTGGAGGAATTCTCCTCGGGTGATTTCTTCAGTGTCCCCCATTTTCCTGTGGTGATGACGTGTCAGACGGAAGCCTAGAGGGACTTCCCTGGTGGTCCAGTGGCTAAGACTCCATGCTCCCAAAGCAGGGGTCCAGGTTCCGTCCCTGGTTGGGGAACTCGATCCCACATACTGCACCTGAAGATCGCGCATGATGCAAAGAAGACTGAAGGTCCTGTGTGCCACAGCTAAGGCCTGGCGCAGCCATACAAATAAACAACCAAGTATAGATATATAAGAACGAAGCCTAGTGCTGGGCTTCCAGGATCCAGAGGGAGCAAATGCTTGTCAGATAATAATAATAATACCCCTCTTAATAGTATTTGCTCTATGCCAGGCACTGTGCCAGGACTTTCCTTAGATCTCATCTAATTGACATGCCCACCTGGGGGAAGGGGCTTTTGGTGCTCCCATTCTACAGATGAGAACACTGAGACATGAGCGGTGATGTCATACACCTCCAGCAAGAGGTGATGTTTGAGGAAGAGCTGGGCTTAACTCTGTGTGGTCTGGCTCTAAACCACCACTCCCCACAGCCTCTCCAGGGTGCAGTGGGACAAGCTTTGGGTTTTTTGTTTTTTGTTTTCCAACTTTCTATTGCTCCCCAATTACTCCAGTTTCAGTTCATTTCCAGGTTAGCCCCTTTGCACATGCCCTCACCAGTTATGCCAGGGTGTCCTTCCTCCCTTGTCTGACTTCCCACCTCCTCAGGATGGATGGCTGCAGGTGGGGAGAGGATGGGAAGAAGGGTAGCAGGGCTCACTGAATCGTTCTGCATATATGATTCCATTTAATCCTTTAAAACGCCTGTGTGATAGCAGTGATGGCATTGCTACAATAATGAAAAGGAGAAACAGGCTCAGATAGGTAGGTGACTTGCCCAAGGTCACACAGAAGACAGGTGGTGGAGCCAGGAGTGGTCTGATCTCAGACTCTGCTCTTTACTGTGGCATGTGACCTTGGGACAACCCCTGTTACCACCCTACATCTATTTCTAGTGGGGCATTTTTCTCTAGGAAGCACAATGTTGTCCATTTGATCAGCTGTGGTAAATATCTGGCATGTGTACACCACCCACTCTTCCTGTGTCCCTGGCAGACATTACTAGTGGCTCACAGTACACTTTCCTCCTGATCCTGTATCTGTGCTCAACACAGTGGTCCAGGCAGCCATTACCAACCCCTCTGAGATGGCATTTGAGATGAAACCAGGTGTCACTCCTTTCCCAGTATTCTTGAAGACAAAGCAACATGTCTAATCCCTTGGACACCAATCTCAGGACCTCAGATGACTTCCCAATAATATGGAAGAAACCTGAAAACTCTTCCAAGATTGCTGAAAACAAACCCAACCTGAAGCTTGGCCTCCTTCCCAAACACAACTGTTTCTGGGACCTGCCCTTTCAGGAGTAAATACCACCTCAGTCCCACTAAATTGCAAATCTCAACTCTCACTCTTCTGAGACCCACAAAACAGATGAGGCAGTGCACTCTCATGGGTGTACCGACCTTAAGGCCGGAGAAACATTTAGCAGAGAAGGAATGCAGTGCAATAGCTGGTGATCACCAGGACTGCCAACCCCCACCCATCAGGAGCTCACGGCATCAGGCATGGTGTGGCTGAAATTGGGTGGATGATGGGGGCAGAGCCTCATGCGTCTGTGATGCTGCCAGATCCTTCCCTCATGCTTGTGAAAGTCTCAGGGGCCTCCTGGAATCTACTTCGATATGAGTCAGATATTGACATGCTCAGGTGTTCCAGGGTCCCTTGCTTGATGACAACATGCCACTGTCCCACCCTGGAGGCGAGAAGTCATGAGGCCAGAAATGACTTCTCCCCACTGGTGCCCAGAATCTCCTCCAAGGACCTGGTGTAGGGTCTGTGATCCTGAGTCCTGAGTCCTTGAATCTACTCCCTGCATGGTCTGAGGAGGACACACCACCTGGATTTGCCTGACTGTCTCTATCCCACCCTGTTCTGGGAACATCTCATTATTTTCTTCTGGGACAATCCTCCCCTTGCTCTCATTGTCATGAGACTGGTGAGGAACAGGAGCCTCCAGCCAGGGCAGTCAGAGGCCCTGCACATCAGCTGAATTCCCACCTGTCTACCCCCTGCCCATTACTCTCCAACTCCCTCCCAGTTATCACTGGTTTAGGGAACTCATTATCCTGACTTGTTGATTGTTTGTCTCCCCAACTGGAACGTAGCCCCAAAGGACAAGGACTCTGTTTACTGATGATTCTTCAGTTCTTAGAACAGTGCCAAAACCCAGTTAAGGACTCACTCAGTTAAGATGTGTCCAATGAATAAATGGTCACTTGAACATGGTTGAAGTGATTAGAAAAGAGACCCTCTTTTCCCAGTAGAGTTGCTAAAACTTGCTCCAAGGAGACCCTGCCTGAGAATGAAGATAGCATAGAGGAGAGCAGTTCTAAGTAAACAGAGAAAGATTCCTGATGACAGCAATCACCTAGATCCAACTGTGCCTGAAGCCAGAACTGGAGTCACTGTATGGGATTGTTGTTGTCTTGTTTATTATGTGTAATTCATTGAATTAGATCCTGGGTTGTACACGGATAAATCATCCATAGTCCTGCCTTTTTAGTCCAAAGGAGGAACTAGACAACATAAAAGCAAGCAAGTGCACAAAAGCTGTCGCTATAAGCCATGATAAGGGCTAAGAAGAAATGCCATAGGGTGCAGTGAAAGAGAATGAGAGGGGATTTCCTCCAGCTAGGTATTTTGGAACATTATTCTGACTTGAAGCTTAAACTTGAATGAGTCCTCCTGCCTCTCATGTGAAGATGGGAGTATTCCAGACAAAGGAGAGAGCATGTGCAAAGGTCCTGAGGTTGGCACAGAGGTGGTATGCTTGAGGATGCCAGAATCCTGATGGGGACAGGGTGAGGGCCCACATGGCTTGAGATGAGGCAGGACAGGTAGATTCAGCTCATCATGTAGATTAGAATTTGCAGATTAAGGTGAGGCATTGAAATTTTCTCTGATAATCACTGAGAAGCTACAGAAGGATCTGGAACAAGGGAATGGCAGTCACCTTGTCTCTAGACAGAACTCCTCTGGTGCCTGAGATGAATGGACTTGGGAAGAGCAGAGACAGGAAGGAAAGGCACCAGCAAGGTGGTCATTTAAGACTCCAGGGAAGGACGTCAGGTGCTTGGAGCAGCGTGGAGAAGCTGGACTTTGCCAGGAGTGGGCAGATTCAAGGCTGGTGGTCTGACTGGACTTTCTGAGCCCCACTCATCAGCATCAGCTGTTTAGAATCATTCTGGTGGCTCCCCTATGGGATACCCACCCCCAGTCTGGCCCCGAAGACACTCCTAGTCATTTCCAGGCACGGCCTTCTGGGATCCTTCCCTCACCTGCTTTGCTGTCTGTGTTTTAAGCCCTTCATTATTCCTAATTGTCCTGGTTTCAGTTCTTTCTTGTTCTTGTCAAACACCAATTTAAAATATGAGTCATCATTAACTTCACACCACTCCTCATTTATAAATAGGCCCATTTCCCCACTCTTCCTCTCTCTCTGTCTTTTTAATCAGTGTTGAAAAACTAGAGGAGAAAAAGAAAACGATCATTTTTTTTTTTTTTGACATCTTTTGTGTCTCTTCTGCTAGCACAAAGGCTATTGGCTCTTCAGCTGTCTCGAAGTTCCCTTCAGCAGTTTTAATAGAGCAGTCTCGAGCTTCTGGCTACTTTAAATGCCACACATGGATCTCAGCTGGGGAACCTGAGAGGTGTCAGGATGCTTCAAGAGAGTACCATCAGCTGTGGCCTTTGGTGGCTCCTGGGGACATGTCTCACCGAGCCCAACCTCCAGGCCCCAGGACACGGCCTCCCAAACTGGCCAGCTCAGGTGTGAGTCAGGCTGAGGCCAGACCACTGGTGACATGATCCCATTGTTTGCCCTATGAGTAAAGCTGGCCTGGCTTTGAGCCCTGGGAAGTGAACCTAGGCTGTTTCTAATGCAGCAACTCCAAAGATCAACAGAACAGTTGCTTTGGGGGTAAGGGGTTTGTTTCAGTAAGTCAGTCAAAAAACACTCTCATGCTTGTCTGCTGGGTTATAAGGTTCTATTGGGAGGGAGGGAGGATGGGCTTAGGGTTAAAGGCAGGCTCTGGATTCAAACTACCTGAGGCTGCTTCTTACAGGCTGTGGGGTTTGGGACAAATGTCTTACCCCTCTGAATCTCAGTTTTATTATCTGCAAAATGCAGGAATAAAAACACCTTCTTACTGAGAAGGAAGAAAGACCTTTTTGAGAACTGAAAAGAAGTAGAAGGCTGTGTCTTACACAGGAGATGAGGCACAAGGAAACATTCATGGATGCAGTCACTTGTGGTTTCTGGACCAAGGGTTCAGAGTGAGTGACGAATAAAAAATACACCCGTCAGCTATCAAGAAGGGGCCTCTGGCACAAAGAGATGTATACTGTGTGATTGCATCTTGGGAAGCTCAAGAGAAAAGAACTATTCCTTCCTAGAATACCTCTTGGGGCAGGTTACTGATTATAGGGCACAGGAGAAAGACAGCCAGGCTCACTGGGAATGTTCTGCATCTTGATCTAGGTGGTGGACACACAGATGTACAACCATGTAAATATCCATCAAGTGTGCGCCTTTAAGGTGAGTGTGCTTTCCTGGGTGTACTTATACCTGAGCCACAGAGAAATGGAGGGTCTGGGGGAGTTTGCAGAAAGGGCTGAGCGAGGGGAGCAGAGAAGAAAAGCTTAGGGATCCGGCTGAGCACGTTGAACCCCAGCCTTGCTAATGTTTCCTCCTCGTACGAAAGCTGGCCCTCTGGAATGCACGCCAGGTGAGTGGACATCAAGTGGAAACTTGGTAGAAATGCAAATTCCTGCCCTCCGGGGGTAGGGTTTCCAGGTGGCTCAGTAAAGAACCCACCAGCCAATGCAGGAGATCTGGGTTCGATCCCTGGGTTAGGAAGATCCACTGGAGAAGGAAATGGCAACCCACTCCAGTATTCTTGCCTGGGAAATCCCATGGATGGAGGAGTCTATAGGTGGGCTATAGTCTATGGGGTTGCGAAAGAGTCGGACATGACTGAGTGACTGAACAACTTTCCTGGCCTGTCCCAGACCTACTGACTCAGGACCTCTGGGGCGGGGCCTGGGCATCTGAGTTTCATAAGCCCTGGGGGTGATCCTGCTCCCCCTCCACAGGGGATTAGCTGCTCTATGCCAAGACTCTGCCAGGGGAAGCTCTGGCCTTTGAGGACCCCCATCCTCTGGGAGAGTCTCCTTTGGTTTTCACTTGCTGCCCTGTCCTGCCCCTCCTCGGGCTCTCTGCATGCCTCTTCCTGTGTTGTCCTGTACATGTTTCTTTGTTCAGGGTTTTTCTCAATCCCTCCTCTTTTCTCTGTCCTGGGCTCCCTCTTACTCACCCCAGAAGCTTCAACCATCACCTTCCCCCTGCCATGTCCCCAAGCTCTCCCATTAATTCACACTTCCATCTAGAGCTCCCAGCAGGTCCCTACACCCCTGTCTGGGTGGAGTCTGGGCTCCACTGTACCTGAGCAAGGAGGCGGGGAACCTGCCTCTCAATTTTACTCTCTGGGGTCTCAGCTGTTTTACCTTCAAAGGGAAATAATGATACCCACCTCATCAGTCTGCTCTGAGAATTAAAGGAGATAAAATGTGGATTCAAATCTAGGCTCTGCCACATACCCCTGGACCCTTCTGAGCCTCAGTTTCCACATCTGTAGAATGGGATAGTCAATGCATGTACTCGACAGAGCTGCCGCAAACACGTATCTGAGCCTGGAAGGAGATCAGTGTTGGCTGATCTTGTAATCTATGATTTTACCAAAGCCTGGGCTGTTCACCTAGCTGGAGTGGGCTCAGCATTGACTTCAAGGTGCTTGGGGAAGAAGGAAGCTGCTTCTGAGGTAGAAACTGGCCCTAGACCTCCCCTCCTTCATAAACAAAAGCTCTTCCAAGGCTTCAGGATCCTCGTGTAGCTCCTTTCCCCTTTTCTCAAAACCTGAAAGTATCTTGGTTTCAGCAGTAAAACAGGCCTTAGGTCATGACCACACATCAACACACACTTAGTCATGGGTGCAATTTAGATTTCAGAAGAAGGTTTCTGGATTGTGTAATAAAAAACAGGAGTGTGTTAACAGGTGAGAGCTGATCTCTATTTAATTAGATGCTGGCTTCCTATGGCTCCAGGGAATGGTGAAAAGACTTCTGGGCTAGAGCGTGGCTTTTGCAGCCATGTCTCTCCCATGTTTCTCTCTGGGACATCTGTTGAAATTACCCGTGGAATATAAAAGCTAGAGAAAAGCCTTTATTGGAGGTAGAAACTAGGGAAGGTTGGCATTCATAATGCCCCAGACTTAAGATAATTGTGCAAAATAGCATGGAGATGGGATTAGATTGGAGGAAGGTCTGAACAGATCCATGGAAGGTCATGTGTGAAAGAATGTCACTACTAGTAAGGACCTGCTGTATAGCACAGGGAAACACACACACACACGCACACACACACATGCATATTATGTGTAACATAATCAACAAGGACCTACTGTACAGCATAGGGACATCCATTCAATACTCTGTAATGGCCTATGTGGGAAAAGTATCTAAAAAGAGTGGATGTATATATAACTGATTCACTTTGCTGTATACCTGAAACTAACACAACATTGTAAATCAACTATATCCCAATAAAATTTTTTTGAAAAAAGAATAAGTCACTGTCAAGTTAGGAGAAGAGACCCCAGAGCATACCACTGTCAGGAACGGGGAGTAATAAGCCGCTCACTTATTGGACTTTTTAAAACCTGTTTTTGATCATGCCACACAGCATATGGGATGCTAGTTCCCCAACCAGGGATCGGACTGGTGCCCCTTGCACTGGAAGCACAGAGCCTTAACCGCTGAACCTCCAGGGAAGTCCCAAGCAGTTCGTTTAGCTCTAGCTGGTGCCTCTGGGAGGGTGTAGTATGGGCCGCCGTGTTGTGGGGAGCCCCAAGGGGAAGCCAGTCAGCTGCTAGCATCGCCATGACGGGCTGACACTGAGGAAAGCCGGGCTTGGCGAGGAGTTAAGGGTATTGCCTTAGCTATTCCACAATTGTCAGAGACAAGACACTATTTGACCCAAAGCTTCCTAATGAATCTGGCGGTGTGGTGCAAACTCCACTCTGCTCTCCTAGGTCCCTAGAATTCCAAACCAGAAATGTTCCTCTGTAACAACTTCAGTTTTACTCCCTCTCACTCCCACTGTGACTGAAAGGATCGAAAGGATGCATAACCTTAGAAAAAGTCAACTCAATCCTAAAACTCGATTCAACACCCTATCAGCAGAGAGCTCCCTTAGAAAGGAAGCAGAGGAATGATATGAAACCTACAGAACGGTGGTGCATCCAAGAGAATAAGATGACGCATCCTTACGGGAGGGAGGGATTAAAAGATATCAGAAAAACACTTGGTTAAATTTTTAGCTCATATTCTTGGCACAACTCTAATGGATGCTACCCTTAAGAAACTACAGCAAGTATTCATGAAAGAGGCATATCTGAGATTAAGGAAGACCGAAGAGATGAAAACATAATTGCTGAACTAAAAACTGCAATGGATATTAGAGAAATATGAATCAAAAGGACAGTGAGGCGCCACTTCACACCAGTCAGAATGGCCATCATTAAAACAGTCTACAAACTATAGATGCTGGAGAGGGTGTGGAGAAAAGGGAACCCTCCTACACAATGATGGGAATGTAAATTGGTGCAGCCACTATGGAAAACAGTAATGAAGTCCCTCAGAAAACTAAAAATAGAGTTGCTGTATGATCCAGCAATCCCATTCCTGGGCATATAACTGGACAAACTAAATTCAAAAAGATACATGTATCCCAGTGTTCATAGCAGCACTACTCACAATAGCCAAGACATGGAGGCAACTTAAATGTCCATCAGCATGGGAAGGGATAAAGAAGATGCGGCACATTTATACAATGGAATACTTGTGCTCATGCTTACTCACTCAGTCATGTCTGACTCTTTCTGACCCCACGGACTGTAGCCACCAGGCTCCTCTGTCCATGGGATTTTTCAGGCATGAATACTAGAGTGGATTGCCATTTCCTCTTCCAGGGGATCTTCCCGACCCAGCGATCAAACCCATGTCTCCTGCATTGCAGGCAGATTCTTTACCACAAGCCATCAGGGAAGCCCCACAGTGGAATACTACTCAGCCATAAAAAGAATGAAATAAAGCCATTTTCAGCAACATGGATGGATCTAGAGATTATCATACTAAGTGAAGTAAGTTAGAAAGAGAATGACAAATATTTAACACAACTTACATCCAGGAGAAAGCAGTGATCTCTTCTGTTGTAAGGAATGGGGAAAGAGGAGGTGTCTTAAATATCCATTTGGTCCCTTGTTTTCCTAACTGTGCTTTTTTTCCAGAGGGCCCTGGCTATGCAGTGACTGTTTGTAAGGCCTGACGGACATGCCATGCCTTGCTTTGGTGGCTTGCTTCTGCCAAGCTCTGGGCAACTCCACTGGTAGAAGTGGAATCAGGCCCTCCTCAGGGGACTGAGGAGTCACTGACAAGTTCTCACTAACATAGCACGTGGTGACCTTTCTGCTGGCAAGGGGTGATGACCTACCTCCAAAGTCCCCTGCTCTTCCCTGTCCAGCCAGGAAAGTTTTCAGCACCCCAGAGCACTGGCCAGCAGAAGCCCCTCTCCAGGGGCTTAATAAGAGGATGATGCTTTCGCAGTGAACATTTCCCAGGGATTTTCCAGCAGCCCTGTCCCGTTCTCTGCCTTTGAAACCAACTGCTCTCAAACTAAGACTTAAACAGAGGCCCCCTTCCCTCTTTTTGTCTCTGGTCACTGGGGTCAGGGGGTGGTGTCCCTGGAAGTGGCCTCTTTTATTCATGCATTCATGCATTAATCTATTCCCTCAATGTCATGCAATGTGCATCGTTAACAGGTTCAGTGACCACAGGAGGATTGATGGAGTCCAGTGAGAAAGACCATGGCCTCCAGTCTTAGCCAGCTTGGGGGTTCAAATCCTGGTTCTGCCATTTACTATGTGTGTGATCTTGGGGAAGTGACTTCACTTCTCTGTGACTCGGTTTCTCCTTCTGTACAATGGAGTCATAAGGAGCCCTACCTCAGGGAGCTGATGTGAGGATCTGAGCACATAAAATACTTAACCTGTGTTTAAGTGGCATATGGTGAGAAGCCAGAAAGGAAACTGCGATGATAATGATGACGATGGTGGTGGTGGTAGTGAGGAAATCTTGGCTTTGCATCCCAGTGATGCCCTCACATTTGGATCACTTTGGAAGGTTGCAGAATCTTCCTAGTGTTGAGGCTGGAAAACTAATGCAGGGGGAGTGCATGGCACAGTGCCTGGTACAAGCGAGGGTGTAAAAAGTATGAAACCAGCACAAAAGGGTGAAATTGGTTCTCTTGGCAACATGCCACACTAGTACGGGGAGAGAAGGGCAGGGTGCATTTGACTGGCAGCGGGTAGAGAGGACAGTGGCTTGGGCCCTCCTGCAGAAAGAACCCCCAGGGCTTCTGTCTGCTTTGCCTGTTTTTGTTTGTACCCCTCCCACGTCCTGCCCACAGGTCTAGACTCTTTGGAGCCAGCAGAGTTGAAGGGGTCGCTATGTTGTCCTGGGCGTATGCACTTCAGATCTAGAAAGAACCAGTCTGAGTCTTGACTCTGCCACCTCGCACCTGTGTGATGTAGATGAATTCTTTCTATGCCCAGGGCCCTAGTTTTTTCATCTTCAAAATAGGGGTGGTAGTAATGGTACCTGCTTGGGTGGGTGGTTGGAGGATTAAATGAGATCACTCCACACTGTCCTGGATCTCTTAGGGCCTGACACCAGGTATGGGGGGTATGGCAGTGAATGGCACAGGAATGGTCCCTGGCCTTGAGCAGGGGACATGTCACAAAGTCAGCATTCGATAATAGGGATCAATCAGTCATCATAACTAAATAACAGTGTTCATTCATCCCACAACTCAAAGGTCCCTTACCCCAAATAGGATGATTCTGTTTTTCTTTTTGCATCTCTGGTCTCAGTTTCCCCAGGATTGTGGGAGGCTGGCTGATCCCTGGGCTCCCTTGCAGGAGGGTGACCATGCACTGAGCCAGCCTGATATTCCTCCACAGACCTGGCCCCATGCAGGAGGACACAGCTCTTCCCCGCCATCTCAGAACCTGCAGCCTATAAGATGTCTCAGAGCATGCAGGCTGTATTTACTGAATGGTGGCGAGTCTCTGCTGGGTGCGAGGGGTTAAGTGAGACCAGTCCAGGTCACAGAATCGCCATGTTTGCTCTTAGACCAAATAATGAAATCATAAACGGGGCTCTTAGTCAAGGCTTAATAGTTGAACTTGAGTGAAAAAGAGCCTAAGAGTTTCTGGTGAAACCACTTGGGTTTTCCTTGGGAAAAGAGACAGGAGGATTGATGGAGAATCCACCAGGAGCTTGTCAGGCTTTGGCTCCTGATAAATTGCAGGAGACGTGGCTCACGGGGAAAGAGGCACGTGCCTGATGTGAGCAGCCGGGCCTCCTTCTGTTTCAAGGACAGGTAATAGGATAAGAGCCCCTTCTCCCTCCACTACGTTATTTGAGTTTTATGATAACCTGTGAAATAGGCAGGATGAGTACATTTTTCCCTATAATATAAATGAAAAAACCGAGGCCCAGAGAAATTAAGTAACTGACCAAGGCCACATAGCTAAGTAATTGACAGCTTTGTGGAGCCAGATTAAGTGCTGATGCCACCAACCATGACGACTACATAAATAGGTACCTTGGCCTGGAAGGAAAACACCGTCAGAGGAGACTGCATGGTGATAATATACTTTGGGTGGAATCTACTTCCCCACCCTGTGGGTCTGGGCTGGTCATGTGACTTGCTTTGACCAATAGAATGCAGCAGAAGTGACAATACCCAGTTACCAGCAAAGGCACCAAGAGGCCACATATCTCCTCTCACACACTTAAAATCCTGCCACTGCCACATACATGAGCTCAGGCTAGTCACTACAAGTTGAGTGACCAGGTGGAACAGAGGCGAGTCATTCAGCTAAAGGTCTTCTAGATCAGCCAGCCCCCAGCCAACTTGGGAGCTGACCACAGATTCAAACTGCTGACCCACAAGATGGCAAACTTCTATAGTGACTCTGAATAGAGAACGACCTTGTGGACACAGCAGGGGAGGGGAAGGAAAGGGTGGGATGGACTGAGAGAGTAGCATCGAAACATACATATTACTATATGTAAAATAGATAGCTAATGGGAAGGTGCTGTATGATACAGGGAGCTCAACCCAGTACTGTGACAACCTAGAGGGGTAGGATGGGGTAGGGAGTGGGAGATAGGGTCAAGAAGGAGGGGACATATATATACTTATGGCTGATTCATGTTGTTATATGGCAGAAGTCAACACAACATTGTAAAGCAATTACCCTCTGATTAAAAATTTAAAAAAGCATTTGCTTTTGGGGTGGTTTGTTACACAGCCAAAGCTCACTGATAAATCACAAGGAGAGACAGTTTCTTTTGGCCCGACATCTGTCAGACTTGAGCATCTATGGAGTCAGGACCTCACTCCCTCATGAGGCCAGGGTCTCCATCCATGCAGTCTTCTGATCCGTCCCCTTGGGGACTTCCAAGGTTGGGAACCCGGATGCCTCCTGTGCAATGAACATATGGAGGTGTTCCCCATAAAATAGCAACCCCAATAAAAAGCAACCATTTTATTGTATCACTGATACGATCTAGCAGTGTTTCAGTGGGTGGGCTTTGGAGACAAGGCCAGGTTCAACTGTGATACTCAACAGTCACTCTCCCTCTCAGAGCCTCATTTTTTTCAATTCTTAAAGTGGGGAGTTTTTAAAAACAGCAAAGGATTGCTAATGCTTTAACCAGCTTGCTACAGGCTTAGCACAGCATTAAGCATCAGCATCGTGTTAGGTGATATCCCTCCTGGGCCTTTCTCTGATTATAGGTCCCAGGCAGCAGGACACATGCCCTCTTGGCTGCTCTTCTTGTATTGATATTTACAAGAGGAGGGTGTGATATCCTGATACTGTAACAAAGAGTTAGAAGAAGGACTTCACTCTGCGTGCCCAATGCAGGGGTCCTGGATTCAATCCCTGGTCAGGGAACTGGAACCTGCATGCTGCAACTAAGAGTTTGCATTCTACAACTAAAAGACTCCACATGCCACAGCTAAGATCTGGCCACAATCAAATAAATAAATAAAGTCATCTTTTCTTTTTAAGAGAAGATGAGGTTAAAAAAAAGTTAAAATGTTGATATATGGCAGAAACCAACACAATATTGTAGAGCAATTATCCTCCAATTAAAAATAAATAAATTTAAATTTTAAAAAAGTTAAAAGAAGTAGAGAAACACACAGCCCTGGGTTTCTTGACCTCAGCGCTACTGACCTTAGGGATCATTCTTTGCGGTGGTGGTGGTGTGGAGGGCTGTCCTGTGCATTGCAACATGCTTAGCAGTACCCCTGGCCCCTACCCACTAGATGCCAGTTGTGACAGCTAGAAATGTCTCCAGACACTGCCAAGTGTCCCTCAGGGGACAAAATTGTCTCCAACTGAAAACCCACTGACATGGCCACCCTCTAATGCCCAAAGAACGGGGCTGAACTTCCTCCATCCTGGAGGACAGCAGAAAGTAGAGATAGGATGCTAAAAATACCGACTGCCCAATCAAGAACCATCAATCACTGTGGAGGGAGCTCTCTTGCCCAGATGATGCCATCTGCTTCCAAGTTGGTGGTGGAGGTGCCTGAGGGGGTTGTCCGGGAGGGGAAGGCAGAGAGGGGAGGGGCGATGGGGAGGGTGAGGATGAGAGGGAGGGGCCCCTGGGAGGCTGAGATGGAAAGAGATACTGTCTTTGGTTGGGTTCCCCAGCGTCAGACCCTGAGATGAGGATTTGGGTGGCACTGATTTATGGGAAATGTCTCCATGAAAAGTGGTCGGGGAGGGTTTCTCACTGGTCCAGTGGCTAAGATTCTGAGCTTCCAATGCAGGGGGCCCAGGTTCCATCCCCGGTCAAGGAACTAGATTCCACATGATGCAGCTAAGTGTTCACATGCCAAGCCACAGCTGAAAGAACCTGCCTGCCACAATGAAGACTCAGCACAGCAAAATAAATAAATATTAAAAGAAAAAGAAGAAGAGTGGAAGGGGAGAGTGGGAAGGAGGAACCAGGGAGGGAAGGTGACCGAGAGAGGATTTGTTAACACCCCGGAGTTGTCCCTATTAGGACATGAGGGTGCTACACTCCTCAATCACTGGGTAGGGGTCACCCCAGGAGGATGTCAATTCCTGGGCACTCAGGTTCTCTCCCAGGCAAACCAGGTTCTGGCTGTTGGGAGTGAGTGTGCATGGAGAGTAGCTGTGCACACAGGGAAGGAGCCTTGGTGAACGTGCATGGGACATGGAGCTTGGAAGCACGCCTGCTGCAGACAATCAGGGAAAGAACTAGAAGAGAAGAGGAGGAATGTGCAGACGTAGTTGTTTTTTACTGAATAGGGTGCCAGATACTGTGCCTGCCACCAGACCCCACGTGCAAGCCTGCGACTTGTGATGGAGGCTGGCGCTCCAAATCCAGCCAGCCAGTCAGAATCCTTCTCTCAAGAGCTGAAGCCCCCAGACACTCAGAAACAGTCCTGAGTCAGAGTTATGGAGGAGGTGCAAAGAGGAGGTGGTCAGAGGTATGGATGCTGAGAAGACAGTGGCGCACACTTTGTAAACAGTTTTATTTTTTTTAATACCTGGTACACCCCCCATGTCACCTCTGGTTGGGGGTGGTCTCCAAAGGAGGCCCTGCCTTGTCTGACCGTCAAGTGTGCAAGCTCCATGCAGGTTGGAGGGGGGTGTTCCCTGCTTAGTGCCGCCCTCTGCACACAGTACACACACCCTGCATACTTCTTGTTCAACAAGGCTGCTACAGGGGCTTGACAGCATATGACGTCTAAGGGCACTGTACCCAGGGCCTGGCACACAGCAGATGCTCAATAAATGCATGCTGCATGTGTGAAGGAGGGAAAGGGTGAATAAAGGAATGCCAGTGCCTACCCAGGCAGAGCAAACCATCTCATGCTTTTGAAGCCACAGCTTCTTATGTTACAAAATGGCTCTGAATGTCACTCAAATATCACCTCTTCCAGGAAGACTTCCTTGATCTCCTCCCTGCCCTCAGTTCAATGAATTATTCCCTTCTCTATAAGATCATCTGCTTGGGCATATCTCTACTAATCACTCATTTATTTGAAGTGAAACTTATTTTAATGCCTGTCTTTGCTCTCTAATATGATGGAGGCCACAGGACTGGAGAAGGTCATTTTTCATTTCAATCCCAAAGAAGGGCAGTGCCAAAGAATATTCAAACTACCATACAGTTGTGCTTGTTTTTAATGCTAGTAGGGTTATTCTTAAAATCCTTCAAGCTGGGCTTCTGTAGTATGTAAACTGAGAACTTGCTGATGCACAAGCTGGGTTTAGAAAGGACAGAGGAACCAGAGATCAAATTGCCAACATTTGTTGGATCATAGAGAAAGTAAGAGAATTCCAGAAAAACATCTACTTCTGTTTTACGGTCTATACAAAAGCCTTTGACTACATGGATCACAGCAAACTGTGGAAAATTCTTAAAGAGATGGGAATACCAGACCACCTTACTTGTCTCCTGAGAAACCTGTATGCAGGTCAGGAAGCAACAGTTAGAACTGGACATGGAACAATAGATTGGTTCCAAATTGGGGAAGGAGTACGACAAGGCCATATACTGTCACCCTGTTTATTTAACTTATATGCAGAATACACCATGCGAAATGTCAGGTTGGATGAATCAGAAGCTGGAATAAAGATTGCCAGGAGAAATATCAATAACCTCAGATATGCAGATGATATCACTCTAATGGCAGAAAGCAAAGGGGAATGAAAGAGCCTCTTGATGATGGTGTAAGAGAAGAGTGAAAAGGCTGGCTTAAAACTCAACATTCAAAAAACTAAGATCATGGCATCCAGTCCCATCACTTCATGGCAAATAGAAGGGGAAACAGTGACAGATTTTATTTTCTTGGGCTCCAAAATCACTGTGGATGGTGACAGTATTCATGAAATTAAAAGACTCATGCTCCTTGGAAGGAAAGCTATGATAAACCCAGACAGCATATTAAAAAGTAAAGCTATCACTTTGCTGGCAAAGGTCCATATAGTCAAAGCTATGATTTTTCCAGTGTTGATGTACAGATGTGAGAGTTGTACCATAAAGAAGGCTGAGCACCAAAGAATTGATGTTTTGAAACTGTGGTGTTGGAAAAGACTCTTGCGAGTCCCTTGGACTGCAAGGAGATCAAACCAGTCAATCCTAAAGGAAATCAACCCTGAATATTGTTGGAAGGACTGATGCTGAAGCTCCAATACTTTGGCCACCTGATGTGAAGAGCTGACTCATTGGAAAAGACCCTGATTCTGGGAAAGATTGAGAACAGGAGAAGAGGGCGACAGAGGATGAGATGGTTGGATGGCTTCACGGACTCAGTGGACATGAGTTTGAGTGAACTCCGGAAGATAGTGAAGGACAGGGAAGCCTGGTGGGCTGCAGTCCATGGGGTCACAAAGAGTCGGACATGACTTAGCGATTGAACAACAACAACACGCTAGAGGCTGCTTGAACACAGGCACCTTGGTCTAATTATTTCTGTATCCTAGTGCCTAGTGCTGTCCTTTGTGTATTGTAGGCACTGGACTGTCGGACATTAAACACAATTTCAGAGCCTGCTGATAAAGAATAAGATTTAGATGTACATGGGAAGTCAGCCTGGCAGCTTTCTCTCCTACTTCGCGGAGCCTCAGTTTCCTCTTTTATAAAGTGGGGGTATGGATAGAGACCTCTCGAGCCTATGGTGGAAGCCTATGGTGGACAGACTCTAGGATGGCCTTTGATGGTTCCCACCAGGCGTCCACCCCCTTGTGTAACCCATGACCCTTGAGTGGTGGGCAGGACCTGTGATGTGCTTTCAACTAACAGAATACAGAAAAGGTGATGAGATGTCAGTCCAGCAATTTGTTTACGCAGGAGTGTGACTCCCAGGTAACTAATGAGAGCCTACTGTACAGCTCAGGGAACCTTACTCAGTGCTCTGCGCTGTGCTGGGCTGTGCTTAGTCGCTCAGTCATGTCCAACTCTTTGCAACCCCATGGACTGTACCCTACTAGGCTCCTCTGTCCATGGAATTCTCCAGGCAAGAATACTGGAGAAGGTTGCCATGCCCTACTCCAGGGGATCTTCCCAACCCAGGGGTCAATCTGGGCACTCCTGCATTGCGGGCAGATTCTTTACCATCTGAGCCACCACGGAAGCCCATGAATACTGGAGTGGGTAGCCTATTCCTTACTCCAGGGGATCTTCCTGACCCAGGAATCAAACTGGGGTCTCCTGCATTGCAGGCAGATTCTTTACCAGCTGAGCTAGCAGGAAAGCCCAGTCAGTGACCATGGTGACCTAAATGGGAAAGAAACTCAAAAAATAGGGGACATATGTGTACGCATAGCTGATTCACCTTGCTTTACAGTAGAAACTAACACAACATGGTAAAACAACTATATTTAAATTTTAAAAAAAAAAAAAGAAGAAGAGTGTGACTTCCAACCGGAGAGCAGATTCTATTGCCTTTTCAGCTTACACACTTTGATGAAGTCAATAGCCATGCTGGAGAATCCCACAGGCACGCAGTCCACCAACCCTCAAGAAACTCACTATTTTCAACAAACACAGGAGCCTGGAAACCTGTCCTTCCCCAGGTGAACCTTCGGATGAGACCCAAACCCAGGCTAACAGCCTGATTTCAGGCTCAGGAGACACTGAAGCAGAGGACCCAGCTAAGCTATGCTGGGATTACTGACCCACAGAAACAGAGATCACATCTGTGTGTTCTTATAAGCCACTAAGTTTGCAGTGACTTTATGCAGCAATAGACAACTTAAATATATATATATATATAAATATATATAATAACATATACTATATTAAATACTAAATAGTCATATATACATTATCTGCTATATATTTAGTTCTGATGCTCTCAATTAACGGCAGCCATGATTTTTAATGCTATTATTTTGGAGGGAGGGAAAGAGCCACCCCATCCCAACACCTGTGTCGTTTCACACTCCTAATGACAAACAGTCCTGATCATTTTGCTTTCCCATACTTTTCCGTTTGTCTACAAGGAACATAGATGTATGCAAGTTTTAAAAACCACATTGACAATATTCACAAATAAAGTTTGGCTGAACTGACTGTAGGAATTAAAGTTCCAATTTCTGAATATGCTAGAGAGGGCTTCCTTGTCTGTACCTGCCTGCCCACCTCTCCATCCTCAGTTCTCATACCAAGGGCTCTAGCCTCATCTGATCAGTTTCTGCTGTTCTTTCCTCCTGGTACCTCCTTTCCACCCTTCCTCACCGGGTTCATGCTTAATCATCGTTCAGGTCCCAGGTTAGAGCCACCTCCTCCAGGAAGTTCCCCTAGTTGCCCCAGGCTCGGTGAGATGCTTCCTCCATCCTCCCACAGTGCCCTGCCTCATCCAACCACATCTCCTGGGCACCCCACCAGAATCCCACATGTCTCCCTAATGACCCACCACAGGTTTTATTCTTCAGCGAGTAAGAGCCCCAAACTCAGTCACCTAACGTGGTCTCCAAGAGTGCTCATTCATACAGTCACCAAGACACAGCCATAGGATCTCAAGTAGATGACATTCATCAAATAACTTTTAACTTCTGCTCATAGAACACTATAAATTCATATTTTTAAAAAATCCTGTCATTTTCTTCTGGCCAGTGTGTTTGGTGGTTGTTAAATATAGTTGTATTGGTTCACTGCAATCATTAAACATATAGTGGAGAATTTTTAAACTCTGCTTTGAAATTTCCTCCTTTCTCCATATACCAGAAGCCTCAGGAAATGAGGGTGCTCTGGATCCTTGTCAAACGCCCTGTTCCTGCTGTGGCCACTGCTAGGAACGCCTTTCTCATTCTTTCCTGCCCATTCAAGCCTGCCCTGGCCCCTCCAGCCACAATGGGCCATTTCCTTCACCAAATCCGGACGCTGCCCGGGATTGTAAGGGTGGCTGGTACCCAGGCAGGGCCTCCCTGGGGGCCGTGTGGAGTCTTGGCAGAAGGCCTCCCATACCAGGCCGACTGGCTGGGCTCCTCCCTGCCTGGGCCTTGTACCTGTTGAGGACGCTGAGACCCTTCAAGTCTCCTCCTCTCTGCCTCCGCTTCTGTCTCCTCCTCTCTTCAGAGCCGGCAGGTCCTGAGGACACCTCTGGCCTGGCTGTCCACAGGCTCCTGGCAGCCTGATGCTGACCAAGTCTGACCCAGGGCCTCTGTGAGCCCTGCCCCCAGGGTTCTGGGCTGTGAGAATCAGCCCAGGTGCGTCCCCAGGGCCCTGTCTCCCAGGCCCAGCTATGCCTGTGATGTTGTGGCTGCGTGGGAGGCTTTGGGGCTGCAGCTGGGGTGGGGGGTGTGGGGGGGCCGAGACAGTTCACTCACCCCAGGCGGAACCCACCGTCTCGTCTGCTGTCAGAACAGGATTCCAGGTCCTGCATGGGGTATCCACAGAAAGATACTAGAAATCTCTACCCTTTAACAGGTTGTACCAGTTGAGGCAAGGGTGAAGGAAAGTTCTGGAAAGAAGCTTCTGCTAAAGCAGGACCTCTGGCCCAGGCTGTTAGCAGGACTGAAGGAGAAGCGTAAGGACAGGCTGGAGTACTGGCAGATGGACGGCCAGCCAGATGGACAGACAGGCAGCAGCCTGGTTATCTTCCCCAGAGTCTTGGCCCAGCTAGCAATTATATATTTGGCTGTTTGTTTACTTGTTATTGCTGTGTCCCCTACTAGAATGTCAGCCTTGGGAGGGCGGGGACTGTGTCTGTTCCAATGTCCCAGGCCTAGCATAGTACTAGGCACATAGTAAGTACTCAATAAATACTTGTGGAATAAATGAATGAATGAAGTGGATGCTTGAGAGGAGGAACTGGCAGTCAGGCAGATAGAAAGGTGAGTAGATGGGTGGATGAATGCATGGATGGATGGATGGACAAAGGCAGGGAAAGGCAGATGGATAGGCACCCAGGTCAGCACTCCAGGCAGGCTCCTGCCCGGTCTCCATCCCTATTTCTCCATCCTGAGACTTCCCAACCTCGAGGCTTCTCCCCGTCCCTCTGCCAATGTGCCCTGAGACCCCTCTAGCCTCTCAGCAGGTGGTCTTCTCCCTGTGTTGTCCAACCCCAAAGAAAGTCTACTCAAAGAGAAAAGCTGCCTCCTGGGTCACACTGAAGAGTTCCATAGGCCAGGTCAGAGCTGTCCTGAGCACGGCTGGAAGCTTCAGACCCAAAGCAGAAGGGTGCACTGAGGGCTGACGCTATTTCAGCCACTGAGGCCTCAGAGAGACCCTCTCCCAGCCTCCCAGTCTCAAGGTGGGGCAGGTCATAAATTTTTAAAAATACAAAGAATAAAATACAATAACTACCCTGCATAATCTGACCACCCAGCATTAATCTTAATTAACATTTTGGCATTCTGGCCTTTCTTCTAGACACACGCTTTAAGGTTTTATTTTACATTTACTCTGAATGGGAAGTACAGCGTTCCCATATGCCTCCTGCCAACCCCTCCTCCCCCAACACACAGCCTCTTCCACCACTGACCTCCCTCTTCAGAGTGGGATATTTGTCAAACTGATGAGCCGGCACAGACACGTCATTACCACCCAGAGTCCATGGTTTGACATTCAATGGGTTTGGACAAATGTATAACGAGGATGTAAGAGTTGGACCATAAAGAAGGCTGAGCACTGAAGAACTGATGCTTTTGAATTGGGATGCTAGAGAAGACTCTTAAGAGTTCCTTGGACAGCAAGGAGATCAAACCAGTCATTCCTAAAGGAAATCAACCCTGAATACTCACCAGAAGGACGGATGCTGAAGCTGACGTCGCCTGACGCAAAAAACCAACTCATTGGAAAAGACCCTGATGCTGGGAAAGATAGAGGGCAGGAGAAGGGGGTGACAGAGGATGAGATGGTTGGATGGCATCACAGACTCAATGGACATGAGTTTGAGCAAACTCAGGGTGATAGTGAAGGACAGGGAAATCTGCTGGGCTGCAGAGAGTCAGACAGGACTGACAGACTGAAGAGCAACATAATGACATGCATCCATCATTACAGTATCACAGAGTAGTTCCACAGCCCTAAACACCCTCGGTGCTCCACCTAATCATCCCACCCTCCTCCCTAATCTCTGGAAGCCACTGATCTGTTTACTGTCTCTGAATTTTAAATCTTTTCCTGAATGTCATATAATTGTAATCAGACAGTATGTAGCCTTTTCAGATTGGCTTCTATCACCTAGTAACATGCATTTCAGTTTCCTCCTGATCTTTCCATGGCCTGAGAGCTCATTGCTGCTTAGTGCTGAATAATATTCCATTGGATGTACCTCAGTTTGTTTACTCACCTACTGAAAGACATTTTAGTTGCTTCCAAATTTTGGCAATGATGAATATAGCTGCTATAAAATCTGTCTGTAGGCTTTTGTTTGGACCTAAGATTTCACTCATTTGAGTAAGTATCAAGAGTATGATTGCTGGGTCGTATGATAAGAATATATTTAGGCATATACTTTAAAACTTACATTATTACTGTATGAACACATTGTCCTCTAGAAACATGGCTAACATTTACTGAGCATGTGCCATAGGCCAGATGGTAATTCTATGAATTTTATGACATTCTCACTGCTCCTCTGTGAAATAGGTATTACTGGCTCCCTATTCCAGATGAGGAAAACAAGACCAGAGACATAAAGTAATTTGCCCAGGGTCATACAATCTTGGGGTCAGGATTCAAACCCAGCAATCTGACTTCAGAGTCCATGCTCGAAAAATCGGAATATTATGGGTAGAGTTGAAGTCTCCTTTGACACCCCCAGCTCTGACCCTGGTCCCTACCAGCCTTCCCTAGCAATGGGATACCAAGTGTTGGGCTGAGGGGGTGGACCACCCTGTAAGCATAAAATAATGAACTGAGCTGTCTGTAGAAAAGTTTACAGTAAAGCTAAGTTGGTCTGCTTTTTATTATCACCAGGAACTATGTATTCACTGATTCTAGTTGGTGATCAAATACTCCTCCACAAGAAAGTGTTTTAGGTTCTAAACCATTGCTGCATTGCTGTTAAGGTTTAATAATAAGCTTCAAATTAGCCCATTTTTGTTACTCATGCTTTAATGATCATAGTATCCTATGGAAGCTAAATCAGAGAACCCCTCAATTATACACTGGCCCCTGACACAGGCAAACTCAGCTACACATAATTGTTTTGAAAGTTCAAACATTCCCAACAGCTCGGAATTGTTCAAAGCCACTTTGGGCTTAATTTGTGTCTCCAGCTTCTAAGAGAATATATATTCCTATGTTTAAACCATAGATTCAAACTAAACAGTGATTATAGGCAGTTTTGCTATTCTTTGCCACTGCGTGCAGCAGTGTTTGAAATTAATCTGCGTTTAAAATGTAAAACAGTGAAATGGAGTACAAATTGTTAGATGTAAAATTTCTGGGTTTTTTTGTCAAACACAAATGTTTAGTTTATTCATGACCTATTTTACTGAATTTGAATACATTGAAATGTATTTCTTTAAACATTTTTGGTTTAAAAACCCAAGAACAAGCCCTGAAAATAATGCTTGCTATTACAGAAAATATTTTGCCCTGTAGAGGTGGGTAGTGTTAGAAAGATGACCCACTCTTGGGGCTTCCCTGGTGGCTCAGTGGTAAAGAAGCTGCTTGTCAATGCAGGAGACATGGGTTCCATCCCTGGTTTGGGAAGATCTCATACACCACGGAACAGATAAGCCAGGGTGCCACAAATACTGAGCCTGTGCTCTAGGGCCTGGGAGCCACAACTAGGAAGCCACTGGAAGACCACGCCCCAGAGGCCATGCTCAGCAGCAAGAGAAGGCACCGCAACGAGAAGCCCACGGACTGCCACTGGAGAAAACTCCATGCAGCAACAAAGACCCAGCAGAGCCCCAAACAAATGAATAAATTATTAAAGAAACAGTATCTTTCTAAGAAAGTGACCCACTCTAGGTATCACATATCCTGAACATTCTTGTTCCCAGAGGAACTCTATGCTGTGAGTTTCCCGTGTCTTTCCAAATTTGCTTTATACTGATGGAAACAAGTATGTATATCGATAAAGTGAATATACAGCGTAATTTTTTATATACACATATTTAAATATATGGGGATATTATCACCTTAGTCCATAAATTTTTCCCACTCTGCGGATGTGTTTGAGGTCTTGTCATGTGAACGCTTTTCTAGACTAGTTCTTTACCCTGGCTGTATTCATCATAGAGAACAAACGTATGGATGCTGAGGGGAAAAGGGTGTGGACGGGATGAACTGGGACATTGGGATTGACCACACACACACTATTGATACTATGTGTGGAACAGATAACTAGGGACTTCCCTGGTGGTCCAGTGGTAAAGAATCCAATGCAGGTTTGATTCCTGGTCGGCGAACTAAGATCCCACATACTGAGGGGCAACTAAGCCCGAGTGCCACAACTCGAGAGCCCACGCCCTGCAACTAGAGAAGGCTTCGTGCTGCAACGAAGACCCAGCACAGCCAAAATAAGTAATATGAATAAATAACCATTAAAAACAATAGATAACAAATGATAGCCTACTATCCAACAGAGGGATCTGTGCTCTGTGGTGACCTAAATGGGAGGGAGATCCAAAAAAGAGGGGATATGTGTATACAGACGGCTGATTCACTTTGCTGCAGAGGAGAAACGAGCACAACATTGTAAAGCAACTAGACTCTGATAAAAATTTTAAAAATAATAAAATACATGGCTGTATTCTCAAAGAGACTGCATTACACTCAACATACTTTCCTCCCACCTGTTATTCAGGCTGTTTTCAGTTTTTTTTACTATTTAAGCAATGTGTCTGGCTGGGGTTTCTCTAGAGGTGACAAGGTCGGAGGCAGGGCAGGTGCCCTCCTGAAGTCCTCCCTAGCCTGCAGCTCCTGACGGTCCTGGGCTATTTTCACTCCTGCCCTTTCCCCGATGGCCAGGGCCAGGCGAGGCCAGAGATGCCATTCCCATCTCAGGTGGCGCCTCCTGCATGGATCCCGTGACTCTGTGGCTGTCACAAACCTCGAGCCTTGTGATCTGGGCTGTTTAGGCAACCTCCCCTGCCACACACACCCACACACACACCCTCCCTTGGTCTCTTCATACCAAGGAGAGATTTCTAGCCCTGATCAGGTTACTCTGTTCTGTGTTCTGGGGCTGGCAGCTGTGACTGGGGATCCCAAGGACTGTTCTCACTACCCATCTATACCACAGCTTCTTCCTCTTCCCCCAAATCCCCCTGGCCCTGGCCCTGGCCCATGCCTGCAAGAGACACCAGGCACGGCTGCCTTCTCTTATGCATACGTCTGCCTCCCCAACTTGTTTGTGACACCCTGGAGGATACGGACAGTGTCTTGCTCACTCAGCCCCCAGAACTTGGCATGAGGTAAGTGCTGGGTCAGATGAAGAGTTGGACCATAAAGAAGGCTTGAACGCTGAAGAATTGATGCTTTTGAATTGTAGTGCTGGAAAAGACTCTCAAGGGTCCCTTGGATGGCAAGGAGATCAAACCAGTCCATCCTAAAGGAAATCAACCCTGAATATTCATTGGAAGGACTGATGCAAAGAACAGACTCACTGAAAAAGACCCGTGAACCGTGAACTTCCAGATGTTCAAGCTGGTTTTAGCAAAGGCAGAGGAACCAGAGATCAAATTGCCAACATCCACTGAATCATTACAGAGAAGGCAATGGCAACCCACTCCAGTACTCTAGCCTGGAAATCCCATGGACAGAGGAGCCTGGTGGGCTGCAGTCCATGGGGTTGCAAAGAGTCGGACACGACTGAGCGACTTCACTTTCACTTTTCACTTTCATGCATTGGAGAAGGAAATGGCAACCCACTCCACTGTTCTTGCCTGGAGAATCTCAGGGACAGGGGAGCCTGGTGGGCTGCTGTCTATGGGGTTGCACAGAGTCCGACATGACTGAAGCGACTTAGCAGCACCAACAGCAGCTGAATCATCGAAAAAGCAAGAGAGTTCCAGAAAAACATCTATTTCTGCTTTATTGACTATGCCAAAGCCTTTGACTGTGTGGATCATAATAAACTGTGGAAAATTCTGAAGGAGATGGGAATACCAGACCACCTGACCTGCCTCTTGAGAAACCTGTATGCAGGTCAGGAAGCAACAGTTAAAACTGGATATGGAGCAACAGACTGGCTCCAAACAGGAAAAGGAGTATGTCAAGGCTGTATATTGTCACCCTGCTTATTTAACTTCTATGTAGAGTACATCATGAGAAACACTGGGCTGGAGGAAGCACAAGCTGGAATCAAGATTGCTGGGAGAAATATAAATAACCTCAGATATGCAGATGACACCACCCTTATGGCAGAAAGTGAAGAAGAACTAAAGAGCCTCTTGATGAAAATGAAAGAGGAGAGTGAAAAAGTTGGCTTAACGCTCAACATTCAGAAAACTAAGATCATGGCATCTGGCCCCATCACTTCATGGCAAATATATGGGGAAACAGTGGAAACAGTGGCTGACTTTATTTTTGGGGGCTCCAAAATCACTGCAGATGGTGATTGTAGCCGTGAAATTAAAAGATGCTTACTCCTTGGAAGGAAAGTTATGACCAACATACACAGCATATTAAAAAGCAAAGACATTACTTTGTCAACAAAGGTCCATCTAGTCAAAGCTATGGTTTTTCCAGTAGTCATGTATGGATGTGAGAGTTGGACTATAAAGAAAGCTGAGCACAGAAGAATTGATGCTTTTGAACTGTGGTATTCGAGAAGGCTCTTGAGAGTCCCTTAGACTGCAAGGAGATCCAACCAGTCCATCCTAAAGGAGATCAGTCCTGAATATTCATTGGAAGGACTGATGCTGAAGCTGAAACTCCAAAACTTTGGCCACCTGATGCAAAGAGCTGACTCACTGGAAAAGACCTTGATGCTGGGAAAGATTGAGGGCAGGAGGAGAAGGGGACAACAGAGGATAAGATGGTTGGATGGCATCACCGACTCAATGGACATGGATTTGGGTGGACTCCGGGAGTTGGTGATGGACAGGGAGGCGTGGCATGCTGCAGTTCATGGGGCCACAAAGAGTCAGACACGACTGAGCTATTGAACTGAACTGATGCTGGGAAAGACTGAAGGCAGGAGGAGAAGGGGGTGACGGAGGATGAGATGGTTGGATGGCATCACTGACTTAATGGACATGAGTTTGAGCAAATTCCAGGAAATAGTGAAGACAGGGAAGGCTGGTGTGCCGTAGCCCATGGAGTCACAAAGAGTCGGATGTGACTAAGCGACTGAAGAACAACAAGGTGCTGGGTCATTAGAGAATTAACAATTGATAAATGCAATAATTGCAGCTACTCTGTGTTGGGTCTTTACTCTGTTGGGCACCATTCATTATAAGCACTTTCTCACTGAATTCTCACATAGCCAAATGATTAGAAGCTGTTGTTATTCCTGGGCGGTGGGGAATTATCTGTACTTTATGACTGGGGAAACCAAGGTTCAGAGAGCTTAAGCACGTTGCTCAAGGTCACACAGCAAATTCCTCCAAGGCCAGGGGCCTTCAGTGAACCACAGTGACAAAAATCACTGATCACAGACCATCGTAACAAACAGATAATCGGAACAGAATGAAATATTGCAAGAATTACCAAAATGTGACACAGAGACACAAAGTGAGCAAATACTTTTGGGAAAACAGCACCAAGAGACTTGCTGTTTCCTAAAGAATTTAGTACCACCGCTGGACAGCAGGCTCCTGTAGCACTGTGGCTGGGACCTTGGAATGATTTGATTTCTCATGTAGAACTGCTCCTGGTCCAGAAGCAGGTGAGGGAGGCCTAGTCCAACCCCTGTGGGTCCTGCTGAGATCAGGGCTTGGGCTGGGGCGTGGGATGCATGCCCTCCCACCTGGGGGGCACCCCCAAGGTATGCACACTTCTGGGGTCAGCAGTTGGGATGGGAGGAGACTGGCCAGTTAATGGACCACTGCCCAGAGCCCCCTTTGGCTCTGAGCCAAAAGCCTCTTCGTTCCTTGGCACTGAATTGGGGGTGGTGGTGCTACTGGCTATTTTTGGCAGGTAAAGCCCCTGGGGAAGTGTCCCTTGTCTGTCTGTCTTTACTTCTCTTTAGTCTTTCCTGTCCCACGTTAATTATCCATTCCCCACCCCCACCACCATGCCAGGCACTGGGATAGAGCTGACAGTGACCATGGGTTCAGAGAGAGGATGGGCCCCATGGAAGACTCCAGCCCAGGCACGGCTCTCTCAAAGCTCCAGGGGGTTCTGCCCTTGTAGCTTTCCAGTGTGTCCCTTTAAGACTGGCCATGGGGATGCCACCTGCCACCCGGGAACACCACCTGACCTGACTCTAGTTGGGAGCGGTTCCATCTCTTGTCTTCTTCCTCATGCAGGAAAACCACACTGCAAAGTCCTGCTCAAACTTCATGACATCCCTTTGGGGTCAACCTCGGTCAGTCACCCAGAAATTGTCACGAGAGGCTGGGAGCCCAGCGTACAGACACTTGTTCTTGTGAGCTTGTGTGGCCAGTTGTCTCTGTTGTATCTGACTGTTAGTGACCCTATGGACGGTAGCCCACCAGGCTCCTGTGCCCATGGGATTCTCCAGGCAAGAATACTGGAGTGGGCTGCCCTTTCCTTCTCCAGGGGATCTTCCCAACCCAGGGATGGAACCCGAGTCTCCTGCGTTGGCAGGTGGATTCTTTACTTCTGGGCCACTCAATTATCAAAGGGATCACAGATTCCAAGCCATCCTAACATGGTCCTGAGTTGCTATGAAGTTCCCTCTCATTAAGGTTGAATTAGGCTCCCCTAACCCTGCCACTTCCAATTCATATACTGATATCCTAACCCCCAGCACCACAGAATGTGACTTTATTTGGAAACAAGTCATCGCAGATGTATTAAATAGTTAGATGAGATCCTACTTGAGGGGAGTGGGAATTCAGTATGACTACTGTTCTATAAGAAGAACTCCACGTGAAGGCACAGAGGGAAGATGGTATGCAGACTGGGCCATGTCACTGACAGGTTGGGGAACCCTGATGCAGCCCGAGCTAAGCGAGGCACATGACATGTTCTCATCTGCACCCCTCAGAAGGTGTCCCCCAACCTTGGTCTTGGACTTGCAGTCTCCAGGACTGTGAGATGATACACTTCTATCACCAAAGCCACCCAGCGTGTGGGAATTTGTTACGGTGGCCCTCGCAAATGAACACATCTCATATCCAGAGTGGTGAATGCCCTGCAGTCCAGCTGCAGAGTGGATTGCCACAGTCCCCTCGCATTTCAGAAGCGGGCGCCCAGCGATGTCAATCACATACGCCCAGTGTCCCCCAGCACTCTGGGCCTGAGCAAGGGGTGGACTTGGAACCTTTCCAGGCTGCCTCTTCCCTCCTTTCTGCTTTGGTGACATCTCCCACATTCTGTGGGTGGAGATGACAGAGGGAGACAAAGGCTGTCGAGGGCTCTAGTTGGCATGAGCTGGTCGGTTGGACAAACACCCTGTGGATAGTGGCCAAGCCCCCAGGAGGGGCCCAGGGACTGAAGTCACCTACATGAGCGGCTCCTGTGGCCCTATGCATGGGGAGACATCGCCACTGAGCCAGCAGCAGCCTGGTACTTCCCTGCCTATCAGAGTCATGGTGGAGCAGAACCCGCTACTGTGTCCCAGCCAGGAAACACAGCCTCTAGGTGACCAATTTCCTATGACTCCCACTGTTGCTCCTATTATTAGACAGTCTCAGAGTTCTAGGAATGAGAATGAGCATCCGACGAAAGGAAAGAATGCCCATGTGCTGCCATGAATGGGGCTGTCCCGCTGTTCTGTGCCACTGAGGCGAGCAGCCCACATCCCGCCACCTGGGGGCATCCTGCCCTGGAAATCTCAGGGGACTTTGGGAGAGACGGGTTCAGCACGCAGCCACACGCCCAGTGTGCCCCAAGGCAGGGAGCAGAGCGCATCGCAGTCACCTCCAGGATCTTACCAGGGAGTCCTGATGTATCTGCTCTGCTGCTGATCCACCCTCATGAGCTCTAGCCCAACAAAGACCCCACCTTACTGCATTTATCTGTGGGCTGTGTGTAATAACATCCTCTCACGTCAGAAGCATAGGTTAAAGGGACTCAGGTTCAAATCCTAGCTCTGCGGCTTACTGAATGATCCTAGGCGAGTAACCTCACCTCTCTGAGCCTCAGTGTCTTCACCTGCAAACCAGGGCTTATTATACGTGGGATTGTTTTGTCTGGACAAAACAATGTGAATGCATGTAAGAGGGTTCATGCCATGCTCAGAACTTGGGAAATGTCCAAACAATGGTGGTGGTGGTGGTTTTTTCTTTTTTCTTAAAAATCAATTCATAGGTGCTTTAGAGCATTTTTTTTTGTTGTTTGTCCATAGAGAGATTTTTCAAACCGAGTCATCTATGGTTCGGAGAAGGTCGGACACGACTGAGTGACTTCACTTTCACTTTTCACTTTCATGCATTGGAGAAGGAAATGGCAACCCACTCCAGTGTTCTTGCCTGGAGAATCCCAGGGACGGGGGAGCCTGGTAGGCTACCGTCTATGGGATCACACAGAGTCGGACACGACTGAAGTGACTTAGCATATAGCATAGCATAGCATCTATGGTTCCTTGGGTTTCCAAAATCTGAGATCACTAAAATGCTGATGTGACACCTGCATGGCTTATTCCTTGGCCCTAAGCCCAGGAGGTCTGGCCCTGGGCCCAGGGTGGTGTATGGACCTCCTGAGACGACATACGCAGTACAGAGTGTATGTGAAGTTTTCTTCAGAGGGAGGTTCTGGATGTTGTCAGATTTTCCAAGCAGTTCTCTGTCTACAAAGGGATCATCTCTGAGTATGCTCTGAATAGGTTGTTCGTGCCCAAGGGCTGGCCAAAGGGACCCATTGCTTACTGAGCCTGGGTGCCAAGTTGAAATACATTATCCCTATACTAACAATTGGGCAAAGTATGTACCATCATTCCCATTTTCCAGATGAGGAAACAGAGGCTTGGGGAGCTCAATCTGATAGCCAGACCCTGGACCTGGCCACTTGCTTGTCCCATGACTGGCTGGCACTGGCCAGGGATTTCAGCTCAGGACACTCTGATCCCAAGGTGAGTCCTGTCCTTAGTACTGTGGTGCCTTGGGGAAACCCAATGAGGTACCGCAGCCAGGAAGTGCCCTTGGTCAGAGCCTCAGAAGCTTGACCCCATAGACCTCACCAGGCATGGAGGCACCAGAGCCCACAGGACAATGATGCTCAGGTCCACGAAGACTCCACGTCCCCTCCAGGAAGGACGAGTGCACTTCCCTCTCCAAGCGCTCCCCCAGTGCCTGGCTTGCCCCCTGGTGGGCCTTCTCTCGTGCTCTGCTGTGGGCTACAAACCCCAGGCAGGCAGTTGTTAAAAGCCTGGGTCCTGGCTGTTGCTTGTCAGTCGCTCAGTCATATCTGACTCTTTGCGACCCCATGGACTGCAGGCTTCCCTGGCCTTTGCCACGTCCTAGAATTTGCTCAAACTTATGTCCATTGAGTCGGTGATGCCATCCAACCATCTCATCATCTGTCATCCCCTTCTCCTCCTGCCCTCAATCTTTCCCAGCATCAGAGTCTTTTCCAATCAGTCGGCCCGTGGAGGCAGGGAGAATGCTGATTCTACCACTGATCAGCTCTGTGATTGAGTGACTCACCTCATCCCTCTGAGCCTCACTTTCTATGTTTATACAATGAAGCTAAATAGTACCTGCCTCACATGACAGGGTATTCTATTCTTCTTGTACTTTCTCCCATCAAGACCACCCTCTCTTCTCTCTCCATCTCCATCTATTTTCCTCTGAGCATGAACTCAATAAATGTTAGCAACAGTGACTGCTGTTGTTACTGTGTTGTTATCCACAGCGTGCACATTCACATCCGCTACTTTCCCCACATTTTAAGCTCCAGGAAGGCAATGATTGTTTATTTCCATGTCCCTAGCCCCTACCATAGTTGCTGGAGCGTAATACAGCATCAGGAAATGTTTGCAGCTGAACAATCAACTCAAAGAAAGTCCTGCTTACACCACTGACGGTTAACACCGAACATTCAGAGCCCCAGACGCACTTCATAAAAGTACAGTTTTCAGGAAGGTTCAGAGCAATTTTTGACTGATATATCCCTGCTAGGTTACTGGGGAGAGCTGGAGAAAGTTGGGACATGAACTTAACCTTAAGGCTATGTTCAATAGGACCAATTAAACCATCTTATGGCACATGTTTTGATATCTCCATCAACAATGGAATTTTAGGATGAAGGAAGCTTGTTGATATTTCTTATTATACTCTCCTTTTTGTTGTTGTTATTTAGTCGCTAGGTTGTGTCTGATTTTTTGCGACCTCATGGACTGTAGTCTGCCGCAGGGATTAAAAAGTCATCTACCTTCCATTCTTCTAACTGCAAACGTTTTCGCCCACCTGTATATCCATACCATCCTTCCAGTTATCCATCCATCCATGCATCCAAATATCCATTCAAACATTCATCTATCAATCTATCCATCCATCCATCCATTCAAATACCCATCTAAGCATTCATCTGTCTGTCCATTTATTTACCCATTTATCCATCTATCCATCCATTCATGCATACACCTATTAGTACATCTATCAACCTATACACCCATCATTAATGTATATATTGAACACTTTCCAGCTTCCAGGCATTGTGCTAGACATTGTTGTGACCTATCACTGAATAACCTATGGATCCCACTTCCAAAGAATTTACATTCAAGAGAGACAGACAAACAAGTAAACAGGTGTTTTCAATTTGGCACTATATGGGTGGGATATGGTGGAGTGTGTATGAGAGTCTAAGGGAGGACATAAGACCTAGGAGAGTCCAGCAAGAGTTCCTGCCAGAGGCAATGTCTACGCTGAGGCAGGAAGGACCAGCAGGGGATGCTCTGTGGGGAGATGGGCTGTCCTGGCAGCAGGAGCCACAGGTGCAGAGGCGAGGGCAAGAGGAAATGTGCTGAGCTGGGGGAAAAGTTCTGTCCTGTCTGGATGGACCATGTGAAGTGAAGCTGGGAGGAATGAGAGAGTTGGCAAGAGTCCAGGGCCTTGAGTTGAGCTTGGACTTTGTCCCAAGAAACTGAGAAGCCATGGATGGTCATAAAGAGGCTTGAGTGAAGGGAGTGGCTTTAGAAACTTCCCTCTCACAGGAAATGGACTCTCTTTTTGAACAGGAATGGCACTTGGGAAGCAAGTCATCAAACTCAGAATGATACGAGAAAGTCTTCTTTCTTCTGAAATTTGCCGTCTCCTTTCCCAGAATCATTTTATGCCTGGCTGAAAATCCAGTGATCCTGGCAGGAGGGGAGGTAATGGTTCATTATCTCTCAGTCATTAATATTCTCCCTGAAGAAGCTTCCTTGAAGCTCTAATGGGAAATTCAGACCCCCAAGTCCAAGAGAGAATTTCTATAGAGCTTAATTACAGGCAATGATGTCTTTTGCTCATTCAGTAGTCATGTTCCATTTCCTACCCTGACCATGGTGGTGTTTGGGGGCCTGTTGCCAGGTTAGGGGTACCTACTATAGCCAAGGCACAGAGCACAGGATACAGACTCACTGCCACCTACTGTGTGCCAAGCACTGCTGGATCCATGAGAAACCACATCAGGACCCTGTCTTCCAGAAGCTTATAACCATATTAGGTAGATAGGACCTGTGTATAGAATGAATCAGTGATCCGCATGGATCAGGCAAGAAAAAGAGGGAGAAGAAAAAGAAAACAAGATAGAACATCAAGGTCTCATCTGAAATGGTCATGGAGTCAGAATACCCTGCTTGTGGCTGATGAAATAAGAAATGAAAGTGGAAGGCTTTTCTTGAAGTTGCCAAGGTAACCAACGTGGGACTGAATATAGTGATAGACTTCCATTGGGAGGACAGGGCAGGACATGTTGATAGATAAGGTCTAAGGTCCAGAAATCAATAAGCATCAAGTATATGCGTGGATTTGAGAGATTTGGAGATAACCACAGAAGAAACTCCTAGAAGATGTAAGAACGGGAACCCCTGGGAAGCTGACTAAGGGTAGGAAGGGGTGGGACAAGGAGCTACTTCCCAGTGAAAGGCTTTGTCTCCTGTTTATTTTTTACCATGTGAATGTTCTTAGATAAGAGATTTTAAACATTCAAATGGAGAGAAATCTTGGCTTAAAAGAGTCAGTGGCAAAAGCTACGTGCATGGTGCAGGCAGTTAACACCACTGGCTTTGGAGCAAAGGGTCTCTGGATACAATTAAGAGGGGCTGTGAACTTGTATGGGAAAAAATAATTACATCTTTATGTTATTAACCTCGAGCTGAAATTTAGCATTTGCTTTCCTTACAAATACAGGGGAAAAGCCACATCGGTATTATCAGACTTGTGACTTTATCACTGATAGAAAATAGTAGGTATTTTCATATTACCTTTTAGCTGTTAACAAATATCCCAAAATATTTATGCTCATCACTTCTTCAAATTCACAGTGTGTTAGGCTCACAGCTACTCATTTAGTTAATGCATAAAGAAACACACGTATTCTCTATTTGTTTTTTATAAAAATACATTTTTAGTAACTACAACTCAACAAAATTGGTTCCTTCACAATCCTGTGTGTTATTTTTTATGCATTGAAAAACACTCTTCTGCCAAGGGGTCTGTGGGTTTTGTGAGAGGGCCAAAGGGTGTGTGGCATGAGATAGGTTGAAAAGCTTCTTTAGAGACAGGAGAGCAACTAGGGGTGAAGGTGTTTGATAAACTGGGGGGAAGAGGATTCACCTGTTGAGGGGAGCTGGGACTCAGGCTGATGGAGAGGAGGGTAGAGGGTGCTGATGGAAGGGATGTGCTGGTCACATAGAGGTACGATCACAGGAACAGCAGCAGCAGAAGCTGCAACTTCTGAGCTCACAAGGTTCCAGACCTTTCTGTTTGACCTTGACAATAACTGTAAGAAGGTTTCTAATTCAATTTCCCTTTCAAAGCCAAGGAAACACGGCTGCAGACATGTTCAGGGGCTTGTCTGAGGTCCCATAGCTGGGGAGTCATAGAGCTAGAATTCACACCATGATCACCTTATCCCAACTTGCTTGTCTGTACTGCCAAGTACGGTAGAAGGTCTCAGTTAACCGACCAAGAAGCTGAGGATGGGACAAGTCAAGGGAAGCCGAGCCCAGAATCCCAGCATGCCTGGGAAAAGCTGAGCCTCTTTCCTTGCCTGGCTTCCTGCTAATTCCTCTCTCCTGGCACCTCATGGCTCTGGGAGGCTCCAGAAACCCCATGCCAGTTCTCTGGGCATTACTGTTAAGCCCAAACTCTGCCTAATCTGCCTTCAGCCCACCACTCAGACCTTCTGTCCCATTTTAGCTTTGGAGCCCTCTCAGCATCAAATCTTAACCATAACCTCCTAACTGGGCCCCCTAACTAGAATGCACATTTCTTCATAATACTAGATGTACCTGAACTAACATTTCTGAAATTGGGGTTCCCTTGTTGTTGTTCAGTCAGTCATGTCCAACTCTGCGACCCCATGAACTGCAGCATGCCAGGCTTCCCTGACCTGTCTCCCGGAGTTTGCTCAAACTCAGGTCCATTGAGTCAATGATGACATCCAACCATCTCATCCTCTGATGTCCCCTTCTCCTCCTGCCCTCAATCTTTCCCAACGAGTCGGCTCTTTGCATCAGGTGGCCAAAGTATTGGACAAATTATTGGCCAAAGTATTGGGGTCCCCACGGGGGTTCATAAGACACTCTGAACATTTAGAAGTGTTATCATTTATGTGTAGGACACGACCATCAGCCTTTCCTGGATCTGCTGATGACTGTCTCATATCTAGGAGCTGCCACATGATTCCAGTGACTGTTCTGTGATGATGGCAGCTGGGCTGAGCTGTCCTGCTTTAATTACTGCACAGGAATGAGAAGAAGCCACCGGCACGATACAGAAATGATCCTCCCCGTGCCTGGAGAAGGCCAAAGGCTGGAACACCATGTTATACAGACAGAGGGGTCTAAGCAGTGTGAGGAGAGAGGGAGGGAAAATCAAGTCCTCACAGGGCCTGGCAGGTGGAACCTGGGGGACCCCAGAGGGCCTTCTGGTCCATGCATCATGTATTATACTTATGTTGCAAACAGAACTTCACTCAAGCCATCACTTACACGTTTTGAGCTCACATCTGATTTGCTCTGTAATTGGGATGGTGTTCAATTTGTGGATTTGCTTTGGTTTTGTAGGAAGATAAGCATGAAGAACTCGTACCTGCTGTTCTGCGGGTGCACAATTAAGCAGCATCATAATCAAAATATTTTACAACAACATTGAGGGAGAGTGTCTGTGAGAATGTGCCCTTGAAAAGTGTGCCATGTTTGAAAGACATGGTCCTATATGCCATCTTTTGAATCGTTTTAAAGTTTTCCCTTTCCATTTCTTTATTCTCTATTGAAGTATAGTTGATTTACAGCGATGCGTTAGTTTCTGGTGTACAGCAGAGTGGGTCAGATATATAAGTGTGTGTCTTCCCCATTATAGGTCAGTACAAGATACTGGTCTCTGTGCCATATAGTAGATCCTCGTTGGTTAACTATTTTTTTTAATTAATTTTTTATCAGAGTATGGTTGCTTTACAATGCTGTGCTGGTTTCTTTAAATTTATTTTTAATTGAAGGATAATTGCTTTACAGCATTGTCTTGGTTTCTGCCAAACACGGTCAACTATTTTACAGACAGTGGCGTGTATCTGTTAATCCCAAACCCTAGTTTATCCCTCCCCAACCCCTCTCCCTGTTGGTAACCAAAAATTTGTTCCCTATATCTGTGAGTCTGTTTCTGTTTGGCAAATAGGTTCACTTGTATCGTTTCTTTGGATTCCACATACAAGTGATAAAGGATATTTGTCTTTCTCTGTCTGTCTGACTTCTCTTAGTATGATGATCTCCAGGTCCGTCCATGTTGCTGCAACGGAAATCATTTCGTTCTTTTTTTTATTATATGCTATCATCTTGCAGGCTACACCCACTGCTCAAAAACTGTTGCTCACTTAGAAGTAAATTCCAATCCTGTCAATCCCCATGGACAGGCTCTTCACTGCATCCAAATAGTTCGATTTAATCGTTTTCAGCTAGTCTCTGCCAGTTTCCATCCATGGCAGGTAAGGATAGGGGGTGCCAGTGGCTCAAACCAGCACCTAAAACACCAATCAGTACCCGATGGGTAGCAACCACGACTAATACCAGCATCGTTGCTGGCTCATGGGACTGATGGAAGTGACACTCAATGGTATAAAAACATCCTCTCCTGACATAGCGGTCTTTGCGTCTCACAACCTGGTCAAGAGAATACAGGAGAAAATGAGGTAAAGGTGCCAGCCAGAGTGGAGAAACACCTGGGAAGGAGACATGGGAGGCTCCAGGATGACACAGGGAAGAACATTCTGGACTGGAAAGCACAGTCTTGAGGGGATGGCCCAGCTCCGTGTGACCTTGGACAAGCTACCTAACCTCTCTGAGCCTTTGGCTCTCAGTATATGAAGGAGGACAAAGGATCATCCCAGTCTTGCCCACTTCACAGAGCAGGTGGGAAGAAGGCCAGGGAAGGGACAAGGAAGAAGGCAGTGACAGCAACGTGAAAGGCTACCATTACTATCACTAGAGTACCAGTGACGAGGCAGAGCCAGAGAGATGCTCACAGAGCCAGTGAGGGAGGGAGAAGGAGGGAGAGACAGAGAGGGAGACCTTCATTGCCTTGACCGTCTGTCCCCTCCCCAATGCTAACTTGGAACTGTCCTGAGAGATTTCCCTCCCAGCTCCCGCCCTTGGCTGCATCCAGCTCACACAGGCTCCCTGGGGCTGTCTTGCTGGCTGCTGAGGTCCCAATTGGGAGGCCAGAGGGTCGGGTCACAGCCCTGCTAGAAGAGGAACCTCGTGGGGACAGAGCATTGACCGCCCAGAGCAGGGATGCCCAAGGCTGGGCCTTGCTAAGCTCAGACCACACCACTGGGGTTCCGGAGCTCAGCACTGACCCTCTGTTCCTCTGAATGTAAGAGAGTCACCACTTCTATCTTTCTGAGGGTACTCGGGGGGCCCCGAGGTTAAGTAGGAAGATCCTTTGGGGGCGTTAGCTGATACGAAGATCCAGTGGGCAGAAGGCAGCTTGTTTCCTGAATCCATAGGGATTGCTGGCCAATTGCACAACTGGCTTCCTTAAGACTGAATTTGTTTTCTCTGCTTTGGGGTCTGAGTCTTTCAAAATATTTGGTCTTTATTTGAGATAGTTTGTTTTTCTTGTAAGCAGCGAATGTCTCTGTATAATGCATTGTTCCAGGGGAATCCTGGTGAGCATTTGCAAACCCATTTTTTTCCCCCTAAATTTTCTTGAATAATGAGCTCCACTTTGATTTAAACATTTTTATAAGAATTTTTCCTGTTAATTCTAAAGTGATTTTTTAAAAAAGACATTTGGCAGGAGTGGGTGTGGGTGAGGAATGTGTCAAAGTTACAGACTCATTCATCCCTAATGAAGTGGAAGGGAAGTGGAACCAGAGGAGAACGAGGATAAAAAAAGAAAGTAATAGAATCAAAGGAGAAAAGAAATAGTGTAATGGATGTGTGTGGGCTTTGAATAGGCATCTTGCTACGTGGGTAAGTGCTTGAGCTGGAAGAGATACAGGGAGGAGCAGTCAGAGCTGGAATCTGGCCAGAAACAGAGTCCTGGGACCTGAAGGCACTGCCTCCACCTCCCTCTTGGCCTGGGGGCCTCAGTTGCCACATCTGTCGAATGGGTTGAAGCCATGTTCCCAGGGCTGCTGGGGGTGGGGCAGGGAATAATGAATGAATAGGAAAAGTGCAAGCTGTAGGGTGCTGTGCACGCACGAGTGGCTTGTTATTGGGGTGGGCAGGTGGGGGTTGGACTGAAGGGGATTCAAGACTCTCTCTGGCTCTTAGAATCCAGAATTTGATGAAAATACATAGACACACACTTGCAAGTATAGACCCATGCACACAGATACACTCCCACCCCCCCCACACACACCCTTTCACTTGCTGGTTCTCACACACCCTCACGTGTGCCTGTGTATGTACCACACACAGGCAAGCTCATTCATTACACACCCCCACACAGCCCCCACACACCATTCAATACACATGTGCATCCCCCCACCACAACTGCCCCCCCACACACCCTCACAGGGGCTTCCTCACCACATGTACTCACACACGCTCATACACATACCCTCCACACTCTTTATCACACACATTTGCCTTTAAACACATTCTTGCACACATCCACACCCTCCACAGCCCTGCACGCACATTCTCATGCACTCACGTGATCCTCAGTTAGACAGTCCCTCCTGGCCTGCACACCACCTCCCTTTCCCAGCTGAGCTCTGGATGAAAAGTGAGGCAGGAGATGGATGGGCCCCAGGCTGGGCAGCTGGAGTTCGTCCCCTGTGGACAGACACTCCAAGATGGAGAGGAGGAGGAGCTGAGTCCTGCTCAGGTAAGAGACCACGTATTCCGCATTGTCAAGGTCAAGGTGACCTTCCCAACTATGCTTGCCCAGAAAGGCTCCTTGGAGGTCAAAAGGGTGGGAGCGTCACCTCACAGTAAGTGATGTCAACCTACCCTTTCCTCTTCACCAGAATCCATCTTGGCTGAGAGGTGTGTGTGCACACATGGGAGGATTCTGACTTAAACCAAATATGACCTTGGAATCAGGCAAAGCAAGACAAGTGGCCAAAGGAAACCAGGAAGAGATGCCCCAAAGAAGTGATTCAAGCTACCACGGCGGGTGCGCCTCTGAGTCCACCAACGTGTCTATTTACACATACGGTACTCTTCCTCCTAATAAACATTTTACTTGCTCCACTACTTTCCATCTTTGTGGGAATTCTTTTCTGCAAAGCCGAAGAGCAAGGGCCTTGTCATGGGCGACTGGTCTAGTGACGAGGACTTAGCGCTCACTGCCACTCTCTGGCTGGGAACTGAAACCTGGCTTCACGTCGCTGCAGGCCGAGGCCACCCAAGGTCAAAAGCAGAGTAGATCCTCTGTCCTCTGCCCATGCTGAGCTCACGCCTCACCGCCCTGAACCCAGGCCTCTGCCCCGCACCGCCCCCACTCCTACCATGCCCAGAAACCGCTCAAAGCTTCCATCTTCTCAACCCCTTGGCCATGTCCCTCTTTCTGTCCCCTGTCCTTGGTGTTTAATGACCCCCCTCCCCACCACAAACTGAGTTCCATGAGATTAGGGATCCTTTCTGTCTTACAAACACATCCTCAGAGCCTGGCACACGTAGCCAGCGTTCTGGAAATAGCTGTTGAATAAATGAATGGATGGATGGATGGATGGTTGGACAAAGGTGTGGTGCCTAGGGGAAGAGATTGTCTGCTCAGACCCGGGCTCTGAGTTTTGGGAGCAAGGTGTGGTGAGACCATGGGGGCCTTCCCCCTCTCGGTCAGTTTCAGGGCACTGTTTCCTCCTGGGGGCAACTCTGCTCCGTCCACACGCATCCCCTCTTTGCCTCCACCTGAAGGACCCAAAGTACCGATGACACTCGGGACCTGACCCTGGCAGCCGTTTCTGGCTCACCTCCCAGGGCTCCCAGGTCTCTCTGGGACTCGCGGGAAAGAACTAGACTCTGTAGGCTCACAGCACTCTATAACCTGACCCCACGTCCATCCACCAGCTCCACCATCTGCAGCATCCCAGCACTTACCGTGTGTCCCAGGAATGGGGCCACTCGGATCACATGCAAGTCCTACCCACTGTTCCAGGAGGGAGCCCCAGGTAGCATCCACAGCGGAGAGCCGACCAAACAGAGGCTCCGGGAGGGAAGGACCTGGCCTGGGGCCGTCACCTGGCAAATGGCAGTGCAAGGATTTGAATCCAGGCCCCAGGCTGCTTGAGGCCACGTTTCCCTGACTTCCCACACTGGGTCTGGGGCCCCCTTCTGGCATCCGCCAGCCCTCTGTGCTTCTCCACTGGGCCAGGGCACCCTCCCTCACCCGTCCACTGCCTGCCTCCTCCACCCCACTAGGAAATTCTCAGGGGCGGCACAGGAGGCCAATTTGGTGCCTTGCCCGAGTGTCCTTTGTCCAGCAATGTACGCACTCCCCAGCTGCTGATCTTTATTCCCGGAGAACGGCCTTATGTAGCCAAGCCGGTTTGTTGGGGAAAGATGACACCCCTCACCCTAACAGCACCAGTGACTAGCCAACATGGGGATCCTAAAGGCTCGCCCCCTTGCCTCAAGGTGGGATCAACTCCGCCGTGCCACTCACACTCTGGAGCCCCCATGGGGTCAGCTGAGTGTCTCCAGGCTTGTTAAGCCCCTTCGGCTGCCCTCTCCTGCTTCCCTCACTCTCCCTTTCTAGAAAGCATTCCCTCCACCTGTTAATCATTATAACCCCAGTGCCAAGATCAAGGCCAGGTGGCAGTATCCCTTACTGAAGGAAGGAGCCATTCCTTCTGCCCTCAGTGCAAAGGCTGTGTTGAGGATCAGTTCTTGGCAGAGGGAAGGAGCGTGGTTTACCATCGTCACCCCTCTAATCCTTGTGCCTTGACCAGTACCCTGCCTGGAGTAGGAGCTTAGTGAGTGTTTGCTGAGTGAGTGAATCAATGAATGAATCAATGAATGACTGCCTCATCTTTCCCCGGCCCCCATGCCTGCCTTTCTCCAAACATTTCAGGCCACCTCGCCTTCACCTGCCAGGTGACCTCACCTGCCATGTCCACCCTGGCTGGCTTTGACTTCACACCAAAGCGCTTTGCCAGCTGCCCACACACCCCAGGGTTTCACTGAGGGACCTTGGCCTCCTCCCCAAGGGCAGGGGATGAGAGGGAGCCCGGGCTGCACTGGGCCAGACCCCCACCCGAGATTCACACCCAGGCCATCTCTGCTCTGCTCTACTTTTGGACAAAAGTGTTCTGCGGCTGCAAAGACTCGGGAGCTCTTTGCATTTTCCAGCTGCCCCACCGCCCGCTTGAATGGGGCACATCCTCCCTTTTGTCACCCCACTCAAATTTTGTTTGTAGATGTTCTGCTCATGTCCCTATCTAGACGGAAACTCCCTAAGGACTCTAGCCTAGAGGTTAAAAGCTTGGGTTCTGGAGCCAGAAAGGCCTGGGGCAGGTCATGAAGCCCCCTCACAGCCTCATTTTTGTATAGCTATGAAATGAGGAAGTAATAGGGCTGCCAGCTGACCTGGGCACAACTTCAAAAAGATGAATCCTGTATATGCCTGACTTGTGGAAAATAATAAGTGGCACCTTCTAGTATTTATTAGTTACCTGAGCAAGTGCCTCAGGCATACCTGGTAGTTAATCATCAAAATGATCACAATTTCCTTTGGAAAAGGAAGTTAAACCACGTGTGTGTGTAAAGCTCACCCTGTTCTTGTCATGACCACTGGGTTCCAATGAAAGTTACTAATTCCAGGTAAACAATGGGGACATTCTAGTGGCAGCTGCATGGCTAAATGGGGCCCTTATGCCTTGCTGCGAAAGGACCAGAGAAGGGCCCTCAAGGTTCTTCTGTTTCTTAAGCACCTGGCTTTCTTCCAGATCCAGGCTTGCTGTGTACAGACAGCAAGGAAAGTTGGAAGAGAGGATGATTTCTCATTTCCCAGACTCGCTGGTGCAACTGCAGTGGCGAGCCTAGCATAGTGGTGCATAGCACTTGCTCCATAAATATTGTGGGGTGAATGAAGGAATAATTCCTTTTATGGATTAAAAGGAATGGATTTGAACTCTACCACGAAATGTCACCACCAAGTTTAGGGGTCTCTCAATCAATACTTGTGAGTGAGTGAATGAATTCCAGGTTCACTCTCACAATGCCAGTTCTGAGCCCAGGTTGTAGCCTGGAGGAGGCCTGTGATAAATATTTATGGAGGAATGAACTAGATCCAGTACTTCCCAGAAACCAGCTGAGCTTCAGCTGTGGTCGCCCCCGCTCACCCCAGGCCCACAGACATTCCAGGGACCGAGCCTTCGGATTCCAGCCACCAGCCTGTCTTGGCCTCAGCCAGCCCAGTGGGAATGGTGCCTTGGACACAGAGCAAGTTCAGGGCCTGGGGTGCACGACTGGGACCTAGCTGGCTCACCAGGGAGCTCGTGGGTGCTCCCCTTGGGAAACACTGCCCCCTAACCTCCACGATGGACTGAGCTGGCAAGAGCAGACTGCAACGACCCAGGGACACTGCCAAGGAGCCCCCGTCTGCACAGCACTGGCATCAATACAACCACACACATACACACAGATGGGGACGTGTAGCTGTGCCCTGCTGCCCACAGGGCTCTCTGCCCGCAGCCCGTCCTTCCTCCCGAGCCCACGTGTCGGAGCCAACCACGTGTTGGAGCCACCATCCAGAACGGGCTCCAGTGATCCACACAGGTGATCCTCAGCTCCTAAAGTCACCCCACGTGGTGCAAGCACGTGGACACACACCAGCATAGCTCCATCCCCCCAGGGTCCGCCATCCTGTTCCAAACACACCTTGCCTCTGCCCCAAGCTGGCGGAGGCTGCAGACCACCCAGTGGTACCACCAAGGGACAATGCCATCTGTCACCAGGGACCCGGTTCATGGATAATAGCACACCTCTCAGCCAGGAACTGGGCCCACAGGTCAAAGTGTGGGCCCCAGGACAAGTCACCGTGTAGCTGGGAGGTACCGAGCTGGACCTCTCGCTGACCAGCCCCTTAGTCTGTGCCATGGGTTGGCAGCTGTCCCCTCCTTTGCCACTACTGGGACTGACTCCCCACTGGGTATCATGGGGTAGCTCGGACCCCGCAGAAGCCTGCATGCTGGATGACGCCCCAGAAGCCTCTGGGGTCCTAGGCCAGGGCCCTACTTGCCCCTGGCTGTGCACCGAACCATGCGGCACTCTGAAACCAGAGGACTCCCCCTGAGCTCTGGCTTGGGGAGGGAGCAGCCCCCCATGTCAGCTTCCTGCAGGGGTCTCATGCCAGGCAACCAAACGGGGCCACCCCACGACATGAGCTGGCGGGCTGGAGGAACATGCGTGGCCTTGGGTGCCCAGACGGGCTGGCACAAAGAGCCAGTTCTTTCAGGGTGACGAGGAAAGAGTTGGGACCCTAAAGCCTCCCTCTGGGCTGACTGGCTCTTTGTTCACCCCTCAGGTCCCCTTCAGCCACAGGCGGGGGGTGGCCCCTGCAGCTGCACGATCCAGGGAGAAGGCCTCCAGGCTGGCATTTGGTCCCTGCAGGTCAAGCCAAAGCAAAGGGGGTCAGGGATGCTAGAAGCCTGAGATGCCCCAGCAAAGCAGAGACTGCAGTGAGCCCCTCTGCCCTACCACGGCCCAGTCGGGCTAGCCAGGCCCGCCGGCCTGGGAGTGGGCCCCCCAACCTGGGTACTCACCGGCTCCGGCAAGGCCTCCTCCTGGCGTGGTGGCAGGCGCCCCTCTCAGGCCGTGCTCCCCATCTGGAGAGGCCAGCGGCACTAATCAGCCGCCTGGCGTGGCGTGAGCCTTGTGGCTGGGGCTTAATTGACACCAGGTGGCCCCTCCCCAGGGGCAGGCTGGGAGGCGGCTCTGCCGGGGCCAGGGGGTCAAAGCCGGGGCAAGGGGGCCTGCACCCAGGCCAGGCTGGTTCAGGCCTCCCCTGGAGAGACCGGGGCAGTCAGGCAGCCGCTGGCCACCCCTCCCCTCCTCGCCTGCCGGCTGCCTCCATCACACACCCAGCCCGGCTTCCCTAGGCTCTGACCTTTCTTTCATTTCAGAGGCAGCAGTGGCAGTGACAGCCTCTGCCCAGGAGGAGGGTGGCTCAGGTTTCCCCCCAGCTGGCTGGGGGCAGCCGCGAGCATGTGTGCTGGGTCTGCAGTGGCCAGGCTGGGCCCGCAGGGTCCTGAGGAGGGCCACCCACTGCAATCACAAAGGATCCCCAAAACCATCTTTTATTGAACACTTACTACATGCCAGGCCCCTGCATGGTCCCCACACGGACCCCCCATTAACTCTCCTGGGCCCTGAAAGGTGGGTATTTATTTAACCCCACTTAGCAGATGAAAAAATAAAAAAAAATCAAAGCTCAGAGAAGCTAAGCTTTGCCCCCAAGGTCACACAGCAGGAGAGGCACCAAGTCAGGGATTTTAGTTGCTACCTGCAAAGTGAGGAATCATTTTTTAGATAGGGAAATCGAGGCTCAGAGACAGGAAGCCAAGTCTCGAGGTCATAGAGCAAAGTGCGGAATTTGGATTTACCACCAGATGTATTGGGTCAGGCTGCCTGGAAAAACAAAGTCTGTGTGTATGCTGAAACATAAGCTTTCTTTTCTGACCCGCATGAGTCCCTGCCTGTATTAGGGCTCTGAGGTGGAGCCACAGGTGGACTTTAGGGGTAAGAACATTGGACATAGTATCAGGAGACCTCTGCTGAAGTTGCTGTGTGATCTTGAGCAAGTTACTCTACCTCTCTGGGCTTTGTTGAAGCTCCAGTGAACACCAAATGGGATGCCGTGTCGAAAGGGCTTTGCGACTGGGACACACAGGGCAAGACTGGGGAGTGCTAAAGTGGTCCCTACTCTGTCCCCAGTACCCCTTCTCAGAGGCCCTGCACCCCTGCCCTAGCCCCTCACTGCCAGGGGCAGCAGCACCTAGCAGTTAAGAGCACACACGGGCTCTGCAACCACACAGACATGGGTTTAAGCCCTGGCTCTTCCTCACCAACTTGGGTGACCTTCAGAGGTCACTTCCCTTCTCCGGGGCTCAATTTTTCATCTCTAAGAGGTGCCAAAGAGGTGCTTCTCTGCCGGGGCTGTATAAGAATAAATGAGAAAATGCCAGCACCTGCCTCTTTACTCAATCACATCTACTGAACACCTACTGTGCGTGGGTTCCCACGCTGGGTGCTATGTGCCCTGCTGATGGAGACTGATGATAAATTTAAGACACATATAGGCGTAATTCCTTGTAGAATGTCCTCCAAAAATAGGAAGTAGCTGTTGCTTGTTGTCTATGCACTTACTCAACAAAGAACTTGTTGAGCACCTCCTATGTGCCAAGTACTCTTACAGGCACTGGGCATACAGCAGTGAACAGTGAGGATGGACCCCTGTCCACGTGGAGCTGACAATTTCTAATAATTAACCATGACAATCCATTGCAATAATAATTATTTTAAGACCATTCTCTGGCAACACACACACACACACACACACACACACACATAAACTGTGTTCCCTGGTGTCCTCACTGGTAGAATAACACGCCTGTCTGCTGGGTCTGCCCCTCAGGGAGCTCCAGGGTGGAGCGTGCCATTCCAGAATGTTCTTAGGTCTAATCCTCAGTGAGGTTCATGGGCTCCTTTTTGGTGTGACTGACGGGCAATCTGGCCAGCAGCCCATCCCCCTTACCCAGGCTCAGACCCCACGTGGGTGGGGAGAAGCTGAGCCCGTGACTCAGCTGGCCTGACCTGTCAGGCTGAGAAGGAAGCAGGCAGCTGGCTGGGCTGTGAGCCATGGGGTCCTTCTGAGCCAGACGTGGGGAAGGTGGCCAGGGTGAAGACTGGGGCTTCCAGATGGGAAGGGCTCTGAGTTAGGTGACTGCACCCTGGCCCCTGGTTATCTCACTAGTAAAGAGAATATTCTAGAAAGAAGCAGTGAGCGGGACTTCGCTGGCAGTCCAGTGGTCAAGATTTCACCTTCCAATGTAGGGGTGGGGGTTGTGGCTTCGATCCCTGGTCGGGGAGCTAAGATCGCACATGCTTCATGGCCAAAACAAACAAAATATAAAACAGAGAAGCAATGTTCATAACAAATTCAATAAAGACTTTAAAAATGGCCCACATCAAAAAAAATCTAAAAAAAAAAAAAAAAAGCAGTGAGAAATCACAGGATGTTCTGCTTTGTGAGGGAATGAGCTCCCCGTCAGTCAAAAGATTCCAGCAGGATGCTGTTAAGGGGACTCCAGAAATGGGGAGAGTGTTCTAGAAAAGCTAGTCGATTTCTCCTGACATCACCTTCTCCTGGAAGCTTTTTCTGAGTCCATCTCCCACGCTAGTCAGGTGTTTCCCTGACCTCCCCCCACCCCTGGGTTCACTCTTGCCCCCAGTCAGCACTTACTGCCCTTTGCCAGAAGGGCCAGTTCACTTGTCCATCTTGCCCACAAAACTGAGCCCCATCTCCTCTGTCCCCTTTACACTATGAAACCCTCAGTACTCAAACACAGAGTGTGGCACACAGTAGGTGCTCAGCAAATGTTTCTTGTATTAAAAAATGTATATATCGAAATGATGATCTACCATGCCCTTTCATACTTTGAGCATTTGGTACTTTGACAAGGAGGAGTCTTGCCATTTCACTCATTCATTTAACAAATATTTCCTGAGCACGTCCTATGTGCCAGGCACTGCCCTAGGCTCTGGGGATACAGCAGTGATAAGGACTGATAAAAAAATCCCTGTCTTCAGGGAGTCTACCTCCTCATGATTGTACCTTTAATTAGGTAATCTTCACAGGTGTTTTTATTAATAACAATAATAGCCATTGCCATACAGCACAGTTTCTAAACCTCAATGCTATTTATTGATTAGTGTTTGAGGTGGGAGCTGAACCCTGCATGGTAGGAGGTTTAGCAATATCTCTGCTTTCCACCATTAAATGCCACTAGCAACTTCCTCCCTGTAAGTGTGACACCCCAAATGTTTCTAGACATTGCCAATTGCCGTAGGGGAAAACACCACCCCTAGCTGCTAACCTTAGTTATCTGTGAAGCACCTACTATGGGATATGCACTTTGCATTCATTCATTTACTCCATCTCTAAAATAACTCTAGGAGGCAGGGGCAATTATTTTCATTTTACAGATGAGGAAACAGAAAAGATTAGTCATTTGCTTACGGCCCCAGATTTGCACATGCAGCCCTGTACACGTAGCTTACCAGCATCCCTGTGCAGAAGGCAGGGCCGGTGGACCTTGGGAGCCGGGATACCAGCTGCAGAGACCAATCTCGGAGTGGCATAGCGGGTTCCTTGCCTGGGCTCCAGGGGTCTGTCAGCCTGGAGCTGAATTCTTTTCTGGTTTCACCTGTAGCCCCTTGCAGAGCACAGGGCCTGGCACTCAGAAGGCCTTCCAGGGCAGCAACAGATGGGAGAAATATGCTGCAAGCCAAAGACCTAATTATAAGCTTTCTAGTAGCCACTTTAAGAAGCTGAAAAGAAACAGGCAAAATTAATGATAGTAAGGTATTTTATTTAACCAGATCTAGTCAAAAATGATTACATCAATATGTAACCATTATACAAAATTATTAAGAAGATAGTTTACATTCCTTTTGCTTTTTTTTTTTTTCACACCTTAGAAATCCACTGTGGATTGTACACATACATCTCCACTCAGACTCATTACACTTCAAGGGGTTTATAACCACAGGTAGTAAGAATCTGACTGTCAATGCAGGAGATGCAGGTTCGACTCCTGGGTTGGGAAGATTCCTTGGAGAAGGGAATGGCAACCTACTCCAGTATTGCCTGGAAAATCCATGGACAGAGGAGCCTGGCAGGCTAAAGTTCAGGGAGTTGCAAAGAATCAGATATGACTGAGTGAGTGAGCACATGCATGCATTCGAGAAAGTTTGTTGATCGTGGGAATGAACGCAGGAGGTAGGATATTCCGAGCGCAATGGATAAGGCATCCCTGGGGCCACAGAGCCTGTGGGCTGTCACATGGTACTGTCAGTTTTTCAGCTCACCTCTCTGTCTTCCAAGTTCATCTGTCTTGTTCTCCTTGGAGCCCAGCCCCAGAGCCTGGCTCTTGTAGGAGAAGCAGTGCAGTCTGGTGGCTTGGAATCAGAGGCCTGGTGCCTATCCTGGCTTAACTACACAGCTGAATGGCTCTGAGCCTCAGTGTTCTCATCTGGAAAGTGGGAGTGATGACAGTTTCGCTTGGTGCGGTGCACTCAGTGGAATTTCCTGCCATTATGGCCATGTGGGCACTAAGGTGGTTAAACTCTATCCACATGTGGCAGGTCTGACGGAGACTTGCTTTTCAAACTTTAACCGTTAGTCACTCCGTCGTGTCTGACTCTTGCTGCCCCATGGACTGCAGCCCACCAGGGTCCTCTGTTCGTGGAATTCTCCAGGCAAGAATACTGGAGTGGGTAGCCATTTCTTTCTCCAGGAGATCTTCCTGACCCAGGGATCAAACCTGAGTCGCCTGCATTGCAGGCAGATTCTTAACCATCTGAAACAGGGAAGCCCAATTTTAACTAACTTTAAATGTAAATAACCACAAGTGGCTAGTGGCTGCAGTGTATCAGCACAATTTTGGAGCACCACTGCAGGGGACGAAGTCTAAACCTCCTGGCTCAAAGCAGGCCTTCCCCGCTTGGTGCCTGGTTTACCAGGCTGGAGAGGCTATACTGTGTGTGGAGGTCCCTTTACAGTACTCAGGGTACTGATGTGGGTGTGAGGAAATCACCTCAAGGTCCAGAAAAGAAGCCTCTGAGGGGATTGAAAGTGAAAGTGAAAGTGAAGTCACTCAGTTGTGTCCGACTCTTTGCAACCCCATGGGCTGTAGCCTACCAGGCTCCTCCCTCCATGGGATTCTCCAGGCAAGAGTACTGGAGTGGGTTGCTATTTTCCTTCTCCAGGGGGTCTTCCCAACCCAGGGTCTCCCGCATTCCAGGCAGATGCTTTAACCTCTGCTCCACCATGGACTCTGAGGGGATTAGGGTGGGGTTATTTGAAATGCAAATGCTGCTAAGCTGTTGCTAAGTCGTTTCAGTCACTGTACAACCCCATGGACGGCAGCCCACGAGGCTCCCCCGTCCCTGGGATTCTCCGGCCAAGAACACTGGAGTGGGTTGCCATTTCCTTCTCCAATACATGAAAGTAAAAAGTGAAAGTGAAGTTGCTGAGTCTTGTCCAACTCTTAGCGACCCCATGGACTGCGGCCCACCAGGCTCCTCCATCCATGGGATTTTCCAGGCAAGAGTACTGGAGTGGGGTATTTGAAATGCAAATATCTTGATACAATTTACTGGGATGCCGAGGGCCCTGAAAGCCTCAGAAGCACCTGCTCTCTCAGAGGTGCTGGAAGTCTCCAAGTTCATTCCGGCAAAGACCTTGCATCTTGGACATCAACCTTTGATGGGTAGATGAGAAAGAAAGAGAGGGTAGCTGGAACCAGGTAGCCCACAGACTTGAGGTAGGGGCAGGTGAGGCGGAGGCCACAGGATTGTTTAAACTGTGAGAAATGGGGAGGAAGGGTGACTGCCACCTTGAAATAGTGCTGGCCTTTCTGTGGGTAATCTATCATAAAACTGGTAACAACAGCTATCAGTTGTTGAGGGCTACCTCTGTGCCTGGCATGGAGTTAAATGGTTTAATGTGAATTATATCACTTACTGCTCACAATAACTCTATGGCATAGAGACCTGTGGGCTTCCCCAGTGGCTCAAGCAGTAAAGAATCCACCTGCAGTGCAGGAGATACTAGAGACTTGGGTTTGATCCCTGGGTTGGGAAGATCCCCTGAAGCAGGAAATGGCAATCTACCCCAGTATTCTTGCCTGAAAAATCCCATGGACAGGGTGGCCAGGTGGGCTACAGTCCATAGTGTCACAAAGAGTCAGACATAACTGAATGACTGAGCATGCACACGTGATTGAGACTTGTACTGTCTCTGCTATGTGAATGGTGGAACTGAGGTTCAGATTGGTAAAGCAACCTACCCAAGGTCACACAGCAACAGAGCTGAGATGCCAACACAAGTCTGGCTGACTGTGAAGCCCTCTCTCTTTTCTCTACGGTGTGATACTGTTTCCTTATGCAACTCCTGTTATGTTTCCATGGCTTCTTAGTGATTCTGTATCAATCTTGACAATAGTTTTACAAGGTCACGTCATACTATCATTTGGTGATGATGAAAAAACTGGGCCGCCAATAGGTTTAACAACTTATCTAATAAAATATTAGTGTTAAGAACACTGTTAATGAAATTGACTCTAAAACTGGTTTGTACAATGTTTTTATATTTAAAAATAAAGCCTGTCATCTTTGCTCAAATTTAATCTTTCTAATTTACTTAGAGGGTCACTGTCTTCATCCTCTTGACTCTGGGTGTTTTGTAAGGCTCCTTTGCAAGAAGAAATGACCTTAAGACCTGACATCATATCATGTGAATGATGAGCAGAGATCTGGGCTAGAGCCTTGGGTTTCAGGTTTGTTCGGTTTGCAAATAACATCAACAAAAATTCTAACCGAGCTTTGGGGAAAAGAGGAGAAAGGGGGAAGAACTGATTAGAATCCAGCTGGAGAATCCAAGGAATCTGAGGAAATGCAGAAATTCTGTCAGCAGCAGAAATTCTTGAAGGTCTTTGAGTCACAGACTGACTTCTAATACTAATCAATCCCTCCCTGCAAGCCCCAGTTCAGAATTCGAAATCCCCAGGAAAAGACATCTGATTGGTTCAGTTTGGGTCAGGTGTCTACCCCTAAACCAATCAGCTTATGGGTCAGTTCAGTCGCTCAGTCGTGTCCAACTCTTTGTGACCCCATGAATCGCAGCATGCCAGGCCTCCCTGTCCATCACCAACTCCTGGAGATCACTCAGACTCACGTCCATCGAGTCAGTGATGCCAGCCAGCCATCTCATCCTCTGTCGTCCCCTTCTCCTCCTGCCCCCAATCCTTCCCAGCATCAGAGTCTTTTCCAATGAGTCAGCTCTTCATATGAGGTGGCCAAAGTACTGGAGTTTCAGCTTTAGCATCATTCCTTCCAAAGAACACCCAGGGCTGATCTCCTTGCAGTCCAAGGGACTCTCAAGAGTCTTCTCCAACACCACAGTTCAAAAGCATCAATTCTTCGGCGCTCAGCCTTCTTCACAGTCCAACTCTCACATCCATACATGACCACAGGAAAAACCATAGCCTTGACTAGACGGACCTTTGTTGGCAAAGTAATGTCTCTGCTTTTGAATATGCTATCTAGGTTGGTCATAACTTTCCTTCCAAGGAGTAAGAGTCTTAATTTCCTGGCTGCAGTCACCATCTGCAGTGATTTTGGAGCCCCCAAAAATAAAGTCTGGCACTGTTTCCACTGTTTCCCCATCTATTTCCCATGAAGTGATGGGACCGGATGCCATGATCTTCGTTTTCTGAATGTTGAGCTTTAAGCCAACTTTTTCAGCTATGGGTAGGCAGGGCTTAATCATATAGTCATGGAGCAGAAAGGACTGCTGGGATATACACATCCATGCAGAGAAGACAGGGTGGGCAGTCAAGGAAAAAGGGACCCTTACCTTTGACACAGAACCCTCTTCCCAAAATCAGTGTGGCTTGATGTCCTCTCACTGTCCTACTCTGAACAGACCTGTTTCCTCCTTCCCTAGAAAGTGCTGACAATTCTGTACTGCAGGAGTCAGCGAAAATTTTCTGTAAAGGACCAGATAGTAAATATTTTTAGCTTCACAGACCATACCATGTGTGTTGCTGTGTCCCAATAAAATGTTATTTATGGACACTGAAATTTGAATTCCATATAATTTTCATATGTCACAGAATCTTCTTTTTTCAACCATTTAAAAATAAAAGACTCATTCTTGTGGGCTGTGCAAAACCAGGTGGCTAGTCAGGTGGGGCTTGGGGGCTGGAGGTTGCTGATCCCCTGTTGTCATGAAGAGTAACATTAAGTCCTTTGATCTGAATATTTACTTCAAGATAGAGAAAGCAGCAATGGAACCAAACATCACTTCAAATATGTTACAAGTGAAAGCTAAACCAGCCTTAGGAGGACTTAATTAGACATGTAATAAAACAACTGCAAATCTGGCCTAAGTGAGTGATGCTGGTCAATTCACCTCCTCCCCCAGGTCAGTGTCTAGGGGACATCATTCAGCTATGTTTCACCTCTGCCTCCTTATCAAAGTGGTATTGTAATTTATTGTTCCTTGAAGAACTTCTAGACATTATTCTTTACGTGGGATCTGATTTTCCTTAAAAAAAAAAAAAAAGGCTCATTGAGGTTGGAAAATGTCACATAGAACAAAGAATCAGGATGATGCTGGACCAGAAGATCACAGACCTGCTTCCCACCCTCCCTCCGAAGCCTAACCCCATAGTCAGCCTCCTGGTAGCGAGTCAGATATTTAAAAAAGAAAAGAGGAAGCGATCAAATAAATTGAAATCCTCAGAGGTATGGTTGGAGGCATTGAAGCTTCGTTCTTTCTGGATGAACGGCCAGAGGGGAAGGAGTCCGGTGCTAGAGCTTCAGGCTCTAGCCCCTGTTCTGGGAGTACCTCCTGGCAGGGAGTGGGGGCAGGGGGGGGGGGCTGGGTCTATAGGTGAGGACCTTACAGGTGCACCATTGCTCAGAAGCCAGTCTTTCTTGTACGAGACTGATCTCTTGGGTTTTGAGCTGGAGAGAGAGCTGCTGCAAACTCCAAAGACCCATAGGCTCCAATAACAATGTAATAACAAAGGCAAGTATCAGCTTTTCTTGAATTATGAGCTAGGCTCCATGCTAAATGGCTCACATATATCAGCTTCCTGAAGCTAATTAGTTAGATATGATTATTGTCCTTATATGATGCCTGAGGAAATTGAGACTCTGAGACTGGCATGGGTGACTGTCTTAGCATGGCTTCTCCCAGAAGCAGATCCTAAGGAGTTGTGAGTGAGTCATTTATTAAAGACGTGTTCCCAGGGATGATGGGTGGGGAGAAGGCAGGCAAGGAACCATTTCAGGCTAGGTCCAGCCTCAGCCTGATCCTGCGGGGGAGGAGGGCTCCAGAGTGTAAGGTATGCCTCAGAGGTCATCCTCCTTCAAGACGAAGACTGCCTAGTTTGGTACTTCTGTGACCAGTCCAGTCTTGGCTAACAGCTGCCCTAGGGGGATGCAAGAGCAGCTCGAGCAGCTCTAGCAGCTTGAGCACGACCTTCCTGAGATCACAGGTAGAGCTGTACTTAGAGGAAGGGGAAGGGCACACAGAATGACAGCTCTTCAGGGCCTTTGGGCAATGAATGGAAGGACTGGGGTTCAGAGTCCTGGTGTCAAACCCTAGAGCCCTGGACCTACCACACTAAGCGTGAGGCCCCCAAACACTTGTATATGGACTCGTGCTGGTCTGTGTCAGCGTGTTCACTGGGCTTTGGAGAAATGAAAAATATAAGGATATTTTCATTTTATTCCCCCAAATTGTGGCTGCTCTAATTTTTAGCCTTTCTTTCATAAAACAGTGGTGATAGTAAGATGCACATGTGCTTAGTCCCTAAGTCATGTCTGACTCCTTGCGACCCCATGAACCATAGCCTTCCAGGCTCCTCTGTCCATGGGATTTCCCAGGCAAGAATATTGAAGTGGGTTGCCATTTCCTCCTTCAGGGGATCTTCCCAACCCAGATTGAACCTAAGTCTCCTGCATCTTCTGTGTCTCCAGCATTGGCAGGCAGATTTTTTTTTTTTTTTTTTTTTACTACTGAGCCACCTGGGAAGTCTGATAGTAAAGTGATGGAGAGACCTTATTTGGATTTTTCTGTTTTTTGACAAAACAAAATAAGAAGTTGAGACAATGCATCAGTTACCCCATTTTTCCTTTTCATCTAACAATGCAGGAAACATGGACTCTCATACTATATGGTCTGTAAAAGGCCCAAGAATATACTTTGAATTTTTCCCATGACTGAGAGCAAGGTTTCTCCCTTAGAATATGTATCTTCTAAGATACAGTGAACAAAGAGTTCTGAGGTCAAAAGAGTTGGGAAACGTATATACTCTAGTCCACTCTGGGAGAGTTTATGAGGTACATGAACATATAAAAGCCCTGACAAGTCCTGTAGCAATGGAACAGCACCTCATCTTGTTTTACCCAGTGCCCCTTTGCTTTTTGATCACACTCACTAGCCTGCTATTGACATATTTCAGGAAAACTCGGCACTGGCTGAAGCCACTGTTATCAGTACATAAGAATGCATATACCCTTGTTTGGCTTGTTAGTGGCATTGTGCCTAGGAAGAGGCCGATGGGAGACAGGAGATGAGGGTAGGCTCCGGAAGGTCTCAGTTTGGGCAAAGGTGAGGAGGACCCCAGGGGCCAGAAAGGTTTGAGAGGCCTCGTCCCTGCCACTGGGGCGGCTGGGTGACCGCCTCTCTTGTTTCTCGCTCCCAGGCACTTTCCTTGCAGCCTGTGCATGGTGGTTAATGAGCCGTTCAGTTCCGTTGACTTGCAAGGCCTCCCGTACTCAGCTTAACACCGGCTGTGCTTGATTGATGGTGGCCCTGCGGCCACAGAGGACCACAAGTCAGAACCGGGACAATCAATTAGTTCCAGGCCCCAGGGAAACCTCTCCCCAACTCTTCTGCTAGAAATAGAAGAGGAGGGGATGGAAGTTTCTGCTCTGTCTCACACTTTCTTCCCACGTCAACACTATCCCAGGGCTAAATGTCAGATCCAGGCTGGAAATATATAATGTTTATTGGTTGTTTATGTCATGCAGCGTGTTAAGTATTTTACCTGTTTTTAATCCTGATCACAGCCCTCTGAAGTGAGAGCAATTGTTATCCCAATTTTATAGTCACAAGAAACCAAGGCTGTGACAGTTGACATCACGGCCCAGCCAGGTCACAAGGCTGGTCTAAGTAACATAACCTGGGACTGAAATTCAGGTGCTGTGGGAAACTTTCACTTCCTGGAACCTCAGTTTCCCCATCTGTAAGATGAGGCAACTCATACCTCCCACCCCATTTGATTGTTTTGAGAGGGAAAAAAAAAATCATGCTTATGAAGGCAGGTCAGTGAATTTAGAGCATTAGATACCAGGTGATATTCTCTGAGAGAGACACTGAGGGTGGGCTGGTGCCTGGGTCACCTCCCATCAGAGATGGGGCACTCTGGGGTGCAGAAACTTGGAGCAGAGATTGTTCTTTACCCACTAAGGCTGGCCCCACTCCACAGCCATATTAGTAACAAACTCTAACACTAGCGACTAACATCCATAGAGCATTTACTAGAGGCTGGCACTGCTCCAAGTAGTTATGTTCTTCCACGTAAGCCACAATTATGCCTATTTTACCACAATTATGCCTATTACATGAAAATGGAGGCTCAGAGAAGCTAAGCGACTTACCCAAGGCCACACAGCTTGCATGTGGTAGAGCTAGACTTTGAGTCCAGGTCCATCAGGCTGCCCGTGCTCCTGGACTGCGTGCTGGGAAGAACTTACTGGGGCCAAGGAGGCCAGTTCATCTCTCTGCAGCATGGTCTCCAGGAAGGGGGCTGGGAATCTGAGTCAGTTACCCTTTGGCTTGTTTCCCCAGCTCTCAGTTCCTCCTGCTTTGGATGAGTTGAATAGCCCCTGCCTCACTGGCTAGTTTTCCTGATGAGAAGTGATCTGGTTTCATAAAAGCACTCTGTAAAGTGGGCTTTAGTAATCCATGTGACCAAGGAGCCCGTCATGCTGTGTGTGTGCCCAAGAGAACGTGGGCTTTGGGTTCACACCTTGGCTTGGGTGGGTTACTTCATCCCTCTGCACCAGTTTCCTCTGTCAAAAGGAATTGGGTGATTGTGGGAATTAATGACCGTGCTTAACACTTTCTGGGCCAGGGACAGAGCAGGTGCTCAATGTGTAGAATCACGCTGGGGGGTGTGTGTGTGCACAGTGTGTGCATACCTGGGTATGCTCTTATACATTCTCACCATATGCATCCCCAGGGAGAAAACTCATCCACGGCTGGCCAGATGGAAGGATTCCTGGCCAGGCTGTGACAGTTTGCATTGTTGTTGAGCAAACATTCACTTTCCTCCCCCTCCTACTCTGGGTAGAGTTTACGGCCCCTTGCAAATGAATGGCTGGATCACGGGACTTACTTTGGCCACTGGAATGTTAGTGAATGTGGTTTGAGAAGATGCCTTGAATGTCTTTATATGCAGTTTGGCTAAGCATTTCTGTTCTAGGGACATGCCATAGGAAGAGCATGCCCCAGGGAGCTTCTCCTTCAGCCTGGGTCCTGAATTAGGGAGATGGGTGGAGCAGGCTTGATCTTGAAAGGACCCTTATTTAAGTCAATATGGGCCTCCAGACCTAGGAGCATGAGAATAAATGCTAGCTGTTGTTGGCCACAGAGTTTGTGGGGAAATTCGTTACACAGCTTTGTTGTGTCAATGGTTGACTGAGACATTGGCTGATATCACATCACAGGATCCCCTTTATACCACAGACAACAACAGAATTCACACCTGTTTTGGCAGCAGTGCGATGCAGTAATTTTTCAAATTCTTTATTGGCATAAATAATTCAGACATTGGATTCTCACTAAACATTGCACTAAACACAAGAAACAATAGGCTTGCCGGCCCAGAGGCTCACAACCTGTCCAACAGCCCAAGTTAGAAATACTTTTTTGAGAAGTGTAGAAAACTTTATAAATGATTCTGTACAAATATACACAGTGGACCCTCCATCCAGCTGGCCTTCCTTTCTTGGATGGCATCTGAATCGACAGTTCTTTCCCAGCAATGAGACATTGGCAATGAGAGAGATGGACAGACAGACAGACGAAGACAGACAAAGAGACAGAACAAGGAAAGGAAAGAAGTGGCCCCAAAAGGAAAACATGAAACCAACTTCTTACATGAACTCATTCTGTGACAGTCAGCACGACATGAAGAAAGTATGGGCCATCGGTCCATGTCAGTCTGTACAAGAATTAGTCTTTATATATATATATATAATATATATATGTATAATATTTATAGGTATATATACTTTGTGTATAGAAAAAAGTAACAGCATAATTTACATAGAGAAAGCCTTTTTTTTGTTTGTTTACAACTGAGAATTTTCCTAAGGTCAATAACTTTGAAAGTAATCAACCAAATGAATCATGCAGTAAGTGTGTGGAGTGGCCCCCAGTGGAAGATCAAAGCTCAGGGAGGCAGAAACGAAAAGCTTAGGGTGGGACTTGACTGCCCAAGTGGGATGCCTCAGCCTGGCCCAGCCACGGGCAAGGGCACTCACCGGGTGTGACCAGACTCATCTGGCCCCAGTGCCTACCTCTGGCTTCTGTCTTGGCGCCCTGGGGGCGGCTAGTCTTGCCAGAGGCTCTCCAGCTCCCTGAGGGTGAGCCTCTGCCCTATGGATGCTGACCCCCACAGCAGTGGAGGGGGGTGTCCTTGTGAGATTTGGGCATCCCACCCCATGTCTATCAGGGAACCAACGTCTAAGAAAATAGTAAACACCTACCATCTCTCTATTCCAGTCCTTCCATTTTTTCAGGAAGATCCCCTTAGAGGTGGAATTCCTGGGGAAGCTTCAGTTGGGTCATGGAGAAGAGAAACCACATTTACTGAGCACCTACAGCTGTGCCAGGTATTGTGTGATGCTCCTGACATTCATGACTTCAGCTGCTCCCTCCAGTATCCTTGAGGGTTAGGGATATACGAAGCTCTCATAGGCTGCATGAAGCTAAGAAAATCCAAGGAATGTTTGGCGGGGGAGTGCTGGTGCTGAGAATTGATGGCGAGGTCATTATTCATGATCCAGCGTGGCTTATGAAATACATGTTGTCACAATGAAACAGGTGAGCAAGCCCTGTTAATTTACAGCAACACACATACACACACACACACACACACACACACACCCCTGGGAGTCCTATGGTTGGCAAAAATACCATGTTCCCTATCCTTTAAGCTCTGACACATATTTATAGGGATAATGACACACACCATTCCATCAACAGGGTAGATGCATTTTCTCCCACACTTTCAGCTGCGCTGCAGACATGGCCTGTGGCCCACTAGGACCCCTAGGTCTTCTTCAGCCACTCTGTAACAAACCAATATTTCGCCCATCACACCTGTCACATCTAGTTGGGAGACCCTTAAAGCAGGGTATTTCCATGTTCACGCCTGTGCTTCATTTCAACACTCCAGTGGCCTATGAACAGGGTGACATAAACTCTCCAGCAAAGAGGCCCTGGTGACACAGCTGAGGGAGGCTTCCTGGTGTGGCAAGACAGATGTGCGGACCTCAGCGATCAGAGACACAGGTTGCAAGAGGAGGCAGAAGCAAAGACAGAGAGGAAAATGCCTTAAAGAGAAGGGCTGACGGCCAATCCATCTACAGAAGTGACGCCCCTGAGTCCTACCCAATGAAGGGGCACTAAGAGACACTGCATGGAGACAGGAAGCACAGAGCCAGAGGCGGTGAGGCAAAGGGAGTCCAAGGCAGCCTAAGTGCTGGTCTGATGCGGCGAGCGCAAATTCACTTGGGACGCCTATTTCCTCAGCTCAAGGCCAAGATCCTGGACCAGGTATGATGGGGGAGAAGTTGAGGACTCCACATCTGAGCCAGGGTGCCTTCTGTTCAGGCATGAAACTTCCCAGGGTCTGGCACCAGGGTTGGGGGAAAGCAGGGGAAGGGCAGAGCTAGTTCCTAGGGGGCAGGCTTTTCGGTAAATCGAGATCTTGCCTCTGGGCCTGCACATGGGCTGTTCCCTCCACCTGGCACACTGTTCCCTACCACTCACTCCCATGTGACTCAAATCTCAAGATAAGGTTCAGGAGTCCCCTCCTCCGAGAAGCTTCTCTTGAGGGCCCTTGCTGGGGCAGGGTGATCCTCTGGAGCTTCAGAACCCCGTCACAACTTCTCTGTCTTCTCCTCTGGACTTAGGTCCCTGCAGGGAGTGGCCACCTCCTCACTTTTTCCAGGAACACAGGAAGCACTGACTGAATATTTACTGGATGAGTGTATGAGATGAAGTCTTGGGGAATGAAGGGACACATGTTGCCTGATGCTGAGCTCTGCTGGGGGTATAGGCAGTGTGGCTGGGGACACGGGCTTTTGAAATACTGGGAAGATTTTCTTTGAGTCCTTCAACTGCTCAATAGGAAGCATCTTAAACCCATCAAAGGGCCAGAAAGTAGGAGCTATAGTGGTACTCAGGGACCACGACATGGAGCAACGCCTGTGGAATGTGGGAGTCTATGTGGATTTGGGGAGCCCACAGTGGGTAAAGGCTACCAACTGGATGAAAGCTTGGGAAGGGGGTGCCAGAGAGGCCTGGGTGACATCACGCCTGACACTGTTCGGGCATCCAGCCCCAAGGCTTGGGGCTTTCTGAGGATTTATTCTGGACAGCAAGGTCAGAATGAATGGGCCAAGAAAGGGAAATGAAAATCTACCACCTTTCTTGAGGTAGGGGGCACCGGGGCAGAGGAAAGACATGAGAGAGAGGAGGAAGAAGCTGGGGAAAATCTTTAGGCATCTCACAGTTGTGCTCAGACCTGGCCAAGGGCACCCACACTGGCTGTGCCCACTCCATTAATTACCCAGCCTGGCCCAGCACTGCCCAGCTGGCTGGGCATTTATAGGGGGGCTGAGCAGGACTCCATGGGAGGCTGCTTGGGAGCACGAGTGGGTGGGCACTGGAAGGGACTTGGTGTAGCAAGACAGGTACATTAGGGTAGTCTGGTATCTACAGTGTAGCTGCAGAGCAGTTACTTGAACTTACACGGGTTCATAGGTACCCATTTTATTATTAGTAGTAGTAGCAACACAGAAAATAAACAGAGGGAAGTGGCTACAGTCTTGGGGACCAATGCATGGCATTCACTGACAAGGATGCATTTAAACTGCCACTGCCCTGAGCCAGGCAGGGCTAGGGTGGGGAAAAGTTGACACCCTGGGGAATGGAACTCCAGTCTTGACTCAGAATCCTTCTTGGAAGGTGCTGGGCTGAGTGTCCCTGACTCCCAAAACAACTTTCCCAGCCCTAGTCCTTTGCGATGCCTGACTTCCTCGCACCCCCCCATCCTGGGACCGTGGGAACCCCCTAGGATCTGATTGCAGGGGTGGAGCAGTGGAACCCACAGAGCTCATCCATACCCCACCACCCACCTCCATCCCCAAATCAGTCACATGGCACGGCACTGAACAGCCACCTCTTGTTCACACCATCCTGTTTTATGACTCCGTCCCCACCAGAGACAGCCCTTATAACTCTCTTCCCCATAGTTAACTGGGGATTAGAAGGAGGGTGGGAGAGGCCCTCGGATGTCAGGGGACTCTCCTTCCTGGGGAGGACAGAGGGGACTTCCCTGAGTAGCCCCTGAGAGCAGCACTGGGGTTGCTGATGCAAGTGCTGAGATTTCCATTCAATAAGAGGATCTGCATCAGTAAGAGGATGGGGCCGGCCACCATGGAAGGAACAGGGGAGGATGTGGCAGGGAGAGCCGGGAGTCGGGTGCATGACCCGTGGGTCACTTCCTAGCCTGTGAGCTGGGATTGCAGACCTTGTCATGTTCATGTAGATGGTGACGGGTAAGTCAATTTCCTCTTCACCCAGGCAGCCTTCCAACCATTGAAGATGGCCTTTAAAACCCATTTCCGTGCCTTAGGTACTTCCTTCTTGCCTAGGCAGCCTTCCAACCATTGAAGGTTGCCCTTAAAACCTATTTCCATGCCTTAGGTTCTCAAAGAGCCCCCTCCTTGGGTTTTCCCATTTCCCCTCCATCTGATTTCCCTTTTCTCTCATGAAAGGCTGCAGAATGGCAGGAGGCTGAATGTGGGTCCTAGTGAGGTGGCCAGAAGACAGTGTGCAAACGACATCTGCCTTCGCTTAAAGCGGTGAAAGTCAGATGGTGACAGTGGAGCCCTTAAAAGCGCCCAGTGCCTCCCCGCTGCCCTCCGAAGACCTTTGAGATGCTCCCCAGCCTGGGATGCTCCCACTCCCCAGCCCCCAGCCTGCTTCATGCACTGTCTACCCTGCTCATCCCCTCCCTGGTCTCCCGCCATGCCTTGGCCCATGCCACACTTGTCTTCTTCTCGGGGTCTTTGTGTTTTGTGTTTCCTCTGCCTAGAATGGTGCTTTCAAATGGGCGAGGGAGGGGGATTCTATCCTCCTCCCCACCAGGGACATTTGCAATGTCTGGAGACATCTTTGCTTGTCTCAACTCAGGGGTGGCAAGAAAGTGGGGGTGCCACCAGCAGCTAGTGGATGGAGGCCAGGGGTGCTACTCAACACCCTCCAGCACACAGGATGCCCCACTCACAACACGAATTTCCTGGTCCCAAACATCAACAGTGTCGCGGCTGAGGGACTCTGACCTAGAACGAGCGCCCCTTCCCTTCTCTTCCTTGAAATCTCATCTGAAATGTTACCTGCCAGCAAAGATCTTTGCCAATTGCTCCCTCAACTATAGTCTCATCTTGTGTTACTGATCCTCTTGTGGTGGTGGTGGGGAGGGGGAGGGATGGTGCTATGTGAGTGGTAATTTATATATTTGTCAATGGCTGCCTTCTTGACTACCTCCTCCACTAAAGGCTCTAAATTTCAGAAAGGGGAGACTTTATTTCCCTCATCACTGAATGCCCAGGGTCCACCAGCGTAGTAGACGCTCAGTGAATAACCTGTCGCATACAGGGCATATGAAGGAAAAACCCTGTGGAGTTCAGATCTGATCCGGCCCTTGTCATCCGTGTGGGGATGCAAAAAGTCGGTCTACCACCTTGGCCAGCCCGGCGCTCCCTCCTTCACAATAGGCTTCTCTGTCTCTTACTGTCTGTTGTTGTTTTCTGCTATCCTGGCACCAGTCTCTCCAAAATTCTCACTCTAAGCGCTGGAGGTCAGGGTATTTTTAAACTACAAGAACTAGCCAAGTTGGTCTATTTTTTTTTTTTTTCTTAAGTGGTGGAAAAGAAAAACTAAGATTTGTTTTTAATCATTAGACGTTCAAATCTAAGAAGGCAGGATGCAAATAGCCCGTTGACATAAACAATGACTGCCCGCTCAATGGAGGGAGGGAACTGTTCTTCTGAGCTAATTTAAGCTAAATACATGGCAGCTATTTTTCATCTCTACTATTGTGTAACTTTCTCCTTGGCTCATGGTCCGGGGGAGATGCTATCTGGCAGGAGGCAGTGGTGGTAGAGGATAAGGGGAGAAAGGGAACGCAGAAAAGCGGCATACAGAAAGTCCTCTCGGCCACCAAGCTGGTTACTAAAGGCATTTCAAAAGCTCAAGGATAGAGCTGTTGGTCCACTGGGATTCCAGGGAATTTTATCTGGGTGAAAACTTGATTTTGAGCCTTCCACACAGTGAAACAACCAAAAAACAACTGCAATTAGATTTCCTTCTGCCTCTCTACAGGCAGCATTCCATATCTCAGGGATGTCCAGATTGAACCACAGAAACTTTTATAAACTGCCTCAAGTGAAGAAACCCACCCACTCACATACACACCGTATTTTCCTAAGGTCCAGGAGATTAAACCAGTCCATCCTAAAGGAAATCAACCCTGAATATTCACCGGAAGGACGGATGCTGAAGTTGAAGCTCCAATACTTTGGCCACCTGCTGCGAAGAGCTGACTCATTGGAAAAGACCCTGATGCTGGGAAAGATTGAGGGCAGGGGGAGAAGGGGACAACAGAGGATGAGATGGTTGGATGGCATCACCGACTCGATGGACATGAGTTTCAGAAAGCTCTGGGGGATGGTGAAGGACAGGTTAGCCCGGCATGCTGCAATCCATGGGGTTGCAAAGAGTCGGACGTGACTGAGTGACTGAACAATGGGGTCTTCCAGCCCAGTGAGTATGAGGTCTTGAGGGGAAGCCGTTCCCAGGAGGTTAAATGATTTCTCTCCAAGCAAACACATTATCAAATAGGATCATACTCAAGGTCTTAGGATAGAATCTTTCTTTCTGCATTTTAACTTACCTGACTGCAAATAAAGCTCTGCAGGGCCCATTGAGCCCACCAGCAACAGCCAAGACAGTTTCTGGAAATTTCTGGGGCCTTAGTTCTAAATCTGCCTCTAAGAAGGGCCCTGGCTTGGGAGAGTTCACCTTCCATGCTCTGGGTCCGAGTTCTTTCTCCTGTATAAGGAGGGGAGGCATGAGATAAGCCTGGCTACTTGTGTCCACATGAAGTAGGAAGGCATGCTGTGATTTTAGAAATATCTGCCACTAGTATGGGAGGTGCAGTGGTGGCAGAAATGTCACATATTTGTACCCCCTGGATCAGGTCGTCCTTCTGGATCTTCTAAATATAGATCATTCTAGACCTTCGCTGCAATGACCAGGCTGAGATAAAATTTCAGGTCCAGACCTAGCTGGCCCCTATGAGGGCATGCTGTGTTCCTCTATTTCTGCATTGGTCTCTGAGCCATAGTGTGTGGGGGAGTCACTGACACACAGCACATCTGACCCCTCCATTGGAAGACACGACCAGCCAGGGTTTTCCTTTGTGGGGTCCTTGAGTGTGGAATCATTGTCCTCATTTATGGAACCAGGCTCTTCCTTCAGCAGGCCTGGGGAGGGAATGTGAGGTGGCAGGGACAAATTCAAGTTTTCTGGGGCTCAGAATAGCCACTGGCCACTCTCCAGCTGCATCCCTCTGCCCAGTGCATCTTGTTCAGCTTCCAGGTTCATCGGCTTCACAGAGCCAGCCTCCAGGGGAGGTGGGGCTGATCTCCGTCTCCTAGCTCCTAGCAGGTGATGGCTGAATGCTGGGGGTCAGCTGTTCTCTTCTGTGGGCTGGCACTGGCTCTCAGAACACCGTGCAGGACATCAAGTCGAATTCACAGAAGTTGATTTTACTGGGGATTCAGAAACCAGGTGGGGAAGCTTGGAAAAAGCAGCCTGTTGTCAGTCTTTTAGAGATTTAGCTACACGGTAGTGTCTTTAAAGCTCTGATAAAGCCCTGCAATCAACAACTCGGCTCAATCTTGTCCTTCCTAAGCATTTCCAATGCGTGTTTGTCTCGAACCCTTCCGACGATGCGACATTCATCTAATCTGCCGTGGAATTAAAGGCCTATGCGCCACACCTGGTTAACTGGGTCAACCTGGCTGAGGCAAGCTCCGGACAAAGCCCATTTCCTCCAGCGTGGCCCTCGACAGAGGGACAGCGGCCATCTCAACCCCAGGGCAACAAATCCTTTGTATCCTTGGTGTTAGGAAAAGGGGCTAGAGGATGCTAGTGTTCAGCGTGACCCAGTGGGAGGGAGGGGGACTCACTGCTGAGCCTCCCGAGACAGAGGACCACAGTTCAGTGTTCAGAGTGGTCCAGCAAGGGGGCTGGGCTGAAGGTGCAGGCTGCTCAGCACAGAGGTGTTGAAGAAGCTTGGGAGTGGCTTTGCCAGCCCAGATGCACATTTCCTGGAAATGTGCAGCTCCTGGCAGCCTGTCAGTCTGGGGGTGTAAGTGGGAGCTTCCATGCAAACTCCCAGGAGGGTCCCCACCCTCCCCTGAATCCTCTCCTTCTCCCGGTTATAAGCTACAAGTAACACCAGCGGTGGGGCCTGTAACACCCCGACAGCCAGCCAGCATCTACTGCTCAAGGTGGTGGTGGGCTCCTGGGAAGGAACGAGCCCAGAGAACCACATTTATGATGTTGGCTCCACCACGTCCCAGGCTGGTTTATGTCTGAGTCCCACCACTTCTCTGCCTGTGAAATGCGGGTGATGGTACCACCTCCGAGGGCCATCCTGTCAGGGGGATTCAGTGAGCCTGGCACGCAGCGAGTGCTCGGTGAAAAGCGGCTGTTAGAGATGCATCATTACTCTGCATCCCAGGACTTAGGTACCTGTGACACTGGTCCCAGCAAGTCTCTTTGTGAGTCACCACCACTGAATCTGGCATATTCATTCGGGGTGAGGTGGAATCCACAGTACAGGGCCAGGGTGTGGGGAATCCCATTACTACCCAGCCCTGCCAGTGGACCCTCCTGGCTGCAGGGAAGGACATGTGGTCCCCTGTCTCAGGGCCTTGCACTGACTCCCTTCAGCTCCCAGCCCCCGCATTCAACAAGCATTTACTGAGTGCCTATGATGTGCCAGGAGTTATGCTTGGTGGCAGTGTGTAGGTAAGTTGAGAACGTTGGGGAAGCTTAAAGGTCTCCCACCAACTTTGTGCCCCATCTGGTAGGAAGGGCATGGATGGCATGCCCTTGAGAGGGGAGTCAGTGACTTGGGATGATAATCAGGAGCAGTGGCTGGAGAGGAATGGGGCTGCCCAGGAAGAACCTGCCAGACACAAGGTTTCTACATTCCAGGGCTCCAGGCTGCACCTCATCCCCCTTGGAGGTCAGGACTATTCTTACAGGTGTGTGCAGGTGAGGGCTGGGCTGGAAATGGGGGCTGGTAAGGTGAAGCTGGGGGGCCAGGGAGAGTGTCCGCCTGAGCTTGCTCAAAACCTTCCTCACTTCACAGGTAAAGCTGAAAGAGGACACAGCAAATGCACGGCTCACTGAGGTCTGTTCCTTTGTTGCTAAGACAGAATGTCAACAGAAGCCATCATGATGTCACCATCACCCTTTCGGACTGGGCTGAAGAGCATTCAATGGTCAAATGACTGTCCTGCTACACGTGGGCTGCTCACCCTCATCCACTGCACTGAAATATGGGACCACTGGACCCCAGTGATGGGATGTGGGGGGCATGGGGCAGGTTTGATAAAAGTGGCAGCAGTGGGCTGACCCTGGTGGCCCAGAGGTCTGGGGAATCTATCTCTGGGGGGTCTGCTACGGAAGAACCAAAGTGACCACTGAAGGCACAGCCAAAAGCTCCTTGGAGGACGTCAGGGATTTTGAAATGAGCCCCTCTCCCCAAAAACGATACATTCAAGTCCTAACCCTGACTACCTCAGTATGTGACCTTATTTGGAAAGAGGGTCTCTGCGGATGTCATTGGTTAAGATAAAGTTGAACTTGAGTAGGATGGATCCTAATCCAACATGACTGGCATGTCCTTAGGTGAAGATGCTGGGAGATGACAGACACGCACAAGGAGAAGGCTGTGTGATGACAGGGGCAGAGGTTGGAGAGATGAAGCCACAAGCCAAGGAATGCCAAAACTGCCAGAAAACCATGGGGAGTAAAGAGGTGGCCGGGAAGGACTCCTTAAGAACTCCTTTATGAGTTCCAGGGGAACTGTGGTCCTGCCAGCCCTTGATTCTAGACCTCTAGCCTTCAGAACTGAGAACATCAATTCCTGCTCTTTGCACTTTGCTCCAGCAGCCCTAGCCAGCTGGTGCAGAGGGGGCAAGGGGCTTGAGTGCATCGGTGGCATATTTGAAACAAGACTGGCCCTAAGGGGATGGCTGGGTAAAAAGGCCGGTGAAGGATGAGGACAGAGTGGGCAAATTTAGGAACTCAAGGTTGAGAACAAGCATGGAAAAGCCAGCCAAGGATGGCAGTCTTGCCTCCAAAGGCCCCCAAGTCAGAGTCCTTGAAATCCCAAGGGTCCTTGTGAGGGACTGAATCATGCACACACTGCCCTCCCCCAACTCATACGTTGAAGCTCTAACCTCCACTGTGGCTGTTTGGAGAGAGGGTCCTTAAAGAGGTAATTAAGGTCAAACTGGGTTGTAAGGGCAGGACGGTAGTGTGATGTGACTGGTGTCCTTAGAAGAGACAGATGCCAGGCACGTTTGCACCCAGAGAAAAGGCCACGTAAAGACAGAGTGGGAGGCTGACTGTCTCCAAGCCAAGCAGAGAGGCCTCAGAAGAAACCAACCCTGACACCTTGATCTTGAACTTCCAGCCTCCAGAACTGTGAGCCAATATGTTTCTGTTGTTGAAGCTTCCCAGGCTATGGTATTTTGCAATGGCAGCCAGAGCAGACTGGACGAAAGCAGGAGCCCTCCTGAGGTAGGGCCTGAATTCCCCTCCAGATCCTGCCTACAAAGTGGTCTCCATGTCCGCACACCTCTCCCAGGATGGGGAGCTTTCTACCTCCCAGAGCGAGCCGTTGGGAAGTCCTTCCCCTGCTAGGATATGTTCTTGGCCCTTGTGACTCCCATCCCAGCTCCTGGTTCCCCCAGCTGGGAGCTATGTGCAAGCTGGTTTTTCCTTCTTTCTGACAGTTGCCTAGATCAAAGGTTAGGAAAAGTCTTCAGTGAAGGGCAAGATGGCAAATATTTTCAGCTTGAAGGGCCACCCTGTCTCCGTTACAAGTAGTCGTGGCACAAATGAAACTGTGGCCTGTATGTAAATGAGTGGGTGTGGCTATGCACCAACCACCTTTGTTTATTCTCACCGACATTTGAATTTCGTAGGGTTTTCACATACTATGAAACCTTCAGTTTTTTTTTTTCCCCCTCCAGTTAAACACTGTACAAACCATCTGATGGGCTGGATACAGCCTATTCTGCCTACAGTAAGTCTAGAGTTTTAAACATAGTGACTGGGCCTAAGTGCATATCACTTCTTTCCTGTTCCTTACTGCTAAGTCACTTCAGTCGTGTCCGACTCTGTGCGACCCCATAGATGGCAGGCAGCCCACCAGGCTCCCCCGTCCCTGGGATTCTCCAGGCAAGATCACTGGAGTGGGTTGCCATTTCCTTCTCCAATGCAGGAAATTGAAAAGTGAAAGTGAAGTCGCTCAGTCGTGTCCGACTCTTAGTGACGCCATGGACTGCAGCCTACCAGGCTCCTCCACCCATGGGATTTTCCAGGCAAGAGTACTGGAGTGGGGTGCCATTGCCTATTGCCTTTTCCTGTTCCTTAGCCAATCACAAAAACTGCAGGAGATGGTGGGTGGGGCAGGATGTGGAAAGGGGACAGACCAGGGTTTCCCAGATACAGGAATCTAGTCTCCAGATAGAAATCCAGAGCTTCTATTGGCAAAGAATCCAAGATAGAAATAGAGAGTCGGGGGGCTCCATGGCAAGATGAGAGCTTTCTCTTTGACCAGCAAAAGGAAAACCAGGACAAAACAATTACATGCAGACTCTGATCTTTAGTCTACTCTGGGAATGGTGACATGTGGAGATGGCCCCACATAAGGTCAAGGAAGTTTCCCTCCAAGGGGATTCCCCCCCACCCCATTTTATGAAAGACCTGTGGCCAGGAAGAGCTGGGTGGAATTCAGTGTGCAAATCCACACACCCTGCAAAAAAGGCAGAGTCACGACTCACTAGTGAATCTTTACCCCACAGACTGGTCCCTTTGGGAAGCCCGTGTGAGTGAGCGTTTGCTGAAAGGGAGGCAGAGACAGAAGTAACTGGCAGTTGGGTGCTGGGCAGCTGTGTGCAGCTATGGTGAGATGTGTGCACACGATCTGTGTTGCGTGGATTCTGCAGAGTGAGCCAATGGTGGGTCTGGCAACTATGATGTAAATGCACACACCCCTTTTCCTTCCTTGCAGAAGATGAATGAATGTGACCTCCTCCCTGTGCTTCAGTGAATGAGGATGGAGGTCAGCAGGGGAAGCAGCGGTTTGGTTCTTTATGTGAAAGCTGGCTTCTAAACAATTCAGGGCGGTGAAGCCAGAGGAAGGTAACAGGGAGGGGCTGGACTGGTTACAGTGGAGACGGAGGAAGGAGGGAGCCAAGTGAAGACCTGGGAAAAGAGGGAGGAGGTGAGAGTAGGTGACGTGGGACCCAGTTCTGCAGGCAGAGGAGCTGCAAAGGCGCAGGGGCTTCTCCCTGGTCTCTCAGCCCCTGTCTTTAATCCCAACCTGGTGCTCGTGAACAAATGGAAGAATTAGCCTGTGGAGATGCCGCTGGGCCCTGCCAAAGGCTCTGGGTGGCGTGTTAGTTTAATTCAGGAAACAACAGCGACCAGAGGTTCTGATGAGCATTTTGGCTTTAGGCAGCTGACCCTGACTGCTCCTCCCCTTCCCCATTTCCTTCCCCTGCACAGAGGTCCCTGATAAAGACTGGGGTCCAGGGACCCAAGAAGTCTGATTGGGCTAAAGAGATGCAAGACTCTCAGGAGGCTCAAGCGGAGGTCTGGGGCACATCTGCTGGGGGACCTCCCGGGACAGGGAGGCAGCCACTGACGAGAGCTGCCTGCAGCAACATCAGAGCAGCTGGGGTTTGTGCAAACACGTATAAATGGCTCTAGGACACATAAAAGATGGCCTGAGGGCCACAGTGACAGATGCCCCCAGAAAAGGAACATTCAGGAACGGCCCATGTGAGGGCCTGGAGTCTCTGGTCCCAGGCGGCTGGGAAGGTGATAAGGAAGGCCTTTGGGGAGGCACAGGGCTCCCCTTCGGCCTGGGTCTTGGGAAGCATGACTGGTCTCATCATTTTCCCCAGTTTGGAAGCAGGCTTGGCCCCCACAGCATGAACCTGTCTGGGGGCCACCCAGAGTGGGAAAGATCCCTGTTCCTCCGGTTGGATGTTGAGTCTGAGCCTAGGTTGGGTTTTTGACGTCTGAGGTCCCCTCTCTGGGAGGGAGATGTCTGGATGAGGTGGCGATCAGAATAAACCAAGCCTGGGCAGTGCCCAGGAAGTTCGGCAGGACTGTGGGCTGACCCCGGGCCTCCTGCCTAATGCCCAGCTGTCTTGCTAGTATCCTACTGGGGAACAGAGTTCCCCCTGATGCCAGGTCAGGTGAGTGCAGTGCAGGGTTTGGGGAACGAAAGACATTCCCTTGTAAGGTAAGGAACATAAGATAGAGGCTCTCCTTATCGCTCTGCACCTAACTTGCTCCCAGCGACCTCCACGTAGAACACTGTACCCCAGTGTGGTCAGAAAAAGCAGCTGGTCCAGGTGGGGAGGGGGCAAGAGATGGGAGGTGGGGGAACCGAGTGTGCAGAGACATCGGATGGGGAAGCCACTCTGGGGCTCGGCACTGGCTGGAGCCCAGGACCCAAAGCCCTGAAGAATAGCCACCCTCCTCGCCTCCCCAAGGACTTCTTTTTTTTTTCCCCAAGGACTTCTTAAGGGCAAAGCGGTGGGGGTGGGGGAGGGATCACTGGCAAATAGGATGCCATGCACGTGCCATACAACCTGTCACACACACACACACACAACCTAGCAACCCGTATCTGTCATCGTGGTGGACAAACTTAGCTGGTGTGAGTGCCAGAGCAGAGGGAGGGAAAAAGAATGTCCTAGAACTTATCCCTCCCAGAGCCCCGTTTCCCAAGGCTCAGACTTCAGAGGGTGTCATGGATAAAGGTGAGCTGGAAGGAGGCCCCCTGAAGTCATCCTGGCCAGGGAGCCACTGTGCTTTCCAAACGGTGGTGGTGGGGGGCAGCGAGGAAAAAAGGGATGAGGCTGTTACAGAACAGGAGAAGGCGGCAGAAAGTGGGCAGCATACCCAAGAGAGACCCAGAGGGCAGAAGACATGCACTTCGGAACGAGATGCAAAAGTACCCAAACCCTGACGGGCTTGTGTGGAGCCTCTGAGAACAGACGTTTGCAAAGGAACAGCTGAGTCCCCCACCCAGATCTCAGCCCTGTAGCCTCCACTAAGCAGGTGCTCAGCTTTGCAGCCCCCTCACCATCTTTGCAGAGAGCGCAGCCGAACCCCCATGAAGATACGGAAACAGCTGGGGGTGGGGTGCCCTACTCTGGACCCGGGCAGCCTGACTCCTGTTGTCAAGAGGAGCTGAGAGCAGATGGCATCGTGCACATAGACACACACGCACACACAGACCGGCCCTGCGAGCCTGCCCGCATGGGCCCCCTGCCCTCGTCTCCATGGCCCAGCGGCTCTGTATCCAGCCCGTCATTCTCTTGTCTACACCGTCCCCCGGGGCTCACTGATCAACTCCGTGTCCCCCTAGCCGGTCCCGTGAAGTCCTGGCGGGGGGTCCCTGCCCTTGCCTGGGCGAAGGCGCGAGTCTGGGTGCAGGGAAGCCGCCGGGCTCAGTCGTGCAGCACTCCCAGGCCGGCCGGGGTCGGTACCCTCTGATGGTGAGCCTCTGGCCTCCTGAACTGGCAGAGGGCAGAGCGGGGGAGGAGAGGTGGCTTGGGAGCTGAGGGAGCTGAGCGCTGTCCCCTTGGCTCAGCGGTCACAGCCTGGAGCGCAGAGAGAACGAGAGAGTGGGAAGAGGTCACATGAGTATGACAACAGCATCTTTTGTGAATCAGCACCCTGTCAGAGGGCAGGTGGTCTGAGATGAGTGGTTCCCATGCTCTGCAAGAAAAAGCGGTGGTCCTACTGGGCACTGGGCTCAGGGCTGAGTGCCGCACATACCTGATCTCACTTAAACCTGAGGATGGTCCGCAAGAAAGGCACATTGCACCCCTTTTACAGATGCGAAAACTGAGGCTCAGAGATGTTAGGTGTTTTGCCCAAGGGTGCACAGCCAGCAAGTAGCAGGCTCTCCTCACTGGAGCAAGTGACCTCTGGACTAGGGATGGTCACCCTGGTGTGGCTGGGTTGAGGCCATGTGGAGCTGCTGAGAATGCTCGGTCGGGGATGGAGTTGCAGGAGGAGGAGGGGAGACCAGAGCCACATCACAGACCCCAGCTCTGAGTGGAGGCTCTGCTGACTGCTGCTGAGCCAAGATCTGGGCTGTTGGGGGCAGAATTTATGCCCACTCTCCCTGGATGGCTTTAGAAAGAGACCCAGAAAGTACACAGGCAGTCTTTGCCTAGAAAGCAGTGAAGTGGAGGGATCAAGGTCCAGACCAAGCTGGGTTCCAATACTTGCTCTGCTCCTTACTTGCCGTGTGACCTGGGATAGGCACTTAACCTCTCGGGCACTCCTCTGGGGTTACCAGATTACCTCTTGGTGAAGGGGTGGGGGTTCTGAAGATTCAGTGAGATGACGCGGATAGAATGCTTGACACAGCACCTTTCACACATATGTGCTTAATAAATGATCCCCAGAAGATGCAGATGGTGCTGGTGGTCGAGGTGATGAAAAAAGAACTGGAAGCAGGGACTTGAACAAATGCTCATACACCAAAGTTCACAGTGATGCCATTCACAATAGCCCCAAAGCACATACGAACCAAGTGTCCAGCAACAGATTAATGGAAAAAAACTGTGGTATATATTCACAGTGGAATATCACTCAGCCATGAAAAAGAATGACGGTCTAATATATGCTACAACAGAGGTCCCCAACCCCTGGGTCACAGACTGGCACTGGTCCGTGGCCTGTTAGGAACCATGCCACACAGCAGGAGGTGAGTGGCAGGCGAGCAAGTGAAGCTCCTCTGTATTTACAGCTGCTCCCTCTTGCTTGCATTACCGCCTGAGCTCCACCTCCTATCAGATCAGCGGCAGCATTAGATTCTCATAGGAGCACGGACACCGCTGTGAACTGGGCATGTGAGGGATCTTATGAGAATCATCCCCAAACCATCCTCCATCCTCCATGGTCTGTGGAAAACACTGTCTCCCACGAAGCCAGTCCCTGGTGCCAAAAGGGTGGGGACTGCTGTGCCAAATGTGGATAAAACATGAAAACATGCAGAGTGAAAGAAGCCAAACACAAAAGGGCAAATGTTGTATGCACTGGCTAAACGGAGTATCTAGAACAGGTACATTCATAGAGACAGAACACAGATGAGAGATTAGGGGTTAGGGAGGGAAGGGATTAACTGTTGTTTTTTTTTTTTTTTTCTTCTCCTAATTCTGAAATTTTGTGTAGATTTTACACTCAGAGCACATTTCAATCTAGATTCACCCCATTTCGACTGATCAATAGCCCCATACGGTGTGTGGCTGTTATTGGACAACACAGGTCGGAAGTGGGGTGTGGTCCATGGACCAGCAGCATCAGCATCACCTTGGAGTTTGTTGGAAATGCAAGATCTTGGGCCCCACCCCAGACCTAACAGAATGAAAATTTGCATTTTAACAAAGCCCCTGGGTAATATGAATGCGTATTAAATTTTGAGATGCATTGCTCTGGAACACAGGCTTGCCCCAGTTTTGCCTTCAACTTGCCATGTGTGAGGATTCTAGAAATGCCAGTTCCTCTGGCATCTGAGCCGTGGAAGGGCCCACCCAAGGTACCAGGGGCAAGTTTTGAGTTAGCTGCTGACCTCCTTGGAACATGTTGGCTACAGCTGAGAGCTCTTGGTTGGTCCCTTCTGCAGATTACAAAGCTCTAGACAGGGCCCAGATCCTAGGCCTACTTTAGCCAAGGGCTCCCTCAATCCACTGCTGACCCAGGTAGCTTTTGGAAGGACCACACCACTGGAGTAGCCATCTCAAAGCCAGATGAGTGTGAGTGAGGAATCTGTAGGGGCTGAGGTTGTGGGGAGAGCAAATTCTAAATTATAGAACTGGAGCCTGACCTGTGTCCCCAGTTCTATCACCAACACCCCATGCAGATGTAGGTGAGCTGCTGAATGTCGCTGTGGGCCACAGTATATCCATGTGTAAAAGGAGTTAGACCAAATCTGGAATGGCCAGGAAGGGCACCAATGCTGATTGGCTGATTCTAAGTAACTGCTGATGAGTATCACTGAGTGGTGGCAAATGTACAGTGAGAGATTAGTCATGCCTGCCATCAGTACAGGAACAGGGCAGAGACAACTCACACACGTTTATCATCCATGAAATAGATACTCCCCAGGACTTTTGTACTTTGATGAATAGCTGACATGTAGGACTTGGTGGGTTCAGGGTACCACGTCACCATGTGATGCTCAGACGCACTGGGGTGTCAACCTTCATCAGGAAGAGATGGGCAATGAGATAGCCATGGTAGTCACTGGGATCTGTGCCCTGTGTGGACACCTCTAGGACACAGATTCCAGAGGAGACTCCCCTGAACAGAAACACAGTGGGGAAGGGTGTTGTGTAGGGGAGGGAGGTGGGTACACGGAAAGGAGATAGTTGGCAGAGGAGTTTGGAGTGGGAGCAAAAAGGCGACAAAAGCCACAGGAGAGAGGGCAGTGGGAAGAGATGCTAAGGTGGAAGGAACACTTACTCTGCAGACTTCCAGAAATGTCCAGGGTGAGACAGGCGGCGGTTTCGCTTTGGCAGTTTCTCCAGCATGTCCATGAGCTTGGTGAAGGTAGGTCTCTCTTCTTGTTCAAAGGCCCAGCAGAAGAGAAGAATGTCCTAAAAGGAACCAACGTGGTGATTTAATGTAAATAGTAACTGCTGATTACTCCTTGGCATCTCATTGGATCTGTCTACCCATTTGTTCCACTTTCAGATTCCACTATTGTCCATCCATCCATCCATCACGCATTCACCTACTGTGCATTTACCCATTTATCCATCTCAATTCGCGTATTTACACTTCATCTATCATCCAGCCATGCGTTATTTATCCATGTATCATCCATCATTTTACTTATCTACTTTTTGAGCCTATATAGCAAACTAGGTAAATCCTATTATAGAAGATATGGGATACACTGAAATTAATAGTGCTCCCCAAGGAGTCTCTTGACAGTTTTCTCTAAAGGGAGGAGGAAGATCCTGAAGCTTCTATCCACATCTAATACTATAAGTGCCTCTGAAAGTCTCAGAGGGGAAAATTACTCTACCAGTGATCACCTCACCTGAGAAAGGAAATCTAGAGACAGGTAATCCTTAAAAAACATACACGTTTTTTATGTTCTAAAAACATACAGATAATTACACGTTCCCTGATTCATCTATTTTCTGATCAACAGAGGATTCTTCCTGATGTGTTTCGGAGGTTGATTATTAATTTATACTCGGGCTTCTGTGTTTTTGTGTATCTTGTTCTGAGTTGGATGATGCCCAAGTGTACTGCACCCTGATGGTAGGAACCTGAATTGCAGGCATAGTTTGAAGGCTTTGCCTTTGAAGCTCCAAATCATTACCTGACACGGCTGTGGGCAGGCGTTTTCATCGCCCGCCCGGGAAGCATTTGCAACCTTAATGTATGGGGAAAGGAGTGCCTAGAACTGTGTCTGCTTCTCCCTTCGTCTCCCGGACCTGGCACCATCCTGGGACTTACCGAGATTTCTTTTCCCATGCCGATCTGGCTGAGGTTGGGTTTCATGCCTGTGCCCATTTGCCAGATTATTGCCTCTGCTGGTTGGGTCTTGAAAGGCCACTCCCTGGCATGGAGTTCATACCAGATAGTCCTGTGGGCAGACATTGTTAAGGGGATGCTGGGGTGATATGTCACCTGCAACTCTGTGTCCCCTCATTAACACACACCCACCCAGTCAGCCTGCTGGCTAATCACACTGGCCCCTGAGTTTCTGTCACACAGGACAGCTGTTTTGCTACCTAAGATGTACTTTAAGCTTTCATGATGTCTTAGAAGTCATGCTTATCCCAGGATATCTTCTCTGGTGCCTGAATTAAAATGAATCAAAAGCTAGAAACTGAACAGTTTAATATAATGTGGCTAGGATCTCTGGCCCCATGTTTGTAATTTTAGAAAACTATTCTAAGGATAAAATGAGGGATATAAACAAAAATTCATTTATAAGGATCTTCTGTACACCATTATATACACTGAAAAAAAGTAGCAATAACAAAACTGCTCAACAAGAATTGGTTATAGGGATGATGGTAAATCATTAAAATGAAATGGAATACTTTATTATTATTATTCTTAGAAATTTCAAAGAAATTTTGCTGACATAAAAATGCTAAATATATTAATTTAAGTGAAAAAAAGCAGGACACAACTGTATATTAGATATGTTACACTTTAAAAAACCATTATATACATATTGCTATATATATAATGTATAATAATACACGATTGATATATGTATACCCATATGTATATGGATATAAAGAGAATTAATAACAACAAAGCAAAATATTAGCAAACTGTCTTTTCTTAGTGATAGAAAGGACATATTTTTTTCTATTATATTTGTGTTTTCTAAGAAGGAACCCTTCCTGTGAAATAATGGAAAACAAAAATAAAGATCTGAAGGTCAGACTGCCTTGAAGGGTTCAAGTCCTGATTCTGTTCTACGCTACGCTAGGAGTATGTCACTGGGTGGGTTGCTTCCCTTCTGAATCCAGGTTTCCTTACCTGCCAAATGAGAATGATGATAAAACTGCAGTGGAAGAATGTTTATCTGGGAGACTGAATATCAGAACAACTCAAGGCTGGGATTATTCTAGAGGGATCAACTATGTTATCGTCTCTGTTTCATACATCATGATATGGTAATGACTGAAGAAACCACTGCTTGTGAGCAGCACATATGGGCTGGATGGGGAGATGGGCTGATGCTGAAGGGATGCTGGGAGAGGTGTGGGCGGCACTGAGGACCATGGCGGATGCCGTAGGGGTGTCAGAGGATGCTGGGCTATCACTAAGTTGGATACTTAGTGATAGTATGGGGACAGGTCTCAACTCACTGAGAAGATTCCCCAACTCAGGAAATATCTGCAACAACGCTAGGAAATGATCTTTCCTCTAACCTAAGGTAATTTATGTACATTTGCTTTAAAGAATACGGAGCACTTGGTCATCCTTTTTAATGATGAAAAGTGAAAGTCGTGTCCGACTCTTTGCAACCCTATGGGCTATACAGTCCATGGAATTCCCCAGACCAGAATACTGGAGTGGGTAGCCTTTTCCTTCTCCAGGGCATCTTCCTGACCCAGGAATCGAACCAGGGTCTTCAGCATTGCAGGCAGATTCTTTATTAACTGAGCCAATAGAAGACTGTATCAAACCAGCTATTTCCAGGGGCCTGCCTCTCAGCATACTCCCTCCCCTGCTAACCTCATCCATCTGGGTCAGGCAGGGGTGGTGATGCCCAGGTGTTGGGCTGTTGAGTCAGATGCCAGGAAGTTCTCAAGTTAAGGTGCTGGATGGGTCTAGTCATCGTCATCATAAACAATAACACTTACTGAGTTTTCACTCTGTGCTGGACACTAATTTAAGCCCTTTGTATTTATTATGATTACTGAGGGGCTGTATTAAGCAAGCCTTTTTATTCTGATGCTTTGATATCTGGGGTCTTGCTAACCCTGGAGGGTTTGCCCCTCTCAGGGCCAGCCAATTTCTAGAGACAGTAAAGGGCTGATCTGTAAGTGGTGATTTTCATATGCAAACTAACCAATCCAAAGCTCTGTCCCCCATCTTCTCTATCAAGCTCTCACGTTCAGGTCTGGTACCCCCCTGTCCTACTTAAGACAGCTCTCAGACTCTGTGCCCACTGAAGTTAGTCAAAGCAGCCAATCTTAAATCTGCTTACCCTGCCTCATCCATTCCTTCCTGGGGAAACCACAATAATGGCTCTTGCCTATATTCTCTTCCTGCTCCTTCTGGCTCTTGACTGACCCTGGTGCCTCCCCATGAGCCCCTGCATGGGACAATGTGCCCCCTCCTTTTGGGAGCTGTGAATAACAAACTATCCAATGCTAAGTTGTTTCCTGATCTACTGGCCTCATCATACTGGAAAAAGGGTAAAAACCTATACTTGAAAATAAGAAGTGCTATTATCAGCCCCATTTCACAGCTGGGGAAACTGAGGCTCAGGAGGGTTATGTATCTTACCCAGGGTCACACAGCATTTGAGAGGTCATAGCCAGAGTCGAGACCATCTGGCCACAGAATCACAGCACTGGCCATCCTGCTGTACTGGGAAACCTACACACAGTCCTATTTGTGAGACCTTTGTAACGGGGGCAGTGCACTATTTGGGAGGGCGACCCTATAGTTGATGGTTGGGGCCTGGTGACAGAGGCACGGAGTGTAGGCATTGCTCATGCGAACTGGGGAAGGGAGACTATGGGAAGCCTGGCCCTGTGCTGGGTGCCTTACAGGTGTTTTCTCATTCAGTCCTTAGAATATCACAGTGGCTTTATTGACTTTGATTTGTGGCTGAGGGAAGTAGGGCTTTGAGTGGTGAAATGACTCTCAAGCCCACTGGGGGCTCTGTGGTTAAAAGCTCCAAGTGTGGAGTCAGGATGATCCCAGTTTGATTCCCAGCTCCATGGTTAATTACTGTAAGGCAAGTCACTGAGCCACTTGGAACCTCAGTTTCCTCACCTGTCAATTGGGAACGATGGTACCTGCTTCAAAGCTGTACTTCTGAAGATGCCCTGAGACAGTGCCCATGACAAGCTTAACACGGTGCTCAACACACTTTTAAAAATCCATTTTTGTTCCAAGTCATGCCCCAGCATGAGGTTCCCAAGCAACAAGATGCACCTAATTGGCAGGAAACCAAGAGCACCAGGTCCCTTGGAATTCAGCAGTGTCAGGAATAAAGGTCTCATTAAAACTTCCTTTCAAACCTAACTTTCAAGAGAAACTTGCTTTAAGGGGGAAAAAAAATTGCTCAAGATTAAAACTCCAGTGGAAAACCAATTACTTACTTTGGTACATTTTGTTAATTACATTCTTTTTTTTTTTCTTTTGCTAAATTGATACTAAAATATACCAACTTAATTACTGCAATTTGGTTTCAGATAACAATATTTAACTAGATACAGATCTGGGCATAAACTAGCTGGAACAAGTGACAGCCTCTAAAGGGGTCCAAGTGACAGATGGCGAGGCTCCTGATGTGCCAGCCAATGCCGCCCCCACCCCGATTTATGGAGAGGACGCAGTGGGGGTACTTCTCCATGGAAGACGGTCTCTGTACCAGCTCCTGGTGGTGCTAAAATCTAACTTCACACATCTGTGAGCCTCCAGCTTTCCCAAACAGCTTCCCCCGCGTCATCTCTGCCAGTCCTTGCAACCGCCCCCCACGGTCAAGGTAAGATGAGGCTCCTGGTGGATCTTTTCAGAATGCCAGGATCTGCATCTTAGGACAGTGCCCTGGAGCCTCTCTCCCTCCTCTGTACTTTCAAAGACAACTCATTTTCTCCCATGGCTGCAGTTACTCTGTCTTTGCTGATGTGTCCTACGCTCTTCATCTCCAGACTTAATATGTAGATTCAGCTGCTTTCTGGTCGCTTCTATGGGCTGACTCTAAGGTGGCTCAAACTCACTGTGTCCAGATCTGCTCTCTTTGCCTTCCTGGTACACCCCACCCCCAACCCCCACCCCCCAGGCAGGGTCTCTACTTTGGCAAAGGACACTACTCTCCACCCAGCTGTTTCAGGAAGATATTGGCACCACCCACATTTAAACCAACAGTCAAGCCCTATCACTTCCACTCCCCAAATCCTGCTTCTTATGTCCAATCCCAGTTTTCATTCCCCTGGCACTGATTTGGTGCAGAATTTCAGGGTCTCCCCCTGCACTGGTCACCTGGCCCCATTTGTCCTCCTCCTTTCTGTTTTTTTGACACAGTAGAGATTGTTCTAAAACTCAACATGTGATTATGTCATTCTCCTGTTTAACGACCATCAGTGGCTCCCTCGTGCCCTGAAGATGGAAACTGCTTAACTCAGCCTCTAAGTCCCTGCAGCGTGCCTTCTTTCCGCTCTAGGCTTTCATCTCACACCTTAGTCTCATTTTCTCCCCTGATTCTTCATCCATCGGCTCTCTTTCCACCCCCGCTCTGCTCTCCAGTGTGTTCCTCCATGGTGGGCAATTTGTTCCTCGTCACCCGTGTTCCTTTTCACCGGAACACGTGACCTTGCCCTCACCTGGACCACTTGTACTCAATCTTTAACACAGGCTCAGGAGTCCCCTCCTCCAGGAAGCCCTCTCTGATCTCCCAGACTGGATTTAGTTCCTCCTTTCTTCCCACAGTCCTGTGCTTATCCTCAGCATAGCATTTATCATGGAATTTTGTAAAAACAACTGTTTCCTTGTCTGTCTTCCATTAGACAAGAGAGAATAGGGAACCTATGGTGGTTTTAAAACATCTACAAATTGATACTCCTTTTTATAAAAAAAAGTAGAGCTTAATTCTCCTCACCTTGATTTACTGACTTGGTTCTAACAGAGTATGGTAGAAATGACTATATATAATTTCTATGACCAGGTCATAAAGGCAGTGCAGCTTCTTGCCACCGAGCCTGTGGAAAGGCCTGTGTGGTGAGGACCTGAGGCCTCCTGCCAACAGCCATGTGAGTGGTCACCTTGGTAACAGATCCTCAGCTGTCAAACCATCAGATGAGACTGCAGCCCTGGTCAACATCTTGACTGTGACCTCATGTGAGATGCTGAGCCAGCTCAGAACCGCTCCCAAACTCCTGGCTATAGAAACTTGAGATCATAAATGTCTTTTTAAGCCACTAAGTTTTTGACAGTTCATTAATACTAAGCACCCAATACAAAGCTATTGCATGAATGAATGAATGAGTGACTCAGGCAATTTGCCATGTTTGCATCATCAGTTAGAAACCAGGCATGGAGGTTTGCTATAGTCTCTCTACTACAGCCCACTCAGACCCCTCCCTCCATAATTTCACCCAGAAATCTTCAGACAGACGCCTTGCTCCTTCCAAAAGGGAAGTGCCCCTCTGCCCAGGCCGGGCCTCTGAAGAGCCTGGGTTGGGCCACCTACCCGAGTGCAAAGACGTCTGAGTGTTTGGAGAAGGGGAGCTTGTCCTCCTCTGTGTCGGGAGACAGCTGGCGGATGATCTCTGGAGCCAAGTGGCACAGCCAGCCGTTCTGGATACGCAGCTTGTCATCACGCCTGGAGAAGTGAAGCACAGGGTGAGCCCTGTTTCACAGCCCAGAGAGGACTGGTCTTCCATCTCTGACTGCAAGTCCCTGGACCATCTCTGCTGGCTTCCTTCTGTTTCTCCCCTGCTCTATGCTCCCCATAAGGCACTGCCTGACCTTGAACTTGAGGCCAAAACCCAGTGGGAGGTACAAGACAGGATGGTCTGGAGAGAGACGTTCAACACCCAAACGGTCATCCTGTTCCTTCGACACTGAGGCGCCCCCTCCTCCATCCTCATCGAACAAATAGAGCTGGTCCTCGTTATTCATGGCACTTATGTTCTATATGGAGCCTCAGTAAACACTGGATTAGTAGCGAATACTGAGAGCAAACCAGTCAATCCTAAAGAAAATCAGTCCAGAATATTCATTGAAAGGACTGATGCTGAAGCTGAAGCTCCAATACTTTGGCCACCTGATGCAAAGAGCTGATTCACTAGAAAAGACTGTGATGCTTGAAAAGACTGAAGGCAGGAGGAGAAGGGGGCGACAGGATGAGATGGTTGGATAGCATCACCGACTCAATGGACATGAATTTGAGCAAGCTCCAGGAGTTGGTGATTGACAGGGAAGCCTGGCGTGCTGCAGTCCATGGGGTCACAAAGAGTTGGACATGACTGAGACTGAACTGACTGAGTTAATACTCCTGGAGGAGATATACAATATATACACTTGCATGCATGTGTCTCATATACATTAATCTTAAATCCTAAAAACAACTCACTCATCCTAGTCTAGTTTATTTTGCACAAGAGAAAATGGGGCTCAGAAGTATTAAGTGACTTGCTCTGAGGCTGCCCTTCTACCAGGGAGGCAGAGTTGTAAAACCCATCCAACTGGCCCGAGAGTTGGAGCTTCTTGCCCTGCACTGCACCACCTACTCCTGTGTCCGTGCCCTGGTCATCTCCAAGTGAGAGCCAAAGCAAGACTGCATGGCAGCCTCTCCTTGGACCTCAGTTGGGAACATGTGTATAGGTTGACCTGATAGAACACATCCTCTGCTAGAAAATAGGACTCAAATCCATTCATTAAAAAAACAAACAAACCATGAGTTTGCAGGGTCCAATGAGTTCTTGCTTCTAGAATAGGGGACACCTGCGGGGGTTTAAGGACCCATCTGTTGCTTACTAGCTGTGTGTCCTTGAACAGACCTGAGTCTCCACTTTCCCATCTGTGAAATGAACACATGAACTTCGACTCCAGATGACTGGTGCAAGAATGAAAAGGAGAAGGGTTGGGTCAGCTGCCAGGGCTACACGATTCCTGGACATCATTATTCCCTGTGGATGTTTTTGCGCCTTGAGGACACAGAAATGGAATGGAGGTTAGAGTCCAAAGTAAGAATGTCATCCAAGAGAGAGGGGTCGTGTCCTGGGCCAGCCACCCTTCTCCTGGCATGACCAGGCCGTGTGGGGTGGGATGCTGCTGCCAGAAGGACAAACCTGCCAGTTCCCATCTTACTCAATAGCCCCTTCTGCCTCCTCCTGACTTGCTGGGGCAGTGGAGCTTTGGAACTGTAAGGCTGGGTCACTTGATAACCATCATCCTGGGGTGGATGTAGGCACATGCCTGGCAGGGGGCTGGGACCCAGGCCTGGCACAGACACCCTGGGGTGTCCTGTTCCCCTGGTGATGGGCCTATCAGTGACCAACCCAAATTGTCTTCATTATGGGTGTCACTATAGGCGGCTGGCATGATAGCACTGGCATCTTAAATGACACCTTTTCTGGATGACAGCAGAACAGCTGTAGACAAGGCAATGCTGGGGATGGGCTCAGGGAAGCCCTGGCATCTGTCTGATGTCCAGAATGTGCTCACTGTTACTGTGACTCACCCTTGCCCCAGGCCCGGCTGATCTCCCCTTTCTGGGCACGGAGCCCTGTGGATGCCCCAAGGTCTAACTGAGGGAAGGGCAGGAAGGCAAGTAGCTCCTGCTGAGTGCCTACTGTATACCAGGAGTTCCAGCCCATTTAATTCTCAGGTGCCCACAATCAACTGGGGATCACTGCTGTTCTGTGGGTGAGGAAATCGCCTCAAAAATGTTTAAGTGTGTGCGTGTGCTCAGCTGCTAAATTGTATCCGACTCTTGGCGACCCCATAGACTGCAGCCCTCCAGGCAAGTTTGTCCATGGGATTCCCCAGACAAGAATACTGGAGTGGGTTGCCATTTCCTTCTCCAGGGGATCTTCCCCACCCAGGGATCAAAGCCGTGTCTCTGGCACTGGCAGGCAGATTCTTTACCACTGAACCACTTGGGAAGCTCCAAAAGCTTAAGTGACCCTCGCAAAGCCACGGAGATAAAAAGTGAAAGAACTAAGATCTGTTTGATTGCTAGTCTTTAAAACTCCAGCGACTAGACTCCTAACCACAATCCTACAAGAATTCCATGGCACCATTTGGGAGCAGAGTTCTGAATTGAGTCCTATTTCCCCAGCAACAGAAAAAAAGCACAGGAAGTCACTGATGGCTCCTCCTGGGTAGCCAGGTGATGTGGGTCTCTGGTGGGGAGGTGTTACTGAGGGTTCCCTGGCCTCCTGTGATACTAACTGGGTTTGCATTGACAACCAGACTGGGGTACGGTTGGGGCAGGGTGCTATCTGGGGAACAAGGCCAGAAGCCATCTTGCCCTTGATTTGACTTCTCTTCCTGGTTAACATGGGGCCTCCATGAATAAGCTGAAGGTCATTCCATTTCCCTGTGCTTTTTCTTCAGTCTATGGCTTCGGAAAACCATGAATCTAATGGGAAAAAAAGCAGAGGCCCTGCCCTGCTTTCCCCCACTTGGGGGAAAAGCCACTGGCCAGGAGGATGAGTGTGGACCTGCCACCAGGAGGGAAGAATCCGATTTTTTTTTAAGAGCCTTGAACTAGGTTTAAAGAGACACCTGCTGAGCCTCTTCATGTCTTGACACACAGTACTTAGGTTCATAATGACATCACCAACTGCTTTCTCTGCCCTTGACCTTGGGGTGATGGAAGCAGCTATTCCCCAACCAGGAAACTGCAACCTCAGTGAGCACCTGGCTTCTTAGGTTCTGCCTTGACGACCCTCTCCATCTATTAATCTCCTGTCTCCTTATTTTCTTATCTTAGGGACTATAGATCATTTTGGAAGATGAATCTCTTTGGGTGAAGTAATATCTGAGAACAAACAAACCCTTAAGCTTCTCATTGTTAACTGCATCGCAAAGAACAACAAGATTAGGTTTTGCCAAATTTCAGATGGTCTGACCGAGATTCAAAGTATTATAGAGCATGAAGAAAATTCACTGTGCCGGGAGGAGTATTGGGGCTCCTGGGGCATACCTCAAAGAGATCAGAGATTCCCCAAATCAGCTGAAACAGGAGTACAAATAGAGAAGCCTGGAGGGGGGTGTAAAGCTGTCTTTCTGGAGAGGCACACCATTTGTTATAGAGGCGTGATTAGAGGAAACACACTGGGTTTACAGTGTATGTGTGTGTGCACGCGCGAGCACAACTCTCCAAATTACAAGTTACAAAGGGCAGACCTTCGGAATTAAGGGTTGTTTATTCAGGATCCCGGCTGTTTCTTCACTGGTCAGCTCAAGGCAGCCTGCTCCAGGGTGAGTGGTGGCTGAGCTTTAATTACTTAACGATAGTTAATGATCCTCCTGGGTGATACTGGGGAGGTGTATGCAAATTCATACTAATTAGAACAGCTCCACAGTGGCTATTGTTTATACTGCTTGATGCGCTCCAGGCGCTGTGCTGGACGCTCGCTGTGTGCTATCTTATTCTACGCTCATAAAGACCCTAAGGTAGGCACCATCATACCCATCATCTTCCTTGCAGGAACGTGGAGGCACAGTTAATGAGTGGCCAAGCCACACTAGGCCCTGGGTGGGTCTGACTTCAAATCTCTTGCTCTCAACTACACTCCAGCTGCACTGAAATGAAGGAATTCATATGAAAACTGAGCAAGGGTGCTTGGGTGAGTCCAACTTCCATGTGCGTGCTTGGAGGAAGGAGAGAGTCCTCAGGTGAAATTCAAGGGCAAGGGCATTGCAGGACTGAAGGCAGCTCTGTGCCCATTCAAAGGCACCACTTCCAAGACAGGCCCCTTGGGACTCAGAGCCTGACCTGGCACCAGCATTGCACCAGAGGCATAGCAGCCTCGCCCCTTGGTTAAACAATCTCAGGTCCAGCATCACGTCTAGGTCACTAAGGCCATTTGGGTGACTTCCCATCCCCTGACCATCACCTCTCGAGAACCCCTCAGGGCCCTTCCAACCAGCGCTCACCTGCCAGCCTGCAGCACCCCAGAAATGCTGAAGAGCCCGAAGTCTGTGATCACCACTTTGCCGTTGTCGTAGAAGACATTCTTGGACTTGAGGTCCTTGTGCAGGATCCCCTTGGCGTGGAGATAGCCCATGCCCTGCAGGAGACAAGGACACCTCTGTGCTCACTGTAGCCTGGCCTGGGCTCACGGTTCACACACGCTGCCTTTCCACCTTTGCCACACATGCTGAACAGCTGTAGGCCTGGGGTCCAGACACCCAGGCTTGCAAGTAGGGTGGAGAAGGCATGGCAAGTGGGAACAGGCAGGGTCCCCAAGGCAGAAATCTGCCACCAGCCTCAGATCATAGCAAAACCATCTCTATCTAAGTGCTTCTGCTTCCTGAAAAAGAAGCAAGGGAAGATCTCCCCCGAGGGAAAGGGGCAGGGCCAAATCTGAAAAGAGGGCCCCCAAGAGAAAGGAACCCCTTAGATCTTATTCCACACCACTGCAGAAATTCACTTGTGTTCCTCAAGAGACGTATCATGAGGCAATAATCAAGAACATGGAGAAAGGCTTATGGGAGGTCAGGCTCAAGGGTGAAATATCTACATTTCTATTTTTGCCTTAATGAGCAGTCACAGTTTTATTTCTTTTTTGAAGTTCAGTCCTAACACATCCAATGGAGAATAAAAACCTGAATATAACGGAGTCACGAGGTACCCAGAAAACACAGGATGTTCTCGTTTGTTCTAATCCCAAACACCACCCAACAATTTGATAGTTCCCCAGCAGCTATGGAGAGAGATGGTTTACACTCTTGGGAATTCAAGGATTCAGGGGGTAAGGAATTCTAGTCATGAGAAGAGCCCCTTGGTCCCTGCACACACCCAATTATCCTGATGACGGGACACCAGAAGGAAACCAAACATTGGTTGACCGTCTCTAATGGTTGTTTTAGCAATTGTTACACACATATGACACCTGGTATCATTCAGGTGAAGTTTAATTTCTTTTAAGCCCAAACTGTTGGTCTGAAGCTAGACCCTGAGTCTCAGGATGGGGCCAGGTCTTTCTGAGGTTCAGGGAGGAGGCCCCAGACCCTACGGTACCTTCACAATTTCTTGGGCAATCTGTCTCGTTTTGTTGACATCCAAGACGATCTTGGCGTCTCTCACCACAGAGTAGAGTGTCCGGCCCTTACAGAGGCTGGAAAGCAAAAGAACAAAATTCATGGTTGGCAGTTGTTAAGATAAGGGCCACCCACAACAGCTATTAAAAGCGACACACAGAGGGAATTCTCAAGTGGCCCAGGGGTTAGGACTTGGCGCTTTCACTGCCAGGGCCCAGGTTTGACCCCTGGTTGGGGAATAAAGATCTTGCAAGCTGTGCGGCACACACACAAAAAGTGATGCATAGAGAGTGGGGCGTGTGTGGACACACCACTATTATGCCCCTGAGATATTAAGCCTGCTACTGGACCTTGATTCCGGTTCTGGGATGCAGGTCTGAGAGCAAGTCCTTTGGGGTTCTTCAGGATCTTCACCAGCTTCCCCCTGCCTGCCTCGGCATCCAAGGATACCTTCAGAGTCTAGCCTAGCCCAGAAGCAGGAATGCCATGTACTGTCTAACCCAGGCTCTCACAGGTGAAAATCTGCTCGAAACCGATAACTTGTTTGTGGCAGTCCACAGGCAGCACTCAGACGGCACTCTGCTGGCCCCTCATCCCAGTTGCCATCACTTGCCAGGAGCCACTGGTGTGTGGGGACAGTGACGAAAGACCAGCAAAGCCATTGCTGATGTGTACTACGTGAATGATGTATTCAAGCCTTTGGACAGGGGTGTGTAAACACCAGTAACACTCCCCCAAACCAGATGCCTGTCTGGACAGAGGATTTTCAAACTATTTGCAGCCTCATTGAGTTCATTTTGAGGACCAGCGGTTCAAGATGAATGACAAGATGAAAAAGGACATTATACAGTGACAGTAACACCTCATTTAATCGCCGGCATGTTTATCCATCCGTTTCCTCTGCAATGAGCACGATTCCTGATGCACACAGACCACACATTCGGTGAACAGTCACCAAATGAATGAGAGAATGAATGAGTTCTAGATTCCCCATGGCATCCCCAGCCCCTAGGACCACGTCTCGCTCACTGCATCCACTACTGGCTGGAAGAAGAAGGAAGGACACTAGGAATGTTCATTTTCTGTGTCAAAATGATGGCATGACTTTTTCTTTTAATCTGTGACTTGACTGCTAAAATGTTTTTGGCTTCGTGTTCATTCCTTTAGTAGTTACCAAGCCCTGCTGTGGGATAGAATCAGCTGAGATCCTGTGGTTATAGCCAGAACTTTGGTGTCAGAAGGGCTCTGCTCTTCATCTACCATGTGTCTTGTGTCTTTCAGTGGGCTACCTAACCTCTCTGGGCCTCAGGTTCCTCATCTATCGAGGATCTAAGGAGACCTAGCCACAAAGTTAGTACGAGGACTGAATAAGAGAAAGATCTCTCTCATTGGTGTCCACCAATGAGAACAGGGGCCTAATGTCAGATTGGGTTGGAACCGTGGTATGTCTGTCAGTGGCTGTGACCCTGAGCAGGAGAGTTAACCTCTCTGAGCCTCAGTTTCATTATCTGTAAAATGGGGTCAATACAGATTTTGCTTGTATCAGGTTACTTAGGAGAATCACATGAAATCGGGTGTGTCAGGGTGTAGGCAATTCTCCATGCCCAATACAGTCACTATTCCTGAAATGCTGGCTATTACGAGAGGTGGTAAATGATCAATAAAACGGTGAACATACACACACATACTTGTGTGCAAATATATATAAGAATTATATATTTATACACATGTCGCATTGGTCTGTCCACGTATTATCTACCCATCTGTCCACTTGCTCATCATGCTACCTGTAATCACTCATGATCTTCGACTAAGGTTGGTTTCTTCACCTGCTTGAGGTGAGATTCCCAGGGTAGCTGACTCACAGACAGGCTGATTCTCCTGTCCAAGGTTGCCCAGTTTGTCAGCGGGTGACAGCCACAGTGACTCAGGGCTGTCCCCTCTTGCTGGGTAGTGCATTTGCTGTGGCTGCTGGAGGCGAGGTGGAGGAGCGGGGAGTGGGCTGCACAGCCAATTAGACCGAAGTGACATTTAAGTATTCAGGATGGTGGAGACCGTGGGTGGATTCCCTCGCCCAGAGACGCTGTTCCTGAATAGTCACCTACGCTGATTACCCGCCAGAGCCCAGAAGAAATATTATATGTTCCCACTGTAGACAGCATGGTGAACAATTGCAACAGGCTCCAAGACTCCTAGACTCTCAGAGTGATTGTGTAGAAGTTGCAGGGTTCAAATGTCCATCCCTGTCTCCTTTCCCCCGCTCACATCCTCCTTTCCAGCAGCAGCTGCTGAAGTCTGTGCTTCTCCTTCCACCTTAGGGCATCTGGAGCCCCGTGGACACACACACACCACCTATGGCATCTGGAGCCCCCTGGACACACACACACACACACATTCACACACAGGCTGGTAGGATATCAATTGGTAAGATCACAGCTTGGCACATCCACTAAAGCGAAATATACAAATAACTCAGGACCAGCAATTCCTTCCCTAAGCATGTACCCAGGAGGCATGCATACTCACACTGACCTACAGACATGTACCAGAATGTACCAGAATATTCTAGAATGTTAATAGCAATCCATTCATATTAGCCCCAAACTGGAACCTACCCACATGTCCACCAACAGAAAAATGATGATACATCCATGTAACAAAATAAATTCATACTGGATTATTAATAAGCAAATTATTGCTAACTGCAAAAGACATGAAGTTCTAAACAAATGCTGAGCAAAAGAAGCCACACAAACACTGAATGATTCCATTTACATGAAGTTCAAAAGCAGACAAAACTGGTTTATGTGCTACAAGTTAGCACAGCGGTGACCTTTCGTGGGGAGGCTGGAAAGGGCGTGAGGGGTGCTGGGGGCAGGTGATGCGCCTTATTTTGCTGTGGATGTTGGTTATATGGATGTGTGTTTAGTGAAAATCCATCAGGCTGTCCTCTTAGGATATGAACACTGTGGTAGATACATTATCCTTCCAAAAATATATACTTAAAAAAAAATCCGTGATTACTGGGCATATACCCCTAAGAAAACCAAAATTGAAAGAAACACATGTACCCTAATGTTCGCTGCAGCACTATTTACAATAGTTAAGACGTGGAAGCAACCTCGATGTCTATCAACAGGTGAATGGATAAGGAAGTTGTAGTACATACACACAATGGAATATTACTCAGCCATGAAAAAGAACACATTGGAATCAGTTCTAATGAGGTAGATGAACCGATAGCCTATTATACAGAGTGAAGAAAGTCAGAAAGAGGAAAACAAATGTCGTATATTAACACATTTATATGGAATCTAGAAAGATGGTACTGATAAACCTATTTGCAGGGCAGCAGTGGAAACACAGACACAGAGAACAGACTGCTGGATACAGCGGGGGAAGGAGAGGGTGGGATGAATTGAGAGAGTAGTATGGAAACATACACATTACCATATATAAAACAGATAGCCAGTAGGAACTTGCTGAATGACACAGGGAGGTCAAATCAGGTACTCTGTGACAACCAAGAGGGGTAGGATGGAGTAGGAGGTGGGAGGGAGATTCAAGAAGGAGGGGACATATGGATACCTATGGCTGATTCATGTTGATGTATGGCAGAGACCAACACAATATTGTAAAGCAATTATCCTCCAATTAAAAGTAAATTAAAAATCAGTGAGGAAAGGATGAACCATTAATACATGGTGTTGAAACAAAATCCCAGCCAATATCGACACCCCTGGTATCCGTTTCTAAATGCTTCACACAGTCCAGAGGGACAGTACCTGCAGGGGAAAGGGGGGCAGCGTGCAGGGCTGCGCCTGCTCAGGTGTGTATACGTGGCTGAGTGAGAGCAGGTGTGGGGTGAGGGCTGAGCTCTGAGCAGAACAGGCACTGGGCAGGCGCATGAGTGGCTGAGGCTCCAACAGTCCAGGCAGGTCGGTCCAAGTATCCGCGGCAACTGCTCTGAGCGTGGGATTTCTGTGGCTAATGCCAGTGCCCTAAAAGCCACTGGTGGATGCGCGGTGGGGAAGGGAAGGGAGGATGGGATGGTTTTCTGAGCACGTGTGGGACCTATCTCACCCCAGCATCCTCTCAGCATCCCTGCAGGGTCCACGCTGTCACCCACCTCTTACAGGTGAGGATGCAGACACCCAGAGGGGCAGAGGACCTGTGTCAGGGACACACAGCCACGGCATCCACGGTGCGGGTGCCAGGTGCTGGACACAATTCGGGGCCACGAAAGAGACACAGGGCTGAGGGAATCCAAATTCCAACCCTTTACTGCTTGTTGGGTGACCTGGGGAAGTGACTTCAAACTCGCCTCCTCAGGTGTAAAATGGGGATAATAGTAACAATACCAGCTAACACAGGCCGAGCCCTTTATATGTGCCCAGCGCCAGTCTAAGCCTAGAACCCAGGAGGTGGGTACTCTCTTGGTGTTTCACTGATTTCAATGGGCATTTCCTCACATTGTAACGAGCATCTCTGAAATCAGAATGCATTTTGCATTCGTGGACAGGTGACAGTTTTACGGGCACTGCCTTTCTCTGGGGTACATGGAAGAAATGGTACATGTTCTAGTCGATGGCATCTTTGACTTCACCGAGTTCAGGATCAGCCCCGTTTCTACAGATGAGGCTCAGAGAGGTGAAGCTGACCTGGGATTTGAACCCAAGCAGGCTGCCTCCAGGGTTTATGTTCTTAACTCCTATCTTTTAGCAATTGATGGGGAGTTAACTCCCATCTTAACAATTTTTTTCAGACTCCAACATATTATAGGCCCTCAGTAAATGGTGGCTGTAATATCACTACGAACATCAACGATAGCAATGAAGATTAATGACGTCCAATGCCCTCAGTAGCAGAGTTAGTCTGGAGGTCAAGAGAAGGTGTTTTGGTGGCTTACAGATATATTTAGAATCTCTCTAGCTTCTGGGGCGTATCCTCAAGAGCTAGTGTACACACAGCATCTCTCTCTGCAACAAAGATCCTATTCTTCTGAGAAGAGGAGCATGGACTGGGAATTTCCCATCTTATCTACAGGTCACTGTCCCTCCCAGCCCTGGCCCCAGGCAGCTCATAAAAGGCTGTCTTTGATCCCACATCCCAGGTGACACAGTAAACCTTTGGTGCAGCAAGTGTAAGATTTTTATTGTAAACCGGCCTAAAAGAGGCTTGTCAAAACCGATCAGATAAAACCATCTAGTGGGTTTCTCTCCAAGGGTCTCTGTTCAAACTGGCTCATTCTGCCAAAACAGTGGCTGGGAAAGAAATCTGAACGCCATAGCAGCTGTTTCCTTTCTCTCCCACAAACTCCTCACCGTCAAAGCCAGGGAGCCAGGCCAGTGTGAATGGTGGGGAGTGGGGGCGGGGGGCAACCTCCTCTGAAGACTGACAGACCGGCTCCCAGCCCAACTCTGCCCGCTCTGAGCCCACACGCCTTGGGGACTCACTGTGGCTCACCTGTGTTCCCATTGGTAACTGTGGTCAACTCAGTAACAGTCCCCCAAAGACATCCACAGGCTTCCCTGGTGGCGCAGTGGTAAAGAATCCACCTGCCGATGCAGGAGACATGGCAGATGCAGGTGTCAGGGGTTAGATCCCTGGGCCAAGATCCCCTGGGGAAGGAAATGGCAACCCACTCCAGTATTCCTGCCCGGAAAATTCCATGGACAGAGGAGCCTGGCAGACTCCAGTCCATGGAGTCGCAGAGTCAGACACTACGGAGCATGTATGCAGAAAGAATATTTACGCGCAAAAGGGATTCTGTAGCTGTGATTAGATTAAGGTTCTTGAGGTGGGGAGACTACCCTGGAGGATCAGGGTGGGCCCAACATGTCATCACAAGGGTCCTTGTAAAAGGAAGGCAACAGTTGAGCGAGGGAAGGTGGCAAGTGAACCAGGAGGCAAAGGAGAGGCAGAGGGAGATCGGAGGACGAGGACGGTAGAGGAGGCTGAGTGATGTGATGTGAGAAGGAATCAACCAGTCTTTGCTGGCTGTGGGGATGCAGAAGTGGCTGCAAGCCAAGGGATGCAGGCAGCCAAGAGAAGCTGGAAAAAGCAAGGTGTGGGTTCTCCCCAAGGACTCCCCTCCCCGAACAGAATGCGGCTCTGTCCAAGCCCTGATTGTAATAACCCTGTGAGACCCATTTTAGACTTCCAACCTTCAGAGCTATATGTTTTTGTTGTTTCAAGCCACTGAGTTCATGGTAATCTTACTGCAGCAACTGACTTACTCAGCGGTAGTAAGTAGTGTCACAGATAGGGTATGAGGGGGAAATGGGATCACGCAAGTGTGGTGCTAGACCCAGCAACTGGCCAGAATGTGTACGCCTTGAACATGGCTCACATCACACCTAATAATGTTAATATTATGTCTAATAATATTCTAATATTACCTCTAATAATAACTCTCTCCTGTCTGGATGACTATGATGCCCCTCATGGCCACTTTGCCTCTCCCAATTCATCTTCCATCCAGAACTTTTGAGTGGCAGCTTCAAAATGCAAAGCTGACCAGGTCACTCCCCCACTACAATGGCTCCCCACTGCCTAACAGTGGACACAGACCTGACTCTTCCAGCGTCCAAAGATCCTGCAGAGTCTGGCCCCTGCAGATGACTCACCCCTTTGCTCATGGAGCTCCAGCCACAGTGGCCTAGCTCAGGGCCGCTGCCCGCCAGCTCATCTTTTCGGCCTGCGATGCTCTCCCCATCTGGCCTCAGAAGCCTCCCCAGCTAGGTCGGCCCCTGTGGCACCGGGCACTCCATCTTTGCAGCCTTTGTTGTGGTTGCCATTCCACATGGGTCAGCTGGAGTCTTTGATTATGGGCCGTCTCTCCCTCTGGACTGTACACGCCATGAGGGTAGGGTCTAGCCTACTTGGCTGCCACTGTCCTCCCAACATACAAAAGCTTCTGAAGGATGGAGAGATGTGATGCCTCCTATGGCCAGGCCTCCTCTTCCAGGGTTCCTGGGTGTGGGATCCCCACCAGAGCATTCACATCACATCCAACCAAACAAAAACACCTTCTCAGGGGCCTGTATCTTTACCTTTCTTGGCTTGTTTTGCTTGTGGGCTTTTTTGGGAAGTTCTAAGGGGCTCTGGATGAAAGTAACAATTGGTCCTTTTAGGAAGGAAGGGGTGTTGGACTTTTGGGCAGGCTCGGTCTTGCATTTGAATGTCCCTCGACAGGGCACGTAGGTCTCCTCTGCCACATCTGCTCCACTTCCTGCAGTGACACCACCTGCCTGGACCTCACAGGTATTTAAGCACTGGGGCAGTGGCCAACAAACTTGAGTGTGCGTGAGAATTCCCCGGAAGGGCTTGGGAAAACAAAGATGGCTGTTCCCACCCACAAGAGATTCCGATTCTGAGAGTCCAGGGGGAGCCCTGAGAATGTGCTTTTCTGACAAGTTGCCAGGTGACGCTATTAATAACGCAGGTGGTCTGGGGACCCCACTTTGAGACCTGTCATTCAAGCCAATCTTGTTTTCCTGAGCCCCAGAGATCATTAAGTTCACAATCACAGTCCCTTTAGTGAGTGCCATTTGGACCCAGTACTGTTCTAGGTGTAACAGATACAGTGAGTGAGGCAGGCCCATCTTCATCTGGGCCTGCCGGGATGAGGAGAATTTAGGCGATAAACACGTAAGCCAGCAAACTGATGAACTTTCCGGGTGGAATGAGTGCTATGAACAGAATGAACAGACTTACTGGGAAAAACATGGTGGAGCTGGGAACCTTCTGGGCTAGGACACTCAGGAAAAGCTGCTCCAGGCAATGGCATGCTGAGACTAAAGAAATAAGCCGGCTGTGTGGAAATCTGGGAGACAAGGCCTCCAGGCTAAGGGGCCAGCAGGTGCGAAGGCCCTGAGGCAGGATCAATGCAGTACACTTGACCGCACAGCCCAGGCCATATGGCCGGACTCTAGAGAGCATCTAGAGGTGTCCGCCTTCCCCAAGTGTTGATCCTCCAGATAAAAGAAACAGCTGGGTGGGAACCGTCCTCAGCTCTGCCTGATTTTTAGCTGTTTTTAAAGTCAGCTATTGTTTTAAAAACACTGGGTTCTGTCAGAAGGGATTTACAACCCCTCAGCTGCTCCTCCTCCTCACTTACTTCTCAGCATCCCCGATCTCTCAAAACTCAAAACCCACTTAATTGCCCTCTGCGCTTTCCCCTTCCCTTGAGCAAATAAATCACACGCCCAGTGACAAGTTGCTGCTCCATCAAATTCCAGCCGCAGGCAATCTCTAACTTCCAAGTACTTTGTGAATCTAACACCGAGGATATTAAACCTTGGCACTCTGGGGCTTTATAATAAAAAAAAGCCAGGTTAGCTTCCCATAAAAATGGGAAATGCCAGAAAGCGAGTGAGAAATGCCAGCTGTGTGCCACCTGCTTAACCCGACCTGCGTCCAGGAAATGAAGAGTTATAGTTGCATTAAGTGAGGGGCTGGCTGGGGAAGGCTCATGTCCCAGCCAGGCAAGAAAGATGACAGGGACCCTCAAGGCCTCGGAATATGCAGAGCAGGAACTAGCAGTGCTTTAAAGCAGGGCTTCAGCTTTTTTTCTTTATTTTTGCAATGCACCACCCCCAACCCCACCCAGGCTTGGATACCCTGCCATGCTTGAAGAAGTGGGAAGGAAAAAGCAGCTTATAATCTCCACTTCACTGGATTCCTCTCTCCGTTTTTGCTAAATCCAGAAAGGCCAAGTGTTGAATCCTCTGGGCCCTACAAGGAGTGGGATAGGGGTTCTGTACATTTTAAGGGGTGTCCTAGCCACTGACTGTGACATTCTGTCCTCCCTGTTCTGTGTCTTCTGAGGGAGGGAGTGTTCCAGGGGCACCGGCATCCAGCTGGGGAGGGTTGGGCCTCTAGTTCACTGCAAAAACTTCTGGCTGCTTCCTTTGCCTCTCATCACACTGTGTGGTCCAGCCACTGCCCAAGACCTGTTCTTCTGACTTTATCAAAGACATCCAAGGAATGTTTCTCCTGGACTCTACAGTATCTTTTCTCAGCATCACCTAAAGTTCAGTGAGGATTTCACTTGGTACCTCCCACATTGCAATCATTCCAAAACCACCTAAAGATTTTTTTGCCAGATTGGCCAGCTCTTATTATTTATCACTTGCTAATAGTTTTCCTTTAGATGCACTGCCTCTGAAAAATAAGTGTACTTCAGGAAGAAAATGTATCATTACCTTTTATCATTATCAGAAGGAAACTCAGAATTTCTAGCCCCAAATAAATGTAAAAATAGATATACAATGAAAACAAACCCACTAAAAACCAAAATTAAACCCTTGCTTAGCATCATGGCCTGCCAAATGGTTGAAGCTTAAGGCCTCCTCTTTTTGTTTAAATGTTTGGCAAGTAAGGGTTGCTGCTGCTGCTGCTAAGTCGCTTCAGTCGTGTCTGACTCTGTGTGACCCCATAGACGGCAGCCCACCAGGCTCCCCGTCCCTGGGATTCTCCAGGCAAGAACACTGGAGTGGGTTGCCATTTCCTTCTCCAGTGCATGAAAGTGAAAAGTGAAAGCGAAGTTGCTCAGTTGTGTCCGACTCTTCGCAGCTCCATGGACTGCAGCCTACCAGGCTCCTCCGTCTGTGGGATTAAATACCAGAACTGAATGAAAAGTTTCTCCTAAATGTCACCAGAAGGATAGAGAGAGAATTAAGAGGAAAATCATGATCCCACTAGTGGTTCAATATTATCTGGGGCTGGTGGTACCTGTCCTAACTTCTGGGAAATCTGGGCTCATTTAATCCTTAGGCCTGACAACTTTCCCCTCCTGCCAATTAGGTATTAACAGGGAGGTGCTTCCCAGGTGGCTCAGTGAATAAAGAATCTGCCTGCAATGCAGGAGATACGGGTTCGATCCCTGGGCCAGGAAGATCCCCTGGAAATGGCAACCCACTCCAGTATTCTTGCCTGGGAAATCCCATGGACAGAGGAGCCTGGCGGGCTACAGTCCATGGGGTCATAATGAGTCAGACATGACTGAGCACGCACACACGCACACAGGCCAGGTATGTGCAGTGACAAGGTAAAAAGGATCATTTCCCTGGTGATGGAGCTGACGTTCTAGTGGGGGAGACAGATGACAGGCACACAGAATAACTGTAGGTGACGATGAGGGCAATGAGGAAGCACACGTGTGGACAGGCAGACCGTGAGCATGGAGAGGGTGCCTCTTTGAACAGGTAGCCAGGGTGAGCAGCGGGGAGTCCTTCCAACATCCTGTTCTGTTGTTTCAGGGCAAGGACTGTGGAGTGACTTCTGGCAACATCCAACCAAATGACCCTGATCTAATATCTCCAAGGAGGGCAGGCCTCATCATGTTTAGGAAGATGACCATCTACCTAAGGCTTCCCTGGGGATCAAGACAGAGCCAAAAGGTTCCCAGGTATCATCACACTGAATGCTTCTAATAACTTGGCAAAATAGATCTAATAGATCAAAATAACCCTAACCCTAACCCTTTGTATAGATGAGGAAGCCAAGGCAATGAGTCAGCCTGTCCTTTCTTAGCTATGTGGTCTTAGGCAAGTTACCTGAAATCTTTGGAACTCAGAGTGCTTTGTGAACTATGAGGAGAGGTGATTCCGGAAAAGAGTTGGTTATCCATGTGAGCAGGAGTGTGATCTCTACATGCACTTAGCTGCCTGGAGCTGATGGTGGTCTCTCTACAAGGCACTGAGTCGAGACCCTGTCATGCCAGCCTGCACAGGAGGGGAGGCTCTATGTTACAAATGGAAAAATTCATGTGCAGGAAGGTTAAGTAACCTGCCCAGGGCCCCACAGTCAGTGGGCAATGGGGTCAGGACCCGAGTCCAAGTCTCAAATTGTCTTTCCAGGATTTCTTAAGATCCCCTGGGAAAGGATGGTTTCACAGAGCAGGAACTGGCAGAGCCCAGCTCAGAGGACCTGATCTTAGAAACCCTTGTTTATCCACTGAGCTGAGACTCTCCCTCCCTTCCCAGCTCTAGGCCTCTCCTTCCACCCTTTCAATTCAGGGCCAGCCCACGTTTGGCCTCATCACCCACTCTGTTGCTTCTGTTTGGGAACTCTCAGCTGCCACCCAAAAACAGGCAAGGCAGGCTGCAGGGAGCTAGACCGTGGGAGAGGATCTGGAGGCTTCTGGATGCATCCATGCAAGCCAAGTCCAGTGGACAGTACACATGGGCCAGGCCTGGGGGAGGAGCTCAGGAAGTGCTTCCAGAATGGGTGAATGGATGAACAAAGAAATGAGGGACTCCAACCACTTTCCTTCTTCCCATCGCCTGTGGGACCTGGGAGAGCCATGCTCCGGGCCAAAGCAGATCTTCCTTACCAGCTCAGCACATGAAACTGACTATGTGCCAAACCAGACCCACTCAGCAAGGAAGCTTCAGGTCTCGTTCCTGCCCAAGGCTCTCTGTGGCACAAAAAGACTGGACCGACCCAGGTCCTTCCCTCTGGAGCTGGATATCAAAACTCAACTGGATATGCTACTGTTGCCCCTGACCAGAACCACATTTTTGTAAACTGAACAGTCAACTGAATGACTATTTTTAAAGTGTATACATACACCACCTAATTCATATGCATTAAAACTCACAGAGAAGATAGACTCCAGGGTGTTAGCAGGCCTAGTCCCGGGCTGTGGGATTAGAAGCTTTGCAAGAAATTTTTTCTCCCTGCTTATCTCTTTTTCCTAATTTTTCTCCAATAAACATGTATTACTTTTGTAAAATGAGAAAAAAGGAAAAAAGCAACTTTGAGTCAGACTTAAATGAAACTAGACACATGTTTATGCTATAGACAGTTTGAAAAACATTGAACTGGTGACAGACTGAAATGAGAAAGCAGAGTGGGAACCAAATTCTTCCTCCCAGGAGCCCAGCCTCGCCTGGAAGGCTCTCTGGCTGTGACTCTCAGGGCAGAAAGCTGTTTACTGCTCCCCCGTCTTCTGCACAGGGTTTACAGCCCGGTCAGGGCACACGGCCAGTGACTGGCCCTTATGTGAAAGTCCCAATGGATCTCTTTCCCTCTGAAAAAATTGCATCCCTAATGAAGAAGATGAATTTGACTATTTGATATTTTAAAAAACTCTATCGGAGTCTAGTTGGTTTACAATGTTGTGTTAGTTTCAGGCGTACGGAAGAGTGAATGTTATACACATACACTCCTTTTCAGATTCTTTTCCCATATAAACTACTAGGGTATTGAGTAGAGTTCCTATGCTGTACAGCAAGTTATCATTAGCTATCTATTTTATATATCAGTTCAGTTCAGTCTCTCAGTTGTGTTCGACTCTTTGTGACCCTATGGACTACAGCACACCAGGCTTCCCTGTCCATCACCATCACCAACTCCCGGAGCTTGCTCAAACTCATATCCATCAAATTGGTGATGCCATCCAACTATCTCATCCTCTGTCATCCCCTTCTCCGCTTGCCTTCAATCTTTCCCACTATCAGTGTCTTTTCTAATGAGTCGTTATTTGCATCAGGTGGCCAAAGTATTGGAGGTTCAGCTGCAGCATCAGTCCTTCCAATGAAGGGTGGATTTCCTTTAGGATTGGCTGGTTTGATCTCCTTATAGTAGTGTGTATATGTCAATCCCAGTCTTCCAATTTATCCCTCCCCCACGCTTACCCCCTAGTAACCTACATCTGTAACTCTATTTCTGTTTTGTGGATAAGTTCATTTGTACACTCCTCTGTTCGCCGCCCCCCCTCACTTTTTTAGAGATTCCACATATAAGTGCTATCGTATGGTTTTTGTCCTTCTCTGACTCACTTCACTCAGTCTGACAAAGTGACTGTGGGGCTGGTAAAGGAGAAGGGGCAGACAGATGAGTGGTGTGTGTAACCCCATAAAGAGTTGTGTCCTTTCCACCCTTGGGAAGAGAGGGAGGAGAAGGAAGGGAGGAGAAAAGGGGAAAGGGAATATGTGTAGAAATTTCTAGAGTTGTTGGGTTCTCGTCCTTCAGGAAGAGATGGGGAAACCAAAAAGCAGAAGGGGGATGGAATTTCCCAAGGCTGTGCTTCGACTGGCAAAGCTGAGCTGGAAACCAGACCTGTCTGAGACGAAACTGTGGGCTTACAGCCACAGAGCCATGCTGCCTCCTGAGAATAAGCAATACCATTCACTGAACCTTCCCGTGAGCCTTCTGCTAAAGGTTTTGCATGTGTGATCTTACTTAGTCTTACTCTTAACCTTGACCCTTTTGGGGAGGTATCGCTCCTACTTCACAGATGGGAAAACTGAGACTCTGACTGGTGAGGTTGTTTTCTAAGTTCACACAGCTAAGATACACGAGGCAGAGCTGGCATTCTCCCCTTGGTCTATTTGACACGTACATCTTGCTCTCAATCTCTAAGCTACTTGGCCTCTTCAGGAAATGGAAAGAACAGAGGCTGAGGGCTGAGAAAACCAATGTTCTTGAGCTCCTGAGATAAAACTGATGCTTGTCTCCCTCTCATCAGAGACCTGGGGGGTGATGGGGAAGGGGACTTTTCATCTTCCTACTTTTCCAACATCCATTTGTGACTTTCCTGGTGGTCCAGTGGCTAAGACTCTGCACTCCCAATGTAGGTGGTCCAGGTTCCATTCCTGGTCAAGGAATTAGATCCCACATGCCACAACCAAGAGTTCATATTGTTGTTGCTTAGTTGCTAAGTTGTGTCTGACTCTTTGGGACCCCATGGACTGTAGCCTGCCAGGCTCCTCAGTCCATGGGATTTCCCAGCCAAGGATATTGGAGTGGGGTTGCCTCTTCCTTCTCCAGGGGATCTTCCTGACCCAGGGATCAAATCCATGTACGCTGCAATGGCAGGCAGATTCTTTACCACTGAAACACCGTGGAACCCTGTATTGGTATTCTTCAACTAAAAGATCCTGCAGCATGCTGCAAGACCTGGTGCTGTCAAAGTAAATAAATGAACACTCATCTGTGCTAAAAACTCCTTAGAAAGTGAGCAGAGAGGGAACATATCTCAACATAATAAAGACCATATATGATAAATCCATAGCTACTTTTAACACCCTTAAATAAAAGTTTAAAAAATGCAAAAGAGAAATGGTATTTTGTGACCTGTGAAAATTACATGAAATTCAAATTTCTGTGAAATAATGTTTTGTCGGCACACAGCCACACTCTTTGTTTCCATATTGTCTGTGGACACCTCTGCATCACAGCAGAAGAGCTGAGTAGTTATGACAGGGACTGACACAGTTGAAATATCTCCTGTCTGGTCCATTATGGAAAATGGTTGTTGACCTTTGTTCTAAGAAACTGGAGTGGGTCAGCAGAAATTGGGCTACTAGGTCTAGGAGTTTGACAGATTTGAACCATTCCTCTCTGCTCTGAGAACCAGGTGTGGTCAAGGTCAAGTGGGCTTCCCATTCATTTGTTCCCTCATTCACACATCCAACCATTCACCATCCACCCATGCCCTGAGCCAACACTCCCCGCCAGGTGTGGGCGGGCAGTGCAGGGGCACAGCTCTCGGCTGGGGATTCAGCCAGGCAAATGTGGGAGAAGGCAAGCGTCTGGGGCCAGTGGAAATGCAGGCCAGGGACTTCTCTGCAAGCTAAGTTCCACAACAGTGGAGATGGATGTACTGCCCACCGCCACCCCTGACTGGAGGGAGGCTCCATCAAGGACCCACCTGAGCCTGGCATGCCGTGACTTTAACCGGGAAGCACATACCAAGTTCATGTCACACAATGTACATGTTTCTGAGTTTCCTACCTCTTCTGCCATTCCCTGCCTGACTTCCCACACCGTACCCTACCAGAGCCTTCCCAGGTGGCCCCTGGGCATGAAATTAGCTGGACAAATGTGCACCGGAGTGAGATAAATCCCAAATTGCTTTAGAATGCCTTTCTTGCAGACCACTGGCTTGGACAGGGCCAGCAGGGGGAGGTTACCTGATGCGCTGCCAGCAAAGGATCCCTGTAGCAAAGGACACGTCTGTGCATACCGATAAGTGCATGCACTTTGTTTCTATGGGTTCAAGTGCCTCTGCCTGTATGCATGCGTGTGTGCATATGAATATGTGTATATTGTTTACATGTGAGTGAATTCACGTGTGTATGTGTGCAAGAAGGCAGTAGTATGTGTATATACTTGTGTGTATGTGTGTTGGGGGGACGTCTTTGCATTTACGGGTCCACTTGTGTAGTATATACTTGTGTGTATGTGTGCTGGGGGGATGTCTTTGCATTTACGGGTACACTTGTGTAGAGTCTAAGTATGGATTTGTTTTTTTGTGACTAGAATTGGGGAAAGGAAAGCAGGTACAGTCATGCCAGCTGCAGAACTGGCCACTGCCTCTCTCTCTCCCCTTGAAAAGCACTCTGTCTTCATTTCCCCCAGTCTCTGGAATGCTCCAATGAAAACCTCAATTTTTTTGTCTGAAAACTGGAGGCTCAGGTTACCAGGGGCTGGAGATAGTGAGTGACTGTTGATGGGTTTCTTTGTGAGGTGATAGATGTTCTGAAATCATATAGTAACATTTCATGAAACGTAATCTATAAAAATATTGAATAACTATGTTGTACATCTTGCAGAGTCAGAAGGACTTAGCAACTGAACAACAATGTTGTACATATGAAACTAATATAATATTGTAAATCAACTATACTTCAATAACATTAGATTTGGTGACAGTTTCACAGCTTTGTAAATAAATTACAAACCACTGAACTGTATGGATAATATATACAGATTTTATCTATCTATCTATACATATAGATACAAAATCAATTAAGTTGTTTAAAAAAGAAAAAATTTTAAGTTCACAAAAATTTCCACCCTCCCACTCACTTATTCTCACTACATTTACAGAGGAGCCCTGGTCTGGGGAAAAAAAAAAAAATCCTGATTTCTCAGCCCGGAAAGGAATTTTACCAGGGAGGGATTTCCTCAACTTTCTAGAACCCATGGCTTTGCCAGGCTGACAGCAAGGAATTCTGTGTCCTCTGCACTTGAAGTTTGTAGCTAAATCTACAACGCTGAGAAGGGGTTAAGACAGGCTGGATGGACAGAATCACGGGGATGAACACTGGCAGGGAAATGAACTACCATTTCATTACCCCGAGAGAGATGGAGAATCCAGGGACAGGGGAGTGCACTGGGAGAAGTCAGAAACAGAAATGGAAGAAACAGAAAAAAGAGGGGAGAGGGGAGAGAACTCACCAGGGAGGCAGCCGTGTCCAGCAGTTAAGAGCTCAGAATTTGGAGCTGGGCAGAACTGGGCTCCAGATCCATGCCTGGACCTCTTATGTTAGAAGCCTCTGGGCATGTTGCTAAAGATAAAAAATGTGGGTGGACAAGGCAGAAACTACCTTACAGGTCTGGGGGTATTAAATTAGAACACTCTTGCATGGAAGACAAAAGGTCCTGTGCTCACCAAGTTCAGTGTCCTATTGCTCCCTTCCAGCTCCCCTGGAGACCACTTCTCGGTCTCTTTGTGGGTATGCAGCACCACATGGCCGGTTCTGGGCCAATGGAAAGAGACCCCTGGAGCTTTCTGTCTGGGGTACAGAGAAGCCTATGGCTGATCTGCAGCCTTTTCTACCACGGTCAGTGTGGAGGCCTCAGGATGACAGGGTAGAGTCACAAGACTGGAGTTTGCTGGATCCCTGAATGACTGCGTGGAAGACAGCTCCCCTGGAGCACTGACCAACCTATAGCAAATTCAAGTGAGTGAGAAACTTTAAGTAAGCCAAAGAGATACCAGGGGTCTTTGTCACTGCAGCATAAGCCTATCCTATCCTGACTACAGTACCTGGTTGGCAGGTAATTGATGCAATCCGCCAACTCAACAGAAAAGACCCTGATGCTGGGGATGATTGAAGGCAAAAGGAGAAGAGGGCGGCAGAGGATGAGATGGTTGGATGGTATCATAAATTCAATGGACATGAACTTGGGCAAATTCCAGGAGACAGTGAGGGACAGGAAGAACTGGCATGCTGCAGTCCACGAGTCACAAAGAGCTGGACACAACTTAGCAACTGAACAACACAGTAATTAGCAGGACGGAAAGGTCTGCAGGTGTAGGGCTTTCCCAGCAGGTAGGACAGGTACCACCAGCCCCAAAGAGCACTGACTCACACAGAGATGAAGTGAGTGGGGGCCTAAGAAAACATAAATAGACACAGTAGTAAAATAAAAATAAGATACTCTGGCTAGGGCCATGCTTCTACAGCAACCATCGCCAGGGAAACCAGTCTCCGAGATGGGAACCATGCTTTCCGCTCTGCTGAAGAAGCATGGTTCTTTACCAAATGGCCCACTGCTGCTGCTGCTAAGTCGCTTCAGTCGTGTCCGACTCTGTGCGACCCCATAGATGGCAGCCTACCAGGCTCCCCCGTCCCTGGGATTCTCCAGGCAAGAACACTGGAGTGGGTTGCCATTTCCTTCTCCAATGCATGAAAGTGAAAAGTGAAAGTGAAGTCGCTCAGTCGTGTCCGACTCCCAGCGACCCCACGGACTGCAGCCCACCAGGCTCCTGCATCCACGGGATTCTCCAGGCAAGAGTACTGGAGTGGGGTGCCACCATCCTCTCCCACAGACACCTCCATTTGTCTATAACTTGGCAGTGGTTTTAAAGAAGCAGGAGCAAATGGGAACTTATGCTCAGCAAGATTCTATTTCATGTTTTTGTTAATAGCTTTCTCCTGCTTTGCACAGATAGAAAGCAAGTCACCCCAGGGATATGACCTTACCTCTCAATCATTTAAAAACAGAAAATAAATGTCCAGAGAGATTAAAAACACAGGTTCTGTGCCCCGAAGCGCTGTCACATGACAACGTGGCATCTTCATGGGAAAGATGAAAACTCCATGTAATCCTATTACAAATATTTCCACTAGTCACCTAGCTTCACTTTGGTAATCTGTTTCAATGTAAAGTCCTGTCGTTCCCCATAAACCAATTTAGAAGGTACAGGAGCAAAATGTAAGTTTGTGCCAATTTCTCGAAGATGGGTGAGAATCGTCACTCAGGTTCATCTGGGGTTCTTTTTTCCCCTTAAACTCTTAACTCCAGGGCATGAAGAGAGTTCCTTTCCAATATTCACTCAGGTAATCTTGCCCTTCCAGGCCTCCTTAACTCCCAGAGGCACTCTAGTTTCTATCTGCAAAGCTTTGAGGGCAAAGATGAAGGGATCTTCACAAGCAAAGGTCCGGCTATCTTGACACCCAAGGCTCATGTGCTTGGAGATGCTATAGGGAGGTTTGTGGGAGGGGATGCCCAGGCCTGGGGCTGGGATGCATATAAGAGAAGTGAGGACCAGCCAGGCCATTCAGTCTATACAGCTCAGGACCAGAGTCCTGACCTCATACCAGTGCCTATCCGGTCCTCTGTGCTATATCAGTTCATACACACTGCCTGAATGGGTCTGCTGCTTCTAAGTCACTTCAGTTGTGTCCGACTCTGTGCGACCCCATAGACAGCAGCCGACCAGGCTCCTCTATCCCTGGGATTCTCCAGGCAAGCACACTAGAGTGGGTTGCCATTTCCTAGTTGGCCCCATTTTACCCCAAGGAAATGGAAGTTCAGGGTTTAACTCAAACCCTGGAGCCAGCACATGGAGATGCTACTTCTACCCAAGAGTAGAACCCAGACCATTCTGTTTCCATGTCTTCATCTTTTCCCATCAGATCACCCCAGCCTCCTGCTCAAACTGAGTTGTGCTTCTGTTGCTCACACCCAGGGTAACCTGGACAAGTAACAAAACTTCTTGGACAGAATTATAGAGAAAATTTGTATTCCACCACCTGAAATTCATAAGTTGAAACCTAACCCCCAGTGTGACGGTACTTGGAAGTGGGGCCTTGGGGAGTTGATTAGATCATGAGAGTGAAGCCCCCATGAATAGGACCAGTGCCCAGAGCTCCCTTACCCCCTCCATCACGTGAGGTTACAGTGATGAGACAGTCATCTATGAACCTGGAATTGAGCTCTCACCAGACACTGAGTCTGCCAGTGCCTCGTTCTTGGACTTCTCAGCTTCTGGAACTATGAGAAATTAATGTCTGCTGTTTATAAGCCACCCAGTCTGTGACATTTTGTTACAGCAGCCAGAACAGACTAAAATAGAGTCTGATCTATAAGAAGAATAATCATTCACTTCTCAGGGTGGCCATGAGCATTCAATAACAAAGTATCATGTTATAGATCCCACATGTCACAACTAAGAGTTTGCATGTTGCAACTGAAAGATCCTGCATGCCACAACTAAAAATGATCTTGAGTACTGCATCTAAAGATCCTGAGTGTCACAACCAAGACCTGGTGCAGCCAAATAAACAAATAAAAATAAATATTAAAAAAATCCAAAATAACACACTTGGCATAGTGCCTGGCACACAGTAAAACTCAGTAATCATTTACTCTTATTATGGTTACTTATCCTTGAGGGTCAAGAGACCTCACACTTTGGTGCCTATTGTACATGCTCCAGTTGACACCACATGTACCAACTGAACCGAACTATTGTTACTTTTCTAAATGTCACATCTTATTTCTACTACCTTCTTGCCTTTGCCTATACTGTTTCCTCCATCAAAAACACCCTTCCTCTATTTCTTCCAAATGTCTTATTCCTCAGGACACAGCCCATCTCTCTGCTCCTTGAATTCTCATCACACTTTGTACACTTGTTTCAACCCTTCCTACCTGGTATAATGATTGCTGGGTTTCTCATGAGTCGGGTGGGTGGATGAACGGATGGACAAGTGAATGGTTGGATACACGGATTATTAACAAAGCTGTTTCTGAACATTTTGTTTGGAGGCACATGTTTTGGGCATTGACAATGCATACCGCCTCATTGGGCCAACAAAACATCATCTCTATCAAGATTAGGAGCTACATGCAAGGCTCTCAGATGAAATTTCATAAATGATTTCAACCAGGCAGCTCAGAAGAATCAGACTATGGATTTTATTGGCTCTCTACATTATATGTTATGCTTTTTTTGGCAGCCTGAAAATGACGTTTCTCTCCCAGCCAATATCACCTCTTTTCCCACTTAACAAACATTGATATTCCACCCCCCTCACCGAGTTGTCAATTTCAGCTTGAGATTGTGTCCTCCTTTGGTGTGTGCACATGAGGGTCTGCTCACTTCAGAGAATCAGAAACACCATCCTCTTGGTGTCAGAAGAGCCCTGTGTTGCTCACAAGCCTGACTGTTGCTTCCTAGGGCAGCTTCAAAAGGCACACAGGAGATGGGAGGAGGGAGCCTGGTCTAGGAGCTTTTTCCAGGAGAAGAGCTGAGAAGCAGACCTTGGAGGATCTTCTCCAAGATCTGGAGGCTGGACAGAGACCCAGGAGGGAGCTCATGGGCTTCAGAGTAACACACAGGCTCACGTGCTTCATAGTTGAGTAACCCAGGCATATTTTTTTTAACCTTTCTGGGCCTCAGTTTCCTAACCTGAGATAAGGGTGATAAGACCATCTTCCTGAGAGTCACTGAAATGCTCAGGTGTGAATCCTAACTCCACCAATACTTTGCCTTCCTGAGTCTCAGTTTTTTCATCTGTAAGTTGGGCTTAATAAGCCTACAACCCTGCTCTGAAAATGCATTTAGATAATACATCTAAATTGTAAGAACCTAACAGAAGCAGAAGAGATTAAGAAGACGAGGCAAGAATACATAGAATAACTGTACAGAAACATCATAATGACCTGGGTAACAATGATGGTCTGGTCATTCACCTAGCGTAAGACATCCTGGAGTGTAAGGTCAATTGGGCAGTAGGAAGCATAAAGCTAGTGGAGGCGATGGAATTTCAGCTGAGCTACTTAAAATCCTAAAAGATTATGTTGTGAAAGCGCTGCATTCAATATGCCAACAAATTTGGAAAACTCAGCAGTGGCCACAGGACTGGAAAAGGTCAGTTTCCATTCCAATCCCAAAGAAAGGAAATGCTAAAGAATGTTCAAACTACCACACAGTTGCACTCATCTCACACGCTAGTAAACTAATGCTCAAAATTCTCCAAGCCAGGCGTCAACAGTATCTGAACTGTGAACTTCCAGATGTTCAAGCTGGATTTAGAAAAGGCAGAGGAACCAGAGATCAAATTGCCAACATCCGTTGGATCATCAAAAAAGCAAGAGAGTTCCAGAAAAACATCTACTTCTGCTTTATTGACTATGCCAAAGCTTTTGACTATGTGGATTACAACAAACTGTGGAAAATTCAAGAAATGGGAATACCAGACCATCTGATCTGTCTCCTGAGAAATCTGCATGCAGGTCAAGAAGCAACAGTTAGAACTGGACATGGAACAACAGACTGGTTCCAAACTGGAAAAGGAGTACATCAAGGATATATATCATCACCCTGCTTATTTAGAATCTGCCTGCAATGCAGGAGACCTGGGTTAAATTCCTGGGTCAGGAAGATTCCCTGGAGAAGGAAATGGCAATTCACTCCAGTATTCTTGCCTGAAAAATCCCATGGACAGAGGATCCTGGTGGGCTACAGTCCCTGGGGTCACACGAGTCAGACATGACTTAGCGACTAAACCAACCCCCACCACCATTGCTTATTTAACATATATGCAGAGTACATCATGCGAAATGCTGGGCTGGATGCAGCACAGGCTGGAATCAAGATTGCCAGGAGAAATGTCAATAACCTCAGATATGCAGATGACACCACCCTTATGGCAGAAAGCGAAGAGGAACTAAAGAGCCTTTTGATGAAAGTGAATGAGGAGAATGAAAAAGCTGGCTTAAAAATCAACATTCAAAAAACTAAGATCATGGCATCCGGTCCCATCACTTCATGGCAAATAGATGGGTAAAAATGAAAACAGTGACAGACTTTATTTTGGGGGGCTCCAAAATCACTGTGGATGTTGACTGTGGCCATGAAATTAAAAGATGCTTGCTCCTTGGAAGAAAAACTATGACAAACCTAGATAGCATGTTAAAAAGCAGAGACACTACTTTGCTGACAGAGGTCCATATAGTCAAAGCTATGGTTTTTCCAGTCATCATGTACAGATATGAGTTGGATCATAAAGAAGGTTGAGCACTGAAGAACTGATGCTTTTGAACTGTGGTTCTGGACAAGACTCTTGAGAGTCGCTTGGATTGCAAGGAGATCAAACCAGTCAATCCTAAAGAAATCAGTCCTGATTATTCATTGGAAGGACTGAAGCTGAAGCTCTAATACTTTGGTCACCTGATGCAAAGAGCCAGATCATTGGAAAAGACCCTGATGCTGGGAAAGATTGAGGGCTGGAGGCAACAGAGGATGAGATGGTTGGATGGCATCATCGACTCAATGGACATGAGTTTGAGCAAACTCCAGGAGATGGTGAAGGACAGGGAAGCTTGGCATTCTGCAGTCTGTGAGGTTGAGTCAGACATGACTGAGTGACTGAAAACAACAATACATTTAGGGGCTTACTGCTGTGCCTGGCTCACAGCAAGAGCTGAAGGATCACCACCATTCACCAGCACTCCTCATGTGCATGTTCTGAGTCTGTTACAGGCATCACCACCTTCAAGCCTCCATGTAAGTCTATGAGGTTGGTCCTCTCTCGTTATCCCCATTCGACAGTGGAGGAAAGTGAGGCTCAGGGAGGGGAAGTGACGTCCTGCTCTCACTAGGGCACTAAGTGAGGGATCCCGGGCTGAAAGGCAGATCTACATTCTCTTGAGAAGACAAGAGTGGAGATGCTCCCTTTGCTTTCAGTTCAGTTCAGTTGCTCACTCATGTCCGACTCTTTGCGACCCCATGAACTGCTTTAGCAGGATCTAAAAGGTTCAAGGCTTACACTGTTGGTGGGAGTGCAAACTAGTACAGCCACTATGGAGAACAGTGTGGAGATTCCTTAAAAAACTGGAAGTAGAACTGCCATACGACCCAGCAATCCCACTGCTGGGCATACACACGGAGGAAACCAGAATTGAAAGAGACACATGTACCCCAATGTTTATCGCAGCACTGTTCATAATAGCCAGGACATGGAAGCAACCTAGATGTCCATCAGCAGATGAATGGATAAGAAAGCTGTGGTACATATACACAATGGAGTATTACTCAGTCATTAAAAAGAATACATTTGAATCAGTTCTAATGAGGTGGATGAAACTGGAGCCTATTATACAGAGTGAAGTAAGCCAGAAAGAAAACACCAATACAGTATACTAACGCATATATATGGAATTTAGAAAGAGGGTAATGACAATCCTGTATGCGAGACAGCAAAAGAGACACAGATGTATAGAACAATCTTTTGGACTCTGTGGGAGAGGGAGGGGGGGGATGATTTGGGAGAATGGCATTAAAACATGTATAATATTATATAAGAAATGAATCGCCAGTCCAGGTTCGATGCAGGATACAGGAAGCTTGGGGCTGGTGCACTGGGATGACCCAGAGGGATGGTATGGGGAAGGAGGTGGGAGGGGGATTCAGGATGGGGAACATGTGTACACCCGTGGCAGATGCATGTTGATGTATGGCAAAACCAATACAATATTGTAAAGTAAAAATAATAATAATAATAAAATAGAATAATAAAAAAATAAAAATAAAAGGTTCAAGGCACGTGGATGATGATGCCTCACCATCCAGGGCAGCACCTCTCTAGTTATTATCTGCTTTCTCCCTGACTCTTGATGTGGAGGTTCTGGAGTCTGGCTGCTGGGTTCAAACCCCAGCCTGCCTCCTCCCTGAATGCCTCAGGAAATCACCTCCACTGAGTCCTTCAGCTGTCAAGTGGTAATACAGTCATAGCTCCTTAAGGGAGCTAGCTGTTAAGATGATCCCAAATCATCCAAGTAAAGGGATTATTTAGCAAGAGCCCTGGGACCCTGATGCTGGAAAAGACTGAAGGCAGGAGAAGAAGGGATGATAGAGGATGAGATGGTTGGATGGCATCATCAACTTGATGGACATGGGTTTGAGCAAGCTCCAGGAGTTGGTGAAGGAGAGGGAAGCCTGGCATGCTGTAGTCCATGGGGTTGCAAAGAGTTGGACACGACTGAGTGACTGAACAACAACTGGGACCTAGTAGGTACTTCATACTGACGGTCATTACTACTGTTACTCCCGCTCTTCTAGCAAGAGCTACTGCCATTGCCATGGCTTCTACTGAAACTGAATTTTGTCCCAGGGAACCCCCAATACCATTTGTACCTGGGATTTTATTGGTCAGCCCCTTGCAAGTAACAACAGTGATTTTAGCTACCAATTGTTGAGCCCGAACTGTTTTAGGTAAAGAAGGGCACCTGTGATGTTATCATATTTACTCTTCTCAACAACACTGGTCGCTGAGACATTCTACCCTTTGTAAAGGACAAACACAGCAGTGAGGAAGTGACAGAGGCATGGCTGTACCAGAGTCTGCAAGATTCCAGGCGCCCTGTCACGAAGCTTTTCTGATCCTAAGAGTGGGGAGAAAGCTTGACATGGCTCATTCTGGGAATTGTGCAGAGGTTCCTCATCCTGGTTCCAGGATAGAATGACCTGGAGAGGGTCAACAGAATGATACCCAAGCCCCACCCCAGATCAACTGAATCAGGACTTTGGGGGGATGGGAGGGGCAGAGAGTCCGGGCATCACTCAGGATTAAAAAGCTCCCCTAGGTGATGTTAATCCTAATGTGAAAAGGTTCAGAACTACTGGAAAAGCTGAAACCATTCATCCTGACTCAAAGGAATAAGAAAAAAAAACACAACCCTTATTTTCACTGAAATCCTTCTAAAAAACTATTTTCCTCCTCACATCTGTTTTTGTTGTTGTTGTTGTTTACAAAACATTTTCATCTTCTTGGCTTAATCTACTATTTGAAACAGTTCTGTGGAATAAGGATCCATGTGCCCTGTACAGATCCATGTACAGATGAGGAAGTTGAGGATCACAGAGCCCAAATGACTCACCCAAGGCCATCCAGCATCAAGCTGGGAAACCAGGGATCTCAATCCCACGTTCACGAGATCTTCCTCAGACAAAAGGACCAGATCTTCAGGGCATTTAAAGAAAGCCATGGCCATTCACCTCACATAAGTTAAGGGACTCAAGGGACCTGGTTTGGACACTTGACTCCAAAGATATTCTTACTGAGGTTGACCAAAGGGTTTTACCGTGATACTAAAATGGCAACATAGAGCTAACTGCCATCCATGGGTGGGAGTTTCAGCAGAAACAGGGTTGGATGGGGCAAGAGAAGGGGAGAGACGTGTTCCTTAGAGAGAGACCATTTTAAGAGCAAGTGAAGGTTTCTGAGGTTGCAAGGCAGGAACCATGAAGGCCAATGGGTGTCCATCTGCCAACAGCATTCCGTCTGCCTTTAAGCAGTGAATGTGTTCTGGAAGGATTTCTTGAGTGGGTTAAATCTACCCCACTGTGATCTTGTTTGAACTGTTGATTTGCTTAGCAAACACTTTCTCAATAAATAATGAATAAGTAAACTCCAGCCTGCCGCTGATAAATTATCATGAGTTGAGAGTTAATGGGGTGTAACACAGGCAGCAAACAGCCCTGTGCCTTTTGGTCTGCAGCAGCCCCCCCGCCCAACACCCAACCATCAGCTTCTGGAAAAAGTGCTGAGCTACCAGAGAGCCTATTAAATGAGCACCTTCTTCTCCCATCCCCCACAGCCCAAGATGACCCTCTGACCAGCCTCTCCTCCTCCATTTATCCCCAGGGTCTCAGCTTCCACACTTCTCAGCAGGGTTCCACAAAAATAGAGACGAAGGGAAGGAAACATGGAGGCACAGATGATTCTGAGTCTTTTAGTCTTGCTGCCTGGTTTTTCACTGGAGTGGTCTGTTTCCTTTTCATATCTGGGAACACGGCCTATAGTTCCTTTCCATAGATGTGCAGTCTGCTGAAACTCCCACCCGTGGATGCGCCTGTGGAGTCACTGATTGTTGGCTCCAGCCCAGTGACACCAGAATGATGCTAACCAGTTTCCCCACTTCCCTGCCATCCTGTGCTCAATCAAAGGACTGGCTTTAACTCTGACAAGCTGACTCCATCACATCCCCGAAGAAAAGCCCCAAATACTCGTTCTTAGTAAAATGGCAGTGCCTAAGAGAACAGCTCTCAACAATTATTTGCTAAATGGCTTGATGGCTGAGTGGATGGGTATATGAATGGATAGGTGGGAGGATAGATGGATGGTGGATGGATGGGTAGTTGAAAAGACAGATGTTGGATGGATGAATATGTGGGAAAGGCAGGTGGGTGGGTGGATATGGGATGGGTGGAAGGGTGGGTGGATAGGTCTGTGAAGGGGGAGAGGGTATAAGATGAATGGACAAATTGATGAGAAGATAGATGGATGGATGAGGCTCATTCACTTCTCAGCATTCAGCTTAGGCCAACCAGGTCCAGACAAGGAAGGAAATGACCCTACAAAGGGGGAAGTAAGAAATGTTATAATCATTTCACAAACAAGGCAACTGAAAGGTTAAAGGCCTATCTAAAGTCACAGCAGAGGAACTTCTTGAATTATTGGCTCCTTCCTCCCTCCATGCTCTTTCCTTGTCATATTCAGCACCTGATTGAAGACCCATTGTTCTACAGGCTGAGTAAGCAGCTCCAGTTTTTCATCTCTATACTTCGTATTAGAGTGGTAAGATTAGTCCCTGGGATATGCCAGCACCAAGGCTGAAAGCAGGAGAGGAAGAAGGTGAACAGGGAGGACAGAGGCAGCAGAGTTTCTGCAGAAGGAAGGGCTGCAAGGCCAGCAGAGCCAGAGAAACAGTGGCTTATTAACAAGACTGAATAATAATCCACTGGGCTGTAGTGCGGCATCTCCAATTTTGAGAAACTGTCACAGGCAGCTCTTGTTGCTCAGAGAGAGATCAGATTCCAGTGACTGAGATGCTATGACAGTCCTCAATGGTCTACAAACACTTCCAAACAAGTCCGCTGAGAATCCTTGATCTGTGCCTCAAATCCCAATGGGCTGTGCTAATAACTGCCTTGGAGGGACTGGCCTCAGCTGGGGAAATGCTGAAGATGGTTGCGACCCCTTCCTTGCCTTTGAAGGTACTTGATCTGTTCCCTGCTCTGTGCTCCTCTGGGTCTTTTGAATGCCTAGAAGAAAAGGAATCCACTTTTGAAGAGAACTCAGAGACAAACCTTTTGATTAAAGGCAAGAGCAACTTCTCAGCCACAGATTCTCTGTTTCAATCAGAGAGAGAAGATGACAAGAAGGCTCAGGAGAGGGGTCCCTGCATCTTATCTGTCAGTTACAACCTAAGGATGGTCACTTCCCCAAAGACCAAAAGGCTTGAACCCCAAGAAAGGGAGACTGAGTGCAGGTCCCCTCAACTTTAAACTTGGGTCACTGTTGCCTGCCAATTCAAGCAGAAAGTTCTCTTAGCCAATGAAGTATTTATGTATACCAGCTTTGACAATAGCAGAACTAAGTTCAAATCCCTGCTCCACCACCACGAAAGTATCAGTCTTATCTGGCAGTGGGGAAAAGTCAAAGTGCTAGAGGTTTCCCTTGTAGCTCTTGTTGGTAAAGAATCTGCCTGCAATGCAGGAGATCCAGGTTCAATCCCTGGGTCAGAAAGATATCCTGGAGAAGAAAATGAAACCCACTTCACTATGCTTGCCTGGAGAATCCCATGGACAGAGGAGCCTGGCAGGCTACAGTCCATGGGGTCGCAAGTGTCAGACACGACTTAGAGACTAAGCCACCACTGGAGTGCTTAGAATACTACCATACATATATTCAATGCTTCCTAAACTATTGTTATTATTATAAAATTTAAATTATCCCACATTTCTCTATTCTTGGTCATGTTATGAAGAATTTTCAGTTCTGGTATTTCATGTGCTCCTCTTAAGACACCCAAGGATTTACGTTATTCCCAGTTTACAGATGAGAGCACTGAGGCTCAAAGAGGTGACATAAATTTGTCCAGGGTCAAACAGTCAGCAGGTCAAACAATCACCCAGGACTCCGAACTCTATATCCGATATTCTTTCTGTTGCAGCATAGGACAGGAGTGCTGTTTTTGTCACTTCCCTTGGTGCAGGGCTAGTAGTAATAAAAACTGCAACAACAGCAAATGCTAACTAACACTTAAATGGCACTTGGTGTGTGCCAGGTTCTTATCTTAGTACCTTATACATATGAGCTCACTTAGTCCTCACAATAATACCAAGAGGTGAAAGCTATCATTATCGCCATTGTACAGATGCAGAAATCAAGGCTCAGAAAGGTGAAATCACTACCAGTACAAAAGAAAAGCCTGCACTAGCAAAGCTGCCCCCCCCCCCCGATCCAGACAAGTGGTCAACCAGACACTTCCCTACGGGATGTTTTGGTGACCATCAGCTTGGTATTTTCTGATAATCCACAAGGTCAATTGGTGGAAGACCCACAGAAGCTTGACTCTGACATGGAAGAACTTTTTTAATCAGTTTAAAATTTCTATATGGGGGTCAAGTCCCATAAATCTGACTCCATTCCCAAGACTGAGAGGAGAGGCTGGACTGTGATGGTGAGCTATATAAAACTCAGCTGGAGGGCCTTGGGGGAACAGCCAAAAAGAATACTGCTGTTTGTTACATATGAAAGTTGTTAAGAGAGAAAATCCTAAGAGTTCTCATCACAGGGGAAAAAATATATTTTTTCTACTTCGTTAATCTTGTATCTATGTGACATGATGGATGTTCACTAAACTTGCGGTAATCATCTCATGACATACATAATTAAAATCATCGTGCAGTGCACCTTAGACTTACACAGTGCTGTATGTCCATCACATCTCAATAAAACTGGAAGGAAAAAATAAATAATTTAAAAAATATTCAAACAAAGAGGTAATTCAGTCTAAGATGGCACAGGACAGCCTGGTGTACTTAAGGCTCAGACTCTGGGGTCAGAAAGATCAAGTGAGACCCTGACTCAGCTTCACACAAACCATTTCATCTCTCTACGCCCCAGGTTCCCCATCTATAAAATGGGGACAACAATCACTGTCCATAAAGTTCTTAGCACAGAGCCTAGCATGTAGTAGATGTTCAATAAACATTTCCCTTAATAAATATTCAGAATGCCTTTTCACAGCAAAGCTCTCTTTCATGTTTACAATGGTTCGACCAAGCCACCAACTTTCCTTATTTTTAAAAGGATGGTGGTGGCTGAGTAGGTTTTGAGAACAATACTGTGCAGTCTCTCCCTGGAGTAGAGATTCATTTCGGTCTCAGGGACTCCACACAGCCATCAGATGAATTTAGACTCTTTCCTTTGGGAACTGTTTTTGGGGGATGGATCTTCCACCTGTGTTTCAGGCCCCTCTGACAGCTGTCACTACACCATCCTTCCAGTTTGGAAGGTGAAGTGCTCCATTATGATCTGAAGCCTAGCCCTAACCTGGAAGGCACATGGTAGGCACCCAGGATCACAGTGCGGGTGTCAAAGGTCACTGGGCAGGTGAACAGGAAATTCAAGTAGGTCTAAAATCACAACCCAACAAATTTCAAGGCTGCAATAAGTCTGAGGGCCACTTTTCCAGGTGTATCTTGCCTGTCTTTTCAACACAGCTGATCACTCCTCCTTTGTGAAAAAAAAAAAAAAAATAGTGTCTTCTCCAGATTTCCATGATAACATACTCTCCTGGTTTTCCTCTGACTCTCTGGCCACTACTCAGCAGTCTTTAGAGTAACCCTCTGTTTTCTTCTCACTTTGATCTTCTCCCCCCAGGACTGCTGGTCCTCAAAGTGGGGTTCCCACACCTGCAGCATCAGCATCACCTGGGAACATGTGAATTCCAGGAAAAATGCAATTTCTTAGGCCCCCATTCAAGAGCAACCGTATCCAAAGCTGAGGGTAGAGCCCACCACCTGTGTCTGCTCGAGCCCTCCAGGGCATTCTAATATGCAGTCAAGTTTGAGAAGCACTGCCTGGGGCCAGCTCCCCAGGTCCATAGCTCTTAATTCCTCACAGTACACATGGCTCCCAGTTTTATATCTCTAGGCAAATAGATGGGGAAGAAGTAGAAGCATTGACACATTTTATTTTCTTGGGCTCCAAAATCACTGCAGCCATGAAATGAAAAGATGTTTGTACCTTGGAAGAAAAGCTATGACAAACCCAGACAGTGTATTAAAAAGCAGAGACATCACTCTGGCCAACAAAGATTCATATAGTCTAAGCTATGGTTTTTCCAGTAGTCATGTATGGATGTGAGAGTTGGATCATAAAGATGGCTGAGGGCCAAAGAATTGATGCTTTCAAATTGTGGTGTTGGAAAAGACTCTTGAGAGTCCCTTAGACTGCAAGGAGATCAAACCAGTCAAGCCTAAAGGAGATCAACCCTGAATATTCATTGGAAGGACTAATGCTGAGGCTCCAATAATTTGGCCACCTGATGCAAAGAGTTGACTCATTGGAAAAGACCCTGATGCTGGGAAAGATTGAGGGCAAAAGGAGAAGGGGGTGGCAGAGGATGAGATGGTTAGATAGTATCACCAACTCAATGGGCATGAATTTGAGCAAACTAAAGATGTTATTTAGTGGAGGACAGAGGAGTCTGGCGTGCTGCCGTCTGTGGGGTCACAGAGTCAGATACAACTTAGCAACTGAACAACAGCAACAAGGCTAGAACTCCTCTCTGAACAATGATTTATCTAAATGCCTACTTAACATCTCCTCCTAACAAATTCAGCGGCCCCTCAAACTCAACCCAACTCTTGATTTTGCTCCCTGAACCTGATGAGGTTCTGCAAACCTCTTTCTCTGTGCATGTTGCCAGTACCCAAGCAGCCTGGTCTCCGCTCCTCCGCTCTCCCCACCCCATCGTCATTTCCAGTCCTTCCCACCTCTTTCCTTCCAGTGATACTGGAAGGCCAAACACAAACAGAACGACACACCCCTTGGGCAGAGGGGGTCTCTGGGTGCTTGGACATCCAGAGAATAGAAACAGTAAACACAAAATAGAGGCTTCCCCAATGGCTCAAGCGGTAAAGAATCTGCCTGCAGTGCAGGAGACACAGGAGACTCGGGTTTGATCCCTAGGTCAGGAAGATCCCTTGGAGGAGGAAATGGCACTCCATTCAGTATTCTTTCCTGGAAAATCCCATTGATAGAGAAGCCTGGTGGGCTATAGTCCGTGGGGTCACAAAGAATCAAGACACGACTGAGCACGCACATACACATGCGAACACTAAATATAGTTTCTCTTTAAAGCAAACCTCTCCTTGGATTTCTGCAGTTCACCAAGGAATCAGCAAGTGCCTACGGTGTGCCCGGTACCCTGCTCAGGTATCCACGGATACCAACGGTCAGTCTCTGCTCTCCTGTTCGCCCCTTCTCCCAGAACAAACTCTTTTTTCACTTTTGAAGATATACGCTCCCAATGCATATAGTAATATACTATTGATCTTCCTCTTGCCAGTCATTATCAAGATTTATTTATCCCCCCAGTTCTCCATTGATTGAGGAAAGCAGTATTCCCAGTGGTCAATCAATTCTGATATACTCCATGACAAAGAGTCAATAGCTATTTATTATTTGATTTATGGGCTTAATTATCTTAAACATGATCAGGCAGGGACAAAGCAGAAGCTGAGCAGTGCTAAGCAACTGTAGCCAGGTTGGGAAGCCATCAAACCTAACCCCAAGGCAGGCAAGCTCCCAGAAGTGGTGAAAAGCCACTGCTCTGACGTTTCCCACCCTCTGCCCACTGGGGCCACCTTGGACTCTGCCATCTGGGGAGGGAAGAGAAGGGACAAATACCAAGGCCAACTCTGCATGCCAGGCAAGGCTTGGTGGCTCGGACAATGAATCTGACTAGGACGTGGGTCAGCTTTTGCTTTCCTTGGGGCAGAGGACCCAGTAGCAGAGGGTTCTAAGAGGTCCATGGTGCATGGAGAAGGGGGGACGGACTTAGGTGTGTCTGGGAAGGGAAAGAGGAGAAGAAGATGGTTTAATATGAACTTTGGTCTGAACCAGACAGTCTTGGGTTTGAACCCTGCTTCTTCCTAAGCCTTATAACCTTAGGCCTCCTGCTTCCTCTCTCCATTCCCTTGTCTAAAATGGGAGGGTTACATGGTGCTTACTTCAGAGGGTTGTTAACATGATTCGGAAGACAGGAAAACCAGAATGTGTACCCAGGTCGATTGGATGCAGGGCACCAGCTTTTAATGACAATTTCACCTCCCTCTCCCCATGAAGCTGCCTCCACTCCCGGGACTCCTGAATTTCTGTTTAACCACTGCCTGCCAGCCGGGCAGAAGAAACCTTTCCTCTGGTTTCTGGGATACATGGAAAGGAGCTGATGCTGCCCACGTTTGCCTTCAAAACATGGGAGTGCAGTGGCTATTTTTAACTCGGGTAAATAGAGAAAGCTGTTGAAGACGCCTTCGTTTCCACAGGGCTGCCAGCTCACAGTTGCTTTCCCCTTAGGGAGTCAAGCCAAGGATCTTTCAGGACCAAGGGCTTTAAAACCTGCACTGGTTCCCACTGACGTCGGATAAGGATCAACACTGACTATCTACACCCTTCTTAAAGCAGAGACGCACATCAACAATCCTGTGACAAGCCCTCCTAAGAAAAGGGATTGCCCTAAAGTGGTCTTTCTAAATTGCAAACCCGACGTTGTCACTCCTTTGGTTACAACTCTGGGGGGGATTCCTGCTGACTTTAGAAGAGTTCTGTGTCCTTAGCTTGGCTCTTGAAGTCCTTTAAGAGCATCTCCAACTTCTTATCTCTTGTTATTCCCCATGTGGATCCTATATTCCAGCTGTGACTCCAGCTTGTGCCCTAGCCCCACCCCTACCCCCTGGTCTTGCTGCCTCCTACCTCCTGCCCTCTGCATGTGCCAGTCCCTCTACTAGGAATGCCAAGACCTTCTTGCACATCTGGCCAATTGGTTGAATAAGGGGGCCACTCTGGGGCCCCAGTCAGCCCCTTAGGATCCTATAGCAGCCATTAGGACACCATTAGAGAATCACCCAGTTACCTGTCTACTAGGAAGCACCAAGGATGGAGGGGCCATGCCCACTTCTTTTCATTCCCAGCACCAGGGCCAGGACCTTATACATGATGAGTGTTCAAAGCAAACACCCCCAAGCCATTCAGCTTCTTTACTATATTTTTATCACCAACATCACCTTATTGGCATCTTTCCTCTTGCCATCACCACGAATTCTCCCACATCCTCAAGCCACCCCCTGACTAGTTTGTACTATATTTTACTTATGTCCCACTCATTCCTCAGTGATTCTAAGTAAATAGTACCATTCATTGTTTGCTGCTACACTTGCCGAGAGAAGCAGGCTATGATAACGTGAGTGAGTGTATTTTTGGAATCTGTTATTCATTCATTCAACATGTATTTAAGGAGGACTTAATAGTTTAGGGGCTGGGGACACAAGGGTGAGTCAAATAGCTGAGGCTCTGTGTTCCTGGGGTTTATATTCTAAGGTCGGGGAGGGGATGTAGGGAAAAGAGGCAAGAAGCAAATGAATTGAGGAATAAAATATTATCTTATGGTAAGAAGTGCCCTATAGAAAATAAAACACAGTAATGACATAGGATGTGGGTTCAAATCCTGGGTCGGGGAGATACCCTGGAGGAAGGCAGGGAAGCCCACTCCATTATTCTTGCCTGGTGAATCCCATAGACACAGGGGCCTAGTGGGCTACAGTCCATAGGGTTGAAAGAGTTGGACACAACTGAAGCGACTGAGCATGCACACGTGACAACATAGGAGGGACCAGTGGTGGGGAAGATGGGTGGTGGGAGGTGCTTTGCATTGGCTTCCTGACTCCATGACCTCTGGCTGCTCCTATTGCCATTCCCAGGGTGATCCAGGGGAGAGGAGGGTGACCTCAGCTTCCACTGAAGCCCACGGCTTCTATCACCACTTCTATGTGGATGACTCACATGCAGTTATTTCCAGCTCCAACCTTTCATCTGAGCTTTAGACCAGCACATTCAAGCCCTGACTTGACATCTCTTCCTGGGCAGCTTGAAGCATACAGAGGTTAAGCCACGTGGCCAAGGCTCAAGCCTGGAGCAGAGCTGGGTCACAAGCCCAAGCATCAAGCTGCAGTCATTGCCTTGTATCATTTGATATTATAATAAACACAAAACATCTTTTTGTAGCGCTAAGGCTTTGGCACCTGAAAATACACTACTTCTCCTAATTGTTGCTATCATTTTCATTATTGTTGTCATCGCTGTTAGAATGTTGTCATTACTATAGCAACCAGGAGATACAAGGTATCGAGCACCTCTAGTTACCAGAGGCATTAAGCTACAGCCTTTTCATACAAGATCTCCAATTCTTATCCCTCCCTAGAAAAAGAGATTAATGTCATCCCCATTTTACAGATGAGGAAACTGAGGCAAACAGGAGTTTGGCGTTGGCAATAATAGACTTAAATCCAAAACAGGTATTGTTCATGCAAAAATCGTTCAGTGCAAACAGCTAACCATGAACAGGGTTGGTGGCGAAGTCTATTTTCAATGAAGAAGGACTTGTTTAGATGCCAGGAGAAATATCAATAACCTCAGATGTGCAGATGACATCATCCTGATGACAGAAAGCAAAGACAAACTAAAGAGCCTTTTGATGAAGGTGAAAGAGGAGAGTGGAAAAGTTGGCTTAAAACTCAACATTCAAAAAACTGAGATCATGACATCTGGTCCCATCACTACATGGCAAATAGATGGGCAAAAAATGAAAACAGTGACAGATTTTATTTTATTGGGCTCCAAAATCTCTGTGGATGGTGACTGCATCCATGAAATTAAAAGATGCTTCCTCCTTAGAAGGAAAGCTATGACAAACCTTAGACAGCATATTAAAAAGCAGAGACATCACTTTGCTGACAATGGTGAATATAGTCAAAACTATGGTTTGTCCATTAGCCACGTATGGATGTGAGAGTTGGACCATAAAGAAGGCTGAGCACTGAAGAATTGATGCTTTTGAACTGTGGTACTGGAGAAGACTCTTGAGAGTCCCTTGGACTGCAAGGAGATCAAACCAGTCAATGCTAAAGGATATCAACACTGAATACTCATTGGAAGGATTGATGCTGAAGCTGAAACTCTAATACTTTGGCCACCTGATGCAAAGAGCCAACTCATTGGAAAAGACCCTTATGCTGGGAAAGATTGAAGGCAGGAGGAGAAGGGGGCAACAGAGGATGAGATGGTTGGATGGCTTCACTGATTCAATGGACATGAGTTTGAGCAAACTCCAGGAGATGGTGAAGGACAGGGAAGCCTGGCATGCTGCAGTTTAGGGGGTTGCAAAGAGTCAGACACAACAGAGTGACTGAACAACAACAACAAAATGCTAAGTTGTATCTAACTCTTTGCAACCTCATGGACAGCAGCCTGTCAGGCTGCTCTGCCCATGGGATTTCCCAGACAGGAATATTGGAGTGCGTTGCCATTTCTTTCTCCATATCTTACCGATCCTACCCATAAATGTGTGTTTTTCACAGTTGCTGGTTCTTCATTGAAACCCAAGTTGTTTTCTTTCCAGGGATATAGTTTGGCTATTTCTCAGCCTCCCTTGCAGTCAGGTGTGGCCCAGGGGCTGGGCCAGTCCCTGACGTACGAGTGAAATGGTGTGTCGCCCATGTGACCCTCCAGGCTTTTCCTCTTTCCCCAACTGAAAGCAGAGGACTCTGAGCCCTGTGAAAAGCTCCAAAAGATGGGATTGAGTATGAACCCCTCCACACGTGCAGAAGAGCCACCTGCCATCCAGAAGCACATGTCTTGGTCTGTTACATAAACAAGAAATACATTTCTCTTGTATTAAGCCACTTAATGTTTTAAGGCTTATTTGTTACAGCAGCTACTTGTTACTCTGACAAATACAAACTGTGAGTTGGCATATATCCTTAGAAAACTGCCTAGCATGATACATAGCAAAATGCCTCTGGCTGGAGACACTCTGGGTGAATTTCACTTTCTTTCTGCTGATCTGTATTTTCAACAACAAATGAGTTATCACTTGTGTAATAAGACACAAAGGGCAAGTGAAGATGGTGTCACACCGGCCAGTGTAGAATCTTTCAGATTTGAGGAAAGCAGTGGCATAACGTTTCACCCACGCAAGTCCTCTGCTGGTCACATGATCATTTACCAACAGGCATGTACAGTATAAATGAGACGATGCTAATAATAATAATGATGATGATGCAGCACATTTATAGGCTTCCTTCACAAAGGTCCCAGGGCATCTTACATTCCAGCACAATTAAAGACAGCCACAGACAAAAAAATCTTTTCAGCTGTGCTTTATATAAAGAGAAAGCAATTCAGCTTTTTGAACATAAAAGGAAGTCAGTTCCACTAGATGATGGGGGGGAACAGAATGTTCATGTGCTCAGGTCCCCCCGCCACCCCCCGCCCAACTCTTGTATGATATATTTAGGACAATCAAAGTGGCCTGAAGACAGAAAAAACTCAGAAAGCCCATACGTACAGAGTTACAAAAAAGATCTCATTCAGGCACTAAGTTACCATCTTAGCAGAAGGCAGGGTCCTCCTCGTGTCAAAGATAGCAGCCTGGAGTTATGATGTTTGAAAGCGTGAAAAACAGGAACTGATTTGGAGCTGGAAATAAATAACCTATTAAATAACTCCTGATATTTACCAGACTTAAAAAGCTGTGCAAATGAGGCCCCGTGGGATTTCATTCCTATCTCATCCCTGGGAGATGAGGACAGGCTGTGGATGTCCTGTGTGTGCCGGCAGAACAGTCAGGATGACATGACTGCAGAATTGCACGTGGACTCCAGGCACCCAGCAAGGGGACTGATGACAGGCACTAAACGAGAGATAAAATCTGCTCAAGAGCTGTGGAGAGATGTTCTCCTTCCTTCCCTCTCTTTCCTGGGGCGCACAGCCCGAGCCCCTCTTTTGAGACCAGATGTTTATTTAAGGTAATGCCCCTCCCTAATGCGTCACTCTCCCCTACTTCCATCCTTGTGAGAGCATCACGGTGAAGTTCACTGTGTTCCCAAAGGCAGAGGAACAATTCAGCATCTTTCCTGTCAGCCAGGACACCCCAGAGTCCCATTTCCTCTGTCTGTGTCCCTCAGAGCTGGGCTTGGTGAATGGCATTGTTGCTCTTAACCAAATGAGTTCTGACACAGTTGATTCAAGCAGGTGAGAGTCAAAGGAGGCAGCAGCCTGGCCTTCAGGAAACCTCCAGAGGGGTGGGAGCAGCTCCTGCTTAAAATCTTCCCCCTGCATTAGGATAGACTCCAAGGCTTCACCTGCACTTCTGAGGCCCTGTAGCTCCTTCCCCCCGGCCCCCATCACTTGCTCTTGCTTCCTTGTAGTCCTCAGACATGCCCATCTCATTCCCATCTTGAAACCCAGTCCCTTCCTAAAACCGGGTTCCTCTGCCAAGTTTAGGATTTCCTCTTCTCGTCCTGTACCTGTTCCTTCTCAAGATTGAAGAGTATCAAAGAAGAGAGGGGATCGTAGCTGAGCAGAACCCATGGGGCCTTCTGGGGATAGAAACTCCGCCCTCCATGTCCTTCCCTTGCCTCTTATTTATAGAAAAATTTTGGCCTCCCAGGCCTTCCCTGGGAGGAAAAATTTAATTAGAAAAGTGAGAAAATGCAGAGGCAAAGGAAAACAGCCAAGGAAGACAAAATAATAATAGTTTAACCATTAAGCAAAGTCGAGGACTTTTCTTTAGTCCTCCCCAATGCAGGAGACCCGGGTTCAATCCCTGGGTCAGGAAGATCCCCTGGAGAAGGGAATGGCTACCCACTCCTGTATTCTTACCTGGAGAACCCCATGGACAGAGGAGCCCAGTCGGCTTCAGTCCATGGGGTCTCAAAGAGTCAGACAGGACTGAGTAACTAACACTTTCACTTTCAAGGGCTGTAGATAATATTCTGAGCTATATCCTCTGACCTGTTTTGTAGATACTGAAACCCCTAGGTGGAAGAAGTTAACTACACATTGCCCAGAAGCATGCAGATTCCAGACCCACTGGAACCAGAAGGTTGATAATGCTGACTTCCAATTACCTCAACTACCAACCCATCAGGAGAATGTCTATATATTCTGATGTACATCTGCTCAATTTCAGGTTCTACCAGTTATCTGTTCTATGATCTGGACAAGGGCTCCCTGAGCTTCTCTGACCTCAGTTTTCTCATCTGTAAAATGGGCATCACCCTTATGGCAGAAAGCGAAGATGAACTAAAGAGCCTCGGGATGAAAGTGAAAGAGAAGAGTGAAAAGTTGGCTTAAAGCTCAAAATTCAGAAAACTAAGATCATGGCATCCGGTCCCATCACTTCATGGCAAATAGATAGGGAAATAATGGAAACAGTGGCAGACTTTATTTTGGGGGGCTTCAAAATCACAAAGATGGTGACTGCAGCCATGAAATTAAAAGATGCTTACTCCTTGGAAGAAAAGTTATGACCAACCTAGACAACATATTAAAAAGCAAAGACATTACTTTGCCAACAAAGGTCTGTCTAGTCAAGGCTATGGTGTTCCCAGTAGTTATGTATGGATATGAGAGTTGGACTCTAAAGAAAGCTGAGTGCCCAAGAATTGATGCTTTTGAACTGTGGTGTTAGAGAAGACTCTTTGAGAGTCCCTTGGACAGCAAGGAGATCCAATCAGTCCATCCTAAAGGAGATCAGTCCTGAATATTCATTGGAAGGACTGATGCTGAAGCTGAAACTACAATACTTTGGCCACCTGATATGGAGAGCTGACTCATTGGAAGATTCTGATGCTGGGAAAGATTAAAGGTGAGAGGAGAAGGGGATGACAGGATGAGATGGTTGGATGGCATCACTGACTCAATGATCATAAGTTTAAGTAAACTCCAGGAGTTGGTGATGGACAGGGAGGCCTGGCGTGCTGCAATCCATGGGGTTGCAGAGAGTCAGACACGACTGAGCGACTGAACTGAACTGAAAATGGGCACAGTGATAACCAGGAGACTGTCCCTGTGCCTTGCTGAAGGCTGGTGGCATCTGTTGCTTCTGGAGGATTCTGCATTTATTAACATTAAATTATTAATGTTCCTCAGTCAGGGAAATGGTTTTAACAATGAGGATCAGCTATGCTGCCTCCTTTAGCTGTAAGAAAAGGCAAGAAAAGCCTCTACCTGGCTCACAGCTCTCCAAGTCCTCCTGTCCTGGCTGATGCAGAATGTAAGGAGGACACTGGGACATTGTGATAAACCTTTCTGGAAGGAATGGGGCAGCTTCTTCTTCCCTAGGCTTACACTTGGCAGCTTCCCCTCTGCTGGTGCAGACCCTCATTCACTGTTAATACAGTGCTTCCCGGTCTGGCCAGGGGCAGTGGGATGGGTGGTGGGAGTGGATGCTGGCACCCACTGAAGCCACCAGCTCTTTGATCGTGTTGGGAAGTTATGGCAGATAAACTGACATTTCTTTGAACTGTTGTTGCCTTGGCAGCCATCAAAATACTCCCTGCTTTAAAAATACTCCGCAACATCCTTCATGTTGGAAATTTCCCAGTTTTTGCCCCCAAACACACTGGATACTGTCCCTGCCTGCTGCACTGAGCATAAAACTCAGACCTCTCATCAAGCTTTTAAGTCCTGTGACAGAGCGTCTCCTGGCTGCTCAAAGAGTCACCTGGGGAGGCTTTGTACTGAGGGCCAAGCCCCATCCAGACTAATTAGAGATTCTATGGGAACTACAGAGTCCTTAACTGGGGCAACTTTGCCCCCAGGCGGTGTCGGCAATCTAAAGACATTTGGGTTATCACAACTAGGGAGTTGGTACTGCTGGTGCCTAGTGGGCAGGGGGCAGGGAGTGCCTAGAATGCACAGGACAGCCCGCATAAATGAATCGTCCAGCCCCAAAGCTCACAGTGCCGAGGATGAGAGACTGGGGTAGGTGTCAGTATTGTTTTAAACCCTGCTCCCTAAACCAGCTAGAGAGCCCCTCCCCTCCCCAGTCTGACTCCTGCCAGCTTCTTTACCTTTGTTGTCTACCCTCTTGCCCTTACCCACCAGGCTCTGCCACCACAGTCTTCCTTCTGGTCTTTTAAGCACCCTCTGCTCATTCCTACTCCTGGGCCTTCGTATTTGCTGTTCCCTGCCTCCATGTCTGCACTGCTGGCTCCTAAAATCAGGGTCCCTGCCCAAATACCACTGCTTCAGAGAGGCTGCCGGGACACCACCCCAGCCTGACACACACATCCCTAAAACTACCGTGACACCCAAGTCCCTCTGCAGCACATCTCTCCAGTTTGTTTCCTTCAACAGACTAGGACCTACTCAAATGATGTCTATTGCTTTAGCATTTACTGCTGTCTCTCCAAATGAAATAATAGCCTTCCATGAACCCGGTCCATGTCTGTCTTGCTCACTACCATCCCCTAACATCCAGCAAAATGCTTGGTGCTTAATAAGAGTTTACTAAATATCTGCTGTTTGGATGGATGGATGGATGGATGGTTGGATGGACAAGACTGGAGAAGGATGGGATTTTCAAACTGACAGGGGATGACGTGTACTGATGATGGAGACCTGTGCTCCTGTCCTGGCTCCCTCTTGCCTTTCCTGGTCTCAGTTTCCACATCTGTGACATGGCCAGGGTGGGTTCAGTGGCATCAGGCTGCCCTAGGGAAGCCCTTCTGGAGACATCAACTTCAGGGATTTGTTTTGTCTCCATGGCATCAAGCTAAGGCAGGTCGGCCCAGACTCCTGTCACCAGATAGGTAACACCCTGAGGTCCCAGTCCTTTGTAATCCTGTCTTGCCTGTCTTCCTTGGAAATTTCCATTTCCATTTCCCTCTGCATTAGCTGGACACATCTGACACCTATGCTGTGCACTTAATAATACTCCCTGGCGATACTCTTTATGGAAGGATACCAAGTGTTTGTTGGAATTAGAATGGGAGCTTGGTTGAAAAAGGCTTCACCTATAGACTTGATCCACCAGATTGAGGACAATTCAATAGACTGGAAAGTGGCCCCCAGAGATATCCAGCTCCTAATTGCTGGACACTGTGATTGTCAGTTTATACGGCAAAAGGGACTTTGCAGGTGCCATTAAGTCAAACATCTTGAAATGGGAGATTATCTTGGATTACCTGGGTAGGTCCTACATGTAACCACAAGAGTCCTTATTAGAGAGATGTGACCTGCGACAGTGGAAGTAAGACGCCATGTTTTGGGCTTTGAAGATGAAGGATGGGGCCACAAGCCAAGGGATGCAAGGAAGGCAGCTCTAAAAGTTGGGAGCTCTAACAGCTCCAAAGCCTCCAGAAAACAAAGCAGCCTTGCTTTGATTGTAGCAAGACCCACTCCAAACTTCTGACCTCCGCACCTGTAAGAGAATGAATGCATGGTGCTTTAAGCCATCAAGGTTGTGGCCATTTGTCATGATGGTCCTAGGAAATGAATAGAGGTGGGACCCAGGAATCTGCATTTTAACAACCTTCCTCCCTTTGGTGGCTCTGATGCAGGAGGTCCTGGTGGACTGCGTTTTGGGAAGCATGGTTCCAGGGCTGTTCCAGACTGCTTCTGAAGCAGCCTAGGCTCAGAGAACCAAAGAAGGACCCTGCACCCAACATCTGCTTCTACCTCTTCATTTTACAGACGGGGAATCTGATATCTAAGAGACACTGCAGCAAGGGAGAAGCACAAGAGATGCTTTCATTCAACTCTATCTTTATTAGCTTTCAAATTCAATCTGGGGCCTTAAAAAAAATGAGTGATTGTGCAGACGGTCTATAGCCTTGCAATAATCCTATAATGACCCAATTGTGAAACGATTTAGCAATCTTGCTGCTAATTGCATTTGTGGCTCTAGCAACTGGGTAACTAGTTGGTTATTACTCACTCCCCAACAGCCACCCACACCGCATTACAAGGAAGCTAATCTTAGAAATATGTGTTAACTTCAATGATAATTACTAAGTAATTGGCTAGAACTTGCCATTGTGAATTTATCCAGAATATGCCAGGTGATTATCTGGTTTTATGTTCCCTATAAAATAAATCCAGGGTCCAGAAGCTGTTCCAGTTGGTTGGCTCGCATCCAACCATCAACCTCTGCCAGCCAATTGCACGAATGCAAGTGATTAATCAAATTACTCAAATATTTGGTTTCAAACTGAACGTTCAGATAAGAAACCTGGTGGCCAACAAGTGGACGGTGTTGAACGGGAATGAAGAGGGCACCCGGCCCCTCCCTCAGATAAACACATAATGACACAATAATATGGAATAAATGCCACTTCTTTGGGGCTCATCTGGCTTCTTCAAACAAAATACCAAAACACTTCAGAGACCAATTATATGTCCCAAAGCTGCGGAGTCTTTATCGTGGTGCCAGGAAAAGGCTGTGCTATTTGTGAAATCTGCAGGCAGTTATGGTGCTTGGGGAGGGGGACTCAGGATTCTGTATATAATAGAAAAGGGGCCGCCAATGCAGCTGGCTTGCAGGGGGAGCGACACATTTTCATAATAGCCCACTCTTTTTTTCAAGGAAGGCTGCTAACTGCATCCATCCATTTCCAATTAGCCTGCCCTTGGGGAAGAGGGGAGGAGGCGTGGGTAAGTGGGTTCCACTGTTACCCCTGGAAAAAGTCAGAGGCCAGGAGGTCCTTAGAGGGTCCAGGCACAGGAGAAGAGATGATGGATTTTGAATTTCTAATCTGGGGATTTGAAAAAGAGGGGTTTAGTAGGCCAGAAGGTGATGATCAGAGAGAAGGAACTGGGATGACAGACTGGTGGGAACAGGGACAGAAACCAGTGGTGGTGGGGAAGACCATCTTCTAATCAGACTTGTGTACCCCAAGTAAAGGGCTGCAGACAGCCTGCTAATATAGATGATACATACCAGAAAGGAGAAAGAAAAGGGAGCTAAGGGGCTTGCTGGCAGTGGTAGATGGGAAAAACAACCACACACTGGCCCTCTCGTGGCATGAACATTCTTACAACAATGGCATTCCAAATCCTCCCAGCCAGAGGTAGAGTCTGTTCTCCACACCTTGGATGGAGGTTGGCCATGTGACTTGCTGTGGCCACTGGACATCAGCCAGTGCAACACAGACAGAGATGAGAATGCCTCTGTCCATCAGGGCTTGACCTCTTGCTGTCTTGCTGCACTTGGAACTCCAAGACCACCATGGAAAGGAGCCCAAGCTGGCCTTTTGTGGGTGAGAGGCCACGTGCAGAAGAACTGAGGCACCCCAGCTGACAATCTGTCAACCATCAGACATATGTCCAACCATCAGACATGTGAGTGAGGGCATTCGAGACTGACCAGCCCTCAATCTGACCTGCCAGTGGACCACAGACACATCCAAGACCCCAGCCACTGAGCCTGGCTTAGCCCAGAAGAATTGTGTGCAGACTAGCGAGAAACTGTAAAGTTTGGGGGTGTTTGTTACTCAGAAAAGCTTACTGATCCAGTCCTCTACTCAGAGCAGCTCAGCCCCAGAATATGATCTGAGCTGATTATCTGAAAGCCACTTCTGGTCCTGTGTAGAAGTAAGAGCTGCCAACTTCTACCTTGGTTTAAAGAAGGGTTGAAGGGCCATCCTTAGATCTCTAATCCTTTGCAAACACTTAGCATTTGACACACAAGTTCAAGTCAACCCACCAGCTGCATAATCAATGGTGACAGATGATAACACAGCTTCTACCCATCACCCAGGTCTTACAAATGGACTCAAAGAGGGTTTGTATGGATCACAAGGGAATAGATCAAAGACATACCAGATCTTCCCTGAGCCCACAGCTCCCACCACAGCACTTGCCAAGATGCAAGGCTTGTGTACTTGGGATCTTATTGCTTGTATTGAGATTAAGAAAGAAAAGATTCCTAATGGACCCCTGGCATCACAGTCCACACCAAGAACACTGATGCTGTGGCTAGTCCTAAGTGATAGGAGAGCAAAGGCCTCAGCTTAAAAACACATCAAAAGATTGTTCCACAACTGCTCAACTGAGTCTACATCACTGCATGAGGTTAGAGACAGCAAGTCCAAAAAAGTTCCCAACATCTGATATGTTCCTAATGTCACTTCTCTGTTCACCATCCCTTTTGTGCAGCTATAGACTATGGATCCTGAATATTTAAAACAACAATGGTGGAGCCCTACAAATGTGCTCTGCTGTTTTAATGAAAGTCAGACTAAGTCATCAGAATGTTGATCCGGGTTCAACAAACTAGGGTCTGTAGGTCAAACCCAGCCCATTGCCTGGTTGTGTTAATAAAGCTTTATTGGCACACAGCCACAGACATCCACTTATCGTTTATCTGAGGTTGCTTTCACACTACAGTAGCAGAGATGAGCTGTTGCTGCAGAAACCTTATGGCCTGCAAGGCCAAAAACACTATTGGGTCCTTTACAGGAAAAGTTTGCTGACACCTGAGTTAGTCTAATCCATTCAATTACATTTGGAGAAAGTGAGTCTCAAAGATGCTTTTTCACAAATGTGGAGCACAAGGGGGTTCAATACCAGCTTTTCTGACTTCCCACGGGGAGCTCTCTCCAGAGCACTTCTCAGCCAGAGTTACAGCACGAATAGCATTTTCTGGAATCTCAAAGCTTCAAACCGCAGATGTTGTGATTGGTAAAGCCAGACTCTCTATTCACCAGAATGTTGAATCTACCAGAACCCCCGCTGCTCAACACTGCCGGAAGCAGAGCTTTGGGAATGAATATTCCCAAATATTCCTGGTGGGAGTATTCCTGGTGGGGAACCCGGGCAGGACTGACCTGGTGATGATGGCCAGGTGGGGCGGGCTCATGCAGGCGCCCATGAACAGCACCACGTTCTCGTGCCGCGTCTGCCTGTAGGCCATCACCTCCCGCTTGAAGGCCTTGAGCTGGTCCTCGTTGTCCCTCTCAATGTCAATTAGCCGGATGGCCACCTCGCCATGCCAGCGGCCGTGGTACACCTGCCCGAAGCGGCCCTTCCCGATGAGCTCGCCGATTTCCAGCTGCTCGAAGGGGATGTCCCACTCCTGGAGGAAGATGCTGGTCTGGCTGGCCTTGCGTGGGAAGCTCCGGGCCGAGAGGAGGGACAGGTTCATCTCCTCAAAGTCGTCCTCCGACTCCTCGGCCTCGTCGTGGCCCTCCTCATTCTACAGCCAGAGCGAGAGAGGGGTCAGTTCCCATCAGCATCCCGCCTGCCCGCCAGGTCCCCACTGTGTATTGTTGGCTGGTGCACACGTGTCTCTCTCTAATTGCCCAGGTACGTTCTGTCTATCATTGTGCTGAAGTGAAGGGGCTGAAAGGGAGATCATCAAACTGAAGCTCAGAGATAGGAAATTCTGGGGGGCAGGGACCACCTATCCTGGTTTCCCAGGACTTTGCCCGTTTGGGGACAGATAGTCTCACACTTGGGAAACCAGCAGACAGGGATGGTTGGTCCCTGAGGGAAGTGCCTAGCTCTGGTCAGGCCGCCAGGCAGAGCAAGGGTTAAGAATCAGGTCTCTTGACTCCTAATATTCGATGCCCTCCTACTAGACCATGATGTTCTGACTTGTCTGGTTATTTATGTGGGAGTAAGAAAGACAACAGGCTGAAATACAGACACCCTATACACCTTCATATAACATGTGACAGTCCTCAACAGGGAGGGCCTTCGCTCCCTCGGAGGAATTTGAATTCATGAGGCAGAAACCAGGAGATGTCAGAGCTACTCGGCATAGGCCGGAGGCCCGGGGTTCCTGTGCAGCTGGGAGGGCAGGAGATACAAGAGTGAGAGGTTGAAAGAATGGGCTTAACAGTCAGACCGGATGAGCTGGAATCTGGCTGCTTTGTGACCTTGGGCAAGGTGCTTCACTTCTCTGGGCCTTCCTTGACTCATCATAAAGTGGGGCTAATGACATCTGCCCCTGGCGGTGGTGCGAGGTTTTCCGTGAGGCAAAGATCTGTTGAGTTCTTTGCACAGACCTGACTGCCTGTATGAAACAGCTTCCAGGATGGCTGAAAAAAAATACAGACTCCTGGGCCCCAGCCAGATTTTCTGAATCAGAAAATCAGCAGGCCAGATCCAGGACTCTGCATTTTCACTGCATATCCACATGACTCAGGCACACTTAGACGTGACCACTGCAACAGTGAGAAACTCCAGGCCTAAGGATCCGCCTTCCCCGCGTGGTGTCTGGGGGCACCTAAGGCTAGGGGGCCTGGTCCCTTGCCTTCTTCAGCTGGAATAGGCAAGCAGCAGTGGCCTGAGCCCAGTGTGGGTGGTACTGGAGGGGGAGGTGGTGGTGATTTTCAGGGGCTTGGAGCCTGACAAGACGGCCGGAGGAGGCCCCTTGGCCGGGTGCAGTCTCTCTAAACCCCAAACCTGAGCAAGCTACTCCCAAAGGCATGTTCAGGAGAAATGACATGGGAAATATGGCTTCTTTGAGGGTCACTTTCCAGCTACTGCGATCATTCTAGAAAAGGACATGATTTGTTCTGGGTACCCTGACTCTATTCCCTTCAGTTCAGGACAGACCAGCAGAGCCGAGGAGTCAGGGCTCTAGTTCTCACCCCAAAGACTTCGTTTATTCCTCTAGGAGTTCTGGCAGCTGGGAAGAGGCCCCAGAACATTCTTAACACCCTACTAAGCCAGAGACCCTGAGGCCCTCGTCCCCTCCTCTCACATATTCTTCAGAAAGTATTGGGGCACATCCCCCTTGGTACTCACTGGCCCTGAGCTGAATTTCCAACTAAGAATGCAGATCACTTGCCAACTTCTGCACAACTAGCTTTTCCGTGATGCACACCATGTTAACGGCCCATTAGGCTTGGCGCCAGGAGGGGCCCCTCGCTCATTAGTCGTCCTGGAGTTAGAACATCCATCAAGCAGGGCACTGTACCCCAGTCCACCCAAAGCCCTCTGCGTCATCAAAGACATCAATCGCCTTTGCCAAGTAGGCAGCCCCCGGAAAAAGCTGCTTCATTTGCTTCATCGCTCTCTGGTTCTCACCTCCGAGGTTGGCTCCACTTCAATTTGAAGTAATGGATTTCCTTCCAAGCTTTAAAGAAAGAAAAATAAACGTGACCCTTGGGTGAAATGATGGGTGCATGCATTGACTTGATCCATGTATGAAACATCTTAAAATGTGAAGTTCTCCATTAAGCCTTTTTCTCCAATTTCCCTTCACTGCTTGTGTCTAAAATAATCCATAACCTTGCCACCAAGGAGAGGTGCGCAAGGACACTGTTTTAAATGGACTTTCTGGTCTGCTCAGGGCTCATTTTTCTTTGTTGGTTTCCCCTAATCTAGCAATTTCTGTATAAATTGGCCTTATAAATTCCTTATAAAATGCCATGGATGGCAGGCAGGATCCGCAGAGCTCTAGGTGTTCCTTAGGAAAGGATTAATCAGATCTCTACAGTTCTGAATCTTTGGGAAGGATTCTTTGGCTGTTTTTGCTCATTCATTCATTCACCTATTTGATTAGAATTAAGAGTCAGGAACAGTGCCAGACCCTTAGAGGGATACAGCATTGAGACTGACATGGCTTCCTGACCTTAAGGAATATTTATATTACTAGTGCAGAAAGGTTATGAGTAACAAGGGTCAAAAGTTAGGTATGAACTGAATAAATGGATGGTGATGGAAATGCCCAAGACAGAGGATTACTGGATGAATTTGAAAGTTCGCAGTGTTTTGAATTGGACCTTGCCAATCACGTTCAGTGGAGATATGTGGGTGAGAATGAGGAGGAGACAGATTGTATTGGACTGGAAGACACAGGTGTGTGTGCGAGTGTGTGCATGCGTGTGTGTATCCCATGCATTCTTGAGCTCCTGAGCTGCAGTTGTGTTCTGAGTACGGGAACAAGCAGGGTATGGGAGCTGGGGGCACACACACCGTGAGTGCTAAGTGTCCACTGAGGACTGTGTGGGTATCATGGGATGTGCTCTGTGCAGGGGTTTGTTCTGTGTGCATGTGAGTTGGGTGCACATGCAGGGGATGTGTGGGCGTGCTGGAGCACAGGATACGTGAGGGAAATGCAACGCACAGTGTGTGTTAAAGAATTTGGTGGGGGGAGTGGGTTTTTAAGGTAGAGGATATTTCCGGAGTGAACTGGAACTGGTGGGAGAAAAGGATCACAATGGCCACCATGGCCCCTTCCTATTTCTCCAGTGGAAGCTTAGCAGATTCCCCCAACCCATCTCCTTATTTGAGGGGGGCTCCCCTATTCTGACCTTCAGACCGCACCAGGAAGCTACCAACCCTGCAGACAGGGTCAATCCACTTGCTGGAGAGACTCCTGGTGAGAGGGAGTCTGAAAGATTGTAAGAGCTCAAAGAAGAAGAAAGAAGTAGCATTTGCTGTCCTATTAACCAATAATTTATAGTACAGCTTCGAAAGGCAGAAACCACACGCTGGAAATCTGATGCCCCGGGGGAGATGGAACAATGCAGCTGGAGTCCCTCCTCACGCCCAACAGAACGGGCTGCCCTCCTCGGCTTGCATCAGGCGTGATTACAGCAGCCAGGGCTATTAAATGATTTCCCTGCTGCAAAGAGTCAGTTCCCGTCACTCCACGCACATTTAAGCAGATCGTGGGCACTTACTGACTTCGTTTTTCACTGGCACTCCCTGACTCTCAGTTAATAACCTGGAGTTCATCTTGCACAAATTGTGGAATTGGTTTATGTGCTGCAGAGAAACGATCTGGAGCTAGATGTCAGCACAATATCCCCCCGGCAAATGTACCATTTGGGTCTTTAACAAAGTGGGTAACATGGGTCAGAAAGGATGGAGCAGCTGCAGGAGCCGGGAGAAAAACCAGGTAGGCAAAAATGTGAGTTTGAAAAGATGTCAAACCAAAGTTGGGTTTTTAGCATGCCCTGGACTTGGGTCACAACCAAAGAAGTTATGGAAAGTGATTTCACTTTGGCTGCATGGGCAATAGAGTGCCTAGAAAGAGGGCTTGTATCCTAAGGATGCTAAAGACATCACACACAAAGATGTTCACTGCAGAACTGTTTATAACAGTGAAATATGGGAAGATGTAAGATCCAGCAGTGGAGAAACGGTTAAGGAAATCATTCCACATCAATATGGTATTTTAAAATCAATGTGTATGAAGAGTCTGGAATAGTATGAAAAATATGATGTTATAGCATTAAGGGATAAACAGAGCAGGATGGAAATTGCACAGTTTAGATCACAAGTATGTAAAATATGAATAGAGCATACTTCTAAGAGTGGTGCAATTATAAATTATTCTTTTTCTTTTTTTATAGAATAGTTTAAATTTCACAAAATAAGCTTGTTTTATTTTTGTAATGTTAGAAACCAGGGATCGGCAAATTTGCTGGGCCAGATAGTAAATATTTTAGAGTCTGCTGGCCACACAGCGGTCTCTATTGGAACGACTATCTCTGTTGTTGTAGTCCGAATGCTGCCATAGATAGCATGTTGTGAATAAATGGGCATGGCTGTGTTCCAATAAAACTTTATTTACAAAAACATGGGTCTGTCCGATTGGCTGTAAGTTACTGATCTCTAGTATAAACCTAAATTTTCCTCTTTAAACAGGGGATAATGATGTAGAATAACTGCCCTTCCATTAAGGTTTAGCTATTGCCTGGGGGAAGTTGTCTTTCTGATCACAGGAGGGTCTGGGGATCTGAAGGAAATGGTCTGGCCCCTGGAAGTCACACTTGATTGGCAAGACCAGAGACACAAGGCAGAAGTGGCTCAGGGGGACTAGCACTGGCCATCTCGGCCTGGGCTGTCATATTCTCTCCTCTCTTTGCCCAAGTTATTCCCTTGTCTCTATGGCCCCCTCAGGCTTTCCCCTCAACCCTGCCTCCCACCCCATCAATTCCAGGAAGAGGAAGAAAGAAGACAGGGATCCTGAGCAAACTGAAAGGCCAGGGCAGGGGGAGAGGTCTCTGTCCCACTTACATTGGATTTGAGGTCACTGGGTGCAGGATGACCTGGGGTGCCCGCGTCGGCGTCTCCGGCACCGGCACCACATCTGAGAGCCAAAGATTGGACAGTCAGAAACCAGACAAGGGGTCCACGAGCTCCCTCAAAAGCCTGATTCCTGGGACATGCCGGCAGCTGGAAACTTCTCAACAGATCAGGAGTCCCTGGCTGCCCAATTCCCTCTCTTCTTTCCCTGGCCACTTGAATTTACCTGCTGAGATGCATGAGTAGTCAAGATGACATCCTGAACAAAACTCCCCATCGGCACCTATGGGGCTGCCGGAGCCCCCAAGCCTCTGGCCTGAAGCACTCACTGAAGCATCATCTCTGGGTCCTCCTCACTCCTGAGTCCCCTTTGGGATGATGAGGCCTCTTGGTTTCATGTCTCCCATGCCTGATTCCAGCCCCTTTGACCATCTCTCCCCCACCATGGGGTTCTGGACCTCTCCCCACCCTTGCCCATCCTTGCACTGCAGACCACCCACTCAGGCCTTTCCATTTGTGCTTTGGGACCTCATTGGTGCTACTGAGTCCTTGGACTCCCCATCCTTTTTACCCTCCGCCTCCACAGCCAGTCGCTAGCCTGTTGTCTGGGTGGTTCCACCTGATCCTCTTTGGGCTCATCTACCCCAGCAACACTCACCGCTGTTCCCTCACAGCAGCTGCCATGCCTCAGTGGGCTCGCTTGGAAGAAACTGAGCTCACAGGAAACTCACCTGGGAAGATGAACTGCTGCCTGTATTTGTAGTAGTGGGACGCTTGCAAAAGAAAGAAAATACCACAGTGAGTGCCGCCCCAGAGTTGGCCCTTCAGGTAACAAATGGGGCTCCTGTAGCCACCCTGTGGTCCTCTGCCCACCCCTGACAGTTTCCAGACTTCTGCAGACACCCCGAATTCTAAGGGACTGAGAACATGTGTAAAGAATACAGAAACATTCAAGCCAACCCTCCCATTGAAACTCCCTAAAGACAGAGGACCCCACCTTGGAGAGCCATCCTGAGCACCATCTCATCTTTGTTAAATGCATAAAGACACACACGTAGAGAGAAAAAGCCTCTAAACCCACAATCTAACACATTAATTTTCTCCCTTCTGGCAGAGTGATTATAGTGGCTTAAGAAAATCCTTTATGACCACAATAACGTATCACCTCACAGTTAGGATGCCTATTATCAAAAAAGACAAGAAAATGACAAATATTGGTAAAGATGTAAAGGAAAGGAAACCCTTGTGCACCCTTAGTGGGAATGTAAATTGGTGCACCCACTGTGGAAAACAGTGGGCGGCTCCTAAAAAAGTAAAAATTAGAACTACCAGATGATCCAGCAATCGCACTTCTGGGTATGTATCTGAAGGAAAAGAAATCAGCATCCAAAGTTATGGAAATAACCTAAGTGCCCATCGATAGACAAATGGATAAAGAAAACATGTGTGTGTATACACACACACACACACACACACACACACACACATACATACATACACAATTGAATACTATTCAGCCGTGATAAATGCTGTTTGTGACAAAAGGGATGGGCCTTGAGGGTACCATGCTAAGTAAAATAAATCCGATGGGGAAGATAAACAGTACAATCTCACTTATATGCAGAATCTAAAAAAAAAAATCAAACTCACAGAAACAGAGATCAGATTTGGGACTGCCAGATGGGGGTGGGGCCAGGAGCACTGGATGAAGGTGGTCTATGTGTTTCCTCTATGTGTTTCCCATGTTTTTCTAAGTTTCTGCACTGAGCATTGTATTGGTTTTCTTTGGGGCTGCCGGAGTTTGTTGCTGCTGTAACAAATTATCATAAATTAGATGGCTTAACACAAATTTATCCTCATAGAGTTCTGAAGGTCAGAAGCCTGAAAACAGTCATAGGCGGCTTGTTCCTTCTGGAGGCTCCAAAGGAGAATTTTATCCTTGCCTTTTCCAGCTGGAGAATCTACCTCCATTTCTTGGCTCACGCCCTCATCACCCCAGTCGCTGCTTCCATCCTGAGGTCAACTTCTACTGTCTTTGATCGCCTTGTCTCCCTCTTATAAAAGATCCTCATAAAAAAAAAATAAAATAAAATAAAAGATCCTCATGACTGTGTTTAGAATCCACCCAGACAATCCAGGGTAATCTTTCCACTTCAAGATCCTTAATTCAGTAACAGCTGCAAAGTTCCTTTAGCTGTGTAAAGTAACGTATTCACAGGACCCAGGATCAGACCATTATTCTGCCTAGCAAAGGCACAAATTAATTTCTGTATCTAAAGAAAGATAATATAAAAGAAAATTCCTCAGATTCACTGCTGATTTTCCTAGAATTCATTTTACTTTCCGTCTGTGTACTGGAGGCCAGTTGTTCTGGACATCCCCAAGGTTTCCAGTGTTATCACTGCTCCAGTGGGGTGGAGAACCTGGATCGGGGGCCAAGAGGGCAGGGCAGGGGACAAGGGGACAGGGGCAGGGGACAAGTCACACAGAGTTTTATATCCTCAAGTAAAGGCAGTGAGCAGGGATGGGCTCAGATATGAGTCTGAGCTGGTGGATACACTTCCAGAAACAGTTTTATCCATTCAGGGACAAGCTGGCTCACCAAGAAATCAGTACAGTGGCTCCAAACCTGGAGTCCAGAAGCCGATCCTGTAGGGTTGAATCCGTGTTCCTCCTTTGATTGCCTGTGAAAGTTTGGGCATCTCTCTCCAAGTCTCAGTTTCCAGATATGTGTAATGGGGACCAATAATAATCTCTCCTACATAGGGCTCATCATTACATGAGATGAGAGCTCAGGGATGATGCAGAATCAGGGTTAACGGCAATGCATAAGCTGGTATCTTTCTAAGTTCTCTTAACTAACAGACAGAATGCTTTATAATTCATAGACAGAGTTTCAAACAACTCAGTCATGAGCTGGCCCTGAGGGTGGAACTGGTTTATAAAGCTTACCCCCATCCCAGAATGGACAGCAACTTCTGGTATTCAGGATCCAAGCACCTGGCTTGGAGCCTTGCACCCAGTCAGTGAACTGCTCATGTTTGTTGAATTACTCAAGTCTCTTTTAGCACAGCAACCCCCCAAGTATCTTAGCTAGCTGGAACCCAAATGGATGCATTTTTTGATTCTGGAAAACAAAGTACCCAGTTTGGGCAGCAACTCATTCAAGGTTACAGAACACAGCTTTAAAAGAAATCTGACCTCCATGATATCAGGGACCCTTTTCCCATTAGATAACTTAGGTGTTTTTTTTTTTTTTTTTTGCATTTGGACATTTTATTAGTCAACAAGGACTAAAATTTAAAAAGAAAAACTACCTGGGATTCTCAAGAGACTTAGCTTATCTCTTCCCTCCCGAACTGGAACTGGGGATTCAGTGTCTGCAGAAAAGGTTAGCTGGCAGTTAAACATTCTTTTAAAGAGGCGGGGCTGGTGATGCAGAATGGGTGTCACTCTGAGAAGGGACAGGGGTCCAGCAATGGGACGCCCGGCAAATGCCTCCACACACAGCCTCCGACTCCTGCCAGGACCCTTCCGTGGCCTGAGAACAACTCGTTCCTGATGACTGACAGGGAGAGAGTCTTGGGCAGAGGAGGAGGGGAAGGGTGCTGTGAGCCCCGCCTGATCTTGCTGATGACAGACACCAGAGAGAAGCAGGTCAGAGAGGCAGATGATGACTCTGAGTGGCTCCTGGCTGTCTGGTACCAAAGAGAGTTCGGGAACTGAGAGGTTGCAGGTGACCAGAGGTCAGAGAGACAAACAGGCCACTTTCAAGGCTCTTCCACTCTCAAGGCCACATTCCCTCCCTATGGACTCCTCAGAGAGCAGCCTCAGTGGCCATCTGAAAGAAAGGATCTAGAAGGAAGGTGGAAAGATCAAATCATCCCCTGCCTAAACCATGCAATTCCCTGCAAGGCCCCACCAGGCCTCAGCCCTGCAGCTCTGAGCCTTGCCTGGTGCCTTGGTTATGGGCACTCTGAGCCATCAGTCACATGTTTCCAGCTCTTTCTGGTAACAGGGCCTTTACATGTGCTCCCCTCTGTCTGCCTGAACAACCTCCCTCCTGCCTTAAGCTGCCTCTGACATTTCAGCCTCTTGACTTTGCTCATAGCACTGTTCTCTCCTCACAGCACTCACCACAATTTATAATCCTATTTTCGTGTGTCTGTTTGCTAGACTAACACCTGTCTCTTCCACTAAGCTATAAACTCAATGAGGGCAGAGACTGTGACAGGCAGAACAAGGCCCTTCTCCCCCAACTCCATTCCCAAGACGGCCACATCCTAGTCTTAGGAACCCAGGAATATGTTACCTCACATGACCAAGGGGACTCTGCATATGTTAAGTTGAGGATCCTGAGATGAGGGGATTATTCTGGATTCTCTGGGTGAACCTTGAGTATAATCACAAGGGTCCTTATGAGAGGGAGGCAGGAGGATCCAAGTCAGAGGATCAGAGGAGGAGATGTGACAACGGAAGCGGAGGTTGGACAGATGCAGGGCCATGAGCAAAGGCACGCAGGCGGCCCTTCAGAAGCTAGGAAAAGGCAAGGGAATGGATTCTTTCCCAGAACCTCCTAAAGGAACCAGCTCTGCAGACACCTTGATATTGAGCCCAGGGAAACTGATTTGGGACTTCTGACTCCTTAACTGTAGAGTTGTAAACTTCTGCTGCTTGGAGCCACTAAGCTCATGGCAATTTGTTACAGTGGCAACAGTGAACTCATACAGGGCACATCTGATGTGTACCTTGCTCCTTACCCAGTGCCTCAAACAGCACCTGGTATATAGCGGATGCTCAATAAACATCCGTTAAAGAAATGAATGGGTGGAATGCCGGGCCAGAGACAGTTTAAAGAAAAAGACCCTGCAGTTCTGGGAGGTAAACGAGCCTCAAGTCACGTGTTCAGTCATTCATTCACTCAACAAACATTTAATTAGTGCCTTCAGCAGTCAGCACTGGGCTGGGCTTTGGGTGTAGAGTGGCAGGTGACGCAGATGAGTTTCCTAGTGTCATGGAGCTGACTTTCTGGTGGAGGAGACAGTAAACACGGCACCAGGTTACTCCAAAGGAGGAAGGCGTTTGAACACTTTAGTCTGAGGAACCCACACAACAGTCCCTTACAAAGTCCCTTCATGTACCTTCCCACAGCAACTGTCATACAAACGGGCAGGTCAGACCCATTTTACACATGAGAAACTGAGGCCTAAACAGAGTCAGTGCCATAGTCAAGGCCACAGAGGTGGGAGAGGGCAAATCTGGGATCCAAACAAAGCCCTCCACCCTTCACTGTGCCACGTTCAACATGGTACCAGGATTCTGAAGGGAGTGGCAAAGAGCAAGGGGGTCCACCCAACCAGCAGAGCACAATCCCAGATCTGTGAAGGGTGTCCTTCACGGGCCCTGAGGTTAACAGTTAAGCCAAATGCCTGTTAACCACACGGCCTCTTTTTGAAAAGAATGTTCTAGAGTAACCAGTGCCAGGGGCATTGTTATACCTAGGTGTTAGCTTGAATTATCTTCAGAAAACTCAACATCTGGCAGGAAACCAGAGCCAAAGCTCCTTTCCCATCAACAGAGACTCAGTCTGGAGTATGTAACAGGTGACCGGGGCCTTGTATGAACAGAATAGATGCCTGTCACCCTGGAGGAATTTCGCCAAAACCGCCTAAGGCAGGCGGCAGGGGTGGGGGAAGGTCTGGCTGTCCTTCTAGAGGGTGAAAGTGAAAGTGAAGTCAAGTCCGACTCTTTGCAACCCCGTGAAGTGTAGCCCACCAGGCTCCTCTGTCCATGGGATTCTCCAGGCAAGAATACTGGAGTGGGTTGCCATTTCCTTCTCCAGGGGATCTTCCCAACCCAGGGACTGAACCCAGGTTTCCCGCATTGCAGGCAGACGCTTTTACCTCTGAGCCACCAGGCAAGCGTCCTATTTTGTTTTCTATGTCAACACTGCATTTTATTGTTATTATTCAGTTATAAAACGGATGCATGTTTCTTGCTGTTATATACACTACAGAAGTGCATAAAATAAAATTCCTCTTCTTAGAAAGAACACCTGCCATGAAGTCTCGCAGACAATTGTCTGCATATACAAACACATACACACACACACACAGGTATAAATATATACATATAAATACATTAAATCATTTTACAACAAATAGGTCCAGTGCTTTTGCAAATCACGTATTTTCCACTTAAAAAGATATTATGGATTTCTTCCCATGTCCAGGATATTTACAAAGAGCTACCCCATTCTTTTCAAGGGCGGCTGAGTATTTGGTTTTACAGATATAGTACAGTGTATTCAAACACTCCCCTCCTGATGGGCATTTGGGTTGAGTCCAGATTTTTCACTGCTGCCAAAAAAAATCGTTATAGATCCCTGTGCAAACACTTCTGTGTATAAATTCTTAGAAGTGATACTGCTGGTCCAGGGAATGTACATTTGAAACACTGACAATGCCAAATTACCTCCCCCAAAGTTTAATTCCTACTCCCAATTTCAGGGTATCTGGGGACCTCATCTTTATTTCCACAATTCTGGTTAGGGCATAATACTTAGCAGTGGTAGCCACGGTAACTTGCTAATCCTGTGTTTAATCTAATAGTGATGAAAGCAGCTCACCTTCGGTTAGCTCTCGGATGAGACCGGTGCTCTGCCAAGTTTTGCACATGTATGGTAATGTTGAGCCCTTTGAGGGTTCTACAAAGTAGGTACTATTATTATCCCCACTGCACAGATGAGGAAACAGGGGCACAGAGAGGTCAGTAGTTTGCTCAACAGCACATAGATATTAAGTGATGGAGCTGGGATTTGAACCCAAGCAGCCTAGTTCCAGAGCTCACACTGTTTTAACTGCTGTTCTAAAGCGCCTTCACCCAGAGGACCCGTTAGTCCACTCCCCAAAGAGGGTCAGGGCACTATTGGGACCAGCCATGGAGTAGATGCAGACCCGCTGGCAGGCTGGCATAATAATTTGGTCAAGACCCCTCCCCAGGGTTCTGACTGACAGGATGAAGGAAATAAGGATCACCCCTGGCGACTCCAGATGCCAGCAGAGTGTCCTAGAGATAAAAGAGTGCTGGTGTTTTGATGCACGGTTCCCCCTTAAGACGTCCTTTGCCAGCTCCGTGTCTGTAAACAAGCAGCAATGGTTACAAGGCAAATAGCCCTGAAGTGAGTATCTTGGGTGAGGGGTGGAACAGCTCTAGGAAAGCATCCAGACTCTTCCCTGCTGAGATTGAGGGGGGAGGGGTCTAAGGGGTAAAGGGGGTGTCAAAGGGCTTTTTTCCCATTCGCCTCCTTCCGCGGAAGTGGAAATGGCTGGGGGTGCTGGTGGGAACCCTCGTTCTACGGAAACACTGGGCACTGTTGCCTGGTTGACTCTAAGGCACTTACTGAGACGGTTCCAACTGATGATTCCCGTTATGGTCCTTGTTGGCTGCCAGGTGAGAGGCCCTCACACCACAGGTACGAGGCTGCCTCGGGATTGGACTTAACCAAAAAAAATTCCTCATGATGCAAGTCTTTAAGACGCACTCTATCCCTTCGGATGCAGCCCAGATCAAAGCGGTGCGGGCAGGTGACATGAGCAGCTTATGCTCAATGGGTGGGTGTATCTGGGTGTTGCCTAAACGTGGGGCTGAGTCTTCGTTTCCCAGATATCCTCTCGTGGCTGGGTAGGCTTGGAGATGTGACCTGTTACTGAGGACCTGGGGTTTTTTTCTTTCCCCCTGTGAGGAAGCTCTCTGGCTCAAGAGGAAACCAACCCCTAGACCAGCACTGTCCAGTGGAACTTCCTGCAACGGTGGGAAGTGGTCTACACCTGTGCTGCCCAACATGGTGGCCACCAGCCACTAGTGGCTCCCAAGCACTTGGAATGTGGCAAGCGTGACCAAGGAATTAAAATTTTAATTGTATTTATTTTTAGTTCATTTAAATTTAAATAGGCACGTGTGACTAGTCTGTACCATATTGAACAACATAGAGCTAGACTTTGCTCCCAACTCGTCAAACCAGACCTCATCCCGCCAGCCTCCGTCTTGAAGTCAGCTATGGTGCCACAAATATGGCTGAGCTGGAAGTGTCCTTGAGGTTGGAGAACAGGAGGTGGGCTGGGCTGAGCCCTGGAAGGGGTGGGAAGACACTCAGGTCTGTCTCACCTGAGAGCTGAGAAAGATCCCTTTCGTAAGTCCAAGAAGCCAGAACACCACACGAGGGCTTCTCCATTGTCTCATAGCCCAGCACATGGTCTCAGGTCAGCGGCGGAGTGGCCTGGAGTTTGTGAGCTGGAAGACCCTTTGGGGTCCTCTTGTCCACCGGCATCCCTTCAGAGGTGTGAAAACTGAAGCCAGAGGTCACAGGGCAGGGGCATGAGAGAGCTGGCTATTGACTCCTGGACGCCAGCTCACTCTTTCGGAGTCCTGTCTTGATGTCTGCGCAGACTCAGGACGCAGCCCTGCTCAGGTGTGTGGGCCCTGAGATCCTTAGCACAGGATCCCGTTGCCAGTTTCAACTGATTTAGCTCTTCTTTTTTTTGGCAGCACTAGGTCTGAGCTCTTCTTAGATCTTCACTCTTCATTGGGGCATGCGGGCTCATTAGCTTTCAGTGTGCAAACACTTATTTGCAGCATGTGGAATCCAGTTTCCTGACCAGCATTTGAACCCAGGCTCCCTGCATTGGGAGTATGGAGTCTTAGCCACCGGCCCACCAGGGATTTTGCACTTAAGGCAATGTCCAGCTCCAGAGCAGATGGCTCCCCCTGTGACTCAGACTTAGGTAGAGACCCTGGGCTGCTGCTTCCCAAAAGACAGAGTCTCTGAGAGTCTCCTTACCTTCTGAGCCTCGGTTTCCTCATCTGTAAAATGGAGCTGATCCTACTTACCTTGTGACTGCTCTAAAGATCACATAAGGGACTATGCAGCAGTTGCCCTGCATATGGTAAGGCTTAATCCATACGCTGCCAACTCAACACCTTTCACGCGGACTGGCCTGGACACGGCCCTGGCACGAGCCCGACTGCTCACCCCATGACCTCCCACACGCAGGAGGTACCTGGCAGGCTGAGATTCTTCTGTTGCCTTGTGCACTGTGGAGAAGGGTGTAGGGGAGAAGGCGGCGTGGCGCTGGGCGGGAGCGGGGGCGCTGGCGAGGAGGGCGTGGAGGATGTCGTGGACGAGGGGTTGCTGCTGGAGTCCGGCTGGTAAGGAACAGGGATGTGGTCCTGAAGAAAGAAAACAGGGCGGGGTGAGGGCAGGAGCAGGCGGAGACACTGCAGCAGTGAGGCTGAGCTGCCCGGGAAGACCACCACCTCTGCATCCTCAGTGCCTCCTCTGTTTTCCTCAACCACCAGACAACCCCCAGCAGAATCCCACCTGCCTCCCCCACCCCACCGGGTTGCATCCAGCTGTGGAAGGCAGTCGCTCGAGTCAAGTTCCTGCCCACTGCCTGGAGCCTGGGCTGGAAGGTTACCACGCAATGAAAGCCAGGCGGGCGATAGCCACACTCCTCGGGCCTCTTTGATTTTGGAAAGTCCCATGCCGAGGTGCCCAGAGAGCTCTTCCCGTCCTAACGCCTCTCCTCCCGAGTGTTTTATTAAAGAATCAACAGCCTGACAGCTCAGGAGAGAGTGCGAGAGCCAGCCTGCAGCATCTTTGCTCGAATCTCGGTTGGAATCAGCACAGCCTCCTCTGGCCAAGATGAAGACAGAATCTGTGTGCACATCCCCAGAATGGCGCTGGCCAGGGTGGGGCCAGTAGCCATGCAGTGGGCTGAATACTGTCTCCCCTCCAAGACACGTCTACTCAGAATCGTAGTAATTGACCTAATTGTGATGGGACCATCCTGGATTTGGGGTGGGGTGGGTGCATAAAATCCCATGTCAAGTGTCTTTATGAGAAACAGGAAAGGAAAGACACACAGAGGAAATGGTGCTGTGAAGACAGGGGTGGATGGGGACTGATGCTTCTAGAAGCCAAGAAGTGCCAAGGACTGCCGGAGCCACCGAAGGTCAGGAGAGGGGGATGGAATGGATCCTCCCTTGGAGTTTTCCTAAGGAGCCAGCCCTGCTTGACACCTTGACCTCAGGCTCCTGGACCCCAGACTGTGAGAGAGCAAATGGCTTTTGTCTCAGCTACCCGGTTTGCAGTAATTTGTTTCTGCAGCTCCAGGAAAGTAATAAGAGCAGAATTCCGAGTGAAGAAAAGGGAAACACAGCCACCTGTTCCCCATGCATTCTGAACAAAATGCCTAACCTCACCATTCCTCAGTTTTGCCCTCTGTAAAATGGGAATAAATACTAGCAAACCTCAGCATCCCAGGAAAGAGGTTCCTGCCTCTCAAAGTTGGCAGAGCTAAGCATTCTCAGGGGTACCTTAATCTGTTCACTCACAGCACATGGATAATTTGGTCCCTGAATCACTCAGAGCTCCACCACTCAGCATGGCTCCAGGTACCCAAGGATGGTTTTGTGTGATCTGATTTTGTCAACAGGTGTGTTTACCTGCCAAACTCCAGAGTCTGTATAGCAAATACCAACGAGCATAGAAGGGTGGAGGGTGGAGGGTGGGGAACAGACATTCCTCATCTGGAGGCCCAGTGGGTGCTCAACCGGGTTGTGCATGCCCCCTTCCCAGAGGTCATTCCACTCCCATGAGGTCATACTGCCTCCACATCAGTGACCTCCCTACTTCGAGCTTCAGTCTCTCCTCGTCCTTCATGTGGGCTGAGAACACCCACTGTGCGGCTCTGTTGTGAAGTTTAAGGTGATGTATGTACCTAAATCCCTAGCACTGGGATAAGGCATTTTGTTATCAATAAATGGAAGCAATTATATTTGTGACAGCCTTTATTTTTGCAATTAAGCTTTCAATTTGAGATAGCTGCAGTTTCGTATGCTGTTTTAAGGGATCCCAGTCAAAGCTGTGCTTTTTCCAGTAGTTACATATGGATGTGAGAGTTGGACCATAGAGAAAGCTGAGTGATGAAAAATTGATGCTTTCCAACTGTGGTGCTGGAGAAGACCTGAGTCACTTGGACTGCAAGGAGATCAATCAGTCCTAAAGGAAATCAACCCTGACTATTCATTGGAAGGACTGATGCTGAAGCTCCAATACTTTGGCCACCTGATGCGAAGAGCCAACTCACTGGAAAAGATCCTGATGCTGGGAAAGATTGAGGGCAGGAGGAGAAGGGGGCAACAGAGGATGAGAAGGTTGGATGGCATCACTGACTCAATGGACGTGTGTTTGAGCAAATTCCGGGAGGTAGTGAAGGACAGGGAGAACTGGTGTGCTGCAGTTCTCGCGGTCGCAAAGAGTCAGACGTGACTTAGAGACTGAACAGCAACAATGCATTCTTATTTAGTTTTTTCCAATGATAACATCTTGCAAAACTAGGGTACAATAAAATGACAAGCCAGACACTGAATTGATACAGTCGAGATACAGAACATTTCCATTACCAGGATCCCTCATGCTGTCCTGTTCTAACTACACCCATTTCCTTCTCTCTCCTCACAACCCCTCCCTCCCATCTTTTCTCCCCGGCACCACTAATCTAGTCTTCATTGCTATAATGTCATTTCAAGAATGTTCTATAAATTGAACCATACAGTACGTAATCTTTTTGGATTGGCTTTTTTTTCACTCAGAATGGTTCTCTGGAGATTCACTCAAGTTACTGCATGCAACAATGGATTGTTCCTTTTTATTGCTGAGTGATATTTCATGTATGGATGTACCCAGTTTATTTGATCAACCATCTACTGAAGGACAGGTAGGTTGTCACCCCCTGAGGCTCTTGTGGATCAAGCAACTACAAACATGCCCTGGACAAAGTCCTATTCCAGGCAAGGTCATGCTCTAGTTCATTCCAGCCACCTTCCACGCAAGACCACCTTGGAGGTAATTCTGATCTGATTTTAATAGTAAGGTATCAGGAGGCCAGCCTTCTTGCTCCATCCTAATTTACCTAATGGTAATTACATGTTCCTGGCAACAGACTTGTTAATGTAAGGAAAAATAAGGCAGTGACATGTGGGCTAAGGTTTATGTGGCTGGGCTGTGAAGCTACCACACAGTCAAAGAGGGCACAGGAGGTTTTCAGAGGAAGTCAGTGACTGTGTCAGTAGAGGGATAAGGGGAAATGAAAGTCAGGCATCTATCCATCCTAGCAAGACTCTCTTCTTTGAACTTCTACTCATAGATGGGCAAAGAAGTTTCCATAGATGCTCTGCAAAAAAAAAAACATTATCCTTATTTAAAAAGCATAAAGGTTTGTGCTAAAAACAGTGTCCCGCTAGGCATACAGATCATGCTCAAATGACAGAGCACGTTTAAATGAACATGTTGGTTCATGATGCACACATTCAGGCTGGACCTGGGCTCGCATCACTTCCTCTTCTCATTCCCACAACGACTGCCATAGTCACATCAAATGGCCCACAGTTCCCAACACAAACCAGGCTATTTCACATCTCCAAGGCTTGGGAGATGTTATTATTCCTGCTTGGAATGGGCTTCTCTGGTGGCTCAGATGGTAAAGAATCTGTCTGCGATGCAGGAGACCTGGGTTTAATCCCTGAGTCTGGAAGATCTCTTGGAGAAGGGAATGGGTACCCACTCCAGTATTCTTGCCTGGAGAATTCCATGGACAGAAGAGCCTGGCAGGCTGCAGTCCATGAGTTCACAAAGAGACTGAGTGACTAACACTATCTTCCCAGCCTTGTCCAGTCGGCCTGGAAGATGCCTACTCTTTCTTCAAAATGCAGCTCAGATTGCCCCTCCTCCATGAAGCTCCCCTGACCTCCCACTCAACCAACCAGGTCAGCACGTTCCTCCTCCTGGGAATGGCCCTGCCTGGTACTAGCTTGCTCTGGTACTGGTCTTGGCTTTTGCTGTTGCTTCAACACCATCACTTCTCAGCTTGCTTGTCTGTCTTTGTCCTCAAGGCTACTGCTACTGCTAAGTCACTTCAGTCGTGTTCGACTCTGTGTGAGCCCATAGATGGCAACCCACCAGGCTCCACCATCCCTGGGATTCTCCAGACAAGAACACTAGAGTGGGTTGCCATTTCCTTCTCCAATGCATGAAAGTGAAAAGTGAAAGTGAAGTCGCTCAGTCGTGTTCGACTCCCATCGACCCCATGGACTGCAGCCTACCAGGCTCCTCCACCCTTGGGATTTTCCAGGCAAGAGTACTGGAGTGGGGTGCCACTGCCTTCTCCAGTCCTCAAGGCTAGAAGCTCCCTATTCTCATCGTGGTCCCTTGAAAAATGTGTGCTAGAGGAAGGAAAATAGAAAGAAATGAAGAGAGGGATGGATAAGGAGAGAGAGAGGGAAGAAAAGATTTATGTCCTCCTACTAGACTGTGCCTTATTTATCTTGGAATCTGCAAAACTTAGCACAGAAACAAAAACATAAGAGGTGGCTAATAAATGTTATATGTATCAGTGAATGGAAAGGAAGGAAGGAGGGAAGGTGAGACAAAGAGAGGGAGGCAAGAAGAAGTTGTCTTTATGGAGGAAACAGTTGAGGCAGGAATTCAGTCTCTTTCATATCTGAGGCTCAGGGCTGATGTGAATCAACAGAATCAGCAGAAGAGAAATGTGCACATAGTGCCCACATTCCCCAGCAGAACAGCTAAATGGGAGGGGAAACTCCTTCCTTGGGCCAGACCCAGATCTGTGTCCCAGTAGGAGGTTGTCTTCCGTCAGAGGGAAACTCAGACTCTCTCAGATCATGCAGGGAAGGGCTAATGGCGTAATTCCTCTTTCTGAGTGCAGCTAAAATGTGGAAACATCCTTCAGAAACCATCCAGCACCCCATTTCATGTTGTAGATGGGGATGCTGAGACTCAGACATGGGGGCGATGTGCTGGAGTCATACAGAGAGTTAGTGGCCCAGGTCCCCATCTCCAGCCCAGAAGCAGAAACAGAAGGCTGAACCAAGTATTGAGAACTCACATCTGACTCTGAGAATCAAACAAAGCATGTTCGCTTCCCAGGTTCCCCTTCAACCAGCTGTGCACTGACTTTGACATGGCAGTAATAATAACTCTCTCCCATGGAATCTGTCTCCTAGGGAAACTGTCCCCACCCCCCAACCCAAAAGTAGTAGTAGTAGTGTTAGTCGCTCAGTCGTGTCTGACTCTTTGCGACCCCATGGACTGTATAGCCCGCCAGGCTACAGTTCACGTACATTCCTCTGTCCATGGAATTCTTCAGGCAAGAATACTGGAGTGGGTTGCCATATCCTTCTCCACTTCCAACCCAACAGAGTCTCCTAAACAGCCTTACTTGTCTTGTGACCTCCAAAGCCCACTCCCAACTCAGGACCAAAAGTCAGGGCATCACAGCAGCTGGTTAATGACCTATGATACCTGGAATAAACAGATGAGTGGGTCTAAGAGGAAGAATAGCAGAAAGCAGAGCAAAGGTGGAGAGGAGATGAGGTTGAAGGGGACAGAAGAGCCACAACAGGCCAGAAAACAAATCAGCTGAGGTAACAAGGAGCAGAAGTGCTTCTATGGCTGCAGAAGTGAAGATGGAAAGAAAAGATGAGAGCAGAGGATGAGGAAAACAGTCAACAGTAACAGACCAGAGGGGACCCACAAAGAGTAGCCAACCACTGTCATGATGGAGGACCAGAACAGTGAGCCATGGTCTTGCTGGGGGTCTGAGCTGCTGACCTGAGCACAGTTCTGTCCTCTACATCCAGTTTCATGAGCCCTAGCTCCTTAACCAGGATTCCTCTTTCTCTTATTGCCCCATGCCCAATCCTTCCAAGAGACAGTTCCTGGTGCTGAGCTAGCAGAGATGAGGCTCTGTTCCTTGCAACCAGCTGAAAAGGACAGCGAGTAGGCAGCCACTCCAGAAAGCTTCCCTGCAGTGGGCAGATATTCAGCTTCGGACACCCAGATAGGTGGGGCTTTTGATGCCTTGATGTGGAAGCATGCGCCTTACAGACTAGACCCCTCAGGAGCCGGCAGATGCTCCTGCTGCTGTCGCTTCTCCTCCATCTCCTCATTCTCCTCCATGTCCTCCGTCCTCCACATCCTTCTTCTTTCTTCCATTTCCTCCTCCTGCCTCTTCTTTCTTCTTCCTATTCTTGTTCCTCCCCCGTCCTCTTTCTCTTCTTCCCCCTCCTCCTCCACCCCTTTTCTTCCTCCTACTCCTCCTTCTGTTCCTCCTTCTCCTCCCCACTGTCTCTTCTTCATCCCTGAGCTCTTCCATGCCCTGAGGATCCAGTGTCAGGACTAAATCCCTTACATGTATCACTGCACCAAATCCTCTCCACAACCCCTGAAACATCTACTATTAGAATGCCTATTTTACACAGGGGGAAACAAAGGCAGAAGGATCTTGGTTCGGTCACAGAGTGTACGAAGAAACTGAGTTTCAAGCCCAGACCTTCTGATTCCAAAATGCACATTCAAACCATTAGGCTGGGTGAACAGGCTAGGTTTTTATGAAGCTAGATTGACAGAGCTAGACGAGAGAGGAGACAGAGCAACGAAAAGGAAATCCTCAGACCAAACTGGCTCAGATATCTATTGCACTAACCACATCATTGCCTGACAGAAAGAATCTGTGTGAAGCTAGTGAGAACAGAAGTAGGGGGAAAAAAATAACCCAGTTCTCTGATAGCTCCTGTCCACCTTCATGCCAAAGCCACTTTCTAAATAGAGGTTAATTTATTTCTCTTATCAAATTCTCCTGCTGGCAGACAAGCAGAACAATGTCAGAGTCACCGATCTATCTGACCCATGTTTCTGTCCCACCTGACACCAAGAGGCTCACTGTGTCTATAAAGCCAGAGAGAAAGGTCTCAAGATGGCTCTGAGCCACTCACCCCTCAAGAGGTCAAAAAGGAAAGGATGGTTATAGTTACTGCCCAGGAGCCTCACCACCGGAACCCCATAAGCACCCCAACTCCAGAAGGGGGAGACCCTCCCCTAGAGACCTACGTATTTTACCAAAAAATAAAGGAAAAGTGGACCCAGCCTGACACTGTGATTAGAAGCGCAAGATTTAAGCCTATAAAAATAGCTAGAATTTCCTGGACACGTATCCACATGCCAGGAACCTCTCCCAAGTGCCTTGCCTTACACTGATTATTTCATTTCATCCTCACAGCCATTCTTAGGTTGGTACTCTTCTTGCTCAGCAGGAGACATTTAAAAAATGTGGCCACAAATTCCTGGGACTCTTCCCACTGACAAGTGGGGCCATGCCTCCTCCCCTCAAATCTGAGTAGGCTTGCGACTGCTTCTATCAGTACAGTACAGCAGAACCCACACTGACAACCCGTGGCTAGTGACAAGCCAAGACAGTGCTTGGGGCTTTTATATCGCTAGGTTACAAAAGCCTCACAGCTTCCAGCTTGTTGGATGAGAAAGTTGCTCTGCAAGCCCTGAGGTGCCGTGTAAGAAGAGCCTCACTACCCTGAAGCAGCCATATCGTGAGGAAGCCCAAGCCACAAGGCAAGACTGTGTGTACTTGCTCTCAAAGAGACCCTCTGTTGAGTTCAGCCTTTGACTCATCCCAGCTCAGACATGTGAGTGAAGGAGCCTCTAGATCAGGGGTTGGCAAGTTTTTTCTCTAAATGGCTCATTAGTACACATTTTAGGCTTTGTGAGCCAGTGATCTCTGTTGTAACTGCTTAATTCTGCTGTTGTACTTTGAAAGCAGCCATAGAAAATATGAACGTGGCTTGTTCCAACACAACTTAATTCACAAAAAAAACAAGCTGTGAGCTAGATATGGCCTGTGAGCCATAGTTTGCCAATCCCTATTCTAGACGATTCCAGCCCCCAGCTGCATCAGCTTTCCCAGTTGAGTCCCTGGGCATCATGAAGCAGAAACAAACCATCCCCACTGTACTGCTTTCCAGATACCTGACCCACAGCCTCCACAAGTGTAATTAAAAAGCTGTTGATGTCCACCACTAAGTTTGAGGTTATTGGTTTGCACAGCTGTGGATAACTGGAACATGCCCATTTTACACATAGGAAAGCTGAGGCTCAGAGATATTAAGTAACTTGCCCAGAGACTCTAAGAGACAGTAAGTGGAGGAAGCCAAGACTGGCTGCCAAGTCTGCCTGACTTCAGAGGCCAAGTGTATCATCAAGTCCTAAGACGATGCCACAGGAGCCAGATGGTGCATGACTGAGATCCAGTGCGGTAGGTGACAGCTAGAGACAGAAAGAACATATGGGCTTTGGTAGGGAGGTCGGAGAAAGAGGGAGGGACCAGTTGTGCATGGAGGCTTGCAGACTGCAGGAAGGGGGTTGACTGTTTCCTCCACTCGATAGAAACCCACAGGAGGGTTTTTCAGCAGAGGGTGGCATGATTCAAATTACATTCATTAAGAATCACTCTGGCTGCTGTGTGGAGAATGGATTAGGGAGGGGGCTAGGCCCTCCCCAGCCTTATGCACAGAAGGGAGAGTATGGTTGCCAGAGAGGTCAAGTGGCCAGAGATGCTCATCCGGGTGGGTGACTGTCCACACACATGGACTGGCCCACACTTTATCCACCTTCCACACAATGCACGGAGGCACCATAGGGCTTGAGAAATCATCTGCTGGCATGTGTGTTACCTCTTCCTTCCATGAGGCTTTAAGTGTCCCTGGGATCCCTTTGGTGTCATCCAACCCATAGATCAAACAAAGAATTAGGAAATCCCCAGTGGAAATTTCCAGGCCATGTTAGAAAGAAAGACACACAGAGAGGCCCACTGCTGACCGTCATCTGAGAACCAGTCAGAAGCCAACCAGATCGGCTATGGCTCAGAGCTCAGGGCCTCCACACAGATCCATCTACCTGGTCTCCAGCAGGAGCTCAGAAACAGACTTTTGTCTGGGGTGATTAGATTCAACAAATGTGTCAGAGAGTGCAGAACCTTCTGCAAAGCTCATCCTGGCAGATGATGAAACAGCTCAGAGCAAAGAGGATGGAGCCTGGACCACAAGGATCCCCTCTCAGGCTCTCCTCCCATCCCTACTGTGCCCCCACCAACATGTTCATTCATTCTCATTGCCAGGTGCCCTCTCTCTACATCAGACAGACTTCTGGCACACTCGCTCTGCACTGATGGCTGGATGCCCCCCAAAACTTTCCTAGACACAAACCACACAGAATGAGGACAGAGCCCAGGGGCGCTGGGAAGTAAGGGCAAGGCTCCTGTTCGAGAACATTCCTCCCTCCTGCTCCGCATCTGGCAGTGCCCCAACCCAGCAAGCCTGAACCCAGGGGAACCCCAGTCTCACCTTGTTGATTTTGTTGGTTTTGGGGAGCGTCTGGCTGATGTGCAGGTCCGAATACCGGGGTGGCTTTCGTAGAGGGTTGTTGATGTCACACGGGACGGACTCTGTCCGGACTAACCTTGCTGGATCCGTAGGGGTAAAGACAGAGATTTGGGAATTTAAGTACCACTTCTGCTCTGTAACGATGCCAGGAGAGCAGACCCCACCTCAAAGGCCCACCCCCAAGGCTGGAAGGGAGTTGCCGAGAAATGACAGTCGTTGTGTTGTGTTACAGTAGCGGGACACTCTCCCCACTACCTGCGTCCTCTGCGGTTTCTAAGATGTTCGTGCTGTCAACATATGGCTTTAGACAATTAAAACTTCTAATAATGAAACTGAAGCTATCAGAATTTTTTTCTCCAGGATCATAATTGTTTCACATTGGTGTTCATTTCAGAATTGTACCTCCTTTGAAAGATAGGAGGCTCCAGATTTCTCAGGCGCTATCATGAGTGGACAGCTCATCATGGCCACCGGTCCCTCCCCCATCTAAGCTTGTGTGTTAGGACCGTCCTGCATCACTGGTGGGATTTCTCAGGCCCGAGCGGACTCTAGCATGTCAAAGCACACTTGTCCTACACAAGGGCATTGGGGATCCCTGAAGGGAAGTCTCGGCTCCCCCAGCCTCCCCTCTGCATCCATCCCTGAAGGCACACCAAAGCTGGACCAGCAGGCGGTGCTAAACAAACGCGTCCTGACTCCAACCGTGCCACCTGAGCCCCTCTCTGTGAGCCCTCGGTTACTTACTGTTTACAGGGGCCGTGGGAGGGGCGAAGCTCACATGCAAATATGATGCCTGGTAATGCTACTGGTTAGCTGTTTTTTATTGTGGGGGTGGGGCCGTTAGGGAGAAAGTTACAGCTTTGGACTGACCCAGGGATTTAATTTCTCTCTTAAGCCTGAGCTGCCATCACCATGGAAACCAACTATATTTTCAACTTCCTACCAAAGAGAGGCCGGTAGAACAAGAAGCTAGCAGAGTGCTGGAAGGTTCCTGTTTGTTCTTTGAGTAACGGGGGCATGGCCCTGATGGTAGGTGGGCAGGAGGGTGCCCTTCTTCAGATGTTGGCGTCTGAGAGCGGGTCACCTCCCAGCAGGCTGGTTCTGGTCTCCACGTGGGAGTCAGGACTCCAGCAGGCTACCACGGAGGGGTGTCCAGCGGGAGGTGATTTTCCCCAAAGAATCTTTTGCAAGACAAGGTCTCCAGAGCAGTGAGAGTTCAGGTTTAAAATAGGCTTGGGGTGTGTATACAGTTGCTCAAGGAACAGATGGTTCTTAATTAAGGATGTGAGGTGGGAAGGGGCAAGAGGAAAGAGCTGCAGACTTTTCCTTCTCTTGCAATTTCCTCTTGGAGGAAAGCAATGCAAAGATCATCGAAAACCAATGGCCCATTGGCTCTGGAAGACAAGCCAGCACTTTCGGCAGCCATCTGCCTCCTTTTTTAAGTTTTCCTTTGGTTCATTTGAGAACAGGGCAGGTTCCCCTGAGCCTACGCTGACCCAAGGCCAGGAGGACTGGGAGGGGTGGAGGAGGAGGACAAGGACTAGCAAGTTGTGTTCCCCAAAGTTGGCGCTAAGCCTCCACCCAACCTACAGAAGGCGGGTGGCCAGAGGGGGCCAGCAAGAATTTTCATAATTTTAATAAGTTGTTTACATGGGCTTCCCAGTGGCGCTAGTGGTAAAGAACCCGTCTACTAATTCAGGAGACATAAGAAACTGGGGTTCGATCACTGGGTCAGGAAGATGCCCTGGAGGAGGGCATGGCAACCCACTCCAGTATCCTTGCCTGGAGAGTCCCATGGGCAGAGGAGCCTGGAGGGCTATAGTCCATAGGGTCACAAAGAACTGGACACGACTGAAGTGAATTAGCACACACGCACAACTTTTAAAAGTAAGTATACGGCATTTGAAGCCATTTGGGCTTTTTTAGAAACATGAGAAGTGGTACAATGCAAGTCATGTTGCTGGAGTGGCCATCCCCTCTAGGAGGTGCCTGGGCTCTCTCTCCACTTTGCATGGCCCCGTCTGGCCAGCATCTGTCATTCACCTGCTTGACCCTGGCAGGCATCTGAGTTTGCAACTTCTACTCCAGAGCAGTGCTTCTTAACTTTAACGTGCAGACGAATCACGTGCAGATGCTGTTTAAAATGCAGATTTTGATTCGATAGGTTTGGAGTGGGACCAAAAGTTGTGCATTTCTAACAAGCTCCCAGGTGATTCCCATGTTGCTGCTGGTCCACGGGCCACAGCTGGAAGAGTAAGGGTCTGGACCAGCGATGGCCAGTATCTGCGATGATGAACCTGTTCTATATGTGCACTGTTCAGTACAGTAGCTGCATGTGGCCACGGAGCCCTTGAAATGTGGCTGGTGCGATTGAGTAATTAAATTTTTATTTCATTGTAATTCACCTAAATTTAAATAGTCAGATGTGGCTGGTAGCTACTGTATTGAACAATACAGGCTTAGAGAGTCCCCCACTAGATGAAGTACAGTGTCGATAATGGAAAAACTACCCCAAGAATCAGGAGAACTACATTTTGAAAGTTGGACTACAAGGCCTCCTATTGTATTCTTGGCAGGCAGGGAAAAAACTTTCCGTATAGTCTTTCCTTCCGACTAACTTGGTCTTGCTTTTGCCTGGTGGAAGGCTGGTAGTGGCTTCCCAGAGGCAGTGTCTGGCTACCTCCCTGCCCAGCCAGGTTGGCCCAGGCACTCCCAAGGCCCCAGGAGACAGAACATGGATGACCCAAACCAATAGGTCCGATCAAGACCCCTCTCTGTGCCTATTTCTACAGGGCCAATTGACTGAGTCTGAAGAGCACACAGTGGAAAAACACTCAGCTAGTACTCTTTTTACGTGGGAAAGGAAAGGAATAGGACTGGGGGGAAAAAGAGGAGAGTGAAAAATTAGGAGAGAGGACAAGAATGAGAGAAAAGAATTAGGGAGGGGAGATGAATCTGGGGGCTAAACTATCAAGGAGACCAGAGTGAGGACAAAGAATAGGGAGAACAGGCACTGGGGTGGATTAAGGAGACAGATATCAGGAGGAGGGGGTCAGAGGGAAAGAAATGAGGCAGGCAACGGTTAAGGATCAAGGGGTTTTCCAAAATTTACCTGGATGGACAGCTATCTCAGATGGCCTGCAGGAACCCCCACTACTACCCCAGGGCAGGAAGTGTTAAATACTTACCTCCTCGGTGGATGATCAGAAGATGACAAGGCGGGGCTTCTTTGGTGCATTTGTTGTGGCACTTTAACCTGAGAGAGAAAAAGAGAGAAGGATGGATAGATGTATGGATGTTGAGATGAACAAGTGGATGGATGGATGGGTGAGTGGATGGATAGATGGATGGATGGATGAATAGATGGATGTTTAAATGGATCAGTGGATGGATAGATAGATGGGTGGATAGATGGGTGGGTGGATATATGGCTGGGTAGATGGATGGGTGGATGAGACACACCAATGGTTCAGAAAGCTCTGGGTGCTATGGATACCAAGACGTGGGGGTGAGAAAAGACAGCTACTGCAAAGGCATACCCTGGGAACCTAGGAGATTAACTCTGGAGAGAGTTTTTCTGCCATCCTACATTCACAGGTCAGTCCTGGGTAGTCCAAGAGTGGGAAGCAACTGTTTAACCAACAACATCCACTTGGCCTTCAGGCTTTGAAAGACATTGTTATCTACCAGTCTATATTTGTCATCATCATTCAATCACCACCTGCTTACCTGAAGACTCATTTGGCAGCCATTGTATCAAGCGTTCTATAGATGTTAAGTCATTAGATCTTTAAAGCACTTTTATGAAATAGGTATTATTCTTCCCATTTTACAGATAGAAAAGCTGAGATTAACTGACTTGTCCTGGCAGAAACCCTGGCTCAGTGGTGCCTGAGGCAGCCTCATTTTTTTCTTAAAGGCTCATTCTATAGGAGACAGCCAACCCAGACTTCCAATTAGGATGAGATTAGTAACAGGTATTAAGTTTTACTGGCATAAGAGTTTAGAGGCAAAATGTCTTCCTTTGGGACAAATCCAAGATGTCACCTTGCTCTTCCCCATACCTTTGTCAGATTTCAAAGGGTACTATGACCTGGTTTTCTCTCTTTCTTTTCTAAGGCCCAGACTCAGACCCATAGGGAAGGTGCCTGCTCCCCTGGAGATAACTAGTGTTGCATCAAAGCCCTTATGGAAAGCCCTGCTGAGTGTGAAATTAGCCTTTGATTCATTCTACAAATACGTCCTGGGGACATACACAACAGTCACGCAGATGAAGCCCCTGTGTTTATGGGGACAGTTAATAAACACATAAATATCAGATCATTGCCAGTGTGGGAAGATGGTGGAAAAATAATGCAGGGAAATGAGATAGAAAATGACAGGAGTGGGAGGGGAAAGGCTCCAGAGGCACAAAGGTTAGGGGGCAAAATCAAGCCTGATGGATTCAAGGGTCAGAAGTTAAAGGCTGATGAAGCTGAAACGAGAACCAGAGTGAAAGGAAGATTTGAGGAAGGGGAGGTGGGCAGAGCCCCAGTACGAGAGTCTGTATTTGATCCCACAAACACCCGGAAGAAATCAGAGGCTTTAGACAACTGTGACTGGGTCAGATGAATGTGCCTGAACTGGGGAGACTGCTGATGACAAATGATAGTCAGATCAAGAGGTTTCTATACTCTTCCCTGATTCAAATAGCTCAAATTCCAGAAACTTCCAGAAAGAGATTGTTCCTTTCTGCCACCCCCGACCGAGGAGTCTTCTTGAGCAAACCCAGCTGGAAGGCTGATGGGCAGGTGTGAAGCACCCTGCTCCCTGTCATGGGCAGCACCATGAAGCGAGGGCAAGCAATTCAACGTTACCTCTGGACTGTGTCCAAATCAGGACGAGACAGGCGAGAGCCCTAGTGACCTCAGCCATCTCCTGTCTCCTCCTGGCATCTTCCTTTCCGTCTTCTGCAGGAAGGGAGCAGCCCTCCTCCACCTCTGGCTGCAAGGTGGGAGATGGAACATGCATCCTTCCAGTCATGGCTTCAGAGGGCAGTGCCAGGGCCGGGAGCATGGCCCCTCCTTGCTCTTGCAGAAACCCCAAGAGATCGTTCTCTGATGCCCGGACAGTTAAACCTTGCACAGAGGTTCTCATGTGAAAAACTACAGCCCACACATCCAGGACTTGCTGATCAGACAGTAGGATGAGCTTGGCAGTGGAATCACCCAGACCCTGGAGGGGAGTGGGCACAGGGACTGAGGCCAGACATGCCTCATTTATGAAGAATCATTTTTCCAGCAGGAAACACGCACAATTCCACCCAAAATTAGATTTTTTCCTTTTCACTGGCTAAGAAAGAAGAGCCACTAGCATGCAATTTATTGGTAGACCACCTACTTCAGAGTCAGATTCCCAAGGCATACCCTCTTGGGTTCTGAATCAGGAAGTGCTGGGAGTGTGGGTTTTCAGCAAATGCACACCAGAGCTTAAGGACCACACAGAAGAGGGACACACTCTACTTCCCAGATAAGAGATGTCTGGATGCCTAAGTCTTCCAGAAGGCAGGGTTCTCCTTGCTCCATATACCCCCCACCAAATAAACAGATTAAAAAAGTAAAAGGAAATGGTGTCAGGATAATATACTGAACAAATCTGAGTTCAAAGCCTGACACCACCACCTCCTGACTGTGACAAGCTGGGCAAGTCGCTGACCCACTCTGAGCCTCAGTTTTCTCATCTGTAAAGTGGGCGCAATCACAGCACCTGTCTCACAGGACAGTAGAGATGAATGACACAACAGAGGTAAGGTGCCTAGGACGAGCACTTGAAGCTGCAGGTACTCTTGTTTTTACTGTGGGAGTTGTGTTTAGTGTTAGTTTGCGCAGTGTTCCACAGACTAACAATTTGTGGGACAACTCCGGGGTGTATTGTCAAGGGATTGGACCCCAGGTGCCCATGACCGTCACCTGCTCTTCTAGGACCCAGGACAGGCTGCCTTCCCTTCCCGTCCCTCTCTCACTTCTCAACACCTCCCCCCCACCCGCCCTCACACTGGGATGGCCTGGGCTCACCTCTCAAAGAAACTACTTGTCCCCAGATCTTTGTCTCAGGGTCTGTAGAAAAAAGGGAGCCCAACTAAGTCACCGTGATTATTACAGGAGGTTTGGAACACCTACACGGTCTGCCCCAAAGCTCTCACATCAAACCCAAGCCTTCTGTTCCTTGTCCTTCACGTGTCCCTTGATCCCACAGTCCTTAAGGAATTGGGTCCTCCATGTGCTCCGTTCCACAAGGAGGAAAACAGAGAGGTGGGGAGGACACAGCGGACCGCTCTGGACAAATCTCCGTACCCGACATGGCCCTGAGGAGCCCTGCAAGTTAGGGTGGTAGCTCTGATCAACTCAAGGCACCAGGTAAAGGTCATATGTGCTTCCAGGTTAAAAGCCTGGGCTTCAGAATCCAGCTGACCTGAGCCTGGGTCACAGTTTTACCTTTTCCAGACCAAGGAGGCATCCACCTGCCTGGCTAAGTTCCAGGTTCCTCCTAGGAAGAACTGCCATGAGGATCCAATGAGAAAATGTCTGAGTGGTGCCCACCTGGATGGCAAATAGGTCAATGTCTCCGCAGGCAGGGCTAAGGCACACTTGAGGGCACACAGGAAATGTCACACGAGCCTCAGGCAGCCTGGACATTTGGTAAGGATTTAAAACTTTCATGGAAAACAGTTCATTTTTTTCAACTTCAAAGGCTAACAGGATAAGCTTCAGTTATCAAGAAAAGTTGCTTACGTGGGATATCTCATTCTCCAAAGGAGCTAGCTGCTGGCCGAATGAGACATCCTCTCTGTCTGAAAATTAAATATGTGAATTTATCTTGGGGGCAGGATTTGGGTCCTCCGCCTCCTTGCAGCAACTTTCCTACCCTGATGTCAGTGCCTGGTTTGGTGGCTGATGCCTGATACATGCTGAACAGACACTGGAGAGATGGAGGGAGAGAGGAGAAGAGAAAGAAACAGGAAGGTAGCCCAGCAGCAGGGAATGCCCCCAGATTGCTCCTGGCATGGGAACATGAATAGTTTCCATCAAATTTTCTGAAAATTTTTTTGATGTGGACTACTCTTTAAAGTCTTTATTGAACATGTTATAGTATTGTTTCTGTTTTATGTTTTGGTTTTCTGGCCATGAGGCATATGGGATCTTAACTCTCTGACCAGGGATCGAACCTGTGGCCCCTGCATTGGAAGGTGAAATCGTAACCACTGGATCATCAGGGAAGTCCCAAGTCTTCATCAGTTTTTAGAAAATTATTTCTATTTCTTATAAATTGTATCCCTTGCAGTTTGTGAAGTGCGAACACACCCCATTCTGCGTTCCCTTCTTTCGGCCCTCTTCCTCCCCAACGTGGGGGTGGGAGATGGGGATCTGACCACAAGCAAACTGGACTTCTGTGGATCCTGCCCAGGAACTATATGAGACAAACAGTTTTATAAGCAGCTCTGCCCTGTCCTTAATGGATGTGTCCTGGTCCCCAGCAGCCCCTACGAGCAGACACAAGCCGGGAGAGTGGCGTGGGGCTGGGATCAGAAAGGCAGCCTTCGTGGACGGGGCGCCATTGACCCTTGCTGGTGAAGACAAACATGTTTATTTCAAGTGGTTTGCCAGCGGAGTCGAACCAATTTATGAAAAGTTTGCTCCAGGCAGCCTAAATCCCTGATCCTTTCTTTCATCCCACACCAGCTCACTTTGCAATCTGCCTTTCCTTATGGAGTGCAAATGGGATGTTTTTAAATACCTGGTCCCCAACATCCAGTTGAAGAAATGTTAAGCAAACACCCAGTTGGAGCCAGGCGCTCTTACATAACCCTGGGCGATTCTGAACAACAATTCTGTGAGCGATGATTACTGTTACACCCATTTTAAAGTCAAAAAGACCGAGGCTCAGGAAACAGCCCAATCACATAGATAGCAGACTCAGGATAAACATGCATTCATGCTCACATAAAACATCATCTTCTCCCTCTGTGCCAGGTGCTGTGTGAGGCACTGCGAGTGTATAATAACATAGGGGGAGAATTCTTCTTTAACCATCTTTCTTAGAATCATCTAGCAAGGAGTTTACTATCTACATGGGTATGGAAACCCATCTCTTGTCCTTTCAAACATGAATGCCATTTCACTCATTTCATTGCCTCAAAGTCAAGTCATCTCCTAGAAATGACCCCATTTGGATGGGAACCAGGGTCCCAGAGCCTTGGGTTCGGAAGAACCACTTCCATCCAGAGGCTCCTTTTGAGATCGATTCCACCATCTAGTATTTCCTGAGCACTTACTGTGCCAGGCATTGTGCTCACCCTGTTTGTATGAACGGTGAACAAAGCAGACACAGCCCTTCCCTTGAACAAAATCTGGTTAGAGGGACAGAGAGGTAAATAGACAAACACGTCATATGTTACACGGGATGATCTGAAAGGGCAGGATATGGCACTTTGGAACTGAGGGGAGTCAGGGAGGGCTTCCTGGGGGAAGTGATAACTGAGCTGAGCCCAGGGAGCTAGCAGAGGTGCACAAGAAAGATCTAGGCTGAGGCACTTGAGTGCAAAGAAGCATCAGTGAGAGGGCACGGATACTGCTGCAGGGTTGGTGGCATGGAGAAGCTGGAGCTCTGGGCCAAAGGAGGGACATGGTGAGAGGGGAGGAAGGAGAGGTAAATAAGGATGGCACAGGTCTGCTCAGGAAACTGGATTTTATTCTGAGAACTGAGGGGAACCAAGGAGGGTGTTAAACAGGGAGGTGAAGGCTGGATGAGCATTTTCGAAAGACCTCCCCCAACCCCCGCCCCACTCCGGGAAGCAGATACTTACACTTACAGGGCAGCCAGTGCCCCTCTCGGGTTATCCCTCCTCACTCTTCTGCCTCTGCGTGCCTCCCCAACATCACTGTATTAGGTGCTTCTTAAGGCTTCTTGCAAAATCTCTAAACCAAATCAGTACCCTCGTTGCAGTGGGCTTGTCTGTATGAATACCCCAACTGAGCAGTTTTGTCTAATTTTGGTTCCCCTGGGGTCTGTCATTTGAGCCGATACTTCTAGAAACGCCTCCTTATGGTCTCGGTGAAGGACCTCAAAGAACACACCCCCCCTTAACTCACTGCTGACCGCCCAGTGGGGTTGAGCTCTTTGGCCTTCAACTAACTGAGTTAGAAAGAGAAAGGCAACAGCCGAAATAAGCAAGGGAGATGGAGAGTATTAACACAGAAATCAGAATGAATGCTCCAGCAACATAATGGACGACAATCGGGAAAACCCCAGCACCGGTCTTTCCATAAGAGGTCTCCGTAAGGAAGCTGTAGAATTATTACCTGTTGGAGACTCCTCCCCCAACCCCACACCCCACTTCCCTGAGAGAGGAGAGCGTGACTACAGAGTCTTCTGGGTTCCCAGCACCTGGTGGGGGATGGGGTTCATCACAGAGACCCATTCATTATCTTTCTATTCAAGAAGGGATGATGGGAGAAGGCAGCAGGCGGGGGAGGAAAAGACTGATAGCTCTGGTCCAGTGTCAGGTTGAGATCAGAGTCTCATCTTCTGCTTGTCTGGTTCAAAGAGAAGCAGAGTGGGGACTGGCAGCTGTGTGGTTGGTCCTTGGCCCACGTAAAATGGTTAAGGCTCTGGGATCTTGAATCAGAGGGATCAGTGGGTTTGAGGAATGGATTCACCCACGGTGATACTTTTGGGCCAACGAGTTATTCCTGAAGGGCTCTGTTTTCTTAGAAACAGGGATAATAATAGACCCTACCTTCCCTGGTTGTTGTAAGAATTAAATGAGTTCGTGCATGTAAAGTACTTAGCAGAATGTCTGGTACTCGATACAAGCAAGCCCTCGATACATGATACCATGACCATGACTATCATCCTTGTATCCAATCCCCACCTCAACCTCCAGAATTATAATCCACCCTCACATACAACTGTAATTGGACTGAACTATAATAGATAAGGGGCTTCCCAGGTGGTACAAGTGGAAAAGAACCTTCCTGCCAATAAAGGATACATAAGAGACTCGGGTTCAATACCTGGGTCAGGAAGATCCCCTGGAGAAGGGCATGGCAACCCACTCCAGTATTCTTGCCTAGAGAATCCCATGGACAGAGGAGCCTGGCAGGCTAAGAGTTGGACATGACTGAAGCGACTTAGCACACATAATAGGTAAAAACTCATATAAGGGATCATTAATTCTCACGATGATTATTGCAAAAACTGAAGTGTTTCTATTAATGGAAAAAATAAGTTTAGGCTTCAAGCTGGTGATCTCTGAAATGCACGCTCATAATTATATCCTGCCAATATCCTGCCTGTTGTACAAATTCCTGAAGCTTCCAGGAACTTCGCAGCAGCTGCAACACCAGCTCATCATTTCCCCAGTTTTGCAAGAGCTGGGAAAATTAGAGCGCCCAGTGGCTCAAACCAACCATGGCTTACTTCCTGCTTTTATCTCCTTGTCACCTGTGGCTGAAGTCATTTTGCAAACACAGGAAAATTTCAGATAAAACATTGGACTTTGAGGCAAGGGCACCGGAGAGGAGGACACACAGGGCAAGGAGGGCACCGAAAAGCATGTGAAATCCAAGTGAAAAGATCCAATAACAGAGCAAAACCAGATAAAGAAGTGCCTGTAAAATGGCAAAGGGACTGCTTACGTGAAAAGAATTCAGTGCAAGCATGTCTATCCAGGCTACTGCGGGCAGGAGGAGGGGAACTGTGGAAAATGCATTAAAACACACTGGAATAAACTGGAAATAGTGTGCTGTTTCTAAACATCACTTTCTACCTTTTCAGGGAAGTGATTATGGCTCTCACGCCTACGGAAGCGGGCAGTGACCTTAATTGGAGCATGTCAAATGTTTCTACCAGCACAGACCTGCCTCCGCCAGCCTGGGCCACCTGGGACCTGGGACTTTCAGCGCTTGACCAGGGAAGTCCCAGGCTACCCGAGTGGTTTGATCATTCTATTGAGTACTTTAGTAATGGCACTCTAATGCGGGCACTTAAAAGCTGAATAATGGATATACAGCCCCACTGGTTGGGGATGAGGGATTTATGATATAAAACAATGGTTCTCCCCCAAGGGCAATTTTGCGCCCCCTCCACAACACAAGGGATATTTGGCAATATTTGGAGACATTTTTGATTGTCATAGCTGAGGGTGGAGTCGGGGAAGGGTGGAGTGGGGGTGTGTGTGTGGAAGTAATGGTGCTAATCATCCTTCAATGCACAGGACAGCCTCCTTACCACAAAGAATTATCTGGCTCAAAATGTCAAGAGTACCAAGGTTGAGAAACCTTGTTATGAAGCCTTTAACTAGTCTCCCAAGAAACTGACTGGTTCAGAAAATCCCCAAAGAAAAATGGGGAACAAGGACTACAGAAAAGTAGGAAATGGGCTAACTGTTCCAGAACTTCGACATTGCTTAAACCCTCAGACGTGATCTGGTGAGTCTGTTTCTTTTCATATTTCATATTAATAGAGAATCCACTTCTTTAATGAAATAACTGCTGAACATCTGAAAGAATCATCAAATCATTAATGTGACTGGAGCACTCACATGTCTCATCGCATCAAATGAACATAGTAGCCTCACTTTATCGGAGAAGGCAATGGCACCCTACTCCAGTACTCTTGCCTGGAAAATCCCATGGATGGAGGAGCCTGGAAGGCTGCAGTCCATGGGGTCGCTGAGGGTCGGACATGACTAAGCGACTTCACTTTCACTTTTCACTTTCATGCACTGGAGAAGGAAATGGCAACCCACTCCAGTGTTCTTGCCTGAAGAATCCCAGGGACGGGGGAGCCTGGTGGGCTGCTGTCTATGGGGTCGCACAGAGTTGGACACGACTGAAGTGACTTAGCAGCAGCAGCAACCTCACTTTATATCAGAGAGTGTTAGAAACTTTCCCAGAGTCACACAGCTTGGAAGCAGCAGAACCAGGACCTGCTCTCTCTGGCTCCAGCGTCTGGATCGTGTTGTTGCTTTACTGTCCTAAGACGAGCTCCCTAGAAACAGATCCTGAGATGGGCAATCTGGCAAGTGATTTATGGAGGGAGTTCTACAGGATGTTCCTTAGCACAGGAGGATGGGGGAGAAGCTAAGCAAGGACGTGGTTGCAGGTGACTCTAGTCTCAGCCTGATCCCATAGGGGGCTCTGGGGTGTGAACTGTACCCTTGAGTCCGTCTGCCTGCAGGAAAGGAAGCTGGCCTTTTGTACACCTGTACCAGTTACAACCTGACTGCCTGCCTCTAAGCCCCCTGGGGGAGAAGCTACAATCAGCCAAGGGCAAGCCCCCCAGGGAAGGTCTCAGGTTTGAACTGGTAGCACCGGCATCCCTAAACGAGGTCACTGGTACTGTGCTCAGTGGCTACTAAGTTAATCATCTTATCTTCAAAGCAGAGGAGCGAGTACTCTGTGGTCCTAGAGGAAAATGAGTCTTATACATCTGCAAGGTGTTCTGATACCCATACAGTTCCTGTCTCAGGCCCCAAGAGCAGGTGACTCAGAGCACAGCAGGACTCTCCACCACCACCCAGAGGCACGGCCATCCCAATACCAATTCTCCTCCCTGCACTGGGCCTCGTCCTGGCCAGCGAGCTGGTCCAGGGTAGTGGGAGCTCCAGAGCCCAAGACTGCTTTCCCAGAAGAGTGGCTGGCTGGGTGGTAAGGGGTGCCTCCCCTCCATGGGCCTGGAGCCTCAGGAAGCAACAGCAGGAGTCCTAGGGCTGGTACCGCAGCTGCAAAGCAGAACCAGTTTCCTCTCTACCCTGGACTCTGCCTGCAAAATACGCTCAGACCAGGTTCGATTCCTGGGTTGGGACGATCCCCTGGAGAAGGAAATGGCAACCTACTCCAGTATCCTCGCCCGGATAATCCCAAGGACAGAGGAGTCTGGCGGGCTACAGTCCAGGGGGTCGCAGAGCCGAACACAACTGAGCAACTAACACTAAATCCCGAGCCAAGCCTTTGTCCATGCTGTTTCCTCAGCCCAGGACACTCACGCTTATGTGCAAATAGGAATTATCTGGGAGGTTGACTAAAAATGCAGATTTCTAGGCCCTACACCAAGAGTCCGGGTCAGAGTCACCTTGGTTCAAACTCTTATTTTCTAGAACACAACCACTCAAATCACCACTGCTGGTTTTCCTGCAAGAAACCCAGAGAGACATGGAGAGGTTTCCAAGGAACCTGACCTCAGCCCCACAGAAGTGTCCTTCTCTGGAAGGACTCTGAGAAGGGGGAAGAGTGCAGATAAGACATGACTGAGCCAGGAAAATCCATCAGCATCTTACTGCAAAAGCAAACTTCAGCCAGCTGAATCCATGGTTATCAGACAATACATGGTCTGTACTGACAGCCGACCACTTAGAACTAAACTCCATTCCGTGCTCATGAACCTATTAGACGAAAACGCCTCATTTTAGATAACTGCAAATTGCTTTCTGAGCATAATTTCCTATTAGTTCATTAATCTCTCTATTCACAATGCTGACAAGACAGCTGATGATAATTCCGGAGGAAGTGGGCACAGAACCAAAGCAGGGGGGAAGGCGGTTAGACATTCAGAAGTACTCCGGGTTCCTGGGTGGAGAGGTACTCCCAAATTAATTTAATAACAGCATTAACTTTCATTTATTAAGCTCTTATAATAGGCCAGGTACCAGGCTAAGCATTTTCCCTTATTTAGTCAGTTTAAAAAAAAAGATTTAGTAAAATAGATGTCATTTTTTTTTCTTTCTATATAGCAAGAGGGCTTCCCAGTTGGTGCTAGTGGTAAAGAACACACCTTCCAGTGCAGGAAATGTAAGAGACCTGGGTTTGATCCCTGGGTTGGGAAGATCCCCTGGAGAAGGAAATGACAACCCACTCTAGTATTCTTGCCTGGAAAATCCCATGGACAGAGGAGACTGGCAGGCTACAGTCCAGAGGGTCACAAAGAGTCGAACATGACTGAAGTGACTTAGTACGCATGTAGAAAAAAAGTGAAGCTTAGAAGTGATTATACAGTTAGTGGTGAGTCAGGATTCAAAGAGAGGTGTGTGTGTGTCTGACCTACAGCCTGGGTTCCTAATCATAGCGTATCTTTTCTGACTCAACACACAAATATTTACTGGATGAATTTACTGGAGAGACCAGGATGAGCAAGACTCATGTCTACAGAGTGAGGCCAAGGGATGTAACAGCAGAAGAGACTGAAAAGTAATCAGCAAAGATGGACCAACGTTAAAAAAACAGAACAAAAAACTCACGTGCTAAAATAAGGTTTGATCTTGGGAAACCAGTGCTTTCATATAGAGAGCAATGGTTCTCAGACTGTGGTCCCAGGTCCGGCACTGGCAGCATCAGCATCACCTGAGAACTTGTCAGAGACGCGGGTTCTGGGGACCCACCTCAGACCTGCTGAACTGGAGACTCTGGGGTAGGTCCTGCGAGCTGTGTTCTATTCAACTTTCCAGGGGATGCTGACTCACACTCCAGTTTGAGATCCATAACCTACAGAAATAAAATCAGCTCTGCAAGGGGATTTGGAGCTCATGAGAGCAGCGCTTCTCAAAATTAATGTGCACAAGAGGCACCTGGACAATCTTAAAATGCAGATTCGGGTGCAGCAGGTCTGGGGTGGGGCCTAAGAATCTGAGTTTCTGATCAGCTTCCAGGTGCTGCTGCTGCTACAGGTTACAGGCCCAGGGACCACATTTGGAGTAGCATATGTCTAAGCCAGGACACCACCAGAATTGTCCTAGATTTTTTAGTTGCTTAGTTGTGTCCAACTCTTTGCAATCCCACGGACTGTAGCCCTCCAGGCTCCTCTGTGCTTGGAACTCTCCAGGCAAGAATACTGGAGTGGGTTGCCGTTCCCTTCTCCAAGGGATCTTCCTGACCCAGGCATTGAACCTGGGTCTCCTGCATTGTAGGCAGGATTCTTTACTGTCTGAGGCACCAGGTAAGCCCTGTTCTGGGTTTTCTTTTTTAAAAAAGGCAGGGATGGGGCGGGGGTGGGGGTGGAGAATCACTACCTTCAGGACAGATTCAAACCCAAGCCTCTGGAAATTGCTTTAGGGTAATTAGGAAATGACCCGAATCACACACCACTTTCCCCCTCAAGGTTCCCAGTCAGGTTTAAGACCTTCCCTGAGCACTCCAATTAAAACTGCAGCCCCTTGCCTGGCCCTCCCTGCCTCCCTGCTCTGCTTTGTTCTTCTCCTTAGCACTTCAGCATCATCTGAACAGGTGACCTATTTCACTACTTCGTTTACTGTCTGGCCTCCCCGTCTCCACCCCCACTAGCATGCAAACTCCGTGAGGGCAGGGATTCTGTTTCATTGACTGTTGTTTCTCCTGTTCCTAGAACAGTTTCTGGCACATAGTACATGCTCAGTAAACATCAGTCAAGTACATGAACAAACAGTTCTGCCCATTTTTGAAATCAGCTCTGACAGCTAAGAATCTGCAGGAAACACAGGTTTGATCCCTGGGTGGGGAAGATCCTCTAAAGAAGGAAATGGCAACCCACTCCAGTATTCTTGCCTGGTGAATTCCATGGACAGAGAAGTCCAGCGAGCTACAGCCATGGGGTTGCAAAGAGGCAGACACGACTGAACAACTAACACTAAAACAGTTCCCGGCACACGGTACATGCTCAATAAACACTGGTAGAATAAATGAACAAATAGTTCTGCCCATTTTTCTAACCAGCTCCCTCCCCATTTTCGGCGTTGCCCTCTGGGATTTCACTGGTTACTGCTTGTGTGCCCGCACTTGAGCTTCACCGAAGTTCATTTCTCTATAGGTGTGTCTTCCCCTAACCTCTTTGACAATGGGGTCTGTTTCCCTTTTCTGTCCTTCATCCAAATCTTTTCAACTAAAATTTTGCGCATCTTTTAAATCACATATAAACAGCCATCCATCATCACTACTAATCAATGCAAAAAACTGCACAATTTCACTGATGGAAGAGTAAAATCAAACTTCAGAGGATGATATCAGTAATGCAAGCTCCTAATGGCAACCCACACCAGTACTCTTGCCTGAAAAGTCCCACCGACAGGGGAGCCTGGTGGGCTACAGTCCACGGTGTCACAGAAGAGTCGGACATGACTCAGCAACTAAACAGCAACAGCAACAATTACACACCAGAGAGAGCACTAAACTCTGCTGACATCAGGCGAGTACAGCATCAAAGTTCCTGAGGCATCCGGAAGGTCTGTGGCTGCTACAGATTCTGCTTTCACCTTTTGGGTGGTTGTTCTAAAGTGAAAGAAAGTGAAAGTGAAGTCGCTCAGTCGTGTCCAACTCTTTTCGACCCCATGGACTGTAGCCTACCAGGCTCCTCTGTCCATGGGATTCTCCAGGCAAGAGTACTGGAGTGGGTTGCCATTTCCTTCTCCAGGAGATCTTCCCGACCCAGGGATTGAACCCAGGTTCCCGCATTGTAGGCAGACGCTTTACTGCCTGAGCCACCAGGGAAGTCCTAAGGGCTGAGCAAATTGGTTAGATCAAGTGTTCCTTCCAACCAGGGCTTGGTTTGAATCCTGCCTCTTACAATTCCAGGAGGCGTTTCTGTACAAGGTAAGAGTGGGGAGGAATGTTTGATAAAATGTTTGTCATCTGGGGCAAGGACCTTTCACAGACTCCTTCCAACAGCCCTGTGACGGGGGTGGGGGTGGGGAAGGGGCACTAACATCACGCCCACTTTGCAGGTGAGGAAACTGAGCCCGCAATGAGAGTCCCTTCCTAAGGTCACACAGGGAGTTCGGCAGTGCAGGTGGGACTCCAGCTCAGTTCTGCCTGCTTTAGAGCCTCTGCTTCTGGCAGGCATCCACGTCTCTCTCTCTCAGGTCCCCATCCCTCCCCCAACCTTCCGCAGGGTCTGAGCCTCTGCTCATTACTTCTGGAACAGAGAGAGTGTGAGTGAAGGCTACCTCAGACTTCTGCCTCTAGCGCTGAAAATTAAAACGGCTTAGGAAGCGTTCAGCCTCATGGACTCCTGGCTGCGTTCCTGTCACCTAATTACCTGACTTCAAAGCCTCTGCTCGGCAGGTGTGAGGATGTGAAAGCTGCCATCTCCCCCTCAGAACATGGTGTGACTACACACAGATGAGACGGACCCCGAAGCATTTGGTGTACCGGGGAAAGCAGACCAAAGTTCCACCCGGACCCAAAAGCATGGCTTCGTGCGTCTCCAGATCAGAAAGAGGAGAGGCCGCCGTCCTGGGGACTCACCTGGGGCCAAGGTGGGGACGTGGGCCTCCAGACACTAACACCTGGTAGCTACTGCCCCCACCCCGTCCCCGTGTGCCATGGAGTTTAAGGTTCCTTAGAAGTTGGAACTAATTAATCCTCCCCACAACTCCAGGAGGGAAGGGGGCTCAGCCTTGCCTTATCACTGAGACATCCAGGCTGCAGGGAGAGTAAGAACTCCTTCATGGGGCAGCGATGTGGGGAGGCCTGATGCAACTTGAATCAGTTCCCAACCTGGGCTGGACAAGGAAGAGGGAGGCTGGAGGAGAAAGAAGGAGGAGGCTGGAGGAGTCCTACTTTTCAACTTAGTGGCCCCTATAAAGCGATCAGATGCATACTCATTTGTAACCCTTGATATAGTTGAACGTTCGTATTTTACAGACCAGAGCAGGTATTTAGTACAAGTTTACAGGAGGGAAGAAGAAGACCAAACAGAAAGGCATTTGTGACCTTTGACAGAAAGCCTGGCCCTGGGCTATGTCCTTTGGTGTTGATTTATTCAATGCTCACTGCCACATCAGGCAGGTGTGATGATCATTTCTTTGGTGCAGATGAAAATCCTAGCAACATAAATGTGAGGCAACTCGCCCACGGTCACTGAGCTAAACAGTGGCGGGACCAGGATGTAAAAACCTATCTCAGTCTGACTCCAAGGCCTACGTTGGGCGTCACAGTCCCTCCTGCATCCCGTTGCCAGACGCGACCTGGGGTGGGTACGTGGAAGCAGGGGGAGGTGGGGGCTTGAGTGGTCTGGTCTTCTCGCCAGAACTCGAGACCAACATGATGCCACAGAAAGAACAAGAGTTTGTGGGACAGGGTTCAAGTCTTGACTGCCACCTCTCAGCTGTGTGACCTCAGGCTTATCCTAGCTTTAACTCAGCTTTCACATTTGTAAAATGGGAAGAATCAGAACCACTCCCACTTGGAGAGACACCATGAGGAGAAAAAAATTAAGGGCAAAAGCCCTTTACAAAGTTGAATTCAGGGACTGGCAAACCATGGCTGAGGGGCCAAAACCAGCCATGGGCTGTCTTTGTACAAAGGGCTTTACTGGAATAGATAAATCTGTCATGCTTATTTGTTTATATATTGTCTATGGCTGCTTTTGAACAACACAGCAGAGCTGAGGGACCCTGTGGGCCACAAAGCCTAAAATATTTACTCTCTGGTTGACCAGAGAAACAGTTTGGCAACCCCTGATTGCAGAGCCTGTGGAAATGCAGGTTCTCTCTGTACTCTGCAGACAGTACTCTGAGTTTCCAGCATAGACCATGACCTCCAGTTCTTACTCACAAGCACTCTCCTGACCCCTTCCCCAAGTGCAGGTGTTCTTTTAGGGCATATTTCCAAAAACAGAGCAAGCAGCTCTCCTGAGAGCCAAGGAACAAAACCCCCTAAGCCATTTCAGAGCCCAGGCCGGCTCCAGCCTGACATTAGGCACTATGAAAAGGCGTTTGTGGGAACAGCCACTTACTTGCAATTTTTACACTTGAGGCCAAAAAGCATTCCTTTCCCACAGACTGTGCACGTCTGAGACATCCAGTACTTGGTGGAAAACCTGTGAGGAAGAGAGAGAAAGTGTTCAAGGCCAAGGTGATGGTGACTGACCTAGCTCTAGAAGGATGACCACTGGAAGGAAAAGCAATGGGCCCTTGATTCCAGCTCCACTTCTTCCAAACTAGGTGACTTAATCAAACTGCTTAAACCACTGGAGCTTTGGTCTTTTCATCTGGAAAGTGGGCATAATAACACTATTGACCTCAGAGGTTGTTTGGAGGATTAGACAAGGTTACACATGTCAAGGGCTTCACACCGGGCCTGGTAGACAGAAAGCAGTCACTGCATGGGGTTGTGACTATATTATTACTATATTATGATATTCAAAACAGTCATTCAGTCATTCAACAAACATGCCTGGAGGCCTACTATGTGCCAATTTCAGTTCCAGGACAGATGGATGGGACTGTGACTGTCCTCAGACCACAAAGCAAAGTGCGGTTTCCCTGGGAGTCTGTTTCCTATCACTGAGCTGAACCTTCCCCATCACTGCTACTTACATCCCTTGGTTAGGGAGCTTCAAGAGGGAATCTCCCCAAAAAAGTGGAGACCCCCAAACTTTAGTGGCAGAGAAGAGGCCTCTAAAGGGAAAGCCTTTTCGGACCATCAGCTCACCTCCCTGCCTAGCCACTACCACGTGTTGCAAACAGAAGGCAGTTTGGAGGTTTCTGATATTCAGTTAAGAACTGGCGGGAACAGAGGTGCGTTAACTTCCGAGGTTCCCTGATGTTGCCAGGGTGCTTTCCTCGCACAGAGATACCAGGCAGCAGCAGGGCTGGGCCCAAGAAAAGTACTGAAGGTTGTCAGGTCAGAGTTAATTTTCATTTCCAATTTTTGTCACCTCCAGCAGGAGTTGTATCTAATCTCCACTGCCTCACAGTGTCAAAATGAAAATTGGAAGTGATTATGTAACTTTGCTGCTTGAAAATTTTGAGGGCAAGCCTGCATCCCTCTGTGGTACCATCTTGCCTGATTTGGGTCAGTCACTTTCCAAACAGAATGAGCTGCAGCCCGAAGCCTCCATGTATAAACAAATAGCAATATTCTGAATACAGACTCTTGTGGCCAAGAAAACTCCCTTTCCAGTTTTGGACTGGGGGTTGGTTAAGTCCCATTCTGCCCCTTCAGTAGGGCCAGTGAGTTTGGCAGGATCTATTTTTGCAGGATTTTGCAGCTTTGGGGAATGGCAAATGGGCTCATGTTCCACCCACTAGCCAGCAGTGTGGGAATCAAGAGTATGAGTGGCAGACGGGAATTCCTTTTTTCCAGCCCTCTCTCATCCTTGGGATCAGCAATCCCTCTTCCCAAGATGTGACTGAGGTGACTCTGAGGACAGGGGATGGTATGCGATTTTAATTTCATTTTTTCACGAAGGCTGGGATGAGTGCAGGTCTCTCTGTCCTGGCATGGAGCCGGGGAGAAACACAGGGTGAGACTGGACAGTAACAGGGAATCCTAAGTGCTAGCTCTTCTAAGAAGATGTTCCTGTTGCCCAAAATCACCAGATGATTTTCCTCCTCTTGGCATCAGCATTTGAATCTGAGGTACCACCAGGTCTAACCTTAGGATGCTAGAGTCTGGGGTCTTGGTTCAGCCACGGTGAGGCCAATTGGGGTGGAGCCAAGTCAGGGCGTAAAGCTGAGCTAGGGGTGTGACCAATCCAGAGGTGGAGCTGAGCTGGAGTGTGGCCAACCCAGGGGTGGAGCTGAGCTAGGGGTGTGGCCAATCCCAGAGTGGAGCTGATCTTGGGGTGTGGCCAGTCCAGGGGTGGAGCTGACGTCAGGGAACAGAATGTAAGAAAACAAAACCGGGCCCTTCTTTTTGACGTCTTTCTCTCTGCATCTCACTGCCTGACTATTGATGTGTCTATCATGTATTTCTCAAGGCTTCCTTCACCGTTTTCTCATTTGAGTCTTAGCAACTATCCTGTCAACACATTTCTTTCAAAAACTTGACGAGATGACATTCTGAGAGATTGTGCCCACTCCTGCCTCACCCCAGGATACTCTTAGGTGTCTGCCCCTGGTATTGCCCATCTCTTATAGCCCCGATCCCCTCTGTACTGTCATGGTCTGTTAAATGTCTATCCCTCCACTAGACTGCGAGCTCCCCAAGGCTGAAAGCCTTCCGTGGTGCTCAGCGTTGCAGCCCTGGTTCAGATATTCTCTATAAATACTAGAGAAAAAAACCATGAATGAGTGAACTCTGCTGGTCACAGAGGCCTCAGTGCACAGAAAACTCTCAGCAGTGGTGTCAAAAGAACACAAAGTTCTGAGGTTAGTTAGCTTGTTGATTCATTACTTAATTATTTAGGGCCTCAGTCTCCCTATCTGTCAAATGGATGTGACCACACTTGTGCTACTTACCCCACTGAGTTTGTGAACAGATTGTGAGGATAACACAATAAAAAGTGAAAAGTTAACTTCATGTAATGGGTGACTTAGTGGACAGAAATCTCCCTCCTGAAAAGGGCAAGTGCACTCCTGGAGAGGCTGAAACCTGCACCAAACAGAGCTGGAGCTCTGGACTGACAGAAAGTGAGCATCTCTGCAATCTTGTCTTCTGGGTACAAAGACTCAAAATTAGGACAAGCATTTGTCTCAATACTGAGTGGTTATTACATGCCAGGCCCTTCGCTTAGCACTTCAATACATTATCTCACTTAATCTTCATGACCACCCTGAGTAGGCAGAATTATCTGATGAGAAAATTGATCCTCAGCGAGGTTAAGTAACTTCTTCAAGGTTGCAAAACTTTACTAGCTGGGAATGGAATACAGATCAGTCTGACTCCAAAGCCCTGGCTTTTAACCACTAGGTGTTAACTTTGTCAGAGCCAGGTGAAAAAGAAGCAGGCATTTCAATGCCCTGCCACATCAAGGTTCAACCTGGCAGAGGACAGAAGGGAAGAGCAGGGCCATCCAGGAACTGGGGCAGAACACTCTGCCGAGCCTTTCCCACCCCGGGGCCAGAGCCCCCAGCCCTCACACGCTGGGAGAGAGCCACCCATGCACTCAGGAACCCGGCCTACCTGTGCTTGATGGAGTTGCCGAGGTCTCTGCGAGGGATCTGTGGGGACCAGCGGGGCACTGACAGTGTGTCTGCAGGGAGAGAAGACACAAGAAGGTCTGGTTACACAGAGAACTGGAAGTGGGGGTGGGCTCTCACCAAGCCCTGGAAGGAAGAGGCAGGCTTGCTGGCCTCAGGAAGGGCACTGGCCACCATCACTTGCTAAACCAAAGCGAAGTGGAAAACTGGTTTAGCTTCTGTTATCTTGACTCAAGCAAGGTCCCCAGAATGAGGCTTCCAGTCAGTGCCTGGAAAGAAAGCAGCCAAGGGAGAATAAAACTGAGCCTGGCTCCCATCAGCAAGCACTTACTGTGAGCCAGGTGTGTGCCACGTGACTCACATGCCTGACTTCATGACATCCTCAAAACAAAGTTAGAGACTGTGAGCATCCCATCCTCACAGATGAGGAAGCTGAGGCCTGGAGACAGGAAGTCATGTGCTCAAGGTCCTCACACCTTGTAGATGGCACACCAGCTGAGTCCGGGCTTAAGGGACCTAGAACACATGCCTGTGCTTGCAAGGCTCTGACTTGGCAGATTCCAAATGCTGGTCATACAACTACCACTCTCCTAGTTTTTGTATGCCCTTGTACAACTTAATTAAGTTGACTTATTTGTTTGTTTAAACACATTTCTTCTCAAAGTAAACCCTATATGGAAAACCAATATCACATTCTGTATAAGTAACTGTTTAGAATATGTCTAACCATGCACCACCTTAAATTCACACTAGAATAAGTGATGGATGGATGAATGGATGGATGAGTGGGTATATGGATGGATAGATGAATTGGCAGATGGATTGGTAGGTGGGCTGATAGATGGATAGATGAATGTTTGGATAGATAGGTGGATAAGTGGTTGGGTGGGTGGACAGATGGGAAGATGGGTAAATGGACTGGTAGGTGGATGGATGGATGGATGTTTGGATAGCTGGGTGGATGCATGGTTGGATAGGTGGGTAGATGGACAGATGAGCTGCAATGTGGACAGATGGGTAGGTGGATCAATGAATTGGTAGGTGAGTGGATGGAAGGAAGGATGGATGGATGGATGGATGGATGAACTGGTAGGTGGGTGAGTGGATGGATGGATGGAAGGATGAACTGGTAGGTGAGTGGATGGAAGGATGGATGGACAGACAGCTAGATGGATGGATAATCTGATGGATAAATGGGAATGAGGAGGAAGCAATAAATCACATGGACTTTAGACTGGGTGCCTTTTCTCATCAGGTCTTTTCTTTCATGCCTTGGGCTACGTCCCAGTGACCCACACCAGCACTCCACCACTGAGTTCCAGGACTCCTTCCACTGCCTCTGAGCACCAGCCCCCACCTTCACTCCAGTGCCTGGGTGCCTGCATCACCCTCCTCACAGACCTCACAGGCCCCAGGGAAGTGTGAAACAACAGCAGAAATGAACTGGTGCTTTCTGTGAAGCCTCCACCAGTTATGGGAGAGAAGAAGGAAGTGGCTGACCCACACGCCAGCTCTCATTTCTCAGGCCAGATGGATGGAGTCGGTGCCCCGTCCTCAGAGCTGCAAATGCACGCCTCATTTTTCACAGCAATTGTTATGGAGTGGCATGCTCATCGGGGAGCTGGGCATGTCTGAACCCATCAGGGAGCGTTTAACCCCAACCCATTCACGCCTCCCTTTTGTCTAATGACACTGTCGACAGCCACCTGAAAGCTGTTTCCAGAAACCCCAATTCCGCCCTTGTAAAGCTGGGACCATTTCTGGGAGAGCAAATGATTCTGTAAGTCCCAAAGGGCAGAGAAAACCTAGAAGAGAGACAGCATGATGTATCAGTCAGAATCATAGCCAGTGGAATCTCCTCCAGGTTAACTAAAAACTAAACGTCATCAAACCCAAGCCCATTTTATAACTTGTTTCAACTTGTGGGAGAAACAAACAAAAAACAAGAAAGAAAAATAATTTTAAAGGAAAGAGAGCGGGGGACTGAAGTCAGATTTCGGAGGAAGGATGCGACCTGCTAACTCCTTACAATGGTTTCTCCCGGCCAGGAATGGGAGGCGGAATGACCGTGCTGGAGTGGAAGCTAGTACACTAGCTCAGATACACAGTCTCCTCATGGGGAATCCACAAAATTATTAGTACCAGCACCAAAGAGGTTTCATCTCATGGGACATTAGTAGCGGCTGTCTAGAAAGGTGTATTCAGAAGGATTCTGAGGCTTAAGAGGAGAGAGCATTGGGGTTGATCAGCAATGTCTGCCATTTTGTCCTTGTTTAGTCACTAAGCTGTGTCCGACTCTTTGCGACCCCATGGACTGTATAGCCACCAGGCTCCTCTGTCCATGGGATTCCCCAGGCAAGAATACTGGAGGGGGCTGCCATTCCCTTCTGCATTCTGCCACGGGTGGAGAACAAGGCAGTGCCAACAAGTCTGCACACCTGCAAGGACAAGGACACACCTCCATCTCTGCATCACTGTCTCACAGCACAGCATCGTGGACGAAGCAAGCATGTAATACATGTTTGCTGAATCTGAGACTAGTATCACAGAAGGAGTGAGTAGACTGAGTACTCCATATGTGGTAGGCACTATTCTGTGCAGCTTACACCCAGAAGCTATGCCTCTGTGCAGTCGGTGTTCTCATTATTCCCACAGCACAAAGGAAGACACAGGAGCTCAGAAAGCTGCAGTGACTTGCTGAAGGTCACACAGCCGGGCCCTGGTAGATCCTCAAGGAGAAACTCTGCAAGTGTTTATGAGCCTTCCAAAAGCCCCAGTCAGGGAGGTTTTGCCTTAAGGGAACATTTGGCATAGTCTGGAGATATTGCCAAATAACCAGAGTGGAGGAGGTGGTGGTGGGGCACTGGCATCTAACTAGGTAGAGACCAGGGACGCTGCTCAACATCCTATAATACACAAGACAGACCCCTGCATCAAAGAACTAACCAGACCCAAGTGGCAATGGTGCCAAGGTTAAGAAACCCTCATCAAGATGTTTTTCACTTCTCTGGCCGTCTCCCCACCCCCGTCCCGCCCCCCAACATCTCGAGATGATACTTGTGAAGCTCAACCCGGTAGAGAACAAATCCTCTTTTATTATAAGCACATCCCACCGTTGGATTCATATGCTAGTTATTCTGTTATTCTCAATTACAGCACCTTCTCAGAAAAGTAGATGTAATTAAGTTTAGTAGTTTGGTTTCATTTCTCAATATCTGGTTGAAGGGGTGAATTCCGTCAATTACATTCAATGGCTGCGACATCATTAGTCTCAAGCAATAATAACCTCCACACGGCTTCATCCGTGGGTGTGCAGATCTGAATTCTGAGATCTTCTCTTTACTTTCTTCATTTGGATTTCATTAAACTTGCCAATGCAAGCCTTAAAGCAAAGGAAAACTGTTTAAAAGGAAAATCTATGAAAATTCAGGCCTTATCATAACAGAGAAGGCAAACAGCATTTAGAGCAATTAAACTGATACAGAAACTTCTGTTTAACAATCAAAGTGCCTATTAAGATGTCTCCGTAGCTGAACAAAAGCTTTCTACTCTCATTTTCTGATAACAAGTCAGGCAGACACAGAGGCAGAATTGTGACCATCCCTGGTGCGTTCCGTTCCAGGGGCAGGATAACAGGAAAACAGACACTTCTTCCCAGATATTTTCATTCACGGGACATGGAAAGGGAGAGGGTTGGAGAGAAGGAGGACTCCTCTTCCCTCCTTTAGGTCCCACTGTTGATGCCCTCTCGGAAGTGGCCTCTGTAGAGAAGGGGAGAAACCAGGAGGCTTGGTCTTTGACACCTTAGTAGCCAGACAGACAAACAGGACCCATGATAGAAGGAACCAATATTAATAAAATCATCACGGTAGGTAGAGCTTTAAAATTAAAAACTTGGGCTCTGACCTGGTGAATTTGAACTCAGGCTAATGGAGGAGTCAGGCATGGAGAGCACGCTTGAAAACATTTATCACAGAGACAACACATGAAGATGGGTGGTGAGAGACTTCTCTGGAGGCCCAAGGGTTAAGACTCCACGCTTCCACTGCAGGGGGCGTGGGTTTGATTCCTGGTCAGGGAACTAAGACCCCAAATGCCGCTCAGTGAGACCAAATAAATAAATAAATACATTTTTAAAAAAAAAAGATTAACAGTTGGAGTGATTAAAAGAATTTTTTTTAATGGCTGATGATAAAACAAAAGAAAGGGATGAAAAAGAAGAGGAGGAGAGAAATAAGAATAATGATAAGAATTTTTTAAAATGAGAAATAAGAAAAACAATAAATATGCTTTGTGTTGAGCGTTACCACGCACCAAGCACTATTGCCAAATGAGCCCTTCACATATGTGATCTCATTTTATCCACACACCGCATGTATGAGCACATGTGATGCATCAGCTGTTACCGTCGGTGCCACTTCACCAACGAGGAAATCAAGAAGTGATGCCATTTGTCCAAGGTCACACAGCGTGTGTTTTTTAATTCAGGTTACCTAGCTGATGCTCAATAAACAACAGCCAATTCATCCCTACTTCACAGATGGGAACACTGAGACGTAGAAGCAGTAAGCAACTGTCTATAGTTTAGAAGTCTCTGAACTGGGATTTGAACCACAGACAGGAACAAACTGGATGCTTCCATTCCAGATCGCCCTCCAGATACACAGAGTTCACCCACCCTGTAACTGTCCATGCTTCCTACTTCTGAGAAGAGTAAAGGGAAGATGAGAACCAGCCGGTTCAAAAAGGCCACAGAGGCTTGGAGAGTGATGCCATACTGTGCTGTGTATTCTGACTATCATTCATGCAGTTACTCAATAAATATTTTGTTGAATTTGCCCACCCTCCAAGTTATGACCAACCTAGACAGCATATTCAAAAGCAGAGACATTACTTTGTCAACAAAGGCCCATCTAGTCAAGGCTATGGTTTTCCCAGTGGTCATGTATGGATGTGAGAGTTGGACTATAAAGAAAGCTGAGCGCCGAAGAATTGATGCTTTTGAACTGTGGTGATGGAGAAGACTCTTGAGATTTCCTTGGACTGCAAGGAGATCCAACCAGTCCATCCTAAAGGAGATCAGTCCTGGGTGTTCATTGGAAGGACTGATGTTGAAGCTGAAACTCCAATACTTTGGCCACCTAATGTGAAGAGCTGACTGATTGGAAAAGACCCTGATGCTGGGAAAGATTGAGGGCAGGAGGAGAAAGGGACGACAGAGGATGAGATGGTTGGATGGCATCACCGACTCAATGGACATGGGTTTGGGTGGACCCCGGGAGTTGGTAATGGACAGGGAGGCCTGGCATGCTGCAGTTCATGGGGTTGCAAAGGGTCAGACACGACTGAGTGACTGAACTGAACTGAACCACCCCCAGAGATGTCCACATCCTGTGACCTAACAGGTAAAAAGAGACTTTGTCAGTGTGATTAAGTTAAGGATCTTGAGATGGGAGATTACTCTGGACTAGCCAGGTGGGCCTGGTATAATCAGGTGAAAGAGGGAGGCAGGAGGGTCAGAGTCAGAGAAGGAGATGTGGGGATGTGGAGATCTGCTGGCTCTGAGGATGGATAGGGGCCAAGTGCCAAGGGATGCAGTGGCCTCTGGAAGCCAGAAAAGGCAAAAGAGCAGCTTCTCCAGAAGCAACAGCCCAGCAAACTCCTTCCCTTTAGCACCGAGACCAGTCCTAGGCTTCTGACCTCCAGAACTGTGCAATGATACATTTATGTTTTTGTAAGCCACTGAGCTTTGTGACTGTGTTACAGCAGCCACAGGAAACTGATAGATCACTGAAAGTGCCAGGAATGGAATTGGGGGTGGGTATGGTAAACAGGAGAGTTAAGAGTCTATAGGGGGAGACATAATGTGATATATGTGATGAATGAAATAAAACAGGACTTTGGGGTTTGTGTTAAAGCAATGGGAACCGTCTAGTACTCATTGGAAAAGTCCCTGATGCTGGGAAAGACTGAGGGCAGGAGAAGAGGGTGTCAGAGGATGAGATGGATGGCTGGCATCACCGATGGAATGGACATGAACTTGAGCAAATTTCAGGAGATGGTGAGGGACAGAGAGGCCTGGCATGCTGCAGTCCATGGGGTCTCACAGAGTCGGACATGACTGAGCGACTGAACAAGTGTCTTAGAACAGAGTGGGATGCTGTGTGGGGTCTTGTACATATAAGCACTCCCTCTGGCGGCCGAGTGAAGAACAGCCTGCCAGGCTTTGACAAAAACAGGAGGGTCCCACCCTCACCCCAACCGCTAACTCCCCACCCCTGCTGGGGTCCAAAATATGAGCCCTGACCCTTACAAGGCCATTCATCTCCCGGGCCAGGCTTTTCCCATTTGAGCTGTCATGTCATGATCTCACCTGCAGCCCCCAGTTGAAAAAAAAAACAACCATACCGCAGGGACTTCCCTGGTGGCCCAGTGGTTAAAGACTGTGAGCGTCCACTGCAGGGGACTTGGGTTCTGTCCCTGGTCAGGGAACTAAGATCCCCCTGCGGGCACGATACAGCCCAAAGTGAAACAAACAAATAAATACAGATTTAAAAAATAAACCCATATCCCTGCGTAATCAGTCCACTGGCTGGCAAGGAGCAAGGCACGGTCTTATTTCTTGCACGTATCCCAAATAAGGATTCACCTCTTGGAGTTGTTTCTTCATTGAATCCTGACAACCCCACGAGGTTGTATCCCTAGTTCAGAGATAAGGAAGATGGGGATATTTGTTCAACGTCTTACCGCTAGTATTTGGTGCACTTGAGAGTTGACTTCAGTTTCCTATAAAAACCAAAGCCTTGCTTTTCACCCCCACACCATCCTGCCTTCCTGTGCTATGTCTCCTGAGACAAGTGTAAAAATTATTGTTCAAATTGTGCATCCTCGAGTTGGACAGGACCACAAGAAACCATCTACTGCAGTCTAGTCCCTAAACTCTGTTGGCTAGAAGAGAAGCTATGCTAACCTTAAACGTTTCCATGGAGATAAAGACTTCTGAGCACACAATACTATTACTAATAACAGCTAACATTTATTGAGTATATACTATATGGCTGGACTCAGATTAAATGCTTAGATGTATTATTTCATCTGATCTCCTAACTCCTTTTTAGGCAGGAGAGCTGGGGTTTCATCCAGGACAGCCCAACGCCAGGCTTCATCCTCAGAAATGCCACAAATGAAATGGAAGGTCCAGCTGCCCTTCAGCTTCCAGCCCAGGGGCAGGACAGACTGAGAACTTAACAATGGTGCTGCACTCAAATCGAGTAGCAAATTCTTTAGGCTCCTGAAACTAATAAAACTTAGAGCGTTCAAGCCACCAGCTAAATCCCACTGATTCATCCAAGGTGCCAACCAATCCTTGACTAAAGCTGTTCACAGTATTATTCACATAGCGGCGAACAACTCTATTTGCTTTAATATCCAATTCAAAACATCACATCCAAGAGTCTTTTCATTCTGTGCTATCTCTAAAGGTTACAGCTCCATGGTGCTTCAGGGCCAAATTGAGTTTCTTGGCGTAGATGGACATAATTTTCTCCCTGTGACAACTACAAGCCACTTCTCAAGATGAGAATTTCATCATCTGGGGGCTCATGATTGCTATGGAGGTGACCGGGGAACCACTTAGCACTGGTGAGTATGTAGATGAAAGCGAACCTGGGTCCTGGGTCTTGCAGGGAAGCAATAAGGCAGAGGGACGGACAGTGATAAAGAGATGCTTGGTGTGAGCAAAGGTTGTGCTGCTCACTCTTAAAGGAAGAGACCCTTCAGAGGAGATTCTTAGGGGTCCACATGGCATTGGGGCAAAACAAAGGGCAATGGTGAAGCCACCAGCCTAGAAATAGGAAAACTGTGGGAATGGAGGTATAGGGTAAACCAACCTGCATGTATATGGGGTTCAAGCCACCTACAAGGCTCTGAGTGTAGACCTATTCTGGAGACAGGGCAGCAGACTTCATTTCTGAATGGGAAGGGCCTCCAGGTTATCAAGCTGCCCAGGAGAGTGTGGGACTTTGAAGTGAGCAGACCTGTGTTCACCCATCAGCTCTGCCACTTCCCAGCTATGAGACCTTGGGCATTTTCACCTCTGTGAAAGGTGTCTTTCCTTGTCTCCGGCCAAAAAAAAAAGGGGGGGGGGGTCACACTATCCCCTTCCTAGGAGGATGAAGCGGGCAATACAACTGGAACAGAGCTCAGCTGAGTGCCTGACATATTATTGTCATTCTTGTTCTTGTCATTGTCATCATCACTCTGCCTCTAGAATTAACACACCAGTTAGAACCTGACAAGGCTCTCCGAGGACCATGATTTAGAACAGAGGTTGGCAAACTATGACCCTCAGGCCAAGACTGGCCCATCTCCTGCTTTTATAAATAAAGTTTGATTGGCACACAGCCACGTCCACTCATTTACACATCATGACTGATTCTGCATTATAACAGCAGAGTTTGAGTAATTTAGACAGCGGCAATGCAGTCCACAAAATCAAAAGCTAATTATTACCTGGCCCTTTATTGAAAAAGTATGTCAAACCCTGATTAAGAGCTGTGTAATTCATTCCTTGGCTGATTAGTGCGAAAGTACTTTTCTACCTTTACTGAGGTATAATTAACAAAATTGTAAGATATTTAAAGTATATAATGTGATGGTTTGACATATGTATACATTGTGAAAGTGTTTTTTTTTTCTTTGAAGCCAGAAGGCTAGGGTTGTAGACCCACTTCAGCCATTTACATGGTGGGAATTCTTGGACAAATGGTGTGCATTCTCCAAGCCGAAGTGTTCATGACCCACAGGGCGTCACCCCTCTGTTTACCTAATCCTAACACAGCATAGGGTGTGTTGTTTCCATGCCTATTTTACAGAAGAGAAGAGCCAGACAGAGTAGGACCAATAAGCGGTCCAGCCAAGATTCTAACCTATCCCAGCCTCACCCCATGCCTGTTTTCTTTCCAGCTCTCACTGTCTCCTGGTAGAATAATCTGTGATGAGGCAATGTCTCTGATTACATGCCACTGCTGAAATCTATGTCAGCTCATGGAGACAGAGGGGGGGGGGGGAATTAACCCTCTCCTCTCACTGCTTCTGTCCGGGTTAATTAATATGATTATCCGGTTGTCACTTCATCAAAGCAGAGAGAAGACCCTGAGGACGTGCAAGCTATAGTGGGAGAGGTGGCGGTGCTGGTCGCGGCCAAGGGGAAGAGATGAAGTGGCCTCCTGGGGGTGTCTCAGGTGAAAGCCTACCTTGGTGGGACGGGTGGGCAGTGAGGACTAAGCAATGCGAGTGCAGAGAGGACTGATGTGTGGGGCGAGAGGCAGAAGAGTGCAGAGGAAAGGCCATGCTAGCACAAGGAGTTAGAATCCAAGCTGTCCTCTATCACCTGTCCCTCCTGGCCCATGGCCTGGGTAAAAAAAAAATTTTAAATGGTGAAACCAAACTGGAATTACCTTCAGGATCTAGTGGGAAAACTAGAATGTATGGATTGTAACACCCCGCACTTCAGAATCATGTTCCCCTTTTTAAAGACCATCACCACCTTGCGTCTGAGTCCCAGCAGGTAACTGCTGAGCTGGGATCCCCTGAACTGCCCATAAATTACATGCGTAGACAGCGGATAACATCACACCCTCTCCCAGTAGACACGTGAAACGTGGAGTCATCACCCGTGATTTATCTCAGCCCCCTCACGTGGCCTCAATTAAATTTCATTGCCAGTAAAGAAAGTGAAGATGGCTGAGGCATTTAATTACATTTTATAATGTGCTCACTGTTGAATTTATTAAAGTGTATCAGGGATTTTTAACCTCGTAACCAAACAATGGGACACCCGGGTGCCACATGAGTAATTATCTTCCTTGTGGGGATGATAGATGGAGATTCTAAGACATTAACAGTAGGCTGAGGATGTGTGTAGGCAGTGTGGGGGGAGTGGGGGCTGATGAGGGGGTGGATATGACAAGAAAATGAAGCAATGGGCCTCTAATTCCATAAGACACCACCACACAGATTGGAGATGGGGGGAGTGGTACTAATTATCCATTTTCCCTCAATTCTAAAAATGAGACCTATTAGAAAACCCATCTTCCTTCTCTCTCCCTGTATCCTTACTCCAAACCTTCCCCTTGGGTTTCCCCTTGATATCATTTTACTCCTATGGTCTAGAAAGAGGAGAGGGATCATCTCCTTGAAATGTCAAAATCACTTTATATAATAAGATTTAAAAAATGCAAAAAGGGGAGAATAAAACATTATCTAGAAATCCAGAAGAATCTCATCAGGATAGTGGGTCCACGGTGGTTTATTCATGAAGCACTCAGGAAATTAATTATCAATAAGGAAATACGTGGGCTTCCCAGGTGGCGCAAGTGATAAAGAACTCGCCTGCCAATGCAGGAGACATAGGAGATGCAGGTTTGATCCCTGGGTTGGGAAGATGCCCTGGAAGAGGGCATGGCAACCCACTCCAGTGTTCTTGCCTGGAGAACCCCATGGACAGAGGAGCCTGGCGGGCTACAGTACTCAGGGTTGCAGAGTCAGACACGACTGAAGCAACTTAGCATGCACGCATGCAAGGAAAGATGTGTGGTGCTTCTGGAGGGGGAAGGTGGTGGATCCCATAAATATAATCCTGAGGGCAGACTTGGTATATCACAGGACCTCTATTATGGCATCATGTCTGCTCAAGAGACCAAGACAAGTCAGGTGAGGAGGAAGGCTACACTGATCCCAGACCAAAGAGGAAGAAATGCCCAGTGCCTCTGAGATAGCAGAAGTACAGCACTGAGAGCCAGTCCTGGCCTGAAAACTGCCACTGGCAGCACTGCTGTTTTGCAACATCATCTGTATGCAACATACATTCTTCTGTATGTTCTATTCCCTTCCTACTTCTCTTAGTCCAACTCATGCCAACTCTCTCCAAGATCCAACACAGGCATGGTTCCTCCAGGAAGCCCTCCCTGAATGCACAGGGTCAGACACCCCTGCCATGCCCCTCCTGTAGCATCCTGTGCTGACTTCTCCAGGCCACTTCCTTTGTTGCACGAGAGCCTCTGCTAACACCTCTGATATCCTGACTACCCACTTGACAGTGAGATCCTGGACAGTAGGAGCTGCCAATTACTCACCTGTATGTGTTCAGAGTTTGGCTTAAAAGAGAGGTGAAGGGTTTTTCTTGCTAACTCCAGCAAAAATAACCCAGCAGCCTATCCCTCCAAATTGAGGCTTCACTTCTCCAGGGCACTTGAGCGCCTGGACCGGGGAGAGATCCCAGGAAGCCAGGCACTCTACTTGGCCCTGGCCACCCACCCATGGCTCTAGCCCCAGCTCTCAGGCTCTGGGTGGGGCTTTGGACCTCAGCTAGGGTGGCTGACCAAATGAAGCTCATCTGCTCAAAAACAGAGCCCACCACTTCCTCACTCAAACCTCTTCCCATGTGCCTGTCCAGGGCCCCATGGTTTCCAGAGCCACTGGAACATTTTCAACTCCTCCTGACTCTCACCATAGAGTCCCTCCCTGCAAGGTGCATCAGTGTTCACACTTAGGTCTCTTAGCTACTGTGTCAGGGAGGTCTAGTATCAGTCCCATTTTACAGGTGAAGACACTGAGGCTCCAAGAGCTTAAAACAGAAAACCAAAATGACCAAAAGAATGGGGTTCAGGGTTAGAAAGACCAGGGTTATTGTCCTGGTTCTGCCCCCAAACTGGGCAAGGTACTTGACTTCTGTGAGCTACAACCTAGGAATTGTAATAGCTAACATGACCCAGGCATTGCCCAAGTCAGTGGTTCCCCAGTTGTCAGCACCCTGGAACTGTCTGATGCCTGGATCCCTCCCCTGCACTGTGATTTAATTCAGGGGTCAGCAAACTAAAGCGCAAGGGTCAAATCTGGCCTGTAACCTGTTGTGTAAATAAAGTTTTATTGGCACATCAACATGTCCACTGTCTACAGCTGCTTTTGCACTGTAAGGGCAGAGCTGAGTAGCCATGATGGAAACCTGATGGCCCTCAGAACCTAAAATATTTACTATCTGGCTCTTTAATTAAAAGTTTGCTGATCCTCAATTTAATTATGCTGGGGTATGTATGGCCTGGCTTTGAACATTTCAAAAGGTCTTCACACCCTACTAATTCACAGGCAAGCTTGAGAATCATTGGCCTAAGTGTTCCATGTATATTAGCACACTGATTCTTTATAACATGCCTGTTTCATTTCCTCCTGTATCCCCAGCAGCCAGCACAGGGATGGGGACAAAGTGGCATTCCCACAAATACTTACTGATGAGAGAATGAGTGAAAGAACGAAAGACAAATCTACCCTGTGAGGTAGGTACTAATGATCCCATTTTTCAAATGGCAAATCGGAGGCTCAGAGGTCACCTATGGAATATGTCCTTCTGGGATTTTAACCTAAAACTCCTGGACTGCAGAGCCCTGTTCATGAGCACTGTGGCCTCTCTTCAGATATTCAGAAAGGAGGAGAGACCAGCAGAGTGTCAGTGAGGGGGTTTTCTTGTGCACCCTCCCTAGGAGAGGAGCCCCGAGCAAGAGGAGAGGCAGCCTGGAAACCTGAAGGAGCTTGGGGTCCCGCCAGCCATGCAAAGCCATCTCAGACCACACAGATACAGAGCCGTTCTCCTTGACCTCAAGGAAAATGCTAATTGGAAGAGGCTGGCTTACTGCACCCGGTTTAGGCTTAAACAAGGACAAAACAAGAGTTGACAGACAGAGGCCCCACGCTGCCATCACTGCAAATGTCCCTGTGAAGGGAGGAAAACAGTCAGATCTGTGCTCCATCAATTTCAGTTGTATTAATAAATGGCCTCACGTTGAAACAGAGCCACAGAAAAGGCAGTATCAGTGACAGGCGTGGGGCAGGGGGGACGTGCAGGCTACAGCCTGGGATCTGCAAGTTGGGCTTGACACCTGGACCCAGAAATGGGCAACGAACACGTTCATGGATGGCATGGTTCACCATCCAGGCAACCCAGGGGCCCTTGCCCACTCTTTTGCCTGAGAGGCAGAGGGACAAGACGGCATTAATTACAGGCGCAGACCTGAGTCCCAACCCCTGACTCTGCCTTTGTGATGCTTTTGTTCTCTGCTCTTTGGACCTCTTGCTCTGAGGCAGAGGACTGATGGAACCCATCCTGTGGGCTTTCCTTAGGAACGAGGCACTGGAACATGAAGCAAGTGCCTCGTACAGAGTAGGTATGCAACCAGGCTGGCTCCCCCTCGAGCAGCCCGGGTTCTTGTCTGCTTTTTCCTTAGTGGCTCTTCTCTCTGGCCCAAGAAGACAAAACCAGGGGGTGGAGGAAGCTCTTTTGGGAATGAGGCCACGAGTCTGGAGAAGCAGTGGTGAGTTATGGGGAAAGCAGAACTGTCTAGGTCCCTCTGACCATTTATTCCCCTCCTATCATCCTGTTCTCTGAGCGTGTCCACAGTCCTCGCTTGCCTGGGTGTGATGGATGGGTCTTAAGTTGCTTGCACACTACATCATCAATTACTTATATATTTATTGCCTTGAACTGGACTTACGGATCTTAAATCAGAGCCGTTCAGAGTTGCCTGAGATGAAATTCTTCCCCCATGGAACACTGGCACTTTTTTTTTTTTTTTAAATTATGCAGTCACCCAGTAGTCAGTGTTCGGCCGAAGTTAATTATCCATAGAATAAAGGGCTGCTGAGAAGTTCCCCACATGGAGTCATTTTGTAGAATTTACTGCCTTAGCGGGCTCAGTGGGGACAGACCAGGTAAGCTTGCTAGGAGAGACCCCAGTCTGACTTTAAGAAATCCAAGACACCAGGCATCTTTGGGTCTGAACTTTAGGCGATAGATTTGCTCCCCCTCTCAGTTCTGTGATTCTCAAAGTGATGTCCAAAGAGGTGTCACACTGTCTGCAGTTTGCAGACACGGTGGAGACAGCCTTGTGACGGAGCATATTCCAAGGTCAAGATGGGGCGCCGACATGCCAAAGCATCTCTAAATGGGGCTGAGGTGATGGAGATGTGACATCAGATACTGGTCCTGATGCACAGCCCTGAAGGTGAGGCCATGGAGATAGGAGACCTCTGCTCCAACAGGGTCACAGTTTATCAGCAAAGTATTGTCAGTACTGGGGTGGACAGAGAACCCCCACCCCAAGAACTTGGAGCTAAGGAAGTTGATCTTTCAAGAGTGAATCTAGCACAACACCTAATTGGTCAGAGGGCAGTGGAGGAACATTAACCTAAAGCAGTGGTTCTCAAGTATCTGGAAACATTTGGGAGGTCACAACTGAGGGATGGTGCAACTGGCACCTAGTGGGTGGAAACCGGGAATGCCGTTGCTGCTGTTGCTGCTGCTGCTGCTACTAAGTCACTTCAGTCGTGTCCGACTCTGTGCGACCCTGTAGATGGCAGCCCACCAGGCTCTCCCATTCCTGGGATTCTCCAGGCAAGAACACTGGAGTGGGTTGCCATTTCCTTCTCCAATGCATGAAAGTGAAAAGTGAAAGTGAAGTCGCTCAGTCATGTCTGACCCTCAGCGACCCTGTGGATTGCAGCCCTCCAGGCTCCTCCATCCATGGGATTTTCCAGGCAGGAGTACTGGAGTGGGGTGACATTGCCTTCTCCGGGGAATGCTGTTAAACATCCTCTAACTACACATGGACATCACCAGATGGTCAACACTGAAATCAGACTGATTATATTCTTTGCAGCCAAAGATGGAGAAGCTCTATACAGTCAACAAAAACAAGACCAGGAGCTGACTGTGGCTCAGATCATGAACTCCTTATTGCCAAATTCAGACTTAAATTGAAGAAAGTAGGGAAAACCACTAGACCATTCAGGTATGACCTAAATCAAATCCCTTATGATTATACAGTACAAGAGAGAAATAGATTTAAGGGCCTAGATCTGACAGAGTGCCTGATGAACTATGGAATGAGGTTCGTTACATTGTACAGGAGACAGGGATCAAGACCATCCCCATGGAAAAGAAATGCAAAAAAGCAAAATGGCTGTCTGGGGAGGCCTTACAAATAGCTGTGAAAAGAAGAGAAGTGAAAAGCAAAGGAGAAAAGGAAAGATATAAGCATCTGAATGCAGAGTTCCAAAAATAGCACAGAGAGATAAGAAAGCCTTCCTCAGCGATCAATGCAAAGAAATAGAGGAAAACAACAGAATGGGAAAGACTAGAGATCTCTTCAAGAAAATTAGAGACACCAATGGAACATTTCATGCAAAGATGGGCTCGATAAAGGACAGAAATGGTATCGACCTAACAGAACCAGAAGATATTAAGAAGAGGTGGCAAGAATACACAGAAGAACTGTACAAAAAAGATCTTCATGACCCAGATAATCATGATGGTGTGATCACTGACCTAGAGCCAGACATCCTGGAATGTGAAGTCAAGTGGGCCTTAGAAAGCATCACTACGAACAAAGCTAGTGGAGGTGATGGAATTCCAGTTGAGCTATTTCAAGTCCTGAAAGATGATGCTGTGAAAGTGCTACACTCTATATGCCAGCAAATCTGGAAAACTCAGCAGTGGCCACAGAACTGGAAAAGGTCAGTTTTCATTCCAATCCCAAAGAAAGGCAATGCCAAAGAATGCTCCAACTACCGCCCAATTGCACTCATCTCACACACTAGTAAAGTAATGTTCAAAATTCTCCAAGCCAGGCTTCAGCAATATGTGAACCGTGAACTTCCTGATGTTCCAGCTGGTTTTAGAAAAGGCAGAGGAACCAGAGATCAAATTGCCAACATCCGCTGCATCATGGAAAAAGCAAGAGAGTTCCAGAAAAACATCTGTTTCTGCTTTATTGACTATGCCAAAGCCTTTGACTGTGTGGATCACAATAAACTGTGGAAAATTCTGAAAGAGATGGGAATACCAGACGACCTGCCTCTTGAGAAATTTGTATGCAGGTCAGGAAGCAACAGTTAGAACTAGACATGGAACAATAGACTGGTTCCAAATAGGAAAAGGAGTACGTCAAGGCTGTATATTGTCACCCTGCTTATTTAACTTCTATGCAGAGTACATCATGAGAAACGCTGGACTGGAAGAAACACAAGCTGGAATCAAGATTGCCAGGAGAAATATCAATACCTCAGATATGCAGATGACACCACCCTTATGGCAGAAAGTGAAGAGGAACTACAAAGCCTCTTGATGAAAGTGAAAGTGGAGAATGAAAAAATTGGCTTAAAGCTCAACATTCAGAAAACAAAGATCATGGCATCCGGTCCCATCACTTCATGGGAAATAGATGGGGAAACAGTGGAAACAGTGTCAGACTTTATTTTTTGGGCTCCAAAATCACTGCAGATGGTGACTGCAGCCAAGAAATTAAAAGACGCTTACTCCTTGGAAGGAAAGTTATGACCAACCTAGATAGCATATTCAAAAGCAGAGACATTACTTTGCCAACAAAGGTCCGTCTAGTCAAGGCTATGGTTTTTCCTGTGCTCATGTATGGATGTGAGAGTTGGACTGTGAAGAAGGCTGAGCACCGAAGAATTGATGCTTTTGAACTGTAGTGTTGGAGAAGACTCTTGAGAGTCCCTTGGACTGCAAGGAGATCCAACCAGTCCATTCTGAAGGACATCAGCCCTGGGATTTCTTTAGAAGAAATGATGCTAAAGCTGAAACTCCAGTACTTTGGCCGCCTCATGCGAAGAGTTGACTCATTGGAAAAGACTCTGATGCTGGGAGGGATTGGGGGCAGGAGGAGAAGGGGACGACAGAGGATGAGATGGCTGGATGGCGTCACTGACTCAATGGACGTGAGTCTGGGTGAACTCTGGGAGTTGGTGATAGACAGGGAGGCCTCGAGTGCTGCGATTCATGGGGTCGCAAAGAGTCAGACACGACTGAGTGACTGAACTGAACTGAACTGAAAGCACAGGTCAGCCCCCCACACGAATAATTATCCAGCCCTAAATGGCCACAGTTTTATAGTTTAGAATCCCTGTCCAAAGAGTTATTAGGAAGGGATCTAGATCCAGAGCCTGATGTAATCAGATTAAATGTTAAGACAGACTGAAAGAGGAGCTGAGTCGACTATGCTTATGTGTTTGCTCAGTCGCTTCAGTCATGTTCAGCTCTTTGCAATCCTATGGATTGTAGCCCACCAGGCTTCTCTGTCCATGAGATTCCTCATGCAGAATACTGGAGTGGGTAGCCATGCTCTCCTCCAGAGGATCTTCCCAACCCAGGGATCGAACCTAAGTCTCCTGTATTGCAGGTGGATTCTTTACCCACTGAGCCACCTGGGAAGCACTTAGTTAACCATAAAGAGAAGCAAAGAGAGTCCTGGAGGCAGATGTTGGCTCAACTCTCCCAGCCCATCCAGGGGATGGGGGACTCTGGCATCAGAGCCTATTCCTTCTTCTAGTAACAGCAGCCTGGTTTTCCATTGGGAAACAACCCTTCCAGCATCTCAGTCCTAGAGATTCAGAGTAGGCTGGACCTCCCAGTCCTGGGGCAGAGCATTTACCCAGGCACAGAGAGTCCAAAGCATTCCAACTCCTTGACCACTGTGATTGGTTCAGGGGCAGGCATGTGACCCAAGAGGGGCCAGAGTCCACAAAACACTCTGGGATTTTTTTTTTTTTTCAAATAAAGGAAACCCTCTGTTCCCTGGAGTAGCTAAGTTGGTGGGTTGTACACCTGAGTGCCCGGGGCCACCTGAGCATACCTGTGGGAAGGGCCTGCCTGAGAAGGAAGTCAACACTCTAGGAAAACAGAGTGGAGGAATGCAGAGAAACCAAGGGCTGACAGATCCTGTGAGCCCCTGGAGCTTCTCTATTACATCCTCATTTTTAAACATGTGAAGCAGTTTGAGTTGTTTCACTTATAAGCAGAAGAATGCTGTCCTTATACAAGGTCACACAGACAGACCTTATAGCAGACTTCTGTTATCTTCAATCCCTATAGCAACCCACTCCCAAACATTAGATGCTTAATCACTGTGAAGGTGTTCATATCCACGATTCACAGGCCACACACCAGGCACTAGTACTAAACACTTTACAGGTGTTACCTCATTTAATCTGCACAATAGTCCTATAAGATCATCATTATTATGATCTCAAAATCACAGAGAAGCAAAGTAACATTCAGACAGGTTGAGTAACTTGCTCTAGGTCACACAGTTTTCCAGTGGTGGGGCCAGGATCTACCCCTGGGCAGTTTGCCTGTGTACTCCTCGTTACCCTGCCCAGGAAAAGCAGGTTATCCCAGCTTGGGGTCTTCAACATTTCATGTAGCAAACCCTCCTCCTCTGTATTCCAGAATCACCAGGAAGCCTCCCAGTGAAAATCTGGCCTTCAGGAAGGGTAGACTGCAGAGAGGAAATGGGCAAATCACACGGCCCTTGAGAAATGCAGCACTGGTGACAGTGAGTTCTCCTTGTACATTAACAAACATACATTTCAGCTTTATACATCAGTCTCAAAAGTCAGGTTAACGTGAATCTAACTCTAGGAGTCTCTATATTCTGAACTGGCAAAGCAAGACCCAGATTTCTGAATTCTGATGAATTCTTTTTCTCAGTAGTTCTCAAATTTGGGCATTCCTAACAGCATTATTGATAATATCAAGAAAGTAAAGACAACCCAAATGTCCATCAAGTGATGTGCAGATAAACAAAATGGAGTCTATCCAAATAATGGAATATTACTTGATCGTGAAAAACTATGAAGTACTTATTCCTGCTACAACATGGATGAGTCCTGAAAATCTTATGCTAAATAAAAGAAGCCAGACACAAATGGCTACATATTGTATGATATAATTTACATGAAATGTCCAGACTAGGTAAATCCACAGAGACAGAAAGTGGATTAATGGTTGTCAAGGGTTTGAGGGAGGAGTAACAGGGAGTGACAGCATATGGCTGTGGGGTTTCTTTTGGGGGTGATAGAAGTGTTCTGGAATTAGAGAGTGGTGATGGTTGCACAGAAGTAGAGTTCTTTCTGGAACTCTGCTGCTTTTTCGATGATCCAACAGATGTCGGCAATTTGATCTCCGGTTCCTCTGCCTTTTCTAAATCCAGCTTGAACATCTGGAAGTTCACGGTTCACGTACTGTTGAAGCCTGGCTTGGAGAATTTTGAGCATTACTTTGCTAGCATGTGAGACGAGTGCAAATGTGCGGTAGTTTGAGCATTCGTTGCCATTGCCTTTCTTTGGGATTGGAATGAAAACTGACCTTTTCCAGTCCTATGGCCACTGCTGAGTTTTCCAGATTTGCTGGCATATTGAGTGCAGCACTTTCACAGCATCATCTTTCAGGACTTGAAATAGCTCAACTGGAATTCGATCACCTCCACTAGCTTTGTTCATAGTGATGCTTCCTAAGGCCCACTTGACTTCACATTCCAGGATGTCTGGCTCTAGGTGAGTGATCACACCATCATGGTTATCTGGGTCATGAATATCTTTTATGCATAGTTCTTCTGTGTATTCTTGCCACCTCTTCTTAATATCGTTTGCTTCCGTTAGGTCCATACCATTTCTGTTCTTTATTGTGCCCTCTAATTTTCTTGAAGAGATCTCTAGTCTTTCCCATTCTATTGTTTTCCTCTATTTCTTTGCATTGATCACTGAGGAAGGCTTTCTTCTCTCTCCTTGCTATTCTTTGGAACTCTGCATTCAAATGGGTATATCTTTCCTTTTCTCCTTTGCCTTTAGCTTCTTTTCTTTTCTCGGCTATTTGTAAGACCTCCTTAGACAACCATTTTGCCTTTTTGCATTTCTTTTTCTTGGGGATGGTCTTGATCACTGCCTCCTGTACAATGTCACAAATTTCTGTCCATAGTTCTTCAGGCACTCTATCAGATCTAATCCCTTGAATCTATTTGTCACTTCTACTGTATAATCATAAGGGACTTGATTTAGGTCATATCTGAATGGTCTAGTGGTTTTCCCTACTTTCTTCAATTTAAGTCTGAATTTGGCAATAAGGAGTTCACAATATGAGCCACAGTCAGCTCCCGGTCTTATTTTTGCTGACTGTACAGAGCTTCTCCATTTTTGGCTGCAAAGAATATAATCAATCTGATTTCAGTATTGACTATCTGGTGATGTCCATGTGTAGAGTATTCTCTTGTGTTGCTGGAAGATGGTGTTTCTACGACCCAGTGCATTCTCTTGGAAAAACTCTGTTAGCCTTTGCTCTGCTTCATTCTGTACTCCAAGGCCAAATTTGCCTGTTACTCTAGGTATCTCTTGACTTCCTCCTTTTGCATTCCAGTCCCCTATAATGAAAAGGACATCTTTTTGGGGTGTTAGTTCTAAAAGATCTTGTAGGTCTTCATAGAACCGTTCAACTTCAGCTTCTTCGGCATTACTGGTTGGGGCACAGACTTGGATTACTAGGATATTGAATGGTTTGCCTTGGAAACGAACAGAGATCATTCTGTTGTTTTTGAGATTGCATCCAAATACTGCATTTTGGACTCTTTTGTTGACAATGAGGGATACTCCATCTCTTCTAAGGGATTCTTGCTCACAGTAATAGATACAATGGTCATCTAAGTTAAATTCACCCATTCCAGTCCATTTTAGTTCACTGATTCCTAAAATATTGCTATTCACTCTTGCCATCAGAGTTTCAGAAAAACATCTACTTCTGCTTTATTGACTACACTAAAGCCTTTGACTGTGTGGATGACAAGAAACTGGAAAATTCTTAAAAAGATGGGAATATCAGACCACCTTATCTGCCTCCTGAGAAGTCTGTATGCAGGTCAAGAATCAAGTGTTAGAACTGGACATGGAACAACAGATTGGTTCCAAATCGGGAACAGAGAACGTCAAGGCTGTATATTGTCACCCTGCTTATTTAACTTATATGCAGAGTACATCATGCGAAATGCCAGGCTGGATGAAGCACAAGCTGGAATCAAGATTGCCGGGAGAAATATCAATAATCTCAGATGCAGATGACACCACCTTTATGGCAGAAAGTGAAGAAGAACCAAAGAGCCTCTTGATGAAAGTGAAAGAGGAGAGTGAAAAAGTTGCCTTAAAACTCAGCATTAAGAAAACTAAGATCATGGCATTCAATCCCATCACTTCATGGCAAATAGATGGGGAAACAATGAAAATAGTGAGAGACTATTTTCTTGAGCTCCAAAATCACTGCAGATGGTGACTGCACCCATGAAATTAAATTGCTCCTTGAAAGGAAAGCTATGACCAACTTAGACAGCATATTAAAAAGCAGAGACATTATTTTGCCAACAAAGGTCTGTCTAGTCAAAGCTATGGCTTTTCCAGTAGTCATGTATGGATGTGAGAGTTGGACTATAAGAAAGCTGAGCACCGAAGAACTGATGCTTTTGAACTGTGGTGTTGGAGAAGATTCTTGAGAGTCCCTTGGACTGCAAGGAGATCAAACCAGTCCATCCCAAAGAATATCAACACTGAATACTCATTGGAAGGACTGATGCTGAAGCTGAGACGCCAATACTTTGGCCACCTGATGCAAAGAATTGACTCACTGGAAAAGACCCTGATGCTGGGGAAGATTGAAGGCAGGAGGAGAAGTGGACAACAGAGGATGAGATGGTTGAATGGCATCACTGACTCAATGGACATGAGTTTGAGTAAGCTCTGGGAGTTGGTGATGGACAGGAAAGTCTGGTGTGCTGCAGTCCATGGGGTCACAAAGGGTCGGACACGACTGAGTGACTGAACTGAACTGATGGTTGCACAATCCTGTGAATATACCAAAAACCAGTGAATCGTTTTAAGAGGATAAACTTTAAAGTATGTGAATTCTATTTCAATAAAACTACTATTTAAAAAAACTTGAATGGGCATCAGAACCATCAGGAGAGCTTGCTAAAATGCAGATTAACTGGGCTCTGCTGCCAGGGAAACTAATTTAGTTACATCTGGATCAGGACCTGGGAATCTGCATTTGTAACAAGTTCCCAGGTGCTGTGGTGCTTCTAATCTAGGTGCCCTGCTCTTAGAAACACTGGTTGGTGCTTGCTGCTCCCCACCTGCCATAACTTTGGACCAGCCCTCAGGAATGGCAGTACCTGAACATCACCCTGTCACCAAACCTAGTGCCGGGGCCCTTTCACTACTGTGTCTCCTACAAAGGGCTTTATTTATAGAACTGCCAATGACCTTAGTCACTGCGTGTTATGGACTGAATGTCTGTGTCCCTCCAAAATTCACATGGTGAAAGCCTTATCCTCAATGGGATGGTATTTGGAGGTGGGGCCTTTGGGAGGTGATGAGGTCATGAGTGTGAAGCCCTCCTCAGTGGGATTAGGATCCCTTCAAAAGAGACCCCAGGAAGTTCCCTGGTCCTTTCTCCCAGATGAGGACACAGCAGGAGGATGGGCATCAGGGAATCAGGAAGCCAGCTTCACTAGATGCCGAACCTGCTGGCTCTTTGATCCTGGACTTCCCAGCCTCCAGAATTGTGGGAATTAAATGTTTGGTTATTTAAGCCACCCAGTCAGTAGCATTTCTGTTACAGCAGCTTAAATGGGCTAAGACACTGTAGGCTGAACAATGGCCTCCCAAAGATACCTATTTCCTAATGCCGGGATCACATCTGGAGCCTCTAGAAGGAAACAGCCATGCACACACAAAGCTTGATTTTAGCCCCCCAAGACTCATTTTGGGCTTCTGACCTCCAGAACTGTTAGAAAATGTACATGTGGTTTTGAGTCATTAAACGTATGACAGTGTGTTACAGCAGCAATAAGGAAGGGACAGGGCCATAGGCCTCCCAACTCTTCTTTCAAAGGAGAAGTATAAACGGGCATTTATCAAGTGTCTACTCTGTGCATGGCATTTTAGGTACAGGATTCTCCAGAAAGACAGGGACCCTATCCTTATTTACAGAAGAGAAAATTGCAGCTCAGTTCAGTTTAGTTCAGTCGCTCAGTCGTGTCTGACTCTTTGTGACCCCTTGGACTGTAGCACGTCGGGCTTCCCTGTCCATCACCAACTCCCAGAGTTTACTCAGACTCATTTCCATTGAGTTGGTGATTACAGCTCAGAGTTCAGTAATTTACCAACACAGCGAAAGGGAGGAGGGAGGAATTTCTTGCTACTTCCTTTATCAGAAACTTCCCATGGGGGAGCGAGGGAATCTGTTCATGCATCTAGCATCCTGAAGTGATGAGGCAGGCATGGTAGTATCTTTAAATAAGATTCAACATTCCGTGGAAATCAAAATCAAGGGAAATCCTGCCCTGGCTCTTTGTGGAGTCAAGCAACGTAATCTAACAAGCCCACAAGAGCCGGCAGCAGCCAGAGAAGCTCAAGGTGTGCTCTCCCCTCCAGTGGCCGTTTGGCAGTGCTTTTCACTTAATTCACAAATTCTTTAGCCTCTTAGACCAACACTAGGCCCTGATGTGGGCCTTCCCAGGTGGCCCTAGTGGTAAAGAACCTGCTTGCCAATAACAGACGCAGTTCGGACGATCCCCTGGAGGGGGGCATAGCAACCTACTCCAGTATTCTTGCCTAGAGAATCCCATGGACAGAGGAGCCTGGCGGGTTACAGTTCCTAGGGTTGCAAGGAGTTGGACACAGCTGAAATGACTTAGCACAGCAAGCAGGCCCTGGTGTGGAAGGTTAGCTATCTGTAGTCTGGCACAACCTCAAATGGGACCGAGAGATAGAATGATGGAGAACATGGACTCTGAGGTCAGAGAGGCATCTCTGTGGTATATGCAGGGAGACGTGGGCCCACAGCAGCTTCTCTCGGCCTTTTATAAAATGCACTGCCCTAAGTCAATGGTTCTCAAACCCCATGTGTCAGATCACCTGGAGGGCTTGGTAAAATACCGGTTTCTGGGCCCCAGTTGCTGAGTCACTGAGTCTGGGGTCGCGACCAAGAATGTGTGTTTCTAACAAGTTCCAGGTGATGCAGACACTGCTGTGAAGTTTGGTGATTGCACCTTGAGAATGATGCTCTAGATCAGGGTTTCCTGACCTCAGCATGATTGACACTTAGGGCCAGATAATTCTCTGTTGGAGGCTGTCTGTGCCTTATAGGATGTTGAGAAGAATCCCTGGTCTTCACCCACTAGATGCCGGCAGCACCCCCACCTGTGACACATATAAATGTCCCCAAACACTGTCAAGTGTCCCTGGGGAGTGGGTGGGGAAGAGACAGCATTGCCCCTGATTGAGAACCGATGCTGTAGGCCAAAGATACTGAGAATGTATAAGAAGAAGGGAAACACTTAATGGGAGCCCCAAACATCTTGGGGTTCTTGACTATGGTCCCAACTACTTATCAATGGTGTGGAGTGAATGGTGAGCATGAGGGTTGGGACAGGTTGCCCAAGCCTGTGACTCCCATGGGGATCACAAGGTCAGTCATGTAGCCACAGGTTCAACCAGCCACATGGCTCATCATCTTCAGACTAATCCTGAGGACTGAGTCTGAGCTGTCGAAGGCATTCAGGGCCAATGTTCAAAGATGGTGTGATTGCAGATATCACAGAGGAAAATAAATTCACAAAAGGGGCCCCAGGTTCCCAATTCTCCAGCTCAGCAAGCCAAACCCTAAGGTTAAATTTTCTCAGGTTTTGAAAAAGCTATGTGATTGACAGCTGGTGGAGAAAGGAAGAGGGGCTGAACCCAGGGCTGATGGATGGGCGTGGACGCAATCAGACATGTTTTCAGAGCCTCTTTGCTCCGACACCTGCCCCCATTCTCCATCTAGGTGGGCTCTGAATGCACTCCTGGACCACACCACACCCTCCGTCTCCTCTCCCTGGTGCCTCTGTGCTTGCAGGAAGGAACACAACCTAATGATGGATTCCTTCAATGTGATTATCCTCACTTATGCACAAAACAAAGGCAGGATTGATGAACTCCGAGGAAGCACATTCACCGGCCTGATATATGCCTTTCACCTTGGAGCGGGCAGTCAGCCCAGCGCCCATGTCAACATCTTCACATTTGTCAATAGGACCTTGATTCTCTAAAGGCTGAAAGGGTTTTCATGGGTGAATGCTCAGAGTCAGCTCAGGGATTTTGGAGCCTCATCAAAGCCTCCAGGTGATTCTTTTTGCATCCGCTAGATTCTTTCATCCCTAGATACCACCCTTGAGTGAGGGCAGGCAAAAGACTTTCTCCACGCATGTAAGGAAGAAACGGAGATTAAAGGTGGGGGCTTGTGGGGAGGGGATGCCTGTGCGCTAGAGAGAGCAAGGTCCTGCTTCCTAAGTTTACAGCTCAGCTTTGCCAGTGGCTGAGTCCACTATCCTCTCTGAGACTGTTTACTTACTTAACCCGCGAAATGAAAATTTAAACAGCAGCCCCACGAGGTGGCCGTTGGATTCAATAAGGCCCTGGAGTCATGCTGCCTGGGCTGGCATCCTCTCTCTGCTACGTGTCAGCTGCAAAACTTCAGGAAAGTTCTTGTCTAACCTCTTTGTGCCTCACTGGTTCCTCAGAGGATTAATCAAGCGCTTAAAACCATGCCCAGCACTTAGAAGGTGCTTAATTCATATTTAATAGCCCTCTGCTTACTTCCAGTTCAGCCTCAGGATGCTTCCAATTAGGCGTGAGTAGTCTGTGCTCCGACTGAGCGACTTCACTTTCACTTTTCACTTTCATGCATTGGAGAAGGAAATGGCAACCCACTCCAGTGTTCTTGCCTGGAGAATCCCAGGGACAGGGGAGCCTGGTGGGCTGCCGTCTATGGGGGTCGCAGAGTCGGACACGACTGAAGCGACTTAGCAGCAGCAGCGGCAGCAGTCTGTGCTCACTCATTCAGAGTCAAAGATCTTGGGGGCGCCTGATGCACTGGGTTAAATAGGGTCCCCCCCCCAAATTCATGTCTACTCAGAACCTCAGAATGTGACCTGATTTGTTTTTTCTTATCCATTATGGTTTAATCACAGGATATTAAATATAGTTCCCTGTTGCTGATCCATTCTGTATACACTAGTTGGATATGCTAATCCCAATACTCTATACATCCCTCCTGCCCTACCACCACTTCCCACAAGTCTGTTCTCTATGTCTGTGAGTCTGTTTCCTAGACGTTTCTTCATCTGTGAGAATGTGACCTTATTTTGAAATAGGGTTTTAGGGGATGCAATCAAGTTAAGATGAGGCCATAACGGGTTAGTGTGGGTCCTAACCTGATGGTTTATAAGAAGAGGGGAAAATGGATACAGAGAAACAAAGAGGAAGGAGGATGTGACGTCACATTCAAGGAGAAAGCCGTGTGAAGACAGAAACAAAGATTGGAGCAATGTGTCCACAAGTCAAGGATTGCTGGCAACCCCAAAAGCCAGCAAGACACAAGAAAGGATTCCCCACTAGAGCCTTTGGAGAGAGCATGGCCGTGCTGGTGCCTTGATTTCAGACATGTGGCTCCAGGAATAGGGAAGAATAAAAGTCCATTGTTTAAGCCACCCAGTTTGTGGAACTTTGCTAGAGCAGCCCTAGGACTAACACACTGAACATTCAGGGAAGCCTGTTTGTCCATCCCTCTGCCTCCTGGCTCAAGACCAGTGACCACTGTGCTCCCCTCTGGGAAACTGAGATACTAATTTCCACCTGACTTCCATTGCCTGGTCGAAAAAGATCTAGTCCAGAGGACAGAAAACTTCTTCAGTAAAGTTCCAGATGGGAAATATGTGAGACTTTTCAGCCCACAGAGTTTCTGTCTCAGCTACTCAACTCTACTGCTGTAACTCAAAAGCAGCCACAGGCAATACATAAATAAACTGGCATGGCTGTTTTCCAATAAGGCTGTATTTATGGACACTAAAATTAATTTCACATAGTGGTCACGAGTCATTAACTATTCTTCTTCTTTTCCTTTGCTTCACTTATTTAAAAATGTAAAAGCACATTGTTAGCTTGCGGGCAGGGCAAAAACAGGAAGGGGGCTAGATTGTTTTTTTAACGAAGGGAAATTCACATAACATAAAATTAACTATTTCAATGTGTAGGATGCAGTGGAATTTAGCATATTCACAGCGCTGTGCAAACCACACTCTGTCTAGTTCCAAACCATGTTCATAAATGCCCAAAAAGGCTTATGAAGCAGTCCACTCCCTGTTTTCTACCCACTGGCAGCCCCCAGCAGCTATCTACTTTCCGTCTCAGTAGATGTACCTACCCTGGACATTTCCTATAAATGGAATCATACAGTCCATGACCTTTTGTGACTGTCTTCTTGCCCCTCAGCATCATGTTTTCAAGTTCATCCATGCTGTAGCATGCAGCAGTGCTTCACTCTTTAATGGCTGAATAATATTCTACTGTGTGATCACCATTTGTTTATCCACCCATCCACTGATGGGCATATGAGTAGTTTCCACCATTTGACTACTGTGAATCCTGCTTCTATGAACATCTCTGTACAAGTACTAGTTTGAAAACCTGTTTTCTATTCTAGGGATACATCTAGGAGTAGAATTCCTGGGTTTTATGGTAATTCTAAGTTTAACTTTTTGAGGAACTGCCAAACTGTTTTCTACAGCGCGTGCATGCTCAGTTGCTTAGCGACCAACTCTTAGCGACCCCATGGATTGTAGCCTGCCAGGATTCTCTCTTCATGGGATTCTCCAGGCAAGAATATTGGAGCAGATTGCCATTTCCTCCTCCAGGAGATCTTCCTGACTCAGGGATTAAACCCAAGTCTCCTGAATTGGCAGGTGGATTCTTTACCACAGAGCCACCTGGGAAGACCCCGTTTTCCCTTCTGCCATTTTGCCTTCAGTGGGCCGGGTGTCACTGGCAACTCACAGTTTGGCAACCCTTGATCTAGAGCAAGGAGATGAAATCTCAGTGCCTACGGGTTAGACTGAGCACCAAAGAATTGATACTTTCGAACTGTGGTGCTGGAGAAGACTCTTCAAAGCCCCTTGCATAGCAAGGAGATTAAACCAGTCAATCCTAAAGGAAATCAACCCTGAATATTCATTGGAAGGACTGATGCTGAAGCTGAGGCTCCAATACTTCAGCCACCTGATGTGAAGAGCCAGCTCACTGGAAAAGACCCTGATGCTGGGAAAAACTGAAGGCAAAATGAGAAAGGGAGTGACAGAGGATGAGATGGTTGGAATGCAACACCGATTCAATGGACACGAGTTGGAGCAAACTCCGGGAGATAGTGAAGGACAGGGAAACCCGGCGTGGTGCAGTCTATGGGGTCACAAAGAGTCAGACTTGACTGAGCAGCTGAACAACAACAACCACAGCATTAGACAAATGAAACATGGGGCCCTCTCAGTCTGTTCATAATTTTCTTAAATTTTATAGAAACATGGATGCAGGAAATTGTTTATGATAATTAATCCAATTAAATATAGATTAAACCAACGAGTGCACGCAGTGCTAGGTGACAGCTGGCATTCTGCCTTGCTACTGGAGAGAAAACAGGAAGGGCGGGTTCTGTGATGAGGTGCATTCTGCATATGACTTACAGCAGAGGCCGCCACTCGGCTCTAGGGCTTTGTGGCCAATCAGGAACGAGGGTCCAATGCTGCCAGATTTTTCTGGGTTTTCTTTGAGAAACCAGAGATTCAGATTTTCATATGAAATTTTGCAAGTTTTAAACGTTGACAATTAATTCAGGGGAAAGATGGATTCATCTGCATGGACCATACAGTCTGTATTCAAGAGGTCTCATCTCTTGTGTTTCCTTCTAAGTTTGTTGGTGGCTTCTTCTAAAGAGAGGGACAAACAGATTCTCTGGGATCTTGGGGAATTTTGGTCTCTTGAGAGGATTTGTGTTCTGAGGTTCTCCCAGGAGTCTGCTGATGGACAGATGCGTGCATCCTGAGTTCGGGTGAGTGGTACTGTGACAAACTTGTTGATTGGGTTTTAAGGAGGCTCTCTCCAAGCCAACAAGGCTCTGACATCCACTGAAGCTCCTCTAGTGTTGCTGACAAGAACCCCAGACTTCCTATCCTGTCACTTAACGAGAGATAGGGGCAGTGGACCACTGGACTAATGACAATGGGCTTATTTCATGCCTCAGATGGAATCCAGAAATAAGCAAAAGAAACCAATGAAAGAAACAATGAGGCCAAAATGAAGAAGGTTCGTCCACAAAAGATAGACAAGATCTTCCAAAATATTTATGGCAGTGAGTTGGGAGATTTGCAATAGTTTTGTCTGCTGATATGAGCACTGGGCTTGGGATCAGGCTGGGTTTTAGGGATGCTCTGCTAACCTCTCTGTGCCTCGGTTTCTTTGCCTGTTAGATGGAGACCCCAGTAAGCATTTTTCCCGCTTCTCTGACTTGCAAGATCAAAGTGTTTGGGGTTGTAAGATATAATTCTGTGCATCCCAAAACTTATTACATATACCATGCTAATCCTGATAAATGCCCCGTGAAAAAAACCAGGATGCCATATCCACTGAGCTTTGAAGAGTCACCATTACCAACATCATCAGTTTTGAGAAGTCTTGTAGTTAAAGACTTAACTTGTTATAACTGCTTAACTTGTTATAACCTAGATTTTCCAAATGTGTTTGACCTGGGACCTTACCCTCCCTCCCATCACACCTATTAACATTCCACATAACTAATTTTCAACAAACACAACAGACATCCAGGATTTTCACAAAGGAGGCAATGGAGTGATCCCAATAGGCTAAGAGCTGGTGGTTAGCCTACAGCCCCTTGAAGCTTCTAAACATCTTCCCACCTGCCTCATCCGGGCTTCAGTCCTCAACCTCCAGCTCCCAGCTCCCCTCTCCAACTGTGACCCTCACTCCAAAAAGGAGAGGAAGGATCATAGAGGTTCCCTCTAAGGAAGGGTAGGACAGGAAAAGCCCTCCAACTCTACCCATTAATGAGAATCGCAGCAAGAGCTCAAATCTCAGCTCAGTCACTGCCTAGTCGGGCACTTTAGGTGAGTTACTGCTGCTCTCCGTTCTTTTCACCTGTTGTAAATCAGTAATATGCATGCCCCCGGGTGGTGGTCATGATTCATGTAAGATGCTGTAAAGAGATAATGCATGCAAAGTGTTTAAGGATAGAGCTGATCACAGAGGCAGGCTGTGCAGATGAAAGGTGAACAAATTAGAAAGCTTAAACAAAGCATTAAGGCTTTGGTCAAAACAGAGACAGGCTCCATAGCAGACTGAATATTTGTGCCATCCTCCCCCCATCCAGCTCTCCCCTCCCCAAGAATCTCTTTGTTGAAATCCTAGCCCTATGTGGGTCCTTTGAGAGGTAATTAGGTCATAAGGGTGGAGCCCCTGTGAATGGATTAGTGCCCTTTCAGACACTTTCTCTCTGTTCTTCCCCTCTCATTGTGAAGACACAATGAGAAGGCATATAGCTGCAAACCAGGAAGGGGGTTCTCACCAGACATCAGACCTGTCAGCCCCTTGATCCTGGGCTTGCTCCAGAAGTGAGAAACAAAGTTCTGTTGTTTAGATGACCCAGTCTAGGGAACTTTTGTTAACAGCAGCCCAAACTGACCAAGAGTCTTCTTGGTGATTCCTGCTGACTCTCACACTGCTTGATTCCCTCCTTCCACCAGTGAGTGCCTGCTCACTGCCTTCTCTGGTTCACACACTGGACTTGGTTCTGGAAACATGGAAACAAGAATAACGGGACATCCTTTTCCATAAGAAACAAACAGTTCCTTCTAGACACATTCCTAAATGGCTAGAAAACAAAGAAGAAAATGAGTGATGTAGAGAGAGGATCCTGTGAATAAACCCAGGAGTGGGGACAGAAGATAAAGTTCCTGCCCAACACGGTTAGGAGGAGGTTCTGGAAGCTGCTCTCCACCCACTCAGCCCCCCTGCCTGCCTCCCCAAAGTTCTACCTACCCTGGAATCCACAGGCAGTTCTGTAGGGGATGGGGCCCTGTGCAGCCCTGACCTGTCCCTGAGAGGCACCTGCAGGCTGACTTGGGCTATCTCTCCATGCGTGATGGCAATGATCTTCAAGAACAAGGGGCAGATCTGGTTCATCTCAGCCTCCCGGGTGCTGGCCTAGGATTTGTATCGCTCAGAGGAATGGCTACTGAAGATCTAGGTGCATGAAAGTGAAGGTGGGCTAGGCTAGTCTGCACACAGAGGGATTCCTTTCATAGTAATTACCTGAAATGTGTTCACTGTCTTTCCAAGGACTATGGGATGGGGAGGCATGCATATGTCCATTTCTCAGAGAGCTGCAGAGAGATGCACGGCTGGTCGGCAGCAAAGCCAGCACTGAGCTCAGGGTGGGTAACCTGGGAAGGCTGCAGAAGGTCAGGTCTGCACCACCCTGGAGGGACCACTACTCCCTTCCGGCATGGGGAGCTGGGAATCTGGGGATCTTCTTGCCTCTCCAACCTCCCTAACCTCTCCCCGAGTAGGGAGATCCCTGAAGGGGAATCAGCAAAGCTCAGAGCTGTCCTGGACTCATGCTCCACCACCCGTATTGCATCAACAGCGCTTCCTGGAAAGCAAACTTCAGAGGAGCAATGAACAGGCTTGATGGGCAGGGTGGGTGACAGTGTCAGGCATCCAGCGGACAGGAGATTAACCCAGGGGTTCTGAGGATCTCAGGCTGAAAGACAGGTATGTCAGGAGGGGGCAGGATTTCTGACACCACCAGGGACCTTCCAGAGAGAGCAGGACAGAGTCTGGGCACAGTTGCTGCTACATGAAACTGGGTTATCCCTGAGGTCACTGAAGCATGAGTGATGCCTCCTGAGCAGGAACGCCCAGGCCACAGGAACCACCACCATGAGGGATCAGCTCAACTGTGCAAGGGGAGTGTCCCACCCACTGGGAAATATTATTTAAACTCTCTGAGGCTCAGCGTCTTCATCAGTAGTGGAGCAGAAAACAGTGCCTGCTTCCTGGGCTTGTTAAGTGCCAAACTGCCCATCAAGTGCCTAATGATGTCTGAGACTCACCAGTGTTTTGTTATAAGGTCAACCTGGACCACAAGCTCCTCAAAGCACAGCTGTGTCTTATGCTGTGCCTAGAAAAGTACCAGGCATGTAGTAGTTGCTCAATTAATAAGAACAGTATCTGCTGACTGAAGGAAGGAAACCTCAGATCATTTCATCATTGCCTCCTGATTCAGATTTGTAAGGCATTGTTATTACTTTTGAAACAAGGAAATCTCAGCTCTGAGAATAAAGAGACTTCTCTAGAATTCATAACAGTCATGACCTGATTCCAGAACTCTGGGGAAACAGCACTGGAGCAGCTACTCTGCTCAGCACGGGAAGTTCAGTGCTGGAGGCCCATGAAAGAAGTTTTTGGTTTCATTTCTTTATAAATTAGAAGAAAGAAATGAATGCGTGAATAATGGGTATATAATAATCAACAACAGTCTGGATAACAATGTAGTAGCAAAACAGGATTTTAAAAATTTTTTAATGGAGGAAGGGGTTCATGAAGGCAAAAGTGCCTTGGAGCACTCAGGGGGAACACAGCCACAAAGAGAGCCCATGAGTGGAGCCCATGAGTGGAGGCTACTTGATGGAGCCAAGTGCTGTGAGGTCTGAGATGGACATGGTGAGGGAATAACAGCTCAAACTAGGGGTGCATCCTTAGCCAGGGAGCCTCCTTTGTACCTTCTGTCAACAGGAAGCAGGGCTTTCTCTCAACCTCCTTCCTTTATACACTCTTCATTCTTCCCTACAGTCCCATCTATTCCCCACACCCCCTGCCATCTCACCTTGGTCCCAGCCTCAGACACACGCATCTAGGTTTGGGGAAGAGGTGTATCATTTTGGAGCCAGGCGGTGTGTGGATTTCACGCTCTGGGTCCGGAAGGGGCCATCCCTGGGTTCAAATCCCAGCTCCACCACTTTGTAAGTGACAGATCTCAGACAAGTGACTTCATCTCTCTTTTGGTCTCAAGTTCCTCACCTCTAAAACAGGGATAAGAACCTTGCACAAGGTTGACATGAGAGGAAGCAAGGTAACCATCCACATACAGTACCTGGCGTAGAACGAATGCTCGAGGAGTAACATCTGTTGCCTCCCTCTGACAGAATCTCTGAGCAGCTAACCCAAGAGGCTATAGAGTCCACCTAACGCAGAGGTCAGCAAACTGGCTTGACGGCCAAACTCAGTCCACCATTTATGGCTTCAGTCTAAGAATGGTTTTTACATTTTTTAAGTTTTAAGTTTAATGACCAGTTTGTGACATGGGAAAATTATATGAAATCCAGATTTCAGGGTCCATAAACAAAGCCCCACTGGAGCACGTGGTGCCCATCCCTGACTCCTCCTGGGCTTCAGGGACAGAGCTGAGAAGCTGTGACAGGGAACCTACGGCAGGGACTCTCTGCTTCGGCACTGCTGACTTTGGCGTTGGGTGAATCTTTGTGGTGCGGGCTGTTCTGCTCGTTGCAGGTTGTTGAGTAGCACCCCTCCTGTCTCCCCGCTACACACCCACGGCACTCTTTCCCTGGCTGTGACGACCACAGTGTCTCCAGATACTGGCAATGGAAAAATAACCCCCAGTTGAAAACTACTGCCATATGGCCCACAGAACCTAAAATAATTACTATCAGGCCCTTAAGGGAAAAAGTTTGCCAGCGCCAGCCATAACCCAACTTCCTTACTGCATAAATGAAGAAACCGTTGTGGGGAGGGAGACAGAACTGCCCAGATCCTCCCAGCTGGGTAGTTTTCTTATTTTTATATTTTTCCGGAGTGTTCTTCCTACTATATTATTAACCAGCCTCCTGGGTAGGAAGATTTTTCAGTTTTCAGGGAGTATAAATCAGTACAATTTCCAAAGCGTAATTTGGCAACATAATTCAATAGCTTTATAAATATGCGCGCTCCCTGACACAGAAATTATTCTTCCAAAAACCACCACCTAAGGAAATAATCGTGGTTGCACACAAAGCTCTGTAGCTATGTAGATTGTTTGGAAGTTGTAAAATTATTTAGAATGCCCCCAAATTAGAGAGCAACCCAAATGTCAAACGATAAGAGAGTGGGTAAATAAAACACAGGACATGAGATGCTATGCAGCCATTAAAGTTGATCCTAATTAGCAAATCTAGACCCAGATATTCCAAAATTTTATATACAAACAAAAATACATGTGGTGGGGGGAGGGGAAAAATACTGAGTACATTTCACAATATAACTAAGAGCACACTCTAAGAAGCAAGATTACTTCTGCGATAGACCATTATTAGCACTGTGTAAAAATTAAGTTCTTGTTAATTTTAAACTTTAAATGAAACTGAAATCATCATTCCTCCTTCCTCTCCTCTTAGCCTCAGCACCACATGTGGGCTTGGAGTTGTGAAATGAAGCCTGCAGGGAGTAGGAATCCATGGGTGGGGCGGGGTGGCAGTCTCAAGGGAAGCTTGCCATGCTAAGTCGCTTCAGCCATGTCCGCCTTTTTGTGATCCTATGAACTGTAGCCCGCCAGGCTCCTCTGTCCATGGGATTCTCCGGGCAAGAATACTGGAGTGGGTTGCTGTGCCCCCTTCCAGGCGATCTTCCCAACCCAGGGATCGAAACCGCATCTCTTGTGGCTCCTGCATTGCAGGCAGGTTCTTTACCCCTGGCGCTACCTGGGAAGCCCCAAGGGAAGCTTGGGCAACTCTAACATGGTTCTGGATTTACAAAAGAAAGCTTAGAAGGTCCCACAGGGCATGGCAATTCCAGGGTTAACATATGATCTCTTTCAAAATTTCTAAATTAGTCAAATCATGCCCCTCAGCATGACAGAAATCTGTCAATACTTGAAAAGACACACACACACACATGTGTATTCGTTGCAGACTGTCTGCCATCAGTAAACAGGGTGAGAAGTGGAGGGTCAAGGCAGAGGTAAGCACTAATAAAGCTTATGTTCACAGGAAGCAGACAGAGAAGGTGAGGGGACACCTGGGGGCGCCTAGGAGCCATGACGTGGCCAAGAAAAAACAGATCTGGAGCAGAAGTGATGGCTGAACCCAGTGCTCAGATAGCAACTTGGGGCCTCTTCTAATGATGGCTTCAGAAACCCATGCTCTACTGGAAAACTACAGGCAACCCTGTGCTGTGCTTAGCTGCTCAGTCGTGTCTGACTCTTTGCGACCCCATGGACTGTAGCTGGCCAGGTTCTTCTGTCCATGGAATTCTCCAGGCAAGGATACTGGAGTGGGTTGCCATGCCCTCCTCCAGGGAATCTTCCCAACCCAGGGATCGAACTCAGGTCTCCCCATTGCAGGCAGATTCTTTACCATCTGAGCCACCAGGGAATCCCACAGACAATCCTAACCAGTGATAATTTAAAGTCACACTTGTATCCCACCTCAAAGAGGATGGAAATTCTGATGCATGCTACAATCTGGCTTGAAGGTATTATGCTCAGTGACATCAGTAAGTCACAAAAGACCAAATCTTGTCTGATCCCACTGATAGGAGATACTTGGAGTAGTCCACATCACAGAGACAGGAAGTACAATGGTGGTTTCCAGGGAATGAGCAGAGGGGGAATGAGAAGTTAGTACTTAATGGGCACAGAATTTCTGTTTGGGAAGACAAAAATGTTCTGGAATTGGGTGTCAGTAATGGTTGCCCAGCAATGCAAATGTGGTTAATGCCACAGAACTGTATGCTTAAAAAATGTTAAAATAGTTTTATGTTACATATATTTTACCACAATAAAAAAACAGAAAAAAAAGTCACATTTGTGTTTGACTTTGCAACTCTTTTTTGGCAGAAGTTTTCCTTTCTCTAGGGTCCCTTTGAACAATACTTAAATGCATTTATACTCCCTAGAAAAAGCATCCAGTAACTTGCTAGAAAATAGAAAAGTTGAAGTTGTTCCAAGACATATGAATGGGCAATTCACAGAAAAAACAAACAAACAAAAAAAACAATGGCCAATACATCTATGAAAGAAATGTTTAACCTCACTAATAATTAAATAATCACAGGTGAAACCAAAACCATTTTCACCTATCAAGTTGGAAACCTTGGTGAAGACTGACAGTATCCTGAGTTGGTGAAAGTATAAGAAATGACTCTCTCATGCTCTCTTATGAGACTACAAATCTGTAGGACGTTTCTGGAAAGAAATTCATTGGAATCTATCAAAATTCTACATGCACAAAACCTTTGAATGAACAATTCTTCTAGTAATACATTTTATAGAAGTATAAGTTTATTAGACACACCTCACTAGCCTCCCCAGACCATCCAGGCCTCCTGGCTGGCTTAAGACTCAACATTCAAAAAACTAAGATCACAGTCCCATCAGGCAAATAGATGGGGAAATAATGGAAACAGTGAGAGACTTTATTTTCTGGGACTCCAAAATCACTGCAGATGGTGACTACAGCCATGAAATTAAAAGATGCTTACTCCCTGGAATAAAAGCTATGACCAACCTAGACTGCATATTAAAAAGCAGAGACATTACTTTGCTGACAAATGTCCATCTAGTCAAAGCTATGGTTTCTCCAGCAGTCATATATGGATGTAAGAGTTGGACCATAAAGAAAGCTGAGCACCAAAAAATTGATGTTTTTGAACTGTGGTGTTGAAAAAGACTCTTGAGAGTCCCTTGGACTGCAAGGCGATCAAACCAGTCAATCCTAAAGGAAATCAGTCCTGAATACTCATTGTAAGGACTGATGTTGAAGCTGAAGCTCTAATATTCCAACTGATTCATTGGAAAAGACCATGATGCTGGGGAAGGTTGAAGACAGGAGGAGAAGGGGACGACAGAGGATGAAATGGTTGGATTGCATCACTGACTCGATGGACATAAGTTTGAGGAACTCTAAGAGTTGGTGATGGACAGGGAAGCCTGGTGTGCTGCAATCCATGGGGTCGCAAAGGATTGGACATGACTGAGCAACTGAACTGAATGGTGCCTCCTGAAATCTCATTCTGCCCCAACTGCCCATTCACACCCATCCCATGGGGCCTGCGTTGTTTAGTCACCTGAGGCTGATCAACAACACCTTCGGAGCCTCTGCAGCCTCCTGTACTGGCCCCAGAGAAAAAACACTGCAGGGAAGTATATTCAATATCCTGTGGTAAACCGTGATGGGAAAGAATATGTAAAGGAGGGTATAACTATGTATCACTGAATCACTTTGCTGTACAGTAGAAATTAACACAGCATTGTAAATCAACTACACTTCAACAAAATAAATTACACAGGAAAAGAAGAAACACCACCATCCCACGAGGCAGGGGATCTGGCCTCTGAGCAGCTACCAAATGGGCTGAAAGACACAGCCTGTAAGGGTGGGAGGCTTAATGCGCCGCAGGGTGAACCATGACCACCGGAAGCCAGGCTGAGAGAGACCGGTGGGCAGGTGCATTTTGTCTCCCTTCCTCCCCTGAGTGGTCAGCTCTTGAGGTACAGTTTCTCTGCCCAGCTTGTCCTAGGACACCCCACATGGAAGAGCAGACACACCTGCCAAGTGACGTGGCGCTTCTGTGTGGCTCACAGTGGACCATTGGCCAGGATGGCATTGCTTCTCCTTCATCCTTTATTTCTCACTCTTGATGCCCTGGGATTGCACCACCCAAACAAAGCATTAGCACTTAATCATTGCCTTAGACTCTGTGTTCCGAGACAGGCTAAAACAATGAACATTATGCTAAGAGAGCTGCATATGAGACGCTATGGTAACGACAGTTCCGTAAAATATGGGCACAATTTTATTTATTTATTTATTTTATTCCCGACCCAGGGATCAAACCAGCACCTCTTATATCTCCTGCATTGGCAGGCAGGTTCTTTACCTCTAGTGCAGCCTGGGAATGTCAAATCTTTGAACAGCAATTTAATATTTTTGCCATCAACAGTACGATATGCCTCTAATACTTTATTTCTCTTTGCTGTTCTTCTGTTCTTTCAAAAAGCCTCAATTGAGCTTCTAATGGTTTAATGGTTTTTAAATTGGGTTATTTTCTTTTCTATCACATGTAAACCTAGCACTGTTTGATGGATTTTAGTGTAATATATGTATTTTTTTTCTTTTCCTTTGTTTTTGGGTTCAGGTACTCATCTTGCTAGAGGAGGGCATGGGAACTCACTCCAGTGTTCTTGCCTGGAGAACCCCATGGACAGAGGAGCCTGGTGGGCTACAGTCCACGGGGTCAAGAAGAGTCTGACACAACTGAAGCGACTTCACATGCACACACACTCATCTTGCTAACACACCTCTTCTAGATTTTGCTACCAACGCATACTTTAGGCCCTCCTGTAGTGAGATACAAAATTCTGAGTCTATCAAAAGCATCTGTTGCTTATCTAAATCTTGTCCAACTTCACCTCCTCTAAGTTAAATAATTCTATCCAGAAGGAGGTGTTTTCCCATTAAATTGACATACATTTCAGACTTGGACCAGCTCTCTCATTGCCCTGACTGACTTAGAAAAATACGTGTCATCTTTGTTGGTATTTCTCTTAGAATCATAATTCTCTAAACTTCTTGGTGCTGTTTTCTCTTTTTTTTTTTTGAATGTTTTATACATTTGTATTTTTATTTTTTTAAATTTATTTAACTTTACAATATTGTATTGGTTTTGCCATATATCAAAATGAATCTGCCACAGGTATACATGTATTCCCCATCCTGAACCCTCCTCCCACCTCCCTCCCCATACCATCCCTCTGGGTCGTCCCAGTGCACCAGCCCCAAGCATCCAGTATCGTGCATCAAACCTGGACTGGCGACTCATTTCATATATGATATTATACATGTTTCAATGCCATTCTCCCAAATCATCCCACCCTCTCCCTCTCCCACAGAGTCCAAAAGACTGTTCTATACATCAGTGTCTCTTCTGCTGTCTCGTATACAGGGTTATTGTTACCATCTTTCTAAATTCCATATATATGCGTTAGTATACTGTATTGGTGTTTTTCTTTCTGGCTTACTTCACTCTGTATAATAGGCTCCAGTTTCATCCACCTCATTAGAACTGACTCAAATGCATTCTTTTTAATGGTTGAGTAATACTCCATTGTGTATATGTACCACAGCTTTCTTATCCATTCATCTGATGATGGACATCTAGGTTGCTTCCATGTCCTGGCTATTATAAACAGTGCTGCAATGAACATTGGGGTACACGTGTCTCTTTCCCTTCTGGTTTCCTCGGTGTGTATGCCCAGCAGTGAGATTGCTGGATCATAAGGCAGTTCTATTCCCAGTTTTTTAAGGAATCTCCACACTGTTCTCCATAGTGGCTGTACTAGTTTGCATTCCCACCAACAGTGTAAGAGGGTTCCCTTTTCTCCATACCCTCTCCATCATTTATTGTTTGTAGACTTTTGGATCGCAGCCATTCTGACTGGTGTGAAATGGTACCTCATAGTGGTTTTGATTTGCATTTCTCTCATAATAAGCGATGTTGAGCATCTTTTCATGTGTTTGTTAGCCATCTGTATATCTTCTTTGGAGAAATGTCTATTTAGTTCTTTGGCCCATTTTTTGATTGGGTCATTTATTTTTCTGGAATTGAGCTGTAGGAATTGCTTGTATATTTTTGAGATTAGTTGTTTGTCAGTTGCTTCATTTGCTATTATTTTCTCCCATTCTGAAGTCTATCTTTTCACCTTGCTTATAGTTTCCTTTGTTGTGCAGAAGCTTTTAAGTTTAATTAGGTCCCATTTGTTTATTTTTGCTTTTATTTCCAATATTCTGGGAGGTGGGTCATAGAGGGTCCTGCTGTGATGTATGTTGGAGAGTGTTTTGCCTATGTTCTCCTCTAGGAGTTTTATAGTTTCTGGTCTTACATTTAGATCTTTAATCTATTTTGAGTTTATTTTTGTGTATAGTGTTAGAAAGTGTTCTAGTTTCATTCTTTTACAAGTGGTTGACCAGTTTCCCAGCACCACTTGTTAAAGAGATTGTCTTTAATCCATTGTATATTCCTGCCTCCTTTGTCAAAGATAACGTGTCCATATGTGCGTGGATTTATCTCTGGGCTTTCTATTTTGTTCCATTGATCTATATTTCTGTCTTTCACAATTTTAATAATAAGACAGACTCACACAGAACCAATCAATGGTTATTAATGAGGAGGGGGTGGGGGAAGGGCAAGATAGGGTAAGGGGATAAAGAGGTACAAATACTAGATATAAAATAAGATAGGAGGATGTAATTAATGCACAGCATAGGGAAATACAGCTAATATTTTATAATCACTTTAAATATTTTATAATCACCTTTTAACAGAGGTATAATCTATAAAAATATCGAATTCCCTATGTTGTCCACATTATAATATTGTAAATCAACTGTCCTTCAGTTTAAAAAATATGGAAGTAAATAAATTATATTGTATCCAAGGTATAAAATATTTTATCTTTAAAAGCATGGACATATACAGATAATGTGAAAAGATGTCCTTGACATATTAAGTGAAAATACACAAACTGTCAATACATTTTAAAAATAGAATACTACTATATGTATAGAAAAGAAATTCAGGAAGGATAGACTCAGACTGGTTTATGTGAACATATCCTGATGGTGGGACTTGAGACCTCTTTATGTGATACACTTGATTTGTTTGAATTTGTTGTAATAGCATAAATTACTTTTTGTAATTAAAATAAAAAGCTGTAAAAATCTGGAGAAAACCTGATCTATGCATAAGACACACAGAATAAGGATTACAAATGGATAACAGAATTGACTGGACTTGTTCAGGCTGGATTAAAAAAAAATGCCCTGAAACTCTCTGAAATACTTCTCCCTGGGTGGGCCGCTCAGAACTCTAGTTCATCATCTGATAAAATGTGAATTTAATATCACTATTAGGAGTAAATGATAGATCCTGTTGAAAAAGGAACCTCATAGATGATAAAAGGGAAGGCAATTGACATCTCCGTGTGGAGAAAGGTCGCTTAATATCTTCCTGTCGTACTTTTGCACATTCAACTGTGGGCACTTGGGGAGAGGAAAATGATTCAACATTACAGGCTGGCTTTTAATTCACACCCATGAAATAATTTTGACGGTCGTTCATAAGTGTTTAACTAATGTTTATTCTGGAAATGTCACCACTGCCTCTGAAATTTACTTGGATATTCTGAGTGTTATCTCTCTATTAATATGGGAGTGTGGAAACACTTGCTGTCTGCTTCCTGTCCTGACATGTTTTCTGACGTGCCAAGACTTGGCCTGAATTTGTTAATAGTGGTTGCAGTGGCGATAAAATTTATTTTTAAAGACCATTTATTTCATCCTCTTCGCCTCTCACCCCAACAAACACACTTGGGTACACACCCAATATACATACCGGGAACACCCCATATATACACCAGGAACTTCCACTATACACACCACGAACACCCAATATATGGACCAGGAACACCAAATATATGGACCAGAAATACTCAGCACACACACCAGGAACAGCCTTGGTGTCTGGGGTGTTCCCCACTTCAGTGGACCTGCTACAGAGAGAAGAATCCTAGGGTAAAAGCAGAGGTGACCACCCACTCATCTTCTCCTGGTGAAATATACCCAGAGTGCTGAGAAGGCATGTTCCCTCCTCTCCAGTTATACAACCCATTCAGGCATTGTATTCCATCTTGGTCTAGAAGAACTTTCTATGCTTTAAAGACCTAAGAGCAGCTCAGACACAGGGGTTAAATTCTGTCCAATGACCCAGCACCTTGAGAAGAGTATGATCTGCTGAGCAGTGCTAAACGCTTTACCATTCTTTGCCACTTCCCCTTCCCTTCCTGCATTACCTATCCATCCCCAAGTTTCTAGTCTTCAGTAAAACATCAATTTACAACTCTGCTCACCTTGGAACAAAGCAGACTAGAGAGACCAACACGATGTGGAGAGGTGGGAACTAGCTCCTGTGAAACTCAGGCTGCTGTGTCATGAGGCCACTCAAAGAGCCCTACAGAAAGATACACATGGAGAGAAAGTCTTGCTGCCAAAAGCCAGCACCAGCTTGCTAGCCATCTAAGTGCACCATCTTGGAAGCAGATCCTGCAGCCTCTGCTACAGGTCTAACCCGTACCTACCAAATTCATGTGTTGAGATCCGAACTGCCAAAGGATGTTGGTTTAGTATGTGGGGCCTTTGGGAGGTGCTTAAGCCTGCGAGAGGAGCTCTCATGAACAGAATAAGTGCCTTATAAAAGGAGGCTCCAGAGAGATCCCTAGCTCTTTCCATCACGTGAGGACACAGCAAGAAAGGGCCAGCTACAAACCAGGAAGAGGGCCCTCTTAATGACTGTGCTGGTACCATGATCCTTCTAGTCTCTGAAACTGTGAGACATAAATGTCTGTCATTTGTAAGCCATCCAGTCTGTGGCATTTTGTTTTGGCAGCTCTAATGGACTAAGACCATCTCAGTCAAGTCTTCAGATGTGATTCTAGCTCCAACAATGTCCTGCTTGCACTCTCATGAAAGACCCTTATCCAAAACCATCCAACTAAGCTGCTCCAAAATTCCTTACAGAACTGTGAGACAATAAAGATATGTCATTTTAAGTCACTAAGTTTTGAGATAATTTGTCATGCAGCAACAGATAACATACGGATTTTTAAGAAAAAAAGAACTTCAGTACCTAGTACAGTATCTCAAAAATAATTTTAAATATTTTAATAATGATGAATCATTAAATGGGTGAATTCTGAAAAAAAGAAAAGCATCAGGGGAAAAAAAAAAAACAGAATAGGTAAGTAGCACTTCAGTCACCACATCCCACAAGGTAAACGGATTTTCTTCATTCACACAGTATGAGAGCATAAGTTATTTTATATGAGTGTTAAAGAACTGGTAACTCCTGAAGGTTTTAAAACTTGGGATGCTGGGTTTCCATATCATTTCTTTTTCATGGGGAAGAGAAATGAAAGGAAGTATCAGAGAGCGAATGAACACTGCGAGGCACCCCCAAGATACACTCTCCACCTAGCAACCACTCTTGGCTGAAGAAAGCAGCCATGCCCAAAGCACACCCCACTCCTTGAGGACAGCCCACTACCAAAACTGGCCAATGAAGGCATGTAAAGACCTGAGCACTTTGTCCCTATTGAGAACATCTCTGCACCACCAGCCAAGCTCAAGTGTCCTGTGAGGTTCAATGAGGTCTTTATTGAGACTGTATCACAGCCCAACTTCTCCTTTTGCCCAGTTTGCATCCTTTACTTGCCCCTCACTGTAGATTCCAGGAGTGGTCCTCAAGAAACTTCCCACATGATAATTTCCATCTCAGATTCTGTTTCCCAGGAAACTACCTACATGGCAAGTCAGGGAAAGAAAACTGGGCTCCACGACTCATCTTCCTTCCGTTTTTACTTCTTTCCCTCTTTCCTTTCCTTCACCATTCATTCACACATACATGCATGTAACAAGCAATGACTGAGAGCCCTCCATGAAACAGGAACTGGATCTTACCAGTTTTACTAAGAGGTGCTTGGGTGTATTGGAGAAGGCAATGGCAACCCACTCCAGTACTCTTGCCTGGAAAATCCCATGGATGGAGGAGCCTGGTAGGCAGTTCATGGGGTCGCTACGAGTCAGACACAACTGAGCGACTTCACTTTCACTTTACACCTTCATGCATTGGAGAAGGAAATGGCAACCCACTCCAGTGTTCTTGCCTGGAGAATCCCAGGGACGGGGGAGCCTGGTGGGCTGCCATCTATGGGGTCGCACAGAGTCGGACACTACTGAAGCGAATTAGCAGCAGCAGCAGCAGCTTGGGTGTATTCTTTCTTTGTATTCATTCTATCTGGGGTTCAAGGCACTTCTTAGCTTGACATCTTTTGTCATTTTTGGAAATTTCTCTATCGTTATCACTTTGCATGTTGCTTTTGTCTCTTTATCTCCTACCCTTCTGAAATCCCAAATATAAGTATATTAGACCATACAAGCATCTCCCATATATCTCACATATATTCTTCTCAATATTTTCTCTATCTTTATTCTCCCTTTGTGCTTAGGTCTGAGTATTTTCTTCTGAGCCATCTTCCAGTTCACTAATTCTCTCTTCAACATGCTAATTTTTGAACCCACATATTTAATTTCTATTATTATACCTTTCATTTATAGAATGCTCATTTGATTTTTTTTCTAGTTTCCAGATCTCTGCTGAAATTCTCCATCTTGTCATCAAATTTCTTATGTATCTTAATTATAGTTATTTAAAATCCATGTCTTACGATGAAATATAAGCAATAAAAATAACAAACCACCGATAACTCTAACAACAGAAATGAATTTCAGAAACATTACGCTGAGTGGGAAAAAAGCCAGACACAAAGGAATACATACCATATGAACCTATTTATATAAAGTTTTATAAAGTGCAAAATAATGTATAGTGACATAGAGAAGATAAGTGGTTGATGGGACTGGGAAGATGAAGAGATTAACTGCAAAGGGATATTGAAGAATTTTTTGGAATGATGAAAATGTTCTATATCTTCATTGTGATGGTGGTTACCTAGATGAATACACTTGTGAAAATCCATCCAACAGCAAATTTAAATGGGTGCAACTTATTATACCTCAATAGTGTTGATCTTATAAAAGCTAAATTAGACCTAGGCTAGTTGAGGAGACATCTTCTAATTCTGGCAAATCTTGAATCACGTGAATTAAGAAATTGAATCTTAATAAAACAAAAGACAAAGCCCTCAAATAACTCCTCTGGTCTGTCCTTTCCTTCTGGTTTTAAGTCATGTGGTTTTGCCTCCTAATATGCTTGGTATAATTTTTTTTTACTGAATTCCCAAAATTGTCTGAAAATTGAGGTAATTCGAGATTCTAGATAATGTTATTTTTCTCCAGAAAGGGCTGGAGATTTTTGCTTCTGCTTTTGGCAGGCAGTTAAGGAAGGGGGAAATCATGTTAATCCAACCAGAGACTGATGAGATTTGAAGCTCAGCTTTATCTTTATAAGCACTGGTATGTTTCTAGTTTACCCTTACTCCTAGAGTATAGCCTCTCAGGTCCCTACTGGACACACTACTATTTACCAAGGTCTTCTTCTGTTTGTCCTGAGCTCCAATTTTTATTCTTCCAGCCCCAAAAGGTGAAGGAAGTTCTTAGCTTTCTAATCTCTCGGCCGCCACTTTGGATTTAACCAATAACTTGAGTGGAAAAGTAGCATTGACCTATGGGCTCACTTCTTTGTGTGACCTTTCTTTCTGGGAGCCTCACTAACTGAGTACCTTACTGATGTCTTTAAATAGATTTTTCAAAATATCTTATCCAGTATTTCCAGTTATTCTTGGCAAGAAAGTTGGTCCACAAAAGTAAAGATTGCCATTACTGGAAGGACTTTCTTGAGGGCCTTTGGGAGACCCAGATCCAAGGCCAGCCCCTACCTTCCAGAAACTGACAACTTTCAATATTCATTATTTACTACAAGGATGTCTGGTAGACTGCCAGGCTACCAAGTTGGTGCAACTGTACTCCCCAGCAACGTTTTCTCTGTGCAGCTGGCCTCAGAGAGCAGACAACTTCCAGTTTTCAAAATGCTAATGATGGTGCACACACGTAGTGTCAGAATGTCTTAAGTGATTCCATTCCCATCATCTCACTGAGCCTCACAACGAATACTTTTTATAAAACAGCTTTTTTGAAATATCTCTGGAGAAGGAGGTGGTAGTCAACTTGCCTAGAAGTCATTCTTGTCATTCTTGCCTGGAAAGTCCTATGGACAAAGAAGCCTAGTGGGCTACAATCCATGGGATCACAGAGTTGGACAAAACTTAGCAACTGAGCATGCATGCATTGAGGTATAATTTACAAATTTGTAAAATTCAGTCAGTTTAAGGGTACAGTTCAACGAACGTGAAAGTGAAAGTCACTCAGTTGTGTCCAACTCTTTGCAACCCCATGGACTGTACAGTCCATGGAATTCTCCAGGCCAGAATCCTGGAGTGGGTAGCCTTTCCCTTCTCCAGGCAATCATCCCAATCCAGGGATCGAACCCAGGTATCCCACAGTGCAGGTGGATTCTTTACCAGCTGAGCCACAAGGGAAGCCCAAGAACACTGGAGTGGGTAGTCTTTCCCTTCTCCAGCTCATCCTCCCGACCCAGGAATCAAACCAGGGTCTCCTGCATTGCAGGCGGATTCTTTACCAATTGAGCTATCAGTAAATTTACACAGTTGTGATTATCATCACAACTCAATTTTAGAACATTTCCATCACCCCAGGAGATACCTTGTGCCCATTTACAGTCACTTCTTATTCCCATTTCCAGCCCCAGGCACCCACTAATCTTCTGTCTCTATATATTTGCTTTTCTGGACATTTCATAGAAATGAAACTGTAGGGAATGTGGTCTTTTACATTTGCCTTATTTCATTTATCACAGTTGATCTTTAATGAAGGTACTCTTCCTTTCATTTTACAAATGAGAAAGTTGAGGGTCAGAGAGGTTAAGAGACTTGCTCAAAGTTCATCAGTTGGTTAATGATGAGGGCACTGGGATTTGAACCCATGTCTGAGAGCTTTTTCCCTCTACCAAACTGCCACCATCATGTGCAAGATGCCTGAAAACTAGAGCTAGTCCTAATGGTCCCTAGATCCTGAGTGATGAGCAATGTCTGGCCCATTGGAGTGTTCAGTAATTATTCATTGAACTGAAGTCAATTTATCCTATTTAGTTCCTGCCCCTTTCCTTATTCATTATCCCCAGGTACCATTTTGAGTGACCTCATATTGACTGTCATTAGTTGATATATTCCTCAGGATCACACATTTGTGTCATGGTTGACCAAGGGCAAACAAAGAAAAATGAAGAAATTAAGGAAGTACATGTAGCACAATAGTTTGCAGATTAACTATTACAGAAGCTCACACACCTCAGAGCTTCTGATGAACAAATATCTGTGCCCTGATAACGGTAGGTTAGGTTTGCTCCTAGCTCCATTATGGGTTAGGCAAACACCAGAAAGGTGAGCCCAGTCGCTGCCAACATGGCTTAGGATGCTGGTATCAGATCAAGTGGCTCATGACCAATAACCAAAGTGTGGCTATTTCCCATTCTTCCTTTTTTTTTCAAGGCTCTTTCATTCCTAGTTCTCGTGGCTTAGACTTAGCCATCCCCAAGTTCTGGGGATGTAGAGGGAAAACAAGATTCACTCTGGTCATACCCCATAGTCCCTGAAAGTGAAAGTTGCTCAGTCATGTCTGACTCTTTTCGACCCCCATGGACTGTAGCCTGCCAGGCTCCTCTGTGCAAGGAATTCTCCAGGCCAGAATACTGAGGTTCGCTTCTCCATGGGATCTTCCCAACCCAGGGATCTTCCCAACCCAGGGATCAAACCTAGGTCTTCCACATTGCAGGTGGGTTCTTTACCATGTGAGTCACCAGGGAAGCCCAAGAATACTGGAGTGGGTAGCCTATCCCTTCTCCACGGGATCTTCCTGACCCAGGAATCAAACCAGGGTCTCCTGCATTGCAGGTGGATTCTTTACCAGCTAAGCTACCAGGGAAGCCCACTTCATAGAACCTACCCATCATGTATTCAAAATGAAAGTGAAAGTTGCTCAGTCGTATCCGACTCTTTGTGACCCCAAGGTCTATACAGTCCATAGAATTTTCCAGGCCAGAATACTGGAGTGGGCAGCCTTTCCCTTCTCCAGGGGATCTTCCCAACCCGGATCGAACCCAAGTCTCTCACATTGCAGGCAGATTCTTTACCAGCTGAGCCAAAGGGAAGCCCAAACAAACCTAAATATATAGTAAGCCCCTATCACAGGTAAATCACTGCAGTAAGAGTAGCAGGATATATAATCTAAGCCTCTACTTCCAAAGAATTTTACTACTGAGCTGGAAGGCACTAGAGAAAAGAGGTTAAGAATGTAGGCTCTGGAGTCAGATTCCAGGTTGGTATCACAACAGCACACTTACTAGCTGCATGCATTTAGGCAGCTTTTTTAACCAGTGTCTCACTCTCCCCATCTGTAAAATGGGGACAATGATAGCATCTACCTCAACATGTTCTAACCCACTCCAGTGTTCTTGTCTGGAGAATCCCAGGGACGGGGGAGCCCGGCGGGCTGCCGTCTATGGGGTCGCACAGAGTCGGACACGACTGAAGCGACTTAGCAGCAGCAGCAGCAACAGGTTCTTACAAGAACTTAAATGGTATCAGCATGCAAAGGGGTTGGTACAGAGTAAGAATTCAGTGATTGCATCCACATATTGTTGTTGCTCAGTCACCTGGTCATGTCTGATTCTTTGCAACCCCATGGACTGCAGCACAGCAGGCCTCCCTGTCCCTCACTATCTCCCAAAGTTTGTCCAAGTTCATGTCCATTGCATCGGTGATGCCATCCAGCCATTTCATCCTCTGATGCTCTCTTCTCCTTCTGCCCTCAATCTTCCCCATCATCAGGATCTTTACCAATGAACTGGCTGTTCCCACCAGATGACCAAACTCTACATATATATGCATGTAAATAATACAAACCTTCTCTTTTAGTTTAGTTAATAGTATCATATCAATGTATCATATCATAAGAAGAGGTGGCAAGAATACACAGAAGAACTATACAAAAAAGATCTTCATGACCCAGATAACCACAATGATGTGATCACTTACCTAGAGCCAGACATCCTGGAATGTGAAGTCAAGTGGGCCTTAGGAAGCATCACTATGAACAAAGCTAGTGGAGGTGATGGAATTCCAGTTGAACTATTCAAATCCTAAGAGATGATGCTGTGAAAGTGCTGCACTCAATATGCCAGCAAATTTGGAAAACTCAGTAGTGGCCATCGGATTGGAAAAGGTCAGTTTTCATTCCAACCCCAAGAAAAGGCAATGCCAAAGAGTGTTCAAACTATCTCACAATTGCACTCATCTCACACGCTATCAAAGTAATGCTCAAAATTCTCCAAGCCAGGCTTCAACAGTATGTGAACCGTGAACATCCAGATGTTCAAGCTGGATTTAGAAAAGACAGAGGAACCAGAGATCAAATTGCCAACATCTGTTGGATCATTGAAAAAGCAAGGGAGTTCCAGAAAAACATCTACTTCTGCTTTACTGACTACGGCAAAGCCTTTGGCTGTGTGGATCACAACAAACTATGGAAAATTCTTTAAGAGATGGGAATATTAGACCACTTGACCTGCCTCCTGAGAAATCTGTATGCAGGTCAAGAAGCAACAGATAGAACTGGACATGGAACAACAGACTGGTTCCAAATATGGAAAGGAGTATATCAATGCTGTATATTGTCACCCTGCTTATTTAACTTATATGCAGAGTACATCATGAGAAATGCCAGGCTGGATGAAGCACAAGCTGGAATCAAGGTTGCCGGGAGAAATATCAATAACCTCAGATATGCAGATGACACCACCCTTATGGCAGAAAGTGAAGAGGAACTAAAGAGCCTCTTGATGACAGTGAAAGAGGAGAGTAAAAAGTTGGCTTAAAACTCAACATTCAGAAAACTAAGATCACGGCATCTGGTCCCATCACCTCATGGCAAATACATAGGGAAACAATGGAAATAGTGAGAGACTTTTTTTAGGAGGCGGCTCCAAAATCACTGCAGATGGTGACTGCAGCCATGAAATTAAAAGACGCTTACTCCTTGAAAGAAAAGCTATGACCAACCTAGACAGCATATTAAAAAGCAGGGACATTACTTTGCCAACAAAGGTCCATCTAGTCAAAGCTATGGTTTTTCCAGTGGTCATGTATGGATGTGAGAGTTGGACCATAAAGAAAGCTGAGCACCAAAAAATTGATGCTTTTGAACTGTGGTATTCGAGAAGACTCTTGAGAGTTCCTTGGACTGCAAGGAGATCCAACCAGTGCATCCTAAAGGAAACCAGTCCTGAATATTCATTGGAAGGACTGATGCTGAAGCTGAAGCTCCACTATTTTGGCCACCTGATATGAAGAACTGACTCATGTGAAAAGACTCTGATGCTGGGAAAGACTGAAGGTGGGAGAAGGGGATAACAGACAATGAGATGGTTGGATGGCATCACCGACTCAATGGACATGAGTTTGAGCAAGCTCTGGGAGCTGGTGATGGACAGGGAAGCCTGGCGTGCTGTAGTCCATGGGGTCACAAAGAGTCGGACATGACTGAGCGACTGAACTGAACTGAACTGATCATACTAATGTCATTTTCCTGGTAGTGGTAATAGATCAGTACTATAGCTATGTTTGATAAGGTCACTGGAGAAGCTGAGTGAAGAGTACACAGGAATCCTATACTATTTGGGCTCTTGTCACGAGTTCACTGTTATTTCAAAGTTTAAAAAAAGTATAAAATTCCTAAGCCAAATATAAAAATGATCATCACAATACAGACCTTCTCCTCAATACCATCCACACCTCCATGCTTTAGCCTCCACAATACTAATTTGCAAAAGGGAGACAGATGAAGGGGCCAGAGACACTCCATGGTTTACCTGGGGATGCACTGGCATACTCTAGTCCGTCAGTTTCGGGCACCGAGGGATGATCTCATTCAGCACATGAAAATTACATAACTGTATTGCTTACAAGCAAGATGGCACCAGCTGCAAACCTCAAGCCCATCTTTACAGAAGAGACTCAAACCATTCCCACCAATGACTCCCAATGCAACCATAGGCTGCTGCTGCTGCTAGGTCGATTCAGTCGTGTCCGACTCTGTGCGACCCCATAGATGGCAGCCCACCAGGCTCCCCTGTCCCTGGGATTCTCCAGGCAAGAACACTGGAGTGGGTTGCCATTTCCTTCTCTAGGCAGGTCACCATAATTCTCTGCACTTTTGATTTCTTTAAAAAAGAAGAGAGGTGGAAAAAAGCACTCAATCCTTAAGAATCCAGGATTTAGGATGTGATTTGCTCAGGATTGAATCATCATTTCCTGCATCTTATTTTACATGCGTAATTCTAGAGCTCAGAGAGTCAACACGATCGGGATTCACAATTAGCCTTCACAGACTGCACCCCAAACAGCTGCAAAGCAGAAGATCCTATTGCAGAGAGTCTCTTTGATAAGACAACGAAAGTCATTTTATTCAACTGGCATCTCCTTCTCAGTGAGCCTATTTGTGCAATTTGAGTGTTGTGCAATTTAGTTATCAAGATTTCTTTTTTTCCCTGTCCCCAGAAGACAAGGTCAAACATGATTAAACACATGTTCATATCTTCCACTGCCTTGAACAAAGGCAAAACCATGACTAACTCACACTGATTGAAAAAGGTTCTCTTATATCTGCACAAAAGTTCCAGGTCCATTATACACCAGAAAAAAAAAAAAAAGAAACAACTTTAAATGAAATTTTCAGAATCATGAATTTAGAAATGTTCCTTACTCCACTTTTAGGAATAAGAGGAAATTGTTCCCAAAACCTAGTTTAAGCTGATACCCACTCAACAAATATTTATTGAACTTCTTCTATACTCTAAACATGGTGCTCAGGGCCAGGAATATGACACAAGTGTGAACACTGTCCTCCTGAAATACAGTCAGATCTGGGAGAAAGACAAGAAGCCAGACAATCACAATGCGCGGAGGTAGGCAAGTGCTCCACTGGAGGAAGTGTAAGCTGCTGGTCTGAAGCCCAGTTTTTAAGAAGCTAGACTCAGCCCAGTGCTGATGTGTGACTCTGCGCAAGCTATCCAACCTCTTTGAGCCTCATTTTCCTTTTATTTAAACTTCATAATGCAAATCTGATCATGTAGACCAGTGCCTGCCATATGATAGACTCCCCATGGGCCCTTGGGGTGGAGGTGGGGAGGGTGAGTAGCCATAGATACAATGATACTTAACATTTGTACATTTTTAATGCTTTTCTTTATTCCAGAAAGGATCTATAACTGTTTATATGCATACACTATAGAAGGAAAATAAAAGTTTTTTGAATGAGCTAATAAAAAATGCTGAGCAAAAAGAAAATGAGAGTAGGAAATAAATCTAAAACCTAAGAGAACAGATGTAGCGTTTAAGCTGACAGTTGTGGGCAGCTGGCCAAAGATTTGATCTTGAGCTTCCTGGTAGCCCATGCAAAGAGGAAAATACAATCAGTCACCTGACCCAGTCGCCTGCTTCTATAATATAAAAAACGAAGCAAGAGAGTGTGAGAATCACAATTCTTCCTGTTACTGAAAGCAGAAATAGGTCCTCCCTAGGATACTGGTTACCAAGGCAACCAGCATCTGCCACAAACCCCTCTTGGGATCATCCTAAAATGTTTCAGTTAATGATGAGGAAATATAAGAGCCACAGTGTAGGTTAGTGACAGGAATCCTGTGGGAAGTCAAAACGATTCAGTCCTGGTATCATCCCAGAGACTTACTTGGTATATCAAGAAATGTGCACATACCCTCCATAAGCTCTACTCCCTTCAGTCAACTTTATGCAAAATAAGAAACATTAGCCAGTCCTCTAGTAGGGGGACTGTCTCCAGCTTCACTGAGTATGCTTACCATCTGCATTATTGTTCAGCCAAGTGGGCTCTCACGGAAGTGGGTCATGGGAATGTTCACAGACAGGCCAGGGAGAGTTCTCTTAAGTAGGTGTACAGTCCTTCCAGCACATCCAGGAGGAAGCAAGGAGAACCCTGAAATTTTAAGGAAGTGATGGTACACATGCCTAATACATGTACTCCCACAAGTAATGTCTCTCGGTATCTCCTTATGGAAACACAAACCTACTGCAGGGTGAGGGTTGACGCATACTCTGGGTGCTCAGTTGTGTTCCAGGCGGAGAGAGCAGCATGTGCAAAAGTCCTGGGGCAGAAGAGAACAGGGTGGCCTAAGCAGGGCTGAAAGAAACCAGTACATATGGAAGAGGGAGCGTGGAGATGGGGCAAAGAGAGAGAGGGCAGGAGGGAGAGAGAGAGAGACAGAGCGTGTGTGTGTGTGTGTGTGTGTGTGTGGTACAAAATGAAGCCAGAGAGGGAGGGGCCAGAGCACACAGCCTGGTGGCCACACTGAGGAGTTTTGTCTCTGATCTAGGGCTTCCCAGGTGGCGTAGTGATAAGGAACCCCCCTGCCAATGCAGGAGACATAAGAGATGTGGCTTTAGTCCTTGGGTTGGGAAGATCCCCTGGAGTAGGGCATGGCAACCCACTCCAGTATTCTTGCCTGGGGAATCCCATGGACAGAGGAGCCTGGTGGGCTACAGTTAGTTCATGCGGTTGCAAAGTGTTGGATACAACTGAATCGACTTAGCATGCTGCTGACCTGAGAGCAATGGAGGGTTTTGAAAGGATTCTAAGCAGGAGGAACTGACCAGAGTTGCCTTCTGCACAGATCTCCTTGGCTGCAGCTGGGTCATGGTTGGGAAGAAGACGAAGGGAGAGGAGGAGTTAGGGGACTGTGGTTGTGGCAGTGATGGCTTTGACTCAGAAGGAAAACATAAATGTAAAGATGCAATTTGAGAACTCACTGCTGCTGCTGCTAAGTCGCTTCAGTCACGTCCGACTCTGTGAGACCCCATAGACGGCAGCCCACGAGGCTCCCCCGTCCCTGGGATTCTCCAGGCAAGAATACTGGAGCGGGTTGCCATTTCCTTCTCCATGAGAACTCACTAGGAAGTGACAATAGGGAGGAATCAGGAACATAAGGTTCTGTGGGTGTGTGGTTGCTGAATGGGTGAAGAAAAGAGGCCCTGGTGGGCAGAATGGAGGGTGTTAAGGACAGCTGGACAAGGTAGAGGTCAGGACTATGTCTTCTGCAAAAAGCAGAGACCCTGAAGATAAAGGACAACAGTACTATTTCCTGTTGGTATCTATTCACCAAAGACCTGAGGATTTGCAACCCAGGCCAGTGGACTCCATGAAAAGTAAAACTCTTCTCCAGGCTGCCAAGAGAGACAGATGGAAAAACAAGGTTCTGAATAGTTTATTGAAAGAATGAATGATCAACCAAGTCTGGAGCTGCCTGGGACCTGCCATTTTAAAACTACAAGCCTGGATGATGGCCTGACCTCTTATAACTATTTCTGTTTTTGAAAAATATTTAGACTCTTAAGCTCAAAAAAAAACCTTCATGATTCTTCTTTGTGATTATTATTAATCTAAGTCTTTTCTTCTCCATCAGAAAAAAAAAAAATCTTGATTTTTATCTATATTTTTCATGCCTAATTATTTTTCTTCATCTATATTCCAATATGCTAAATATTATGATAATAAATCTAGATAATCTTTAGTCAGTTCCTTTTCTAAGCATACTAAGTGTTAATTAACACCCGGAATCCAAATGAAACCTCAGTGTTTTCTACATACTCACAAATAAGATGAAACAAGTTCCTTGGGGGCAGAATGGGGATAATTATCATTATTTATCAATTATATGAGATTATAAACGAAAAAGCACTTTTAAGCTAAAAAGCATTATACAGAATGTGAGCGGTTACCATGCGTTAAACAAAATTCCAAAGTTAAAAAAAAAATCTTTTAAAGCCCTCATAAAAGATTTATTTATTCTGATGGAAGGAGAAAGTTGGGTGTGTAAGATGGAGCTTTAAAAGGCCCTCACAAAGTTCAGGTTTCCTGTAGAATCTGAAAGCCCCCATCAGGCATTCATCAGCCACCATGAATTGGCATTCACAAGCCAATCATGAAGGCACACAGTTGCCAGATTTAAAGGAGAAGAAATTTCACTTCAAGCAGAAAGTGGCTAGACAGAGATGCCCTCAGGATAAAATCTTACAGGAATTGTCTCTCCCCCAGCCTGCTGCTGAAATATACCAACTGAGGAAGAATTTCCATTTCAAGTCACACTTTCACTGTCACATGAACTGACCACAAGGAAGGTAGGAATTCAGGGCTGGGTCGCCTTAGATCAGCCACGCCCAGCACTCAGAGTCCCAGAGATGGTCGGCCTGCCCTGAGGACTCTGGAGTCAACTAAGGTTACCTCCAAGCTGAAGGTGTTTTCCTCGGTAAGGAAAATGTCAGTGTTGAGATACACCATCTCCATCTTCCTGGAGAACTTGAGTCAGGCCCAGAGGCAGACTGTCTGACCATCCCAAAGTCAGGGATGTGAGAGCAGTAAGATCGGTCAACAGAGGTGAAGGAGGCCCAGATGCAATGATACCAGGCCGGGACTTTCAAGGAGAAGATGCCATGTAGGTGTGATGGCTGCTGCCCCAGCAAATCAAACATGCCATCTGCACTCAGAACAGTTGCCTGTAGAGGGTTAACCCAGGGCAAGGCTCCCAGAGCGGGACTTCTGGAGAACTAGAGGCTAACGCTAAAACTCAGGGCAGGGAGGAAGCAGGCCAGCTGTGGCCCCCTCCCCATCCCCATTCATGCTGAGGGTTTTCTCCTTGCTGGCTTCCTATGGCCAGGTTTTCTGCTGTTACAAACACGACAAAAACTAAGAAAAGGTATTCAGAGAGAAGCAGAGGAGAGAAATATTACATATTTTAATACATATTTATATAACATGTAATAATATTATGTATTTAAAATATATAATATTTTAAAGGGAGGGTAGATGGTTATGAAGAGATGAAAGGTGAGAGCGAACTAAAAGTGATGAATAACCCATAACTTCAAAATGAGTCAGGATGCCAATAAGCAGAAGACAGAGAGAGTTTTTGCCTTATGTAGTGAGAGAAAAGAAAGGAGACTGAAAATAAAAAATGACTATCAGTCAAGGAAGCAGAAATTTAAAAAATGGAGGGCAAAAGAGCTCGAAGATTAAGACAAATGGTTTAAAGCCGAGAGATGATAAATTAAAAAATGTAAAAGTAAGTGATGGGTGTGAGGATTAGAGACGGCATTAGAGACGGTGTTAGTAACAAAAGGCCAAAAAAAAAATTTTTTTTTAAATGAGAGAAATCTGTTTTAATCAACGTACTACTTTGCAAAGATAGTACAGAGAATTCCCATATACCTTTCATGCAGCTTCTTCCACAAACACAGTACCTCTGTCAAGACTAACAAACCGATGTTGGTACACTGCTACTCAGTAAACACCAGACTTTATTTATATTTTCCTCAGTGTCCTTTTCTTCTCTGAGATACCCCAGTGCATTTAAGACAGACTACTTTTAAAAGAAAATTAAAACAAAATTTTCAAAATTATTCAGATACACTTGAAAAAAAAAAATAGGGATAGGAAGAAGTGACAACTAGTGGAACAGAATAAAAAGTACAGGAGTGGCCCTGAGTGAACGTAGACACCTGACCAACAACAAGGCGAAATGGCAGATTCGTGGGGCAAAAGAAAGCCTACTTGATAAGTGACGCTGGGAAACTGGCTACCCATTTGGGAAAGAAAACAAGAAAGAGAGCTGCCCTTACACCATACATCCAAATCAGTTCCAGGTGGACAGGACAATGTGTTTATGACTTCAGGGCAGAAAGACTTTATTAAATAAGATTTCTTAAAAGCAAGAGCCATAAAGGAAAGAAATGATACATCTGACTACATTAATGTTAAAAACTTCTATTCATCAACAGAGACAATAAAGTGAGAAGGCAATGCCACAAATCAAGAAGATATTTGCCACACATATAACAAAGAATTAGAACCCAGAATATTTTTAGTCCTTAAAAATCAATAAGGTAAAAAATAAAAAGGAAACAACTCGTTAGGGGAAAAAAAAAAAAATGGGCCAAAGGCACAGAGGAGGAAACATGAGAGGTCAAAACACTTTTGAAAAGATCCTCAACCACACTGGCAACTGGGGCACCGCAAACAGAAACAAAGCCCAGACGCAGTTTTATTCTCACCACATGGGCAAAGGAGTTCAACAGTCTGGCCTAATGAGAGCTGGCAAAAACAGGGAGGATTGAGAACCCCATGAACCACTGGGTGAACGTATTAATTGAGGCAGCCACTGTGGCCACCAATCATATATCCTCTAGTTGCGCGGTTCTCAGCCATGGGGTGATTTTTGCCCCTGGAGGAAGGTTGGCAATGTCTGAAGAGCTCCTGGTTTCTGAAATGTGCTTTTTTGGGGGAATGGTTCTCCTGGCATTTCAGAGGGAGAGGCCATGGGTGCTGCTAAACATCCTAAGACAGACAAGCAGGCCCCACCACGAAAAATGACTCATCTTCAAGGGTCAATAGTTCTGAAGCTGAGAAACTCTGACCTTGAGTTGAAAGCTTCAGTAAAAAAGAGGGAAAAGGGACTTCCCTGGCGGTCCAGTGGTTAAGAATCTGTCTGTCACTGCAGGGGACACAGGTTTGATGCCTGGTCTGGGAAGTTTCCCCATGCTGCGGGGTGACTAAGCCCATGTACCACAGCTACTGAGCCTGCACACCCGAGAGCCCATGCTCTCCAACAAGTTACTGCGATGAGAAGCCCATTCAGAGCAACTGGAGAATAGTCTCTGTTCCCCGCTACTAGAGAAAATCCAAGTGCAGCAACGAAGAACCAGCACAGCCAAAAATAAATAAAGAGGGAAAAATATCCCAACATTATCCACAGAGGAACGCTTGCATTCACTGTGGCCTATTCATACAATGGACTATTACCATATTTCACTGGCTTTTAAGATGCTGTTGAGTGTAAGGTTATCAATTTATGAACCACTAAGATAGAAACACTACTTTGTCAACAAAGGTCCGTCTAGTCAAGGCTATGGTTTTTCCAGTAGTCATGTATGGATGTGAGAGTTGGAATATAAAGAAAGCTGAGCACCAAAGAATTGATGCTTTTGAACTGTGGTGTTAGAGAAGACTCTTGAGAGTCCCTTGGACTGCAAGGAGATCCAACCAGTCCATCCTAAAGGAGATCAGTCCTGGGTGTTCATTGGAAGGACTGATGTTGAAGCTGAAACTCCAATATTTTGGGCCACCTGATGTTAAGAGCTGACTCATTTGAAAAGACCCTGATGTTGGGAAAGATTGAAGGCAGGAGGAGAAGGGGAAGACAGAGGATGAGATGGTTAGGTGGCTTCACCGACTCAATGAACCTGAGTTTGGGTAAACTCCAGGAGTTGGTGATGGACAAGGAGGCCTGGCGTGCTGCGGTTCATGGGGACGCAAAGAGTTGGACACGACTGAGCAACTGAACTGAACTGAACTGAAGATAGAAAGAGGCTACCAATTATCTAGGACACAGTGCTTTCTTACAGTTAAAACTTTTAAATTTGATGTTACTTTAAAATATCTTTTAGGGCTTCCCTGGTGATTCAGTGGTAAAGAATCCACCTGCCAATGCAGGAGACACAGGTTCAGTCCCTGATTGGAGAAGATTTCATTTGCTGCAAAACAGCTAAGCTTGTGTGCCACAACTCTCGAGCCAGTGCTCTAGCGCTTGGAAGCCACAAGTACTGAAGCCCATCAGCCCTAAAGCCCATGCTCCACAGTAAGAGAAGCCACCACAATGAGAAGCTCTGTGCACTAGTTACAGAATATAACTAGTGAAAAGCTCACAAATCAATGAAGATTCAGTGCAGCCAGAAAAATAAACCAAAAAAAATTATTAAAAAATAAATAAAATACCTTTTAGACTTATTTAGACATATCATATATCATGCGGCTCTGTTCTTACACCTTTCTGTGTAAGACTGTTTCAACTCCAATGAAACTCAACTCATGTAAGATCAAAAAAGCAGAGGCCCCCAGAAGTGACAACGTTATGAAGAGCCATGTCTGTGTGCAATGCATGGACGGTAAATGATGAAAGCCTGAAACTCTGCCAGGAGGAGAGCAACCAAGAGGTGCCAGAAACTGCAAGTCACAGCCCAGTTTCAGTGGTGTTGAACTGTGGGGGGACATGTGCGTCTTAGAGTTGGTGAAACACAGGATGTGACAGTATGAAAATGATCTACGATTATTTATATAGACCTGAATGCATCTAAAAACCAGAGTTTTCACAGGGGAAAAGCCACAGAATATGTGAGGGATGATTCCATTTCTGTGAAGTCAAATTCATGCAAAACTAAACTATGTGTTGTTTAGGGACTTGCACATGTGAGGTGGCCCACAAAGAAAAGCAAGACTGGTGAGACAAACCCAGGATGCCGTCAGTCCCTCAGGGGAACGGAAGAGGAATGCACATAAACAGGAGCCTGAGATGCCCTATTCTCAAATTCAAGTTTGGTTTCCTGAGCTGTATTATCAGGGCTGGGACTAGGGGAAGGACTAGGGGCATTAGCCTGCAGGAATTTAAGGAGGTGGCCAAAACACTCAGGTGTCAAGATAAAAATATTTTGATGCGGCATTTTGAACTGAGCGCAAAAAATCCACTAGAAACAAAATAGCCAACTTTTATATAAGCACTTACATGACCTTGCCTCACTTGATACTCCCTGGTTTGAATAAAACTTTATTAACAAAAACTGACGGCTGGCCCACACACTGTAGTCTGTCCACCTGTTATCTTAAAATATTGCATTAAGCTTGTAATATTTTTCTTTTGAGTGTATATAGATTGTAAACATACACATATGTATTATGTATATATGCAAATACACTATTTTTCATTTGGGATATATATTTTGTAAATATTTTACAGAAAGGAAAAAACAGTAAGAACAATACCCAGAACAACATTGGGCTGGGAGATCTCAACTGCAGCCACCACTCATCAGTCATTTTCAGTAAGATCAAAGGATGTTTTCTACCATGAACCCCAAACAGAGGGGTGGGGGGCTTCACGCAAACCTCTCTCAGGATGAGTGGATAAAGAAGATGTGGAATATATACATATATATGTATGTGTATGTGTGTGTATACACACACACACACACACACACACACACACACAATGGAATATTACTGAGCCACCAAAAATGAAATATTGCCATTTGCAGCAACACAGATGGATCTAGAAATTATGCTACTAAGTGAAGTAAGTCAGAAAGAGAAAGGCAAATATCATATGATATCACTTACATGTGGGATCTTAAAAAAAAGCAAATGAACTTTTTACAAAACAGAAACAGACTCATAGACATAGAAAACAAAGGGGAAAGATGGGGAGATACATTAAGAGTTTGGGGTTAACATATACACATATATAAAATAGATAACCAACAAAGACCTACTGTATAGCACAGGGAACTACATGATATTTTGTAATAATGTACAATGGAAAAGACTATGAAAAAGAATATATATCGTAATATATATATATATAATATGTATAAATCTATATACCTGAAACTAAGACAATATTGTAAATCAACTGTGCTTCAATACATTTTTTTTAAAGCCTCTGTCAGCCTGCCTAGCAACTCCTTCAAACAGCCTTCCCCAATGGGGCAGAATTCTTCAGGATAGAAGCCACTTAGCCATCCAGTCTTAAATCTAATCTTTATCATATTATTGTGTGGGGAAGTAGCAGAATCTTCACTTTCCAATGGGGACACTGAGTCTCAGAGAGGTTGACTAACCCTGCCAACACTGCACAGTGAGGGATCACAGGCCCCGGCTCACACTGGGGAGTTTCCAATCCTTCCAACACTCATTACGTAGATGCCAGCATCAGACTCACATCCTTTGTGAATTAAGAGGCGCCATACCCAGTTCACCATCAAATCACCACATGGGGTGACAATAGGTACAATGGGGCTGCCACTGAGGCTTTCTGGGCTGGGACAGTGGCTGATTCCGAAGAGCTTATTCCCATAGTGCTGCAGGCAGTATGGACACGTGCGCCTGAGGGTGGGCGGCAACAGCTGTGCCTAATTGGCTCCCACCCTCTCCTCCGCCAAGAGGCCCCGTGGGCTGCATGTCCAGACTCTCTTCTGTGGCAAACGGCCATCCAGGGAGCCACCAGGCCATCTTGGGAAGCGGCACTAACTCTTTATGGTCACTAGGAGGCCATCTGCGAGGTGATCACTCGAACGCACTGATTGACGAGCAATTTCACAGCTGAGAAGAACTCATGTCATTTTCCCAAAAAGCACCCAGTTTACTCCCAGACCAATTATACAGTCACCAGGAGACTGACTCATGAGCATGACACTCGCATACGTCAGGGCTGAAGATGTAGCCCTTAGAGACGCCTGTTTCTGTCCGGGGGCTGCCGTAACAGAGTGCCCCAAACTGGGTGGCTTCCAACAGTGGAGAGGTATTGTCTCATGCTTTTACAGGCCAGAAATCTGAAATCACGACTAAACGCAATCCTTCCTTGTCTCCTTCAGTTTCTGGGGGTGGTCGTCAACCTTGGGGGCCCCTTTGTTTGCAGCTGTGCCCCTCCAGTCTCTGCCTCCATTTTCATGAGTCATTCCCCTTGTTGGTTTCTGTCTTGGTGTCCAAATTTCCCTCTTCTTAGAAGGATTACCAGTCATGTTGGATGAAAGGCTTGCCCTGCTCTTTTATGACCTCATAGTAACTTGGCTAATTATACCTGCAATGACTCCCTTTCCAAATATGAGCATGTTCTATCCTGAGGGGCTAGGACTACAACATATTTTTGAGGGGATCTCAATTCAACCCATAACAGACCCACCTGTCAGAGAGTTGCTGCTGCTGCTGCTAAGTCACTTCAGTCGTGTCTGACTCTGTGTGACCCCATAGATGGCAGCCCACCAGGCTCCCCTGTCCCTGGGATTCTCCAGGCAAGAACACTGGAGTGGGTTGCCATTTCCTTCTCCAATGCATGAAAGTGAAAAGTGAAAGTGAAGTCGCTCAGTCGTGTCCGACCCTCAGCGACCCCATGGACTGCAGCCTACCAGGCTCCTCCATCCATGGGATTTTCCAGGCAGGAGTGGGGTGCCATTGCCTTCTCCGGTCAGAGAGCAGGAGATGCCATCAAAGGGAAGGGTGAAACAGCACAGGTGAGTCAGTGCCTGAGACCTGAGGCTTAAAAGCTTCCCTCAGCACTAAACCCCATACACTAAACCAAAATTCCGGATCTGCGCTCCTGTTCACCTCTTTTTCTCTGCCATGCCTCATCCTGTACAGGCTCCTGGGTTCCTGAAACCTGTCCAACTCTTTCAGCCCAGGCTGTTCTTTCTGCCTTAAATGGATGTCCATCACATTATCTGACTGGCCCCATCTAGCCTTCAAGTCTCAGCATAAACAGCCCATGCTCTTGGAAGCCTTCCCTGGTTCCTCGGCTGGACTAGACATCCCTGCTCCGCCCACTCCCATCATCGCTCCTGTTTTAATTTGCATAGCATCCTGGACATTCACTCGCAGCTTTCATCACTGCCATAGCTAGTGGCTCTTTATATCTGTTTCCCCCAGCAGTCTGGCTGCTCCGTGAAGACGGAGATCTTGAATGTCTACACATCCTCGTATCCCTGGTACCCACACAGGGAGAAGGCAATCTGAAATATTTTTGGTTGAATGGACAGATGGAGGAATGACTCTTGAAGAGATAGACTCATACGTTATACTATCAGAAAAGCCATAGTTCCTTAATATTTTCGAAGCTCCCTCTGAGACGCCAGAGCCAGCTTTGTCCCATAAGGGAAAACAGAAAGGTGCTCTGGACCTCAAGGTAAACCAAGTCCTGACCCCAAGTCCTTCCTCCTTCTTGGTGACCCTGAGAAAGTCATGTCACTTCCCTGGGCTATGTTCTTCTCATTTTCAAAGTGAGAAAATAGGGGTTGTTACAACGAAGATGATGCCCCCAATACCTACTAGGTGCTAAGTCCAGTCTGGGGTTGGTGGGGGATGGGAGATTCTTTTTAATTCATCAGTGACATGAACCCTTGGGATGACTGGACCCAATTAGGAATCAGGAGTTTGAGAGAATGCTCTCCATCCTAAGGCCTCAGGTTTCCCATTCGAATCATTCAAAGAAATTTCTGAGATAGCAGTTCCAAATTGAATTTCAAAGAAGTATCTCCAAAGCCATCATTGAGGGGAGGGCCAGGACATGGAACATCAGGCTCCTTGGTTTACAAAACCCAGAACAACTTCCCTTTCGTCTGCTGATTCATACAGTAAGGGGTTACATGAGCTTCTTTTTGAAGAAGGAGCTTTGGTTCAATAATATTAATAATCAACCTTTAAACTCCAATCTAGAGAAAGAGTTCCTGACTTGAATTTTACAGACCAGAATATTTAATAAACAGGAGACAGCTTACAGTTAGCAATGTCTGTTTCTAAGAAAGGACGCTATGTAAAAACAAAACAAAAAAAATCACCATCTATAATTACCCATCATTTCACTTTAAAAAGGATATTAATACCAAAAAATTTTGATGGATATTATCTCAAACTAAAGGAAATCAGTCCTGAATGAATATTCATTGGAAGCTGAAGCTCCAATACTTTAGCCACCTGATGTGAAGAGCTGACTCATTGGAAAAGACCCTGATGTTGGGAAAGATTGAGAGCAGGAGGAGAAGGGGGAGACAGAGGATGAGATGGTTGGATGGCATCACTGACTCAACGGACAAGAGTTTGAGCAAACTCCGGGAGATAGTGAAGGACAAGGAACCCTGGCCTGTTGCAGTCCATGGGATCGAAGAATCGGACACACCTGAGCGACTGAATAACAACAATCTCAAACTAAAAAGCTGCTTATTTAGCTCACTAACATACTTCGTGGAAACACAATTTGTTCCTTGTCCTTATTTCTTTTATCTAGCTGGAAGCCAGTTAAAAACAGCCCCAGGTCCCAAACTGGGGCATACTTCAAGGGTGCTTGTTCAATTCCCAGATTCCAGGCCCAGCCTCAGAGACTGGGATGGGAAAGAGACTCTTGAACAGCTGATCCATTTGAACCAATACAGGACCTTCCAGGGTTTCCTCTCACTCAATAAGAGGAGGTTCAGATGCTTCTGCATAGCTCCTGATTTTGTAAGCCCGTCACCAGCACTGAATGAGCCTAAGAGGAGAACTGCAGATATTTGAAGCTCTCTGGAGAAGGCAATGGCACCCCACTCCAGTACTGTTGCCTGGAAAATCCCATGGATGGAGGAGCCTGGTAGGCTGCAGTCCATGGGGTCCCTAAGAGTCGGACACGACTGAGCGACTTCACTTTCACTTTCCACTTTCATGCCTTGGAGAAGGAAATGGCAACCCACTCCAGTGTTCTTGCATGGAGAATCCCAGGGACAGGAGAGCCTGGTGGGCTGCAGTCCATGGGGTCGCACAGAGTCAGACACGACTGAAGCGACTTAGCAGTAGCAGCAGCAGGACAGGTGTCCAAGTCTCCTCATTGGCCCTGTGGCCATAAGCTGATCTGTCATCCACCCCAGGAACCACAGTCCTGTCTGTCTTTCACACCTGTCCGCCCACCCACTTTCTCCACCTCCGCATATATGCTTTCAAAATCCCATGTTGCTGCCTCAGTGTCGGCCCAGCTTAAGATGCAGCAAGGAAACCAGATAATCTAACAGTAATCAGTGTGCTAGCAAGCAGGAACAGCAGTGGTGAATCATGGCCCCAGTAGGGGCCCAACACCTGTAAATCACATGGGTCACACTGCAGACCAAAACCTGTCTTCTATTTAATTCTAAAGCTTGAGACGAGAAGACAGTTCCCAGTATCCACAGAGATGACGTAGGTCTTCAGAAAATCCTACAAGAACTTACCTCCGCCTGTCTAGGATAGCTTCTGAATATGCTGGCCACTTCAGCTGGATCTGTGGTTCTTGATGTTGGCTGCACATTGTAATTACCCAGGGAGCACTGAAAAGTATTGATGCCTGGGCCTCACCTTCCAGTGACTCTGGTATCACTGGACAGGGGCTGCAGCCTGGGAATTAGGATTTTGAAAAGCCCTCCCTGCCCAGATGACTGGGATGTATAGTCAGGGTTGGAACCACTGCTGCTGCTGCTGCTGCTGCTGCTAAGTCACTTCAGTCGTGTCTGACTCTGTGCGACCCTATAGACGGCAGCCCACCAGGCTCCCCGTCCCTGGGATTCTCCAGGCAAGAACACTGGAGTGGGTTGCCATTTCCTTCTCCAATGCATGAAAGTGAAAAGTGAAAGTGAAGCTGCTCAGTCGCATCCGACTCCTAGTGACCCCATGGACCGCAGCCTATGAGGCTCCTCCATCCATGGGACTTTCCAGGCAAGAGTACTGGAGTGGGGTGCCGTTGCCTTCTCCATGGAACCACTGAGTTCCTTCTTATTTCATGGCTGACTGAAGGGGAAAAGATTCCTGACACCCTCTGAAAGTGGGAATCTCAAGTAAACAGAAAGGGAAGCGGAACTCATCAAATAGGTTCACGCTCTTTTTCTGATTTACCAATCATTCATATTTCCCCTGGCTCCTCAATGAGGAGAGAAACAAGTGAGAGACTGAATCACAGGTACTCAACCCACAGACAGTTTTGTAGGAGCAGTTGTTGCTCTTGTCTGCTCAGCATCCCTATTCTGGATGTTTCATCACCCTGGTGTTCCCTGGAGATCTATCCCCTTAACTGCAATCCAGTTGGTTCAAGGGGTTGATGCGCTTAGATCTATAAGGATGGAAACCTGGGCCAGCCAAAGGCTACCATGAAGGGAAAGCCTACCTGAGAATGAAACCCATAAAAAGGAAAGCGTAATGTGAGATGAGAGACAAAAAGAACATGATCTGATGACACTGGCTTCTGGACCCATCCATCCCTGAAGACCTTGTCTAGGCTTTTTTTCCCCCCAGTACCTACACCAGCAACTTCCCTTTTATCTTCTGAAGCCAGTATGTGGAAGGTCTCTGCATCAGAAAAAGCCCTGATGAATGCAGTCTTGGAGGCGTCTAAGCCAGGTACTCTTCTTTCACCAGCAACCCCCACTCTCTTTCATTAAAAAAAAAAAACAAAAAACCACTTTTTTGTCCAGATTCTATGGCATTTCAAAAGGAAGTGAAACTGGGTAAGTAAGGACTGTTTCCTCTGTCTAGATGCCTGGGTCTCCCAAACCATGTATCTGCTCTTGGGATTAAGTTTACATATGAGCAGAGGCTATACTGGCCCTGGTGCAAATCTTGATTTCATAGTCTGTCTCTCCACTCACTGTCACTGGAAACTGAATCCCATGCTGCATGGAAGGGGTTGTGAACGGCAATCACCCCAACGTGGACGAACTGGGTGGTGGGTATGGCAGCCCTGACACAGGAAATGGGTCCTGGATTGAAGCCCTGGCTTCTCGTGAGGACCAACTGTGAAGTGGCCTCATTAAGTAAGGTGGGTGCAGAAGCCTCACCAAAAACCACACTGTTTTGGTTCTTCCTGTAATTCCAAATCCATCACAGAAAACAACTGCAACTCGTGGAGCATATGTGTATGTCTGTGTGTGTGTCTGTGTGTGTATGTGTATATAATGTATATAACATATATATGAGTGTTCTATATAACATATACACATATTAGTAACATTATATATATAATAATTGCTGATATTTATTGCCTGCTCACCATGTGCTTGACCCTGTGCTAGCCATTTACAGGCATTCTCTCATGTAATCTTAAAACCACCCTATGAGGGAAGCCCAAATGTTCTCCTAACTTTGCAGATGAGAAACAGCAGCTCAGAGACCTCACTCGCCCAAGGTCTCCTTGCCAGTAGGGGGCAGAGCTGGGAGGTGAAAACAGGTCTTGGTTAGCTTCCAAGTCTGAGCCCAAGTTAGCCCACCCCCTGTTTTATAAATAAAGCTTTATTGGGACACAGCCCTACCCCTTTGGTTACATAAGGCTATATTCATGCTACTATTGAAGAGTTAGTAGTTGAGACTGTTGACTTGCAAAGCTGGAAATATTTGCTCTCTGGTCACAGAAAAAATTGCTGAGCCCTGGCCTAAATACTCTGTCTCCTGGGGTTTCCAGAAAATGCTGAGGCCAAATGCAGCATGGAAAGCTTGGGGAAACAGAAAATAATGACCCTGGCTGGAAGCAGGCTGAGCCATGCCAATTAGCATCTAAGGACCTAAGACCCCAGTTCTGTCATGATGGGATCAGCAGTGGGGTTCACCCAGAAGAGGCAGGCCAGCCCCTGCCCCAGATAGGACCCTTCTGCCGTCTACCCCTACGATTTGTAATGAATCCCTAAGAGACAGGCACTTTGGGGTTTTTTTCTTGGCGGGGGGGTTAGTCGTCCCTCTCTCCAGCCCCCAAGCCACCAAATCCAGATCACCTCTATCAAGGAACGCAGCACAGAGTGGCTGGAAGAGTCAGGCTGGGAAGGTGGGTAACTGGAGACAGCAGGGTGAGGACAGAAAGACAGAGGAGAAGAGAGAGAGGGGACGTCAGCAAGGGGTAGGGCGCGGAGGGGGACTGAAAGTGTGAAGGTGACACCACGGGAGAAAGGGGAGGGTGCAATGTTCCCAGGGGAAACCAACAGAAAAAGAGGCTGACCAATCCAGAGAGACAGACAGGATGGAGAAAGAGAGGAGGAGAGAAAACAGAGAAGGGAGGAGTTGGGGGCAGCACCGTGTCCATCACGCCTGCCTGGTGATGCCCTGACTTTTAGCCGAGGGGAGAATCGCTTAACAGGGGTCTCGGACAAAGCAGCGTGGAGCACAGTGAGACACTTGCCACTCGTATCCCAGCTGAGAAGAAAGTGCCTGGAATGAAACACAGGTGCCCAGATCCTGCCTGGATGCTGGTGGGGTGGGGCATTTGAGCAAGGGTGTGCACCCATGACCAGTAAGACGGTGCGCCCAGGCCAGCAGGGGTGGGGCGGGGACAGGTCCACCTGAGGCCCAGGAGGCAACGGGCGACTCTCCCCGTTGAGAAGGAGTGTGTACATGGTCAGTTACCAGGTCGTGTCTGTCTCTTCATGACCCCATGGACTGTGGCCTGCCAGGCTCCTCTGCCCACGGGATTTTTCAGACAAGAATACCGGGGTGGGTGGCCATTTCCTCTCCCAGGGGATCTTCCTGACCCAGGGACTGAAACCATGTCTCCTGCATCTCCTGCATTGGAGGGCAGACTCAACCGCTGAACCACCGGGGAAGCCCCACTCAAAAGGAGTAACAGACAAAATGTCTGGGAGGAAGATGAGAGTTATCAGAGCTACATCCTAGAACAGGACAGCCTGTGTCATGTGAGTGATGGAAAAGGTCATCAGGAGGGGAGTGGGGGGGCACAGTCCTGGGGATGAGAAGAGTGGACTCTATGTCCGTGAAAAGAAAACCTTCTGTTGTTAGAATTAGCAAAGGACATGTCATTTAAGGCAGGTATGGGCACAAGGACCAGAAAAGCCCACAAAGACTAAGTCGCTCAGTATCACACTTTACTCATCCAGCATTCAATCAGTAGTGATGGTTCCATTCAGGTGTGACGGGGGTGGTTTGGACCGATGTCCAGCAGAAACCAGGGAGGATCAAAGCTGACTGAAACCCAAACCCTACATGATAGTATTGACGACCACAGAAAAACAGGTCTAAGCAACAGGCACAGTGCTCAGCTTCCTTTTATTTCAAATCCTAATAACTAGTCCATGAGCAAGACCTATTAGGCCCATACTGAGGATGGGGAAACTGAGGCTCAGAGATGTTAGGCAATAAGTGGCAGAGATGAGATTCAAACCCAGGTTTGTCCAACTCTCCATCCCATGCCTGGCTAATACCAAGATGCTATGGCTTCAAATTGTGAGTGGAGCTGAGTCTCCACCCGGAACCACGGGTTAACCTTCCCTGACAGGCTGTGTGCTTCCTGGAGACCCCACCACAGGAGTGTCAGAGGGATAGAAAAGAAATTCCTTGCCAGGGATCACTGAGAAATACAGCCCAAGGAAGACCCTCAGAAATAGGAAAGAGCTTTCTGTACAGTAGTGGGGACAAGTCCCCACTAACTTGGATCATGAACTAATTTGGCCAGAAAGGTGCTCCTCAAAGCTTTTGAGGACAGGGACCATTGTTGCTCATTTCTACTCTAATGGGCACTGGTTGTCAGCTTCCCCAGCATTCATGTTCCCTTTTTAGGCAAAAAAGATTCCATTTCTAAGCCCCAAAGTAAAAATCACAGCTCAGGATTAAACGAGTAAGTTTCCACCCCATTCCCCTGACTCCACTGATTGGTTCAGAGGTGAGCACATGGTCATGCTGGTTGACTCAGTGAATCTCAGACTTAAACAATCTCACTCCTTTACTATGGACCAGAAGAGGGAAGGGACTGGAACTTCTGAGGCCATATAGTCACCACATGAAAGCCTAAAAGTGAAGCCACCCTGGAGAGGAGCAGAGCTGAGAGATACAGAGTCCTGACATGAACTGAGCCCTTAGATCGAGCCATGCCTGAAGCTCACACAACCCCTGGACTTTTCACTTACATGTGCCAATAAATCACTTTCACAGTTTAAAAAAAAAAAGCTCAAGTTTGTTTACTGTCACTTGTAACAAAGCCATACGTCCATACAACCACTATCATGAAGCAATAAAGACCTGCTTATTTTCTGATTAACAAAACAGTTTTTGGCAGAATTTTGCTTGGACACCTGCTTCTCTGGTCAGGAAAAACATCCATAAAATACAAAGACTGCATTGAAGTCTAGCAACTTCAGTTCCTGCCTCAGTGATGCCAAAACCATCCAGCTCAGCAGCTCTGAAGAGCAACAAGCAGAATCTTTTCTACTTTGCCTTCAAGCTCCTGGGTAGCTATAGACTCACAATGTTGGCCCCAAAGTGCATGCTCAAAAATGGTACTGTCTGTTCAAAAATATTTATTTGTGCAGGAGGGGCTGTTGGTGGGACAAAGGCACAATCAGACACAGAAACAGGATGTCCGTGCCGACAATGTGTACCTGACTGGGGATCAGGACTCACTCCAAGAGGCACAAATGACTCCCCCACCCAGTTCCAAGTGCCAACCACTTACCAACCAATTTTTGCTGCCACAGTTCCTGGTGAGAGCAATCATAACAAAAGGTCTAAGGCTGTCCACACTGCATGCTGAGCCCAAACTGTTTGTGCTAAGGCAGGAATTACAAAATATATGGGCACATCAGAGAAGGAGTTGATAAAAACCCAATAGTGGCCTCACATAAAATGTACATATTCACATGCGCGCACACACACACACACACACCCCACACATCATTAGCCCTTCATACATACAAAATACATTGCCTTTTAATCAAAGGCACTGTTCCCTTCCTCTGTGGCACTTTCAGCACAAACCTTTATGAAGCTTCAGTTTTCCATCCATCTTGGTGTAACAGAGAGAACCATTAGCTGGGCATCAGAAGACCTGGGTTCAAACCCAGCTCCGTAACCCTGGGCAAGTCCTTTCCGCTCTCTGGTCTCATTTTCTACATCTGTAAAAACGAGGGCTTAGACTTGGTTATTTTTGAGGTACCTATCTGTTCTGACCTCCATGATTCTAGAACAGAGGTTAAAAACTGGGAAACCCAAGACCAAGTAGGACCCACAAGCCTGTGGGACTATTTAAACTGGTTCACACACGGTTGAAAGATTTTTCACTGGGTGCTTAGATTTTAAAATTTGGAGCTTTCTCATCAACATCATGGTCTCAGACTGTTTTTTTTTTTTTAAAAAAGCTAAAGGTCTGGAAGCCCTGGCCCACAGAGAATAGGGCTGCACTGGAAAGTTATGACCAACCTAGAGAGCATATTCAAAAGCAGAGACATTACTTTGCCAACAAAAGTCCATCTAGTCAAGGCTATGGTTTTTCCTGTGGTCATGTATGGATGTGAGAGTTGGACTGTGAAGAAGGCTGAGCACCCAAGAATTGATGCTTTTGAACTGTGGTGTTGGAGAAGACTCTTGAGAGTCCCTTGGACTGCAAGGAGATCCAACCAGTCCATTCCGAAGGAGATCAGCCCTGGGATTTCTTTGGAAGGAATGATGCTAAAGCTGAAACTCCAGTACTTTGGCCACCTCATGCGAAGAGTTGACTCATTGGAAAAGACTCTGATGCTAGGAGGGATTGGGGGCAGGAGGAGAAGGGGACGACAGAGGATGAGATGGCTGGATGGCATCACTGACTCGATGGACGTGAGTCTGTGTGAACTCAGGGAGTTGGTGATGGACAGGGAGGCCTGGCGTGCTGCGATTCATGGGGTCGCAAAGAGTCGGACACGACTGAGCGACTGAACTGAACTGAACTGAACTGAAGTAAAACACAGCACCACTTGAGTAGAAGTCCCACCAAAGCTGCACAGCCCAAGTCTAACCACAAGGAAACGTGAGACAAACCTAAACTGAGGGACATTCTGTTATGTGGCTGGTCCCTACTCTTCGAAAATGTCAAAGTCAAAATGACGAGGGCTAAAGAACTGTCCAAGGTCAACAAAACAGCTGAATGTAGTATGTGACCTCAGATTGGATCCTGCACCAGAAAAAAAAATACTATAAAGGATGCTATTGAGACAAATTGCTGAAATTGGAAGATGGTCAGATGAAAGTCTTGATTCAATATCAAGTTTACTAAATCTGGTGTGGTTATGTAAGAGAATATGCAACCTAGTCTCGAATGGTCCACAGAAAGGAGAGAAAGAGAGAGAGGGAGGGAGAGAGATGGAAAGAGAAACTGAGGTTGGGGGGGGGTGGGGGATTGGAGAGAAGAAGCAAATGTAAAGAAATGATAAAAACTAATGACTCTGAGCTAAGGGGGTACAGGAAACCTTTGTATTGTTTTTGCAACTTTTCTGTAAGCTTGAAACTATTTCCCATAAAAGACAGAGAGATATAATCGGGTGATTCTCAAATGTTCAAGTGCAGAATACCCTAAAGGGCTGGTGAAAATACAGAAGTCTGGACCCTCCCCAGGGGTACTGATTCAGTGGGTCTGGAAGGAGAAGAGTAAGAATTTGCATTTCTCACAAGCTTTGGGATGGTGCTGGTCTGAGACATGCTTTGAGAACAACAAAGCGGTTATAACCTAGCTTAAATTGTGTGAGTCCAGCAGCAGCAGCAGACACGGAAAGCATTTTTTAAAAGCAGGACTGGGAGAGGGATGATGAGAGGGACAGAAGTCCTCATTATGAATCTTTCTGTACCATTTCACTTGCTCCCAGGTACACACATCTGAGAGCCTATAAAGCACCTACAGCAGCACCTGCCTGGCAAGTGGCAGGCAGATGGTCAGTAAGTGTTAGCAACCCGCTGGGATCTCAGTTTCTAAAATACCACGAAGATGCCAGGTGGCATGGGACATGGGCGCTTCCTGGGTCTCTTGGGTACGGGTGTGGGGAGCAGGACTTCCGCTGGCTCACTCTAGGGGAGAAAAGTCCTTTGGGTCACTCGTATGGGATATCATGTCTTCCCCTTGGATATGCCACCACTGAGCCAGGTCAGACTCAAATTTCTCAAAATTTCTCCCGATTCTGAGATGAGAACGTGGTTCAGGCAGTCAAATTTTGTCAAAGCACGCGCTCCTCTTCCCCCTCTTCCAGGGGGTGGCGGTAATGAACCTTGGCCTCAAGCCTCATTAAACCCCATTATATAATGCACCCCCATCCCGAGTCTCTTTATAACCCTTCCAGTGGCTGGTTTCTTGGGAGTCCGCAGCTCGGCTTCATCAGTCTTTATTGCTACCTTCGGCTGCCTCCCTAACAAACTGGGCTTCTGACTCATCCTGCCAAGGCACACAAGGCCAGGCCCTCAGCTGAGGGTCAGCTGCCTGTTGCTGTGTCTCTGGAACAAAGAACAGGAGCTTCTTGGAAAAGAGATGAGAGGGCACAGTGAGACGGGGCAAGGCCAGGGCATGCTGTCCTTCAAACACCTGGTGAAAGACTATTTCATAAGACCGGGGTCTCATATCCACCTGCAGCTGGTGTTCAGGACCAAGATGGGGATGTCCAGGTATCATCAGTCACTTGTTCATTCTGGCAGCTGCTGCCCTGAAGTACCCACCCACCCAGCCAGAGAGCTAATAAACACCCCCAAAACTGCAGGTGGCAAAAGAAGTCCCCATCACCCCTCATCTTCTACCAAAGATGTTCAGGATGACATCTTTTGGGTGCGTTCTGCAGCTGCCTGCCCCCTGCCCACAGGGATGGCCACTGCCTGGGACGTTGGATCCCCTGAATATAAACACTGGAGTCCGGAGGGGTAACAGTCTGCTAGCCAGCATGGGTGCTGATTGTTGAGCAAGCACTGTGCTCTGGTGGAACAAGAGGCATCCTTGGAGCAAGACTGGCCCCCATCACACAGTCTCCCAACGAGGCAAGGGTGCCACAGAGAAACTTTGAACAAGGTAAGCTCCCTACTTGCTGAACAAAGAAGTTTCAGTGGAAAAGGTGTTGCCATTTCACATGCCAGTGTTGCAGATTTGGCAGATTCTGAATGAGAGCAAACTCCATCCCATTCCTGGCCTGTGACCTTGGGGCGATGACTTAAATCTCAGCCCCAGCTTCTTCATCTGTAAAATGGGCATCATAATAGGAAGCCTGGTGCGCTGTAGTCCATGGTCGCAAAGAGTCAGACATGACTGAGCGACTGAATTGAACTGAACTGAAGAGTACCTACCCAATGGAGGACTATGAAGCTTAAACAAAACAACACAAATAAATTGCTTTGCCTGAATTGATGAAGCTTGGGACATTGTCAACACACAATAAATGCCGACTGCTATTATTATCGGCATTTTCCTCATTGTTACAAGCTATTCCATCACCTAATGTACAGCAAGAGCTCCCCAAGCGACCCTTCATTGAGACTTAATGCTTTAAGTTCTGGCCCCCATGCTAGGAAATTCACACGATTTCCTCATTTTACCCTCACTACCATCTTTGCTGGGTAGAACTAGACCCACGGGGCTCAGTGATGTGGCCAATGATACGTCAGCCACCACTTGGTTGCTATAATCCCCAAATCACTTCCACCATCCGGTATCGAATGGTGATGAATAGTTACTGTTCCCATGTAGGCAGCAATTTTTTTTTTCATTCTGAAGAAGCTCCTTTATAGGGATCATAGAGGCTACCTGAACTGAGTCAGCTGGGGGTCAGAGATGCCCTCCAAGGTGGCACAGACACACAGCTTATTGGTCCAAAAATGGTCCATGGGTGGAAGGCATCCAATGAGACAATACAGGGCAATGTGGCATGCATGAACGCAGCACAGAGTAAATAAATACAGCAAGGATGGAGAGGTAAGTGATGGTTCTCTCCTCTGAGAAGCAGGTTCACTCCTGGGTCAGCATCCTCCATGCTGAGCAGTAGAGTCTGATATCTGGTGTTTTGTCCATGGCTAATCTTAGAGATGGATTCCTCAGGAGCCAAGACTCCTTCTACTCTCCTCCCTTCCCCTGCCTGTCATCCCCAGACCAGGGAAGCAGGGCCAGCCCCAAGGAGGTTAAGTCCTTCTTGCAGCTCATTCGAGGTGGCTAGGCACCCCGGGTCCAAGGCCCGGCCACTCTGCAGCCAGAATCTTCCTAATGCTGACTCCCGGCATTACCATCGGGGATAACAGGACATAGGATCTCCGCCCTTCTCAGCGCAGCCACAGCCAGAGCTGACAGTGACAAACGGGAGGACGGACTCAGCCTGGCAGGGACACTGCCTCAGAGGTTTCCTCAGCCGGGTCAGGGGAGGAAGGCTGGCACTGGGGCCCAGAGGCCGGAAGTTCTCCTCTAGAACTCAGAGTGGCGTGAGAACAGGACTGTCGGTAGTATGGGGGAGCCGGCGCCCGCAGCTGTGTGCTCCCCGTAGCCCTGACCCAGAGACTCCCAAACTGGCATTCTGAGTGAGTCAAAATATCTGCCTAGAAAAGCCGCTCTGCATACTCCCTGGGTTAGCCTTAGAGTTCCTGAGCTCCGGAATGGACTTGCATGGAGTCTTTTATTGCACAGTTGGGGAAACTGAGACCCACAGAGAGAAAGGAAGACGGGATGCAGGTTAGAGTTTGCGTTTGAATTCAATACCTATAATGTGGTCAAGATCACTCGCCTTTCAGAGCCTCAGTTTCCTGATCTGTAACATGGGAATAATGACATCCGCCCCCAAAGAGTGCAATGCATCTGAACTGTGACAATGCCACTGACATGCCCAGCGAGGACAAAGGTCACAGGGTCACTGGTGACAACACCAAGATCCAGTGAGAGCTTCTCATTTCCTGATCTGGAGCCTCCTCCACCAGGCTGCCTCTGCTTCTGCTATTTGTTAGGATCACTGAAAATACGACTGGTCCACGGGAGTCCAGCTAATACTTGGGTTACACACTTGCTCTCTCCCTGAGACTCAAATGCTAGCTTTCTCCTTCCTGGGAGATCAGGGAGGGGCCTCTCTGCATACAAGGACCAGGACTGTCCTGAGAGAAAATTGTGCTTCTAGGGCCTCATAGTATCGGGAGCTGATTTTAATTCAGGATGACTCTGCTCCTGCCCACGGGCAGGCAGGGAAGCGCCTCCTCCAGATGGAGATGAGGGCAGGCATGAAAATGGGAAACTACGGTGAATCCTTGCAAAACTCTGGGGCAGAAGCAAGGGTCTGAACGTGCAAGCCTGACGGCTGTTTTTTTTTTTTTTTAAGGTAAGATCAAGATATTTCTCCTCTGGCTGGAATTAAAGTCCAGGGCTATGGTCAAACCCTTTGAGGCAGCCATGCTGACATTCTCTCATATGATGGCGATGCATGAAGACAGATGGCTGCCAGAGGCAGTGCGCAGCATCACGCCAAGGTAAATTCCAGGCACTCTTAGGGCCAAAAGGGAGTTGGGTTGGGGGTGCTGGGGTGACCTGAAAGGCATTTAGCTACAGCCTCAAAATTAATCATGGAGCCAGAGGATAGAAATGACTCTAGGAGAAGGAGACAACAAACATCAGAATAGCAACTGCCATTATGAGGTGCTTACTGTGTGCCAAGCACTGTGCAGGCAATTTGACAAATATGAGCTCATCCAGTCCTCACAAACATCTGTGACGTGAAGCTATTGTTTTCCCATTTCACAGATTATGGAAACTGAGGCTCAGAGAGGCTCTTAACTTGCTGGAGGTCAGCACACTGCTCAGAAATAACAGAGCTGGGGCTGGAACCCAGGCAGCCCCCTCCAGAGCCATGGCGCCCTGCCCCAGTCGGCTGCCAATACTCACCGCAAATGTCATCACCCCTTTCCCTTGACCAGGCTCACCTAAGGCCCACCCACCATTATGGAGTGTCTCTAATCCCTCTGACAGTGATTTCTCTTGACAAATTGATAAACTGGCTTTCTGGCGTCTACGTGTGTCGTGAGCACTATTTTAATTTGCTTGATTCAGGGCCTGTAGCCTTGGGCACCGAGATAAGCCAGGCTCTGGAGCCTCTCCTGATGTCCACACAAGTCTCTTCTGGCACCAGACCCTCCACTGAGTCCTGCAGTGGACGCAGGAGACACATGTGTGGACTGTAAACTGAGTTCACCGTTCTGCTCGGGCCATCCAGCCGGGGTAAGGCAGAGCTTCTCAACCTGACAATCCTGACTCCAGACATTTGTGTTGGACATTCCATCTGCAGTTTTCCAGGGAGAGAACTAACAGATTGCATCCAATCCTTAACAGGTCCATGGGCTCCCTAAAAAGAGTTTTAAAAACCTTTATGTAAAGATAAAGAACAGAATCCCACATTTAGAGAAAGATGTCCTGCTGGGTATCTGAGGAACTTCGTTACAAAATCAGGCATGATGGTTAAACTGGTATACTCTGGAGTTAGAAGGAATCAGATTCAAATCCTGACTCAACTACATAGCTGTGTGACTTTAGGCAATTCTTTGATGTCTCTGGGCCTCAATTTCCTCATCTATACAATGGGAATAATCCATGTGTACCACTGATTGTTGCAAGAACTAAATGACATCACACATGTGTCTGATTAGCACATACTAGTTACTCAGTGAGCATCATTTATCACTTATCAGAGTAGCAACACGTGGACACAGTCTGGCTGTATTAAGGGCAAGGGGTTATTTCTCCACATTCTAGCACCCCCTCCTCTTCCCAAGTTCCCAAGCAATAAAGTTATTGTCTTGGCTGGAGGACTGGTTGAGCTTTTTTCAGGGGCTCCCCTCTGACCACATCTGCGCCTGCTCAGCAAAACGGGCCTCTGGGCAGAAAAGATTAAACGCCTTCTGAGACTTCATCCTTGATCACCAGAAAGTTCCATTTCTGCCCCTAGGAATAACCACTTTGCCGCAAAACTCATGACAGCACAATGTAAGCCACCCCGGGCCCCGCTCAGCCCAGCGTGAACGAAAATCCATCATGGAGATGTAAAGGTTACACGCATCCACCGGTGTGGGGGAGAAAATTACAAAATTAAATCAGAGACGCCTTAGCCCACGGTGTCCAGGGAGAATCCTGTGACTGGGCAGCTGAGAAGCACAGGAAAGAAAGGACTGCTGTTTCCTGTAACGTCCTGCAAGCTTGCTTCTCGCTGTCATGCCTACACACCCGCAGGCACACGGGCCTAGTGACACTTAGCAGCACACGGCCCAGGGCCGCCCTATTCCACCCCCTTTTCTCCGAAACCATCCGCAGGGGCGTTGCGTGGCGCAGCGGGTGGTGCCTGGCGGAGCGCGGATGAGGCGTATTTTCACGGAAGGAAAAGCAAAGGGCGCGCCCCGGGAGCGGAGAGCAGCAGGTGCAGCCACCCAGGTACGGGTGCAGAGGACTTACTTGCGGAGAAATTGGCCTCGGAGTGGACGGGAGGGGTGGAGGGCAGGAAGGGCGCATGTCCCACGAAGAAGGAGCGGAGGGAGCGCTCGGACAGCAGCGGGGAGCGCTGCTGGGAGGGGATGTTCTCACAGCTGCCCACGCTGCTGTGGATCTTGAGGTTCAAGGGCTTGCTTTTCTTCTTGGCTCTGAAAAGGAGACAGAAAGAGAAGAGGGGAATGTATCCCTACGCACACACAAAGACAGCCAGGGGCCCTATCTCCTTACCATAGCACTCCGCACCGACCCCCCCTCCCCCCCCCCATCTCCACCTGGCCTTGCCACCCTCTTCCGCTTTCCCTCCCGAGGCTCCCCGCACTATATTCTGTGCTGTTCCTCACCTCCAGTCCATGGCTTACACTGTTCCCATCGTCTGAAAGACCCACTCCTTCTTTGCCTGGTTGACCCCCACATGTCGTTTATAACTCTGGCTCTCATGTCCTCTCCTCCAAGAAGCCTTCCCTGGCACCGGTAGTGCATCCCAGCCAGGGTCGAGTGTTCTTCCTCCAGGAAGCCTTCCCTGATACTCCCCATTTCCTCCTAGTTTCGGTTGGTGCTCCTCCTCCACCCTTGTAAAGTATTCTCTATGTATCTCTGTGTCTGCACTTCCCTATTTTTTCCAGACTTATTCCTGTAGGCTTCCCAGGTGGCACGGTGCTAAAGAGTCTGCTTGCCAATGTAAGAGACACAGGTTCAATCCTTGGGTGGGGAATATTCCCTGGATTAGGAAATGGCAACCATTCCAGCTTTCTTGCCTGGGAAATCCCATGAACAGAGGAGCCTGGTGGGCTACAGTTCATGGGGTCACAAAGAGTTGGATACAACTAAGCTTGCCCGTGCATACACATGCACACACACACTCTCTCTCCCACGTGGACTGCGGATCTTTGAGGGCAATGATTTTGTACTGTTTTCGTTTTTCTGTCTTTGGCAACCATCACAGAGCCTGACACACAGTCGGTGCTCATGAAATGCTTGTTAAATGATTGCTCTGGATGGACACTTAGCAGACGGCGTTTGAATTCTCCTGACTGTGGGCTCTTTGGAGGGTGGGACCCCGTCATTACTGTTGTTGGAACTCTCAGCCCCTAGCTCAGCCCCAGCTGAATAGAAGGTCCCTCTTGGGCTGGTTTTGAAATGTTTCTGCCCTTCCCCAGGAGCTCATGTGATCAGCTGAAGAGAGTTTGGTTTAAAACTACACCCAAAATTACCCTCACTTCTCTCCCCCTCACCTCCCCCCACCCCAGTGCCCTGTTCAGGTGTGGCAAGGAGTTGGGCGCCCCCCTGTGGTCAAAGCAAACCCCCTTGCAGATTTTCACAGCTCTGGACAGAGGGCGGGAGAGTGTTAATTTTAAGAGTGGAGGCCTCCCACACGGGCAGCCTAGAAGTCACCCTCTCCAGGAGGTCTGCTGCTCCTCAGCTTTAAGGAGTTCTAGCAGTGCCTGCCGAGTCGCCCCCTTGCAGCACCTGCGCTGGCAGCCTTGCTTATTATCTCTCCAGGGGTCAGCAGCAAGGCCTCTTGTTAGAATGGCAGGCGGCGTTGGCTGGCTCACCACTCCCCCGTGAGAGGGATAGGGCGCGGCATTTCATTCCACATGAGCGTCCAGCTGTGAAGGTTCAAAAAGGCGTCTGCACAGAGGGAGTAGGAGTCAAATTCACACAGGCTTTGGGGTCGGGGGGAGGACTGGAGCTCAGGTCCTGATTGTAACCTCAGGAAAGAGATCCCACCTTTCTGTGCCTCAGTTTCCTCTCCTGGACCATGGGGGTAAATAATAGCACCTATCTAAGAAGGAAATCGTGATACGAATACTTCTATGAGATCACATGCATGACACGGGATGCAGCACAGAATGAGGGTTCAGGTTCAGTTCAGTTCAGTTCAGTCACTCAGTCGTGTCCGATTCTTTGCAACCCCATCAATTGCAGCACACCAGGCCTCCCTGTCCATCACCAACTCCCAGAGTTCACTCAGACTCACGTCCATCGAGTCCATGATGCCATCCAGCCATCTCATCCTCTGTCATTCCCTTCTCCTCCTGCCCCCAATCCCTCCCAGCATCGGAGTCCTTTCCAATGAGTCAACCCTTCGCATGTGGTGGCCAAAGTTGGAGTTTCAGCTTTAGCATCATTCCTTCCAAAGAAATCCCAGGGCTGATCTCCTTCAGAATGGACTGGTTGGATCTCCTTGCAGTCCAAGGGACTCTCAAGAGTCTTCTCCAACACCACAGTTCAAAAGCATCAATTCTTCGGCGCTCAGCATTCTTCACAGTCCAACTCTCACATCCATACATGACCACTGGCAAAACCATAGCCTTGACTAGACGGACTTTTGTTGGCAAAGTAATGTCTCTGCTTTTGAATACTCTCTCTAGGTTGGTCATAACTTTTCTTCCAAGGAGTAAGCGTCTTTTAATTTCATGGCTGCAGTCACCATCTGCAGTGATTTTGGAGCCCAAAAAATAAAGTCTGACACTGTTTCCACTGTTTCCCCATCTATTTCCCATGAAGTGATGCCATGATCTTCGTTTTCTGAATATTGAGCTTTAAGCCAGCTTTTTCACTCTTCTCTTTCACTTTCATCAAGAGGCTTTTTAGTTCCTCTTCACTTTCTGCCATAAGGTTGGTGTCATCTGCATATAGCTGCTATTAATGCAACTATGACCAGGTTAAGCTGGATGTCCATGCAGACACAAAGCAGGCGCCCCACCGTGGCAGAGCCAGGTCCACAGACTCCCATCCAAGTCCATGTGCCCCAACTCAGGCTGGGAACCAACATCTGCCACCTCGTGAGAATTCTAAAGGACTGTGGCCCAGATCTGATCTGTGAGTCAGGAGGACTGTTTATTAACATCTTCCCAGTTACTTCTCAACTATGGGCTCCTAGAGGACGGAGATGCACCTTATTTCTTTTGCCAGCCTCGGCCACCTCTGCCTGGGTCTGGCAGACAGCTCTGCACTCAGAAGGCTCACGATGAATGTCCATTTGCCAACCTGCCTCTTAGAGCTTTCATCACAAAGGTTGCCGGGGGAAGTCGCAAACTGATGGTTGGGCTTTGTACCATTTCCTCTCCCTAAAGTCTGCTGGATCTTGAGTTAAGCTGAGCTGCCGGCTCACAGCCCCTCAGTTGCGTCAGGGGTGGGGTTATGTCCCCTTGAACTCGAAAGCCTTCAATGGCCAAATCCCTCAGCATCTCATTAACGGGATCTGGAGCATCTGGCCCTGTCGACTGGGAGGAAATGACAGGGCTGGGGACAGACAAGCTCCTCTCGGTGGGCATGGCAGGAGGACAGGCGAAAACGCGCGTTCTCACACACCACCCTGGGCGGTAGGGGGCTAATCCAGGAGCCATTTCCCCAAACAGGAAAAATGCCCGCTGGTCTAACCCGGGGCTGTGTGAGTTGCTCCTCCTTCTCAAATTGGGCCATTTAAATCTTTTGCAGTTGGCCTCATCTAATTAGCCAAAGGGTGACCTCCAGGAAAGACCCTTTTCAAACAGCAAAGAATAACACCAGTTCGTAGATGAGAAGGGGTGAAAGTTGGGGTGGCTGTACTTAGGGACCCTGGACGCAGCTGCTCAGAGGAAGGGGAGGATTTGGAAAAGCCTAAGGCTGGGAGAGTGTTTATTGAGAATCCACTCTGTTCCTTGGCCACAGGCAACAACCCTCATTTCTGGCTTAAGCATGCCTGGAGCAGGGCAAGAATCAACAGGGGCCTTGGCAAAAGCAGAGGCACCAATGAGTCAAACAGCATAAGGTGCATTTCCCCGGGCGTGGAGGAACAGGCAATACTTTCAGATGAGACACAGAATCATGTTTGTATTTTAATAGTTGAAATTTGAAATATTGATTTTGTACACTAAATCTATAATTTCATGCAGTTAATTTCCAGTATACAGCCTTAAGTAAAATATAATAAAAAGAATTAAAAGAAGAAGAGGAAGGGAAAGAAGAAAAAGGAAAATAAAGAGAAAAAGAGGAAGAAGCAGATGAGGAAGAAGAAAGGAGATGGAGAAAGAGACATTGGTTAAAAAAAAAAATGTCAAGTAAATTTTCGTACAGGTCTCACCAGAGTGGCTAATGGAGCTGACAGCACCAAATGTCAATACAGAGCAACCAGAATTCCCATAAAATCCTGGTGAGACTGTGAATTGGTACAACCATCTAGGAAACAATTTGACAGTATCTACTGAAACTGAACAAATACTCTGATCCAATCATTTCACCCCAGGGTATTGTGTCCTTAACCAAAATGACTGCCCGTGTCCACAGAATGACCCATGTAAGAATGTTCATGCCAACATTGTTCATATGGGCAAACGCTGGGAACACTCTCAATGGCCATCAATAATAGAATGGATAAATATATCATAGTATACTCAAATATTTGACTGTAACTGCATGACAATGAAAAAGAGGAAACCACTGCTATTCTACAATATGGCTGAGTCTCAAAGATACAGTGCTGGGCCAAAAAAGCCAGCCACAGAAGAGCATACGCTGTCTGAGTCCCTCATGATTCCATTTACATCAAGTCCAAGAACCATCAAGACTGATCCATAGTGAGAGAGGCCAGAAGAGTGATTTTTGGGGGGGAGGTTATTGACTAGAAATGGAACCAGTAATCCTTCTCGGTGCTGGATGTGTCCTCTGTATTGATTGGGTGGTACTGATAAATAAAATTCGTCAAACTGTCCACAAAAATAGTGCATTTTACTTCTGAGTGGAAGTTATGCCTTACAAAAAAGTCTTTTAGACAACAGTAAAAAAGACAACCCAATTAAAAAGTGAAAGATTAAAAGATTTGAGCTGACATTTCTCCAAAGAAGGTACACAAATGACTGACAAGCATGTGAAAAGATGTCCAGCATTATTTAGTCATTGCTGCTGCTGCTGCTAAGTCGCTTCAGTCGTGTCCGACTCTATGCGACCCCATAGACGGCAGCCCACCAGGCTCTGCCATCCCTGGGATTCTCCAGGCAAGAACACTGGAGTGGGTTGCCATTTCCTTCTCCAATGCATGAAAGTGAAAAGTGAAAGTGAAGTTGCTCAGTCATGTCTGACTCTTTGCGACCCCATGCACTGCAGCCCACCAGGCTCCTCCGTCCATGGGATTTTCCAGGCAAGAGTACTGGAGTGGGGTGCCATTAGGGAAATGCAAATCAAAGCCACCATGAGATGCCACTTCACACCCACTAAGATGGCCATAATCAAGAAATCATAAAACAGTGAGTGTTGGTGAGGATGTGGAGAAACTGGAACCTGTGTGCACTGCCGGTGGGAATGTAAAATGGTGTGGCCACTGTGGAAGACAGTTTGACGATTCCTCAACAAGTAAACATAGAATTACTGACCCAGCAATTCTATTCCTAGATATGTTCCCAACAGAATTGAAAACAGCCAAACAAAAACTGTGCACAATGTTTATAGCAGCATCATTCACAGTGGTCAAAAGGTGGAAACAACTCAAATGTCCATCGACAGGTGAATGGATAAACCAATTGTGGTCTATCCAGACAATGGACTATTACTCAGTATTATGAAATACTGAGTCATGCTACAATGTAGATGAACCTCAAAAACTTGAACTAAGTGAAAAAAACACATGCAAAGGCCACACACATATGATGATTCCATTTATATGAAATATTCAGAATAGGAAAGCCTATAGAGACAGAAAGCAAATTAGTGGTCGCCTGGGACTGAGGTCAGAAGGGTAAATGGGAAATGACTGTTTAATGGGTCTGGGGTTTCCATTTGAGCTGATGGGAAATTCTAGAACTGGATAGTGGCGATAGTTGCATAAGATTGAGAATACACTTAATGCCATTGAATTGTACACTTTAAAATGGTGTATTTTGTAGGATGGATAAACAACAAGGTCCTACTCTATAGCACAGGGAACTGTACTCAATATCCTATGGTTTTCTGTGGATAAAGACAGCAGACAACACGGTAATGTGCTTCCCAAGGCCTGGAAGTCAAGTAGCCTGGTTGGAGGTCTTGCTCCCCTCGTGTTAGCTTTGTGGTCATGGGCTCGTTGCTTCCTTGTTCTGAGCCTTTCTGCTGAGGGCTATCATCCAAGTGTGCAAATTACCACAGGAGATTAGAGGGATCTGAAAGGTGTGAGGCCTGGCACCATCCTCTTGGTATGGATCTGTATTGTTTCCCATCAGTTTCCTACTTCATGAAGGCATGTGACCTCAACTCTGTTTTCCTTGTTTCCTCTTACTGCCAGTGAGCACTACCTCAGCTTCCCTGTGCCTTCACTCTCCTAGGACCCTCTCTCATCTACTCCCTGCACACCCTTAAAGGCTGAACTCAAGGATGAGCAGCTCTGATCCCTCCAGAACCATCTGACGCTGGGTTGCCATCAACAACCCAGCATGTGCATCTCTGTCGTGCCCGAGTACTCACTGCATTCCAGACACCAGCCCTACATAGGCTGTAATTCTTGCGGTCCTCCCCACTGCCTTGTGGGGAAGGTGCTACAGTCATTCCCATTTTACAGATGGGGAAACTGAAGCTCAAAGAGATGATTTGGCACTTGGTTGCAAATTCAGCACAGGTTGCCCAAGCACACTCTAAGTGTAAGGCACTGCGTTGGACACCACGGGCCATAAAAAAGGAAATGTGAGCCCAGTTTGTCCTCAGCAGCCCCACCTTGCATACCACTTCCACACCAGTGTAGACCTGGCCAGAAAGCAGGAGTCTGTCCCACACCTGCTTTGTGGCTGTGGGTACCCCACCAAAGCAGAGCAGGAATCTCAAACTCAGGTGTAACCCGCCAGAAATCATCTTTCACTGGAAGTAGGTCATCCCAGCAGCTACCTCCTACCCTGGCTGGGTGTGCAAAATGTAAGAAACCCTGAGTTATGCCTGGGGCATTGTTCTCCTCTTGTTCTCTGGGAGGCTACCTGCTGGTTTGAGCTGGGTAGATCCAGCCAGATTCTTCTAGTCCTGGGGCTGACAAACTCTGGACCAACTCTGGACCAAATGCACCTCCTAGGTGGTTCTTGTAAATAACGTTTTATCAGCCATGCCCATTCATAACACACTGTCTGTGAATTCTTTAGCTTGACAACGGGGGAGTTAAGTTGCAGCACACACTGTATGGCCCACAAAGCGGAAAGAAACTATTTCCTTTCTTGCCCTTTACCGAAAAAGTTTTCCAGTCCCTGTTCTAGGCTCCCTGCCCAAAGATGTTAATCATGAAAAAATCCTAAAAAGAACCAGAGCCAGCTTGGGATTTATTTTCCCTCAAGTGACAGCATCTCTTGACCTTTTGCAGCTAAATAATAAACACTCCGCCTTCTTATTCCCTTCTCTCCTTGTAGCTCAGCCACGGTGGCCTGACTCATCCAGGGTCAGGCATTGGCCACACCCCTGAGTGGATGCCTAAACCTATGCCATCCTATACAGTAACCACAGCCACATGTGGCTATTAAGCTTTAAAAATTCAGTAAGATAAAATTTACAATTCTGTTCATCGGTCTCAAGTTGCCACAATTCAAATGCCCCGAAGTCACCTGCGGCTAGTGGCTGCTATTTTGGACACAGCACTTCCAGCATCACTGAAACTTCTTTCGGACTTTGCTGCTCTAAGGCACCCTGTTCCCGGCCAGACAGGGTGAGGTGATCACTGTTCTGCTATTAGAGCATCTTCATCATCCCACCCCCTCTCTTCTCTCTGATTTTCCTCCTCCCTCTCCTATAGTAAAATTAACTTTGCTTCGCAAAAGGCTGGAGACAGCAGAGATATGTATCATAGGGGGCTGATCCATTAAATGGTATGAAATGGTAACTCCGTTTGATGGAGCTGTGTAGGTGTTTAAAAGAATCTGGATAGTGAGAATACCACTTATTACAAAGTGAAGGAAGGAAGAGGAAAAAACAGTGTATATAGTATGACCTCATTTGTGTCGTTAAAAGATATATTAGTGAAAAACATGAATCCAATAAATATTCTTTTTTAAAGTTTTTTTTAATTTAAATTTATTTATTTTAATTGGAGGCTAATTACTTTACAATATTGTATTGGTTTTGCCATACATCAACATGAATCCGCCACGGGTATACACGTGTTCCCCATCCTGAACCCCCCTCCCAATAAATATTCTTAGGACAAGAAGGTGCTAGACTCCAACAATGAAGGAGGCAGACGCAAGAGCCATGGTTTCCCTGGGTTGGTATCCTGGTGGGGGATACAGACAAATACATGAAATGATAAGGAAATACTGGTTAATAATAAGAGCTACAGGGAGAACGAAAATCAGGTGATGTAGTGGCTCTGTGGCGGGGTCTCTTTGGGGACACGGCCTTTAGGCCGAGACTTGCATGTCAAGGAAAGCCAGACTTGCAGAGATCTGAAGGGAGAGGAGACCAGGCCATGAGGAAAGATCAAGGCCAGGGCAGGTCAACTCACAGCAAGAGAGGAGAAAAGAGGCAGGGGGCCACTCAAAGGAGATTGTGAAAGTGATGGGAACCTGTTGGAGAGGTTTAAGAAGGAAGATGATGAAATCTGATTCTGTTCTTAGATCGCTCTCCCTGGTGTGTAGAAAGCTGACTGGATAGAAGCAAGAATGGGATGAGGGAATCTGAACTGGAGGCTGCAGAAGGCACCCAGGCAAAAGATGAGCACGCCGTGGACCAAGGTCTGGGTCATGGAGGAAGAGGGAGAGGAGGCATTTGGGACTCAGCTCTCCCAGGACGTGCTGGCCAATTCAATCGAGGAGGGAAACAGGAAGAGACACAAGATGTGTGCTAAGCTGGTGTGTCATACGGACCCCCAGTCTTAGGTAGACACGCTCATGTCTAAAGCTACACAAGAAGCAATTGGCAAATTGGGATTTCCAGAGTACGTACTTTATTACTTTTAGACTTTTCTTTGCCATTTGAGCTTAGCAACAGGAGTATTCTTTTATAATAATAATAGTAATAAATCTTTAAATGCATACCATATTATTTGCTTGAATTTCTCCTCTTTTTTTATTAAAATGAAAAAAATCTCTAGAAAACAAGAGGTATGGGCATGGAATAATGTGCTCCATTGTTACTTAATATTTCAATGATGTTTCATTATTATTTCAAGTTTTATATTGAAGATCAAATTTGAGGTGAATTTTGTTTCCCAGATGACTGGTACCAGTTAGTAACTGGTATCTCAGATTTAGTTAACAGATATTAAAATGTGGTTGTTTATATATTTTTAGAAATTTAGCATATATGTTTAATTATATAATATTATGTTTGTATATATTAATTATATACAATATTACATAAAATTTATGGATGTATATATTTATACACGTTTGTACTTTTATATTTATATGATATACAAGTAAACATATACATATATTTTTATATATTATATATGCATGCATGCATGAGTGCTAAATCCTGCTCTACAGCTTAAATGAGACTGTGCGTGTCGTGTCCGACTCTGCATGACCTTATAGACTGTAGCCTGCCAAGCTCCTCTGTCCATGGGGATTTCTTCAGGTAAGATTACTGGAGTGGGTTGCCATGACCTCCACCAGGGAATCTTCCCAACCCAGAGATCAAACCAGTGTCTCTTAAGTCTCCTGCATCGGCAGGCATGTTCTTTACCACTAGTACCACCTGGGAAGTCCATTTTATATATGATATATAATTAAATATATGTAAACTTTTATATCAGAGAAGGCAATGGCACCCCACTCCAGTACTCTTGCCTGGAGAATCCCATGGATGGGGGAGCCTGGAAGGCTGCAGTCCATGGGGTTGCTGAGGGTTGGACATGACTGAGCGACTTCACTTTCACTTTTCACTTTCATGCACTGGAGAAGGAAATGGCAACCCACTCCAGTGTTCTTGCCTGGAGAATCCCAAGGACAGGGGAGCCTGGTGGGCTGCCGTCTATGGGGTCGCACAGAGTCGGACACAACTGAAGTGACTTAGTAGTAGTAATAGTAGTAGTCAACTTTTATATAGTACATAATATATAACTAAACAAATATATTACATATAAATATGTCATATGTGAATGTATGTATAAATATGCACTTGAAAATCTTAAGAATACACTGTATTTTTTTAAACTTCGCTCATTAACAGATCAGCTCTCAATATCCAATAGATTTCTACCTATTGATTGACTTGATTTAGAGAAGAGCAAACAGTCCTCATACACACATTCTCCTCTCATCCACTAAGATACACTTCAGATCCAAGGTGAGTTGTTGTTTAGTTGCTAAGTTATGTCTGACTCTTTGTGACCCCATGGACTGTGGCCCTCCAGGCCCCTCTATCCATGGGATTTCCCAAGCACAAATAGTACAGGAGACAAAAAAAATGATCAGGAGAGGATAGGAAAGATGTTCAGTGCAGAGGTTGACAACTTCCTGTAAACAGCCAGAAAGTAAGCATCTTTGGCTTTGCAAGCCCTAAGCTCTCGGTCACAGCTACTCAGCTCTGCCCTTGTGGCACAAGCTCAGTCAGTCCCGGGTGACAAGTGATGAACGGGCAGGGTGTATTCCAATAAAATACCCACAAAAGGAGGCTCTGGGCTGGATATGAGCTGCAGCTTACCAACCCCATCCTAGTAGGGTCTGGACTCACCTGAAAGCGGGAAAACTCCTCTGGTTTGTTTCACCCTGACTCCCACTTCCCATCACCTGGCTCATCCCATGAGCTTGCCACCCCTGCCTGCTGGACTTTGTTTGGTGTCTTTCCTTTCCTCATCCTGACCCTGCCTGTCCAGGGTAGGCTGGGTCTTGTCATAGCACCTGGACAGGCTTTCAAGTTCCAGCCCCGTTCTGGAATACACATCTGTTTTTCTAATTATTTGAAGAACATAGACCTCTCCCATCCACTTGGAAGCACCAGGAGGGCAGGGATCATGTGTGACTTGTTCTGTGTGGATCCCTAGGGCCCAGTATGGAGTCTGACACATAATAAGAGCTCAATTAATGAAATGAATGTCTGAAGGTCCAAGTGTGCCCACTGTACCACAGCCTGAATGCTCGGGGGCTCCTCCTGGCAGTGAGTGAGATGAGGGACCCTCCAGTGCACCCACTTTGCCTCGATGCCACAGGTGGGGGGTGCCAAGCTGGCACCCACCCTATACATTTATTTCTGGTAGGACACATTTTCTATATGGAGTGGCTGTGGGGCTGGTTAACCTGCAGGACAGGTAGGTGCCCATAATCAGCTACCTGGGGAGGCGGGTGGGGTTTGAATTCCAGTATTCCTGGGACTGCTAATGTCAGCATTAAGACTGGCCTGGCTGAGAGGTAAGGGGTCAGATGCTGTGTTCTGGACACATTATCTCATTGGAGTAGGAACAATCATGACCGCCGTTTTGCAGTGAAGGTAACTCGGTTTCTCCATACTTAACATACCCAGGTCACAGCTCAATAAAGGCTAGGAGCATGATCACAGATTTCACTGACTTCAAAGCCAATTCCTAATCGCTTTGTCAATCACACCATAAGAGCTGACCACACATATTCCCATCTTACAGCAGTGCCTGTGCAGTTCTAGAGTTGTCTAGGTTGTTGATATGGGGGTTGGCTGGGGACAACCAATCTTACACTTGCAAGTCATGCATCTTGCAGTTTAGACCAGTTCTTGACCTGGACACGGACAACGGTGCTTCTGACTTGTGGGATGAGCCGGAGGCCCTTCTCCAGCTCCCTCTCCAGCCTCCCCCACCCCATCTGAGCTCACCCAGACAGCCACCCTCAATTCTGCCTTCCAGGCCTGATCTGTGCCGGCATCCAGGCCTGCTGATTTTCCTGCATCTCTGTGATTAGGAACTAATCTTATATTTTTGTTCCCCAACCCATAAATCAGTTACAGACCAAATATTTACACAGACCGTCATTTCCGAATGAACCAAGGCTCATGACAGCCCTCATTATTAGAAAGGATGACTGATTTTGGACAGAGATTTCACGGGCATGTGGCTGGATGTTTTCCTTTAGGTTTCCCTCCCCCTCCCCTGGCCTGAAGAAAAGACAATTTCCAAGATGAATTGGTACAGAGGTCTGCTCTTGCTGTCTCCCTGGGGACAGTAGGATGTGGACAGGCTTTCATCAGCCCCATAAGTGACAGCCAGTATTGGCTTCTTCCCGCTTCTCTTGGCCTCCTCCCGGGCAGAGAATCATTTAACTAAACATCCCCTAAAATCAGAAACCCTAAAGGAGACTGTGGTGCTGGAGAAAACTTTTGAGAGTCCCTTGGAGAGCAAGGCGATCAAACCAATCATTTCTAAAAGAAATCAACCTTGAATAATTCACTGGGAGGATTGACGCTGAAGCTGAAGCTCCAATACTTTGGTAACCTGAAGAGCTGACTCATTGGAAAAGACCCTGATGCTGGGAAAGACTGAAGGCAAGAGGAGAAGGGGGCGACAGAGGATGAGACGGTTGGAATGGCATCACTGACTCAATGGACATGAGTTTGAGCAAACTCTGGAAGATAGTGAAGGACAGGGAAGCCTCACGTGCTGTAGTTCCTGGGGTTGCAAAGAGCTGGACGTGACTGAGCAACTGAACAACAACAAAAGGAGACAGAGAGAGAAGAGGCCGGGAAGAGGGAACTCAGCAGCATCACTACCACCATTAGGGACACCCACCCTACAGGGGATGGTGTGGCCTGTCCAGGGTGACCCTGAGGGGGTCATGTGCTGTGCTGATAATATCTCTGGGTATGGAAGCAGGAGGCTGAGCTGCTGACCTGGCTCTGTCATTACTTAGCAGGTCACTGCGGCCTTGGAGGCTGGTTTCCCTTCCTGTCAAAGCAGGGATCTGCCAAGTTGTCTCTGTCCCTTCCCAGTCCAGGTATCTTGGCTCTCATGGTGACAGGCACCATCCATTAAGCCCTTATGATGAGCCTGGTCTTGTGCTAAGCACTTTATAGGTATTTGGTCGTTTTAATCTTTAAAATGGGGATGGTCATCTCCAGGTAAAGAAACAGAGGATCAGAGAGACTGAGCCACTCTCCCAAGGTCATACTGCATGTGAGGAACAGAAGCCAGGACTTGAAATTGGTTCTGTCTGACCTTGGTGCTCTTGGTCCTAAAATATATCACAGCCTCCCTGAGACCTGAATTTGCTTGGGGCACAGAAGCAAGCTGTCACGTGCATTCTCAATGCCCCTTTATCCCCCAGTGAAAGCACTGACTGAGGGTCAGCATCCTAAGCAAAGGCAGAATTGACAGCTATCTGCCAGGTGGTGGGCCAGCGGAGAGCCTTCTCTCTGCAAAGCTAGAGGTTGGCAGGAAATGTTTCTTCAAGGAAACCATGATTTTTGTGTGTGTGCCACCTATAAAGCTCTTCAAAGAAGCTTCCTTTACCCTGGGAAAAATTAATTGGGAGTGAATCTTTACACACAAGCCTAAAAAGCACATATTTCAATCTGGTGGTTCTCCGAGAGCCACATGAAAGGCATCCATCAGAGCTGGCGAGACAGACAGCAGCCTCTGACACCCCTGAGGGCTTGGGCAGGATTCAGACAGCACCAGGGCCGGCTGGGCACTTGGGCCAGCCACTTAACCCCAGCGGGTGTTCAGCCACTCCACTCATAAAATGAGGGCTTAGAGCAGATCATCCTTAAAAGCTCATCCATCCTCACTATGATCCTCCATCCTCACAGTCTTTCCTCCAGACTTACACCGTGACCTTCGGCAGGTCAGAAACCACAAGGCTTCAAGCCTTCTTATTTATACTGTGGGATAACCTCTCCAGACCCCTTGTCTACCCCTCGCTTCTCTGGGGGCAAATGAGTCAGCATGAGCGTGGTGAAACCTTGGCGCTATGATCCCAGCAGTGCGGAATTTCCGATAAGTCGGGACTGTCCTATGGCGACTCCAAGAAGAAGGTCTGAAACCCTTTTTCCATGTGAGTTTGAACACTGTTGCCTGAAATCAGTGTTTTGTTTTGCCTTTCAAACCAAGGCCTTCCACCTGGTTTCAACTTATGCATCCAACAGTGGCTTGTTATGATACAAAATGCATTCATTGGGGATCAAATAATACAGAGGGCGGGCCCACCAGGGATTGTAACTTAATGCACTTGCCCATGTATTTCTCTCTGCTCAGCACATCTCAGGTATTTAAAATTCTTAGCCAATGGCCTGTCTGGCTGCTTTGCAGTGGAATTTGATTGTGACCACCCACCCACCCCCACTGTTTGGGGGAATTCTCTCTCCTCTGTGCACAATCTTGTTGGAGGCGTCCACCAGGGAACAGATGTTGCCTACCCCAAGTCACCAGGTGCCAAATCAGACCCATCGGAATCTCACCAGGGAATGTGAATCTTGAGTGGTGTGACACAATGGAAAAAAACACTTTGAAGCTCAGGTGATCTATGGCAGCTCCCCCAAACCCTTTCAAGTCATTCCTGCTACTGAGAACCTCTGGGACGCCCTGGATCCTGCTCCTTTCCAAGCTTTCCAGTAGATCCTGAGAGTTATCCCGGAATCTTCCAAGTAGGTCCATTCTCTGTGTAAGCCGGCTAGAACTGGCTTCCGTCATTTGCAACCCAACATCCCTAGTGCATCCTTCAGGGAGCCAATGAAAGCTGAGTTTCTTTTTCAAGAATGTCTATGGTTCCCTTTTTCATTGTGTTGGGCAGTATATGCTCAGCTCCAGAATTTCTCAAATCCTTTGGGGTGGGGCCCAGACATCTGCATTTTAACGGGCTTTCCAAAACCACTTCCACACTCCCAAGAACTGCTGCCCTGTCTGCCAATTCAACACCAATGGTCTATACTGTTACCAGCAGGTGTGGCACAGTCTGACACTCTGAAATGAAGGACCACTCACCTTGCCAGCATCTGCTCAGGTTCTCCAAGGACCAGACCTCAAGGTCTGAGAGTTTAGGCCAGACCAGGGCAAAGGTATGCCAGAAGAGACAAAAACTACCACCGAAACACACTCCCCAAGACAGCCGTGGGGACACAGCTGCAGAAGCCACACTGCCCATCTCTGGTGCAAGCTTGAAAGCTAAGGGTTCACCACCCTCCCCATCAGAAAAGTCCACAATATGTATGTCAAACTGGAGGTATCACAGAGAGAGCCTGAGTTAGTGGGTCCCCACTAGAGTACAAACAGAGACTAAAGCAGAGGGCTTCCCTGGTGGCTCAGCTGGTAAAGAATCTGGCTGCAATGCGGGAGACCTGGGTTTGGTCCCTGGGTTGGGAAGATCCCCTGGAGAAGGGAAAGGCTACCCACTCCAGTATTGTGGCCTGGAGAATTCCATGGACTGGATAGTCCATGGTGTCACAAAGAGTCGGACACAACTAAGCGACTTTCACTTCACTTTAGACTACTATGCAGTCATGAAAAAGGATAAGGTAGTTCTATAGCCAGGATCAACCAACTTTTTCTATAAAGGGCTAGGTAGCAAATTCTACAGACTTTGCAGGCCAGGGGGTATCCATCACAGCTCCTCAACTCTGCCAATGAAGCACAAAAGCTGTCCTGGGCAACACATAAACACATGGGTGAGGCTGTGTCCTAATTCAATTTTTTTTTTTTTTTTTACAAAAAAAAGCTATGGGCCAGATTTGACCTGGGGCCCTGGTTTGCCAACTCCTGTTCTCCATGAGCAGATGGGGAAAATGCCACCAGACAGTGATTTATGAAGAAAACTAACTGCCCAGCAACACATCCAGTGTGATCTCATCTCTACAAATATATAAAAATATGTATAGATACATTTTTGCAATATTCGAATATATTTACTATATATTCCTATGATGTGTTTAAGGTCACAGAAGAAAGGCAGTGGGAGTAAGAGACTTGGAGAAACTCCCACATTTGACTATGTATGTGACAAGTAAGTGAAAATGCTTACCATGAGTGTAATGTGTGTAATTTGGAAGGAAGGGGAGATGGAAGGGAAGAAGAAAGAAATTAGGAGAAAAAAGAGAAAGGGAAGAGTGCAGGGAGGAAAGAAGAGAGGAAAAGAAATGAGGCAAAGGAGGAAGGGAAAGAGGGGAAGGACAGAAGGAAAACTGTGTTCCAATAAAACTTTATTTACAACACCAGGCAGTGGGCAGAGTTGGTCCATGGACCATGGTCTAATCTAGAATACCAACTCAGTGAGGGCAGGGACATGGCAGTGTCTAGAGAAGACCCTGGTGCACAGTAGGAGCTCAAGAAATAACTGTTAGAAGAATGAATAAAACTGGCCTCTCTCTATGAACCTAGGAAACGAACAAGTCAACTATTACCCTAAGCCCTTGACACGAGCAGATATAAAGGGACCTGATTGTGTGTTACTCAGATGTCTTAAACTAATTGCTGCCAGCATATAGGTTAATTAAATGGCAGTGATCTTTAAAAAAAAAATTCAATTCTTATTCTAACAATACCACATCAAAGGGGTCTCGCTCTGTGGCACTGGGCTGCTTTAGAAAAAGAAACAGGACTCTGGCTTCTGCTCCACATCTAGAGACCAGTCCCCCAGTTACTGCCAGGCACAAAAGCTGGTCTGTGGTCATGCAGGTCCCCAGATCTGCCGGCAGATGTTTCCATCTCCACGGAAACCACATCTCTAAATGCCAGGCAGTGTTTTCCAACCACAGGCAAACAGATTCTGATTTGGAGGAAAATCTGCAAATCCCTTCTCAAAAACAGGAACAGGGCTTTAAGGGGGGACCAATATGAAGTGATGACATTGCAAAGGTGACTTTCAAAAGTATCGGGGCTATGTTTTTTTGAGGGGGTGGGAGGAGAGATGAGAGGCTTTGCAAGAGGATTTTTAAAGCAGTGAGAAAATTGCTGTGCTTTTGGACACTTTGTTCCGCGGTGCCTGCGAATCAAGGGCAATTGGCGTCTTGACTGGCAGACTGGAGGGAGCAATGTCAAGTATGATCTTTAAGTCTTGGGGAAATGATACAACCTGGAGTCTCACTGCTATAGAGAAAGATAGCTGCAGTGGACACTGAGTCACTGGCCCTCACCTTATGCCACAGGCACCCAGGAAGCTAATAAGTAAGAGGCTCCCCTCTTTCTCTTGAATATGCAAACCTGCCTGCCCTTTGGGTTCTGCTGCCTTCAGTGTGACTGCGGCATCAAGATGAATTATGTATCGGAGAGGTTTGGCAGATTGACAGAGACAGACGGCTGCCCACCAAAGGCCGTGCTGAGTGCAAACACAGCCATCAAGATGTTGCAAAAGGCTCCCTCCTGCCCCTGTTCGCTTTGGTACAGAATCCCTAAGCTGTCTCCATCACTATCTGCAGCGTCCATCCCAGATCGCTAGTGGATGCAGAAGCATCCAGGAAGAGAGTATATGTCATGAGCCCAGCCATGAGCTGCAAATTCAGTCGAGGGGCAGGAACAAAATTCAAGCTAACAAAAAGGGTTGCCATTTCTCGGGGGGCCTCCCCATGCTGGGCACTGGAATAAACATTCCCCCTACATTACTTCCAATCTTTAGAGCTTGTGTAGGAAATAGAGGACCATGTCTCCATTTTATAGATGTAGAAACTGAGGCACAGAGAATGGAAGCTGCTTGCCCAAGGGCCCACAGAGGTAGTACTCCACCTGCCTACAGCAGTAGACCCTGCTGCCTACAAGTCTGCACTCCTTTGCCTCTGAAAGGTGCTACTGCTACAGTTGGTGGGGGCTCAAGAGAAGGAGAAATGACAAATGTGGATTCGAAGAGAGCATGGAACAGAGACCAACAATCCAATTATTAAATGGACAAAAGGCTTGAATAGCTATTTCTCCAAAGGCGATCTACAAATGGTGGCCAACCAAAACATGAAAGGATGCTCAACACTGGTGAAACCACAATGAAATACCACTTCACACACCCTAGGGTGGCTAAAATTTTTAGAAAGGAAAATAATAAGTTGCCAAGGATGTGAATATGGAACCTTTGCCCATTCCTAGTGGGAATGTAAAATGGCAAAGCTGCCATGGGAAAGTTTGGTGGCTCCTCAGAAAGTTTAAACATGATGTGACCAAAGGACCCAGCAACCCTACTCCTAGATTAATCTCCAAATGAATTAAAAATAGGGATAGGTATGCAGGCAAATGTGGGCTTTCCTTGCGGTTTAGTGGTAAAGAATCTGCCTGCCAATGCAGGAGACATGGGTTTGATCCCTGGGTTGGGAAGATCCCTTGGAGAAGGAAATGGCAACTCACTCCAGTATTCTTGCCTGGAGAATCCTATGGATAGAGAGGAACCTGAAGGGCTATAGTCCATGGGGTTGCAAAAGAGTGGGACATGACTTAGTGACTAAACAACAACTCAGACCAATACATGTATATGTATGTTCACAGCAGCATTATTCAAAAGGTGAAAATGACCAAATACCCATCAAAGGATGGATGGTTAAACAGGTTGTGGCACATCTATGCTGTGGATTATTATTCACCTGTGAAAAGGAATGAAGATTTACAATATGGAGGAACCTGAAAAACATGATGCTAAGTAAAGAAGCCAGACACCAGTGGTCACATATCGTACGATTCCACTTATGCGAAACATTCAGAACAGCAAACCCATAGAGACAGAAAGTGGAGTAGTGGCTGCCAGGGGCTAAAGGGAGGGGGCACAGGGAGTGACTACTTAACGGGTATGAGCTTTCCTTCTGGGGTGATGGCAGTGTTTAGGAACTAGACACAGATGGTGGCTGCACATGACGAAGTTACCAAATGCCACTGCACTGTTCACTTCAAAAGAGTTTGTTTGATGTTTTCTGAATTTTGATGTTGCAAAAGTGACTTTATTTCAATTTTAAAAAATACTTTTTAATAAAGGGTGGCATCCAAAGAAATGGGGACATTGGGTGATTGCAAAAGTGGAAACACGGATGTCAGGAGACTTGGAGGTTTTTGTCACCACTGGCTCTGTGACGGGTCACATCCATCGGTCTCTCTGGACCTCAGCTTCCTTGCCTACTGGATAACACAGTCACAGAAAAGTCTCTTGGGTTTACCCTCACTCAACAAGCACTGGCTGAGGGGCTACTATGTGCAGGTACTGGGAATTTGATAGTAAGCTACAGGCCTGCTTGCTGAAACCTCTGAATTCAGCAGGAACTACATAACCATCTAGCTGCTCCAGAAGTGAGTGGGGGTGGGGGTGAGAGGGATTCATTCCAACTCTAGAAATCAGTGAAAGGTTTACGGAAGATGGGGGATTGAGGCTGGATCCAATATGAACAATCTTAGTAACTCTCATTTATAGAGCATGTACAATGGTCCAAGCGCTGTACCATTTTATACACATCTTTCAAAACTGAATCTTCATTACAGATCCATGAAGCCAAGAGTGCTGTGCACCCTGAGTGCTAGATGCTGTGAGGTGCCACCCAGATGTGCCTTCAGGAAGAACCTGTTGCCCCAGCTGCCCTTCAGGGACTGGCTCACTCAAGATCATACCTCTTGGGGGAAGCCCTCATCCAATGACCCAAAAGAGTAGGGATATAAAGGCCTGGCCATGTGGACCCACTGCAAGTCAACTCTGGTTGGACATTTTGGCTCCCGAGCTCCCGTGGGATCTCTGGGCTGAGACTGTCTCACTTGACCATCACCACTCGACATCCCCCTCTGTCTGTTCCTACATATGCCCTCTCCCTTCCATAGGGGTGGATCCCCACTGCTGCTGCTGCTGCTAAGTCACTTCAGTCGTGTCGGACTCTGTGCGACCCCATAGATGGCAGCCCACCAGGCTCCGCCATCCCTGGGATTCTCCAGGCAAGAACACTGGAGTGGGTTGCCATTTCCTTCTCCAATGTATGAAAGTGAAAAGTGAAAGTGAAGTCGCTCAGTCCTATCGGACTCTAGAGACCCCATGGACTGCTGCCTACCAGGCTCCTCCATCCATGGGATTTTCTAGGCAAGAGTACTGGAGTGGGGTGCCATTGCCTTCTCCATGGATCCCCAGAGCACTCCATAATAAACATCCACTGTGCTTAACTCCATTTAAGAGGCTTATTCCTGGGGGAACCCAGCCCTCTACCCCATCTCAGAGTGGAGGAGACAACTGAGGCTCAAAGAGTTTTTTTTTCACTTGCTTGAAATCACACAGCTGGGAAATGAGAAAGCAGGGACTCAAACCTCGGTTGACATAGCTCCTAAGCTCCTGTTTTATCTACCCTTTGAGATCACTTCCCAGGGGGCACTAATGGTAAAGAATCCGCCTGCCAATGCAGGAGACTCAGGTTTGATCCCTGGGTTGGGAAGATCCCCTGGAGTAGGAAATGGTGACCCACTTCAGTATTCTTGCCCGAAAAATTCCATGGACAGAGGAGCCTGGCGGGTTATGGTCCATGCGTGGCAAAGACTTGGACACGACTGAGCACACACACATGCCCAGGAGCAAATAGAAACAGGACGGGTGTGGGGACAGAGGTACTCTTGAAGGTTCCCACAGCTCTGGCAAAGGAAGAGGTTTAGAGGCGTGTGGTGAGGGCAGAGGGTCGAGTTGATTCTGATTACACTGATGGGCAATGTGGGGCTTGGTGGTGCCTGTGACATGCAAAGAATATTTCCCCTGAGAAAGGACTACAGGCAAAAAAGCATGAGGGCCATGTGGCTTCTGCTGAATTGCACTCAGTCCTGGAAATTTCAGGGAGCGGGGACACCATTTACTATTTCTCAGCCTGCACTCAGGGGCTCTTTCAGCTGCGTCATAAAGTCTGGAGAACAACTGTGGGTCCCAGCCTCGGGCAGGGGAGAGAGAACTTGACATCACCCACATACTTCTTGTCTTGCTTCAAGGGAATGTATTTGTTGCACAAATGAGATACTTAATGTGGTGGGATACCAAACAGTAGGGAGAAGAAGATGAATCAGACTAGAGAAAGGAAAGGGGAAGATGAACATGTCACCTGATGCTGGAGGCAGCCAGATGGCAGCTCTGCTGTGTCCTAGCTGTCACTCCAAGGGCCCTGGGCCTGTATGTCCTCATCTCCATCTCCACTGTAGGATGGACCTCCCTCCAGGGCTGTCATGAGGATTGAATGGGGTGACGCGTGTAAAGAGCTTTGCATGTGCCTGATGCTTAATGGATACTTGATAAATGTTTCACGTTTTCCCAAACTATGATATTAACCATCAGCAGTCCCTAGAGCTCCATAGTACACTGCAAACAAACTGTCATCTCTATGAAATAACACTTAGTAAGGACATCTGATCTGCCAGGCTTCCTATGTACATTAATAAAGTCAATTTAATTCTTCCAAATACTCCTTGGTGGGCACTAGTCCTACTGTCTTCATTTTACAGATAAGGAAACCGAGGCAGTATCCAGTCAGAACATCCATTCAATCTCTGAACAAATATTTACTGAGCGATAGGGCAGGATATATGAAGAGGCACCTGCCCTCGAGTTGCTGATAATCTAGTTGAGGAGACAAGATGGACTCCCACAAGAAGCTATACACAGAAAATGAATAAAAATAAAGGGGAACACATAGTGTTCTTTTATTCAAGTCATCTGTCCTGTGAGCAGTGAACTCAGGCTTCAAGAATTACCCTCTTTCTGTTGGTCTTATTTAAAGAAGAATCTAAGAGATGCTGTAGAGTAAGAACCAACATAAAATGAACCACTTACAGGCAATAAATGATTCCCAATCCATGCTTGATGGAAGCCCAGAGAATGGGACTGACATTCTAGAACATTCCTGAACTGGAGGAAGAAGCTCATTTTTCAAAATCTAGACCTCCTCTTCATTTCTGCTAGGTCACTGAAGATGTGACTATTTCTAAAGGCCTCTGCATCTCGAAGCCCAGGCCTTAAGAAGCAACAAGCATGACAGATAGTAGGTGTCTCTGTGAATTCCAAGGCCGAGCATTAGTAGGTGGTTGATAACTTCTGAGTGGAGGGATGCCTTCTATCCATACTAGGGATACTCCCAGAATGCTTTTCTCCTGTCAAGTCTCTATGCTAGATGCTTCCTATGCACAGTCTCATGGAACCCTCCCAAACCTAGAAAGCAGGTCCTGCTGTTATCCCACTGATTAGTTGGGACACCTAAGACTTAGAAGGGAGTTCAAGTCATCTGTCCTGTGAGCAGCGAACTCAGGCTTTAAAAATTACCCTCCCTCTGAGTCCACCCTGGGGCTAAACCACTCTGCTCTTGCCACTCAAATAAATTCCTTTCCTCAATTCCATATTCCTTGGTCTGCAATGGCTGAAGGGTCATCATTCAGCCCTTGAACTTTGTCTGGGCAAGACTAAGAGAGTTAACCAAAGGACCTACGAATGCATTGAGGATATGCAGAAATTGGAACCCTAGGGCATTGCTGGTGGGAATGGAAAATGGTACAACTGTTGAAGAAAACAATATGGCAGTTCCTCAAAAATGTAAACAGAATTACCATATGACTTCTAGGTATACAACCCCAAATTCCACTTCTAGGTTTTTAATCCCTCCAAAATGGAACGCAAAATCTCAAACTGATCTTGGTTTACCCATATTCATAGCAGCATTGTTCACAACAGCCAAGAGGCAACCCAAGTGTCCATCAACAGAAGAACAGACAGACATAATGTGGTCTATTCATACAACGGAATATGCGTCAACCTTTAAAAGGAAGAAATTTTGACACATGCTACAGTGATGAACCCCTGAAGCCATTCAGTGAATTAAGACAGTAACAAAAGGATAAATGTATGATTCCTCCTATATGAGGTACTCAGAATAGTCAACATCATAGAGATGGGAAGTAGAATGGGAGTTTTCAGGGGCTGGGGGAAGGGAAGAATGAAGAATTCATGTTTAATGGAAACAAAATTTCAGTTTGGGAAGATGGGGAAAGCTCTAGAGATGGATGGTAGTAGTGGCTACAGAACAATGTTCAATTCATGCCACTGAACCATACACCTAAAGATGGTTAAAGTGACACGTCATAATAGCTCAACTGGTAAAGAATCCTCCTGAAATGCAGGAGTCCCCAGTTTGATCCCTGGGTTGGGAAGAGCCCCTGGAGAAGAGATAGGCTACCCACTCCAGTATTTGTGGGCTTCCCTGGTGACTTAGATGGTAAAGAATCCACCTGCAGTGCGGGAGATCTGGGTTTGATCCCTGGGTTGGGAAGATCCTCTGGAGGAGGGCATAGGAACCCCACTCCAGTATTCTTGCCTGGAGAATCCCCATGGACAAAGCAGCCTGGTGGGCTACAGTCCATGCGGTCGCAAAGAGTCAGACATGACCGAGCGACTAAGTATACACATATTTTATCACAATTTAAAAACTGTGTCAGCAAGGGGATAACCCACCCAGTGATGTTGTTTGGGGAGGAGAGTCCTGTGGGGGAAGAGAGAGAAAGAGAGATGCTTGGAAAGGAAACTGCTTTTCTTTAAAGAGACCAAAGAGAGGACCACCGAGACCCGTGGCAGAACCAGGGTGCGAGTTTCTAGGCAAAGGAAGCTAAGCTGTGGGAATGAAAGTGCACAGCCATCACAATGAGAGAAGCCATCAGCCAGCACTGATTGCGTCCCCGCCTTTCCCATACACCTCCTCTAGCTATGTGCTCTCCACCTGCTCAGATCCAGTTTCATTAGAAAGTCAGGGCTTCCCAAGCACCAAAAGCAAACGCCAAGTTTATGAACACTGGCAAAGGAGCCGTAAAACCCAGACCTGCTCAAGTACATCTAGTGCCACCTGCCACCCTGAGGAGGCTGCTGAGCCCCAGCTTGGCTGTCCTTGGGGTCCCACTCCACCCATAATCAACACATTATCTGGATCATAAGGAAACCAGTGGACAGTGAACCTGAAAGGAGAGTGGATTTCTCAGGAGCACAGCTTGTACAAACTTTCAGAAAGGATCATGGTAATAATCTGAGCTACTCTGACAGCTGAGCAGCCAGAGCACTAGATGCCAAGAAAAATGCGGATCTGGAGTCAGACCAGCTTGGAACTTGTTTCTCTTACACCTTGGATTTCTCTGTAAGAAGGGATGTCATGTGTCTTTGCATTGCCAGAGGCGGTATCATGGAGCTATTCTCTGTGTGGGCTCAGGGGGTGGAATGGGATTCAGGTGCCAGTTCTGCAGTGGAGCACCTGGGCTGATTCAGTGAGACTGCTTAACCACTCTTATTAAGGGACTGGGTTGGGTTAGAGAGCACCATTCCCCAAAGGACCCTTCTCACGCCAACCTTCCCTAAGAGTAGCTACTATGGAAATTAAAGAGCGATTCCAGACATCCAAGGACATCCACGGCCTCCCCTTGCCAGGTCTGGTTGATGTTAAGAAAACACCTAAGAAACTGGACCTGTGAAGTCACCTCCAAGACCTTCAGCCTCCATACCTGTAAAATGGGACAAACAGTAGCGCCTGCCTCCTGAGGTTTCAGGAAGGGTTTCCTGAGATGACATGTGTCAAGCTGGGCTCCTGAATTGTGTTCACCCCATGGTTCATGCAGAAAGTGACACAGATGACGGGGTCCAGCTGCCCCAGGCACCCAAGAGACTGTGTGGCCAGCTCCCAGAGCTGATGACCAGCTTGGTCAATGCTTTGATGCACCTTTAAGCCATTTTACAGGACACTGGTTGGGAAGCTCCACTGAAAAGCCTGAGTACGGACAACGCGCTAAGCTGCTCCCCTTCCGCCATGATGGAGGGACCCATGTGCGCTCCTGTTCCTCGGAGGCCCACAGGCTTGAGTTCTTTATTTCTAAGTTCAACTTGATTTTATCGTAAAGCAAACCCACACCATTTTAAAACGTCAAAGTCAGCATCAAAAGGTACATAATGAAAAATGAAATGCCCCTCTGGAAGACTTCTGGAGAGCTAGTAATGTTCAGATTCTTGGTCTGGGAGCTGGTCACACGGGTGAGCTTATTTGATGAAAATCCAAGAGCCACCGCCGCTGCTGCTGCTGCTGAGTCGCTTCATTTGTGTCCGACTCTGTTTGACCCCATAGACGGCAGCCCACCAGGCTCCCCGTCCCTGGGATTCTCCAGGCAAGGATTCTGGAGTAGGTTGCCATTTCCTCCTCCAACGCATGAAAGTGAAAAGTGAAAGTGAAGTCTCTCAGTCGTGTCCGACTTGTAGCAACCCCGTGGACTACAGCCCACCAGGCTCCTCCGTCCATGGGATTTTCCAGGCAAGAGTACTGGAGTGGGGTGCCATTGCCTTCTCCAATCCAAGAGCTATACACATACTAACATGCATTGTTCTATATATACGTTAGACTTCAATAAAAACATTTCAGGTCCCTTTGTTATAAGTCAGATCTCTCTGAGTTGAAGTGGGCTCTGCCCCCAAACTATGTCGATTTTCTAACCTCCAGTAACTCAGACTGTGACTTTCCTGGGAACTAGGATTGTTGTAAATGTAATCAGTTAAATCTAGACCAGGCCATACTTGAGTCTGGAGAAGGGCATGGCAATCCACTCCAGTATTCTTGCCTGGAGAATCCCATGGACAGAGGAACCTGGCAGGCTACAGTCTATGGGGTCACACAGAATTGCTATCAGGGTGGTGACATGACTGAAGCAACTTAGCATGCATGTATGCACCCTGGAGTAGGGTGGGATCCTGATCCAACATGACTTGTCCTTACTAAAGGGGGAAAGTTGGGCACATCCAAGTGAGGAGACATGGAGAACACCATGTGAAGATGAAGGTGGAGGTCAGAGTGATGCTCCTACAGACCAAAGTCTGCCGGGAAACCGCAGAGGCCAGAGGAGAGGCTAGAACAGGCTCTTCCTCCAGAAAGAACCAACCTTGCCAACACTTGGTTTTGGACTTCAAGCCTGCAGATCTGTGAGACAGTAAACTCCTGTCATGTACGCCATCCTGTTTACAGTGCTTGGCTATTACGAAATGAATACACTTTCTCTGTTTGTTTCTCTCATTCTCAGTCAAGCTCCTGAAAGGTCCTCACTTGTTAAGGGCTTCTTGTGTGTACTCCCAGAGAATGTGTTTTAATCCCCACTATCTGTTATCCCTTCTTAGCTTTGCTCGTGGCTCCGCTGTGAGGGGTCAGGCACACCTGGATTGAGAGCTCCACGCCCACTTCAGAGTAGTACCCGCTGGGACCTTTGGGGCAGTAGCCCACAGCTAAGAGCAGCCCCATCACTTCCCTCTATCTAAGACCATAAGGACCTTCAACATGGAGGATCAAAAAGGATGCTGCAGAGCCGCTCCCAAAGACGAGCTCTCCAGCACATCATACACCACTCTGATATCAAGATCCTCAAACAGACCTTCCCTGACTGCTCCCCCTCAAAAGACTTCCAGCAGGCTCCCATGCTGCATTCTGTCCCCTCACCCACCTCATTTTCTACCTAGCACCACCTGATGTTTTATTACCTCTCATTTATTGATCTTCTGCCTGTCTCCTGACTGGGGCCATGGAGTCTTACTGGCTGCCTCAGTGCCTTTGCACACACTGTTGTCTTAAACTGAAATACTCTTTCTACGGAAGTCCATACAGCTTGTTTTATCATTTCATTCAGCTCTGTGTTCCATCGTGCCCTCATTAGTAAAGCCACCTCACCCACCTTATCTAAATGGTAGCCATCCCCTTTACTGGAAGATGCGGATTGACACATATGCACTATTGATACCATGCAGAAAATAGATGACTAATGAGAAGCTGCTGTACAGCTCAGAACTCTACTCGGTGCTCTGTGGTGACCTGAGTGGGAAAGAAATTCAAAAAAGAGGGGATATATGTATTTGTTGGTGTTGTTCGGTCACTCACTCATGTCCTGAGCTGACTCTTTGCAGCCCCATGGACTGCAGCACATCACGTTTCCCTGTCTGTCACTATCTCCCAGAGCTTGCTCAAATTCACGTCCATTGAGTCGGTGATGCCATCCAACCATCTCGTCCTCTGTCGTCCCCTTCTCCTCCTGCCTTCAATATCTCCCAGCATCAGGGTCCTTTTATACGTATAGCTGATTCACTTTGCTCTGTAGCAGAAACTAACACAACGTAGTAAAGCAACTGAACTCCAAAAAAATTAATCTAGAAAATAAATAAATAAATAAAATGGCAGCCTCCTCTCCCACACACTCTGTTCCCTTACCTTGGCTCTCAGCTTCTTTGTGGCAGTAATCATCACCTAACACCGTGCATACTTCCTGATTTATGTACCTAGGTCTATCTCCCCCACCAGGCCACTTGAGCACAGGGCCTTCAAGATTCTGTTCTGCTTGTAGCCTGGCACCTAAGATAGTGCCTGGCACCTAAGATAGTGCCTGGCACGTGCTAGGCACTCAACACACGCCTGTGAACAAATCCATCTGGTAGCGTTTACGTAAAACGTCTATGATGATCAGCACTACCCTTTGGCGAACTATTGTCAGTGCAGTATCTCATTTAATTCTCACAACAGCCCAATCAAGTTGGCATTAGGATTATCCCCTTTTACAGATGGAAACAGGGTTGCTAAGTGACTCACCCAAGGACACACAGCTATGGGGAGGTGGAGGGAGGATTTGATGGCAGGACCCCAGATCTCAGAGCCCCCGGGCAGAACCACCTTCCTTGCTCCCTCCACTCACCTCCTAAGCTCACCACGTATCACTCTGTCTCCCCAGCCCCAGCCATGATTTGAACTAGCATCATGGCAGAGCAAGATCCTTCAAGAAATGCAAATGAAATGCAACCAACAGTAACCACGAAATTGCCTTTTCTTATTTATTTCTGCTGCACAGGACTGGCCCAGTTGTTATTTTTTTTTTTTAAGTCACTGGAAAATAATGATGCTGCACCGGTGCCTTGGAGCTATATGGAGATATATAAAGCCTTCCCAGGCTTTAATTGGCTTCCTGCCACTGTGTGTACTTAACTAGGTGAGGATGCTATTAACTGCCCAGAAGAAAACATTTATTCACAAAAAAGCCATGTAATGAGGGGAATTGTCTGTGTGAGAGCAAATGTTGGCATCTCTCAGATGAGGAAGAATGGCTCACTGAAACTGCTGAAACGTCCTCTTAACCATTCTCAACAACCAGGCCACCATGCAGGGCAACGCTGAATAAATGATCCTAGGTGATAAGAAGGAACTTCTGGTTTATTTCCATTCACTTCTTCAACATCATTCCCTCCACTGCTCCAGGAGAAGCCCCAGCATCTCTCTCCTGGAGGAAAAAAAGTCTTGGCTGCATCCGATGCCTTCCAGTCCTCTCATTGCATTAAAGAAGAGAAAACTTTTTAAAAGTTTAAATTTGGACATGCCATGCCTTTGCTTAGAACTCTTTAGTGGCTTCCCAAAGTCATAAAATAAATATCAAATTCTTTATCATCACCTCTGTAGTGAGTTGAATGGTTCCCCCCTCCTCCTCTGCCCTAAAACATACATCCCCTGGGATTTGTGAATGTTGCCTTATTTCGGGGGAAGTACATTTGTACTTTTGTACATTTGTACTTGTACTATTTGTACAAATACATTTGGGACCCAAAGCTCAGATGTGGGGCACAGACAGGGTGGGGATCATGCCACTTTTCCTCATTTGTATAAAAACCTCACCTATGCATTCATGATAAAGAGATAAGCATATGTATTTTGTTCCCCAACCTCAGAATAAAAACCCGTTTGTTAAAAGAAAAGAAGGTCCCTGTAGATGCAATTAGTTATGGATCTTGAGATGAAATAATCCTAGATTATCCAGTGGGGCTCCAAATCCAACAACAAGTGTTCTTATAAGAGAAACAGAGAGGGAGATTTCAGATTGAAGAGGAGACAGAGTAGAAGGCCGTGTGAAGATGGAGGCAGAGACTAGAGTGATGCAGAGGAAAGCCTGAAGCCGCCAGCAGCCGGAAGAGGCCAGGAAGAGTCCTCCCCTGGAGCCTATGGAGGGGGCGGGGGATCCGCTACACCCCTGCTCTGACTCCTGGCCTCCAGAACTGTGAGAGAATTAATTCTTATTGTTAGCGTTAATTGTTACAGCAGCCCCAGGAAATTTGGGCTTCCCTGGGTGGCTTAGATCGGTAAAGAGTCTGCCTGCAATGCAGGAGACCCAGGTTTCATCCTTGGGTGGGAAAGATCCCCTGGAGGAAGGAATGGCAACCCCCTCCAGTATTCTTGGCTGGAGAATCCCAAGGACAGAGGACCCTGGTGGGCCATGGTCCATGGGGTCACAAGGAGTCGGACAGCACTGAGCGACTAACACTTTCATTTTTCAGGAAATTTACACAGCCTCCAAAGTCTCCATGGGATTCACCCCTCACACTTGCCCCTGATCTCTTCCTCCTGCACTGCCCTTCTTCAGCCATTCAAATGCAACATGCTTTCCTGCCCACCCCAGGGCCTTTGCACTGATGTTGCCTCTGTCTGCCCCCATTTAACTTCTCCTGCACCTTCAGAGAGTAATTCAGTCATAACTGCTCTAAAGGAGGTTTTCCTGACGTCACTGGCCAAGCATGAGCTCCCTGTTAGAATTCTTCCCATTACCATGCCCCTCTCCTTGGTAGTCCTGTCTGTTACCATTGCCAAGGTATGGAATTCAATCATCTTCCTCATCAAAAGTGCTCCATCAGGGTGAGCATCACATTGGTCTTCTACTCCTGTCCCTAGAGCTGTGCACACAGTGCCTGATATATAATAGATCCCTGAAGACTTGATTGAATATTGAAGGGAGGAGTAATTCAGAGAACCTCAGAAACAGGTTCTATAGCCAGACTTCAAATAGACCCATCAAATTAAAAAGGGAGGGGGGAAGAAAGGTCTCTGAGGTGAGCAGTCAATTTAGCCTGACTTGTTTTCCCAAAGCCACATAAAAGTTTTCAGGAACAACTTTCAGAGCCTTTAGATGGTGTCAAATCAGGACATCTTGTCTTCCAGACTCCCTAGTGTGGGCAGAACTAATTTCCTCATTAAGCATCATTTCTATCCATGCCTCCACCAAACTGGAATATTCCCAGAGACCAAGGCCAAGACTCTGATCATTTGCAAAAGGAGAAAAATTCAGTGAAGCTGCTGGAGCTGGTGACCGGCACACCATGGCCTTCTTAAAGCTCCTCTCCGGCTAATGGGATGTTTAGCTTGGCGTGAGATCTCCCAGAGCTACGTTATTACATGTTCGGGGCCATTTTTCTCTATTCACAGCTGGACAATTGACTGGATGAAGGGAAAACCAGCCAGCTTCCCCTGGGGGGATGAGGAGGAGAAAAAGTGAGGAAAGACAGTTTTCCAGCAACGGACTCCGTTCCTTCTCATTCTCTCTAAATTCAAACTCATCAACCTCCTCCAAAAACCCAACCCAGAAACAATGGGGAGTTGACGAAAGCCAGGCTTTTGAACTGCGGTGTTGGAGAAGACTCTTGAGAGTCCCTTGTACTGCAAGGAGGTCCAACCAGTCCATCCTAAAAGAGATCAGTCCTGGGTGTTCATTGGACGGTCTGATGTTGAAGCTGAAACTCCAATACTTTGGCCACCTGATGCGAAGAGCTGACTTATTGGAAAAGACTCATGCTGGGAAAGATTGAGGGCAGGAGAAGGGGACAACAGAGGATGAGATTGTTGGATGGCATCACCAACTCAATGGACATGAGTTTGGGTAAACTCTGGGAGTTGGTGATGGACAGGGAGGCCTGGCGTGCTGCAGTTCATGAGGCGCAAAGAGTCGAACACGACTGAGCGACTGAACTGAACTGAACAGGATGGAGCAGGGGGCCATGGTGGGAGAGCAAGATGGCCCTGGGGTCAAGCCTAGGTTCCAGTCACAAACTCAGGAGCTGCCGTGTGCCAAATCTTGGGCAAATTGTTTAACCTCTTTTAGTCTCATTTCAGGGACTTCCCAGGTGACTCAACGGTAAAGAATCCACCTGCAGTGCAGGAGATGCAGGTTCGACCCCTGGGTCAGGAAGATTCCCTGGAGGAGGGCATGGCAACCCACTCCAGTATTCTTGCCTGGAGAATCCCACGGATAGAGGAGCCTGGACAGCTACAGTCCCTGGGGTTGCAGAGTCGGACATGACTGAAGTGACTCAGCATGCACGCACAGTCTCATTGAAGCTGTGGAGCAGGATTTCATTTGTTCATTCAACAAATACTCATGGAGTGCCAACAACATGTTAGGCAGGGCTGGAACTAGGGGGAGCTGGGGGAGGTAGCTGGGGCCAAAGGTTCAGGCACTGGCCCAGCCCCCGAGTGAGCATCTCTGTAAACATCACTCCATATGCTCCTTACTCGCCCAACCCTGGCTCTGGTGTTGGGGCAGGGGTCCTGGGAGAACAGCACCAAGTCCATTTTGCAGTCATGAAGTCTAGGAGCTGAAAGGGGGAAAGCCTGTCTACACTTCACGACACTGATCCCTTCGGCTGCAACAACAACAACAACAACAACAATAACGGCAAAGAAATTGCTCCCTGAAGTTCTTAAAAGGCAATTCCACCTCCTGCTGAAAAATCACTCGTGTGTCCTAGGCTAGGCTGAATTTATCAAACACTCACAGCTACCCAGCAATCTTCCCAGAGAGCAGGATTAGAGGCCAAAGGAAATTAACGCAAGCAGACCCAATAAATAGCAGCCTCTTCCAGACCTGCCCTGTTGGAGTGTCGGTCCTCCCAATCTGAATGCCAGGCACTCCAATCGCACCAGGGTCTGAATTGGGAGCACTGAAATTACCCCCTCTCTGCTCAGTGTAAGGAAGAAGCAGTGGAATCAGCTAGTCTCTTCACTTTGCAAAGAAACTGTCGGGGAGGAGGGGGAGGGCAAAAGAGGACATGCCCACAACTGGGATGTATCAACATAAATAGAAGGCATTCAGGCGATTTCTGGGTAAAAGCTGAGTCTCACTTGGGGGTATTATTTGATCCGTGCACTGCTTTCTGTGAGGTTCCAATAGAAGACCTGTAATCTTCAGGATTATCTGAATTTGAGAAGGACATTCTGTATTCACAGGTGAAGATGCTCCTATTCATGCTTTGGTGATGAACTTGGGCTCATCACCCAGCTCAGTTCCTAAGCTGCAGGTGCCCCTGAAAGATCTTCCACATCCATCATTTCCAGTGATGGAAACGTGTCTTTCCCTTCAAGGACTGTAAACCCACACACCACCATCTCCAGCTAAGTGGACAAGTGGAAAAGCCTGTTTCCAGCATGGATGGGGAAATTGGTACTGGCGAAGCTGGAAGAACCCAGCTGACATTGACCTTGGAGCTTACTTCTGCGTCGCTTCAATAACGAGCAACGAAGGCAACCCTGGAGACCCAGACGGCTGGGAAGAGAAGGAAGACCACCAAATGGGCCCCGGAATGCCAAGAGGCAGGGGTGTCAAAGAACATGGGCTCCGTATCAGATTGCCTGGGTCTAAACCCCAGCCCCACACTTTACATCTGAAGGATGGCAATGACAATGACGTCTCTCTCGTGGGGCTGTTGTAAAGATCACATGAGATAATGTGTGGAAAGCCTTGGTGCCCCTACATCACTACCATGTCAGCTACTATCTGAGCAAGACAGCTATTCTGAGTATTCACTTCCTCGGGCTGCTGTTCCCAACTCCGACAAACTGGGTGGCTTGAAACAACAGAAATCTATTTTCTGGAGGCCGGCAGTTCAAAATCAGGGTGTTGGCAGGCCCACGCTCCCTCCAAAGGCTCCCGGGAAGAACCCTCCATCCAGCTTCTGAGGGCTCTCAGCACACCTTGGCACTCTTTGGTGTGTAACCACTCACTCCAGTTTCTGTCTCCGTCTTCCCACGGCCTTCTCATCCGTGGGACTCTGTGTCTTCCAGTGTCCCACTCCTCTACTGATAAGGACACCAGTCACTGGATTTAGGGTGCGCCCTAATCCAGAATGACCTCACCTTAACTTGATTCTTATCTGCAAAGACTCTTCTTCCTAATGAGGTCACATCCTGTAGTTCCGGATGGACATGATTTGGAAGGGGATGGGTCACTGTTCAATCCGCTCACTGCTCATGCTCTTTCTGGTCCTGAAAATCACCAGGAAGAACACCCTAGCACCTACTCTTAGCAGACATCTTTCAAGATACCCATATCTCCCGCTGTGAAGACTCCTACCCACTTCAGCCAGTACTGCAATATGTGTCCCTGCCCACTCCTCCCCAGCAACAGGTGATTGGATGAGAGAGGGCTCTGGACCTAGGAAGGGCCAATCAGAGTCTCTCTCCCGGGATTTTTGGCATTAGACCTAGTACATACGGTTGGCTAGCTGCAGATGCTGCACTATGAGGGCACATGAACTTGGGGTTGAGTCTGCCACTCAGAATGGGCAGAGAGTTAGGAAGGTTGACCTATAAAGGAACAGGGATTATACAGAGGAGCAGGGGAGCAGTAGCCCCTGGGTTCCCAACTTCAGCCTCCCTGGGGCACCCTTACCATTCCAACCAATGTCACTGTGTGTGTAAAAGTATGAATGTTCTTACAAAGGAGGGACTTCTGCTCCTTACATCCTTTACAACCTTGACTGAGACAAACACTGTCTAAGCCAAGGCTTCCATAGGGTCAAGAATTCTTTATCTCCAACCAAAGATTTTTTTAACTTGGGTCCACTTCACTTGTTCTGACCCCTCCAATGGAAATCACTGCATAGGATCTGATAAGCCGAAAACACACATACACACACACACACACCCTGAAAACAATCCCCTTCCAAATTCAAAGATATGATCTGGACCACCTTTCTCCTCTGGGCCCAGGTTTCACAATGCCAGATCTTCCAATCTTTTGTCTATGGCCCTCCACACCCAAGGTCAACAAACTGTGGTCCTCTGGCCAAATCTGGCCCACAACCTGTTTCTGTAAATAAATTTTATTGCAACTCAACCAAGTCCACTCACTGACATATCATCTCTGACTGCTTGCACATGGTAAATGCACTTAGTTGCAACAGAGGCCGAACGGCCCATGGAGCCTAAAGTATCTCCTATCTGTCTCTTTACAAATGAAGTGTGCTGACCTCTGTAATATACCACACTCAAGACACAATGGAAAAGGATCTAGAGCTGAGGTGATTTCCATTAGAAGCTACTAACTCTACATTTAAAGAGTAGGGCAAGGTCTCAAGAGCTTGATGTCTGGCCTTTTATTCATCACCTGCCCCACAAAGGGCCTAGACTGTGTGGGATGCTGGACTAAATGCTGGGGGTGTGATGTGGACGACACTAGCCAAGAGCCCCTCCGAGGGACTCAGAGCTCATTCCATAAAGCATGGTTTCATTGAAACCACGGAAAGTGCTATGGAAGGGTGGTCCTCTCAGAGAGGATCAGGGGCACACAGCCTAGTGAAGGGGGCCAGGGAAGGTTCCCCAAGAAAGCTACGACCAGATGGGGTTAGGCAAAGGATGTTCCCAGAGTGGGAGATGCATACATGTGCAGTTTCTCAACCTGAATTAAGAAACGTCAGCTTTGTCCGTTTGCTCCCACACTCTCTGGATTATGCAACAGGGCCCCCTGTTTGTCAAGAAGCCATTAGGAGTCTGGAATTGGGGACATAGGGCAATGTGGCTCAGGGATACCCTTTCCTAGCTCTTCCATGCATGATGGCAGGTTCCCTGACAGGGCTCTAGGGGACACTGAGCAGAGGTGCCTAACCCAGTCCTCATCCTGATATCTTCAGATCCCACAGTCCCAGCCTCGAGGATGGCCTTAGCTTGGTGGCGAGCAGCTGCATTTGACAGTTCCCATCTGCCTTATTACTATCCTTACCCAGAAACCACATTTACAGCTAAGTACTCTCGGTCCTAACTGGTTCCTGAGAGATGGGGCCATAACAAAGCGCTCAGAACCCGCCAGGCAAGGTTGGGGTGGGGGCTTCCCCTCCTCTTTGGGAACTCTTCTTGTTGCAAAATCTGAGAAGCCAGTGAAGCAAGAGGGCCCAGACTCTGAAAGCTACTGATTTTGGAATTCATTCCCAGTACCTCCATCTACTGCTCTGAGTCTCAGTATATCCATCTGTAAAATGGGGCTGATGACACCCACCTCACAGAGCTGTTAGGAGAAGGTGAGGAGGTAATCAGGATGCCCCAAATTTGCTGAGCACCTCCCACACAAAGACCATCAAGCTGAGTATTTTGAATATATTCACTGGTTACAACTTCCAATCCTATAGTAATCAATCCCATTTCACATCTAGGGAAACTGAGGCAAAATCACCTGCCCAAGTCACCTGTCCCCGATCCACATTTTCCATCATGGATAGACATTCAGAAAGCAGAGCATCTTCTCTAAGTAGTAACCATTCTGCTTGCAAAACAGATATTAACATGGCTGAGTCACATATGTGGAGACACATAATGTGAAGAAAGCAGATTGACAGTTGCCCGGATCTGGGGTAGGAGCAGGAATTAACTGCAAGCAAATATAAGAAATATTTTTGGTCTGATGCATGCAATCTAAAACTAGGATATTGTGAAGGTTGCACAATTCTGTAAATTTACTAAAAATGCATTCATTGTATTTAAAATGGATGTATTTTATGGTATGTAGGTTAAACATGAACAAATAAGATTTTGTTTCCCAAAAAAATAAACAAATATGATTATATTTCCCCAGAAGTGAGCTGATCAACGTGGCTGTAAATGGCTATAAAGATAAAATGTATACTATCACAAATAGGAGGGTTAAAATAGAAATGGAAATGTATGTCCGTACAAAAACTTTTACATAAATGTTCACAGCAGCGTTATTCATAATTGCCAAAAAGTCAAAACAACCCACACGTTCCTCAACTGAAGAGGGTATAAACAAAATGTGGTCCATCCATACAATGGAATAGTATCCAACCACAAAAAGGAATGAGGTATCGACACATGCTAGAGCCTTGAAAACATCACGCTCTGTGAAAGAAGCCAGACACAAAAGGCCACCTAGTATGTGATTCCATCTACATGGAAGGCCCAGAACAGGTAGGTCTACAGACACAGAAATAGGTTAGTGGTTGTCAGGGGCTGGGGTGGGAAGGAGTGAGGAGCAACTGCCAATGTAGATGTACAGGCCAAGTTCTTCAAAAAGCAGGAATGTGACTTTATTTGGAAATAAGATTTTTGCAGATGTAATTAAGGAACTCAAGATGAGATCATCATAGATTTAGGACAGGCCCTAAATCCAATGCCTAGTGTCTTTTAAGAAAAAGGAGAGGGAGATTTGAGACTCAGACACACAGAGGAGATCTTATGAAGACGAGGTAAAGATTCGAGTAATAAGTTTATAAACCAAGGAACATTAAGGATTGCCAGCAATCTCCACCAAAAGCTAGGAGAGAGGCATGAACTCCAGAAGGAATCAACACTGAGGTCATCTTGATTGCAGATCTCTGGTCTCCAAACTTGTGAGAGAATAAATGTCTGTTATCTAAGCCATGAACTTTGTGGTCATTGGTTACAGCAACCCTGGGAGACTCATACAGCTTGCAAATCCAGAAACATCAGTTCTTAATCTCTATATGATTTTTTTTCCTGAAAGGGGATCAGGGGATGGTGGTCAGCAGGAACAGGAAGTGGGGGGACGTAGGTGGTAGGTTACAATACAGAGGGGACATTTGGGAGGGAAGGGGCCAGACTTATTCACAACTTAGTGGACTTCACATAGTGATGAGCACTGTGATTGGGTGAGAGGAGAGTGTGATGGGGCTCGGAAGACAGACACCAGCATAGCCTGAGGGAGTCAAAGAAGGCCTCCCTGAACTGAGTGTTAAAGAGTAAACAGGAATTAGCCAGGAGATGAAGATAAGGAAGGGCATGAAGAAAGGAACAGGTGAAGAAACTACACAGAGTTGGGGGTTGCTGGAGTGGACCATGGAGGGATGGGGGATGTAGGTGGGCCATTTCCCAAACTTCCAGCTGAGAGTGGCCAAATGTGATTATTTGTTCAACCAATATTTATTGAGTCTCTGCTGAGTGCCCAGAACTAGCCTGGGGAAACAGTGCTGAAGACAACAGCTTCCCTTGGGAGTCACAGTCTGATTCGGGATCACTCAGCTTCGATACTTTTGGGGTCAGGTAATTCTTTGTTGGGGCTTCCCAGGTGGCTTAGTAGTAAAGAACCCGTATGCCAATGCAGGAGACTTAAGAGATGAAGGTTCGATCCCTGAGTTGGGAAGATCCCCTCGAGAAGGGAATGGCAACCCACTCCAGTATTCATGCCTAGAAAAATCCCATGGACCGAGGAGCCTGGCGGGCTATAGTCCATGGGGGTTGCAAAAAAGAGTCAGACATGACTTAGGAACTAAACAACAAAAATTCTTTGATGAGAGGAGCTGTCCCATGCATTGTAAGATATCAAGCAAAAAAAAAAAAAAAAAAAGATATCAAGCAGCATCACTGGGCTATACCCGTCAGATGCCAGCAGTGCCAGAACGGACCCAGGCATTGCCTGAAGTCCCCTGAGTAGCAGAACCATCCAGATTGAGAACCACCGGCTCATGGGAGAGAGAGGTACTAAATACACTTGATCACAAAGAGTCTAGTTCCACACCGTTCTTATCCTCAGAAAGAAGGTCACAGAGAGAGATGGCTCTCAGCCCTCAAGGGGGTGGATCTGGACAGGACCTTTGGCATTTGAGACATATTTGAACAATTGTCTGCAAGGCAATTGGAATATTGAATTGGAGCCCTGAATCCAAGGAGAGAAATGAGTGAATAAAATATAGCGAGGCCCGACAGGTAATGATGCCATTTGAATATGGCCTCTTGCTCCGAACCATCAAACCATCACTGCTGTTTGTTCAAAGAATTAAAAAAAAAAAAAAAAAAAATGACCAACATAAAAATTGGCAGGTGACATCGCAGGCCTTGAGGGCATCTGGATTTCATTATCTGCTTCTCATCTTTTATTTAACAAGGAAATGGGGGGGGTGGGAAACCACAAGGAAATGAGAGAGTTTCTGAGCACTGGGGGGGAATGAAAATAATAGAACATTTGAGTGCCTATGGAAAAAATGTCCATATTAGGGCTGGGCAGAAAGCTGGTTCCTGGAGTGGATTACAGGGGAGCTGGGGATGCTCATACCTCCCTGAACCTCCTGTGGCCTTGGATGCTGGGGCAGAGGAACCTGATCCTGTAACAAAGTGTAGACAGAAACAAGTGCATTGTGGGATTTAAAAGCTTTGGAGTTCTGGATTCAAATTTGGGTCTGTGCCTGCAGGCTGTGGGAGTGGGACTTTGGACATGTCACTTAACCTTTGGGAGTCTCCATTTCTTCATCTATATCCTAAGAATAATCTTATTTGGGGTTGTAAGAATTAAAGAAGCTACAAAAAAGCTTTTTGCTCAGGGCCTAAACATATTCAGTCAGTTCAGTTCAGTTGCTCAGTTGTGTCTGACTCTTTGCGACCCCATCAATTGCAGCATGCCAGGCCTCCCTGTCCATCACCAACTCCCGGAGTTCACTCAAACTCACGTCCATCGAGTCCGTGATGCCATCCAGCCATCTCATCCTCTGTCGTCCCCTTCTCTTCCTGCCCCCAATCCCTCCCAGCATCAGAGTCTTTTCCAATGAGTCAACTCTTCGCATGAGGTGGCCAAAGTACTGGAGTTTCAGCTTTAGCATCATTCCTTCCAAAGAACACCCAGGACTGATCTCCTTCAGAATGGACTGGTTGGTTCTCCTTGCAGTCCATGGAACCCTCAAGAGTCTTCTCCAACACCACAGTTCAAAAGCATCAATTCTCTGGCACTCAGCTTTCTTCACAGTCCAACTCTCACATCCATACATGACCACTGGAAAAACCATAGCCTTGACTAGATGGACCTTTGTTGGCAAAGTAATCTCTGCTTTTGAATACTCTCTCTAGGTTGGTCATAACTTTCCTTCCAAGGAGTAAGCGTCTTTTAATTTCATGGCTGCAATCACCATCTGCAGTGATTTTGGAGCCCAGAAAAATAAAGTCTGACACTGTTTCCCCATCTATTTCCCATGAAGTGATGGGACCGGGTGCCATGATCTTCGTTTTCTGAATGTTGAGCTTTAAGCCAACTTTTTCACTCTCCTCTTTCACTTTCATCAGAATAAATGGTAAGTACCATTATGCTGGGCTTTCTCTGGTAGCTCAGCTGGTAAAAAAAAAAAAATCCAGCTGCAATGCAGGAGACGCTGGTTTGATTTCTAGGTTGGGAATATCTCCTGGAGAAGGGATAGGCTAACCACTCCATTATTCTTGGCCTTCCCTGGTAGCTCAGACAGTAAAGAATCCACCTCCAGTGCAGAAGACATGGGTTCAATCCCTCAGTTGGGAAGATCCCCTGGAGGAGGGCATGCAGCCCACTCCAGTATTCTGGCCTGGAGAATTCCATGGACAGACAAGCCTGGTGGACTACAGTTCATGGGGTCACAAAGAGTCGGACAAAACTGAGCAACTAACACTTAATGTCTAACATTTCCTTTAGAGATTGTCTTGAGTGTCACTTAATCAGAGATGCTTCTTCCATCTGTCCCATCTAAGTCAGATCCTCCTGGCTTCATCCTTCATCATGCCCATTATTTCCCTTCCTATTCCTTAACACAATTTTATCATGTATATAACTCTCTGTGCAATTGTCTGTTTAAAGACTATTACTGCCTCTAAGTTCCAAGAAAGCAGGGGCTACTAGGAACAAGTCAGGGAATCCACAGTGGAGAACCTCAGAAACCTGGCTGGAGGGGCTTTCTTCCCTGCCCAGTCACAGGAACACTCTCACGACTGGGCTTCACTCCTTCCACCTGTAAGATGGGGTACTGAGCTTCACCCCTAACTCCTAGGTCATTTATAGGAGCAAACAGTTCAGTTGCTCAGTCATGCCCAACTCTTTGCAACCCCATGGACTGTACCACACCAGGCTTCCCTGTCCATCACCAACTCCTGGAGCTTGCTCAAACTCACATCCATCAAGTTGGTGATGCCATCCAACCATTTCATCCTCTGTCATCCCCTTCTCCTTCTGCCTTCAATCTTTCCCAACATCAGGGTCTTTTCAAATGAGTCAGTTCTTTGCATCAGGTGGCCAAAGTATTGGAGTTTCAGCTTCAGCATCAGTCCTTCCAATGAATATTCAGGACTTATTTCCTTTACCATTGACTGGTTGGACCTCCTTGCAGTCCAAGGGACTCTCAAGAGTCTTCTCCAACACCACAATTCAAAAGCATCCATTCTTCAGTGCTCAGCTTTCTTTATAGTCCAACTCTCACATCCATACATGACTACTGGAAAAACCATAACTTTCACTAGATGGACCTTTGTTGGCAAAGTAATGTCTCTGTTTTTTAATATGCTGTCTAGGGTGGTCATAGCTTTTCTTCTAAGGACCAAGCATCTTTTAATTTCATGCAGTCACCTGAAGTCATCATCTGCAGTGATTCTGGAGCCCCCCTTCAAAAAAGTCTCTCACTGTTTCCATTGTTCCCCATCTATGTGCCATGAAGTGATGGGACCAGATGCCATGATCTTCGTTTTCTGAATGTTGCCTTTTAAGCTAACTTTTTCACTCTCTCTTTCACTTTCATCAAGAGGCTCTTTAGTTCTTCTTCACTTTCTGCCATAAGGGTGGTATCATCTGCATATCTGAGGTTATTGATATTTCTCCTGGCAATCTTGATTCCAGCTTGTGCTTCATCCAGCCTGGCATTTCACATGATGTACTCTGCATATAAGTTAAATAAACAGAGTGAAAATATACAGCCTTGACATACTCCTTTTCCTATTTGGAGCCAGTCTATTGTTCCATGTCCAGTTCTAAATGTTGCTTCATGACCTGAATACAGATTTCTCAGGAGGCAGATAAGGTGATCTGGTATTCCCATCTCTTGAATTTTCCACAGTTAAGTGATCTACACAGTCAAAGGCTTTGGCGCAGTCAATAAACCAGAAATAGATGTTTTTCTGGAACTCTCTTGCTTTTTGGATGATCCAACGGATGTTGGCAATTTGATCTCTGGTTCCTCTGGCTTTGCTAAATCCAGCTTGAACATCTGAAGTTCACGGTTCACGTACTGTTGAAGCCTGGCTTGGAGAATTTTTAGCATTACTTTGATAGCATGTGAGATGAGTGCAATTATGCAGTAGTTTGAACATTCTTTGGCATTGCCTTTCTTTGGGATTGGAATGAAAACTGACCTTTTCCAGTCCTGTGTCCACTGCTGAATTTTCCAGATTTGCTGGCATATTGAGTGCAGCACTTTCACAGCATCATATTTCAGGATTTGAAATAGCTCAACTGGAATTCCATCACCTCCACTAGCTTTGTTCGTAGTGATGCTTCCTAAGGCCCACTTGACTTCACATTCCAGGATATCTGGCTCTAGGTGAGTGATCACACCATCATGGTTATCTGGGTCATGAAGATCTTTTTTGTATAGTTCTTCTCTGTGTTCTTGCCACCTCTTCTTATTATCTTTTGCTTCTGTTAAGTCCATACCATTTCTGTCCTTTATTGTGCCCATCTTTGCATGAAATGTTCCCTTGGTATCTCTAATTTTCTTGAAGAGATCTCTAGTCTTTCCCATTCTATTGTTTTCCTCTACTTCTTTGCACTGATAACTGAGGAAGGCTTTCTTCTCTCTCCTTGCTATTCTTTGGAACTCTGCATTCAAATGGGTATATCTTTCCTTTTCTCCTTTGCCTTTAGCTTCTCTTTTTTTCTCAGCTATTTGTAAGGCCTCCTCAAACAACCATTTTGCCTTTTTGCATTTCTTTATCTTGGGGATGGTCTTGATCACCACCTTCTGTACAATGTCACATCTGTCCATCTGTCTATCAGATCTAATCCCTTGAATCTATTTGTCACTTCCACTGTATAATCTAGTAACGGATTTGATTTAGGTCATACCCGAGTTGTCTAGTGGTTTTCCCTACTTTCTTCTATTTAAGTCTGAATTTGGCAATAAGGAGTTCATGATCTGAACCACAGTCAGCTCATGGTCTTGTTTTTGCTGACTGTACAGAGCTTCTCCATTTTTGGCTGCAAAGATATAATCAATCTGATTTCAGTACTGACCATCTGGTGATATCTGTGTGCAGAGTCTTCTCGTGTGTTGTTGGAAGAGGGTGTTTGCTAGGACCAGTGCATTCTCTTGGCAAAACTCTGTTAGCCTTTGCCCTGCTTCATTATGTACTCCAACGCCAAATTTGCCTGTTACTCCAGGTATGTCTAGGAGCAAATACGATGCCATTAAAGGGCTTAACACAGCACCTAGCATGTGGGAAAGAATTCTGTCACCTCGCTGCCTCTGGACTCAAGGCTGCAGCATCAACTCTGGAATTGCTAGTCTGCCTTGCAGATTTTTGACTTTCCAGCCCCCACAGTCCCATGAGCCAATCCCTCAAATTCTGAATAGATATAAATACAGGTGCTATAGACATCACCGACTTGATGCATGAGTTTGGGTGAACTCCGGAAGTTGGTGATGGACAGGGAGGCCTGGCATGCTGCAATTCACGGGGTCGCAAAGAATCAGACACGACTGAGCGACTGAACTGAACTGAATAGATATATACGATATTGATATAGATACCTATATCGATATAGACGTAGGTGGTATTGATATAGATATAAATGATACTGATAGAGATGATATTGATAGAAATGACAAAGACAATCTAGAGATAGAGCTATACACACATAGCCTCTTGGCTCTGTTTCTCTAGGAAACCTGACTAATACAGATTTTTTGGCATGTTGGCTATTATCCCCCCAAAGCATGCACAGCAAAGGATTAAAAGCAGTCATCTGGGGAGTAAAATTGGGGCTAGAGGGAAGGGGGACTCATCACTGTTTTACTCTACGTACCTGTGTGTCATCTGTCTGTTACAGAAGCACAGCTTACCTTTATCATTTAAAATAGAGGAAGGGGAGGGATGGTCAGGGACAGTGAGAGGAAGGGATGAGAGGACAGAGCAGGATAAGCAAAGGAAAGCCGGTCCAGCCTCCACAACCATATCCTTGCCCTCTCTTCCCTCCTGTTTTCTGTAAGCGCCGATGAGCAAATACCAGCGAAAGGGCTTCTAGAGGGAGAGGTGAAATGGGGCTGCTCCCCCGGGGATGCAGCAAAAACACAAATTACTCCTGGAGGCTGACTCAATCTCGACTCCTCGGGCTCCCTGGATGCCAGCAACTCACTGCTCTGAAGTCAGAATTAAATGAGTTGGGCAGCATGATATTACTTGTGATGTTTGGGGGCTGGGGAGGGCAAATTATTCCCCACTATTTTACTTTATCCTTTCCTCATTCATCTAAGAGTCTGGAATGAAGAAGAGGAATTTTCTTTTCTGATTTGGGGGCAGGATCAGGGGAAGCAGCAGCTTTTCGTTATCAAAGCTGGGGTCATTAAATATTCATCCGGATGCCTGTCACCGTTCCAGGAGGATGATCGGATTTAAGGTTCGAATCTCACTGATCTATTATTCTATTTGGAGCCGCAGGTGGAACTCTTTCATGCAGCTGCAAATTAGAAAACCGCGCCATTCTTTGAAGAGAACTTTAAGTAAGCAAATGCAACTTTTTCTTCACCCCGACAGGTGCTCTCCTATGCTGGATCTCATTGAAGAAAGGCAAAAGAAGAACAGGGGAAAACCTGGAATGAAGCCTGCACCCATTTGCCCTTACGGATCAGCTCAGAGGGGAAAAGACTCCAAGGAACTGGGGAGAAGGGAAGACAAGGAGGCAGCAGCAGTTGGGGTCAGGAAGCAGGGAAAGAAAGAATCCACACTCACAGAGGCCCTCCCTGGTGCCCAGCACTTCACTGAAACCATCCCATAGCATCTCTACAATGATCTTTCAAGCAGGAGTTATGCTCCAAAAGTTAAGTCGTGTGTTCAGGGTCACACAGCTAGCAGGGACTTGAAGCCAGTTGGTCTGACCGCCAACCCCAAATCGGGAACAGCTGTCTGTTAACTCACACAGGTGTCCACAGCCAATGGTTACCTCTATACCACTGCTTCTCAACCAGGGACAGAGCTGTCCGCCAGGGGACATTAGGTAATGGCAGGAGATGTCTTTGGTTGTCACAACTTGGCGGGAGGCGGGGTCCTAACTGGAGGCCAGGGAAGCTATTAACCTCCCTCCAATGTACAGGAAAGCCCCTTAATTACCTTGCCCCAAATGTCCACAGTGTCAAGGCTGAGAAGGTCTGAACTATGTGGAGGCCATGAGCAATCGCTCCCACAGCCCCCTGGCTTTCACCCTGGGAACCTAGAAATTCTACCCGGTGCTCCTATATTTTTGCCCAATGCCTGGGACAAAACTCATCTGGTAGTGAGCAGGTATGTGGGGAATTCTTGCCTCTCTGCGTTGCCCCTGGATACATAAATTCTCATCTAAATTCATGCTCACGCTCACAATTTCACGGTGGCGAGAGAAGCACAACTTTCTCATTAAGGGGTGCAGTCAAAGTTTCTCTCTACCGAGAGCAGTAAGAAGAGTCTGGGCTCCCTTGAAATGAAGCGAGGCTGTAATTAACGTTAATGAAACCCCTAAGACAGTCCACATGCCTTGGAGCACGGGGTGACGGCAGCAGGGTCTATGAGCTACAGGCCACCCCGTCCTACCCTTACCCCCTCAAGCAAATGAAACACCACATTCAGGAGGAAACTCTGATCCAGACAGAGAAGTCAATTTCCCATTTCACCTGCCTTGGAACGTGCGCTGTCCATGGAAGGATGAACAGAGAGTTCAGAGAAGGATGAGGGAGGGGATGCAAAGGAGAAAATCCACCTCCTTGAGGGTAAACTAAGCCTAGTCACTGAGGCAGGCAAGGGACAGCCTCCTCTCATTTAATCACAACAACTGTTCAAAGTCAGTATTATTGTTGACCCCATTTTATAACTCAGGGATCGTCAAACTTTTTTTCCGTAAAGAGCAAGATAGTAAATATTTCAGGCTTTGTAGTCTGTAGGATCTCTGTTCCAACTATTCAACTCTGCCTTTTTGGCAGAAAAGCAGCTGTAGACAATACATACGGCATGCACTCTTCTGTCCATCCAGCTGTCCATCCATTCATTTATTTATCCAGCTATCCATCTATTCATTAATTTATCCAACCATCCAACAAACCATCCATCCATCCATTCATTTATCCATGTGTCCATCCATCTATCCATACAATGAACATTCACTGACAACCTATCGTATGTCAGAACCTCTGGATATCAAGACAAATGAGTTTCTTCCAACTCCTTCTCCAGGTAGCTCTGGGCACACAGGTTGTCAGAAAGCTCCTGGAACATGTGAGTGCTTTCCTTGCACAGGACCTTTGAATATTGTTCAGGGCCTCTATTCTCTTCCCCCTACAACACCTTCCACCATCCCCACACAACCAGCTCTTTGCCTGGCCACTGCTGTGATCCTTCTGATCTTAGCTTCTGATACAGACAGGCCTTCCTGACAGCCCTGTCATTCTCCATCTCAGCACCGTGTGTGTTTCTCTCATAGCACTGGGTATACTTTAAATGATTTTATTTATTTCATTTTAAATCAGCTTTGTGTCAACCTCCCTTATTAGCACATTGATTCCACAGAGGTGGGGATCAAGTCTTTCTCATTTGCCATTATATTCTCAGCATCTGGCACATAACAGATACTCAACAGATAGGTATTGAACTGAATTGGTAAGTTGATAAACCCAGAAAAGTTGATGCCAAAGTATGACCTCCACCCATTATAGCAAGTACAGCTTAGACTGTGCCATCCAGTATGGTGACCACTGGTCACATGCGGCTAGTGAGCAACTAAAATATGGGGAGTCTGAGTTGAGATGAGCTATAAGTATATGACACACACCAGATTTAGGAGACTTCATATGGAAAAAAGTAATAATGTAAAATATCTCAAGTTTTTAAACTGACTATATTAGTTCAGTTCAGTTCAGTCACTCAGTCGTGTCCGACTCTTTGCGACTCCATGAACCGCAGCACGCCAGGCCTCCGTGTCCATCACCAACTCCCGGAGTTCACCCAAACCCATGTCCATTGAGTCAGTGATGCCATCCAACCTCAGGATGCCATCTCATCTTCTGTCATTCCCTTTTCCTCCTGCCCTCAATCTTTCCCAGCATCAGGGTCTTTTCCAATCAGTCAGTTCTTCGCATCAGGTGGCCAAAGTATTGGAGTTTCAGCTTCAACATCAGTCCTTCCAATGAACACCCAGGACTGATCTCCTTCAGAATGGACTGGTTGGACCTCCTTGCAGTCCAAGGGACTATCAAGAGTCTTCTCCAACACCACAGTTCAAAAGCATCAATTCTTCTGCGCTCAGCTTTCTTTATGGTGAAATGGTATTTGAGATTTACAGGGCAAAATGAAATAGATTATTTAAATCAATTTCATCTGTTCACTGGGTAATTTTTTTACCTTTTTTTAAATGTGGCTACTAAAGTTTTAAAAATTACATATGGGATCTGCATTATATGTCTATTAAGTAGCACTGGTTTAGACCTCCCCGATTCTATTCCCAGACTTCCTAATAATTAGCTCTCTGATGTTGGTTCAGTCAATTAACCTCAACAGGTCTTGGTTTCTTTACGCAACAAATGAATATTTCTGACCTGCCAAACACATGGGTTGTGGTGTAGCTCAAATGAGATAATGGATACGAAAGTGCCTGGAAAAAAATCTATATAGATGTAAGCTCTTCTGTAATGAGATTTTCTGACTCTGTTTCTAAATCCCCAAGGCGTTTTTTCCCCTGCCTCCCTGGCTCCTGACTATGACCTAAGTTGCTCCATCCTTTCCAAATTCTGATTTTCATGGTCTGACTTCTGGAATCAATACTGGTTCTTTCTCCCAAGTGACACATCCCTCCTGCCCTGGGGACAGAATTCCAGAAGCTGAAGAGTTTGGCGAGACAAGTCCACTGTCACACTTCTCAAGTTCGTCAACGTCAGTGTGTTAGCACATTCCCACGCCACTCAGGGTGCTCTTTCAAGTAACAGTGATGTCAAGGGAAACTTAATTATTCGGACAGCTTCCTCTTGTAGTACAACTGCCCATTGACAACTGTACCCTTGAGAGAGCTCTATATTAATTAGGCTGACCCAGGGCTGAGGTTTCAATTATTTTTAAAATGTAGAAACCTTGTAGGTTTAGTCTGCCTATCATCCACTTCCTCTGGTTCCCACAAATGGATAATCATTACTCTATTAAGGACCCATTCTTTCCCTGGTCTTCACCCACATAGTCAGTGTAGGGCAGACAGGTGTATGTATGCCTGTCTTGATCAGTTTATTCCATCCCCCTGGACACAGTGATGGTTTTGAGGAAGGGTACAAGACTGAAGTTGATCTAGAGGAACTTTCAAGAAAGAAGAGTTGACTTTGCCACTGGATGGTAAGTCTGCAACTACTTGAGACATGGAGTTGAGGGAAGCAGGCCACCATGAGAAAGCTAGACGAGACTATCATGGAGAAAGGGTCAAGACAGACAGTCTCTTCCACCCTGTTTAGTCACCTAGACACCACTATACCTGCAGCCAGTGAGCTCTGAATTCCTCTGAACTTTGCAGTCCCAAAAGCCAACAAGTGCATTTTGTGGGAGAAGTCAGTTTAACTTGAGATGTAATCACTTGCAACCAAAAGAAACCTTTCTAAAACAAAAAGAGATCAAATACAGTGCATTTAAAAGAATTTTACTTTTATAACTTTCAATTAATGCAGCAACTCCATCTGGGTTTAACAGAGTATTGTCCATAGGTGCCACTAAGAATCCTTTATAACTAGATCATGAATTAACCACAAACAGCCTCTTCTAAAGTCACTGAGAATGCACGGAAGTTCATGAAAGGGTCGCTTTCACTGGGATCATTTTACTGAAACTCAGCTGTTCACTGTCCATGGAAGGAAAGGTACTGCTCTTCAGAAATAAACTTCAGACAAGTCACTCCACTTGGAATAATTCAGAATTGGATTACTGGGGTTTTAAATTAATGTGGGCTTCAGGGTTTTAGTCGTGTTACTTGAGAAAAACCTTCTGCCACCAGGAACACCACCAAGAAACCTCCACTTTTACCCTGAAATCCTGGCCTGCTGGTCACCTTCCTGGCCACCTCACAAGGTTAGTGAGTAGATGGCTCATGGGGAGATGGGGAAACTGAGGGTCACATGTGCCATGCCCAGTCAGAAATAAATGTGTGGACTTCGGAAGTCCAGCTCTGCCCTCCAAGCCAGACTCCATGACATGAAGATTAATAAGGTGACAATTGTCAAGAACCTGGGAGGGGTTAAAACAATCACCCAACACCAAGACTATTTTTCAGCTTCTTCTGCATGGGCTTCAAGACATATGCCAACAGCAGACCTGGCAAAGTATGGCCTTTCAGCTGGTTTTCCGTGTGTCCCTTCTGCCATATATAACTTGAACATGGAGACACTGACAAGGTCCAGTTGATGTCATAGAGTCACCATCTCCCTGACAAAGATGACTTCCAACCTTTATTATTATTTTGGTTTTTTCCGGCTGCATTGCAAGGCTTGTGGGATCTTAGTTCCCCATTAAGGATTGAATCTGGGCCTCAGCAGCGAAAGCTCGGAGTCCTAACCACTGGACTGCCAGGGAAGTCCCAAGAGGACTTTCAATCTTTCAACAAACCACCCTGCAGTGGACCCAGCAGGCTTTCTAGTTTGGTGGATTTCAAGAAAAACATTTGTTAAATGAAGGCATAAGACTTTAAATTTAGTAAGCAACGGGGTGACCTATACAGTACCATTTGGACAGCAGACAAATTTTATCTGGCTCAATACGAGGCTTAAGTTTGGAGTTGCTGGCAACATTTTATTAACAGAGAAATTTCACATGAAAAAAATGCCATACTTCTGGCTTCACTTGATAAATTGAAGCAATGCACAGCCTGCATTCTCCACAGCAACAGTCAGCTGGAGATGGGGAGTGCAGATGGGGGCACGGGCTCTCTGGCTGGCCCCACTCCCCACCCTGCCCTATTGTGCTCCTTGAGTCTGAAGCAGAATGTGAGTTGCCATTTGTCATCTTACACCAGGCCTTTTCTGTCTGTCTGAATTTCCTGCCTGGCCCTATTAAATACTGGAGTTCACAAGCTCTGCAAAATGCACATGAATTAACTGCATAGTAAACTGTTTTGGTAAAACTCAAGTAAACCAGGAGGTGAAAAAAGATGAGGCTTCTAAGACCCCTTTGGACTCAGAAGATACCAGAACTGTACAAGCTTTGTGTGTGTGTGTGTGTGTGTGTGTGTGTGTTTTGTACAAGCTTTCTGAGACCACTGGCGGGAGGAGGCAGGGAGAAGGGAGGCAGGTGCTTCTCAAACCTTTAGTATATCTTTTCACGTGAAAGAAGCTCTACCCACATCCCACACAGGGTCCCCCTTCACCCACCATCACTCCTTCCGCAGAGAAAGGGAGGTTCAGTAACTCGAAGTTTGGAGGAAGAACTGGGCCAGTGTGTCCCCTGTGCTTCCTCACCCTCCTCCAGATTGCGAGTAGTAAAGTACTCCAGATTGGGAGTATTTTGATCTCCATCTGCATCTTTCTTTACTCACATTTCTCAACTGATACAAAGCTCAGGCAGGGAAGGAGAGAAGGAGAGCTAGCTATTGAGTTTTGCAAAGACCCTGACGATCATCTAGGATGACAGTTATCATCACTTGGAGGGTTTGTTTCCCCCACTTCTGAGAATCTGATGAAAGCTACACACCTGTTCACACCATACTTGTACACATAATGTCCTGGTGCTCACAGCCCCCGAAGCCCATTCATAGACTTCAGATTGTTTTTAATCCCTGATTGGTTTCCATTCCCAAAGAGGAGTTATTCAAAGTGAGATGAGGCAGAGACAAGACTGATGAAAGCCCAGACATCCTGACTGGCAGTCTCCTTGTTTGGCATTCAGATGCAGGTACTCATTCAACACCGCCCAATGCCAGGCACTCACCAGGCACATGGTGCTGAGCTTCACTGTGTGTCCTAATAAAGGACTCAAACACCAGTCCACTTATTACACAAATGAACTTCCAAGCACACACCATGCCAAATGCTATGATGGAGAAGAATAGGCACCATTCTTGACAAGGCAGTCTGATGTATTTGAAGGTTGTGGAGTGAGGAAAGATTCTCAAAGAGAATGACATTGGAGCCTAGATCAGAAATCTAAAGGATAAAGAGAAATTAATTAAAGGGGGAGAAAGGAACACATATGGAGAAGGAAATGGCAACCCACTCCAGTGTTCTTGCCTGGAGAATCCCAGGGATGGGGGAGCCTGGTGGGCTGCCGTCTGTGGGGTCACACAGAGTTGGACACGACTGAAGCGACTTAACAGCAGCAGCAGTAGCAGCAAGGAACACATATAAGAGGCATCCAGACAGCATAGGCAAAATCTCTGGGGTAGGAGGGCTGGGAGAATGGAATGAGATGGAACTGGAAAGGAAAGACAGGTGTGTGCAGTACAGGTGACACACAGACATGTCAGGATAGACCCTTACAGCCCCATTCGGCCACTAGATCCACAATGGGTGTGGGGAGGGGGGCCACCTTAAGCTCTGACAGAGTTAAGAGGTTCATAAATTCAATCCCATGTCCCAATTCTGGGAGAATTTCTCCAAAGAAATCATCCAAATCAAGGAGCTATATATGCCAAGATGCTTGCAGTCGTGCTATCTATAACATCAAAGCTCTGGAAAGAATGGAAATCTCCAACTAAAAGAAGCATCACTAGAGAACCATGGGCATCAACATGATGTGATATTATCTAAAAAGGGAAATTCTAGTTGAAGTAGGAATTTGGGGACATGCATGTGAGAAATGAACAGCTATATAAGAGTGTAGAGAAGAAGTGGGGGGCAAGATATTTCCATACCTGTAGGCATGTCTAGAAGGATATATGGTCAGAATGATTTTATTAATAATGACAGTGTAATAGGATATCAAGGGGGATTTCTCCTACTATCCTGGAATTATGGCTTAGGCCCAAAGTTAAAAATAAAACACATAACTCCACTTTCTAAAGAGAACTGCCCACAAGCTAAAGGTGGGACCAGTCTCCTTCCCACCAGGGTAGCAAAGAGGGGACAGAGTCAGCCCCATACCCCAGTGATCACTGCCACCTCCTCCTCTACAGGGGTTTGGGGTGGTCTTTGCCCTTGTGAGGGTACAGAATTCACAAAGTGTGTGCAATCTGGTTCCCTGGGGTGTCTGCAAGAAAAGGGAAACAGGCATCTCATATCCTGAATAGACAGCTGCTGAAATATTGATGCTACAGCCATGCTCTAATGCCACCATCCAAGCAGAGAAGGGTGGGGGACAGTTCTTGGAAGAGATGAAGGTGAAGGATGTCTAGACCAACAATGTCCAAAAGAACTTTCTGTGCTAATGGAAATGTTCTATACCTGTGCTACACAATATGGCAGCCCCCCCGCCCAAACATGGTTACTGAGTACTTGAAATGTGATTAATGTAACTGAGGAACTGAAAGTTTAATTTTGTTTCAAAGTCTGACTCTTTTGTGACCCCATGGACTGTATCCCGCCAGGCTCCTCTGTCCATGGGATTTTCTAAGCAAAACATACTGGAGTGGGTTGCCATTTCCTACTCCAAGGGATCTTCCCAACCCTGGGATTGAACCCTGGTCTCCTGCATTGGTAGGCAGATTCTTTACCACTGAGCCACTGGGGAAGCCCTTATTTCATTTTCATTACCTTCAATTTAAATAACTGCCAGCTGTGGCTAGTGACTACCATATTGGACAGCACAGGTCGAGGTGTTTCCATGGATGACACAGAAGTAGTGCGCCTGGGGAGGAAATGGGAAAACTTTCTACTTCATCCCAGATGTCTGCCCCCTCAGACAGTGTGAGAAGGGACCCCAGTGCTTCCATGGCTCCAGAAGGAGCCTGAAGGTTAGTGGGTGAGTGGCATCTGTCCATGTCTAGGTGGCTACCAGAGAAGGGGCCAAGGGTGGTGCCCCAGATGGGGCCCACGGGATCCTCTGAGGAGGGTGGTTCTTAGGACGGGAGAGGCTGTCAGTATGAGCACAAAGACAGGTCAGAGAAAACCATGCTCCCCATTTATAATGGAAACCACTCACAGCAGAAGACTAAACCAGAGCATTACCCAGGAAGCCAAGCCTGGTTTTAAGTTTTTCCAACCAAAAGTGAACGAACCTGCCCAAGTTGTCATTAAGGATGGGAAAGGAGACATTCAGTTTATCTCAACTACAGGAAAAACAAACTGCTTCCTTCATGTTCACACTCTGATGAGTTTAGACTTTTCAACAAACCGATTATAACAGTGTCCAAGCATTATGTGCTCATAAAAGTTGTTTAAGCCTCACAATAACCCTACAGTTACCCCATTTTATGAGGAAGAAACTGAGGCTCAGAAAGTTTAAGTGAATCACCCATGATCCCACAGATAAGTGGCAAAGCTGAAATTTGCCCCCAGGTTTTCTTGCTCCAAAATTTTTTAATTTTTTTAAGTCATCTTTTGGGCAATATGATAATTGTGTTTTTTTTTTAAGCTGAAAAAAAGCATTCATGTAAAACTGATGAAATCCAAATAAGATCCACACTTGTGTGAGCAGTCTTGTACCAATGTCAATGTCCTGGTTTTGACAACATACTGTGGTTAGTAAGACACCATCCATGCAGGGGGAAGCTGGGGCAAGAAACTTCTGCACTACAACTTCTTGGGAGTCCTAGATCATTTTTATGTTCTACCTTTTTTTTTTTCATTTTGGCCTCACCACCTGGCTTATGGAATCTTAACTCCCAGACCAGGCCCACAGCAGTGAAAGCACCAAGTCTTAACCATTGGACCACCAAGGAATTCTCAAAGGGAGTCCTAAACCATTTTATAATAAAAAGTTCTTTTAAGCTGAGTCTTTTGGAAGTTGTGCAAAATGTTTATTGTATGTTTTTTACATTGAAGTATTAGTCTATGATTTAAGAAAGAAAATCATTTAAAGATAATGGAAATCCTAAATTTTTCAGGTAAGTATTCCAGATTCAAGCTGTCTTTAAAGCCTGCTCTTACTGTTTATTTCAATGTACACTAAAATGGGGTTTCCCTGGTGGCTCAAATGGTTAAGAATCTGCCTGCAGTGTGAGAGACCCGAGTTTAATCCCTGGGTAGGGAAGCTCCCTGGAGAAGGGAATGGCTACCCACTCCAGGATTCTTGCCTGGACAAGTCCATGGACAGAGTAGTCTGGTGGGCTACAGTCCATGGGGTCATAAAGAGTCGGACATGACTGAGCAACTAACATTCACTTTTTACTCTTTAAAACATAATATGTTTGGGGGACAGGACTTACTGTAAATCTTTTAAACCAGGGGTCCCTAACCTCCAGGATCTAATGCCTGATGATCTGAGGTGGAGCTTATGTAACAATAACACAAATAAAGTGGCAAAATAAATGCAATGTTCTTGAATCATCCCAAAACTAATGCCCGTTCCTGGTCTGTAGAAAAATTGTCTTCCACAAAACTGGTTCCTCATGCCAAGAAGGTTGGGGACCGCTGTGGTATACCTGGAAATAAGCAGCAATGCCTCTCAGATACTGAGGAAATCAGGGCAGGTTCTAAAGATCATTTCCATATAAAAGCACCAGACTTTCCCAGATATGATGGGCACTATAATCTTTCCCTTTAGTCCTGCAGAGTCATGGGACTTAGGTGGCTTTGCTGCTGGTAGCTACACAACAAGCATCGACTCTCTGGATCATTAGCAAAAGATAGCCTTGACCCCCTCCTCCCTCTGTGCATTTCTGAGCTGCTGGATACTCCATGAGCCACGTCAAACAGGCAGGGGGTCTGCAATGCCAGGGCATAACCAGTGGCATCAGCCCAGATGCACAGGAACATGCCAAGAATAAACAGAATCAACGGAGACAAGAAACATTTTTGATCCCTTATAGGGATGGCTGTTTGTGAGTTTTCAGTCCTGGCTTGATGAGTCATTCATTAGGAGAGACATGACCTTTTTCTGTTGATTCCAGGAAGACTGGTGGAGGAGGGCAAGGATTTCAAGAAGTCAACAGAATCAAAAGACAAGGGGAAGAATAAGTTGTGGCCAATCTGCTTAAGCAGGACATTCTTGGGGTGAGTGAGAACTCAGGGGATGTGTAAAAAATAAGGAAACTGATTAACAAGAACAAGGATGCTGGGTGCAGTCAGGTACTGCTTTTCACTCCTGGCTAAGTCAATTTTCTCACTCACACAGACACACAGGAGAGAGAGATGAAAAGGGAGAGAGGCAGGCAAAGAGGCATGAAAATGGAAGAAATAAATAGTTTTTTTCCTCCCAATTGCCTTCATCCCAAGCCCAGTGAAAGAGGGGAAATTTAGGGAGGGGAAAAAAACACAAGAGATGGATGAGCAGAGCAGGGCCAAGGAGACTACAGTAATCAAGACAGTGTAAGACTGGCATAAGCATAGAACAGAAAAAGAGGCTTGAAATAGACTCACATATACTTGGCCCATTTATTTGCAACAAAGTTACCAGGTAATTCAACGGGGAATAGGGGTCTTTACAGCAAAATAGCTGGAACAACTGGATACTCACACCTTAACCCTTACCTCACACCATGTGCAAAAATTAATGTAAGATGGATAATAAATCTAGATTATAAAAGCTGAAACTGTAAACTTCTAAAAGAAAACAGGAGAATATCTTAGCGACTTTGGGATTTGCAAAGATTTCTCAGGATATAGAAAGCACTAAGCATTAAACAAAAACTGTGATACATTGACTCCTTTAAAATGGAAAACTTCAGCTGTTTGAAAGACAACTAATTGTATGAAAGTGATAAGGGAGGTTACAGATTGAGAGACAGTAGCCATAAAGCATAACGTGGTAAAGGGTCTACAATACAGTAGTAAGAAGATAAACAATTAAAAAATAGGCAAAAGACTTGAACAGATAATTCACATAAAGAGAGATTAAATGACAAGGAAAGGTTTAACATCTTGAGTCATGTGTGCTGTCCTCAGTCGTGTCCGACTCTTTGTGACTCCATGGACTGCAGCCCGCCAGGCTCCTCTGTCCATGGAATTTTCCACACAAAATTACTGGAGTGGGTTGCCATTTCCTATTCCAGGGGATCTTCCCGACCCAGGGACCAAATTTACCGCTCCTGTGTCTCCTGGATTGGTAGGTGGACTCTTTACCACTGAGCCACTTGCTTCTGCTGCTGCTGCTGCTGCTGCTAAGTCGCTTCAGTCGTGGCCGACTCTGTGCGACCCCCATAGACAGCAGCCCACCAGGTTCCGCCATCCCTGGGATTCTCCAGGCAAGAGTACTGGAGTGGGTTGCCATTGCCTTCTCCGATGAGCCACTTGGTAAGCCCCAAAAAGTGTTAGTTGCTCAGTTGTGTCTGACTCTTTGCTATCCCATAGTCCACTAGGCTCCTCTGTCCATGGGATTCTCCAGGCAAGAATGCTGGAATGGGTTGCCATTCCCTGCTCCAGGGGATCTTGCCATCCCAGGGATTGAACTCTGGTCTCCTGCATTGCAGGCAGATTCTTTACCTTCTGTGCCTCCAGGGATGAGGGAAATACAAATCAATTAATTAGTGCAAGTAAAAACATAATAAGATACCACTTCATACTTATTAAAAGGACAAAATCAAAAGCCTGACAATATTAAGTGGTGACAAGGATATAGAACACTTTCTCAGCGTCAGCACTGGTGATATTTTGGGTGTGAAAATTCTTTGCTGAGGAGGGGAGGGTGAAGGTGGGGGCTGCTCCATGCATTACAGGATGTCTATCAGCACCCCTGGTCTTCACCCAGGAGCCAGATGCTAGCAGCACCCTCCCCCCAGGCTGTGACAACACAAAATGTCTCCAGATGTTGCCAAATCTCCTCTGGGAGGCAGAGCTGTCCCACACTGAGAACCACTGATGCAGACTTGCTGACTTTCCCTACACTGCTGGTGAGCTGTAAAATGTATAACCAGTTTGGCAGAGCCTTATATATACATTACAACCTAGGAATTCTACTCATAGGTATTTAACCAAGAGAAATGAAAATATACATTGACAAAAAGAAAAAAAAAAACACACAACTTGTATGGAATGTTCATAGCAGATTTATTTTCAATAGTCCCAAACTGGAAACACCCCAAATGTCAATCTATGTGAGTGTAGGGGGCTGAATTGTACCCTCCAAAGGACATGTTAGGGGCTTCCCTGGTGGTCCAGTGGTTAAGAGTTTGCCTGACAACGGAGGGGATGTGGGTTTGATCCCTGGTCAGGGAACTAAGGTTCCACATTCTGCAGAGCCCGTGCACCACAACTACTGAAGCCTGTGCCCTGTGAGTACTAGACCCGAGTAGCCCTCGCTCACCGCAACTAGAGAAAGCCCAAGCACAGCAATGAAGACCCAGCGCAGCTATAAATAAATAAATGAACCCAATTTGGTGGGGGGGGGGAGGATATGCTGAAGCCCTAACCCCCCAAGGATCTATGATTATGACCTTACTGAGGAATAGGGTATTTGCAGATATAATCAAGTTAAGATAAGGTCATATAGGATTAGAGGGGGCCTGACATCTACTGACTGCTGTCCTTAAAAGAAAAGGAGGGAAGAAGGCCCTGTGTAGACAGAGGTAGAGATTGGAATGATGCAGCCACCAGCCCAGAAATGTTAAGGATTGCTAGGAGCTGGAAGAGGCAAGGACAGATTCTTCTCTAGATCCTTCAGAGGAAGTAAGGCTCAGTCATCACCCTGACCTGGCCTTCTGGCCTCCAGAGCTGTGAGTTAATACATTTCTGGTGTTTTTTTTTTTCCCCTGGTGTTTTAAGCCTCCAGGTTTGTATTGCTTTGTTATAATAGCCCTAGGAAAAAGAATACAGGGAGAAGGGATATACACTGTGGTGTTGTCACACAATGAGGCATTATTAACAGATAATAATAAAGTGATGGGCTTTCCAGGTGGTGCTAGTGGTAAAGAACCCACCTGCCAATGCAAGAGAGGTGAGAGACTCAGGTTCGATCCCTGGGTCGGGAAGATCCCCTGCAGTAGGAAATGGCATCCCACTCCAGTATTGTTGCTTGGAAAATCCCATGGACAGAGCCTGGCAGGCTACAGTCTATGGGGCTGTAAAGAGTCGGACGCAATTGAGTGAGCACACACACAATAAAGTGATACAGAAGAATAAACTACTGATACACACTACAACATAGATTAAGCGCAAAAGCATCACACTGGGTGAAAGAAGCCAGACATGAAAGAGTATATGTTCAATGCAGGATTCTGTTTGCAATGAAGTTTTATAAGATATCTCAGCCTCTTTTAAAGTAATAAAAATCAGAATGGTGGTTGCCTTCAAGGTAGGGAAAACAACTGGAGAATGGGGCACAAGGGGACTTTCCAGAGTGGATGAGAAATATTCTGTACCTTGATTGGGGTGGTGAGCGTATGAGGATATACATTTATTACAACTCACTGAACTTTAAACCTGTATTTTTGATTGTATGTAAATTAATGCTCAGTTTTTAAAACTGGAAGTAAAGAGGCTCAAAAGAAAAGAAAACTGGGAAGCATGGGATGTTCTCACAATGATAAGGGTCAGAGAAGGAAAAGAGAGGAAGAAAGTAAGTGGCTGCATCAGAAAAAGACCAACTGCAAACACGCCAGCCACTGTGTCCCCACCTCCAACAAGTTTTGTCACTCTGTTACACCTGTGCTCGCCACGGGTAAGTAAACTCGAAAATTCCCCCCTGGAGGCCAAGTTTGCAGAGCTGTTCACAGCAAATTGGCCCAGGCAGACATCCCAGCTGCTGTCCATTATAACCTGGAATGGAACATTAACTTCTGAGAGGCCCCTCTGGCTCCCAGAGAGCCCCTAGCCACCTCACACTTCGGGAATATTCTTGAAAACATAAATGGACAATGGAGAAAAACTCAGAACTCAGTGCCTGCTGAGCAACCTGTGAGGTTCGCTGGCATCAAAGCATGAAACGTTCTGAGTGAGGCCAACAACCGTGCTGCCATCACCGCCCAGACAGCAGCGGGCAGTGCTGGGAACTTGGCCTGCGTGGAGCCGCAGACACCTAAGGGCTCAGGTAGGAAGCAGCGTCTGAGGTCAAAGCCTTCCTTGCTGCCTCACCTACAGCCAAGCCACACCAGGGGTCACTACAAACACGGGGAGAGGCCAAAATTCCTAACTTTGGCTCCAGATAGCCCAGAGTTCAAGTGTCCGGACTGCCTCCTCCCTGGGCTCTTTACACCATCATTTCCCAACCTGAGAAATGGGAAGATGCTAAAATGCACACAGACAGGGAACTGGTGCTCAGGAAACACGGGGTTCCTCTTATGAAAGGTTAGCAGCTCTCTAAAGACTGTAAATTCCATGTGAATTACATTCCCTGCTTTAAGAAAAGCTGTCTGCTAGAGACTTCATTTTCTGTGGCCTTAGGATTGGCTGAAATGCTTCTGGGCTCGCCGTTGGGCTTGGCCTCACAGCTGCCCTTTGAGGAGGGTGACACTGCTTTGGCCCCTTCCTGGGATTCCTGGCTGAGTGACAGAGGCCCCCTCTCCTTCAGGCCTAGTGCAAAAGTTCCAGCAAAGGTTCCCCACGAGTTCACAGTCGGGACTGTGCTCACCATGTTGGCTGACAAACGCTGCTTGAATAGAATAGGGTGTCAAGAATATTCAGAATCTGAATTCCAGACAAGGACAACTCCATGAGATTTGTCCAAATGAACAGTAAAGATTGCTTACTCTGGCTTCTGCCAGCTGCTTCCACATTACTCTGCCAGCAGGCGGGAGATGGAAACCATGGGGCAGGTGTCTTTGCCAGGGACATCACCACTCACCTCTCTCCTTGACGTACAGGAGCAAACTGGACAAGGGCCCTTCTTATGCATCTTTGCTCACATTTACTCTGTAATGGGAAGAGTACTAGACTGAGGGTAGGAAGTGGGGGCTTCCAATACTGGGGGTGCTGGGAGAATCATCCATCTACCCATTCATCCAGTCATTCAACAAACACTCATTGAGCCTTTAACTCTGCAGTCAGTGCTGTGTTAAGCAGAGAAGTGAAAGAGATGAATGAGACAGCATCCCTCCTCTCAAAAAAACTCACAGTCCAGGGTCTAGAAAAGAAGAGAGACTTAAACCCTGCTGGAGGAAAAGTGCCAGGTGCAGGCATGGCAATTATAGAGGCGGCCTAGTGTGTGTAAGGTCATGAATTCAGCTTCTGGGCCTGAAACATTACAATCACGACTTCAGCTAAAGACAGGAGTCTGTAAGCATTCTCTGAAAGGGCCAGAGAGCAAATATTTCAGGCTCTGGTCTCAATGACTTAACACTGGCATTGTAGTGTGAATGGATGTGATGGATTCCAATAAAACTTTATTTACATAAATAAGTGGAGGGCCAGATTTGGCTCTTAGGTGGTAGTTTGTCAATATCTGATGGAGAAGATGTCATCCTAGGTGAACTATATAATCTCCTTTCACCTCAGTTTCTTTCAATACTAAAGAGAGATGATAATAATTACCTATTGCATGGGTGGCAGAAGCTGATACTACATGTAAAGCACTTAGCACAGTGCTCACAATATGGTAAGGGTGCAATAAATTATTATTTATTATTTGTTACTCACTGCATTACAGTATGAATACAAAATTATGCTGGCAGAGGCAGAAAGGAGTGGAGGGTCCATCTGGTGTGAGGGAAACCACAGTCAATGTTACCTATTTGAGTCTCTCTAAAATCTACTGCAGATGTTGACTGTAGCCATGAAATTAAAAGACTTGGAAGTGAAGCTATGACAAACCTAGACAGTGTATTAAAAAGCAGAGACATCACTTTGCTGACAAAGATCTGTGTAGTCAAAGCTACGGTTTTTCTAGCAGTCATGTGCAGACATGAGAGTTGAACCATAAAGAAGGCTGAGTGCCAAAGAATTGATGCTTTCTAATTGTGGTGCTGGAGAAGACTTTTAAGAGTCCCTTGGACAGCAAGGAGATCAAACCAGTCAACCCTAAAGGAAATCAACTCTGAATATTCACTGGAAAGACTGCTGCTGAAGCTGAAGTTCCAAAACTCTGCCCACCTGATGTGAAGAGCCAACTCTCTAGGAAAGGCCCTGATGCTGGGGAAGACTGAAGGCAAGAGGTGAAGCAGGCAGCAGAGGAGGAGATGACTAGATAGCATCACCGACTCCATGGACATTTGAACAAACTCTGGGAGACAGTGAAGGACAAAGGAGTCTGGTGTGCTGCAGTCCACGGGGTCACAAAGAGTCAGACACAAGTTAGTGAATGAACGACAATAACATATCTATGTGTCAGAACAAGGACTAACCCACCTAACTACCCTGCAGGGCTCAGTAGTGGTCCAAAAAGCTCTCTGGGGGGCGGGGGGGCGGGGGAAGCTCTCTGAAAACTGGAACTTTCTCAGGTCCACACACACAAACTGTTGATGAAACAAGGGTATAAGAAAATTAATCTGTGCCTTCCCTGTGCAAACACGTTCCTTAGATACTCCCCCTCATTTTCACAGAAGACAAATGTTTTCAGTCTCAGGATCTTGGAAAATGACATCAAAGCTGGTGCCAACCTCGGGTCCCAGGAGATGACATCCTGACAGCTGGGGCTCCCTAGACACAGCACACCCCTATTTGGTGGTTGAAATCCAGGCTGGTGAAGTGATAGCCACACACCTGTGCCTGATCCAGTGGCCAGACACCTAAAGGCCATCTCTTTCTAATGTCAGAGTCACGATCCTGAAACACAACCAGGGTTAGAAGGAAGGATTTGCTGACAGCTTCCTAACAATCATTAAGCACCATTCTAGAACGTTAACCTCGCCTGTTCGCAAAATCCGGGGCCCCAGCTGGACGCCTCAAGAGTTACTAAAATTTGTATTCTTACTCCGTTAATTTGAGTTAGTATTGACAAATACCTCTAGTCTGAGGAAAGCAAGAGCAGGGGGCGGAGAACTCACTGCTGTCCGGGGGAGAGCCCCAGCCACATTCATTCTAAATTACAGTCCCAACAGGGCCCAAAGGGGACTGCAAGCCAGGAGGCACTAGATGAAATGGGCAGCTCTAGAAGTGGGGTCAGGGGCCCCTTCTCTACTATCAGCTGCCAGGAGCAGATGGTACGACCTCCCAAGTTACCAGAGCCATACTCTCCTGTGTCCTGGAAGGGACACCATATACCTGAAAGAATTAATTAATGGAAAACATGAAGAAAAGCGCTCAGAGCAATTGGACCGAGGCCTCGAGGCCAAAATGCCTCTCAGCTAAAATGACTCATGACAGGTCCTGCTCCTCAGCGCCGAGAGTCCTTCCAGAGGCTCCCTACCAATCACCTCGGGAAGACACTCCAAACTCCCCAACAGCTTATCCTTAATCTTCCCTCTCACCCCACACCACACCACACACACCACACCACACACACGCACACACAAACACACATGCTACAGTCTGGTCACACAAATATTTTCAGCTCCCCAGGCAGCCCTCCCTTCCAGGCCTTTGCACCTGCCATTCCGCCTGCACACCTTTCCCCTTCTCTCCTCACCTGGACAACTTCCACTCACTCTGCAGGTCTCACCTTGGGCCAGGAACTGGCACACTACTACAGCCCGAAGGCCAAGTCTGGCCCACCACTTGTTTTTGTAGGGCTTCCCTGATAGCTCAGTTGGTAAAGAATCTGCCTGCAACACAGGAGACCCCAGTTTGATTCCTGGATCAGGAAGATCCTATGGAGAAGGAATAGGCTACCCACTCCAGTTCTGTCGGGCTTCCCTTGTGGCTCAACTGGTAAAGAGTCCTCCTGCGATACAGGAGATGGGTTTGATCCCTGGGCTGGGAAGATCCCCTGGGGAAGGGAAAGGCTACCCACTCCAGTATTCTGGCCTGGAGAGTTCCATGAACTGTACAGTCCATGGGGTCGCAAAGAGTCAGACTGAGCGACTTTCACTTGTTTTCGTAAATAAAGCTTTGTTGGAACACAGCCACACCCACTCATTTGCATACCATCTATGGCTGCTTTCGCTTACAACTGCAGAGTTGAGTGGATGCCAGGGAGCCCACTGGGCTGCAGAGGTTGATGTATTTACTACCTGACCCCTACAGAAAGCTTTCCCACTGCTGCCTTAGACAACGGTTCCTCCACAAAGCTGTCCCTGACTTCCTCAAATGTTCTGGGTTATCCTCACTTGGGCTCCTTCAGTCCTACCCTTACTTCCCTTACTCCAGATCCTTCCCCACTGAGTTATAATATAGGTTTTGAGTCTGTATCCTCTAAATCCTGAGTTCCTTGAAAGGAATACTGTTTTCTTTTTGCAACTCTGCTTCCCCAGCTTCTCACACAGATCCTACACATCCTAAGTGCTGGAAAAATACATTTTTTCTGAATGAAAGAATCAGTAAATGAGTGAGTGAGTGATGCAGGGCTGGAGAGCCCAATAATACCATTAAATAGGGTACAACTGATTCAGGCTCTTGGCAACTTGGTCAGGACACTTCCCAGCAGCATTATTCTCCTGGGATAAACAGAGAAAAGAGGGAAGGCTCAAATATTAGCCCATCCAATGAACAAAGAAGCCCTAAAATATGTCCTGGGGAATGGCTTCAGGACAAACACAAGGAAAGAAGAGAAGAAAAGGTCACTACCAGTTGGGGATGGACTGTTCCAAGGCGGGACCCATACTTTAAATCCTACTGTCCCTTCCAAGACAGCCCCCAAGGCTCAGCACACACTACTATTTTAGTCTGCTAACTGACCATTTCTTTCTGCTCAGTTGTAAGCTCCTGGAAAGTGAGGGTCATTTGCTAATCAGGGAATCCCTGTAGGACTTGGTACCAGGTAGGCAAAAACATATGATACATGAATGAATGAACCATAAAACATCAAATCCTTCTATCCGGTATACAGCAGTACAGAATGTCAGACGGGGCCTGATTTTACTCTGCAATGGACCCATGACTGGCCCCTGACCACAGGGGCCACAGGAGGGAACACAGAGTACCTTCCATAAGGACAGTCATGACTGTTTCATGGCTGTTTCACACCTGCATGCTGAGGCCACACACTTGGCTTCCAACAGCTTCTCCATCATGGCTTCCAGTTTTCTGGATGTATTTCTGGGGTCTCAGCTGTACCCAGCCTTGTTCCCGACTTCTGCCTTGGCTCTCAAAGGCCTCACTTATGAGCCTGCCTCATTGTGACCATTCCACCCCACGCTGATATCACTCCTGCATCCCGGCCCCCATTATCTTAAATCAAAGTGCTGGGCAGCTGCCCTCTATGACTCAAGTTGCCATCTGGGAGCCAAACAGAGGGGTGAAGTTGGCCCAGGGAGGAACTTTTCTGTCTTCCCATTTATCACAATAAAAGGTTTGTCTCAAATTCTATCAGACAGGCCAGATAGCAAGATAGAGAACAGTGCCTCCTGTTTGTTTTTTCCAGAAATGATACCATTCTCTCGAGTGAATAGATCTGGGGTATTTAATCTGGCAATCAAGTGACATTCCCTCCCAGAAGCCTGGCGCCTGCCAGTGGCAGAGCAAAGAGAGGGAGGCAGAGCAAAGAGAAGCAAAAACTCAACATCATTACCACAAAGAAAGATAAAAAAGACCCATAAATTCTACTCAGTAAATGAGGTCAATCAGGAAACCCTGCAGTTTTCTGTATGCAAGATGGACTTTTATTCCTAGGCATCTCAATCCTGAGTTTAATTCTAATGCTTTCCCTTTAATCCTGGTAATAACAATAACTATTGTTATACATTCAAAAGGATGCATGAATGAATGAAACTCAGTCATCAAGTCCTTCCCTCTGGCATACAGTGGTACAGAGTGTCAGGTGGGGCCTGATTTCACTGTGTGGACACACAGCTCCGATACCAGTGCCGTGCAAAATGTCTCATTCCACTTGCGGCCAAGCAGCTCTGGACTTACATGAACAATGGGCCCACAGGATGACATTTCTGGATGATTTGGGGAGAGTGCATCTATAAGATAATCATGGCACCACAAAAACCACTGCTGTATAACAGTAGGTAAGAAACACTTTTAACAGCTTAAGGGTGACACCCTTTCTCCAGCTTTTTCTTATCTGTCTTTGTTTCATATTTGAAGTCACATGCTCATCAAGAGAAGAACCATTTGTTCTAATCAACAGAACAAAGGGCTTTGGGGAAGGATGGAAATGCACAAACATTAATTAATCGAACATTCCAGCTTCAACTGACTGATAGTGACTTTCCCAAGGTGTTATGTTGAGAAGGATTCTGAAGTCATTAGCAGGGTCCATGAAAAATGCCTGCCCCGGAACTGGAAGGGAATGGCCAGTCTTACACATAGCAGACATGCCAACCCTACCGTTGGTCCTTTGACCATAGCCGAATCAAGTAAAATGGGTATTGAAATTTCTCCCCATTCTCTGTGCCCAGCCAAGTCAATCACACCCCACAAGGTGCCATTAAATGGTAACCTAGTATCACTTATTCACTTGAGCTTTCCTTGGCACTGTTCCCTTCTGCCTGTGGAGAACAAATATTTCTTTCTTCAAAAATGTAAAGTCATCCTTTTGATGGGAATGCAAGTTGGTGCAGCCACTATGGAAAACAGAATGGAGGTGCCTCAAAAAACTAAAAATAGAGTTGCCATATGATCCAGCCATCTCAGCCCTGGGCATACACCCAGACAAAACTATAATTCAAAAAGATACATGCACTCCTATTTTCATAGCAGCACTATCCATAATAGCCAAGACATGGAGACAACCTAAATGTCCACAGACAGATGAACAGTTAAGGAAGATGTGGAAGATGTGGGGTGTGTGTGTGTGTGTGTGTGTGTGTGTGTGTGTGTACTGGAATATTACTCGGCCATAAAAAAAGAAAGAATGCCATTTGCAACAACATAGACGGACCTAGAGATGATCATACTAAGTGAAGTAAGTCAGCCAAAGAAAGACAGCTACCATATGCTATCACTTATGTGTGGAATCTAAAATATGAACTTATCTATGAAAGTTCATCCGTGTGAATAGAAACAGATTCACAGACACAGAGAACAGACATGCGGTTGCCGAGTGGGGAGGGAGGGAGGAGAGGGGTGAATTGGGAGTTTGGGGTTAACAGATGCAAACTGTTATACAGAGGATGGATAAACAACGAGGTCCTGTCGCATAGCACAGGGAACCAGTTTCAATATCCTGTGATAAACCATAATGGAAAAGAGTTTAAAAAAGAATGTATATGTAACTGAGTCACTTTGCGGCACAGCAGAAATTAACACAACATTGCAAATCAACTATCTCAATAAAATAAATTTTTTTACAAAGTAAACTCTACTCGTTCTATAGCACTTTGACACTGACTAGGGAAACCTGCCTCCGTGTTCGTCTCTCTGTCCACCATGCTTATCACCATGGCTGGATCAGGAAAGGGGCCCAGTAAATAATTTGTTGAATTCATGTTGCATTTGAACAAATTCCATCACATTCTCATCCCATCCCAAGAACTTTTAAAATTAATAAGGTGTATGGATACATTTCCACAGTACATTCCAATAAGTTTATTCCAGAGTAGGAGAGTTTCCTCCCCACCAAGAACCATGCTCCACGGCTTAGAGGGAAGCATGAAGATTAACCAACTGGAAAGCCACAGGAACACTGTACTTCTCCCCAGTCTGCAATCCAAAATCTTCTATATTCAGCTCAAAACACAGCTTTCTGCCTCCATGAACCTGTACATGTGTGTCACCCACATTGGATGTGTCTACCCTCTCACTAGTTGCTATGGTAAAGATTTACTAGCAACCTAGATGTCCATCAACAGGGGAATCAATAAATATGTGACTACGGTATATTTGTATACATATTTGTATACACATATTGTATATTTATATAATATACAATACAGCCATTGAAATGTGAATAACATGAAGCTGTGTATATATCAGCATGGAAAGGTCTCAAAAACATCTTGAAGGAAAGCAAGAAACAATGATATGCACATATGTACATACCAGTCACATAAAAATGTTAAGTACACAAAAATAATACACACACACACACAGGAAAGACACGCTCTGGAATGCATTTGTGGCTGCCTCTGAGAAGTGGCAGGAATGAGGCCGAGTTTTCAGAGGGCTCTTCAACTTTATCTGTCAGTTTCTGTTGTTGCTATTGTTGTTATTTGGGGGGCAGTGCAAATAGAACAAAATGTTAAGGCACATCCATTCTGAGTAATGAGAACCTAAGTGTCCATTATATGAGTCATTACATCTTTCTATAAACTTGCTAATTTCTCAAAAAAAAATAGTGGACCCACTCCAGTGTTCTTGCCTTGAGAATCCCAGGGACGGGGGAGCCTGGTGGGCTGCCGTCTATGGGGTCGCACAGGATCGGACACGACTGAGGCAACTTAGCAGCAGCAGCAGCAAGGGGATACCCCCTGAAGACTGTATTGGAGTGAGTTAAGAGTCTGGGCACCAGAAGAGACAGCTTTTGTGCCTTTGTGACAGACATCTGTGTCTGGCAGAGCCTGCCTGCCCGCTGCTGCTAGAAAAAGATCAGAAGGGAGGAGAGTCAAGGGCTTGCATATCATAACAACACAGTGATGACATGAATGGTAAGAGTTAACACTTACTTTGCATGAGGCAAGGTGCTCAGCTCTGTACACACAGTATCTTATACTTGGGGAAAAAATAAAAACCACCTGCCTTCAGATAGAGATTTCACAACTTTCCGTGCCAGAAAATAAGGCAATGCTCAAAGAAAGATGAGAACATGTCTGAAGGATGCAGGAGCCAGTTTGATGGGGCTTCCACTGGGCAAATCTGATACAATTTGAGTAGCAAGATAAATACTGATATTATGTAAAGGATTATAACCTAATGAATAAGCTAAGAATCCATGAGACCCCACTGATATAAATCAAAAAGGAGAAGGAAAACTTTTCCCTTCAAATGTAAAAGAAATGATGGAATTAGAAAAGGACCATTTGGAAACCATCATGATAACAGATTCAGGCAAGAACCATCAATAATGGATGCTAAAATGAGTGGTGAGATTTTGAAGAACAAAAGACTTACATAGTTCCAAAGTATCTCCCCACAAGATGCTTATTTATTTTAATGGGCAAAATAATTTTATTATGGAGCACTCCCTCAGATGCCACTCTCACCAGATGACCATAACTGGCATCACCAGGAATAGGACAAACCAACATGTGTTTCCTGCTGTGATGCACTGAGAATTCCACATGGCTTCTGTGATATTCTTGCTAAACTGTATAACCTGAACCCAAACATAAGGAAACATGAGATAAACCTAAACTGAGAGATGGTCTACAAGATAAAGCATATCTCAGGAACTGTTTCAATTAAAGAAATCTAAGGGGTCATGATAACTGGATTCAATGCCTGATTTGGAATTTTTTCTTTTGCTATTAAGAGCATTATGAAGACAACTGAAATTTGGATAAAGTCTGAGATTAGATGAAAGTACTTCATCAGTGTTAATTTTCTGATTTGGGGAATTATATAGTAATTATTTAAGAGAATGCTCTTGATTTTAGGAAATACATACTGAGGAAGGTAGGACCAAGGGGTATTTGTCTGCCACTTATTCTGAAATGGTTCAGAAAGAAATATGGATGGATAGATGGATGGACGGACAGGCAGATGGATAAATGGGTATATCAAGGGAGAAAGCAAATGTGATAAAATATTAATGTTTGGGATCTGGGTGAAGAGAATTAGGAAGGAATTCTTTGTTGTATTCTTTCAAATTTTCTACAAGCCTGAAATAATTTCAAAAACATTTTTTAAACAGATTTTAAGGGACCTTTAAAGAGACTTTTCCCTCCCAAGTATTTGAAAACACAACCAACCCTGTCAGTCTTTAAAATCTAGACAGGAGTAGAAGAATGCTCATCAGTGAGTCCCTCTCCACTGAACCAAAGCCATCCACCCCTTGTAAGAATAGTTACATCATGAGGAAACCCACATACCAGATAACTGAGCCAAAATCTGTGATCAGAATGCAGTTGATAAATATCCTACTTCACTTATACAAAGTGTGGCTAATATGGGAGTGTGTGCCTGGGGCCATGACATTTACTCAGTCACCTCTGTGAGCTCTTGCAGGGAACTAGACCCCTCCCCTCTAGGAGAATCTGAACCTCCAGCCTCTCCAGGTCAAGGTCAAGGACTTGTCTCTCCCACACAATGCAATTAGCCAATCACCATGTGTCCCCCATAAACACATAGAAATCCTAATAACAAAGTCTTCCGTACACCGCTCAGGCTCCTGGCAGAACGCCTCATCACCACCAGCCTCTGCTGAAGAAGCTGAGCAAGCAGGACACCTCATCTTCACTGAGGATTGGAGTCTCCCTCCAGCTCTGTCACTTGCTGTGGAAGAATCTGTTTTTGGATCACAGGCCACGATGAACTTCTCAGAGGGGTAAAGGGCAGACCAGAGATGAGAACTGGATTACAAATGGCAAGGAGGACAAAAGGAGCACAGGGCTCCTCCCTTGCCTCCAGGCTGACTACAATGCTAGTCTATACACACAGGGAAGTGCGTGGGTATATTCTGCGAGTGCGTGCCCTACAATATGCCCATAGCACTGAATCTGCATCAGTAACTCTGTACTCTAAATACTATAACTGCTCCTATTTTGCAAAAGAGAAAATGAATGCTCAGACGAGTTATCTTTCCAGGGAAATCTGGCCAGGAGGTCGCCTGACTGGGATGTGAACACACGCCTGTTTGGCTCTACTGCCTGCATGCTTAGCCTTGAGGCTTCCTACTTTTCTGTCACTGATGGACAAGCTGGCTCTAAAATGGCAAGGATTTCAGAAGCATGGTAGAGCCCTTTTAATTCGGGGGGACTCAGGGGAGCAGAAGTTTCTCTACTGCCTGGATGCTTTCAACCTGGACACTAGGTTACAAATCAAGATGCTCTTGGGAAGTGCCAAGAGCATCGCTTGAACTCTCTGGCCCCCTCACTTTATTACCAAACATCCCCTTCTGTAGGTGCTGACTGTCCCAAGCCAGCAAGCACGCCCCATGCTCCCTAGTGCATATGATTCCCATAATCTTTGGTTTCTACACCATCTTCTCGGTGCAAACCACATCCAGCATGGCACAGTAACAAGAGCTCTGGTGTCAGGCTGGGTTCCCATCCTGCCTCTGCTGCATACAAAGCTGCACGACACTGGTCAGCCTCCCTGAACCTCAGTTTTCTAATCTGTAAAATGGGGATAAAGACGACGACCTCTCCCGTTTACAGTGAGAAGTAACTACCCTTCCACATGTGGAGTGTCGGGCTTCCCTGGTGGCTTAGACAGTAAAGAATCTGCCTGCAATTCAAGAGACTTGGGTTCAATCCCTGGGTCAGGAAGATTCCCTGGAGAAGAGAATGGCCACCCACTCCAATATTCTTGCTGGAGAATGCCATGGACAGAGGAGCCTGTTGGGCTATAGTCCACGGGGTAGCAAAGAGCTGAACACAACTGAACAACTAAGTGCGTGAGTACACACACACACACACACACACACACACACACACACACACGGAGTGTCAGGTCCTCCATATACATATTCAGTAACTGTCAGTTCTCTACCTCCTTGAATTTACAGTGATGCTTTTCCCATGCATCCATGCAATTTGAGTACCAGGACCTACCCCACCTGTAAACTAGGGTACAGACGGTGGGCTGGTAGACTCATAAGACTGTATCAGTCACATTATATGTCCCACAACATGGGAGGAAAGGAAAGCAGTGCCCCAGTTAAAGCCTGATAGGAACTTTGTGGTTCCAGCCTAGAGCTTGGCTTATGGAAAGCCCAAGATCTAACAGAAGTTTTCTAAGTCAGCCCGCAAGAAGGGAAGGAGCAGAGGAAAGCCCTGGCAATGCGGCCACTCACAGCCGCCCTGTGCGGAAGCACCTGGAGCCCAGGGCTAGGGGTGACAAAGTAGTTAAGTTTTGTCTCTACTTCCAAATCTATTTCTGTGTTTGAGCTGCCTTACATTATTAAGATTAGGCCTTAACGATATGCTGGTCGTCTCAAACTAGAACTGAAGCGCCTTAAAAGCAGCAGGGATCCTATGAGATCCTCTTTTCTATGCCTCACAGTATTATTAATGGATTATTCCCCTGCAGGAAACCTACAAATAACCAAGGTTATTATCATGGATTCTGGTTTTTTTTTTTAAATAGTGACTATGAGGAACACTTATTTAGCCCCTGCTGTGGGTCAGGCACTGTTCTAAGCACTTGACATATATTAATTCTTTCAACAATGCCATGAACTAGGAACCATAGGAGAAGGCAATGGCACCCCGCTCCAGTACTCTTGCCTGGAAAATCCCATGGATGGAGGAGCCTGGTCGGCTGCAGTCCATGGGGTCACTAGGAGACGGACACGACTGTAACTTTCAAGTAGACAACCTGAGCGACTTCACTTTCAATTTTCACTTTCATGCATTGGAGAAGGAAATGGCAAGCCACTCCAGTGTTCTTGCCTGGAGAATCCCAGGGACGGGGGAGCCTGGTGGGCTGCCGTCTCTGGGGTCACACAGAGTCGGACACGACTGAAGCGACTTAGCAGCAGCAGCAGGAACCATATGAATCTCATTATATAGATGAAAACATCAAGGCTGACAGAGGGTAATCCACTTGCCCAGGGTCACACAGCCAACAAGTGGTAAAGTCAGAACGCTAACCAGGTCCCTTGACTCCAGGGCCCATGGCCCCTACTCACCCCATCCCCCAATGGCACCGTGGACTTTGGGTTAGAAGGAACCCCAATTCTGTACTTAACTAGTCTGAATGGGTTTGGAGGCAGCACATTCTCTTAAAGCCAATTTCCTTGCCTGTAAAGCGGAATGTTTGAGGATTAAATAAAATACACCACATAAAGTGCCAGCAAACAGTAAGCTATACAATATACAATATGTGACAGCTATAATTTGCATTATTATAACAGTCATCCAATCTTTTAAGTAGAAATGTGTCCACACAGCTCTGTGTAGAGCTTAATGTGATTATATAAATGATTACCTTTATTCCTGTTTTAGTTCTGTTTCTCCCAAAATCAGACCCTGAGGGAGGTTCTGGAATACAAGTAGGATACTTGGGAAGTGGCCCCTGGAAACAGGATGAAGCGGAGAGGTGAGGCAGAGATGGAAGGAAGCTTACAGAAAATGTGTTATGATGGGTCTGTACCACCACGGGCAACTGGGGCATGGCCCCTCCGAGAACCCTCCAAGAGAACACATCAGAATGGCCTCACTGAGGACAAATTTATACACAAACTCTCAACCCTGTTGATTGAAGCTTGCTCCTGGGGCCGTGGGCTGCCCTGCACTCAAGCAAGACATGCCCACCGGCCCCAAAAGGCCCCCAGACAGAGACTCCATGTGAGAGGTATGCACAGGGTCTGCCCACCAAAGCTGCAGGTAACATCCAACCCGGGGGGGATGGGCAGGGCCTCACCTGCCCTGAGATAGCATACATATCTTCCTTTCACTGGAAGCAGTAGCTCCTATGAGACTTGCTAGTCACAAGCTAGTCAGAGCAACACTGGGGCTGTCCCATGCACTCATGCTAAGTCGCTTCAGTTGTGTTCAATTCTGGGCAAGCCTATGGACTATAGCTCACCAGGCTCCTCTGTCCATGGGGATTTCTCCAGGAAAGAATACTGGAGTGGGTTGCCATGTCCTCCTCCAGGGAATCTTCCCAGCCCAGGGACTGAACCCACGTCTCCTGCAGTGGCAGGTGGGTTCTTTACCACTAGTTGCCACCTGGGAAGCCCTGGGGCTGCCCCAGGCTCCTTCTAAAACTGGGAGCTACCTCAGGTGGAGTTGTTATGAGAGATCTGAGGAAACTCTCAACTTCTTAAAAAGAAATAACAAGAGACAGAGGCAGAGCTGGGGAAGCAGAATGACTCTACATAGAACAAATTTCACCTATAATAAATTCAGTTATTCCTTGCACAAGGCACCTCAAACAAAATACCTGCTCCCCAACCCACAGCACGCTTCACCACAAGATGTCATAATACAATCAGCACATTTGTCTAGCTGAGTTTTCACTGTGGAACTTCTAAGTTGCTATGTCAATAGGAGTGTAGCAATGATAATTCATTGTGGTGTGTTTAAAAGCCTCTGGAGCAAACAGAGAGAGACAGTCTTATTAATATCTGGAAAGCTAAACTTATTCTAAATGACTTTCACTGGAGTTATCACAGGACTGAAAGGTTCAGCAGCTTGAGGGAAAGGAAAGGTATCCATGAGAGTAAGAGCCTACTCTTGTTCCAGCCCTAGGGAAGAGGGCCTGGCATCTAGACCAGAGGACATGGGTCAAGGGTGAATGGGGAGTCTCAGCTGTGAATATAACTTTCTTATGTAAAGTAATGATAATATTTAACCAAAAAAAACTAATAAGCATATATTTTATGGCAAATAATTATAATAATGTTATATATAATGTATCAGTTAAGTTCAGTCCAGTCGCTCAGTCATGTCCGACTCTTTGCAACCTCATGAACCACAGCACTCCAGGCCTCCCTGTCCATTGCCAACTCCCGGAGTTTACCCAAACTCATGTCCATTAAGTCAGTGATGCCAGCCAACCATCTCATCCTCTGTCATCCCCTTCTCCTCCTGCCCTCAATCTTTCCCAGCATCAGGGTCTTTTCAAATGAGTCAGCTCTTCGCATCAGGTGGCCAAAGTATTGGAGTTTCAGCTTCAATATCAGTCCTTCCAATGAACACTCAGGACTGATCTCCTTTAGGATGGACTGGTTGGATCTCCTTGCAGTCCAAGGGACTCTCAAAAGTCTTCTCCAACACCACAGTTCAAAAGCATCAATTCTTCACTGCTCAGCTTTCTTTATAGTCCAACTCTCACATCCATACATGACTACTGGAAAAACCATAGCCTTGACTAGATGGACCTTTGTTGACAAAGTAATGTCTCTGCTTTTTAATATGCTGTCTAGGTTGGTCATAACTTTCCTTTCAAGGAGTAAGCGTCTTTTAATTTCACAGCTGCAATCACCATCTGCAGTGATTTTGGAGCCCAAAAAAATAAAGTCAGCCACTGTTTCCACTGTTTCCCCATCTATTTGCCATGAAGCAATGGGACAGTATATAATGTATACATGTTATATATTATTATATGAATTATAAAAGACCTTGCTAAAGACCTCACTGATTCAAAATAAGAAATTCACTGCGAATCAGAGGCATTTAAAAATGACAGGATTTTTCAAGAGAAGCTGTAGGTGAAGGGTGAACTCAACCTTTTCATCTTCTGCAGGTGGGAATGTGACCTTGGGTTGACTTTCTGGCCCTAATCCTTTGAATCTCAAGGGGAATGCTGACTCTGTCGGTAGACCCCACTGCTAGTGGCAGAACCGGCCTGTGATGGGTGAACTGCATACAGACTGGGAGTTTTTGGTATGAACCTGAAACACCTGATGAGGAGTCCACAGCCTTCGGGGATCCTGGAGCAGCGTGACTGTTCTACTGGGCACGTCCCCTGTGGAGACCCCAGCACCTATACTGATGGAGTGTTCACCCGAGTTCTTGTGCCCTAAGCCAGGATGGCTCCCACACCTGCTTAAAGTGTGTCTCACCACCTTGCACTTGAACCGCCACTTGGAGATGAAGGCAAGGAAGAACAGCCCCCAGGGATCCACCAAAGAGATGCCTGATGCTGCCTGGCACCAGTCGGATGCCAAGTGTGATTAGTATTAATCTTGTGTGTCTGAATGCTTAGTTAGACCTAAAAGAATCCCATGCATGAGCCTAGCAGAAGCCTTCCTATTTTAATGAATATGCTATGGTATATAAACTAATCACTCACTCTTGCCCTTATAAATATATTAGTGAGTGTCGTATTAATTAGCACAATGATCTGTAGGTGTGTGTCAGAGACTCTAAGTGCTTGCCCATAATTAGTTTTCTAAAATAAATGAAGAGAGCCCCCTTGAAGTCTTATTTACATAAGGAATCTGTCAAGAAAAGTCTGTTCTCATACAAACTACAAATGGCATAGATCTCAGATATAGAAATGTGAACTCACTGGAATGAAGGGTCAGAATGAGGACTGAGTGTGGGTTTCATCCAGCCTGTTCTCCTTGCTCCCAGGTCAGCCGAGGTTTTCATACTCTGTCCCAGAAGGGCAGAGGGGAATTGTGCTCATACAGAAATGATACAGAGGGCTGAAAGCAGAGACAGGAACAATGTTCTAGATGAGCTTTGGGGAGACAAAAGAATTTCTAAAAGATATAAGGTGTGAAAAAGTTATAAGTGGGATGTTTATATTTATGTAGGACTAATTAAGGCAAGTCACACTGGAAAAGCCATACAGAGTGGTTCCAATTATGAAGAGAGGGAAGTAGAGATATTACAGATGCGTACAAGCACAACATATGCACACAAGGACTCTTATTAAGAGAAGCTCTAGGTGTTCTCTGTGGCAAGGGGAGGGGGACTCTGACCTTGGATGGTTTACATTTTATATTGCTTTTACTTTCTAAATGAAGCTGTACTGGGGAATTAACTGTGTAATTAAAACAAAGTTATAATTGGAAATTACCTTTAAAAAGGAATTTGCCAAAAGGGGGAGAGGGTTACAATAGAATTCTTTTTTAATACTGAGCTACTCCTATGCATTTAAAAGCTGATTCAGTTTACAGAAATCCAGTTTACCCTTTCAGATGCTCTGACAAGAGAAAGCAAGTCATTTATGTGATGGGGGGACAAATGGGGGGATTAAAGACAGACAACTCATCACACTCTTTAGAATGGTTAGGTTTTTCTTTCTTCCAGCACTATGACCATGGAATCCATGTACTGAAAGCCAAGACAACCAGAGTCTTTGAGGCTGGCTTAACTTTTAACTTTTCACACGGCTGACTGTAAGGAACCAGCGCCAGTTTACCTATGTAGATGTGACCACAGAGGCTGATGGAGAAGAAAAAAAGAACACTGGGGAGACTTAACAGCCCTCAGTGCTTATGCCTAACTCTATCCACAGGATTATATCCACAGATCTATGTCTGCATTTCTCAGACTTTTTTTCAATGACCCCTAAAGAAACTATACAGATGGTTCTTCTAATCATCACCCCCAACTCCCGAGGAAACGTGAGTACCACAGATATACTGAGTATCTATATGTATATTGCTCTATGGAGATTTGCAAATGATTATATCAAGGATTTTTTTCCCACCTCACTCTCCTAAAAGTCAACCTGCGCCCCACTGGGAGTGACTTCACCCCTGTGAGAACGCACGGTGTGTGTGCGTGCATGTGTAAAACAAAAGGAGTAGCGTATACTTTCCCCTGTCTTCATCATACTTCCTGTGTTGTCTCAGTTTCCACAATAATCAGGTATTACTTTACCAGAGGAAAAAAATAGTTTTTCCCCCTCTGTGTATGTGTGTGTGTTTAGTAATGTTGTAGGAGTAAAATCACACTCATAAACTCAAATGCAAAAGAAAAGAAAAAAGGAAATGTGTCGTCACTCAGTCGTGTCTGACTATTTGTGACCCCATGGACTGTAGCCTATGCAGCTCCTCCGTCCATGGGATTTTCCTGGCAAGAGTACATAAAAACATCTTTGAGAATGCATATTAAGCAGGAGAAATGGTTTTGGCCAAGACTGATCACAACAGTTGTGATCCAGCCGATATACCTGGGCTGCAAAGCTTCCAGTGATGAGAGACAGACTACTGCAAATATATTCTTGTTTTCTTGCGGTGCTTTTCCTACAAATGCCCATGAGATGCTACTGGGGACAAGACTGAACCCCACCAGATCTCTGCTAAATACCACCGTGGGTATACCTGAGAGTACCCAGGATAAATGATCTCAAACACAGCCTTCCTCCAACCCACAACCTAGCAGGGTGTTGGTGCTGAAAAACTCATAGGAAAAGATGGTTTTGAAAGATTCAATTCTGTTTAGAAAGACCTCTAAAAAGGTGAGAAAGACATTCTGAAACCCCACATCCCACTGAGAGGAAATAAAGACAGGCTGAAAACTGCCAAGTTGGCGGCAAAGAACCATCCCCAGCAAGGCTACCAGACAGGAGAGAAGAAATTAGATACTAATCAGACTAACTGAAACCGGAATGAGCTGAGCGATGTTGGACGTGCCTCTGGCCACATTCCACAGGATGAAAGGCCACCTTCTCACCTGCTCACCTGCTCCCTGCTGGGGTTTATCCCCAAACCAAAGCTGTCCAGAACGAGAAGAACCCCCAGAGAAAGAAAAAATCTGTATATAGTTGACCCTTGAACAATACGGGTTTGAACGGCATGGGCCACTTACACACATTTTTTTCAATAAATCGTACATAAACTGTGGTTGGAACCATGGCAATGAAGGGCCACCTCTGGGACTTCCTCCATAGGTCCCAGAACCCATCCTCTACAGATACAGAGGGATGACTGTATATCAGACACAAGTTTCACAAGGCAATACTAAAACTTAGCCTCATTAAAGGCAATGCATTCCAACATAATTGAGTCTGGGATAGTCTATTTCATATTCTTAACACTGGTCATAGCCCATGAAAAGTGAACCCTCGTACAGTGTTGGTGGGAATGTAAATTGGAACAACCACTACAGAAAACAGTATAAAAGATTCTCAAAAAGCTAAAAAGATAACTACCATGTGACTCAGCAATTCCATTCCTGGTGTGAGTGTGTTAGTCGCTCAATTGTGTCGGGCTCTTTGTGACCCCGTGGATTGTAGCCCACCAGGCTCCTCTGTCTATGGGATTCTCCAGGCAAGAATACTGGTAGCCATTCCCTTCTCCAGGGAATTTTCCCAACCCAGAGATTGACCCTGGGTCTCCTGCACCGCAGGAAGATTCTTTATCAACTGAGCTACCAGGGAAGCCCACTCCTGGGTATATATCCAAAAAAATTAAAAACACTAATTCAAAAAGATACATATACCCCAGCGTTGATAGAAACATTATTTACAACTGCCGAGATACGGAAACAACCTAAGTGTCCATCAACAGATGAAAGGATGAGGAAGATGCGGTATATGTACACAACGGAATGCTACTCTGCCATAAAAAAGAACAAAATGTTGCCATTAGCAGCAACATGGATGAACTTGGAAGGCATTATGCTAAAGTGAAATAAGTCAGAGAAAAATAAACGCTGCATGATATCACTTATATGCAGAATGTAAAAAAAAAAAAAAGAAAGAAAACTAGTGACTGACTATAACAAAAAAGAAGCAGACTCACAGACATAGAAAACAAATTAGTGGTTACCACTGAGGAGAGGGAAGGAAGGAGGGACAATAGAGGGGTAGGGGGTTAAGAGGTAGAAACTGTTAGGTATAAAATAAACTACAAGGATATGTTGCACAACATGGGGAATATAGCCAATATTTTCTAATAACTATACATGGAGTATAACTTTTAAACATTGTGATTCTTTATATTATACACCTGTAACATACAATATTGTACAGCAACTATACTTCAATTTAAAAAATAGACCAAAAAAATAAGCTCCTTAATACTGGTCTTGGCAATGATTTTTTGAGTATGATAACAAAACCACAAGAAACAAAAGGAAAAGTAAGTGGAACTATATCAAACTCAGAAGCAAAAGAAACAAAAATGAAAAGACAATCTACAGAATGGGAGAAAATGCTTACAAATCATATGTCTGGTAAGGGGTTAATATCCAAAATACCTAAGGAACTCCTACAACTCAATAGCCAAAAAAAAAAAAAAAAAGATCCAATTAAAACATGGGCAAGATACCTGAGTAGACATTTTTTCAAAGAAGATGTACAAATTTACAAAAGGCCAGTGTTTACATGAAAAAGGGTTCAGTATCACTAATCATCAAGGAAATGCAACACCACAATGAGATATCATCACCCCACACCTGTTAGAATGGCTACCAAGAAAAAGACAAGAGATACCAAGTGTGGGTGAGGAGGTGGAGCAAAGGGAACCCTTAGGCACTGTTGATAAGAATGTAAACAGCGCAGCCACCATGGAAAACAGTACGGAGATGCCTCGAAAACTTAAACAGAACTACCATACGACCCTGCAATCCCACTTTTGGGTATATATCCAAAGATGAAATTATCACCTCAAAGAGATATCTGTACCCCCATGTTCACCGAAGCATTGTTCACAATAGCCAAGACATGGAAGCAACCTACATGCACACCAATGGACGAACAGACGAAGAAAATATGGCATACATACATATATATAACACACACACAGAATATTATTCAACCATAGAAGAGAAAACATCCTGCCATTTGCAACAACGTGGGTTGACCGTGACAGCATTAGGCTAAGGGAAATAAGTCAGAGAAAGACAAATACTATGGTTTCATTTACATGGGGAATCTAAAACCACTGAATTCATAGAAACAGTAGAATGGTGGTTGTCAAGAGCAAGCGGGTGAGAGAAATGGGGAGATGCTGGTCAAACAGTACCAGCTTCCAGGTATAAGAATAGGTACTGGGGAATCTAGTGCACGGTGTGCTGACTGTTTAACAATATGTATTGTTAGTACTTGAAAGTTGCTAAGAGAGCAAATCTTAACTGCTCTCACTGCACACACACAAAAGGTAATTATGCGAGGTGATGGGTGTGTTAAATAACCTTATTGTGGTAATCATTTCCCAATATGTGTGTGTACTAAGTCATCACATGGCACACCTTGAACTTACAGAGTGTTATTTGTCAATTACATCTCAATAACACTAGGGAAAAAAACAAACAGGCAAAGGGCAGCCTCTCTCACTTTGCCCCCACCTCATAGATTAGAAGATGGTGTATGTGTCCAGCCAGGCTCTCCTCCTGGTTAAATTCCACCTCGCTCGGTGGTCAACACAGGGAGGGATATGGAAGATGCATAATCTGTGGACACCATGGCCAGCAAACCTGAAATGCCTCTCCCATCTTCCACAGTGGTAGCCTGCATTCCTGAAACCCTCCCCACACCCTCACCCTGAGGTCTCAGCAGCACTCCCAGACCCTCAGGATCTCACGAAACCATGAAAATCAAGCCGACCTCCAATCAGAAAAGCATCGGCCCTCTGCCTCGGGCTCTGATGTCCCAAATAGGTCTGGTGAAACAGAGTGTTTCTAATACAGACCTCACACAGAAGCTTGCTAACCTTCCTAAAATCAGATGCAATCGTGTCTTCCACTTAAATCACTTTAAGCGCTTCCCTTTCAGGCCTCAGGAGGGAGAATCCCTCACTGTTTACAACTGGGCTTCTGTTAGGGCATACCACAGCCCGTAGGATTAGGGTTAGGGTTAGCCAAACGCAGCCAGGCACCTAGTTTTATAAGCAAAGTTTACTGGGACATCACCATGTCCACCTACTCAGCTACCGTCTGGGACTGCTTTCGCTACGATGGCAGGGATGCCTCAGAACACCTGGACTGAGAAGCCGAAAATATTTACTATCTGGCCCTTCACAGAAAAAGCGTGCCCACGCCCGGCTTTCCTGCCTAACTTGTTTTTTGTCATCGTTGTAAGATATATATACTTAGGCCACCTCACGCAAAGAGTTGACTCATTGGAAAAGACTCTGATGCTGGGAGGGATTGGGGGCAGGAGGAGAAGGGGATGACAGAGGATGAGATGGCTGGATGGCATCACTGACTCGATGGACGTGAGTCTGGGTGAACTCTGGGAGTTGGTGATGGACAGGGAGGCCTGGTGTGCTGCGATTCATGGGGTCGCAGAGTCGGACACGACTGAGCGGCTGAGCTGAACTGAACTGAAGATATATATCCATCTCTAGGAGTTTTCCACTACCCAAACTGAAACTCTGTCCCCAGTAAACACAACCTCATCTCTCTCTCTCCTTCAGCCCCTGACAACCTCTGTCCTCCTTTCTCTGTGTGTGAATTGGCCTGTTCTAGGCACCTCACATCAGTAGAATCACACCACAGTTGTCCTTTCATGCCTGGCTTATTTCCCTCAGTATAACATTTTCAAGGTTCATCCTTGCTGTAGCAGGTGTCAGAATTTCGTCCCTTTTTATGGCTGAATAATATTTCGTTGTATGGACCACACTGGGTTCATCCCTTCACCTGCTGATGAACAGTTGGGTTGTTTCCACGTTTTGGCTGTTGTGAACAGTGGTGCCACCAGCCCAAGCTATGTGTCTCTTCTTGCATCACCTGTCTGCTCCCTTAGCCACAGAGGCCTTCTAGTTGAGTTCTCTAGAGGGTCACACTCATACTCCCTTCCTGGAACACCTCCCACCCCTTGCTCCATCTTAATCCCCAATTAGTCTTCAGTCCGAACAGTCCTTTGGAAGCCTCCCCAGTTCCCTTCCCCGCCTCCCCCGCCACTCACCTCCCTGCCAGTGCAAACTCAATCAGGTCCATCTGGTTGTAAGCTCTGATAGCTTCCTACACTTTCTCCTGATGGCCTGTAATGCTGTTTGTAATTACTGAACATAAAAGTATAACACCTACGTGTGGTTATTTGATTAATGTCGATCTTCACAGGACCAAAGGCTATGTCTCTTCTTCCTTTCCATTACACCCCTGCCAACTAGCCCAGAGCCTAGAACCTACCCAATTTCATCAATTCTAAGATGCACATTTTTAAACTTTTATCACAGGATGCATGGTAATGCGAGCTCATGAAACAACTGCTGAACTGTTGAGATGGAAACACAATGAAACATTCCCCAGCGCTCCCCCACATCAGAGTTCCCACAACCAAGATCCACACCTCTCATAAACAACAATCCCCAAACGTAGACTCCTTCCCATATCTCCTAACAGGATTATACATAACCACTTTATCTTCTATGCTATGCCTCAGATACAATTTTGTTAAATGTAAATATTTAAAACATGCCACCCACTTTTGTGATCCTGTTTAGCATTTCTTCCATTTCTAATACACAGAGAACCTCAAAGTCTACAAGGGACCCAGGTCAGAGTCAGCCTCTGAGGGACCCTGCAGAGTTGTCCCATTTCTCTCATTAGCCAGCACTAGCCACAGATACTGTGTGCTGGCAGCAAGACCCCTCCAAGCCAGAGCCAGGTATACAACACATCCACTTCCAGAGCAAGTCCTACGCATAGGGTCTATCAGCGCTGCGCTGCCCAGCACAGAGGCCACCAGACACAGGAGGAACACGGCCACTCTTGGAGCATGGCCAGTACCAATTAAGATGAGCTGGAGGTGCAAACTACGCTCCGGATTTCAAAGACTTAATAAGGAGAAAAGAAAAAAATATTTCCAAAGTAATATTTTACACTGATTCTGTGCTGAAATGATCATGTTTTGGTAGATTGGGTTAAATGACATATTTTGAAAACTAATAACACTTGTTTCTTTTTACTCTTCTTTAAGGCAGCTACCAGAAAGTATAAGGCCACATGTGCAGCTGGCACCCTATTTCTAGGGCAGCACTAGGATAGACTCTGCAGGGACTGGCAAGTGTTCCACCCAAAAGGGCTGGATGGTAAAGATTTCAACTCTGTGGGCCATACTCAACTCACCCATCACAGCACGAAAGCAATCACAGACAAAACAGAAGGGAATGAACCTGGATGTGGTGCAATAAATTCAGAATTGGCTCCTGGGCTACAGTTTTCCAAATCTGACTTTAGAGCACCAATAGTATAAAAAGAGGTCATTTCTGGGAAATTCTTTCCTATTCATTTTCCAGCCCAGCCATTAGAGAAAATCCACCTTTCCTTCAACAGGAGGAGGGGAATACAGCCGATTTGTGGCTTGGCTGACTGGGAGGCTCAGCCACCCCGGGGGGCCCAGCCACCCCGGGGGGCCCCACCAAATGCACTCACTTGGGCGTGTGGGCCTCGTCTACGCGGTGACCCAGCTGGAATTCATGAGACTTGCTCCGATGCAGGGCCGTGAAACCCGGGATCAGGTGAATCAGCTTCCGGGAGGAGGGCGGCGGGGTCCCCGGGGGCTTCAGTTTGTTCTTCCTCCTCATGGGCGGCGTGCCCGGCGGGGTCACGGTGGTGACAATGTTGGGGGTGCGCGGTGGGGTGCGGACCGCGTGCCGCTGCCGGGGCGACGGGGGCAGGGACCGGTGCCCCGACTCCAGCGGCGGGGGCGGGCACAGGCCCGGGTAGGCGTCCACGGTGAGCCTGTCCACGTGGGTGTACACGGGGGCCCCCAGGGTGGGGCTGGCGTGACAGTAGTGCTGGACGCACTTGGACTGGACCCTGGGGCTCTGGGAGAGGTGGGTGCGGATCCACGGGGTCGGTTCCGGGGGGCACACGGGGTTGTTCTCCTTCCCCGTCTCCGTGGTGGGCCACTGGATGGTCCAGTCTTGTTTGGAAAGGTTGCCTCCTGAGTTGGAACAAAGAAGCAAAGACGACAGGTGAGCTATGAGAAAGCTGCTTAATTACACCATCTGCACCTTACCACATAAGCACATTATACCATAAACACCCTGAACACTGCCGGCTGGTTACAGGGTGAGAGCGAAGTGCTGTGTGCATATTTACATAAATTATGCACTATGAGTTGGAAGCACAATTTACATATATTCAACCACACCCACTTGGCCCCAACAAAAAGAAAGAAACCCTTCCTTGACCCTCTCACCATAAGCCTCATTCAACAGCCTTGCCCTCCTCTGTCCAGGACTGGGGAGCCCACAGCTCAAGTGTCCAAGGAAAGAACTTGCAGGTGTGAGGAGAGAGGAGGAGGATGGCAAGGACAACAGCATAGCAGTAGGAAGGGGAGTTTTTGTTTGTTTGTTTTGTTTTACAACAGTTTATTAGAAAAAAAAATGGAGCACTGAAAAAGTAATATAATAAAAACATCCTACTGTCTGAACACAACTTGAGGTTTTCAGCCCTGATACGAGTTACGTCAGAAAATAAAAATAAATCCACTAGTGTATTAACATTTTTCACTCATTTTCTGTATTGAGAGTACAAACACAAATTTGGTCTACATGTACAGACCCTCAGGCCACAAAATGCAGTCCTTCCGCACCATCTATGCAAGGAGATGTAAAAGCATAAGAGTCAAATACCAATACCAAACTACAGGATCCAAAACCATCTAAGTCAAGCCAGGTACTTCTCCGGGTCTCTTTTCCGGGCTCGTCTCGAAGGTGATGTACGGCAACAATGGGGCAAGTGGCTTGGTGGCTGCAGGGATGGGTGAGGGCAGACTTCCAGGCTCACGGGCCTAGTTGCAGGGTGCATTTTATACCACGTTCAGTGGAAAGCCAGTGAGGGCTTTGATCTAAAACTTCATTTCTCCAGTTACCATCTGTCACCATACAAAGATATTATATTATTATTGACTATATTCCCCACACTATAACGAGACTCGCCACGGTGATCATTTTGTAATATATAGAAATTTTGAATTACTGTATTGTATACCAGGAACTAACATGGTGTTGTAGGTCAGTTATCCTTCAAAAGACAAACAAACTCGGAGACAAAGAGATCAGATCTGTCATTCCCAGAGGCAGGGGTTGGGGAGGAGGGGAACTGAATGAAGGCGGTCGACAGGTACAGACTTCCAGTTACGAGATAAGGAAGTACTAGGGATGTCATTACAACATGATTGATACAATTAACACTCTCATTTGTTACATATGAATGTTATTGAGAGAATAAATCCTAAGAGTTCTCATCACAAGGAAAGACAATAATTTTTTTCTGTTTCTTTTCTTCTGAATCTATAGAAGATGATGGATGTTCACTAAATCTATTGTGGTCATCATTTCATGATGTATGTAGGTCAAATTATTATGCGGGACACATTAAACATAGACAATGCTGTATGTCAAACATTTCTCAATAAAACTGGGAGATAGATATTTAGATGTAGATAGATAGAGACAGATGATGGATAGATAGATGATAGAGATAATAGATGATATATGGATTGATAGATGATGATGGATAGATTGATGATAGGTGATGATTATAGATAAAATTTTAAATAATCCAAAAAAATAAATTAAAAGAAAGTTCATTTCTTAAAGATACTGGGGATGCTGCACAGAGAAGGAGAACCCAGTTAGAGGGTATCACAGCGCTCCAGGCAAGAGGTGATACTGCCTTCCACTTGAGTGGTGGCAGCAGAGGTGGAGAGAAGTCGGCAGGTGTCAGTGGAGGACCACGTGGTAGGACTTGACAGAAGGCAATTGAGTGGGCCCTCCCAGCACAGGCCAAGGAAGGAGACTTGGGGCAGAAATAAATCCCAACTCATGGCTGACTAGCATTAACAGTAATAATTACGATAAGAGCCATAACGAGAGCTAATTCACAGGGCCTCTGACAGTTTATAAAGTGCTTTCACGAACACTGGCTCACTGCCCCCCTTTTAATTAAAACAACTCATTTTGTTATTACATATTCATTATAGGAAAATTAGAAAATTCAGATAAGGAGAAAGGCAATGCTGTTCTACAGCCTAGCCGTCATCCCTATTAACGCTCGGCTATGGAGCCTGCCAGATGGTTTGCTGTGCATTTTTTTTTTTTTAAGAAATGCCATAAGATCTTATTTAATGGTTTGTCATCTGTTTTCTTCATTTGTTGTATTGAGACTGCTCCACATCTTACTTAATTTTCATAAATCTGTGTGCAAAGGGCCATTTTGATCTCTACTTTGTAGATAAGGAAATGTATGGACAGAGATGATGTTTCCAAGGTTATAGCAGAAGTGGGGACTGGCAGCCGGGATTCAAACCCAGGATCTCAGCCACCCCAATAAGGAGGGGACCAGGCATCTGGGAAAGAGTGGGACCTGCATTCTCTGAAGACTCTGGACCATCATAATGAGCCAAATAGGAGCAGGAGCTGGAGCCAGGGCTCTTTCTTGCAAGAGTCACCCTGTTCCCTCCTCCAAGACTTTGCCAGAACATTCTACCAATATCACCATCATTACGGTGTCGATTCTCAAAATATTTGCACATATACATCAGCCCTGTGACAAGAGAGTCAGCTCTGTTAGTCAGGTGACTTGGCCTTAATTCTGGCTCACCTACTTCCTGGCTGTGTGACCCTGGCACTCATCAGGCTTCTCTGAGTCTTTATCAGCAGTGAGACAGGACAATAACAGACATGCCCCCTGGGAATGGTGTAGGGCTCAGATGCAATAACACACACAGTGCGCTGAGCCCAGCACCTGGCACACAGCAGGCACTCCACAAATGTTAGCTGCTTGTATTGGCATTCCCCACACCATGGTGACATGCCGCCACCTCCCATTTACAGTGTGTGCACCTGTGCTGAGAGCTGTCCACACACCGGGTGACGTCACCACTCTGTGTACCTCTAGGAAGTATGAGGTTCAGAGAGGCCGAATAGCTCTGAGAGCTGGGGACAGACAGAGAATCGAGCCCAGATCAGCTTCTCCATCACCCGGCAAACTCCTGACTGATGTATTTGCTCAGGAAATACAAACATATTGCCAAATGGGCCTAATTAAAGCATGTTTAGGAAGGCAAATCTGTTTTTTAAGTTATCTTAATCATGTATTGCACTCCAAGGCCACAGGAAGCACTTTGGGCATTATCACTAGACCTCACGGTCCCCTGAGTGAAGTGAAAAGAAGATGGGACCATGACTCAGAGAGAGCCAGCTGATCAGCTCCGTGACCTTGGGCCCGTTACCTGACCTCTCTGAGCCTCTGTTTCAGGGTTTGTGAAACTAGAATGCTCATGGCTCCCTTGGAGGGTGCAGCGAGGGTTAAACACACTCATTCATTCATCCAAGTATATTTCACAAGTATCTGAAGTCTTCTCATATACCAGGCCCTGTTCTAGACACCACGACAAAGCAATGACCAAAAGAGCTGAAAGTCCCTGTCTTCAGAGTGCACGTTCTTGGTAAAGAAGAGAGAAGAGAATGGGATGAACAAAAAAAGTGACAGTATATTATCTATAAGATGTCATATATAATGTATATGTTGTCTACAATATGTCAGTGATAATAAATGCCATGGAGGAAAAGAAAGCTGGACTTGGGTACCAAGAGTGTGCTGGGGATACCTCAGTCAGGAAAGGATGAGTGGGCATCTGAACAAATATCAGAGTGAATCAGGGAGTGAAATAATGAGATAAAATGAGTCGCGCCGTCAGTAGAGCCTGGACCATTGGATGATGCAGACAAATGGGCAGGCGGGTGAGGACGAGTGAGACAGCGACTCTGGATGCCGGAGACTCGTCCCATCTGCTCCCCAGGCTTTCACTGGGCCGGCCCCTGGGGTCGGGTGTTTGTCTTCCTCTACCTTCACGGAGCTCACAGTCCACTGGGAAGATCAATGATGAAACAAGCAGCTACTGCAAACTACACTCCCAGGTACAGATCCAAAGGAACTGAATGCAGCACTCAAGTGTTTGTATGTGAATATTCATATCAATGCCCATCGCAACAGCCAAAGGACGAAAACAACTCAAACGCTCATCAACTGCCACATGGGTAAGGTAAATATGGCGTGTCCATAAAATGGAATATGATTCCACCATCAAAAAGAATTAAGTACTGTTACATTCTATGATTTGGATGAACCTCCAAAACACGATTCCAAGTGGGATCAGAATGGCCCATGATTCCATTTACATGAAATTTCCAGAATAGGAAATCCATAAAGACAGAAATCAGACAAGCGGTTGCCAGGGGCTGGGCTGTGAGGGGGAGGAAGGAATGGGGAGCAACTGCTTAATGGGTACAGAGTTTTGGGGTGATAAAAATGTTGTGGAACTTGACGGAGGTGATGATGGTTGCACACCATTGTGAATGCACTGAATGCTGCAGAATCATTCACTTTTTTTTTTAGGCCACCCCATGTGGTAAATGGGATCTTACTTCCCTGACCAGGGATCGAACCCATGGCCCCCCACATTGAGAGTGCAGAGTCTTAACCACTGGACCTCCAGGGAAGTCCCCATTCTCTTTTAAATGGTTAATTGTTAATGTTCTGTGAGTTTCACCTCAATTAAAGAAGTACTTGCAATACAAAATAGGGAAGCCCCTGTTGGAGGAAGCACAGGTGAGAGCAGAGGGGAGGAAGCCAGCCCTCTGGGGAAGGAGGCGGAAACGCATCCTGGAGGAGAGGGCACCTATGCCCGGACCTTGAGGATGAGGGAGAAGGTCCTGGGAAGGAGTCGGGTGGAGAGTGTGGGAGGAAGGGTGCAGGCAGAGGGAACAGCAGGGTCAAGAGCCAGATGATGGCAGACCAGGGTGAGTCTGGAGAACTTCGGGGAGTCTGGTGTGGCTGGAGATGTTCCAAGGGAGGAAGAAATCCGAGCTGAGGCTGCAAAGAAGGGCAAAGTGCGACTGTCCAGGGATTTACTCTCCTAAGCTGATCCCCTGCATGGGGCTCCTGTGGAGCTCCTGGAAACCTGAGGCAGCTGAAGGCTCAAGGCCATCAAACCCAGTAATGACAAGGGGGAAGCTCTGTTCCAACACACCACGCAGCTGTAAGCTCGAATCTTGGACCCCAGCCTCATGGTCATGCCCAAGGAGGGGCTGGCACTCCCCCAACCATAAGTGATGATGATATAGAAGCCAAGTTCTTGCCTGGCCACTGTTATATCCCCAAGCCTTGGACCCAAACCCCTGCTCATGCCAAGGGAAGGGCTGGCTCTCCTGGTGGACAAATGCTGAGAAATGGGTTAGGGCTAGAGACTAGAGTTTTTGCCCTCATATCACTGTTATATCCCAGCCCTTGTTCATACCAGGGGAGGGGCTGGTGCTTCTCTGATCCCACAGCTTAAAAACCACACAGTGCAAGGGACTGGGTCCATGTGCCATGGAGTCCTGCTGGACCCAGTGTGCTGGCCCAGAGTGCACACTGGCTACTCCTCCTGTCCCTCTGTGATTAAAACTGGCCCAGAGGCCCTGGTATGGGGCTGTGTGAGCATCCATTCTCGTTCAGTGGGACCTGCTGTGCATAGGGGACACGACCAGGTGAGTGTTGTGGAAAGGCGCTATCTGGCCACAGTACGGAGAAAGGGTCGGACAAGTCAAGGGCAAGCGCAGGAGCCCAGCCTGAGGCTGCTGAGGCACTTGGATGGGAGATGCTGGGGACCAGGAATGGAGTGGTGGCCGCAGAGATGGAGACAGCTGGGATGACTAGTATAAGAGGAGGAGAAACAAACAGCTGTCATGACTGAGAACTTACCATTTTCCTGACACTGTTGTTTCAAGCGATTTACTTGTATCAAATTGATAGCCACACAACAATCCTACAAAGTAGCCAGAAATCACTCTAGTTTGTAGACAAGGAAACTGAGGCACAGAGTGTTGAAATGACTCACTCAAGACAGTTGGAGGGAAGGACAGCTGGGCTTGGAGTCTGTGCCCCTGAGCATGACACTAAGCCAAGGCTGACGTCCTGATTCCACCCCTCATCTCGGGTCAGCACAGCAACGGGAAGTGCAGAAGGGAACGGGGCACACGGAGTGATGTGCGCGTGGAGCAGTGAAGCACAAGGAGCACGTGAAGGACATGGCGTAAGTTCAGGGTCAGACCGGCCGAGTCTGAGCTTCCTGCGGGACACCTGGTGGCGATGCCCAGGATGCAGCAGAATTCCACCTCCTCCTCTGGCTCCCTGGAAATCTTGGGAGCACTGCTCAAGAAGTTATTGGTCGAGCCTGAAAGAATTGGTCGGGGGATTCTAAAACCTCCTAAGTCTATCAAGGAGTGTCAGGCTCATTTTATAATTTTTTTTTTTTTTAAGAAAGACATGACATTTCACCTTTTGCCTCCTTTCCCATCTGATCCCTGAATCTTCAGAGCAGACATCCATGGCCCTAAATTATAGGGCAGGGAAGGGACATAATGAGCACAGCACCCAGTGACTGACTCCCCCAGAAAGAGAAGAGATGCCTCCGCATATTGAAGACTTGCTTTCTGAGCTGAAAGAACAAGAACTGGTTCCAAGTAAATATCAAGTAAGGAAATGGGACTTTTTATATGCACAGAACACCCTGGAGTTTGCAACATGATGTGTAGAGATTAACTTGTGCCTACCTTTCCTGTGCCTCGGTTTATTAGTCTGCAAAATGGAGATAACATTAGACTATTTTGAGGATTAAATAAGACCGTACAGGTAGAGCATTCAGCATGATCTTTGGCACACAGCCAATGGTGAATAAATGTTAATGAAAATGGGAGTAAAACCACCTATTTTTACATGATGCTGGTGAGGATTAAATGAGATTGATATGCATATATATAATGTGTCTGGCCTTTAGGACTTCCCTGGCAGTCCAGTGGTTAAGACCTTGCACTTCCACTGCAGGGAACAAGGGCTCGATCCCTGGTCGGGGAAGTTCCACATGCCACACAGTGCAGCCAAGTAGTAATAATAATAAAAAAATAAATAGATGCCTGGCCTTCAGTGCCTATACCCCTGATCTTGCCTGCTGCCATCCCCTACTGAAAGCAAAGCCAAGGTACAAAAGCCTCTGAGTCCTTACTGCAGTTAAACTGTATCCCCTCAAAAGCTATGTTGAAACTCTAATCCCCAGGGCCAGTGAATGTGACCTTATTTGCAGACAGGGTCTCTGCAGATATGATCGAGTCAAGATGAGGGAACACTGGATTAAGGCACATCCTAACCCCAATGACTGGTGTCATTGGAAGAGGAAAGGTCACACAAAGGAGGAGGCCATGTGAAGACGGAGGCGGACACTGCAGTGATGCAGCCACTGGAACTGGAACTTAGATGCCACCAGAAGCTGGGAGAGAGGTGTGGGACTGATTCTCCCCCACAGTCTTTGGAGTGAGCATGGCCCCACCAACATCTTGATCCTCGACTTCGAGTCCCCTGGAACTGTGAGAGGGTACACTTCTGCTGTGTTAAGCTGTCTAGTTTGTGGTGGTTTTGTTACAGTAGATCTAGGAGAGTAACAGAGCCTTCAACAGGGAGTCAACAGTGTTTACCGAATCCGGACTGGGGAGTAACAGTACAAAAGTTAGCCTTTGGAGGTGGTTAGGACTTGGTGGCCTTCACTGTGGTGGCCTGGGTTCAAGCCCTGGTTGGAGAACTAAGATCCTATAAGCTGTTCAGTGCAGGAAAAAAAAAAAAGTTTGTATTTTAATCAAAGAAATATATCACATGGTTGAAAGCAAAAAGGTATGAAAACATTTTTGCTAACAGCAGTCCCCTGCCCAATCCTTCTCCATCCCAAAAGGCAATCATTCTCAATTCTTCTAATTTCCTGAGTGTTTATCTCAATGTTTATCTCAACTAATCCCCAGTTAGGGGATTCAGTGCTTGTCTTACCTGCCCTATGAGGTAGGTGTCATTGAGCTGTTTTATAAATAAGTTCTAGATGAGGGACAAGGCTAAAGTTTCCATAGCTTGTAGTAACCTTCACCTTCAATCTTTACCTTGATCATGTAGCAACTGAAGTTGAGCTGAGATCCAGTGCCCCCCCTTCCACAGCCTACAGTTCCTCCAAACACACACACACATGCCTCCATGAGATTCAAGGAAGTACTAAGTTGGCCCCAAGGATCCCTGTCCTAAAGTTTCAAAGTTCTGAAAGATAAAAAAGAGGGAAAAAAAGCTTCACTCTTTCCAAATTTACTTCTCCATCAAATTCTCTTCTCCTTCACTCTTACATTTAAAATGTAATGTTTGGGGATGGAGAAGCAAAAAGCCTCATTTCATTATCCAAATTGCCAGCTGTTCAACTGTCGACTTCTCTCTGCTGATGCTTCAGAAGTGTTTCACTGATGGGCTGTACTAACATCAACCCTTCCCTTCTCTCTTTTGATCCTCTTTTTAATAAAGTCTGAGGGAAGAGTGTAATTTTTTATTTTAAATAGGGAAGGTGTGGCACCAAGGTGCTCTGGGGTTATTAATCGTTGCCCTTGCTATCTTGTCATCCGTTTCTGGAAAATCATTTTATTTCAGGTCTTGAAAGGGCGGGGAGAAGGGAATAGGTTTTAAGAAATGAAAGGTCTGAGGATTGATTAAAGACATTTCAAGGTGCAGGGATTTTTCTTTTGACATTCTCCGATAAGCGTCTACAAGAAATAAAAGCCATTATCAAGAGAGAAAGTGATTTCAGAAAGTCTAGGCAAGGGTCTACCTTTTTTGTCCCTTTCCATTAAAATTTTATAAACAGGCAAACGTGTGACTCAGTCCTTGTCTGAGTTTCAGAGCCAGCATCAGAACGCATATATGCTACTATTTCAGAATCACCCCTGCCTGTAACTTTTGTGACTATTTCAAAATGCTTGTCAGTTTAATCCTCATAACTTTTCAGCAAGAAACAGAACTTTCAGATGCTGGTTGAAGAGAATAGACTGAAGCCCTTGGTGGAACAAAAACAAAGCATTTGTACTTTAATCCCTTTAACTTTGTGACAAGAAACAGAACTTTTAGATGCTGGTTAAAAACATTTCACTGGAGCCATTGGTAAAGCAAAAAAAAAAAAAAAAAGTAACAATAACATTTACAATTAACACTAATCAGCTCAGTTCAGTTCAGTTGCTTAGTCGTGTCCAACTCTTTGTGACCCCATGAATCGCAGCACACCAGGCCTCCCTGTCCATCACCAACTCCCGGAGTTCACTGAGACTCACGTCCATTGAGTCAGTGATGCCATCCAGCCATCTCATCCTCTGTCGTCCCCTTCTCCTCCTGCCCCCGATCCCTCCCAGCATCAGAGTCTTTTCCAGTGAGTCAGCTCTTCGCATGAGGTGGCCAAAGTACTGGAGTTTCAGCTTTAGCATCATTCCTTCCAAAGAAATCCCAGGGCTGATCTCCTTCAGAATGGACTGGTTGGATCTCCTTGCAGTCCAATGGACTCTTAAGAGTCTTCTCCAACACCACAGTTCAAAAGCATCAATTCTTCGGCACTCAGCTTTCTTCACAGTCCGACTCTCACATCCACACATGACCACTGGAAAAACCATAGCCTTGGCTAGATGGACCTTTGTTGGCAAAGTAATGTCTCTGCTTTTGAATATGCTATCTAGGTTGGTCATAACTTTCCTTCCAAGGAGTAAGCGTCTTTTAATTTCATGGCTGCAGTCACCATCTGCAGTGATTTTGGAGCCCAAAAAAATAAAGTCTGACACTGTTTCCAGTGTTTCCCCATCTATTTCCCATGAAGTGATGGGACCGGATGCCATGATCTTCGTTTTCTGAATGTTGAGCTTTAAGCCAACTTTTTTACTCTCCTCTTTCACTTTCATCAAGAGGCATTTTAGTTCCTCTTCACTTTCTGCCATAAGGGTGGTGTCATCTGCATATCTGAGGTATTGATATTTCTCCTGGCAATCTTGATTCCAGCTTGTGCTTCTTCGAGCCCAGTGTTTCTCACGATGTACTCTGCATATAAGTTAAATAAGCAGGGTGACATATGCAGCCTTGACGTACTCCTTTTCCTATTTGGAACCAGTCTGTTGTTCCATGTCCAGTTCTAACTGTTGCTTCCTGACCTGCATACAGATTTCTCAAGAGGCAGGTCAGGTGGTCTGGTATTCCCATCTCTTTCAGAATTTTCCACAGTTTATTGTGATCCACACAGTCAAAGGCTTTGGCATAGTCAATAAAGCAGAAATAGATGTTTTTCTGGAACTCTCTTGCTTTTTCGATGATGCAGCGGATGTTGGCAATTTGACGTCTGGTTCCTCTGCCTTTTCTAAAACCAGCTTGAACATCTGGAAGTTCACGGTTCATGTATTGCTGAAGCCTGGCTTGGAGAATTTTGAGCATTACTTTACTAGCGTGTGAAATGAGTGCAATTGTGCAGTAGTTTGAGCACTCTTTAGCATTGCCTTTCTTTGGGATTGGAATGAAAACTGACCTTTTCCAGTCCTGTGGCCACTGCTGAGTTTTCCAAATTTGCTGGCATATTGAGTGCAGCACTTTCATAGCATCATCTTTCAGGATTTGAAAGAGCTCAACTGGAATTCACTAATAAGATTTACTATTTACTGAGCACTTACTGTGTGCGAGAGAGTATTCCAAGTATTTTTCATGTACCACATGACATTATCCCCACAAGACCCTTTGGAGAAAATTCTGCCATTGTTTCCATGTTACAGCAGAGGAAATGGAGGATTATCTGAGAGAGTGAACTACCCAAGGTCACACAGCTAATAAGTGGTACAGTGGGGTTTGCAATGCAGGTCTGTACCCCTTTTCATCTAGGTCTTTCTAGGAACCTCCCAATGCCCTCAGGAAGCAAGACAGCCAGCCAGCAAGCCCTTGAAAGGCTGATCTGTTTTACACAGTGTTTTTGGATCAGCACTAGAGGCAAATGCCATGTGACTCTTCCAAAGTCAAATACTGTACTCATTACAGCCACTGCGCCTGAAAGAGTGAAACCAGAAATCCAGGACGGATTTTCAAGTTTCTGGTTTGGAGTGCTTGCAAAGAGAAGTAAATAAGGACAAATGAAAAACACACTGTTGCCAAAGCAATTCAACATTGGCAAGAATCTTAATCTAAGATCACGTTAATGAGCTTGGCATCTGGTCAAACTGTGGGTCCCGCTGGACACTGTCTCTGCCCCCAGGACATCCCAAGCAGGACCAAAAAAATGCACTGACCCCAGTCTGTGCAGGTCGTCTGGGAGATGGGTCAAGCCAGGGAGCTTGGGCTCTGACCCAGTAATGCTTCCTAGGTCTTGCTCTATGAGGTTTTTTTCATTTTATTACCCACTAGGAGATCTAGATAGATTAATTTTTGGTCACTAACCTTAGGGTGGCTTTTCTGTTCTAACAAAGCTCCTTTTGAAAAAAAAATTATTGAAGTAAAATTCACATCAACCACTTTTAAAGTGCAGAATTCAATGGCATTTTAAATATTGTCTCTATCGGTTTCAAAAACCTTCCATCAATCCCCCCAAAAAACTATGCCATACCTGTTAAAGAGCCACTCCTCACCTCACCCCATTCTCCCAGCCTCTGGTAACTACTAATCCATTTTCTGTCTTTCTGGATTTACCTCTTCTGGATATTTCACATAAATGGAATCAAACAATATGTTCTCTTTTGTGACTGGCTTCTCCCACTTTCCATCATGTTTTCAAGTTTCATTCATGTTGCAGTCTATATCAGAATCTCATTCCTTTTTTATGAAATATTCCATTCTGTAGGTAGACCACATTTTGTTCATCTGTTCATGAGCTGATGGATATGAGGGCTGTTTCCACCTTTTGGTTGTCTCGAGTAGCACTGCTGTGAAAATTTACATATTATACAAGTATTTATTTGAACAACTGCTTTCAGTTCTTTAGGGGTATACACCTAGGAGTAGAATTGTGGGTCACCTGGTAATTCTATGTTTAACCTTCTGAGAACCCACCAAACTGTTATCCACAGTGGCTGCACCATTTTATATTCCCACCAGCAATGTCCGAGGGTCTAATTTCTTCCAATCTTAGCCAATTCCTTTTACTTTTTCTTGTTTCATTATTTACTTATTTTAAAATTATTATTATATTATTATTGCCATCCTAATGAATGTTTAACAAAGCACTTTTTAATAGTACTTCTTTTTAAATTAATTAATTAATTTATATATATATATTTTCCCCCTACCCCCACGGCTTGCAGGATCTTAGTTCCCCAAGCCAGGGATCAAACTTGTGCCCTCTGCAGAGAAAGCGTGGAGTCCTAACCACTGGATCTTCAGAGCATTCTCAACGAAGCACTTTTAATCATGGCCATAGCTTCCTGTACACCTCCCCATCTCTCATCCTGAAACATCGCTTCATTCTCACAGCAACCCTGTGGGGTTGGTGAGGAAATTAAGGCTTTGGAAAATTAAAACACTTGCTTGAGGCTAAGTTCCAAACCCTGGTAAGTCTAACCACTGACTGCATTCTCTTGGCAGCCATACATAGCGCATCTGAATTAATCCATGCAGACATGCAGGTGACATGTATTACCAGCCCAATTGTTCAGATGGAAAAACTGAGCCCCACAGAGCAGCAGGGACCTTCCCTAGGTTCCACCCATCTAGAAAGTTCCAGGTCCTTCCAACTCCAAACGCCATGTTCTTTTCCCTCTGCTATACATTCTTTTACAATGTGGAGTGTTTTAATTGTTAAGCACAATTAAAATTGTAGCTGGGATGCATCCAGTCTCCAGAATAAAGAGAGCAACTGCCACCATCTGTTGGGCATTTTAAACTGAAAAAAAAAAAAAATCCCTTCCTGGTGAGTAACACGGTGAAAATCTGCATGGAGAATACTACAACAGAACACTTCCCAGAGGATCCTGTGGTTAGGATGTCTGATAGCAGTGAACCCTGGAGGGACTGACGGTTCTCACACCATACACTGCAGTCTCCTTGGAACCGTGGTTCTGAACCCTGGTGACCGTCAGCATCACACAGCAGCTCTGAGCAGCCTAACACAAAGGCAGAGTGGATGGCACAGCACGCTGGACACCAGGATCCCTGGGTTCCAGGCTTCCCAAAGCGCCGAGCACCCACCCTCACTTCCACCCTACCACTCTCTTTCTCCCCCCTCCTCCTCCTCCCACTTCATTTTCCTCACACTTCTCACCACTTGGTGGAACTATTCTTTTATATCGTGTGTTCTCATCATTCACCATCATTATAATCTATAAAGTCACTGCAAGCACAGAATTAGCCAATATTTAACCATGGCTCCTAGAAGAAATACAAGGTTATGTTCCTATGAGCCTTGGGTCACATTTTCATCTATTGATCCATACATAATCTTGTTTTATGAATATTTCTGTTTAGAAACAATTTAATAAGTCACTGAATATCTATATTGCTGACTCATTAACGTTCAACTCATGGCCAACAGCACCGTCACTCCCGCCTGAATAAAGGAATCTTACATAACATATGTTTTCTCCATAAGGCATGTGGCAGCCTCCTTGCTCAGGACTACGGGACAGCACCTGCTGCACTATGCTCAGGGGTATTTTAAACAGAGAAATCACCCCCCCAAAAAAAATCATGAAAAGGTGAAAAAAAAATTTAAAGCGTTTTTGACAGTATGAGAGCTGAAATAGCAACCTCAGCTGAGGATGTGCACGTCAGGTCACTCACATTTCTCCCCGTTCCACAAATACAAGTATTGATTTTAGGATTTCAAATAAATTTTAGGGACTTGGCAAATTCAAGGAGATAAATACAGAATCCACAAAGAATTAAGTCTGACTATACTGGACTTCCCTGGTGGTCCAGAGGTTAAGAATCCACCTGCCAATGCAGAGGACATGGGTTTGATTCCTGGTCCAGGAAGAATCCACATGCCGTGGGGCAACTGAGCCCGTGTGCCACAGCTACTGAGCCTGAACACCCTAGAGCCTGTGCGCCACAAGAGAAGCCACTGCAACGAGAAGCCCGAGCACCAGAACTATAGAAAGCCCGCGGAGAGCAACAAAGACCTAGCGCAGCTATAAATTAAAAAATTTAAAAAAAATTTTTTTAAAGACTGTTTATCACCTGTCTTCTTCACTGAAATACGAGCTCTAAGAACACAGAGCCCTGGGCTAACTTTCCCATCACTGCATCACCCAGCAGATAGCACAGCACTTGGCAACAAATACAGATATTTTCCCCCAAACCATACATATATCAAATCATCATATGGTACATCTAAAACTTAGATCATGTTATGTATCAACTGTTGTTATATCTTGATAGACCTGGAGGTTGTTGCTGTTCAGTCACTAACTTGTGTCTGACCCTTTTCGACCCCATGGACTGCAGTACACCAGGCTTTCCTGTCGTGAGTCGGTGATGCAATCCAACAATTTCATCCTCTGTTGCTCCCTTCTCCTCATGCCTTCAATCTTTCTCAGAATCAGGGTCTTTTCTAACAAGTGATTCTTTGCATCAGGCGGCCAAAGTACTGGAGCTTCAGCTTCAGCATCAGTCCTTCCAATGAATATTCAGGGTTGATTTCCTTTAGGATTGACTGGTTTGGTCTCCTTGCAGTCGAAGGGACTCTCAAGAGTCTTCTCCAGCATCACAATTCAAAAACATCAGTTCTTCAGTGCTCAGCCTTCTTTAGGGTCCAACTCTCACATCCATACATGAATACTGGGAAAACCCTAACTTTGACTATACGGACCTTTGTCGGCAAAGTGACGTCTTTGTTTTTAACCTGCTGTCTAGGTTTGTCATAGCTTTCCTTTCAAGGAGCAAGTGTCTTTTAATTTCTTGACTACTGTCACCATCCGCAGTGATTTTGGAGCCCATGAAAATAAAATCGGTTACTGCTTCCACTATTTCCCCTTCTATCTGCTATATAGTGGTGGTACCAGATGCCATGATCTTCATTTTTTTGATTATCTGCATAGCTGAGGTTGTTGATATTTCTCCCAGCAATCTTGATTCCAGCCTGTGATTCACCCAGCCTAGCATTTCACATGATGTATTCTGCATATAAGTTAAATAAGCAGGGTGACAATATACAGCCTTGACGTACTCCTTTCCCAATTTGGAACTAGTCTGTTGTTCCATGTCCAGTTCTAACCGTTGCTTCTTGACCTGTATACAAGTTTCTCAGGAGGCAGGTCAGGTGGTCTGGTATTCCCATCTCCTTAAGAATTTTCCACAAAACTAGAGGAAATTTTTAAATAAAGACTTTTGTCTCAATGCATATATTATACATTGCTTTAATATATATTTGTAGACTGAATTGATTTTTCATACATTCTAACTGCCATGATTGATCATCTTGTTTATACCACCCATTCTGAATTCATCGAGTGGTGAGGTGGGAAATGCCTTACCATAGCTAAAGTCTCTGGGGATGCCCAGGGCTTCCCTGGAAAGATAAAATCTTAAGAAATAAAGTCATTAAAGAAATAATGACCGAAGAAAAAGAAGATGTCCTTATCTTGAGCCTGCCTCCTTCTGGTTCTACACCCTCTGAGTAACAGCTGTGTCTCTGCCCTGCTCCAGCCTTGTGCAGAAGGATGGTCTGCCCCATGGGCCTCTGAGGGAGGAGAAGGGGAGATTAGAAGTTGGGGGAGGTGCCCACTGGGCTAGGACCAGCTCCCAGTGATGCAGGAGGAGAAAGCCCACAAAGGAACAAGCCACTTTAGAGAAGGATGCTCTCTGAGACTCTGATTCCAGAACCCTCTGTTGCTCCATCACTGTATCTCTCTTTGAGTGACAGGAAGTATATTAGTTTTATAACTTCTTGTGTTGGCAAATTCGAGAAAGCAGAAGGCAGCTTTAAATGAACTTAGGTGCAGCAAGGCATCCTATTTTTATCTCCAGACACCTGACTGGGACGGCAGGTCTTCTTAATCCTCCTGCCGGTTCCCTCGCCGTGGGGATTCAGTGGGACCAGCACCCGCCCTGGTTTCTCTCCCAATTTTCCTCGGCGGGGAAACTGCTTGTGAAAGCTTTAGAGCCTGGGGTGTGGCAGGCAGTCCATCTGTTCAGGTTACCCACATAGGCAGAAATATGGATGCTTCCAGGAAAAAAGGTGGTGGGAAAACCTGTATTATCCTCCATCACCCCTCTTGACCAAGGCAGACACCTCCGTGGGCACCAGAGGGCTTTGCTGAGACCCCTAGATTTAGCACCTCTTGCGATAACTCCTTGTCACAGAACAGCAGCACCCAGCTGAATCCCAGCTCTGCTAATTACCAGTGGTGTGACCTGGAGTCAGGTGCCTAACCTCGGAACTGCCATTTGCGTATCTCAGAAGGGAATTATAAAAGCACTAGCTCCGTAGGGTTGTTTTGAAAATTCATGAAAATAAACCAGTCCTCCTGCCCTCGTTGTCACGACTGTTGCTAGTGTTGCTTAGCTGTAATCCTCTTTCCTTCTCCAGGAAGCTACAGACATACATCTTTCAGATTAGATACCCACCCCAGTGGCTCAGCGGTAAAGAATCCACTTGCAGTGCAGGAGTTGCAGGAGATGCAAGTTCAATCCCTGGGTCAGGAAGATTCCCTGGAGGAGGGCATGGCAACCCACTCCAGCATTCTTGCCTGGAGAATCCCAAGGACAGAGGAGCGTGGTGGGCTACAGTCCATAGGGTTGCAAAGAGTCGGACACAACTGAAGCAAGTTAGCATACACATGTACAAGGCACCTGGATCCACAAAACCAGTGGCTCTCCATCCACACAGAATTTATACCCTACAAACAGGGTTATGAAGACTTAGCATGAAAAAGAAGCTTTAAAAAAAAATCCTCATTAATAATTTTTATGTGAACTGCATGTTGAAAGGGTAATTTTTTTTAAATACTGGGCTACATAAAATATATGGTAAAATTTAATGTCATTCCTTAAAATGTTAAACATCATTCTATATGATTCAGGAATTCCACCTCTGGGTATATACCCAAAACAATTGAAAGTGGGACTCAGATCTTTGTACATTGATGTTCACAGTGGTGTTATTCACAGTCACAAAGAGGCAGAAACAACTCATGCGTCCATCAACGAATGAAAAAACAAACATCCACACAACTGAGTATTATTCAACCATAAAAACAGGTGGCATATTGATAACTGCTACAACATGGATGAACCTTGAAACCAAGCTAAGTGAAATAATCCATTCACAGGACAAACATCATTATGTTTTCACTTATATAAGGTCCCTAGTCAACTGTATATAGACAGGAAGGTAGAATGGTGGTTGCCAGGAGCTGGGATTGTTTAATGTTTACAGAGTAACAGTTTGAGATGACAAAAAAGAGTTTAGGGAGGGATAGTGGACATGATAAGACAACATTGTGAAAATACTACCTCTGACACAGTATACGTCTAATGTTTACCATGGGCAACTTGATGTTATGTATACTTTGCCAGAATAAAAAATAAACATAACCTGTTTCTTTTTTACTGTGACAACTACAAAATTTTAAATTATCTATACGTACATGGCTTGCCTTACCGTCCTCTCATACATATACGATCCAGAGCAGATCTAAAGAAGAGGCAGGCTTTAGACACAGGTGATGGACAGAGGCCTGGCATGCTGCGATTCATGGGGTCGCAAAGAGTCGGACATGACTGAGCGACTGAACTGATTGAACTGAACTGTGTTTTAATTATCTAGTTGGAACTGAGAGAGCAGAGGGTTGGGAAGAGGCCCCCCTGAGCTGGAGTCTGGTGGATGAGCAGTGATTAATTAGGTGAAGAAAGAGGGGCAGGTGCCCCAACCAGGACACGCATGTCTAAGGATGGAGCCCACTGGAGGAAATTTGAGGGGCCAATGGGGCCAGGGTCTAGAAGATGGTAACCTGATGGGGAGATGAGGCGGGGTACGGGCCAAGGTGGAAAGCTGAGGCTTCATCCAGAGGATGGTGCCCTCTGTGCTCTCAGGGCACTGATGACCAGCCCTTAGGAAGTGAGCCCACTTCATTGGAGCTGCAGACCTGTCCACATCTGCAGTTAGACCACCAACTCCTGGAGGTCAGAGGCCACATCCTGGCACTTCCCATTTCCTCACACCATCTCGGGCCCATAGCAACTAACCTTGGCTGGAGCCCAGGCTGCCACTGGAGCCCAAGCATCACACTGATGATGCTTCCAAAGGATATTCAAAAGGAGATGCTGCCGAGTCCATAGATTTTTTAAAAATGCAAAATTAAAAAATATCCCTCCAGGTCTAAACAATAATTGAACATTTTAAACTGCTTTAAACAAATCAGAGCCTGAGATGGAACTCAAGGTGTCTAGATATTAGCAACGCAGACCTCATGGCTACTCACTCCAAAGGGCCGTCTGATGCTGACAGGCAAGGCACAGAGATTGAGTTGTGAGGTGGCTTACTCACTTACTGAACACTTACTATGCAGCAAGCACCTGTGAGGTGTCAGAAGCCTTGGGAAGCGTTTTGCAAACTGTATCTGGACCATAACTCCTCCTACATTTGGCATAACTCCTTGTACACTGCAGTCGGAGCTTCCGGATATCACACTATCAGGGGTTAATAAGGAACATGTTTAAAGGACCTACTATGTGCCTGACATCGTGCGAGACGTTTTGCCTGTATTTTTAAATTTCACAAATAGAAGCAATTATTCACAAGGTACAGATGAGGCTTTGGGTGTTGCGGGGGTGGGGTGGGAGTGTGCGGGTCTAAGTTTTACTTGTCCTAAGCTATACTGCTATTGAATGAGAAAGGCAAAATCTGAAACCAGAGCTCCTCTTTCTTCCTTTTCTGGTGGAGGATGATAAGGAAGAAGTGGGAGAAGTTCATCTAAGAAAAAAAAGAAGAAGAAAACTGGGAAAAGGCAGAGAATGGGAACATGAGACTCAGCCCCCTGGGCACATCCTCTGGGCCATGTCAGCAGCTGGGAGAGGAAAAGGAATAATGGCCCAAAGTGCTAATGTATTTCTGAAAGAGAAACGACAAAGTAATATCCACTGTGGTTAAGAATAAAATGGTGTCACAAATGACTGAAATCAATAAATATTTACTGAATCCCATGGTATGCCAGTCATTGTGCTGAGAAATGTCTAATACACAAGGAAAAAACCAACAGCAGTGGCAATGACCCCAGTCACCCTTCACTGGGGGTGTATGCATGCCAGGCACTATTCTAAACACTTGTATCACCGCATCCAATCCTTGCAGTGTTGCTACGTGGTAGACACCAGTATTTCCCCATTTTAAATATGAGGGGCATGGAGGATATCGGCACTGGCCCCAAGGGCATCCCAGTGGAGGACGGGAGGTAAGGGGCCCAGGTAAGCAGCTCTGACACTGCTGCTGCTGCTGCTAAGTCACTTCAGTCGTGTCCGACTCTGTGTGACCCCATAGACGGCAGCCCACCGGGCTCCCCCATCCCTGGGATTCTCCAGGCAAGAACACTAGAGTGGGTTGCCATTTCCTTCTCCAATGCATGAAAGTGAAAAGTGAAAGTGAAGTCGCTCAGTCGTGTCCGACTCTTCGTGACCCCATGGACTGCAGCCTACCAGGCTCCTCCGTCCATGGGATTTTCCAGGCAAGAGTACTGGAGTGGGGTGCCATTGCCTTCTCCGAGCTCTGACACTACAAGGATGCTTTAGGCAAGGCACCAGGTAGCGTGAGAACATCAGTCAGCTGAGGGTTTATCTCATGACTTCATCTCTCTGAGCCTTTGATTCCTCACCTGTAAAGTGGGGGCAGTATTGCCTACCTCCCAGGATTGTTGGGAAGGTCTAACGAGCTGACATTTACAAAATACCTATGTGGGTTCTGGGTCTGGCCATGATGGAGAGAGACTATCTTAGGAGCGCTGATTACAGCCCCAAACTCTCAGAAAAAATGCAAAAAGGCAGCTAACTGAAGATTCAAACAAGTAAATAACAGCAGGTGAAGAAGGGAGGAAAGTAAAAATTTGAAGAAGGACCAATACGATGAATTTCCTTAGCCTCCCTGTTTTGCCTTGAAAGTGGGCATGATCTAGCAACTATGGAATCGGGCACACAGAATAAAACTCCCAGAGCAGCCCATCTTTCTAGCCAAAGGATGGAGACACGGGGCCCAGTGAACAGAGGAAGGTAGGGAGAATCTTCTTTTTCTCTCTCTCTCTCTCTTTTTCCTCTCCCAGCCTTGCCCCCAGGTCACCCCAGACACAAAATCGCTCTCTTATGACACAGAAACAACACGGGCACCTAGGACTCCAAGAGAAAACCCATCCCTCAGATGGAGGGGCTGGGAATAGGGGTCTGTGTGATGTGCATACATGAGGGAGAATCCATGGGGGTCCTTCTCTCTCTTTCCTCACTACTTCATCCCAAGATCAGGCTCAGTCATTCAGAATAGTGCACCAGGGCAGCAGACTACCCTCTGAGAGAACCCCATCTTCCGGACAGAAGAACTGGAGAAACAGAGAACGGGGAAGATTTCCCCAAAAGGAAAGAGCAGGAGAAGGGGCTTCTTAATTTTGTGTGTGGAACACTGTACCTGCTCAGACCAATCCAAAGAAGCATCGCAAAATCTCAGAGAAATCACCTGGTATTGGACCCACAGAAAGTAAAGCAAAACGGACAGCCTAAACCTAACCAGATGGATTGCTTAAGAAAATCAACACAAAACAAACAGTAATCGATACGCTCCAAAGGAGATTCAGAATCTCAGTTCAGTTCAGTTCAGTCACTCAGTCGTGTCTGACTCTTTGCGACCCCATGAATCGCAGGACGCCAGGCCTCCCTGTCCATCACCAACTCCCGGAGTTCACCCAGACTCACGTCCATCGAGTCAGTGATGCCATCCAGCTATCTCATCCTCCTGCCCCCAATCCCTCCCAGCATCAGAGTCTTTTCCAATGAGTCACATGAGGTGGCCAAAGTACTGGAGTTTCAGCTTTTACCATCATTCCTTCCAAAGAAATCCCAGGGCTGATCTCCTTCAGAATGGACTGGTTGGATCTCCTTGCAGTCCAAGGGACTCTCAAGAGTCTTCTCCAACACCACAGTTCAAAAGCATAAATTCTTCGGCACTCAGCTTTCTTCACAGTCCAACTCTCACATCCATACATGACCACTGGAAAAACCATAGCCTTGACTAGACGAACCTTTGTTGGCAAAGTAATGTCTCTGCTTTTGAATATGCTATATAGGTTGGTCATAACTTTCCTTCCAAGGAGTAAGCGTCTTTTAATTTCATGGCTGCAATCACCATCTGCAGTGATTTTGGAGCCCAGAAAAATAAAGTCTGACACTGTTTCCACTGTTTCCCCATCTATTTCCCATGAAGTGGTGGGACCGGATGCCATGATCTTCGTTTTGTGAATGTTGAGCTTTAAGCCAACTTTTTCACTCTCCACTTTCATTTTCATCAAGAGGCTTTTTAGTTCCTCTTCACTTTCTGCCATAAGGGTGGTGTCATCTGCATATCTGAGGTTATTGATATTTCTCCCGGCAATCTCGATTCCAGCTTGTGCTTCTTCCAGTCCAGCGTTTCTCATGATGTACTCTGCATATAAGTTAAATAAGCAGGTGACAATATACAGCCTTGACGTACTCCTTTTCCTCTTTGGAACCAGTCTATTGTTCCATGTCCAGTTGTAAATGCCCAAGAGATACTCCAAGACTACTTCAATGTTTGCAGGCATAACGCATATGACAACTATTTTTTTTTGACAACTATTAATATAATATCAAGTTAGAGGGGAAACTCAGACCAGAGAAGACCCTTAATAAATGATGACATTATTCTTGCTCTAGTATATTCTGATGTTTAAGAAAGGTAATAGCTTGTGGATTGCTCTTCTACAGGGAGAGGCTTGTTCCAACTGTACATGAGGTGTTCAAATTTCCCACAACGTCCACCACAATGCTTATGCCTTTATACTGAACACAGTGTGAAAACCTAGTCCCTGCCTCTCAGTCCTTACACTCTAAGGCTGATTATAACGATACAATCAGAAACCAAAACAAACAAAAAAAAGGTTGTGATTACATACATCAGCTCTCAGCTCTAACATCAAGCATCCTTCCCTGACCATCTTCTCTGGGTTGGTTCTCACCCCTTGTCATTCTCCATCACTTCCTAGCCACTCAGTACACATTTAAAATGTATATTCATGTGTTCTTTTCATTTTGTCATCATTCTTCTCCCTACAGACTGCATGGATCAAATCGGTCTTGCTCAGCTCTGTCGCACCTTGTAGATAGATGCCTGGCACAGAGTGGACACCCAAAGATTTGGGGATGAATGAATAAATAGACAAACGAGAGAAGTCAGTCAATTGGTCAATCGGTTGTTTAGTACAAGTGAAGTGCAAATATGGTTTAGGAGCAGACGGGCAAGCAAACCATGCAGTTAGGCATATGAAGGAGATTTCAGATGAACAAAACTACTGGTCTTCACCAGAACAGATGAATAAGAAAGACTGTGATCTCCCCAGATCTTTATTAATAGACTGGACTACTTGGGTGGATGGAATGATGATAAACTACTACAGAAGATTCTTGAAATACATGTCTGCCCAATGATAAATGTTTGTTCTTTGTAATCACCTCTGTGAAAGAAGCCAATTTAAAGAGGCAACATCCCAGTACTTACCTAACCACAGAAATCAAACCATATTCATGGGATGGGAAATGGAAAAGAGAAACCTTGGGAAGAGATTGAGGATAGACACCTATCTTTCTGCTACCATCAGGCAGAAAAGGAATTCGATTTGTCCCAGATGGTTCCAGGGGTCATTGCTAAAACCAATAAGAGGAAACTAAAGGAAAGCAAATTTGGCTTAGTACAAATAAAATGCTAGTAGTTACCAACAGCTTCTCTAAAATAAGAAATGGGTGACCTCATGAGGTCTGATACGTATGATACTGATACTCCCTGTATCAGAAGCTTTGGAGAAAATGCTGAATAACCAGAAATTCACAGATGGGGTTTGTCCATGTGATGGCAGACTGAACTAGATCTGTGTTACCCAAACCACGTGCCATGGAATATGAGTCCTGAAAGTAAATTTGAAAATGACTGCAAGCTACAGCCCTCCATTGGAAATTCACAAAGAACATTAGCATATTAAAGGCTCTGACAAGTCCTGTAGAGTAGAAACTCAGCATTTCTCAGACTTATTTGATCATAGAATCCAAATTACTTAACTTCCACCACACATGGGTGAAACTCATGGTCTATAAAATGTGTTTCAAATAACCTGGTCTAGAAAATAATTCTGAACATTCTGATTCTCTCTCCATTAAAGGAAAAGAAGTATTAGAGGCTGGAAGCTCTAGGCTTTGGATCTCAACTTGAACATGCTTGTGAATTCCCTGTAGGGCTTGTTAAAACACTGAATGTGGGGCCCAGCCCAAGGTTCTGGTGCCTTGGGTTGGAATTGAGTCTGATATTTTGCATATCTGACAAGTTCCCAGGTAGCGCTGATGTTGCTGGTGCAGGAACCACACTTTGAAAACTGTTTGTCTACAATCTGAGATGAAGACCAACCTGGAGTCAGAGAGCTCCATATCATCTCACTGACTTAATCTCCAAGCCTTCATAATTCTGATCTTTTATTCTCACTTCAAAAGGTGGGAAGTGGAGAGGGGAGAGAAAGAGCAATCTGATCCTTACTGATAGAGGTCTAGTCCACAAAGCCCTCCCCTGCCAGTTGTGTGTCCAGAGAAAACTCAGGGGTGTTATTAGCCTGGACAGGACACCCAGCCCTGTTCAGACCTCTCCTGTTCTAATCCAATCACATACTTCCTTTTTTCCCTAGACCTCATCTAGGTGCTTTCACTCACACGCTCTCAACTCTCCACTATGGCTACCTTTCCAGGAAACTACCATGGTTCCCTTTTTACTGATGGTAAACCTGAAGCTCAGATAGGTAAAGTGGGTTTGGCCAAGGTCACACAGTAGAAGGAGGCAGAGCCAGGGTGTGAACCCTGATCCTTTGAGCTTATGTTTGGAGCTCTTTCTACTACATGACCCTCTTCTTGCCACCTGGCACGCCCTCCTATTTTCTCTCCTCCAACCCTCTACGTTTATATCTAGAATGTTGTTTAGTCACTAAGACATGCCTGACTCTTTTATGACCCCATGGACTGTAGCCCGCCAGGCTCCTCTGACCATGGGATTTTCCAGGCAAGAATACTGGAGTAGGTTTCCATTTCCTACTCCAGGAGATCTTCCCGACCCAGGAGAACCCATGTCTCCTGCGTCTTCTGCATTGGCAGGTGGATACTTTTACCACTGAACCACCAGGGAAGCCCTATATTGAGAACAGATTCTTCCTCTTTTTTTGGCTACACTGAACGACATGCCAAACCTCCCCAACTGAACCCTCTGCAATAGAAAGTGTGGAGTCTTAACCACCGGACCACCAAGGAAATCCCTGGGAATAGATTCTTGAGAGAAGAAGGCCCTCCCCTCCCTGATTCCTCCTGTAAGCAATTCCATGCAGTTCTTCAAAGGGCTACTAAGCATCAGGTACCTTGAGACACAGCAGTGAACAGGGCAGACCAGGCACCCATCCCCGCTGGGGTTAGAGCAAAGTCATGGAGACAGACAACTGTCAGGAAGCGTGCACCCCTTGTTCACACGCTGACACAGGGCAGCTCAGATGGGGTTTCTGGGAGGAGGATTCTAAGCTGAATCTCAGAGGAGAGGTCATGTTAGCTGGAGGAAGGCATGCTGTTCAAAGCAGAGCCCTGGGTCAACTCCTTGGCCATCACCCCAGACCTCCATCATTCCCCATGACTCCCCAACTCCAGATACAGCAGGGTCATATGCTCAGATGCATCTTTCCCTCTCTCCCCACAGCAAGACCTGTCCGTGCCACCTCCATACACATCCCAAACCCCCCTATTCTCTCCATCACATGGCCATTGCCTGGTCTGAGGCTTCACCATCTCATGCTACATAGCTGTAGCAGACTCCTCGTCGATCTTCTCACTTCCTCTCCAGCTCCTCTACAAACCATTCTCCAAAGACGACTGATCTTACAATCATACAAAAAGCCCTCACCTCCCTACTGTCAACTTCAATGGCTCCCTATTACTCCTAGAATCCAAATTCCCTCCCGGGGCCTACAAGCCTCCCCTCCTCCTCTCTTCCTCTTCTCCCACCCTCAGACCTCCTGCCACACTGGACTTCCTACTTTCCTTCAAACACACCAGCTGACCTCAGGGCCTTTGCACTTGCTTTTCCCTGTTTGGAAAGCTCTTCCCCAGATCCTTCAAGAGCTGGCCCCTTGTCTCACACACAGCAGCTTCTCGGAGAGGCCTCCCCTCTCCTGCTAATCACTCCCTATAACATCAAAGTGGTATTTTCTTCGCAGCACTGAGCCATTCTCTATTTGCCCGTTTATTCATTTACCGTCTGTCTCCCCCAGCTGGAATGTGAGCTCTAGAAAAGCAGGAACTTCTGTTTTATTTTGTTTACCATTCTCCTACCTCAAACTGAGCTTGGCACACAACAGCACCACAAATATTTACTGCACGAGTGAGTGAGGGATTAAATGGCCAATAAAACCCCACACTACTCAGTGTGACCAGATAACTGCATCTGTGGAAGATGATCTGTGGGAGAGGTCATTTTGGAGACTGACCTGGAAATCCAGCAGAGGCTAGGAGGGCCAGGTTCTCTGTGGCTGTGGTGTGTGTGATGTATGTGGTGTGCATGATACAGACCAGCTCGAGGGTTGTTTGGATGAAATGAATGAATGACAAGATGTGGAGGAGGTCGAGGAAAGGAGGCCTTGAAGATCAAAACCCCCATACAGTCCGCCCACCATGCTGCCCAGATACTTGAATCATGTAGCCAATAGAAATAAACATTTTGTTTGTCTGACTCAACTGCCCTCTGTGTATTTCAGAAACAGAAACGACTTTTCCATGTCTCTGTCTCTGTACTTCTCTCCACCCCAAAAGATAAATTGCATGGCTCAGTGTCCACAGTGAGTGGACTATTTTATACACTTTATAAAGTGGCTACTTTATAAACACATGGAGCTTATAAGAGGGAAAAGACCAGTACTCTCTCAATAAGACACAAGGGACTATGGTGCTCTGGATGGAGCTGGTTACACTCCCTGCAACACCTTGGCAGCTCACTTAACTTGTGGGCCCCAGTATTTGCATCTGCACGATTGGGATAATGACCCCCCATCACAGAAGATGCTGGCATGGAGTAAACAGGACCCTACGTGTAGAGGGCTCGGCGCTGAGCCTGGCACTAAGCAAGCCCTCGTCCTAGGGAGCTATTATTAGGAATGTCGGCCACTTAAATCAATTCGGCAGCCTCTCCCGGCCCCTCAGCCCTGGCCCTCTGGCTCTGTCCCCGTGTCTGACTCACTCTGCTCCCTTTCCACGTCTTGCCTGCTGTTTAGCTGCTGTTTCTCTGGAGCTGGAATATGTCATAATGTGATTGATGCACCCAATCACAAAAATAACCAGTTATTTTTGATGTCGGGTGCGTCATCCCTAAAAATAACCCGGCGTCTTATAAGTGAAGGCGACACGATGAATGTTGGGTTGCATCAGGCACACGCATCCTCACATGAGCGTGCGTGCATGCACACACACACACACACGGGAGTCACTTTAAATGGGATGGGGAAACACATCAACTTCAACCAAGGAGGAAAAGTCCTCTACTCCTTTATCACACTCATGGTGAGTTGAGGCCGGTGACATTTTATTAGAGGCCTCTCCGGTAGCCAGCCCGGATGGGGAACAGGACAAGGCAGCCTGACTACAGTGTCAGAGAACACGGCCAGGTGACATTTTCCCTGGAGCTACAGCAGAGGCGCTGACTTCCAGCTCTAGCGACCTCTCTGGACTTCATTTGCCACGAGAGCATCCACTATTCTAAGCTGGTGTCTTGCTTCCCTCCTTTAGCAGGGGAATGGCCCCCAGGCATGCCATCCCAAGTTGCAACACAAAAGGAAGCGGACTCATCTTTCTTTAGCTACTGGACACACATCCTTTGCCACTGAAAGTGCCTGGGAAGCTGCGGTGGGGAAGAAATTCATTCTCGACTACGGGACCCTTTGCTTCTTCCCTGTACAGATCAGGGGCCATGAGCACAAGGTTTTTTAAAACCTCTGGACTTTCTTAGAAAAGAGAGACAGCCCAACTTGTCAGTGGTGTCACCATTCCAGGGACATCACCCGTGCCTCCTGGTGACAAACGACACTCACTCTGGAAAACGATGCCAACTTTTCACAGCTCAGCCTGCCAGGTGGAACAAGCTAGAAGACTAGGGAGGCACAGCGGGGTTTGGGTTATCAGTACACGGAGATGTTCTGGGAGCCATCCAGAAACTTCCCAGTTGTCCCTGGCGCCCAGAGAACAACATTTGTCACTAAGGTGAAGGAAGGAGGTTACGACAACTCACTGGCAGGAGAACGTGGGGTGAGGACAAGTCAGGGGTGGGGTCAGAAGCCTGCAATTGAATCCAAGCTCTGCCTCTTACTCTTAGGCATTTGGGAACAAGAGAAGTGTGGGCCTCAGTTTCCTTTTCTGTAAACTAGGGTGGACAATATCTTCTGTGTAGTGGTTAAGGACTAAATGACATGACGCAAGGAAATCACTCATCACCAGCTGGGCATACAGTAAACACCGAATTGTCCTCATCACCATCATCATCACATTCATCACTCTTTCTGTTTTTGGCCCTACCACGCGGCTCGTGGTATCTCAGTTTCCCAACCAGGGAGAGAACCTGGGCCCTCTGCAGCAGAAGCACGGAGTCCTAACCACTGGACCACCAGGGAAGTCCCTTCATCACCTCTGAGGAAGTGTGGTAGGGGTGCAAACTGCCCGGTAAATTTCTAGACCCATGTTACATACCTGAGAGTGCCCAGTGAAGCCTTATACCTGAAACAGTACTGTTCCACTGGGCAAAGAGCATGGCCTGTGGACTCAAACAGACCTACGTTCAAATCCCAGCCCTTAATTCTCCAGGCACAGTGTCCTTAATTCTCCCAAGCCTCAGTTTCCTCAGCTGTAAAATGGAGCCAATCATGTCTACTTCCCAGAGTAGGTGTGAAGATAAACAGAGTTTCTCATCACGGAACCAGGAACACAGGAAGGGCTCACAGTTCAGTTCAGTTCAGTTGCTCAGTTGTGACCGACTCTTTGACCCCATGGACTGCAGCACACCAGGCTTCCCATCACCACCACCCATACCAGTCCATCACCAACTCCTGGAGCTTACTCAAGCTCATGTCCGTCAACTCGGTGATGCCATCCGACCATCTCATCCTCTGTCATGCCCTTCTCCTCCCGCCTTCAATCCTTCCCAACATCAGGGTCTTTTCCAATGAGTCGGCTCTTCGCATCAGATGGCCAAAGTATTGAAGCTTCAGCTTCAGCATCAGTCCTTCCAGTGAATATTCAGGACTGATCTCTTTTAGGATGGACAAGGGGAGAGCTTTCTTGGCTTCCCCTTCCCAGAGTGGCTCAAGGAAGATGAGAAAGGATCTCCTGTGCCCAGGGGGATCCTTGCAAATCATCATGGCTGGAAGACTGGATTATGGGTCCTCAAAAAGCTAAACAACAGAATTACCACATGACTCAGCAATCTCACTCCTAGGTACGTACTCCCAAAATGGAAAACAGGTGCTCAAACAACTCTCTGTATACAAATGTTCATAGCAGAGCTATTCACAGTAGCCAAGAGGTTAAAGAAACCCAGATGGATGGGTAACAAAATGTGCCCTAGTCATACAATTGAATATTATTCAGACACAAAAAAGGAATGAAGCATTGATGCATGCTACAGCATGGATGAACCTCGAAAACATGATGTTGAGTGAAAGAAGCTAGACGCAAAAGGAAAATATGCAATGATTCCATGTATATGAAATACCCAGAATTGGTGAATCCATAGAGACAGAAAGCTGACTGGTAGTTGCCAGGGGCTTCAGGAAGGAAGAAGTGGGAAGTGACTGTCTGATGGGAACAGGGTTTTATCTGGGGTGATGAAAATGTTTTGGAAATAGAGGTGACGGCTGCACAACACTGTGAGTGTAGCTAAACGCCACTGAATTGTTTGCTTTAAACGGTTAATTTGATGTTATGTAAGTTCCACCTCAATTTAAATAAAAGATTGAGTTGTGCATAATAGGAGTGAGTGTTTTGAAGCACCAGGTGCTTCGTATAGCGCCAGGGCAGTATGCCATTGTTCACCGTGGCATGATTCACAACAGCCCCAAAGTGGAAACAACACAAATTCCCATTGATGTTTGAATGGATAAATAAAATAGTGTCCACACAATGTAATAGCTATTCAGCCGTAAAAAGGAATGAAGTACTACAACTTGGATGAACTTGGAAAATATTATGCCAAGTGGAGAAAAAAAGCCAGACACAAAACAAAAGACAAACGTATGATCCCACTTATATTAAATACCTGGAAAAGACAAAGTCACAGAGAGAGACAGCAGAATAGTAGATTAGCCAGGGGGTGGGAGAGAAAGAAGGATGGGGAGGGACTGCTTAACAGGTACAGAGTTTCTTTTTGGGGTGATGGAAAAGTTTGGGAAATGGATTGTGACGGTTGTACAACATTGTGAATGCCGTCAACGCCACTGAAGTGTACACTTCAAATGGTTAAAAACGGTGAAAAAGTCGCTCAGTTGTGTCCAACTCTTTGCAACCCCATGGACTGTACAGTCCAGGGAATTCTCTAGGCCAGAATCCTGGAGCGGGTAGTCTTTCCCTGCTCCAGGGGATCTTCCCAACCCAGGGATCAAACTCATGTCTCCCGCATTGCGGGCGGATTCTTTACCAGCTGAGCCACAAAGGAGGCAGTGATCAAGACCATCCCCAAGAAAAAGAAATGCAAAAAGGCAAAATGGTTGTCTGAGGAGGCCTTACAAATAGCTGAGAAAAGAAGAGAAGCTAAAGAAAGGCAAAGGAGAAAAGGAAAGATATACTCATTTGAATGCAGAGTTCCAAAGAATAGCAAGGAGAGAGAGGAAAGCCTTCCTCAGTGATCAATCCAAAGAAATCGAGGAAAACAGTAGAATGGGAAAGACTAGAGATCTCTTCAGGAAAATTAGAGATATAACATTTCATGTAAAGACGGTCACAATAAAGGACAAATGGTATGGACCTAACAGAAGCAGAAGATATTAAGAAGAGGTGGCAAGAATACACAGAAGAACTGTACAAAAAAGATCTTAATGACTCAGATAACCACGATGGTGTGATCACTCACCTAGAACCAGACATCCTGGAATGTGAAGTCAAGTGGGCCTTAGGAAGCATCACAACAAACAAAGCTAGTGGAGGTGATGGAATTCCAGCTGAGCTATTTCAAATCTATTTTGCACAATAAACAAATTTTTAAAAAATTAATAGATGATGGGAAGTTATTGGCTTTATTGTTTCTTAACGCAAAATTCAGAGAACTGGTGTCAGGACTCAAGCAGATTAGTGTCGGCAGCTCAGCTGCAACCACCTCCAAGCTGTGTGACATTGTATAAGACACTTGACGTCTCTGAACCAGTTTTCCAATCTATAATAATACTCAGAGCTACCCTGATTTCCCATATGTGATAGGTCCTATTCTTCATCCTCCATGTACATTCCCTAAGAACATCAGAAGCCAGCAGTAAAGGTTATTGAAGTTGAATTTGAAACGACTCCTTCAAATTCTAAGTAAAAGGATCCATTCTTTTCATGCATTAAAAATATAATTTGATTACTTTTCTTTCTAAACAAATTAGACAAAGATAGCTGCTATAATAAATAAACTGACAGAGTAAAAAGAAAATACCCGGAGATGAGGGTTATTGTGAATAAAGATCTAAACCACAGTGCCTGGCTTAAATGTTGAATCAATAGTGATGAGTGTTAAGAACTGGTGTGTCTAAGAGGCATCAGAACTCTTCCCCACCTCCTGGAGCCTTCCATGTTGAGAATAAAGACAGGCAATGAGAGTCGGGGCAAGCAATTTGCCTCTGAGGCTGACTCCTGAGACGTGGCGGCTATGTGCCTCCAAGATGACCGTGGAGTGGTATTAATAATTCAGTGATCATGGCACCACCCGGAGACTTAGGAGAAACAGCCAAAGGACATCTTCCATGTGGTATGTAATATACACTGGAATACTACTCAGCCATAAAGAAGAATGAAATGATGCCATTTGCAGCAACATGGATAGGCCTAGAGATGATCATACTCAGTGAAGTAAGTCAGAGAGAGAAAGACAAATACCATATGACATCACTTAGATGTAGATTCTACATCACGGCTCAAATGAACTTAACCTACACAACAGAAACAGACCTGCAGACACAGGAGCAGACTTGTGGTTGCCAAGGAGAGTGTCGGGGAGGGCTGGATTGGGAGTTTGGGATTAGCAGATACTAACTATTACATAAAGGGTGGGCAAACCACCAGGTCCTATTGTATAGCACAGAGAACTGTATTCCACATCCTGTGATAAACCAAAATGGAAAAGAATATGAAAAAGAATGCACATAGATAACTGAATAGCTTTGCTGTACAGCAGAAATTAACACAACATTGTAAATCAACTATACTTCAATAAAATAAGTGTTAAAAACAAAACAAAGGACGTACCCGAGCCCAGGTACTATGGGCACCAGCCTTTCTAAAGAGCCACTGGCACTCCCACACGCCCAAGCACCACCCGTGGTTAGACTGCTTTGGGGCGCCTGCTGCTCACCTCTGGTAACTTCATTCCAGAGTTAGGAATAAAAGGGGCAGCAGAAGCTGCAAGGGCCCTCTGGACACCCTTTCAGACGGTCACAGGAACCAGGAAGGCAGGCTGCCGTTATGGCGGCACTTCCTGGGAGTGAGGAGCTCTAAAGACAGAGCCCCTATGAGTGCTACCTCACCAGCTCGCCCTGACCGTCACGGCAGAGAACCCTAAGAGTCACAGAGGCCTGGGTGCTTGTCCGCTGGGGATCTGGGGGGGCCAAGCCTGCTGGCCACTCAGCTGGGGGAAAAGCAGATTCTACCCAGATAGAGAAGAAGGGGGTGGGCAGGGCCAAGGTGAGGAGAAGTGCCTGTAGCTGAGTGAAGGCCATCAGGCAGCTGGTCTGGGACTCCTGAGTGACCCTGGGGCTGAAGAAGTTTACAGGATCTGAGTGTCTCACCATGGAAACTTGTTTCCAAGAAAAGCGTGACTGAGAAGGTAATAGATGGGGTGTGGGACTAGCCACTAACCTCAGGTAAGTGTATCAGTTTCCAGTGGCCACTGAAGCAAAACACCACAAACCCAGTGGCTCTGGTGGCTCAGATGGGTAAAGTGTCTGCCTGCAATGCAGGAGACCCAGGTTCGATCCCTGGGTCGGGAAGATTCCCTGGAGAAGGCAATGGCAACCCACTCCAGTACTCTTGCCTGGAAAATTCCATGGACGGAGGAGCCTAGCAGGCTAGAGTCAGACACAACTGAGCGACTTCACTGTCACTTGTCAGTGGCTCAACGTAACACCCATTTACTGTCTCAGAGTTCTGGATGTCAGAACCCCAGTGGGTCTTAGTGGACTACAATCAGGGCGTCACTACAGGGGATGCTCTACTGTTTCCTTACATTTCCCAGCCTCTCTGGCCTGCCTACCTTCCTCAGGTCCTGGCCCCCCTCCTCCATCTTCAAAGCCAGCTGTGTAGCACCTTCAGGTCCCTCTCTCTGAAGCTGACCCTCCTGCCTTCCTTTATCTCTTACAAGAACCCCTGTGATTCTTGGGACACCCAACCCCTTACATTGTGCCCACTGAACATTCCAGAATAATCTCCCCACCTCAAGACCCTTAATCACATCTGCAAAGTCCCTTTTGCCATGTAAGGGGACATAGTCACAGGTTCCAGAGATTAGGGCAACAAGAACATCTCTGGAGTCCATAGCAAGCAAGTGCCTTCTCCTCTCTAAGCCTCAGTTTTCCCACCTGTAAAATGGAGACAATGAAAATGACAGTAATAATAATAGCATCAATTACCCTGGGTTTATGTGAGGATGACAACAGGATGCAGTGATCTCTTAGCACAGCACGAGGGACAGAGCAGGTTGGTGGGGAGGGGGTCTTTTGGGGGCCATCCCCTTTCCTTTCCCACTCCCACTCTTTTACTGGAAAACCCCAGGAGGCCTGTTGCATCTTTAGAACTGGGGTTTGCCAAACTATTTGTCCAAGGCTGAGGCTCAGGAGAAACTTACCCTCTGACAAGAGGGTATCATTCTTCATATAAAAGTGAAAAATGAATCTTCACACACCCCCCAACCCCGATCTGGGAGTAATGGGATTTTTCAGGCAGGCTTCATTACAGTGTCTCAGCGTTACTGGACTGATAATTGCATTCTGAACCAGAATTGATAAATTGCCCGTGCATTGTCATTACTGGATGTTTACCTGATCTATTTGATGAATATTAATTCACACAAAAAATATTTCCATCCCTAAAGCAATTCTGGGCAAAATGATTCCTTTCTCCTCTCCGGTCTCCTACCGGCAACTGCGGAAACAATGTATAGAGTTAAATAATAACAAGCCCTTGTCAGAGTGATTTATTGGGTGTGAAAACAAAGAGAGAGAAGGACTTCAGCCTCCCCTCCATCGAACAGCACCTGCGGGAAGGAACATGGTGTTTCCTTCCAAAGCCAGGAGGTGCATGGCGGAGAGATAGGAGTCTGCAGGCCATGCAGGAGCAAGTTTGGACGATATACATCACCCTCCTGCCAAGGGATCTGAAAGAAGTCCTGGGGTGCCCACCACCTACCCCTACTCCACCCTGAGGGGCTTATATAAATGAGTTAACACTTACTGAACACTAGCTACCCTGCAGGCTCTCTGTTCATGCATCCTTCCTACAACTCTGTAAGGTTGGACCCACCACTGTCCCCATTCTACAGATGAGCACACTGAGGCTCAGAGAGGACAAGGTTGCACGTGTCCAGGGTTATCTGCTAGAAAGCCTCAGAGCTGGGTCTGGAACCCAGGCCGGACTCCGGAAGATGGTGCTCTTTCCACTCCACAAGGGGGCGACAAACTGCAGCCCAAGACCAGATACCTAATACTTCAGTAACTGATTTTATTGGAACACAGCCACATTCGTTGACAGATTGTTAGAGCTGATTTCGCCCTACAATGGCAGCACTGCGTAGTTTTGACAGAGATGAGATGGCCTTCAAAAGTCTAAAATAGTCACTCTCTGGCCCTTTAAGAAAAAGCCTGCTGACTCCTGGTTGTATATCCTTTGCCAGCAAGTTCACGGTCCATTTGGAGACCCTACACTGTGTGCTCAGTAAACAGCAGCCAAAATAATCATTATCATTATTATTGTTGTTTTCTTATTACTGTTGTTATTAGGCTGCTTTTACCATCGTTACCTCCTTGAGAAAGACAGATTTTGCCAACCACCCATCATGGAGCTAGCCTTCAAGATAATAAATGTTGTGTTTTCCACAGTAAATCATAAGAACCTTCAACATAAGAGTTTAAGTTTTTCAACGTTCCTAGCATCTTAATGGGGCTTCCTGGGTAGCTCAGCTGGTAAAGAATCCACCTGCAATGCAGGAGATCCCAGTTCCATTCCTGGGTTGGGACATTCCCCTGGAGAAGGAATAGGGAAGCTCTCTTCTCCCCTGGAGAAGGGATACCCACTCCAGTATCCTTGGGCTTCCCTGGTGGCTCAGATGGTAAAGAATCTACCCGCAATGTGGGAGACCTGAGTTCGATCCCTGGGTTGGGAAGATCCCCTGGAGGAGGGCATAGCAACCCATTCCAGTTTTCTTGCCTGGAAAATCCCGAGACAGAGGAGCCTGGCGGAGTACAGTCCATGGGGTCGCAAAGAGTCAGAAACGACTGAGCGCTAAACACAGCACAGCATCTTCAGGAGAATTTAGTTTGCAACTGCATCCTTCAACAGGCTCTTCTGAAAATGTAAGCTGCTCTCCTCCCCCATCATAGCACAATTCCAGAGATGTTCAAAGGAACACAGGTTGACAGAGGCAGAAGTCATTTACCAAGACCGGCCATATGTGGGGACAAAAGAGGGGCAGCTTCAGACATCTTTCCCTGCCAGCCATAGCCAACCTAGCATCCTTGGAAGCTGTAGAAGATCTCCTGAGCTCTCAGTAGGGGACAGATCATCCTGGCTGGCCAAGGAGTGGGGCGATTTCCAGGGACGGGGACTTCCAGAGCTAAAATCAGGGAAGTCCCCAGCAAACCAGGATGAGCTGGTCACCCCTGTGCCCCAGAGATATGATTGCTCCATCAGGAGGCCTTGCAGAGGTCAACTACAGACCTTTTTGATTGGCCAGTCTGCCTGGCTTGTGGGATTCTTAGTTCCTCAACCAAAGATTGACTCTACACCCCCTGTGGTGGAAGCGTGGATTCTTAACCACTGGACCACCATGGAAGTCTCTCCAACTACAGACCTTTTAATTCAGGGGACCCACTTGTTGAATCCTAACACACACACACCTTTTTATGGACTAAGTGGCTATGCTGAATTTGGACTCTGAATACTACCCTGGCCATCTCTGCACCATCTTGAGCTGAGACACACAGGTCTGGACCACCTCTGTCCCTTCCCTGGAGGCGGGGGAAGGCAGAGGTCTACAGTATGGCTGTACAAGCATGGACACATTACTTCCCGCCTCTCAGCCTCACTGTCCTCATTCGTCCTCAAAATGACCAAAGCATATAAGACAGGGATAGCACCAGGATCACCGGCATTGGCAGGTGAATTCTTTACTGCTGAGGCACTGGGGAAACCCCTGGAGCCTTTTTTTAAAAAGCAGGTAGCACCAGAGAGTGACTATTGAACTGTCTTACATGCTCCGGTCATTTTGGTCCTCACGCCTTTTCTCTGAAGCAAGTGCTTCGATTGTCCCTGTTCTACAAATGGGGACAGACAAAAATAATCCTTTTTAAAAAGTCTCCAGACCCGAATTTTCACATGTTGATTTATTTGCATTTTAGACCCTGGCTGAATTTGGTCCCTGGACCAGCAGCATCAGCATCACTCAAGAGCTGGTTGGAAAATGCAGATTCTCACACCATCCCAGACCCGCTGAGCCCAGATCTTCACGGTGATACATCCCCAGCTGACTTATGTGCACATTAGAGTGTGCCCCCCGCCCCCAACCACCTGGAAACCACGCAGGGCTTGAAAGTGGCAAGGGAGAGAGGCAGAGAAGATACAGAAGAAAACCACCATCACTCTCTAGAATATCCCCCAGGCTGTACTCCCACAGCAATACCGCTTCACAGCAGGTTGTCAGGGGTTCTGGAAAAGAGAGACCAGAAGCTCTAAGTTTGGGTATCACTGATTGTCGCTCCCCATTTTGAAGATTCTCTAAGCAAGTTTGTAAATCTATGGTCCTGAGAAGTCCTGCAGGAAGGGAAACTATGGTCATTTCATTTAATGCATCCGATCACAGAAATATTCCTCTGCATGTGTGGACCCTTGCTTGTAAAGGCATCTTAGAAGTCCCTAAAGGATTCACAAATTCAATCTTTTGTTCTCCAAATGTTTATTGAGAACCTACTATGTGCCGGGCACAATTTGAGGAACTGGGGATGTGGAAGCAAGAAGAGTTGTGATCCTTGCACCCAAGGAGCTTCTATTCAGGTAGGTGGAGACACAGTAAGTAAATAAATGAACAAAAATAACAACACCTGAATCTACTCTTTCAGTGCCTGCCTGAAAGATCTCCACAACAAACCTTTCCGGGCCCCTCCAATCAGCGCTGACATCTTCCTCTTTGAGCTCCTATAATATTTATGGTTGGCACCATGCAGGAGGAAATCATTTGTGCTCTGCCTGTGCCAGCTCCCAGATCATGATGTTAGAAATTTCATGATCTCTTGGGTTGTTAACATTTCCTGTTTTATGTCCTGGATTCTCAGCTGAATTGTAAACTCCACTGGGAAAGGAATCTCTCTGTTTGCTCCCCCGTCCCCATTGATCCCCAATGAATGAATCCCTGAGAGGCTTCCTGGAGAACCCTGGGTGGGTTACAGTGAGTTGATATTACACATATGGTGCTCTTCAAGGACCCCTCACATCGGTCTAAGCACAACTAGAAAGGCAGGACCCAGCAAGCCTTCTAGATGACTTTGATGCAACAAAAGTTTAGGAAACACTAACCTAGGGTCTCTACCATGGCTTCTTGGTGTCTGCGATTAAATCCCAGCTCCAACCTTTATTAGCTATTATATGGGACTATGGGAAGTTATTTAATCTCTCTAAACCTCAGAGGTTTATCATCTTATCATCTCTCACAGGGGAATGATATGAGTAACAATCTCAGAGAGTTGGTGTGAGGATTAAATGATATTTTCATGGAGAGAGGCTTAGCCTGGGGCCCACCGCCTGCTACCTCTCACTGGCCAGTGTTCCTAGGAAAACAGTGTCTGTCTACCTCAGACTGAAGCCATGACTATCCCTTCAACCTCAGCCCCTACACACTCCCCTCTCCCACCCATTCCAGTCCTGGTGAACTCCTTACCGGGCCTCCCAAATCCCAGGCTCATCCCCACTCTGGCTGACTGAACATGGAAAGCACCTCCACCTCCTCCAGATGTGGGCCCATATCTGGATATTTCCCAGCCTCCTTTGTAGTTAAGAGTTCTGGCCAGCAGAACATGGATGGAAGCAAGGCAGACCAGAGAGAAAGGTGTGTTGAAAAAATACAAAACCACCTGCTCAGTCCTCCCCTCACCCCTGCCCTCCACCATCCACTTTCTGATTGTCAATCAATATGCAGGACAACCTCAGTAGCTCTGTGTTGAAGATGGTGGAGACTGGGCCTTGGGTTACCGAATGAACAGAGCCCCTGCCCAGCCTCCCATCAAAAACATCCATTTAAATTATAACTGAGTTAGAAATAAACTTTTCTACTATATTTAGCTGCTGAGACTTCTATGCTATGCTAAGTCACTTCAGTCGTTTCCGACTCTGTGCGACCCCATAGACGGCAGCCCACCAGGCTCCCCTGTCTCTGGGATTCTCCAGGCAAGAACACTGGAATGGGCTGCCATTTCCTTCTCCAATGCATGAAAGTGAAAAGTGAAAGTGAAGTTGCTCAGTCGTGTCCGACTCTTAGCGACCCCATGGACTGCAGCCTAACAGGCTCCTCCGTCCATGGGATTTTCCAAGCAAGAGGTACTGGAGTGGGGTACCATTGCCTTCTCTGGAGACTTCTATAATAGCCAGCATTATCTTAACTAACACATTACCTTAGGGATTTGTTTCTACTTGTGGTTTCTTTTCCCTGGAAATTTTGCTGAAGCATCTGCTCCTTAAGGACAGACCAACCAGTGAGCTTCTGGCCAATGGAACCTAACAAACCAATCTGTTTTTTTTAGGTCAAACAACAAAGAGTCCACAAAATTCATGAGCTATCACTCCATTAATCCTGACTCTACAGTATCTCTATCGAACCCCAGTTTGAAAGTGAAAGTGAAAGTCATTCAGTTGTGTCCTACTCTTTGTGACCCCATGGACTTTACAATTCACGGAATTCTCCAGGCCAGAATACTAGAGTGGGCAGCCTTTCCCTTCTCCACGAGTTCTTCCCAACCCAGGGATCAAACCCAGGTCTCCCACATTGCAGGCAGATTCTTTACCAGCAGAGCCACCAAGGAAGCCCAAACCCCAGTTTAATATTAAATAAATCCTTTCTCAATTTCAAAGATGATACCTGACTGGCAATTAAACCATCATGTCTTAGCCAGCTAATATACAGGAGAAATGACACACAGCTACTGCAATATGAAGATGGTTAAACCACGTTTAGCCATCCTGGACCTAGTCGTTGTTTTGTGTTTATTTTGTTTTGTGGGTATTATTTTTGGTTGCTTTGAGAAAAGAGAAATGAAAAAAAAAAAAAGCCAGAGTTAATGAGCTTAGCAGAACAAAGCTAAAAATAAATGAATAAATAACAATGATGTTGTGAAACAAAATAAAATTAAATCCAAATTAAAATGTGCTATGATTTTTTTTTTTTAAAGAAAGTAGCAAACAAAGAAAGGATTTTTCTCCTGCTTTTTGACCAATGTGAGGGCTCAGCCCAAACCCTCTTACAAGGAGGGAAGGCAGGTCTGGCTAATAGAAAGCTCTTTCTTTTCTGGAGCCCAGGTCCAGTCAAGGTGCATTCTGTCTTCCTGGCCCTGCTCTGCACTCTATGCTCACATAGCACAGACCTCTGGGTGCATTCTGTCTTCCTGGCCCTGCTCTGCACTCTATGCTCACACAGCACAGACCTCTGGGTGAATTCTGTCTTCCTGGCCCTGCTCTGCACTCTATGCTCACACAGCACAGACCTCTGGGTGAATTCTGTCTTTCTGGCCCTGCTCTGCACTCTATGCTCACACAGCACAGACCTCTGGGTGAATTCTGTCTTCCTGGCCCTGCTCTGCACTCTATACTCACGCAGCACAGACCCCAGTGCCCTCTGACAGCCCTCTTCACATGTGACACTCAGGGGGTGGCTGTGCCCCTCCTGGCTTCTGCTTCAGGATAAACACCTTCAGTGCCTTCACCCTTCTGCAAGGGAAGCGACTTGGAGGAAGGGTTGACTTCAGCACAGTGCTTTTCAAACTGTGGCCCCCAGACCAGCAGCATCAGCATCACCTGCGAACTTGTTTAAAGTGCACACTCCTGGGCATTCTGAGTGGCTCAGTGGTAACGAATCTGCCTGCCAATGCAGGTGACATGGGTTTGATCCCTGGTTCGAGAAGATTCCACATGCTGCAGTACAACTAAGCCCATGCACCACACCTACTGAACTGTGCTCTAGAGCCCAGCAGCCACGACTACTGAGCCCATGTGCCGCAGCTCCCGAAGTCAGCCTACAAACGGCAACCAGAGAGGAGCCCCCGCTCACCCCAACTAGAGAAAGCCTGTGCATAGCAGGAAGACCCAGCAGAGCCAAAAACAAACAAATGTTTTAAAACACACATTCCCAGGCCCCACCCCAGACTCACAGAGCCAGAAATTCTGAGAGCAGAGACCAGCAACCTGTGGTGTTCTAAGCTCTCTGGGGGATTCTGACGCACACTCGAGTTTAGAATGCACTGCTTCACATTAAGACCTTGGCCAGTTACTTTACCCTCTTTTGCCCCAGTGTCCCCTCTCTCAAATAGGCACATCAGAAGTATCCACATCACACGGTGGTTGTGAGATAAGGCGTGTGATGGGGCTAACGCGGTGCCTGGAGCCTGGTGAGGATGTTGGCTAGCGGTGGTTCTCGTTGCTGGTGTTATCACTACCTAGTTGTTAAGTTTTGATAGCTACGGAGAGGGCGAGTCCTAAGTTGGGTTGAGGTCTTTGTGGATCTGCCTGCTCAGCATCTGGAGACACTGCAGGAAGCCAGAGCATCTCCTGGCAGCGTCTGGAGATTCACAGCCCTGCCTGGAGCCATGGGAAAGGACACGGTTATGTTGGCTTCCATTCCCAAAAAAAACAAATCCAAAAAGGCAAAATGGTTGTCTGAGGAGGCCTTACAAATAGCTGAGAAAAGAAGAGAAGCTAAAGGCAAAGGAGAAAAGGAAAGATACACTCGTTTGAATGCAGAGTTCCAAAAATAGCAAGGAGAGAGAAGAAAGCCTTCCTCAGTGATCAACCCAAAGAAATAGAGGAAAACAATAGAATGGGAAAGACTAGAGACCTCTTCAAGAAAATTCGAGATACAACATCTCATGCAAAGATGGGCACTTTACAACAGAAATGGTACGGACCTAACAGAGGCAGAAGATATTAAGAAAAGGTGGCAAGAATACAGAGAAGAACTATACAAAAAACATCTTTATGACCCAGATAACCATGATGGTGTGATCACTCACCTAAAGCCAGACATCCTGGAATGTGAAGTTAAGTGGGTATTAGGAAGCATCACTACGAACAAAGCTAGTGGAGGTGATGGAATTCCAGGTGAGCTATTTCAAATCCTGAAAGATGATGCTGTGAAAGTGCTGCACTCAATATGCCAGCAAATTTGGAAAACTCAGCAGTGGCCACAGGACTGGAAAACATCAGTTTTCATTCCAATCCCAAAGAAAGGCAATCCAAAGAATGGCCAAACTACCACACAATTGCACTCATCTCACACACTAGCAAAGTAATGCTAAAAATTATCCAAGCCAGGCTTCAACAGTACATGAACTATGAATTTCCAGGTGTTCAAGCTGGATTTAGAAAAGGTTGAGGAACCAGAGATCAAATTGCCAACATCTGTTGGATCATTGCAAAAGCAAGAGAGCTCCAGAAAAACATCTACTTCTGCTTTGTTGACTATGCCAAAGCCTTTGACTGTGTGGATCACAACCAACCATGGAAAATTCTTCAAGAGATGGGAATACCAGACCATCTTACCTGCCTCCTGAGAAATGTGTATGAAGATCAAGAAGCAACAGTTAGAACTGGACATGTCAAGAATCAACAGTTAGAACTGGACATGGAACATGGTTCCAAATCAGGAAAGGAGTCTGTCAAGCCTCCATATTGTGACTCCACTTATTTAACTTATATGCAGAGTGAAAGTGAAAGTGAAGTCGCTCAGTCGTGTCTGACTCTTTGTGACCCTGTGGACTGTAGCCCACCAGGCTCCACCGCCCACGGGATTCTCCAGGCAAGAATACTGGAGTGGGTTGCCATTTAGTACATCATGGGAAATGCCAGGCTGGATGAAGGACAAGCTGGAATCAAGATTGCTGGGAAAAATATCAATAACCTCAGATATGCAGATGATATCACCCTTATGGCAGGAAGCAAAGAAGAACTAAAGAGCCTCAAATAAAAGTGAAAGAGGAAAGTGAAACAGTTGGCTTAAAGCTCAACATTCAGAAAACTAAGATCATGGCATCTGGTCCCATCACTTCATGGGAAATAGATGGGGAAACAATGGAAACATTGAGAGACTTTATTTTGGGGGGCTCCAAAACCACTGCAGATGGTGATTGCAGCCATGAAATTAAAAGACGCTTGCTCCTTGGAAGAAAAGTTATGACCAATGTAGAAAGCATATTAAAAAGCAGAGACATTACTTTGCCAACAAAGGTCCATCTAGTCAAAGCTATGGTTTTTCCAGTGGTCATGTATGGATGTGAGAGTTGGACTATAAAGAAAACTAAGCACCAAAGAATTGATGCTTTTAACTGTGTTGTTGGAGAAGACTCTTGAGAGTCCCTTGGACTGCAAGGAGATCCAACCAGTCAATCATAAAGGAAATCAGTCCTGAATATCCATTGGAAGGACTGATGCTGAAGTTGAAACTCCAATAGTTTGGCCACCTGATGTGAAGAGTTGACTCATTGGGAAAGACTCTGATGCTGGGAAAGATTGAAGGCAAGGGGAGAAGGGGATGACAGAAGATGAGATGTTGGATGGCATCTCTGACTGGATGGACATTCGTTTGAGCAAGCTCTGGGAGTTGTTGATGGACAGGGAGGCCTGCATGCTGCAGTCCATGGGGTTGCAGAGTCAGACACAACTGAGCGACTAAACTGAACTGAACTGATACTGGCTTCTTTATCCAACAAGCCAGCTGAACATGCCTGGTGAAAGTCCCCACTGGGAGTCAGCTCCCTGAGCTTGGGTTCTGGGAGAAGCAAAATTCTGCTTGGAATACACTGGGCTAAAGTCCAATGCAGATGTTTGTTGTTCACAAACCACCCACCTTGGAGAGCTCTGGAGCTGCCCAGTCCAGTAGGGTAGCCGCCAGCCAAGTGTGGTTATTAAGCCCTTGAAGTGTGGCTAGTTGAACTGAGATGGGCTCTAAGTGTAAAATAAACAGCAGGTTTCAAAGACTTAGCATTATATTTTTTTTAATGTAAAATATCTCAACACTTTTTTATTTTGATGACATATTGCAATACTTATATCTTGGATATGCAGAGTTAAATAAAACACACTAAAATTAGTTCCCTGTCTACAGATTCAATGCAATCCCTATCAAAATTCCAATATCATTTTTCACAGGAATAGAAAAAAATTCTAAATTTTGTATGGAACTGCAAAAGACCCCAAAGAGCGAAAGCAATTTTGAGAAAGGCTGGAAGCATGATGCTTATTGATTTCAAACCATATTACAAAGCTATAGTCATCAAAACAATTTGGTACTGACACAAAAACAGACACGAAGACCAATGGAACAGAATTGAGAACCCAAAAATAGACCCACACATTGTCAATCAATATTTGACAATAGAGTCAAGAACACTCAATGGGGAAAACATAGTTTCTCCAATAATAGTATCAAGAACACTGAGTCCTGTCTTACACACTCACAAAAATTAATTCTAAATGGAATAGACTTAAATGCAAAACCTGTAACCATAAAATTCCTAGAAGAAAACATACAGAGAAAGCTCCTTGACATTGGTCTTGGTAATGGATTTTCTGGGTATGACACCAAAAGCACAAGAAACAAGAGCAAAAATAAACAAATGGGACTACATCAAACTAAAAAACTTCTACACAAAAAAAGAAGCAATCAACAAAATGAAAAGACAACATATAGACTGGGAGAAAATTTTTGCAAACCATAAATCTAATAAGGACTTAATAACCAAAATTTATAAGAAACTTGTACAATCTAATATGTGTATGTACATACACACATACACACAGAGAGGAATATTATTCAGCCATAAACGGAAGGAAATCTTGCCTTTTGTGATAATACTGATGGATCTTAAGGCCATTATGCTAAGTGAAATATGTTGGAGAAAAACAAATACTGTGTGATCTAATTTAATCTAAAAACACTGAACTAGAGAAAGAACAGAATAATGGTTGCCAGAGGCTGGAGGTGGGGGGAATGGAGAGATGCTAGTCAAAGGGTACAAACTTTCAGTTATAAGTCGAATAAGTTTCAGGGATCTAATGTACAGTGTGGTGGCTGTAGCTAAAAATACTATATTGTATCCATAAGGGGCTTCCCAGTTGACACAGTTGGTAAAGAATCTGCCTGCCAATGCAGGAGACACAATAGATGCAGGTTTGATTTCTGAGTTGGGGAGATTCCCAGGAGGAGGAAATAGCAACCCATTCCAGTGTTCTTGCTTGGAAAATCCCATAGACAGAGGAGCCTGGAGGGCTATAGTCCGTGGGGTCGGAAAGAGTCAGACACGACCGAGTGCGCACACACATCAATCATCAAACACTGTATCCATAAAAGCTGGTATGAGTGTAGAGCTATAATATTTTCCCATGACAACAACTATAACAAAAAGGTAATTACATGAGGTGGAGGATGTGTTTGTTAACTAACTTCATTGTGGTAACTGTTGATTACCATACATGATATCTCATTATCATATCATACACCTTCAGTTCAGTTCAGTTCAGCCGCTCAGTCGTGTCCGACTCTTTGAGACCCCATGAATCGCAGCACGCCAGGCCTCCCTGTCCATCACCATCTCCCGGAGTTCACTCAAACTCACATCCATCAAGTCAGTGATGCCATCCAGCCATCTCATCCTCTGTCGTCCCCTTCTCCTCCTGCCCCCAATCCCTCCCAGCATCAGAGTCTTTTCCAATGAGTCAACTCTTCGCATGAGGTGGCCAAAGTACTGGAGTTTCAGCTTTAGCATCATTCCTTCCAAAGAAATCCCAGGGCTGATCTCCTTCAGGATGGACTGGTTGGATCTCCTTGCAGTCCAAGGGACTCTCAAGAGTCTTCTCCAATACCACAGTTCAAAAGCATCCATTCTTCAGTGCTCAGCTTTCTTCACAGTCCAACTCTCACATCCATACATGACCACAGGAAAAACCATAGCCTTGACTAGATGGATCTTTGTTGGCAAAGTAATGTCTCTGCTTTTGAATATGCTATCTAGGTTGGTCACAACTCTCCTTCCAAGGAGCAAGTGTCTTTTAATTTCATGGCTGCAGTCACCATCTGCAGTGATTTTGGAGCCCAAAAAAATAAAAGTCTGACACTGTTTCCCCATCTACTTCCCATGAAGTGATGGGACCAGATGCCATGATCTTCGTTTTCTGAATATTGAGCCAACTTTTTCACTCTCCTCTTTCACTTTCATCAAGAGGCTTTTTAGTTCCTCTTCACTTTTTGCCAGAAGGGTGGTGTCATCTGCATATCTGAGGTTATTGATATTTCTCCCGGCAATCTTGATTCCAGTTTGTGCTTCTTCCAGCCCAGCGTTTCTCATGAGGTACTCTGCATATATGTTAAATAAGCAGGGTGACAATACACAACCTTGACGTACTCCTTTTCCTATTTGGAACCAGTCTGTTGTTCCATGTCCAGTTCTAACTGTTGCTTCCTGACCTGCATATAGGTTTCTCAAGAGGCAACTTATCCAAAGTTATATGCTAATTATATGTCAGTAAACCTAGCAAAAATTAATGTTACCTGTTTCTTTTCCAGTGTGGCTATGAGGAAACTTTAAACTGCATTTGTGGCATATTGTGAGGATACCCAAGCAGCCACGGGTCAAGGTCAGTGCAGGAGTTTCATTGAGGACCCTAGGTTAGGTTTTGGCCAATAGCTGGCTTTGACTTCCAGACATGTAAGTGGGGGTCAATTTTTAGATGATTTCAGCCCCCGGCCATCATGAAGCAGACACAAGTCACCCCCACTGTACCCTGTCCCAGTTCCTGACCCTAGAAATCCATGAGCATCATAAAATGGTTGCTATTTAACATCATTAAGTTTAGGGTGGTTTGTTACATGGCAGTGGTAACTGTGACATTTCACAAATGTCTGTGAAGTGGCTTTGTCTTTTCTTGGCCATCATGGAACAACTGGAAAGTCATGATGGTTGGAGGGGAGAGTCCTGGAGTATAGCTGGTGTGACTCTTCATTATATTTATTAGCTTACATCTTTGTCTCCCTTAGCAATGCGTGAGTTACTTGAAGATTAAGGTCTAGGTCATGATCATCCTTATGTCCTTGATGCCCAGCACAGAAATTGGCCCAACCTTGGTGTTCACTGGGCAGCAGGCACTGAGCTGAGGGCTTCGTGCAATTTTAGCTAATTCATACAACCACCTGTCACATAGGAATGACCACCCACTTGGCAGAGAAGGCAACAAGGTTAGAGAAGCAAAGTGAGTTTGCTGGCGGTTCATCGGCTCTTAAGGACAGAGCAGAAATTCCAACCCAGGGATGGTTGTGCTGGCGGGTCCTGTAATCTACACCCTGAACCATCATACACGCAGCACAAAGAAGCTACCAGACAGACGGGTACGCTTCTGTCTGGAGTGGCCAGTCCACGAGGGAGAATGCCCTCTTGACAAATGTCGCCGACAGTCCCAGAACTCAGCTTTTAACCAACTCCTAATTCGTGCAAGTTTTGATAAGCCATTTCGAGGCTGTGAGCCTCTCCGTGACAGCCTCTCTTCCTCTGGAAGAGAAAGTTTGCTGACACAGAGAAGTCCCTTAAGACCTACTGTTGGATCACATCTGAATTTCTAAGCTGTTCAAGCAAAACTTCATTATACTCGGAGTGTGGCAGAAGAGACAATGATCTGATCTCTCCCTCCCTCTGCCACCCTCCCCACATCCCCAACTGGAAATGGCAGAGGAAATTAGACGGCTCTAATTAATGACTCAATAATTAAAGAAAAGGGGATACGTGTTTCAGCCCTGAACGAGCTACCTTCCCACAGCAAGCCTGCCGCTTTTTAGAGAAAAGGGCACCCTGCTTCCAGGATCCAAGCTCTGGTTCTTGCTATAAGGGTCCTCTCCGATGCCTCATCTTTGCAGGCCAACACTGTGCTCCCAGGCACCTGGATTAGACCCCGGGTGCTGGGGCAGTGGAGAAAGAAAAACTACTTCTCTCTGCAGAACCTGGGACTCGCACCCCCAAGCTCCTCTCCTCAAGATGCTCCTCCAAAGAGGAGGTGGAACAGAGTAGGGTTTCAGGACAACCTCTGGAGTCATACCACTGGGGCCAAATCCCAGTGTCACCATTTGGCCTTGGGGAGATTCCCAACCACTCCCCCACCCCAAACCTTTAATATCCTCACTTGGAAAACAGGAGCCATAACAGAGGTCATAGAATGCTTGCTGGCTCCAGTCACTGACTCTGGGGATTTGGTCTTGGCTGGATGGCCTGGGGCAAATTGCTTAACCTCTCCCTTGGCCTCAACATCCTCATTTGTGAAGTGGGACTAGTCCAAATACCTACCTTGGCAGGTGTCTATAAGGATGAAGTGAGTGACGAGGCATAAACTGCTCACAATGGAGGCTTCACCCCACCGTGTACTATAAAGGGTTGGCTCTTACTAGTAAGTTTATATTGTCATGGGAGCAGTGAGGTGAATGAGTTCCCGGGAAGGGGCTTAGCACAGGTAAGAGGAGCATCTGATGGGTGTTCGTGGGTGTCGGTGTCTTACTGCGGTTATTGTTGCTTCTCAGTCAGCCTTTGATCCTGCTGAACACTTCCTGTGTCTGGGGGAGGAACGTGAACGCAGTCATTGACTGGGTGATTAGGCAGGTAATGTCCTCAAGACAGAGCTCCTGGTGTCCTTCTGCCACGGGATGCAAGGATGACAAAAAGCAGAGGGGGATGGAGATGCCTGAAAGTCCTGCCCAGTGAGAAACAGCCGGACGAACTGAGGATGTTTGGTCCCGAGAAGAGAAAACTGAAAAGAAGCATAAGATGCTACCTCCCAACAAACAAAAAGCACATTAAATGCTGCTGTCTATAGAGGGCTTCCCTGACTGAGGCATTCCCCACCCCCCAAAAAAGGTCAGCACCCTGTGATAAGCTCTGATAGTGCCTTACGCGCCCCCCCCTTCAGCGTGAGGTTCATCCCAGGGTTAAGCTGTATTTATATACTTGGTTGTTGAACACCTATCTCCCTCACCTAATCATGAGTCCAAGGAGATCAAAATGTATGTCGCAGTCACAGCTGTGGTCAAAATATTTAACATCAGGCCCCGGGGCGGGGACTGAATGAACAGGGAAAGAAGCTGCAGTCAGCAAGGAGAGAAGGAATGTCCCCTGAAAAGATCAGAGGGCAGAATTAAAACCATAGAGTGTACATTGAGTCAGGAGGCCCATTTGAGAGACTGGTCAAGGGAGAAACATGCAGAACAGTCAGCCATGAAAGGAGACTGACTTTGGGGGTAGTGAGCTCTCTGTCACTGAAGGCATTCAAGGCAGATGTGTGTGAAGTTGCATTCTTTCATTTGGTGAACTGTGGCATCCACCTTCTACATGCAGGGCATGTCCTAAGCTGTGCCCTGGGACCCAGAAGGGGATCCAAAGTTGCTAAGAGCATCCTAGACATGTGAGGTCACCGCCAAGTGCAAGGAAAACAAAGTCACTCAAGGACAGGTTGGGGATGACAGACACATTCATTGTCTTGACTCGTGACATCAGTTTTGCACGTGTTTTGTTGTTTGGTCGCTAAGTCGTGCCTATTTCTGCAACCCCATGGACTGCAGCACTCCAGGCTTCCCTGTCCTTCACCATCTCCTGGAGTTTGCTCAGATTCATGTCCATTGAATCCATGATGCTATCTAACCATCTCATCCTCTGCCACCGTCTTCTCCTTTTGTCTTCAATCTTCCCCAGCATCTGGGTCTTTTCCAATGAGTATACATATGTCAAAACTCATCAAATTGTATACTTGAATCTGTGCAGTTTATTATATGCTGATTGTAACTCAACGAAGCTCTTAAAAAATATACCATCTTTAAAAGAAATAGAGTAAGAGTAGATGATACCAAGACCAGATGATACAAAGATGTTCAGGACACTAGTGCTAATAATAATAAAAAAGGAAACAAGATAACCAAAAAACAGTGGTTATGCAAATTCACCATACCCACAGGAAGAAATAAGGTGTAGCTACTAGGTGTGATATTTTCAAAAGTTAATTAATGACATAGCCAAAAAAAAAAAAACAAACAACTGAGTGAAGGAAAAAGGGCATAAGACAATTTACACAATTTGGTACTGTTTCAATTTTGCTAAAAATGTGTAGAAGAAAGCCAAGAAATTATCATAATTTAAATGCAATCCTGGGTTATTTAGGCTTCCCAGGCAGTGCAGTGGTAAAGAATCTGCCTTTCAATCCAGAAGACACAAGAAACATGGGTTCGATACCAGAGTGGGGAAGATCCCCTGGAGGAGGAAATGGCAACCCACTCCAGTATTCTTGCCTGGAAAATCTCATGGACAGAGGAGCCTGGCAGGCTACAGTCCATGGGGTCGCTTGCAAAGTCAGACAAGACTAAGTGACTGAACATGAGTGCGCACATGTGCGCACACACACACAGACACACACACACACAGACACACACACACACACACACACACACACACACTGTTACTTGGGCAATTTTGAAAGCATTTTTAAATATTGAAAGGACTCACCATAAAATGTGACTACGGGCAAGAGGATAGATGATACGGATTTGCTTTTTCTATTCTCTTTATTTTCCAGAATTTTACAAATGAAAATGATTTTAGCATCAAAAAGAAAAATAAATATTACTTTAGAACAATAAGTAAAGGGCATGAAGGTGTTCTCCCCACAAACTTCTGTGGGGAAGGAGAAGCCAGAGGCGTATTGACGTCGAGGTGACCTTGGTCCCTTTGAAGCAGACTTTCCTTTTAACCTCCAGACCCAGGTCTGGGGGCTCTGAGGTTGTGGGCGGGGGTGGGGGATGTGCTCCCTAACGCAGATGCCGATTGGATTAGGGTCTGGTTCTGTCTTCCTCTAAGTAGATTATGCTTTTCTTGAACTCACTCCAATGGGTCCCGGAAATTCATCCCAGGACAGTCCTGCAGTTCGTTTTCAGAGCTCGCTGGAATATGTTTAAGCATGTAATAAATACATTTAAGCCTAATCGGATAAATCACTAAATCAGATCGTTATCTTGCAATTTGAAAACCAGACTCTGGCTCCAGATCCCAAGGGGAAGGAGGAATAGGAAGAAGTGGAAAGACTCGGGGCATCGACAAGGTCACATTCTTACCCAGGACCACCCGACACCAAAGGCAAAGACCTGCACCTCTGCCCTGAGCCCAGACGTTCGGCGGCGGCAGACTGGCCTCACATCTGCAACAGAACTTGGCAGCAGAGTGTAAGGAAAAAACATCTGGTTGCCTCTGTCACTTACGGCCTACCAAGGAGCACTAGTTCTAGAATCCCAAGTGGGGTTCATCTGGTCTACCTCTCTCCTCAAAGCAGAAGAACATTCACGTGCTTAGCCAAGAAGCGCTGACGTCACCCTCCTCCAAGTCTGTAGATTGTGGAGCTTGTGCTATGTCAAAGCCCTAAGAGGCAAGAACTTGAGACTCTCATAGCTCTAGGTCCCAATCCCATCTCTGCCTCTGATCTGTAAGTGCTTAGACAAGTGACTCCACCTTTCTGTGTCTCAGTCTCTTCATCTGTAAAATGGGGACACTAATAATAGTACCTACCTCACCATGCTGTTGGGAGAACTAAGTGAGATAATGCATATAAAGCACTTAGCACACTGCCTGGCACAGAGTAAATAACCCATGGTAAATACAGTTATTGTCTGAATTGCTTTTATCGAACTTCCCTTCCTGATGTATTTTTTAATGTGGGCATATAACTTTAATCAGAGGAACCACATGATTTGATTTGGGATTATAAGAGGTTAATCTGACTCTAAGTAGAGAAGGCAGTGGAGAGGAACAAGTATGAAAGCCTGGAAACCAGGTAGGAGGCTGCTGCGGTCATCCAGGCAGAAGATTAAAGCTGTAGTGGTGAGAAGTGGGCATACTTGAGATACATGTTGGAGACAGAATTAACATAACCTGGAGAGGTACAGAATGTGAGGAGGGAGGGTAGGGCTGAAATGCAGATGATTCCCAAGTTCCCAGCTTAACTAGCGAGTTGGTGCTGCCACTTACTAAGAAGAAAAAAAGTACTGGAAGAGCAATTTGAGAGAAAGATAAGCAAATTCTGTTTTAGGCATGTAGGAGCCAGAAAAGTAGGAGTAAGCTGGGAGAGTGTGCCTTCTTGGAAGCCAAGAGAAGAGAATGTTTCCAAAAGGAAGATGCGGCCAATGGTTGTATCTGCTCCTGAGAGATTAAGTCAGATAAGAGAGATGTGTCTGACACATGTATCCCATTGTTCATTGCAGCATATTTACAATAGCTAGAACATGGAAGCAACCTAGATGTCTATCAACAGATGAGTGGATAAAGAAGTTGTGGTACATATACACAATGGAATATTACTCAGCCATAAAAAAGAATGCGTTTGAGTCAGTTCTGATGAGGTGGATGAACCTAGAACCTATTATACAGAGTGAAGTGAGTCAGAAAGAGAAAGATAAATATCGTATTCTAACACATATAGATGAAATCTAGAAAAATGGTACTGAAGAATTAATGCATAGGATAGCAGTGGAGAAATAGACATAGAGAATAGACTTATGGACATGGGGAGAGGGGAGGAGAGGGTGGGATGTATGGAAAGAGTAACATGGAAACTTACATAACCATATGTAAAACAGATAGCCAATGGGAATTTGCTGCATGGCTGGGGAAACTCAATCAGGGGCTCTGTATCAATCTAGAGGGGTGGGATGGGGTGGGAAATGGGAGGAAGGTTCAAAAGGGAGGGGATATATGTATACCTATGGCTGATTCATGTTTAGGTCTGACAGAAAACAACAAAATTCTGTAAAGCAACTATCCTTCAGTTAAAAGAAAAGAAAAGAAAAGAGATGTGTCTGATATAAGTTGTCAGCTAAAGTTTGTTAGATGTATGGCTAAATGGACGGATGGGTACACGGATGTGTGGACGGATGTGCACGTGGATAATTGATGGATGCACAGATGGATGAATGAGTTAATGGATGAGTGCATGGATGAATGGCTGCACAGAAGAGTGAATGGGTACATTCTCTGGGATGGATGGATGGGTGCACGAATGTGTGCCTGGGCGCAGGACAGATGTGAACAGGGATGATGAGTGGGTATAGACAGATATACCCAAATAGATACATGGATGTATCCAGGGATGCATGGATGTGTATGGGTGAATGGATGGGCATGGATGGACGGGTACCTTCATGGGGGCATGGCTGCAGTGGCTCCAGCCACAGAGGACTCTGGTTACTTCCTTAAGCTGGAAGTACTTCCCTTCATTGTACAATCATTCCCTGTGTCTAGAGAACTCTTTCCAGAGAAGGCCATGGCACCCCACTCCAGTACTCTTGCCTGGAAAATCCCATGGACGGAGGAGCCTGGTAGGCTGCAGTCCACGGGGTCGCTAGAGTCGGATACGACTGAGCGACTTCACTTTCACTTTTCACTTTGATGCATTGGAGAAGGAAATGGCAACCCACTCCAGTGTTCTTGCCTGGAGAATCCCAGGGACGGGGAAGCCTGGTGGGCTGCCATCTATGGGGTTGCACAGAGTCGGACATGACTGAAGCGACACAGCAGCAGCAGCAGCAGCAGTAGCAGAGAACTCTTTCTGCCACTTTCTCTCCCCTTCACATTCTTCAGGCTTCTGTTCAAATGTTCCTCAGAGGAACCTTCACTGACTCTTCTAACTAACATGGTTCTCTCACTTAACTTTCTTCACAGTGTTTATCAGATTCTCAAATTAACTCATTTCCTTGTTTAATGGTCTATTGTCTGTCTCCCTCATTAGCTGGTTCTGTCCTCCACAAGGGGAGGGGCCTTGTTCATCATACCTAAATCTGCAGCACTCAGCAGACTATCTGGTGCATAGAAGGGACTTGGTACCTATCAAATAGATGGATGGATGGATGAATAGATAGATGGGTGAGTAAATGTGATAGATGGGTAGATGGACAGATGAGTGGGTGGATGGAAGATGGATAGGTGGATGAACAGATGAGTCAGTGAGTGGATGGATGGCTGGGTGGCCAGGTGGATGTATGAGTTGGCATGTAGGTCAGTAAGTGAGTGAATGAGCAGACAGATAGATGGATGAATAGTATATGGATGGATGGGTAGATATATGGATGGATCAATTGATGGAACAAAGGATAGAAGGACAGAAAGAGAAGAGGGTAAAAGAGAACGAAGGAAGAAAAATTGGATGAATGAATGAGAGTGAATGAATGCACCCACTCCCTTCTGACCCACACTCGGGACAATTCAACCCTGCTTAAAGAAGTCTCACTCAACCTCCACTCAGTCACCAGCTGACAAAGCCCAGAGTGGTCGCAGAGAAGACACTCAACCCTCCCAGGTGCTAAGGGACTTAAATTCTCTCTTCATAAAGGCCATGGCAATTCTGCTCTGCAGCCTCAGCCTGTCCCCAGGGGTTAACGTTAGCTTGTTCCTGTTTTATTGTCTTAGATAAGCAAGGCAGGGTCAGACTACAGGGCACAGAGAAGGAGGAAAAAGGAAGATTTTTAAAGACAAGGAGAAAAAAAACCACTGGGATAGGCAAACAAACAACAACAAAAAAAACACTCTTAAAATATACTGTTACAGAGGGGGTCAAGCCCCCCACTCTCGAAATATTCAGAGGATGACAAGCAGGAGACAAACGAAGTCTGAAGGGTGACCTCTGTGAAGCCCTGCCTGACATCAGCAGAGGCAGGTATTAGCATTTGGCAAGAACACATACAGAACACAAACACATACACACAGAATTGATTCAAGAACTAGGGCTCCCATGTCCTTACAGTTTTGGTTTAAACACTGTGGAAAGTAGTTCTTTCTTTTCCAGATCTGTTCTTAGGAGCCCTGAACTATACCTCTGACTTCAAAAGGCCGTTGCAAAGGCTAGAGAGAGGAAGAGGGAAAAGAATCAAGTCTGCCTTTTGAAAGGGAAAAAAGGAGAAGGCGTACAGGTTCCTGAAAGTCTAGGGAAGAACGATAGGACTTGATTAATCTCTGAAAATGCTAAACCGAATGCAGGCTGCCCCCTACTCTGCTGGACTCTCCTCTCCACATGCGTCCACAAGCTGGACCCCTGCCTGGTAACATGGTCTGCTCTGCAATAATCTCAGCGAGAGTGATGGGGCAGTGGTTACAACCTCAGGCACTGGAGTCTGTCAGCCCAGCTCTGACACTAACAAATTGTGTCCTCTTGATAGGGGCTTAACGGTAAGCCTCAGTTTTCTCATCTGTTAAATGAAGATATTAATAGTTGTTGCCAGGTAATGTTGTTGTGAGGAATAAATTAAACAAATCCATGCAAAGTGCCTGGAACAGAGCAAACAATCCACCAGTTTTGGCTGTTATTATTATCATTGCTATTGACTATTCTTTTATTAAATACTTATAAAGCACTTTATACATGTCAGTGCCTTATAACTCATTAAATTCTCATATTAACCCTGTGAGGTAGGCGTACTCTCCTCATTTTGTACAAGAGGCAACAGGTGCAGAGAGGTTAAGTACCTTGCACAAGATCACACAGTCAGAGACCACAGTTAGACAGAGCTGGTTCTCCAACCTCAGCTGACTGATTGCAAGGTCTCTGCTATTAGCTCCTACATTAGGCTTAAGCATGACTCTTCCCCAATTCAGTTTTACTAACTCCTGCCAGGTCAGTATTTCTCATCACCCTTCCAACCTCCTAGCAAGATAAGAGGCAGCGGAGATTCATATTGTTCCCATTTTACAGGGTGTAACGCTGAGGCACAGAGCAGCTCAGGACCCTCATGTAAACTTTAGGAACTACCATCAGAATCCGTGAGGCCAGGATTTCTTGCTCACTCTTCTGTCCCCAGAGCCGAGCACAGTGCCGGACGCAGAAGAAGCCCTCAGTAGGCGCCACCCTTACCTTAAAAAGAATTCCCCAAAGCCTGCTTTGTGCAACACTGTCTCAACATATACTCAGTGAAAACAGAGAGCCATGGCCAAGTTTGGGTCGAATCCTGATGTTATAAGTAAAATCACAGTACATAGCAACTTACTACCTACACGAAGAAGCTTTACAGGAAACAAACACATTTGACTTTTTTTAAGTAAAACACTTTGACATTCTTTAGAAAATGCTATCCTGGATAACAATTTCATTGCTGAATCATTTTGTCAAGTGCTTACTGTCCAAGACAATTTCTTTCTAGCATAACTCACTAAATTATCACAACAATCCTAAGAAGTGAGAATTATAATTATCCCATTTCACAGATAAGGAAGCACAGGTCTCTAAGACTCTTTATAAAGCAAACGTGCAACCCTGGACCTGCCTTTGTGGCCCGGCTGTCCCAAATTACAGGGGCAGCCAGTGTTCAAGGTCGTGTGTGCATGTAAAGTCACTTCAGTCATGTCTGATTCTTTGCAACTCTATGGACTGTTAGCCTGCCAGGTTCCTCTGTCCACGGGATTCTCCAGGCAAGAATACTGGGGTGGGTTGCCGTGCCCTCCTCAAGGGAATCTTCCTGACCCAGGGATCAAACCCATGTCTCTCACATCTCCTGCATTGGCAGGCAGGTTCTTTACCACTAGCACCATCTGGGAAGCCTGGAACTTATCAGCCCTGATCTCAGGCCCCCAGTGGGAATACAATACCCAGACCACATGGCTGTCCCTCTGGGACATGCTCAGACACTTTATGGAATACACCAGATTTCAGGGTCTTCTCCCCTGGTCAGCCTCCTAACTGCCATCTATACTGTAAAATAGGAACTGTGCCTTGGAGAATTCTACTGCTAACATTCTCACTGACCTCAAAAGCAGAGGTATTTTCAAAGGAGACATTTAAGATGGGTATAAAAATGGAAAGTCAACCTGCACCCAGATCAGCCAGCTTCAAAGCCACCTGAAAATGTGGTGACCTTGAGATACACCTCAGATGTATGGACCCCATCAACCACACACCACTCCAAAGCTGTGGCTTGGAGACAATCACAGCAGAATAAAGATACAGAAGTCACCATTCCTGTCCTTAAAGTGCTCCCACATAGCTTCTCATATTCTTACTAGTTTCAACGTTTCCCCTCATCATCCAAACTGTCCTACAAATTGACTTCCCTACAAATTGACTTCCTGCTGTCTGAGCTGGTTATGCTTAATAACAACCAGTGATTCACTACAGGCTGTTCCCACGCCTGGGAGGTCATGGTCCCCCAGCCGTTTGGTAACTTCCCATTTTTATACCCATCTCAAATGTCTCCTCCTCTATGAAGGTTTCCCTAGCTTTCTCCTATACTCAGCCTCCAAAGCACTGCCTGTTTCCTCCTTCCTGACACCACTACAGCATACACAGCCTCTGTTTGTATCTTACTATATTCCAATACTTTCTTAAAGACAAAAAACACCCTTTGTGCCTAAGAGGGGGCTTGGTGCCAAAAAAGTGCTTCCTAAATGCTTGATGAATGAATAAATAAATGAGCTTACTGTTCACATCACACACAGCGGAAGAAAAGTGAAAAATCATTTTCATGTACAGTCAAGGACTAGAACTGCTAAGTCACTTCAGTCATGTCCAACTCTGTGCGACCCCATAGACAGCAGCCCACCAGGCTCCCCCATCCCTGGGATTCTCCAGGCAAGAATACTGGAGTGGGTTGCCATTTCCTTCTCCAAGGACTAGAACAGAGATTGGCAAATGTTTTCTATAAAGGACAAGATAGTAAAATACCTCAACCTGTGACCCATATGACCTCTACTGCAACTACTCAACTCTACCATTATAATGCAAAAGCAGCCACAAATGAATAGATGTAGCTGTGGTCTAATAAAATTTTATTTTAAAAAGCAGGCAGCTGGTCAGATTTGACCTATAGGCCATAGTTTGCTGGCCGCTGGATTAGATTATCTGATATATCTCAAAATGGCATAAAGAAGATAGGCTCATTCTTAGCAAGTCTTTCTCTATTTTCTCCCAAAGATAGCTGGCCAGGCTACAATAGAGAAGGAAAGGATGGGAGGATGGAGGGATGAACGATGGAGGGAGGGGGGAAGGAAGAAAGGAGGCAGGGGGTGGATATGCCATTTCCTGAAAGTTTTCTGCATGATTAAAAAGATTTTCTTGAAACTCAGACCCCAAGCTTCAAACCCTTGAGGTAGACATGGGAAGAACAAAATGTATATAAGCTGCAAGTTAATGACAGATTCCTCTAAAGACAGAGATGTGACTTCAGCCACATACTTAAGATAACAGAGGATGTGGTGCTGTTTGGATTTTATTACAATCTTTATTGTTATTGTTACTAATACTGTCATTTCTATTGATAAATTCTGCCCTAACTGACATCTTGGGAAAGAAAGAAAACAGAAGACAAAATTAGCTCAAGGGAAAAACCAAACTCAAAGGAAATTTAATTAAATAAATAGATCCTCTTGACTGTAAAAGAAAAGAGATAAGACGTGTTCCCAAAGTCCAACTTCCTCCCAGGTCCCTGTCTCCTGGGGGACTGGCGGAGCATGAAAAATCCAAATACTTCACCCAGAGCCAGAAACTTCCTGATATTATCAATATGCCCTGGCCACACGAAATCATGTCTGTTCAGGCAGAACTTGTTCATTTTGCTCTTTCCCCTTCCCCAAAAATGCATTTGAAAAGAAAGTTTGGTGAACTTTTTCTTCTTTCGTCCTATGTTTTGGCTGATACTCTGTCTCCACCCAGCATCAGCCATTTCTTTCCTCAGGTGAGAAGTTTTGTGCAAGCATCCCACTGGCAGAAACCATCCCAAGTTTGGCCCATCTTGACAGAGGCACAGGACAGGCAAACCCAAGACCCCTCTTCTCTGCCTCTTTGAGACCTGGACCAGTTGGCATAGACAGCGGTACCTCTTTCTTCATCCATAAATTGGGACCATGAGCCTCATGCACTTAATTCACACAGAAAACAAGGGAGGGAAAGGGGAGTGCCAATGAGAAGAAGAGGAAAATAATTCTTGCAGGACTCCCAGGAGCAGTCAACAGAATTGGAGAAACCGAAGAGTAACAACAGTTATTGGTCAATGACAGTAATAGCAAAGGAACAGTTATCAGGCTCCACGGGAACACCATGCCAGGCACTGCTCATTGCCTATTTTATCTCATTTAATCCTCACAAGAAGCCAAGGAGGGACAACTATCACCTGAATTTTCTGGCCAGGAAATGATGGCTCACAGATGAAATGACTCACCAATGTCCCCCCAGTACCAGGGACAGGGAGGTAACTGATTAACACCAGTTCAAGCTGAATACAGGAGTGAGCTATATACTAAAACATCGTCCCCCTACTGTCCCAACCTCCTAACCAGGCTCTGCTTTCCCAGGATTGGCCATCGAATATTTCTGTGTGCCTTGCTGTAACATTTGTATTGTGTCTGCCTACATCTGTTTGAGGGAAGCAAACCAGAGCTCCGGGGAACTTGCTTCAAGAGAGATCCACCTTTTCTTTGCTCAAGACCCCAGATAAAGCTGGTGCTTCAGACCCAGCGGTCCTCAGTAAAAGTAACTGCCCCTCCCCACTGTAGGTTCTAGATGGCTGGCAAAGCCCTTCCTGGATGACACCTGGTTTGACCCTCACTGACACCCGGGCAGGTGAGGAGAGTGAGAATTCTGATTCTCTTCTTTAAAGAGAGGAAGTGAGGCTTGAGTGATGTGACCCAGGAAGTAAACCAGGAGGATTCCAGGAAGGTCTCAGGTCCCAGCCCGGGGTGCTGTGCTCTGAGTTGTTTTTCTGCTGGGTAGGGCAGGTGAGGGGTGTGGGGGGAGACTTTGCTCCCTGCTCACATCTGTGAAGAGTCTGGTGGGTCAGGGAGAGAGAAACGGCTGATGGCTGTAGGATCCAGGGACGTTCTTTGACCTGAGAGGCATCACCCCAGCAACACAGGTGCAAAATGCAGCGCAGACGCCCAGCGGTATCGACGCTGACCTTTGTCCCTGCTCACCTGGATTTCTGGTACCCCAGCTGGTCCCCTTGCCCGAGTCCCTGCCTGCTCCTCCAGGCCCTCTCCAGCTTGCTAACCATCGACTGCTCCCAGTTCCTGTGGCCCTTCCAACTCCACAGCCTCTTCCCCTCTGTGCAGAAGAGGACGCTGATGCCTGGAGAACTGGACCAACTTCCCAAAGTCGCGAGCAGGAAAGCTGCAGGAACCCAGCATTTGAAACCAGGACCATGTGACAGCAAGGCCAACGTTTAATGAGATGACAGCTGATTTGTGGAAGAGTCTTCCCCATTTCCTTCCTTTTCCATTCCTCCTGAGCGGAGCCCACCCAGATCCCCAGCATATTCCTGGGATCTCCCCGGGCTGCTAGCACTGAGGAACGGAGCCCTTTGGACCATAGAACTGGTCCTTGTTAGCAGAAATGTGAGCTCAGCACACTGGGAAGTGGGCAGCTGTGATTCCCCTCTCACTGCACCAAACCCCAGGTCTCCCCTTTGCCTGACGTTTCACTTTAAGAAACTTTCGCAGGCAGCAGCCATGCCTACCTGCCCCTGAGCTGTTTCTGTTTGAACCTGATCACTAGCAGTAACAGTGTAAGCAGAGTCTGCCATGCATTTACCGAGCCCACACTGTGCACCAGGGCTGAGCCACAGCCTTGAGACGCATCGCCTCACTGCGTCCTTCCTTTGCGGGGAGATACAGGTACTCCTCCTGGAGGAGGAAATGGAAAACCACTCCAGTATCCTTGCCTGGAGAATCCATGGACAGAGGAGCCTGGTGGGCTGCAGTCCATGGGGTCGCAAAGAGTCGGACACAACTGAGCGACTAACTCCCACTAAAAAGATCCAGAGAACTCCGGCCAGCAGCTGCCTGACGCCGCAGAGCAGGACTCCCTTTCAGGCCCCAGGCCTCGTCCCCACCTGCCCCCTCCTGTGTCACGTCACCTCTCTCCCCTTCACGTACCACTTGTTCCAGGCCCAGCCCGGGTGCAACTCCATCAGCGACTCTGTTCCGATCTACTCCCAGGGCATCAAGTCACCCACTGGCGTTACCTGCGCCCACAGGTCACTGCCACCCAATGAGTTCATGATTCTCAAAACTCACGCCTAAGCAGACCTGCCAGTCCAGGTGACCTTGCCGGGCAACTTCTGTAGCGCGCTTGGGCTCTCAATCAATGCCACTCCCTTCCTGCCTCTCCTCAGGGCCTCGGGGCGTGGTATTAAAGCAGTGGTTTCACTCCAAACTCCCAAGTGCAAGGCTGCCTTCCTGACTTGCCTATGCTGTGCGGTCTCAGCTAAATTCATCCACCTCTCTGAACCCCCATCTCCTCCCTTTTCGGGGGGCAGCCCCAACTTGACAGAGTTGTTATAAGGACAACAGGCGGCCGTCACGGAAATTCCTGATATGCCGTGTGTTGAGCACACTGTAAGCATGGAGCAATGCCTTGGACACAAAGGGGAACAGCAATCATTTCTGCAGAGAGAGACATCGAGGCGGGGGCAGGAGGGGCATTTTAAATCCTCCCTTTCCACATTCATTGGCACCATGAATGTTTGGAAAAAATCTACTGGACACCAAGCCCTTCCTGCATAACTAAACCTCTAACCTAAACTCTGGCCCAACCTTTCCTGGCCCAGCCCTGTTGCCATAATTTGCCTTTGCCAGTGTCTCCTCATAGAACTGGCATCGCCCAGGAACATGAAAGACCTTGCCAAATAAAGCCCATGGTCAGAGCTTAGGAAGAACTTAAATTCATCTTTCACCTTCTGGTCATGGGTACCGGGATCAAAGGAAAGTGGATAAAGCTGGGTCAGATCCTGCCATTTTCTGTATATACAACATCCTTCTTTCCAAAAAAAGAACGTGCACATGACTGACTTTGGCACTGAAAGTCTGCAGGCAGCTTTTACGACACAAAATGGTTCAGGAAGATACTGCCCCCAAATCATCCCCAAAAGATACTGTAAATATAAAAAAAATTTTTTTGAGCTAGGATGATTTGAAAGAAAAAAAAAACGCAATGACACCCTGAGCAGATCTGAGAGTTGGCACTGGTGGGCAATAAAACAAAATAACTCGGGAAGTAGGCAAAGAAGCCCAAACACAGCCTGTCATCCTCGGAACTCCATGTAGCTGGTTCCTTCCTCTAGAAAGATCCCTGGAACTCACTGGGGCTGCACTTGGCCCCTCTCCCCAGGTTCTCCCAGCCTGCTCCCCCGAGTAATGATGGAGAAAGTAATCAGAGAACTCCATGCAGTGAGCGCACCCAGAGCTGGCAGCACACAGAGGGAAGGAGCCAGCCCCCAGGAAGGGTGTCAGAAGAGGGCAGAAGAGATGAGGGCAAGGGTGGGAATGAGCTTCTTATGTTCAAAGGATCCCCACACGGTGTCATTGAGCTGATTCAGGCATCCATGCAACAATAACCATCACAACTGGAAGCTGCCGTCTGAACTGCACAGCTGTGGGTGAGAGTGGGGTCGTGGTCACTGCTGTCAGCTCACTGGCCGGGCATGAAGGTCAAACCTGAGACACAGAATCTCGGGGGAAGGGTTCATGCCCATCCTTCCTGTCCCTGGGCATTTTACAGACACAGGCACAGAGAGGCCACATGGCTGGTCCAGGCAGTCACAGCCGGAGAAGTCAGGGCATCGAGAGCTGTTTACCTGCAGAAGTGATGGAAGTTTTAACTAGGTCCCTGGAGAGAGAGAGGGAAGGATTATGCACGTGAATATGAGCGTGTGTGTGTGTGTGTGTGTGTGTCTGTGTCTGTGTGTGTGTGCACACATGCTCACTGGAGGGAGGGTGGTACATCAAGGTTCCTGGCTTTCATCTGGTTCCTGGAAATTTGACTAAAGACCCCTGGGAAAATTATGCTCTGGGCATGATAAGCCCAAGTCCAACTCAATTACGGTTTTCTGTGCTTTTATAGACCCTCAGTCTTCACAAAATTTCCTGGCTTTCATCTGGCCTCAGAATACTTCACTTGTCATCATCCTTGACATCCTTATCATCACCACCATCATCTGAGCAGGAGCATCATCAGCTGGGCGAAGCCTGGGGCACCTCGGAGAAGTCAAGACAGCGGTTCTCCACCTGGCACATCTGAGGACGCTGGATTTCACGAAGGAGGAGGGGGTTGGAGGATGGATGCTTCTGGCATCAAAGTTCAGGGCATGGAGGGACACTGCTGAACAGTCTACAATGCACGGGACAGCCCTGACCACCAAGCATCATCGAGCCAGAAGTGTGGACAGTGCCATTTGAGAACCTTGAGCTGCCCTTTGTCTGCTGTCATTGAGGAGCCCAAGAAAACCTCCTGCCCGGGGCCTGAGATCTGGTGACTGTGACATGGATGGGATTAACAGACAATGATCTTTGTTCTTAAGCACAATGCCTCCCACCCCACACCCGGAGACAGTCAGCAGTGTGAGGAAGAACCCTGTAGAAATCGACAGATCCCCTTCCTTAAAAGCCCTTTCTTTAGTCTAGAAGCTTGCTCACTTTGGAGGAATAAATGAGTCTTGTGGTTCTGTAAAAGACGATGGGAGAACTTTTCCAACCTCTCAAGTGTATAAAAAGTTGGCTGTGATGGGTTATCTTTTTTCTGCTCCAAAATAATAAAATGGGCTGCACTGCCCACCCTCCATCCATGTGGCATTAGCTCTGGCTGATTCGGGGGCTTGTCTGAAGTCATGGCGTGACCCCTGGCTGCCCATGCACATCGGCGACTGGGCTTCACCAGCTCTGAGGCCCCAGGACCTTTCAGCTCCTGAGGCGTCTGCCTTTAGGGAGCAGAGAAAGAAACCTTTGGCTCGTCCCGTTCAGCTGGCTCATATGATTTCTGATTCACTGTAGCCAAAAGGATCAAAGTGCGGTTCTGCTCAGGCGGGGGAGGCAACCCCTGACGGGGGAGGAAACATGCATCATCACACCTGTTCCTCCCGACAGCACTAAATGGGCAGGTGCTTTCATGCCCGTTTCTTCAAAGACAGAGACTCTGATGGGGAAGGGGCTGAACCAGCTTTAGTACAGCCCAGTGGCCCTGCCAGGACTCACATCCCAGGCTCAGAACTCACACATGCTCCCACCTGTGCCAAAACCTGGCCAGACTGGCTAGAAGAGGAAACCAGGAGCCCAGCCCCTTGTCAACTGTAGCCCGCGTGTTTTTTTAATCTCTACATCCCCATGTCGGGCACGTGGCAAAGGCTGAAATGATTATTTTGATCAAAGCAAGTCCTACTGCTTCTCTTCGTGGCCACCCTGTTCAGGGCCTCCAGGAGGCTCCTTTATGGCCAGAGTTACCCCACGTCTGGCCCCCTGCTCTTGCCAGACGTCTCCCAAGGGAATGAGGCCACTGACTATTGAGCTCCTGCTGCATCTCCAATAGTTGTTATTTGGAGACTACATTTCAGCATTCCTCCTTTACAGATCACTTTCTTCTTTTAAGGAGAAGGCAATGGCAACCCACTCCAGTACTCTTGCCTGGAAAATCCCATGGGTGGACGAGCCTGGTAGGCTGCAGTCCATGGGGTCGCCTGGAAAATCCCATGGGTGGACGAGCCTGGTAGGCTGCAGTCCATGGGGTCGCTAAGAGTTGGACACGACTGAGCGACTTCACTTTCACTGTCATGCATTGGAGAAGGAAATGGCAACCCACTCCAGTGTTCTTGCTTGGAGAATCCCAGGGACGGAGGAGCCCGGTGGGCTGCCGTCTGTGGGGTCGCACAGAGTCAGACACGACTGAAGCGACTTAGCAGCAGCAGTAGCAGTTCTCTTAATTGGTCTTGCAGTGTGGCAAGGAGCTGGGGGGCGAGAGCTTCGGTGACAAGAGGGCTGTAGGAAGGTTAGTGACTGCAAAGACCCCGTCTGAGCCGACTGGAGGCAGGCAGGAACTAGGAGCTGCTCCGATGCCCTGTAGCTCACACAAGGCCAGCTGGGACAAGGGACTAAAGTTCCCCTGGCTCTCAGCCTGCCCAGATGCTCCATCTATAACACAGAATTAAGCCCACATTCTTCCATCCTGTTCATGGGTCAGGTCTTTATCCTCTCCGGGACTCTATTTTTCCCCTATTTGAAAGTTCAGATGATTAGACTGAACTTCCTTCTTCCAGTTTGCACCTTAATGTAGATCTCCCCCCTCCCCCACTCCCTGGCTCAGCTAAAGGATGGTTGTCAGGCAGCACCCCCTGGTGGCCATCAGGAGTCATCATGTACTAGCCCCAGTTGGATGGTGTCCAAGGTAATAAACACAGGGAGGAAAAATCATCCAAGTGTGTGCAGCCAGCCAGCGATTTGACCCCAACTTTTTCAAGCAAGGAGCCTAAGGTTTAAAGCAAAACAGACAGCCTGCCACTTAGTACCCCCGCCTTCCGTGACAATGAAGGCAGAAGGTCTTTAGAAGTTAGAGCTAGAAAAACAAACTGTCGCTGTCACCGAGGGTGTCCTGGTATCTGATTACAGAGCTTGTCCGCCTCATTTCTCCTCCACAAAGTACCAGACGGAGAGGGGAAAAACAAAAGTGCTAAAGAAAGAAGATGATCAGATGATGGAGCTAAACTGAGCTCTGTTCCCAAGGACAGAGCTGACGTGGAGGGTGGACACATCAACAGGCCTGTGTCACTGGGGGAAGGGAGGCATTTCGGGTTTCCTTTTCCAAATTGAGAGGAGGCAGCTGGGAGACCTGGAGTGCGAGGCGCCCCCGCCTTCAGAATCCTATGGGGATGGTATGACATGTTTGCCCAAAGAGACCCACAGACCCCCCTAAATGAGAGTGACCCTCCAGGGGCACAATCCAGGCGGCACTCGAGAGATGCAGTGTGATCCCCAGCCCCCCAAACCTCACATCTAGCAGGAAACAGACAGGAAACGTCGGCATGCAGGACACTGCAATAAAAGCATGTGGGCTTTTTCATTTTGTTTTGTTTTTTTGGCCACAGCGCATGGCATGTCTGGAGAAGGAAATGGCAACCCACTCCAGTGTTCTTGCCTGGAGAATCCCAGGGATGGGGGAGCCTGGTGGGCTGCCATCTATGGGGTCACACAGAGTCGGACACGACTGAAGTGACTTAGCAGCAGCAGCAGCATGGCATGTGGGATCTTAGTTCCCCAACCAGGGGTCAAACCCACGGCCCCTGCAGTGGAAGCATGGAGTCTTAACCACTGGACCATGAGGGAAGTTCCCTGAAAGCATGTATTTTGACTGAGTCTGGCATAGGCCTGAGTGCAGGCTGTATCCTGTAGCAGCTGTGTGACCCTGAGCAAGCTATTCAACCTCTCTGGGCCTGTCCATCCTTCCTGCCCTTTCTTTTTTTTTTTTTTTTAAATATGGAACGCTTCACGAATTTGCGTGTCATCCTTGCGCAGGGGCCATGCTAATCTTCTCTGTATCATTCCAATTTTAGTATATGTGCTGCCGAAGCGAGCATCCTTCCTGCCCTTTCTTCCTTCCTCTGAGCATTTAGAATGGTAAGTGCTCGATAAAGGACAGCTCTAGGTAATGCTGCGCAAACAGTAATGCACCTCATGGCAGAGTTCTCCACCATCAATGTCCCATCAGATACACAGCATGTGTGTATGTGTTTTAAAGAACACTTAGTATCTCTTGCTTGGTCTTTTACAATAAGGGTTATTAGCAAACTTCCTCTGTAAAAGCCAGAAGGTAAATACTTTAGACTTTCTGGGCCAGATGGTCTCCATTCTGCCATTGCTGTGTGAGAATAGCTATAGACAACATAATATGTTGTCGATGAACATTTAACCCATCAATCTAAGACAGAAATGGAAAATTTTATTTGAGTGAAATTATTGACAGTTCACACAATCCAGATCTAAGCGTCATTGTGGCCTCTTAAGACCAAGAAGGAATGTTCTCTTTGTGTTGTCCTGTTGATGCCAGGAGAATATTGCTTTTTATGGTTGAACAGGTATTTCTGCCGATGGGGAAGGTTGCTCACTGCATAACGCAGAGAAGCAAAGCACAGTAGAGCTGAGAGGGGAGGTCACAGGGCGCAGAAAACTTTTTTATGTTCAAATTTTTCTTATCTTGACATAAAATGTGAATTTTATTTTACAATGTAAAAAATGGGTATGGCAATGTTCCAATAAAACTTTATTTTTGAAAGCAGGCAGATAGCTGAATTTGGCCAGTGACCCCTGATTCAGAGTGAATTCTCTTTCATTGTCTGTCTGTCATCTCCACCACACAAGCCCTCAGTGATATAGGCAGAAAACATCTGTTTCTCACTTCTCTCTCCTGGAGCAAATCTAGAAATGCACCAACCTCTCCCTCCAAGAGCGTCATTTCCATGATTAAATTATGACTGCTCATGTATTTGTTCAGGGCTTCCCTGATAGCTCAGTTGGTAAACAATCTGCCTGCGATGCACTGCAGGAGTTGTCGGTTCGATTCCTGGGTCAGGAAGACCCCTGGAGAAGGGATGGGCTATCCACTCCAGTATTCTTGGGCTTCCCTTGTGGCTCAACTGGTAAAGAATCTGCCTGCAATGAGGGAGACCTGGGTTCTATCCCCAGGTTGGGAAGATCCCTTGGAGAAAGGAAAGGCTACGCCCTCCAGTATTCTGGCCTAGAGAATTCCATGGACTGTATAGTCCATGGGGTCGCAGAGTCAGACATGACTGAGAGACTTACTTTCATGTATTTGTTAAATGCTTCAGTGGTACTTTTGCTACTGTGTTAAGTAATGTATAGGAAACAAAAGAAGCAAAAAAGAAAAGAGAAAAAAAAAATGAGCCTGTGGTCAGCCAAAGCTCAAATGCTGGTGCTCTGCAAGTCACTTCATGTAACCCTGGGTCAGTAGGTTCACCTCCCTGCTCCTTAGTCTTCTTATCTGAAAACTGGGGACTACAACATTCCCTATCTCATGGTCAAGTTCTGAAGATTAAGTGAAGTTATCCTTGAAATCAGCTTAGAACGATATCTGATACAGAGCATGCTTTTAATAACTTATCGCTATTTGTGATGGCTCCTGCTAATAAGGAATTTCTAATCTAAGAGACTTTTATATCAAAGCAACTACAAGAGGGATGTCTATGGCAGTCCAGTGGTTAAGACTTCGCCTTCCAATGCAGGGGGTTCAGGTTCGAGCCCTAGTTAGGGAGCTAAGATACCCTATACCTCACAGCCAGAAAAAAACAAAATATAAAACAGAAGCAATGTTGTAACAAATTCAATAAGGACTTTAAAAATGGTCCACATAAAAAAAAAAATCTTAAAAAAAAAAACTAGAAGAGAACTGTGGGATCATCAACACAAAGTGAAGAAGGGGCGATCTAGGAGGCCTTCCCAGCAGTGGTGGCATATAAATTGCTTTTGGGGCATCATCAAGAATTATCTAAGCTACAGGGAATTTTACTTCAGGAAATTGCAGCAGGAAGTTTTCCCTTTTGAACAGGTGCAAAGAAAGGGGTTAATCAACCAAGAAACTGTTGAAATAACAGAAGGGGTGGGTACAGAAAGAGCTAAACTGGGTTCAAGGAGGAATTTTTTCCTTTCTTCTTTTTTTTTTTTTTTGTTTAAATTACATAACTGCTTGTTCCTCACCCAGAAAGATAGAAAAAGCAGACAAGCAGAAGAGAAATCACAATCACCCTAATCCAAAAACTGTGCTAAATATCCAAACGTATTTCCTTCCAGACATTATTCCTCCTATGAATCGTTTTTAAAATACTAACTAACATGCAAATTATAGTCAAAACAAAGCCTTGTTTTCCCTTCCCCAAACAATAGCTTGGATACTTCTCATATAAGATTATAAGTCAATAAATAGAAAAATTATTTAAATAGTAAATAGTTTATTTACTATTAAACAATGGGGGTAAAAAAACTACCTGAGTAAAAAGTGTGACTATTACAAACTAGAATCCTCTCGTAGTTTCCAGGAATGTGCTGCCACAACATTGGGACATTTTAGGGGGAGGGGAAAACAGCTCGGTTCCAAATAATATCATGACATCGTAACATCTTTCTCCATCATCCCTGCCCTTTCTACCTTCCTCCTGCACATTTACTGAACTTTTCAAACACATTCATATACCTGAGGATGCCTCCATGGCTGAAAAGGGCAGAAATAGTCACCAAGACAGACTTAACCCTGCCAGGAAAAGGGGGGAGTCTCCCCAGGCTCTGAAGCAGATCTAGAGACTCCTGAGCTTTCCCAGCCATGCCCAGCTTGGGGCAATACCCCATTCTCCCCAGCTCCAGGATCCTACCTGGAGGGGAAACACGGCCACTGCCATCATCCCCACCCCACTCCTGACACCAGACAAGAGAAGGGGTTCTGCACTGAGAAGCAGGAAAGGGACATTGCTGTTCCAGTCCCAGCTCTGTGAGATCCTGGGTGGTTCAAAGTAAACTTCTCTTTTCCTCAGTGTTCCCATCTGTGGAATGGGTACTCATCCTGGTCTGTCTGCCTACCTACCACTCATCAGGTTGTGAGAATCGAAAGGAGCTATCTGTGTGTGGGTTCTTACTACAACTGAAGGTGCTCTGCAAACAGGCAATTTGGTAGTTACATATCATTCAGGGTTTATGTTCTTTCTTTTTATCTCTGTTCTGGCTTAAGCTGTTACATCCCTGCAACCCATTTCCCCCACCAAAGGCAGTCACTTCAGCAGAGCAAATGGAGGGAGACACATGAAGCTCTCAGGGGTAAGGGGAAAGCTGCCCTCACCTCTCTCCTAGGAGGGAGCCACAGCTTAGGAGTCAGATGGACCCAGGTTCAAACTCTGTTTTGTTTTTTTCTTGTTTGGCTGGTCTGGATTTAATGTTTATATAAAATAAATGTGGTTTGGGATTTCTGACTCATCAGATAAAATCTAGATATTAAAGCAATTCAGCCACTCAAAGAACCAACCATGAAGTCTGAAACACCAGTGTTTTCAGGGCATCAGGACTCGCAATCTCTACCTTCTTATATTCTATGAACTGATATGCTGTACTTTCTCTGGGGTACGCTCTTCCACTAAGCTGATTTGATTTTGTCTCTGGGAAACCCAAAGCCATGACTGTATTCCATGCCAGGATATGACACTGGAGCACGCTTAGTCGCTCAGTCACGTCCGACTCTTTGCGACCCCATCAACTATAGTCTGCCAGGCTCCTCTGTCCCTACTGGAGTGGGTTGCCATTTCCTTCTCCACAAACCCTGTTTCTGATACTCAGTTGCTGTGTGACTCTGAGCCTCAGTGTTCTTACCAGAAAATAGAATCACGTAGACTTCACAAGATTGTGGAAATGATTAAGTAAGCTAAGGCTGCATGTCAGTTACCCAGAGCAGCTCTTGGCCCGGCAAGAATGCAGTATTTGCTGTAACCATTACCATGGATCGCCACTCATTCAGTCACTCAGTAACCCCTCCTGACACTCTGGTTCTGAGTCAGGCCCTGGGACAATTCCAGCACAGTGGTTCTCACAGTGCAGGCCCCAAACCAGGAGCAGCAGCATCCCCTGGGAAACTGTTAAAAAATGCAGGTTCCTGGGTGCTGCCCCAAATTGGCTGAACCAGGGACTCTGGGGGTAGAGCCTTCTGGGGGATTCTGATGCATATTCAGGTCTGAGAACCATTGTTCTAGTGAGAAGAGGTAGAGAAACAAACATTTAAGCAAAAAAATCGTTGTATTTATGATAGGGACCATGAAGAAATGAGTGAATAAGAGGGAGGTGGGACCAGGAGAAGGTGGCATTTGAGCTGAGACCCAAGGGACAAAGAATTAGCCAGACTAGGGTTAGTCTGACTAATTAGGCAGACTAGGGTAGTGCGTTTCAGGCAGAAAAAATGACCCGTGCAAAGGCCCTGAGGCAGGCCTTCCAAGGAAAAGCAAAGTCAGGGGAGGCGGGCGCGGTGGGTGGGTGAAGACATGGAGAGCCTGGGAGGAGGAGCTGTGATCTGATTACGGATGTGACCGTCCGTCTGGGCCTGACCTGGCTCGTCCAGTGCGGTGCATGTGGAACCACAATCCTCAGACAGCTCAGCCCCTGCAGACCGTACAGTACAAGTTCAGGGTCAGTTTTGTGCCCAGTTCTGCTCAGCACCTGCTGGTCGCAACCCCGGTGCTGATCAGAGGCGACAGCAGGGGGCCAGGCTCTCTTTGTTCTCATCTCAGAGGGCTGGTGGGGACGTCCACAAAAGCCAGAGCTGGTCCCTACAGGGGAAGCAACAAGTGGGCTCTACAGAGGGGCCAAAAGGCAGCCTTCAAGAAAGCAGGAGAGGAGGCTGGATCAGGAACGGCAGGTTAGGCCCCAGATGGGGTGCTGACCTGGGGCTCTGCTTCTCTGGTAGAGCCCTGACTGACACTCCCTCTGTGGCCACCCCATCAGAACCAGCCACCGAGTCACCGTCAGAGCACTCTCCTGTAATTCTCTGCATAAAACTGATCACCGTTTGTTACTTCTTTTGCTTATTGTTTCTCTCTATATATTCTAGAGCAGAGCGTTCCAACAGAACTTTCTGTGATGATGGAAATGACCTAGAAGCCGGGGCTGTTCCCGTAGGGGAGCCGCTAGACACAGGTGGCGATGGATCACCTGAGGAGTGACTAGTGCCATGGAAGAAGTGACATTTTAATTTTATTTCATTTAATGAATATAACTTTAATTTGCCACATGAGTCTTGTGGCTGCCATAATGGATGGCTCAGGTCTAGAACACAACAAAGCCCGTGGCAGCTGGCTCGCCATGCCCACTGCTGTGTCTCTAGTCCCCTGGTGTGACGTTCAATTGTAATTTTGGGGGTGAATGAATGAGCTGTGTCTGCATGAGGGTGATCATGTCAGGTTTTGGTCACCTGCATCAAGAGCCCTAACACAGGGCCATGCTGTTTCCGGGATTCCTGATAACCCTCGAAACAAGACTCTGGAGAATGAACAGGGACTGGAACTCAGCAAACCTGGGGGGCTGCGGGAGGGGCGGCTCGTCCTGCGCCACCCAGCCCAGCCCTCCCAAAGTTAGAAGCAACTGAAACAATCGGGCAATCAAGACAGTGCCTATTCTTTGTTCCAGTGGAGGGAAGGCTCTAGTGGAAGGCGGGGTCCTGGTGGGCTTCATTCAATCCCCAAACTGCAGAGAAACCAGAGAGCATCTGAGGCTGTCCTACTTTGGGGCCACTTTGCCTCCTGTTTGTCTCCTGGCTGCCAGTTCTCTGACCCTCCACCAACCCCTAACCTTTAGGGGAGGAGGAGCTGGGGTGGGTGCTCAAGAAAGCAAGCCCCCAGGACACCTGTCTGCCAGTGGCACCCCTGGGCTCCTCTGACACTCCCTAGCATCTCACTCCGAGCCACCCACCCAATCTGCAGCCAGTGTTTGTTTGAAAACTAGACAAGTGATCCAGGCATCTTCAACTCAAAACCCTGCCATGCAAGCTCCATGCCCTGGTCCACCGTGAGGGCTGGCCTGCCCTCTGTCTGACCCCAGCTCCAACCTCTCTCCCCAGCATTCCCAGTGAGCTGGCCCTACACTGGTCTCTCCACGCCTGGGATGCTCCATGCTCCCTTGTGGAAACAATGCACTTCCACATGATCCTACCATCCCAGAGTCATCAGGAGACCTCCTCCTTCTTCTCCTCCTCCTCCTCCTCTTGGTCTCAGCTCCACGCTGAAGTTCCAAGAGAGTCCTCAAGCCCTGGAACCCAGCACAGTATCAGATGTGTAGTGAGTGCTTGACACATGTACATGAGGGAGGGGTGAGGAAAAGGGAGAAAAGCAAGGTCTTCCTTTATCTTGAACCTGGTTTTTCCCTTAGGAAAGTGAAGACACAAGTGACCATGTATTATTAGGCTGAAAATAATCAAAAAGCCAAGAAACAGCATAGAGAGAAAGAGGAAGCCTCAGAAAAGAGAAAGAAAGCCACAGCAACAGCACTCTGATATCGGAGCCATGCCCCGACCAGGCTTTCCTCTGGTAAGGCAGTTGTGACTCAGGAAAGGAAAGTTCAGAAAGGAAGCCCGTGGTCTTTGTATCCAAGGTTTCAAGCCTTGGGCTGGAGGGAGTTGGGGGGCGGGGGGTGGGAAGAATGGCAAGAACATACTCTTCTAGCAGCAAAATCAGTTTCACCCTAGGACCTCAGGTCTGTAGTGACCACAGCAGCAGGGTATAGCTTGGAAATTTTTTTTAGCCAGGGAAAGGTGGGCCACCACAAGAGAACAATCAAGCCAGTGAAAAGTGGGAAATAGGTTCTAAAGAATCATCAAGGTTGAGGAAGACAGTGGCTCAGAGGGAAGAGAAATCAAAGAGAAACAAAGAATTAGAGAGTGGAGTTAGAAAACAGAAGCCCAGGGTCCCTTTGGAGGAAAAAAAGAGAGAGAGAGAATGGAAAGAGGTGGAGGAAAGTGAGCTGGAGGCAGAGAAAGGCTAGAGGCCCTAATGACAGTAATGGTGGTCATGATGCTGGCGATGATGGTGATCATGGGAACTGAAGCAGGAATGGTGGTGATGGTGGGTGTAGGATGGTGATAATTACTACAATAATAACAGTAAAAGCAACAATGTACTTAACCCAGACCAGGAACTGTGCCCTGCCTGATCATTTCCTGTAATCCACCCAAACAATCAGTGGGGTGGAAATGATCGTCATCTTCACTCTACTTACGAAACTAAGCTCAGAATCAGGAGGTACCGAACTCAAAGTCACCCAGCTGACAGGTCTGTCGGATGCCAGATTCATACTCCAAGCAGACGACTGAGGACTGAGGAGACACTGGAAAGGAAAACACTGAAGGGAAGGGAGGCCTGCCTGATCACTCTTTTTAATATGACAGCTGTCCCCTGTTCCCAGAGGACACTACTGCTCCGCCTTCACCAGCTCAACTTTTCATTTTCTCCACAGCTCTTGGTCTAACACACTTTATAATATACATGCTTGCTGCTGCTGCTGCTAAGTCGCTTCAGTCGTGTCCGACTCTGTGCAACCCCATAGACGGCAGCCCACCAGGCTCCCCCATCCCTGGGATTCTCCAGGCAAGAACACTGGAGTGGGTTGCCATTTCCTTCTCCAATGCATCAAAGTGAAAAGTAAAAGTGAAGTCACTTAGTCGTGTCCGACTCTTAGCGACCCCATGGACTGCAGCCTACCAGGTTCCTCCCACCATGGGATTTTCCAGGCAAGAGTACTAGAGTGGGTTGCCAATGCCTTCTCCAATATATAAATGCTTATTATGATATAATTTATTGCCTGTCTCCCCCCACTAGAATGTAAACTCCACGAAGACATATATCTAAGCACGTGTTTTCAGAGAGTGCCTGGCATACTTGAAGCATTGATAAATTCTGTTAAATGAGCGAATGAACGCTTTCTGGTTTCAGGTCACAGCTGATATGATAAGGAAAGGTTAAGACATCCTGGCTTCGGGGTTCTTGGAGCTTGTTGAAAGGAGGATTGAGTATTCTTTGGTGTCAGACAAAAGCTGATCTAACAAACCGTGAGAAGAGATGAAAGGGTTAAGCTTTCCTATCTTTGGGGTTCCTTGGGAACCCGGAAATAAGAAGAGCCCCAGAACCCAAGAAGAAAACTGAGATTAGAGTTAACAACCCTAAAATCAAGCTGCCCCTATACTCTGAGACAGAGGCAGAGATTACACTCATTCCTGGCCAGACAGAAAGCTCCCTTGTCTCCACAAGCTTGGTTTCCAGATGGGTTTCTCAACACAACTTTTATTCCTTCAGTCATTCAACAAACACACATTGAGTCCCCACTACACACCAGAATTTTAAATATCTGACTTCATTGACTGTTGGAGGCTCCAGCTTTCTGGCTGAGACATCGGGATACCAAAGATGACGACCCTCAAGAAACAAGAATCTGGTGGGAAAGACTCACGTGTGTTTGTGTGTGTGTGTGTGTGTGTGTGTGTGTTTTCCTTTAGTTTTGGATACATTTTTGGTTAAGGTGAAGGGCGGGGGAAATGGCAGGAACCATCCAGCTCCCCAGAGAGTTTGAAGCCTCAAGGAACCAATGGTAATTTCTGAGAGAAGAGAACGTAAAGCAAGGATTGTTGAAGGGTGGCTCACTGCTTCCCCCTGGTGGAGATGAGTAGCAAGCACATCAGGTGGTCTTCCCAAACTTCCTTCACCACAGGCAGGTAACCTGGGCCAGCTGCCAGCAACAGAGGGGTGAAGGGCACGCAGCCAACCGCATCTGCTTCAGAGAGGTAACGGTCAGATGAGGGCGCGAGTCAAGGACACTGGAAGTCACTATTAGACATGGTCAGTCGGTGGTAGAATTATTCAGTCATCCATTCATTCAATAAGGTGCGGAAGCTTAGAGGCAGGACCTGGCTGTGAGGATAAGCAGGGATTCATCAGGAGGACAAAGGGGAATGGAATTCTAGCCAGAGGGGTGGGTTTTGAGATGGGAAATCCATGTCTGATCTAGGAAACCCTAAGTAACTAATAGATTAATTGGGTATTTAGTGTTCTTGCCTGGAGAATCCCAGGGACGGGGGAGCCTGGTGGGCTGCCGTCTATGGTGTCGCACAGAGTCGGACACAACTGAAGAGACTTAGCAGCAGCAGCAGCAGCAGGACTTGTGGGGGGAAATGTGAACAGTGGGCCTCCAGAAGAGAGCAGGAATCTGAGGAGACTGGCATCCATAAGAGAGCCTGTACGTGCAGGCACTGGGGAGTTTTCCTGTGCTACATGAGGGTGGAAGGTATATTGAGATATTTACTGAGTCCCTCCTACGGGTTAGCTATATAGCTAGGAATAAAATTGTGAACAAAAACAGGTACGACCCCTGTTCTCTCGCAGCTTTAAGTCTACTAAGGAAGAGAGGCATTCATTTAGGAAAAAAACACTCTTTAAAAAAGTTTAAATTAAAATGTGAAAGGTGGCACCATAACATCGATGAAGGGCAGAAGTAAAGTATAATACTGATATTAAGGAGACTCAGGGACTTCCTCAGCGCTCCGGGGGTTAAGACTCTGCCTTCCAATGCAGCAGGCATGGGTTCCATCCTTGGTGGCGTAACTAAGATCCCACGTGCCACAAGGTGCAGCAAGAGAGAGAGAGACTCAGAGCTGAGTGGACAGCGCTTTACTGCACTGAGGTTCTCCCCAGGCTGACCTTGGTGCTGGAAGAATCTGGGCATGAGCACAGCCCTTAGAGGACCCAGTGGCTCAAAGGGTGGCATCAGAGGTAGGGCATCGTTGAAGGAACCTTAGCTGCCTGGGAAGGGTTGGTGGAGGCAGGAGGATCAATAAGATCAATATTTTTTCGAACTGTGGCTTAAAGTCCAAAGTGGGGTGTGAGATCAAAGTGGTGGGTCATCACCAGCATTCAGTAAATGATATGGAATACACCAGAAAAGAGTGTGTAAAATACCATGCACAGTACCATGCACGAATGAGTACTATTTCATGAAACTCCGTTTACTTGTGTATGTGAATGTGTACGTGTGTCTTTGTGTATTTGCGTGTGTGTAAAGGGTTGCAACATAAGTCATATTTGTTCCTATGCATCTTGATCAAAAAATTTTGGAAAACACCAGATTAGAGGCCTTCTCAAGTCTCAGCCAGCCCAGGGTGTAACAGAGGGTGATGGTCCAGCCCATGGCAAAGTGACATAAACCCCTTTCTCAGGAGAAACTGGGGTCCAGCTCACTTATAAGGACCTTTTCAAACTCAGCAGCACAGTTCTGAAGAGAAAATATTAACTCTGAAAACCATTAAGAACCTAACCTCAAATGCTCACTTTCATACATTGTAGGGGGGCAGGGGTGGGAGAGAAGCAAAAATTGGCACAAATTTTGGGGAGGTCATGTGGCAAGGTTCACCAGAAGTTTTAAAATATGTACATACTTTGCTGGAACCCCACTCGTATGAATTCACACTACAGGGATCACCAAGGATGTATCTAAAGTTAACACTCAAAACTGTTCACTGCAGCAATGTTTATCTAGGAGAAAAAAACAGACACAACATACATTTCTAGAACTAGGAGGTGGGTGAAATGAACGGTGGCAGAATTCAGGCATTAAAAATGAGCAGCAAATGCATTATTGACAGAGGAAGATGTTTGTGATATAATGCTGCAATTAGGTGCAATTTTTTAAGGGTGAGAAAACTGCCAGCTGCTTCTCACAGCAGGGGGAGAGAAGTCACCTTGAAGCAGGTTTTGTCTGCGCTGAGTGCCTTTCTTAACTATGCAAATATTAGGTGAGTCAATAGCATTGTGCTAGAGTGAAGAATAACATGACCTTTATAGTTAGTCAACCAGGGATAATTGTGCACCCTCCCTGGAACATTTAGAAACATCTAGAGAGGTTTCTGTTTGTCGTGACAGGGGGTGTTACTGGTGTCTAGTGGACAGAGGCCAGGAATGCCACCAAATATCCTTCAAGGCAAGACAGCCCCCAACTCAGGGCTACCTGATGATGACTGTAGCCATCGTTAGAATCCACTAGCAAGAAAGAACACAAAAAGGCATCTGTGGGGGAGCTGGCCCAATGACCTGTTTCAAATATGTTCTATTCTGTCCACTTCCATATACCGAGCCATGCTGGCACGTATAGTCATTCCATAAATACTCGTTAAATGTTGCATGTTGAATCCATCGAGGGCACCTATGAACATCCACCTGACTGTGCCAGACTAGTGCCCAGCAGTGACCTCTTGTGGCAGGAACTGAAACAACAGCGCAGGTGGACCAATAATGCTTTTCTTTGGTTGATGTTTGCAGAGCTGATCTCTTAGGACTGAAAAGGCCCCGGAAATTGTGGGAAAATCATGAGACTAGAGGAAAGCCGGAAGTCTCAGTCAGGACGATTTTTGGTGTCTTGTTAATCAGGGCAAACAGAGATTTGAGCAATTAATGAGAAATAGCAAAGGAAGATGACAATATATTTGGACCTCAAACTGATAAAACAAGTGAGAGCTTATTTTGCTGGGTGAAAAGAGTAGGTTTCAAAGTCATATGTATGGCTAGCCCTAGTTTTATGGTTTTATCATTGACCATTTAAAGACACTGCATCCATACCCATTTGTCAGGAAGAATCACACCAAAAACCATACCAAAACGGTAACAGTAGAGGGTGGGGACTTGGGGCTGTTATTTTATCTATTTTTTTCAACTTATTTTCAATGAATTTATATTATTTATGTAAGAAAATAAGTTAGGTGCTGAGCCTAAATACAAAGGCACGTCACAATGTCTAAAGTAAAAAGACCCCTCGACTTTCACACACGTCCAATTTCCGTATCTGGACCTTAATTATCCAGAACCAAATGCCGTACGACCTCAGAAGAGTGGGCAAGAGCAGCTGCCCTGACCACTTCTGGCTCCAAACCCCAGGCCCCTTTCCTCTGCTCATGAGCGGCACACAGCATCCAGAACCGACTCCGCCTCAACCCGGCCTGCAGGTGCGGGAACAGGAACCCGAGGGAACGCCGGCGCACATTGGGGACCAGCGTCCATCCCCATGGGTCTGCTCACCTGACATATGGACGTTCCGGAGGCAGGAGAGGGAGGCATTGAGGCGGGCACACTCCTCCCGGTTGGCCCCGTATTTCTCCACGGTCTCACACACCTGCTCATCTGTCATCTCCAAGAGGTCCTCCAGACTCAGCTGGCCCGGGGTGATCTCCTAGAGGAGGGAAGAGACAGAAGGGTAACAGACCCGAAGCGCCCTGAGAGGAGGCCTCCATGCCGCCCTCTAGTGGTACCTAGAGGAACGCCAGGCTCTGGGTGGACGTCTGCTTGGGATTGCTGTCTTGGAGTCAGACAGGCCTGGATCTAAATCTCAGCCTTGCCACTCGGTAGCTAGATGACCCTGGGCAAATAACTTAACCTCTCTGAGCCTCACTTTGCTCACCCGTAAAATGGGAATCTTAAGCTCATGAGCTTTGTAAGGTAGCACATATGCTCATATGCTATGTATCCACACCGTTAGAGAGCTCTGTAAATGGTGGCCGTTAATTACCTGTCTGTCTCCCCATGTAGCCCCTAAACTCCTTATGGGCAAGGCTCCAGTCTACTCATCTTGGAGGGTTCTCCATGCCTCCTGCCCAGCTTGGACTGCACTGACTTGCTACAAACCCAGGGTAACCTCAGAGCAGAGCAAACCGGACAGCCCCAGTCTCCTGATGGCTGGTCTCCATTCCCTGCTTCTTTTTTTCCAAGCCACACACATTCTAGGGTTCAGATTGGGGGGTCAGGAGCCCTAAGGGGAAATGGGGGCTGGAACCCTGTGGGTGGTTCAGTTGCTGTCAGTGAAACAGGATTTGTGTCTGAGCCCGACTAGAGGCATGATTTTGCAACCTAAGACAAAGTGGAGCATTGCATGGAGTGGGGGAAAAGGACACCTCTGAAGACATGGGCTGGGAAAAGAAAAGGAAGATTCCCGAATATAAATGTGTGGGTCAGATGTCCCTTCACCACTGTCAGCAACCACTCCCCTCCCCCAAACCGTGTGTCTCTATACACTACAGAGCGGACACACCTCGAAATTTGTCAATTTCTATGTTTATGTATTCAAAAAAACTAGACTTCACATTATAGCACTTAATGATAACCAGTGTTTTTACGTATTATTTTTATTTTGAAAAAAAGAGTTTTAGATATCAAAGGATGGCGATTCTGAGGCACTACCGTGGAGTAGTTCTGCCCTCTTGTGGCCATATCTATGTATTACAACAGAAAGATGAAAACCGCATCGGCACAAAAAATTCTATTTAAAAAAAAAAAGCTGCCAGGCAAAAGGTGAAACCCAGTCAGTGCCTTTCCAACTCACTAGGTCAGGGGTGGAGAGAACAGTAATGAGTCACATAGGAGCTTTCTTAAATAGGGACTGTTACAGGGGTAGCGCCACTTTAAGAAAAGTGATGGACCAGGATCTGGAATTACTGATATAAAACGAGATACATTTAGAAGGGATGATTCACAACATAAAAGAATTCTCCACTTTGCTGCAAGAGTCACTTGCGTGTTTTAATCTTATTATGTATCCTCCAAAATACTCAATTTACACTAAAGTTTATAGCTCACATCCACACATCACAAAAGGAAAAATGACAGAAAAAAAATGCAGAAGGCTTTAACATGCTTGAGCCAAAAGAGGAGAAGCATTTCTGTTGGATATAATAATAATAAATGAAATAGATGTAACAGCACTTTAAGTGCTTTTCGTGGATTTTCTTTCAAGGTCACAAAGACCACATAAAGCAGGTACTTCTACCATCATCACCAGTCTGTACATAGGAGACTAGAATTCAGAAAAGTTAGACCACTACCCAGGGTCACACGGTGAGTAAGTTTGAACCCAGACCGTCTCTTCTGGGAGATTTCTCTAAAGTGCCTGTTCCTCCGCAGAAGGTGGCCCTCTTGTGGACATATGCGGGAGTTGCAGAGAGAGAGCTGGAAACCCAGCTCTGTCCACAACGCCTGGTGGATGGCCTTGGACTTCGTTTATTCCAAAAAACTAAGGTGAGAGCCTGAGCTCAAGCACCTGCAGCCCAGGTAAACGTAAATGAGCAAAGCTGCAAACTCGCCTGCGGTTTCCTAAGGGGCAGACTGACACCAGACAAATTCAGTTCTGTGTGTCAGCAATTCCGATTTTTCAAGAGAAGTCGAAGACCTGGGTTTTTAATGCAAACTCTTTCAACTTTTACATATGGGCTCAAAAATAATTTTTCAGACAAAAATGTCTGTGCATCAGATACAAGATAAGACAGAGGGCCTCTAGTTTTCAACCCCTGAAGATTAGTCTCCGTCTTACTCGCCTCACTTGATAAATGGTCCCAAAAGCCTCTGAAAAGTGTATACAGGGTCAAGCAAATAAAATGTACTGCTTAAACTTTTATGAGACCTTTCATTTGAAGGATATTCACAAGAAACCACCATCCTGGGAACGACACCGAGAAACACGGACGCATACGCCATCTGGTGCGCAGGCGCAAGATGGGGTCGGGGGGGATGGAGGGGACGGGGAAACGTGGGAGGGTCCTGCGTCCCCAGTTCAGGACTGTTAGATGCGGTGGGTCAGGCAAGATTACATTGAGGACGAGGTCTAAAAAAGACAAAAGGCAGAAGAGGATCTTTCAGGCCTCTCCGAGAAGAAAGCAGGGAGTGCTTTGAGAAAGGGCACTTGGCCCTGCAGGCAAGGGGCACACCCAGCACCCCCTCTCCCCAGCTCAGAAAGGCCCCCACATCAGGAAAACAAGGAGAAAGCACCGTGCTTCCCACCTCACCCTCTGGAGTCTGTCTGAGCTGGCTTTTCCTGCTAGCCCCTCCCACTCACTAGCAGGGCAAGTCCCTCCATCTCCCAGCCTCAGTTCCTTGCTCTGGACAATGGGGTAACAGTCAGACCAACCTCAAAGGTCATCGTGAGGGTCTGAACACTCTCCAGAGCTGAGATCCTGCATGTAAAGCCCTCAACACTATGCCTGGCCCTGAAGATTCAATGAATGTAGAAAGGTTCCACGCAGTCAGTGATAACAGTGGGGACCCAAGATCCCGGAGGGTAAGGAAATCTCACCACCCTTGAAACCTTAAGGATGTGGCCCACCCTGGAGGGTGGACATAAGACAACCGGTGTTTTGGTTTTGTCACTGGAAAACCCATTACTTCCTAAGTTTTCAACAACAGCAATGACAATAATAATAATAATAATAGTAAGTTGACATTTCCTGGGTACAATTAGGTCTCAGACTATGGTCTGAACAGTTTACACAGATTCTCATTTTATCACACCAGCTACTTAAGAAGAGGAGACAATCATTACCCCATTTAACAGAAGAGAAAACTAATGTCTTAAGACCGTGCTGCCTGGTACAGTGGCCACTGGCCTCATTAATGAACATTAAATACAATTAAAAATTCAGTTCCTGTCACGTGCACTGAGCACAGTTCCAGTGCTCAGTAGCTTAAATCTGGCTGGTGGCCACTGCATCAGGCAGCATAGATTTGAAATATTTCCATCATAGTGGAACATTCTGCTGGACAGCACCAATCTAAGAGGTAAAATGATTTGACCCAAGTCACCAAGCGAGTCCTTAAGTGGCAGAGTTGAAAGAGGGTCTACCTGACTCTAGAACCACACCCTTTCTTTTTTTGGCTACACTGTGTGGCATGTGGGCGCTTAGTTTCCTGACCAGGGATTGAACCTGTGCCCTCTGCTGTGGAAGCCTGGATCCCTAACCACTGAACCACCAAGGAAGTCCCTAGGAACACCCTCTTACTGACTTCATTCATTCAGAGCATCAGAGATGCTCTGTATTTTCATCCCACACATATTCAAGTCCTACTATGTGCCAGACACAGCCAAAACCCCACTGCCTGAGGGGGCTGGCTACCAGCCGGTAAGGGGCATGGGGCAGGGGTCGCCTCTGGTCACCTCAAGGACTTCTTTCCGTACATCGACGATCCGGAACCAGTGCCGGAGCTGGGGGAAGCCGTCCAGCTCAGCGTTGCGTTCCTGCAGGGCGACCTTCTTTTTGCAGGACAGCTGCCGGCTGAAGTACTTCACCAGCTTGCTCTGCAGAGAGACACAGAGAACAGAGGACACGTCTCAGTATTGCCACAGGAGGACAGGCAAGTACCTCCCCAGCGTTCCCTCCCACCCAACTCCATCCAACTCTATTTTAAAGACCCATTCAACTGCAGTGAGACCCAGTTTCCACTCATGACCCAACTGTGTTGGCAAAGATGGGCACACAGGCAGGTTCCAATATTTTGCCAGGGAGCGAGGCATGTAAAGTTCCAGCGTAGTGGGGATGTGGGACTTGGGCTGTATCCATCCATGTCTCCACTGCACAAAGGTCTCCTTTGACCTTCATAGTTGCACTTCTAGGAACTTCTCTCTCAGACCCCCCCCATCCTATGGCAAATGACTGGAAAAGGATATTTCCTACACATCTGTTTGCAATGGTGAAAGATTGCAAACACGCCAAGGGGCCATATGTAGGATACTCTTCATAAATGAGGATACAGGCCCACAAGGAGCTCCATGCAGCTGTAGAATAAAGCAAGGAAGCGTGCTATTGTACTGAGACAAGATGCGCTGATAAATAAAAAAAAAATACTCTCTCATTCATGTGGGAAATTTTACATTTGTAGATCTCTGTAAATGCAGACACTCTCTGGAAGGATCTCTAATCTTCCAGGGAAGGGAAGAGGGAGGGTGGGTAGCAGACGTGAGAGGAACCTTTGTTTAACTCGCTGTGTATTATTTCAATCTTAAGACACATGCAGATATTCACAAATTAACAAATACTTTTAAAATGAGATGGACCCCGGTACTTCCCTGGTGGTTCAGTGGTTAAGACTCCATGATTCCACTGTAGAGGGACCCGGGTTCCATCCCTGGTTGGGGAACTAAAATCCTGCATGCCCCTCGGTGCAACCAAAAAAATAAATTTTAAAAATAAAATGAGATGGACCTGAACTCATGCTTCTAGAGGGATGCCATGGCTTGAAAAAGGCAAGTTTTTTTACTGCCTATTTTGTAAAATCTAACAACATTAACAAAAGAAAGGCAATAGGCATGTATGAGCAGAGAATAAAGTGTGCAAGACACACCCCCCAGCCTGCTAAGTTGAGATGGGGAGGTCCTATAGATGGGGTGACAAAAAATGGCTTTGCATTTCTCTATATATTTTTGCTTTGTTTCAATAGTTACCCAAAGTATATTATCATCTTTGTGATATAAAATCTATTTAATAAAGATAATTCAATGAAAAAAAAATCTTTAGGTATATAAATGCCTTTGACATTTCAAAGCACCTGTCAACCAATATTTATCAAGAAGACAGTCCTGGAATTCTGTTGTTGTTTAGTCACCAAGTCGTGTCCGACTCTTTGTGATCCTATGGACTGTAGCCCGCCAGACTCTGCTGTCCATGGAATTCTCCAGGCAAGAATACTAGAGTAGGTTGCCATTTCCTTCTCCAGGGGATCTTCTGGACCCAGAGATCGAACCCACATCTCCTACATTGGCAGGTGGATTCTTTACCACTGAGCCACCAGAGAAGCCCCCTGGAATTCTAGGATCACATAATTTGGAGCAAGGAATAACAGGAGTGGGCGTGTGTTTCTGTTCAGCTGGTGAGCGCTGCCCCTCTTTTGGTAAAGACCGTTTGAGTCTCTTTTGGGGGGAACCTTCCTTCTTTGGCTCCCAGTTCACATGGTTGAGAGGAGGCTGGCCTCACCCACCCACCACACCTGGGCTGCAGGGCGGGCTGGTGACCCAGGCCTGGCCAGAGCACTGGGATCAGGGATAATAAGCGAGCTGTGCTGGGCCACGGAAAAGCCTCCCCAGGCTCCCTTCACAAGCACTCAGAAGACAGCCCTCACTCTCCTCTAGAACTGTCAGGAGGGTGCCAGAGACACCAGGAGCTGCCAGGGCATTCCTGCCGCCTGACACTGAAGCGCATTGGAAGAAATCAGAAAAGTGTTTTTTAAGCTAACATTAATTTTATTCACCTTACTAACAAAGAGAAAGTTGCCATTCTTGACAAGCCCACATTCCATTGCAATAACAGGCACCATAATCACATTAATAAGCCAATGTACCTAGAATACCTGTCATTTGGAATCTCAGTTTCGAGTGTTAAAATAGAAAACGTCCAAAAGAATGTTTTTCTTCTCTAACTTATTTCTGAATGAATAGGGTCTGACCTACTGAGAACTCAGAGCCAGGCTCTCAGCCGAGACATCTATAGAACATTCCTGTCTGTCTTTTGTTTTATTCTATGACTGGTTTAACAGTTATCTTTACACGGGTACAGAAAACCACACAGAATAAAAAAAAAAAAACACTCTGACACATCCCCATGTTTCCTGGAATACTTCCTTACTTTCTGGCACAACAAAGTTTTCCAGGTTCATCATCTTCTTTTCCTGCCCCAACCCTGGAATCAGTCATTTCTCCAGAGTCTTGCTTGGTTCCTCGTGGTATTCAGAAACCAAGGTGTGGGTACTTGGTGAGATCATTGACATTTCCAGTCCCCTCCGTAGACAGCCTAGGCACCACAGGTATGTGCAATGCACGTATGAATATGCAGACACATAAATATCATAAATCTGCACTTGTATTGATTTTGCTATCTCTATGTGTAGCTGACTGACGCCTCTAATCCCAGTCAACACCACAGGGCTTCCTCTAGCGTTTCCCCTCCCCACATTTGTATCACTCTTCTCAGAGAGTGAGGAGAAACAGTCCCCAATACATTTCTTGGCTCCATCTGCTGAATTTAGTTAATTCCCCAACTCCACCAGGCTACTGCCCTGCGTGGGCGCTGCCCTAGGGAACCCTGACCCCTGCGGGGCTGCCTTCTCACCCTAGTTCTGCTGCCTGCTTTGTTGTTGCTGCTGTTTTTGAAATTGAAGTATACTTGATTTTCCACGTTGTGTTCATTTCTCCTGTACAGCAAAGTAATTCCCTTAAGACGTGTATTCATGGAGCTTCCCTGATGATTCAGAGCTAAAGAATCTGCCTGCCAATGCAGAAGACACGGGTTCGATCCCTGGGTCTGGGAGGATCCCCTGGAGGAGGGGATGGCAACCCACTCCAGTATTCTTGCCTGGAGAATACCATGGACAGAGGAGCCTGGCGGGCTACAGTCCACGGGGTCGCAGAGAGTCATGACTTAGCAACTGAGCATGCATGCACCCAGGCTACATATATACACACGCACACATATGTATATGTTCTTTTTTCCATTCTTTTCCATTACAGTGTATTACAGGGTACTGAGTATTTTGGCATGTCCCTGTGTCCTACTATACGGCACTGTTGGTTTTCTGTTTCTATATATAACAGTTGCGTGTGCTAGTCCCACACTCCCAGTTTGCCCCTCCCTGCCCCACCCTCCCCTCTTTGGCAAAACCGCAAGTCTGTTCTCCATGTCTGCTTCTGTTTTGTAGATAAGTTCACTTCTGTCATACTTTAGATTCCATATATAAGTGGTATCATACGGTATTTGTCTTCCCCTTTCTCACTTACTTCGCTTGGTATGATCATCTCTAGGTCCATCCACGCTGTTGCAAATGACATTATTCATTCTTTTTTGTAGCCAGCAATATCCCATTGTATGCGTGTACCACATCTTCCTTACCCGTTCATCTGTCAGTGGACGCTTAGGTTGCTGCCACGTTCTGGCCCTTGTACAGAGTGCAGCTATGAACACAGGGGCGTGTGTATCTTTTTTAGTTAGAGGTTCGTCCGGATACATGCCCGGGAGTGGGACTGCAAGATCGTGTGGCCTGCCTTGCTGTTGTTTGTGGCATGCTGATGTTGCTGTTTAAGGTCTTGACATGTGCCAGTGGATTCTCAAATCCCAAATTCAGGCCCCATCCCCAACTGTGCTTTGGTTTCACACTTGGAGAAGTGGATGTTAGTGAGGTTGACTTAATCTCAGTCTCAAAATGGCCAAAACGGTTCTTTCACTGGCCACATGTAGCTAACTGAACCTCTGGGGTATGGCTAGTGTGACTGAGGAATGAAACTTTAAATTTAATTTAAATTTGAAAATGGAAGTCAAGTACAGTATTTTTCTGTTAAACATAATTTTATTGTTATGATAGAGCTGCATTTTATTTTAACCTTGAAATTTTAGTGTCTGAATTGAGGTATGCTATAAGTGTAAAATACACACTATCGAAGACTTGATAGGAAAAAAATAACATAAAATATTTCATTAATATTTCTACATGGATCACATGTTTCAATGATATTTTGGATACACGGGGTTAGATAAAATGTATTATTAAAATGAGTTTCATCTGTTTATTAATGTGGCTACTAGAAGATTTTAAATTATATGTCTGGCTCACATCTGTCACTCTCATTATAGTTCTAATGGACAATGCTGCACTAGGGTTTCATCCTGAAGAAATAATTAAGGGTATTCATGAGGTCTTGCTCCAAGTGGATAATAGACATGAAAGATTGGAAACCTTCCAACTCTTCAATGATAGAAGTCTATGTAAATAAATTACAACGTATTCATACAATGCCATACCATTAAGATAATGTATTAAATATGTATGTGTAACATCTGCAATGTATAAATAATATATTAAAAGATTTATAAAACTATATGGGTATCAGATCAGATCAGATCAGTCACTCAGTCGTGTCCAACTCCTTGTGACCCCATGAATCGCAGCAGCCAGGCCTCCCTGTCCATCACCAACTCCCGGAGTTCACTGAGACTCACGTCCATCAGGTCAGTGATGCCATCCAGCCATCTCATCCTCTGTCGGCCCCTTCTCCTCCTGCCCCCAATCCCTCCCAGCATCAGAGTCTTTTCCAATGAGTCAATTCTTCACATGAGGTGGCCAAAGTACTGGAGTTTCAGCTTTAGCATCATTCCTTCCAAAGAAATCCCAGGGCTGATCTCCTTCAGAATGCACTGGTTGGATCTCCTTGCAGTCCAAGGGACTCTCAAGAGTCTTCTCCAACACCACAGTTCAAAACCATCAATTCTTCAGCACTCAGCCTTCTTCACAGTCCAACTCTCACATCCATACATGACCATAGGAAAAACCATAGCCTTGACTAGACGAACCTTTGTTGGCAAAGTAATGTCTCTGCTTTTGAATATGCTATCTAGGTTGGTCACAACTTTCCTTCCAAGGAGTAAGCATCTTTTAAGTTCATGGCTGCAGTCACCATCTGTAGTAATTTTGGAGCCCAGAAAAATAAAGTCTGGCACTGTTTCCATTGTTTCCCCATCTATTTCCCATGAAGTGGTTGGACTGGATGCCATGATCTTCGTTTTCTGAATGTTGATCTTTAATCTTTAAGCCAACTTTTTCACTCTCCACTTTCACTTCCATCAAGAGGCTTTTGAGTATAAATGCATACCAAAAAAAGCCTTGGGAGGGCTTCCCTGGTGGCTCAGAGGTAAAGAATCCACCTGCCAATGCAGGGGACACAAGTTCGATCCCTGATCTGGGACGATTCCACATGCCGCGCAGCCACTAAGCCTGTGTGCCACAGCTATTGAGCCAGTGCGCTAGAGCCTGGGAGCTGGAACCACTGAGTCCGTGTGCTGCAAATGCTGAAGCTTGCACGCTCTAGAGCCTGTGCTCTGCATGAAGCCACGCCACTGCAATGAGAAGCCCAAGCACCGCAGCTAGAGAGTAGCCCCCGCTGGCATCAACTACAGAAAAGCCCACGCAAAGCAACAGCACAGCCAAAAAGAAATAAAAACATTAAAAAAATTCTTCTAACCTTGGGAAAATATATAACAAAATATTAGCAGCAGTAAGATTACAAGTGACCTATTTTTTTTTCCTGTTTGCTCCTCTGTAGCAATATTAGAAAATACAATGTGTATGTACTGCCTGCTTATCAATAGAAAAAAATGTTTGGATAGCATTAGTGAGACCCATAGCTAACTGATACACCACCGCATCAACTCAGGAAAATCTGACTTTGTCCCCAAAGCCCATCTCTGATGTCACCTTCTCCAGCAAGTCTTTATCAATGCCTTCCTGGCATTTTATTTGTACATACAGTATTATAAACTTTATTACTGTTTTCCTCACATCATAATTGGTGAGTAATGAAGACACAGGAATCTTCATTCCTTCATTAAAGGATTAAGGAACGCTTTGCAGATTTGGAAGAATAAGTGAAATAAGCATCAGGAGCAGAAGGGGACGACAGAGGATGAGATGGTTGGATGGCATCACCGACTCGATGGACATGGGTTTGGGTGGACTCCGGGAGTTGGTGATGGACAGGAAGGCCTGGCGTGCTGCGGTTCATGGGGTCGCAGAGTCAGACGCGACTGAGTGACTGAACTGAACTGAACTGAAGTGTTAGTCGCTCAGTTGTGCCCAACTCTGCGACCCCATGGACTGCAGCCCACTAGGCTCCTCTGTCCATGAGATTTTCCAGGCAGGGTTACTGGAGTGGGCTGCCATTTCTTTCTCCAGGGGATCTTCCCAAACCAGGGATCAAATCCGGGTCCCTTGCACTGCAGACAGATTCTTTACCGATTGAGCTACAAGGGAGGCCTATAAGCCCATAAGCATCACTGCTATTTGATAAAAATGGCATCATTGATAAAAATAAAAGTAGCATTATTGGGTACTTCCATGTACTCTTACATGCATCCTGTCAGTGCTTCCCCGCATGCCCCGGAGGCAGGTGCTGTTAGGAGCTACACTTTAAAGATGAAGAAACAAGGCCCAGAGAGATTAAGTTATCTGCTCCCTGTCACACAACTTAAGTAGAGGGCAGGGATTCAAACCCAATCTGATTCCAAAGACCCAGTGTTGCAGAAAGGATAATCTTCTTTTAATTATTTAAGAAACACATCTATATATTTTCCTCGTAAAGGAGGAGCTAGAACATTTCAGACAAAGACAAAGCTCCCTGTGACCACCCCTTCTCATGCTGGCCTCCTTCTCCATGGAGAAAATGGGGGAAACTATTGAGATTCGTTCGGTGTCCATCATTCCAGATCCTTTCCATGTGCATTCACATGTGTGCTAGTGCTCAGTTGCTTCAGGCATGTCCGACTCTTTGCAACCCCACGGACTGTAGCCCACTAGGCTCCTCTGTCCATGGGATTCTCCCAGCAAGAATACTGCAGTGGGTTGCCACGCCCTTCTTCGGGGGATCTTCCCAACCCAGGGATTGAACCCGTGTCTTCTGCATGCAGGCAGATTCTTTACTGTTGAGCCACCTGGGAAGCCCTACTTTCCATGTGTACATATATGTAGAAACTCTGCAGTGTGGTTTGATGTTAGGATTGTCTGTTGTGTGTTTTTTTTTCCCCACATCAATTATATCATTTTTTCACTTGGTAGTAAGCCTCCAGGATCTCTCCCTGCTAGTTCATACTGATCTGCCTCTTTCTTTTTGATCTTTTGCATGAGAGATTTTTTTGATACCAGGGTCAAAAGCCCATGATGCAAGCAGTTCTGAGATGTCTGCTGAGGGTGTCTTTGTCAGCTCCCATAAAGCGTTTTCGGGACTAATGGCCTTGAATGTAACCACTATTCACTGAATACGAGCAGTGTGTCCAGTGCTGTGAGATAAGTGCTTTGAATATGTTCATTTTTAATCCACACAAGAATGCTAACTATGAGACGGATGTTCTGAGCCCATTCTTTGAATGAGAAAACTGAGCATCAAAAATGTGAAAATGTTAAATCACTTGCACGGATCCACAAAGTTACTTAAGTCAGGGAACCAGGGTATGATCCCAAAGCACCCTCTTTGCCAGGATACTAAACTATGAGTTAGTTGTTCATGGGTCTTTCCCATCAAACAGGAAGTTCAAAAGTTGGGCATTGACCCCGCAAGGGCAGGGAAATGGTCTCACTCATCTTGGGAAACCCACTGGCTGTTTTGGGAGAAGTATATTTCTGAATTCCTGTTCTGAGGCTTGGATAAGTCATATCAGTTTCCTTGGCCTCTACTTTCTCATCTGTGAATGGGCATATATCACCTTTGTTCACATGCCTACTGAGGCATCACAGGAGATAATGTCTGTACAGAAGACAGGCTGAGCCCCCCACCACACACACACACTGTGTCCTGACTACTTTGGATTCTGGAGATGTGTTTCCAGGGTCATCCAGAGACTGGACCTATACCTGCCCAGAAGCCAGAAGCAAGGAACATCGCCACTATGATTCAGTAGAAGCAGGGAGAGAGACAGTGTAGGAAGCAGATGGTGGGGGAGAGTCTGGTTGGAAGACAAGTCCAGGGCTTGCCCCGGAGTTAAAGAGGAACACAGATCACCTTTCAGGGAAGAGCACAGCTGGTCTAAGCAGGGAAGAACCCAGTGAACTGTCCCCAGTGTGAGGTCAGACTGGGCAGAGAAGATACAGCACCTCCCACACAGGGGCCCTGGGGCTCAGCAGCTCTTTCCACCAGGGCCTGGGCTGGGTGGTACAGGACAATTGAGGCTGTCAGCTAAAAGGGGCTCCCTCTGAGCCAGATGCCATGATAAGTGCTTTTTTATGAATTACTGATTTAATCCTCATGACAGCATCGCAGCACAGGTTTGATCACTGCCCAGCTTCACAACTGAGAAAATCAAGGCCCAGAAAGGTTAAATTACTGGCCCAAGGTTACTCAGCTACTAAGTGAATGAATCAAGATTTGAACCCAAGTCTAACAAACTCTTATTTCTTGATGACACACAAAGAGTGCTATGATCTACTTGCCAACAGCAATAACACAACAGGAACAGTATAATCCCATTTTCTGAATATAAAATGCATGTACAGACACAAACAGAAGACAAGGAGATAATGCCCCAAAATGTTAGCACCTGCATCTCTGGGTAATTAAAGATGAGACTTATTTGCTCATTTCTGTGCATGTGTATCTTGTAATTTTTCTGTAAGCCTGCTGCTGCTACTGCTGCTAAGTCACTTCAGTCGTGTCCAACTCTGTGCGACCCCATAGACGGCAGCCCGCCAGGCTCCCCGTCCCTGGGATTCTCCAGGCAAGAACACTGGAGTGGGTTGCCATTTCCTTCTCCAATGCATGAAAGTGGGAAGTGAAAGTGAAGTCACTCAGTCGTGTTTGACTCTTAGCGACCGCATGGACTGCAGCCTACCAGGCTCCTCTGCCCGTGGGATTTTCCAGGCAAGAGTACTGGAGTGGGGTGCCATTGCCTTCTCCGTCTGTAAGCCTAAGTTATCTAAATAATAGCTACAAATGTCATGAAAATCAGATAGTTGCCAAAACTAAAGATGTGGGTCATTCACAATGTTAGCCATTTCAAATTAAATAAAATTTTAAATATATACATAATATATAAATAAACATAAAATTTCTATTTGTGTATAAACACACACACATATCCCCATTTTACTGATGGGGAAACTGAGAGCCATAGAGCTTAAGTGGCCCTCCTAAGGCACTAGGTAATTTTACAAGTTAGTTTCCTCTTTCCCTAATTTCCTAACAATAAAAAATCACCTGGAGGTGTTAAAAATCAAACTTCCAGATCCATGCCCTGATCCAGACATTCTGATACAAGGAATCTAGAGAAGGCCCAGGAATCCACAGAAATGCAAGCACCCTGAGGATTCTGAGTGTTAGGCAGGCTTGAGAAACATCCATCTCCTGTCTGAATTACGTAATGAAAGCTGGTTGCTTCTCAGACAAGCTTAAGCATCCAGGTTCTTTCTTGGGCAACAAAACCAGGGCCGAAAACCATTTCTAGAAGCCAGGGTGCAGCACCCCTGCCAGCAGTGCCCTTTAAGGGCTGTGGGCGCAGCTGCACAGCAGGCCTTTAGCAGCAGCTCCAGGGAGGAATCCACGGGAATCCAAAGAGCAGGCCGCACAGGTCCAGGCCTGAAGGGGCTCCCAGTGGGGCAGACGAGACAGCCGGGCACACACAATCACCACAGTCACGGGGCAGAGAACAGGAGAGCAGGAGCAGAAGGGCAGCCGGGGTTCAGCACAGGCACCAAGGAAGAAAAAATCACGAGAACAGCCTCTCACAAAACAGTGTTCCAAGATCCCAGGGCAGTTCAAGTGGGAGTTCCACGTTTATCCTAAGAGAAGTAAACCTTCTCATTCATTCATTTAAGATTTTTCAGGTACTCTCTAAATACAAGGAGCTTGGGAGAGGGGTGGGATCCAAGATCAGTTACACCCTCCCTGCCCTAAGGAAGGGCCATTCAAATATGGGAAGGCCCTGAAGGCCAGCCCCCTTCAGTTAAGGACAGAAACTGAGAGCATTTAGACATTTTAACAGAGGATGAGATGGTTGGATGGCATCATCAACTCAATGGACATGATTTTGAGCAAACTCCAGGAGATAGCGAAGGATAGGGAAGCCTGGCGTGCTGCAGTCCACGGGGTCGCAAAGAGTCGAACACGACTGAGGGACTAAACAAGACATGTTAATGGCTCTTGGACAGGGCAGTTTTTTGTTTTGTTGAATGTGATAGTTTCAAAGTGAAGCTTCCATTGTGTTTGGGGTTTGGGGCCCATTTCATTTTTCTAGTAAGTATTCAATTTTTATCCTATTTTTATAAGAGTATTGGCTCCAAAGTCCCAGGAAAGAACAAAGCGGATCCTTCCCCCACACAAGGTGTGAGAGGCACTGACCTCCCCTTGGGGAATTTTCATGGATTGATCTCAATCTCCCTACACCACTAACTAAACTATTTTCCAAAATGATTCTAAAGATACGGCCTTATAAGAGCAGCATGACAATGCTGAAGCATGTGTTGGGCTGTTATTAACGAAATTCTACAAATGGTGAAACTGATGCTCAGAAGCTTGGGAACTATGTCGAAGCCCATCACTAAAGAAGCAGGAGGGTCAGAATTTGAACTCAGGAGCTAATTTCCAGTTCGGATCCCTCTCCACTGTAACACTCCACCAAAGCAGAAGGTTCAAATCACCTGACATCGAGATTGTGAAATACAATTAGAAAAGGCCTTGATATGTCCTCACCCTGCCAGGTGTCCTGATTTCTTTTTAGGTCACCTTCAATTTAAGTCCATGCAGAGCCGAACTGCAAAACGTCGAAAGAAATCCCATCTTTAAGTGAGAAACATTGGGTTTCTGGAAACAGCACATCCAAACTGAGCCCACCACCGTTGGCCCCTGTACTGTCAGGTACAAAATAAGGTCTCGGTGGGCCTGGGGTCAGAAGGATCACAGGTCTTGGGGGAGCAGGAACGAGATGTGTGTTTCCCCAGCTTCCCACCAGGGGGCAGCCTGGCACTGTCCACAACAGATGGAATAATTCCTCAGACCTTCCTGGATTTCAGCATCTTCCGTGCCTTATTACAGTACTCGGTATTAGCATGATGATAAATTTAGCAGCATAAACAACAAAAAAAAGTTTAAAGTCAAGACATGTGACAGAGCTATAAATAATCATGTCTGAAATCTCTAATGTGAAAATGGGTACTTTTCACTCAGAATCTAAACCAAGATAAACCCAGAGACCCATGAGCAAGCCCCTGGGGTTTGGTTTGGTTTGCTGGAGTTCAAAACCTTCACCACTCAGATGGTTTTAAAAAAACACAAACAAAACAAATAACAATAACAACAAAAACTAAAGCAGAGTCGGGTACGCTGGAAAGAGTGCAATACAGAAGGAGGATCTATGTGGTCTTACAGAGCATCTCGTGTGAACCTCATGGCAGCGCCCATTTTACACATGAGGAAACTGAGGCTGAGGAGAGCTATAACTGGCCTTAAAATCACACGAATGAACAAGCAGGCTCCAGAGCCCATTGTACCCCTCGGGGCTGCCTGTCAGCAGCCACCCATATTCCTGCCATCTCTTTAACAGTAACCGGCTAGCTGTGGGGAGCTCAAAGCACAAAATCCGAACGGTTCATGTCTTCCCACCGCCCAGAGTTCTTTTCCTCTGCTGTTAGACATAAATGGCATTTTCCTGTCCTCTGGGTGTTATCCCTCCCCAACCATCCCCCGATGTCACCGTCACAGCACCCTGTTTTTTTCCTCAGGAGCACTCAGGCTATCCCACAAATTATCCTGTTTATTGGTTTCCATGGTTACCCCCCCCCACCCCACCCCACCTCATCATCTCACACACCCATCGGAATATCAGCTCAAAAGAGCACTGGCTTTTGCCTGTCTTTCCTCCCAGCTTTCAGATCAGTGCCTGGCAATACAAGACGTTTTTCTTTTTGTCGTTCTATGAACCAGCATCATTGGCGGGGAGGGGGTGGGGACGGGGGTGGAGGTAAGTGCCGAGGCCTCTATCCAGAAATCTCAACTCCTTTTCCAGCGGGCGCTGCACGTTCAGAACCAGGCCAACCAGGCCCTGGCTTTGCCGCCCAGTCTCTCCGAGGGTAAAGCAATCGCCCTGGCGGCCCGACGCCTTCCCGCGGTTGCCAGGGCGACCATTGTCATAACATCCCCGGCGCTGGGGGGACCAGCTGACAGCAGAAGAGAATTATTTGACTCGCTAAACGTCTCAAGTAACCGGCCATTTGCATCCGCAGGCAAATCCGCTACTGAGGGTTGGAGGCTTGGGAGACGCGCCCTTCCTCTTCTGCCAAACCGGATCCCAATTAGAACAGGATTCCTCAGGCCGAGACCAACCTCACGCACCCGTCCAGCTCCGGCTCCCTCTGCCCGCAACTGCCCGCAACTGCCCGCTGCCTTGAGTTAAAGTCCTCAATGTTCCTGGTGGCTTTTCCTTTTCTCTATAGTCTTATTGCTAATGAATAATACAAACCCTAGGGAAAAAAAGACTTCACACATTTAATGAGCACTTACTTAGATGCTGGCCCCGCTGGTAACTGCCTCACGTAATGGTAAATTACAATTTTAATATTTTTGCCATGACAATATATTTTGCTACATAACATACACACAGTTTATTATATGTAAATACATGTATTATGTTATTATGGATTGTACATTATATATAATTTATCTGCCTAATACATATTCATAGATATATTCTTATATATATCATAGATAGTGATAACGTGTTTGTCACTCAGTCATGTCTGACTCTTTGCAACCCCATGGACTGTGGCCCACCAGGCTCCTCTGTCAGTGGGATTTCCCAGGGAGGAATACTGGAGTAAGTTGCCGTTCCCTTCTGCAGGGGATCTTCCTGACCCAGGGATTGAACCAGGGTCTCCTGCATTGCAGGCAGATTCTTTACTGTCTAATTCTAAGTATACAATACATAAGATAATTTTAAACATAGCAATATCTATATTATACAGCATATATATCTATCATAATAAAACTGACATTTGTTGATACTTTTTATATGCCAGCCCTATGCCTACTGCTTTAGTTAAGAACGATGCTATTATCAATAATCCATTATACAATAATATATTCATAATCATAGCTCAGTTTAACTGAGCTACCTACCATGTATCAGACATTACGCTAAATGCTTCATTCATGTTATTTGATTGTCATGTGCACCCTAAGAGCCAAGAACTTCATCACTCCCCATTTTTATTTAAAAAATTTTTTTGGCTGCGCTGCTTGCAGGATCTTGGTTCCCCAACTGAGGATCAAACCCACGCCCCTCTGCAGCAGAAGCACTGGGCCCTCACCACTGGACTGCCAGGGAATTCCCTATCCTCATTTTTAAGATGAGAAAATGGAGGTACAGAGTGATGGGATAATTTGCCTAAGGTCAGAGAGAGAACAAGAAGGGGCTGAGAGCCTGGTCCATTCCTTATTTCCATTCCACACTTTAAAGATGTCGACCTTTAGCTCCCTTAGGGGAGCTTGTTAAGAGCACACAGGCTGAGCCCCGGCTCCCCCCAACCCACACGTGCAGAATCAAATACTCCTGAGGACGGGGGGGCTTTTCTTCTTGTTTCTTTTAAACAAGGTCCCCAGAGAGTTCTGACAGAGGCAGAGAGGTGCAGAACCACTGCCGAAGGGTTCTTTATTAGCCACTGCCACTGCAGCGCCAATTAGGTGATCTGATTAAAGGAGGGAGTCTGGAGGGGCTCGAATTCCGGAGAGGGCACAGTGACCAATCGTCCTGAAAATGAGGAGAAGCAGGGGGAAAATAAGATTGCAGGGTCCCCTCAGGCAACCTTAGCTTGTGTCCCTGCTGTAACCTCTCCCAACCTTTCTAGAACAAGGACAGCCTGTGTGAAGAGTAATAAGTAATAGCACACACTTTTGTCCAGGACCAGCTTGAGGAGGGCAAAGCCAGACAGTCGAAATGACCTCCCACTGCCCATCCCCTGGCCCTCCTCCCTTAATCGTCCACCAGGGACCAAGCTGTACAGAGAAATGTAAGCTTGCAGGGTAGGGACCCACGCTTTGTACCTGCACTGCGAAGCATGAGACTTCCTGGCAAGTGACGAAGATAGATGAAGTTGTTTAAAAAAGAAAAAAAAAAGGCCAGTGGGTGGGCATGGCATAAGAGGAGGCATGGCTGGAAGTTTTGGGGGGCCCTCTCTGTGGTCCCTGTGCTACTGGGGGGACAAAGCCAGACTCAAAAGAGGAGCAGGCAAGAACATCTGTGGAAGGTCTGGCCTGGGCCATGTGTTGCCTCACTCTTCACTGTCCAAATGAGAGGGAAAGTAGAACTAAGACCCCAGGCATAAGGCAAGACCAGATGACGCAAGGAAAAAACACAAAACCCGCGAACGCTGAAAGCAGGTCTCATTTGGGCAACTACTCCAGCTTAACTGGGAAACCTATTCCATCTAGAGCTGTGCTTTCCAATACACCAGCCACTCAGCACACGTGGCTCGGTATAGGTATTAAATTAACTAAAATTACATAAATAATCAACATAGTGACTAAACAAGGTTGAGACAGCTTATGTGCACTGCTAACAAAAATCCAGAAAGCAACCTGACTGGCCATTAAGTGACCTCAGACAAATCAGAGAATTCACCTCCCAAAAACATCATTAAAATTGAAGCTTATAATTGTGTGAGGTAAACTAGTTTCCTGAATAGGTTAGCATCTTTAGGCTCTGGGAAAATCTAGGATGGATTATTAGACATATTTAAGATAATTAAACCTGTAATAGTAATATTTAAATTAAAGAGTCTGTGCCTTTGGAGTATTGCTTTTACATTCTCTTAATGTTTTACATAGGATCAATTAGGGGAAGACTTCACCTTCCTAACTCTAATTTCAAATGTGTAACTGAATAACTGGTTTACATTTTAAGTTGAAATTGTACTCCATTCATGTACTATATCAGAAAGTGGCTTAAGGCCCAGTATATTTTACAAGTTTATTTTTTTAGATTTCCATGTGCTATGTAAGTAGTTGGGGAGGCTTGTCTGTCAACTGAGTACTTAAAAAAAATTCTGTATCTCAAATTTATAAACATAGTTAAAATTGTTTGAAGGTGTTTAATTCACTAAGGTTGCTGATGGATGCAAATGTTATGCAAAATTCCCTTATATGTGATTGCTAAAATGTCCTGGACTTATGTGAATAGAATAATACTGCCTGTCAGCTGAATTTAAAGCACAACAAGAATAAGGGTATTGAAAAAAATTTTGCTTTAATAAACTATTAACTTCTAAAACCAAAAAATAATTACATAAAAGTGAAAATTCCTTTCTTCAGTTGCACTAACCACATTTCAGGTCATCAGCAGCCGCATGTGGCCAGCAGTTGTGGTCCTGAGCAACGCAGAAGTAGACTATGTCCGTCATTCATAGGGTGTTTCCTCTACACACATCTCCAGCTTTTAGCGGATCTCTTAGGAAACAAACACCCCAAAGCCTCTCCCCCCAGGGGGGACAACAGGACTCTTTCCAAGATGTTCAGGATTGGAAAATGCTTGGGAAATGCAGGCTCCTGAAGACCAGAGGCAAGCTCCAGAGGGGACTTGAGATGGGAGAGACAGAGAACAGTACAGGGAATGCTCCTGTGAAATTTACTCCAGAATGAAGACAGTCCATAAAAATCTGCAGGAGGAAGCGTACAAGTGATAAACCTCTACCCCCTGTCCATTTTATTTGATGATGGAGTTTTGCCAAATTCTTGATATTGCTCTCACTCTGATCCCCACTCAGTACTAAGCAGCTCTGAACCGGGAATCAGGGAGTGGTTTAATCGAGCGTGGTTTTCTTCCCCCGATTTGCTACATTTCACCGGCAACCTCAAGGATTCTGACCCAAAAATAAACTTGGAAATTTGCAAATGAGCCAGAAAAAGGTACAGCTAAAGATGAACCATAGACAACACTGTGTTCTTTGAATGCCAGGGTGAAAAAAGACTAAAAGTCAGGGGGCTGCATTCAACTCTCTGCTTAGTAACTAAGAAACCATGAGGTGCCAGGCAAGCCCCATGAGCCCTCACAGGCTCGTTTATCCATTCAGTGAAAGATTCAGAAATACTCCCCAGAGTGACCCAAGTTCAGAAATTTCAGGATTATTCTTAGAAATGACACTGATGAAGGAGAAGCAAAACCTTCCTACCAAATTTTACACACTTGTCTTGACCTCGCTGGGCAGGGAAAAACCATTTTTGTGTCTCCTTCTGCTGCACTTAGGGTCTTGGGAACAGGGTCAGTTTTCAGAAGAGAATTCTGGCCAGGCAGACAGGGCTCGGGGTTGGGGCACCAGCCTCCTGGTCTTGCATGCGAGCAAGCAAAGCTGAGAGCAGGGAGATGTCCATACATGTGATGGCACAGGTGGCTGCCATGGACCGGAAATCGTGGAGCAAAAAGAGTTCCATGCTGGGAGCTGTTCAGGAGACCGGGGTCCCATCTGACTGTCCCATCTGACAAGCTGATAGAATCTTGCTTCCAGCAGCACTTACCCAATGTCTGGTACGTGCAGCACCCATGATGGGAGCTATAGTCACCTGTGGCTACTGAGTACCTGAAGTGTCGCTTCTCCGTGTGACTGAGGACCTGAATTCAAAGTTGTATTTCACATTGATTAGTTTTCAATAGCCACCTGCAGTCAGTGGCTACCATCTTGGACAGCATTGATGTAACCCTTCTCCGTGGTGTTTCTTCTCCCCATTTTCCTCCCCCTCAGCAAACAGCCATGCCTGCTGCTCCCTACCTTCCAGGCATGTTTAGGGGTTGAACAAAGGAACTACTGTGCAGGACTGAGGGTTTGCTAAGAGCAGATTGCTTTGGAGGTGTGAGGTGGCACTGTGCAGCCTAGCTCAGGGCAGTCCCCATTCAGATCTTTCTGTGGCCATGGATGAAGGTCCAGGGTCCTGAGATTGTCATCTAAGATCTTCCTGTCCTGTGCCCTAAACTCTCCACTTCTCCCCCAAGATGTGTGTTTGCCGGATATCCAATGCACTCAGAGTACCATCCAAATGCCTTACTCTGGCTGCAGGGTTCTGCCCACTTCTACTCCACCAAGAGCCCCAAAACTCTTTATTCCAAGTCCATGAGAAGGTTCTTCCACTCCTCAAACAAGCCAAGCTCGCTACTACCCCCAGGGCCTTTGCATATGCTGGCCCTTCACAAGGAACCTTCCCTATACACGTCTTGTCAGATCCTTCTTATCCCGCAGAGCCCCCGCATATGCCATGTCCATTCCAGCAAAACAGATGAGACCCCCACTCTGTTATTCTCTCCTGTATCACCACGTTCTTATCCTTCATAGCACTTACCACAGCTTCCAATCATAATCCCCTGATGTCTCTCTGCTTAACATCTTTCTCTCCCTGCCCTGACAGCAGTCTCTCTTATCCTCCTCCATATCCCCAACACCCAGCACAGGGCCTGATGCATATAAGTGTGTAATACCTGTTTGATGGGAAAGTGGGTGAATGAAAGATCTCTCACACTTTCTTCTCTGCCCTTTTGCCTTCACCAGGGGTTCTCAAAGTGGGGTCCCCAGACCAGGGCCATCAACACCAGCTGGGAACTTGTTAGTGATGCAGATTCTCAGGCCCCACCCCAGAACCAGTGAATGAAACACTGGGGGGTGACCCAGCAGTGTGTTTTTCATAAAGTGATTCTGATGCACGTTCAAGTGTGGGAGCTCTCGCTCTAGGCCCTTCTGCGCTTCTGAAATAACCTCCCTACCCTTCAACCTCCTGTTCATCCTTCAAGTTCTAGCTCCAATGTTCACTCTCCCTGGAAGCCTTCTTTTTTCTCTAACCACCCAAAAGTACAATCCACCATCTACAACTCCAAGACCACAATGTTTATCCCTGACAGCTAAAATGTATACCGTTGTTTTAAAGGGAGGTCTATTCATGTCTTAATTCTCCTACCAGATTTTAAGTATCTTAAGGACAAGGGGCCTTGTCTTTATTGCCTTTGCATTCTCCCATCGATGAACAGAGTGATGTCCCCATAGGAAATAATTAAAACAGCAGAATGGATTCATGAATGAATGAGAGATGCACAAAAATGACCAAAGGAAAGGCCTCCATTCCCAAAACCCACAGCTGCCCCACAGGTCCTAGCTTCGGATTCCCACTCTCAACTCTGGATTACCATTTTATTTTGTTTGTTTGGGTGTTTTGGGGTGTGGAGGGGGTTTGGTATGCAAACACAACAGACTGATAACTCCAACCATCTGCTGCTCACCTAGAGATGACGTCATTGACAACAGAGAGAAGCGGAAAGCTATTCTTTTCCAAAAGAAAGAGAGAGACTTTTGATCACGTGACCCTCTTTAGCACAGTGACCACCCTATAGCCCCTGCAGTATCATTTCTCCTAGTCATCTCAGCAGCTAATAAATGGCAATAGCAGGCTCTATTTTTCAGGCTCTTTATGTATATTCTCTCAAATCCTTACTGCAAACCTACGTGATTGGCTTCACTGTTTCCATTTTGCAAATGAGAAAAGCAGGGGCTCAGTGGATGTCTGAGGCAACGCTAGCTGGCCAGCAGCAGAGCTGACCCCTGGGCTGTCTACTTCAAAGCCGAAGGGCTTCCACAAGCCATGATGGCCAGTTGGTAAGAGGTGGAATCAGAGGCCAAGGTTGTGGTCAAGTCTAGCAGAGTTAGTGACTATGCATCTTAGCCCAATTCATCTCTCAAGGTCATGAGAACAGAGAGGACAGGACACTGAATAGCTTAGGACCTCACCCTAGGACCACAGTCCTATCCAGAGCCCCTCAAAGGGGATGCTGAGGTGTCCTGGGCACATTTGCAGAAGACATATGTTTCCTTGAAAACCTGCAGGCAGTTATAGGCCTCAGCAGGGAAACACCTCAGCAGGTATAAAATCCATACCTCAGCAGGTATAAAAGGGCAGACAACCTCAAGAGGAAAGCACCTTGCAGCTCCCAAACAGGCCCTGCTCTCAAGGAGCTGGGAGGGTAGTGAAGTGGCCAGGTGCACACACAGCTCCTTCAACCAATGACGGGGGAACAGCTCCAAGTGTTCCAAGGACAGAGAGATGATTTCTGGGAGGGACCATCTGAGAAAATTCCCCAGAGGAAGCAGCATCCAAGGCCAGTCTTGTCAGACATTCATGATTTCCTGTGTTCCCAGTCACCATTCACCTGTCCCCTACACACAAAAACACATCCACACCAGCTTTCATTTGAGCAGAGGATGGATGGGGGATTGAACTGGATGAATCTGGAGATTCCTTTCCACCCTGGTATCCTATGATTGCATAGATCTGGAACCTAGCCATTCTTCTATCCCATCCATCTACCCATCAACCATCTACCCATTCACCCACTCACCCACTTACTCCTCCATCCATCCACTCATCCATGCAACCATCCATTCATCACAGAAGCATGTCGTTGATGGTACCTGCCTAGTACCATATAATGAAAACACAGGGAAGCCAGGATGGATTCCCATCTTGAAAGCCACTGACATCATACTGGGCACTTCAGGCTTTGGGTAGTTGTTATACCTAAGTGATATACATTTCTACTAGTCTTGACAATAAAGTTAGTTTACAAACAACCACAGAGTAGAATAAGATATTGTTTTTAAAAGTGCTTCTCACTGTGCCTGACACATAGTGGACAATCAATAAATAGTTGATTTCCTGCAGGTGTCAACCACTGTGCTAAGCTTTGTGATAAAATGATGAATGAGGGAGACTTGGTCCCTGCCCTCATGGAACTTCTATCTTGGCAGAGAGAAACAACAAGTAAGAAATAAATGTTAATCACAGATTGTGATAACTACTATGGTTATAAAAAAGAGCCTAGAGAATGTAACAGGGAAGGATGGGTACCTGGACCAGCCAGAGGAAATCTCCCTACGTCAGGGACCATGCAGCCAAGCACAGCGTGTGCAAAGGCCCTGAGGTGAGAAAGCACTTGGCATGTTTCAGGATCTGGGAGCTGAATTATCATGGGCAAAGGGAAAAGAAGGAGATGAGGTCAAAGATGCAGGCAGGGGCTAGATCACATGGGTCCTATTATAGATGGCCAAGAGTGAGGTTTTATTCCTATGCCATAGGGAGCAGTAGATGATTTTTGGTTTTACTTTGTTTTGGTTTTGTTTTTCTTGAACTATAGTTAATTTACAATATTGTGTTAATTTCAAATGTACAGTAAAGTGATTCATTTATATATATATATATCTTTTTCAGATTATTTTCCATTATATGTTATTAAAAAATACTGAATCTAGTTCCCTGTGCTCTACAGTAATTCCTTTTTATCTATTTTATATATAGTAGTTTGTATCTGCAAATCCTGAACTCCTAGTTTATTCCTCCCCCCTCCCTTTCCCCTTTGAGAACCATAAGTTTTCTATGTCTATGAGTCTCTTTCTGTTTTGTAAATAAATTCATTTGTATTATTTTTAGATTCTACCTTTAAGTGATATCATATAATATCTGTCTTTCTGTGGCTTGTGATAAGTGCTATGTCACTCCAGTTGTGTCTAACTCTTTGTGACCCCATGGACTGTAGCACCAGGCTCCTCTGTCCATGGGGTTCTCCAGGCAAGAATACTAGAGTGGGTTGTTATACCCTCCTCCAGGGGATCTTCCCGACCCAGGGAGCAAACCCGAGTCTCTTGCACTGGCAGGCCAGTTCTTTACTCAGTACGATACTTTCTAGGTCTATCCATGTTGCAGAAGGTTTTTAACCAAGAGGTGCTATTACCTGATAAAATGAGTAAACAATCTCATCTGCAACCTTAAGAGAGATGGGTCTGGCCAGTGTCACTATGCCCATTTCACAAATGGGTAAACAGAGGCACCAGGTGATTAAGGGGCTTCTCATCTGTTCTGGATCTGTAACTCTGTAACCCACCCCAGCTGGCCATTTCAGCCTCCTCCTGCCTTCTAACAGTAAAGGCCCTTCTACAAAATACTCCCCAGCATAATCCCCAATCCCAGAGCAAATGATAGAAGCAAAAAGAGAGACAAGAAGACACGAAACCGGGGATGAGGGGGGATCCTGTCTCCAGCGAAGCCTCAGCACAGCAAACATTAATGAGCATGTCCTGGAGCTGAGATGGACATTTTTGTCTCCATATCACACAGGCAAAATTCTTAACGACGCCAGCTATTGCCAGAACTAAAATGGTCTTCTCAAAGGGAAATTTCTGAAAACCTATTACTTGTAGTGCTGAGGGGAAAAAAAAAAAAGGCTTCCCAGAATCCTGATGGCCGGCCAGCCTCATATATTCAGCTTCCACCAAAAGACGATACTCAGAAGACTGCTGCCAAAAAAGTACTGCCTTGAGACTGAGGGAAACACACCGTCTTATGCTTCTGGTGGATGTGCAAGAAGTCATATATTTATGAAAAGCAATCTGGCAGGAGTTATTAAAAAATAAAATTAAAGTTTCTGACCTCTGCAGCTGTTGCATAGTGAGTGAGTGGAAAGGAGAAAGGCAGACGCAAAATATGGCACAGAACAGACCTCTGCAAAACCCAACTCAGGGAATGAGGCACTAGAATTCGCCAGCCCTGTCTGTGTCCAGCCTCTCTACCGTCCACTCAGGTCCTTCTCTTTAAGTCTCACAAATGGGAGTAGAAGCAAAAATAGCATCTGCCACGTAGAAAAACTAAACGTAACTAATGCATTTCTGTCTTCCCTCCTGATGTTCAATAGGTAATGCCAAAGGATGCCGCAGCCCGGAAGAGGAGAGACGGAGCTGAACTGGGTGTCCTTGGACACGTCATTTCATCTACCTGGGTCTTGGATCCCACTGCAACGGGCATGATCACAACAGCCCTGTTGGGTGCAGATGGGCAAGCCCAGGCTGAGAGAGACAAAAGGGTTCCTTCAGGGTCACACAGCTATGAGGCGGCATAGCTGGACCTGGAATCCAGGTCTTTCCAGTGAATGTCACAGGAGTCATTACTGTCCCTAATTATTGAGAGCTCGCTGTACACTGGGCATTGTGCTAAGCACTTTGCATGCATATCTCATTTGATCTGCGCCACAAAACTATGAAGCAGGATCACGGTGCTGGTTACACAACATGCCAATAAACTTAATTATTATTATTAATCACTTTTTACAGATAAGGAGACCGACACACAGAGAGGTTAGTCACTTTGCCCAAGATTCCTCAACCAGAGAAGATGGAGCCTGAAAATGAATGCAGGAGGTCTTGCTCGGAGCCCAGACACCCAACCACTGTTACCCTGCCAGGGTTATCTCTGGGGCAAAAGTGTGCGTGTGTGCATGTGTGCCATATGTACCCTATCTTTATAATATGCATGAAATCATATGTATATATACACAAATGTGTAACACGATTACATACACACATACAGATGTATATATGTAATTAAGTATATACTTTTTTTGTTTTTGCTATGCATTTTTATGCATATTTATGCCTGGAAAATCCCATGGACGGAGGAGCCTGGTGGGCTGCAGTCCATGGGGTCTCTAAGAGTTGGACACGACTGAGCGACTTCACTTTCACTTTTCACTTTCATGCACTGGAGAAGGAAATGGCAACCCACTCCAGTGTTCTTGCCTGGAGAATCCCAGGGACAGGGAGCCTGGTGGGCTGCCGTCTCTGGGGTCGCACAGAGTCGGACACGAGTGAAGAGACTTAGCAGCAGCAGCAGCATGCAACTATTACCTGGGTTATTAAAAAACACTGGGTCACCCCCCTGGGAAAGAGAAGAAAACATCTTGTCTTATTTTGTATAAAGGTCCTAAGAAGAGGTGTTGAAAGTGAAGGAAGGAGGTGCCTGTGATATTTACATGCAGTTCCACCTTGGTCAAAATCCAGTATACACAGGTCTCAATGAAACCACACAGGTCCAGGATCAATTCCTGAGAATCAAGCCTATCCATAGGATGCTCTGTTTTAGGGACCTAAAAACTTAAAACTGGCTTCAACAGAGGACTCTTTCAGTCACAGAGCAAGAAATTCAGAGGCTGGTAGCTCCTGGGGTTGGTTCATTCTTTGGCTCTTTGACACCAGCAAGGACCCATGAATGATTTCTCTCCTGCTGCTGCTGCTGCTACTGCTAAGTCGCTTTAGTCGTGTCCGACTGTGCGACCCCATAGATGGCAGCCAGCCAGGCTCCCCCGTCCCTGGGATTCTCCAGGCAAGAACACTGGAGTGGGTTGCCATTTCCTTCTCCAGTGCATGAAAGTGAAAAGTGAAAGTGAAGTCGCTCAGTCGTGTCCGACTCTTAGCGACCCCGTGGACTGCAGCTCACCAGGCCCCTCCATCCATGGGATTCTCCAGGCAAGAGTACTGGAGTGGGGTACCATTAGTGGGCACCAAGTGGCTGCAGCAGTTTCCCATAGGTGACAACGAAGGGGCAACATTTTCACCAAGGGTCTCTTTCTATGAATGATACATAATTTTTCCAGGAGCCAGCCTCCTTCTAGACCTTCCCTGCATCCCATTGGCCAGAATGGGGCAGTCATGTGGTAAGAACTAGCCAATCATTGCAAAGAGAATGTCATTGACTTGGACCAGTCAGGAGTGACCCATTGAAGGGATCCTGCTGCTGAGGCTAAGTTGCTTCAGTCGTGTCTGACTCTGTGCGACCCCATAGACAGCAGCCCACCAGGCTCCGCTGGCCCTGAGATTCTCCAGGCAAGAACACTGGAGTGGGTTGCCATTTCCTTCTCCAATGCGTGAAAGTGAAAAGTGAAAGTGAAGTCGCTCAGTAGTGTCCAACTCTTCGCAACCCCGTGGACTGCAGCCCACCAGGCTCCTCCGTCCATGGGATTTTCCAGGCAAGAGTACTGGAGTGGGGTGCCATTGCCTTCTCCCATTGAAGGGCAGTGGTATTCAAATGAACACAAACAAAATCATTTTAGAATTCAGGAAGCAGGGAGGAAAATGGATGACTTTGGACAGGCAAACAGGAGTGTCTGCCACACCCAGTGTTTATCTCAATTCAGCCCCAGATAACTTGTGGCTTAAACCCTTATTGAGGATAATTCTAAAACCACCAGCATTTTTTTTTAAGTTTTTATTCAGATGTTTGACCTTTGGTTTTTCCCCAGGGCACTTCCAAACTTTCCACCAGAGTTCCGATTCAGCCCTGAATGAAGCTTCTGGGAAAACTCAAAAAGGGCCAATGCTACAAATAAAAGCTTCCACCATATCAAAAGTATATCCTCGGAAAGGATGAATATCGGACGATTCCACTTATGTGAGGTGTCTAGAATAGTCAAATTCAGAGACAGAAAGTAGAGTAGAGGTCTGTGGGGGAGGGATAGGAAGCATTATGGGCTGAATGGGTCTCTCCAAAATTCATATGCTGAAGCCCTAATCTCCAATGTGATGGCATTTGGAGCTGGGAACTTTAGGAGGCAATAAGGTTTAAATGGGGCTTCCCTGGGGGCTCAGTGGTAATGAATCCACTTACAAGACAGGAGATGCAGGTCTGATCCTTGGGTCAGGAAGATCCCCTGGAGGAGGGCATGGCCACCCACTCCAATATTCTTGCCAGGAAAATCTCATGGACAGAGGAGCCTGGTGGGCTACAGTCCATAGGGTCTCAAAGAGTCAGACAAGTCTGAAGTGACTAAGCAAGATTTAGATGAGGTCAGGAGACTGAGGCCCCAGTGAAGGGATGAGTGGCCTTGTAAGAGAAGGAAGGGACCCAAGCACTCTCTCCACCACGTGCGGATACAGCAGGAGGGCCGCTGTCTGCAAGTCAGGAAGGGAGCCCCCACCAGAACCTGACCATGCTGGCACCATGATCTTGGACTTCCAATCTTCAGAACTGTGAGAAAATAAACGCATGTTGTTTAAGCCACCCAATGTATGATATTTTGTTATGGCAGCCCTGGCTGACAGGGAGTTAAGGGATACAGAGTTTGAGTTTAGGATGGATTGAAAAGTTCTGGGCAATGGATCATGGTGATGGTTACACAACATGCCAATAAACTTAATACTAAATTGTATGGTTAAAATGGTAAGTTTTATACTTTGGCCACCTGATGTGAAGAGCCGACTCATTGGAAAAGACTCTGATGCTGGGAAAGATTGAGAGCAAGAGGAGGGGGTGATATAGGATGAGATGGTTGGATGGCATCACTGAACTCAATGGATATGAGTTTGAGCAAACTCCAGGAGATAGTGAAGGACAAGGAAGACTGCAGTGCTGCAGTTCATGGGATCGCATAGAGTCAGACAGGACCTAGCGACTGAACAACAACATGTTATGTGTGTATCTTACAACAAGTAAAAGAAAAATCATGCTCCCACAGAAGCCCCAGGTACTGTAGTGTCCATTTTACAGATGCAGAAACCAAATGACTTGCCTGGCATTTCCCATGAAAGTCAGCAGCAGGGGCAGAGTTAGAACCAGGGTCACCCAATTCCGAGGCATCACACGGGGATGATGCCCCCCTCCCCCAGCCTCGGATGCCTCTTTACACGCGTGTCACATGTCAAAGGAAAATCCAGGCACCAGTGACAGTTCACCAGCAAAGGAAAACAGATCTCCTCTGGTTATTATTAGCCAGGCGAAGGAGCCGGGTGTGGAGGGCACCAGCTGTGTGGCTCTCACGGGAGAGAAGCCCAAGATGAAGTGAGGGCCAGCGTGCCCGTGCATCTAGGCAAGCCCTGCAGTCACCACGGCCTAAAACTTTCCACCAAAATCCCCATGTGCAGCCACTTAGTTCTTGGGGGAGAATTAACGCGAGTCCCCAGGGCTGAGATTTTCCATGTTTAGCTTCAACCTAAAGGAAAATTTTGTTAGAAAGTTTAAAGGGTGTGACTATTTTTAAATTAAACATCAGGCCACAATGTCAGCACACCCATAGAAGTTAAAAGAAAAGAAAAAAAAAGCTTTCATCTCACTTTTTCCCCTTTTTTTTATTACAATTCAAATGGCTAAACCATAGAAGAAAGTTAAGCAAGTTAATGCTTAATTAACAGTCTACTATAGTTCTAGGAATTTGCTTTATACTAAAGTAGTGGTTGCCAACTAGGGGCGATTTTGGCTCCCAGGGGACGTTTGGCAAAGTCTGGAGACATTTCTGATTATCACAATTTGTGGTGGGGGCGGAGGGCTGGTTGCTACGGGCATCAGGTGGGAGAAGCCAGGGCTCCCTCCTGCTCAGTATCCTAGAGTGTGCAGGATAATCCCCCATTTCCTCCCATCGCCCCCCACACAAACAATTCTCCAGCCCTAAATTTCAGTAGTGCAGACACTGAGAAACCCTCTCCTAGGCCAATGCTTCTCAAACTTGAGCTGCATCAGAATCCCCTGGAAGGCTTGTTAAAAACGGAAATTGCTGGACTGCCCCCTCAGAGCTGTGATTCAGTAGGTCTGGGGAGAGGCCCAACTTCATATCCAACCAGGTGATGCTGATGCTGCTGGTCCAGGGACTACAGTGTGAGATGCATTGTCCTGAGTCATCCTCACAACAGTCTTGAGGCATCAACACTGTTCTTCCTACCTTATGAATATGAGAACAAAAGCTCTATAAAGGGGAAAAGGGTTGCCCAGAGTCACTCAAGCTATTAAATGACAGAACCAGTATTCAAACTCAGATGTATACGATCTCCAGCCTCCATGTGGACCCAAAGGCTTTAGTGTGCAGCCACTGTGGCCTGGGAAGCCAGGATAGTACCATTTGCAAGTGCCTTCTCCAACCACAATCATCCTCTATTATTGAAGCTTGTAAGTTTCAGAATAAGGGGACCGAGCTTAGAATTCCATAATCGTGTTCTTCTGGAAACACTGCTTACAAATCTAATATTTTTAAATAAGATCACTATTTAACAGTCCTTTCTGTGTTACAGCATTTTGTGGGTTGTAGAAATTTTATATAGAAGAAATATTTTATCCATGAGTTCATGCCTAATTGACTTTATGTGGGGACCCCTTCCCCATGCTTCATTCAGATCCATTTTACTGCATTTAAAGTTGTTTATATATCCATAAACCATAGGGGTTTTTTCCTTCCCACTTGGATCCACCATGGGACATTTTTCTGCCAAATCTTGCATCACACTCGAATGGTGTAATGGAAATAGCACTGGACTGGGAGCCAGGAGACTTGGGCTCCAGCAGATGGGAAAAGGAAGTCTCAAAGTGGAATATTGCAACAGCCCATTTTCTCCCTCCAAGGGCTACTGATTCCCTTGTGGACAAGGAATTACCTCTGGGTCACCTTGCTACGTGGTTAAGCACTGTCATCCCTTTAAATCATTCAAAGTTCACAGGAGAAGTGTTTATGTCAGGAGTGGAGAAAGTAAGTGAGGTGCCTCAATTCTTAGGCCTCTAGTTCCAATCACTAGAGCTCACTTCTTTTGTTAGAAATGTCTTGGGACTTCCCTGGTGGTCCAGTTGGTTAAGACTATACCTTTCCACTGCAGAGGGCACAGGTTTGATCCCTGGTCAGGAAAGGAAGGTTCTACGTGCTGGGCTGCACAGCCAAAAGAGGGGAAAATAAAAATTTTTTAAAGTCTTATTATATCTAAAGTGATATTCAAAATTGGTTGGGAGGAGGGGAAAATGGGGAGTTGCTAACCAAGAAGTATAAAATTCCACTTACGCAAGATGATAAGCGTTCTAGAGATCTGATATACAACATTGTGACCATAGAAATCTCACAGTAGTGTATTATACACTTAAAACTATTAAAAGCGTGTGTCTCATGTTAAATGTTCTTACCACAATAAAATTTTTTAATGATTTGTTAAAAGACAGTTGAGAGTCAAGCGAAAAAAAAAAAAAAAGCAGTTTATATGTCCTTTTCAACATCTTTGTTCTAACTTACATTCTCATTTCCCATCCCTATTAAAAATTCAAGATTAAATTAAAAACTAAGTCCTTGCACCCCCTCAAAAACTGGCATATCTTTTTTGTTTCTCATTCCCGTGCCTGAAAGGCTAAGGATTCTCACAACACAGTATTTCCACCTCTTCCATTTCTGCCATTTAGAATTCATTTTGTTTCCAGCCTTTCAAGATTCTATGTTCCACAGGCCAATTTCAGTTCAGTTCAGTTCAATTCAGTCGCTCAGTCGTGTCCGACTCTTTGTGACCCCATGAATCGCAGCATGCCAGGCCGCCCTGTCCATCACCAACTCCCGGAGTTCACTCAGACTCACGTCCATTGAGTCAGTGATGCCATCCAGCCATCTCATCCTCTGTCGTCCCCTTCTCCTCCTGCCCCCAATCCCTCCCAGCATCAGAGTCTTTTCCAATGAGTCAACTCTTTACATGAGGTGGCCAAAGTACTGGAGTTTCAGCTTTAGCATCATTTCTTCCAAAGAAATCCCAGGGCTGATCTCCTTCAGAATAGACTGGTTGGATCTCCTTGCAGTCCAAGGGACTCTCAAGAGTCTTCTCCAACACCACAGTTCAAAAGCATCAATTCTTCGGCGCTCAGCTTTCTTCACAGTCCAACTCTCACATCCATACATGACCACTGGAAAAACCATAGCCTTGACTAGACGGACCTTTGTTGGCAAAGTAATGCCTCTGCTTTTTAATATGCTATCTAGGTTGGTCATAACTTTCCTTCCAAGGAGTAAGCGTCTTTTAATTTCATGGCTGCAGTCACCATCTGCAGTGATTTTGGAGCCCCCAAAAATGAAGTCTGACACTGTTTCCTCATCTATTTCCCATGAAGTGATGGGACCAGATGCCACGATCTTTGTTTTCTGAATGTTGAGCTTTAAGCCAACTTTTTCACTCTCCACTTTCACTTTCATCAAGAGGCTTTTTAGTTCCTCTTCACTTTCTGCCATAAGGGTGGTGTCATCTGCATATCTGAGGTTATCGATATTTCTCCCAGCAATCTTGATTCCAGCTTGTGTTTCTCCCAGCCCAGCATTTCTCATGATGTACTCTGCATATAAGTTAAATAAGCAGGGTGACAATATACAGCCTTGATGTACTCCTTTCCCTATTTGGGACCAGTCTGAAATTCCCAAGCATTTTTTTCCCCACGTACTGGCTTCTGGTGAAAGATACACCTTCCTTTACACCCAGTGTCAGAAAATCATTGCCCACAGGTCAAATCTGGCCCTTATTTTGTTTTTGTAAATAAGTTTTATTGAAACACAGACTCACCCATTTATTTACATAATGTCTGTGACTGCTTTCGTGCTAAAATTGCAGAGTTGAATAGTTGCTGCAGAGACTGCAGAACCTGGAAAGCTTAAAATGTTTACCATCTGGCTCTTTATAGAAAAGTTTGCTAACCCCTGCTCCACATACAAAAATAAAAATCAATTTCATGAGAATTGCTTGTAAAATGAATTTTTATGAATAGTACTGCATCACTAATCCACACATAGGACTTTGGCCATCTTGTCACTGACTCCACAACCAATATGACAGAGTGCACATAGCTAGATTCAGTCATTATTTGCTGAGCCAAAGAAATAAATTACTAATTAAATTTAAGGGGAAAACAGAATGAGATTCTATGTAAACTAAAAAAGCCTTTTCAGAAAAAGTGACCAAGTCTCCAATGAATTAGTGACTAAGGCTCAGCTTTCTCATCTGCACATGAGGACCCACATTTTCCATCCTTGCTACTTTGCAGAGTTGCTTGAGGCTTGTGAATGTGAACATGTCAGACACCCCAGCAGGCAGCAGCACAGTGCTATACAAAAAGCATCATTTGGGGCACGAAGATCTGAGTCCAAACCCAGCCTTGCCACCCGTGCTACCTGTGGGGTTTGGGTCACAGTCACTCTCTCTCCAGTGGCTCAGCGGTAAAGAATTTGCTTGCAATGCAGGAGACGTGGGAGACGCAGGTGCAATCACTGGGTTGGGAAGATCCTCTGGAAAAGGAAATGGCAACCCACTCTAGCGTTCTTGCCTAGAGAATTCCATGGACGAGGTAGCCTGGGGGGCTACAGTCCATGGGGTCACAAGGAGTCGGACACAACTGAGAGACTAACAGTTTCGCTTTTCACTATATCTCTGAGCCCTGTATCTTCATCCATGAACTGAGAGTTCTATCACCTACTTTAAGCGGATTGCTGAGAGAATTAGGTGTGATAAAATGAAGTCAGGTAGAGCAACTAAAAGTAACTAGAACACAGTAAGTGCTTAATTTTCACCATATCTAGAGGCAAGTAAAGGCAGAGATGGGAGAGAGTTGAGGAGAGTGATGCATTCACCTTGGGTGCAAAATTCAAGGAGGCATCAAAATTCAAGTCGGATTCTACTTTAATGCAATATTTAAAAAAAAATCAAAATCAATACCAAAAAAAAAAAAAATCTACAAAGAACAAAAGCTCACAGTCAGTTCAGTTGCTCAGTCATGTCTGACTCTTCATGACCCCATGGAGTGCAGCATGCCAGGCTTACCTGTCCATCACCAACTCCCAGAGCTTACTCAAACTCATGTCCATCACGTCAGTGATGCCATCCAACCATCTCATCCTCTTCTTGTCCCCTTCTCCTCCTGCCTTCAATCTTTCCCAGCATCAGGCTCACAATCTTAAATAAAAATAGGACCTAATAGTACCAGGATTAGGGTGAGGGGAGTGAGGTAAGTCATGCCAGTTTGGGGTCATAGGCTGTCTTTATATAAAATGTGGTATTTTGTTTATCAAGAACTTTTTGCATTAATTTTGATTTTTAAATATTGCATTAAAATATTACATATCTTGATCACTGACTTTTTTCACATCTGGCCCTTAAACTTTGTGCCCAAGCAGAGTGCCTTGCTTACCTCACCTACCTCCAGCCCTGGGTAGAGCCCTACAAAATATCTACTAATGTGCTACAAAGTGCTCCCAGGCCCATGGTTGTAAAACCTGGCTGTACAAGAGAATCAATCAGGGGAATATGTTCCCAGTTGGCGCTAGTATTAAAGAATTCACCTGCCAATGCAAGAGACAGAAGAGACATGGGTTTGATCCCTGAGTTGGGAAGATCCCCTGAAGCAGGGCATGGCAACCAACTCTAGTATTCTTTGCCCGGAGAATCCCACGGACAGAAGAGCCTGAAGGGCTACAGTCCGCAGGGTTGCAAAGAGTTGGACATGACTAGCAATTTAGCACACAATGATAAAACTGATGCCCACGCCCAGCCCCCAGACCAATTCATTGGAATGAAGAGAGATGCGGGTGGTATAGACATTTGGTATTTTTTTAAAAGATATCCTAACCACTTCCCCTGCTGAAGCTGAAGCTCCAATACTTTGGCCACCTGATGCAAAGAGCCAACTCATTGGGAAAGACCCTGATGTTGGGAAAGATTGAAGGCAGGAGGAGAAGGGGATGACAAAGGATGAGATGATTAGACGGCATCACCGACTCAGTGTACATGAGTTTGAGCCAATTTCAGGAGATGGTGAAGGGCAGGGAAGCCTGGCGTGCTGCAGTCCATGGGGTTGCAAAGAGTCGGACATGACTGAACGACTGAACAACAACAGCCACTTCACACTCGCTAGGATGTCTATCATCAAAAAGACAGACAAGTGTTGGTGAGGATGTGGTGAAACTGGAACTCACATACATTGCTGGTGGGAATGTCAAATGGTGCGGCTGCTGTGGAACACAGTTTGGTGATTCCTCATAATCCAAACAGAGTTACCACATGACTCAGAGATTCTGCTAGTAAGCACTGTGCGTGCTCAGCCACTCAGTCAAGTCTGACTCTTTATGACCCCATGGACTGTGGCCTGCCAGGCTTCTCTGTCCATGGAATTTTCCAGGCGAGAATACTGGGGCAGATTGCCATTTCCTCCTCCGGGGGATCTTCCCGACCCAGGGATCAAACCTGCATTTCCTGGGTCTCCTGCATTGCAAGAGGATTCTTTACTGCTTGAGCCATTGGGGGAAGCCCACTACTAGGTATAGACTAAGAAAACTGAAAAACGTTATGTTCATACAAAAACTTGCACACAAAAGTATACAGCAGCACTATTCACAGTAGCCCAAGTGCGGATACAATCCAAATGTCTATCCACTGAAGAACAGATAAACAAAATGTGGTCTAGCCATAACACAGAATATTACTTGACCAGAAAAAAGAATGAGGTACAGACATAGGCTACAACATTTTCAAGGTTCAAGGTATGAACCTTGAAAATATTATGCTGAGTGCAAGAAGCCAGACACAAAAGGCCATGTATTGTATGATTACATTTACATGAAATATCTAGAAGAGGTAAACCTACAGAGACGGAAAGTAGGTTAGTGGTTGCCAGAGGTGGGTGAGAACAGACTCTAGTCTGCAGAGCAGGCCCCTGGAGTGATGCAAATATTTTCCTGGAGTGATGAAAATATTCTGGAATTGGATAGTGGTGATGGTTACACAACCTTGCTCCTTATGCTAAAAGCAATTGAACTGTACACACAAAAGGAGGAGATTTTATCTTATGTGAATTATATCTCAATTAGAAAAAAAAGGCCTCCACATGACACTAACATGAAGTCAAGTCTCCATCTTCATAAAATGGGTGTGCTGGTAGTTGCCCATCTCAGCAAGGTCAGGCCTCCGATAGCAATCAGACTGGGGGAGCTTGACAGGGCAGGGCTGTGCTACTTCCTCCACTAACCAGAAGGTGTTAGAGAGGAACAGTTTCTTCCCCTTCGCCCTGTTCCTCTTTGCCCAAATCAACAGGGACTGGTCCTCAGCTCCAGTGGGGGGTGGGGGAGGAAGTGGGTAGCATCTACCCTTATCAGGAGTTATCGCCTCATTAGGATCTGTCTCCCAAGCTGTGGCAGATGCACATTATCCACAGCAGAAATGATCTGGAGAGAGGGAAAAAAAAAAACCACTGCACGGGTGCCAAGGAAATACACGCGAACTAAGAATAGCTTTGGCACTCAGCATGCTGTGCAGAAAGGTGAGAAGGTTGCTCTCCCTGACCCAGCAGTCTGAGATCTCGGCTTCTTTTAAGAGAAAAAGCAAGCACTCCAGTCTTCCCAGCAGCCTCCATTATCAGGAAGCATGAAAGGTTGACTAGGAAACCACATCAGCTTTGCCGTGTCCAAAAATACAATCAAAGCTTAGCTGGTGTCTCCTGTGATTCCCATGCAAGGGGCCGAGTTCTGGCTTCTTTCTGTCTGCATGCTTGTCCCCATTACCTGGCTCAACAGACATGCCTTTGAGGTAGCAACAGCCTTCAGAAGGGAGGAAAATTCTCCCCCTGTGGAAATCCCCTTTGGTACAAAAATAAGCACTGGGTTGGTTATTTTCCTATTTCTTATTTTTTTTTTTAATGTGAGCTGGGTGACTTGGGTGCTAGCTGTCTTCAGGGCAAAGAAACCTGGTGATGCCAGATCATTAACGCAGAAGAAACCACCAAGCAGATGCCCCACAAATACAATGGTCTCAAGTCCCCAAATTGTCGAGAATATTGTTTTATTTTGAAGTCTTCTATGAAAACACCCCCGCATAAGTTTCACTTGGCTTGAGAATATGTCCACCCACACAAAAGGGTTGGCAATGTATTGTGCACCTCACCAGAGTGTATGAGCATGTGTGTGCGTGTGCATGTGTGTGCGTGTGCATATGCGCGCGAGCACAAGGGAGTGCATGCCTACAGTCATATATTACCCTCGCTCAGCGACTTAGCACCTCTCCCAGGTGGCTTCCTGAGAGCTATCATTTGCACATCAACCTCCTGCAAACTAGTTCCCCATCTCCAAGGGTTAAGACACTCAAATGCACTTCAAAAGGGTGATGGGATTGTGAACACAGACACTGATGGTCAATCACCCCTCTCTCAACAACTATCTTCTTAGTACAGAGCCAAATGCAATCATACTTCACAAGTCCTCCAGCTGGAGGAGAGGTTAGTGAAGCTTTTCTTTTTTCCACTTTCTTTTAAGAAAACAGTAGGGAGTATTTGCGGGGCTGTTTTGTCTCCTGGGTTGTTTTTGTTTGGGAGGAGTAAGAACTAGCTAAATTCCTCTTTGGAGGCAGGAAGCAAGATCAGATGACCTCATATTCTTCCTTCCGTGCAAACTGTTTTTGAAAGCCCCCCTTTCATAAAACCTTGATATGATGGATCCCAACATAAACACAGATAATCTCAATAGCTACATAAATTTGATTGGTCTCTCATGGATACTTAACATGATAAAAACACAGAAGTCACTACTTACTCCCAGGCCACACTTCCAGCAACTTCCCCACTTTGGGCCACAACCCTAAAGTAAACTATAGATGAGGTCCTATGAGAAGTTAGTGTTAATGAGGCCCATGCACTAAAATCTACATGTTTTCTCCAAGAAGGCTATAGTAGGCAGAATTCTAAGATGTCCCATGAAATTAAAAGACGCTTGCTCCTTGGAAGGAAAGCTATGACAAACTTGGTGTATTAAAAGCAGAGACATCACTTTGCTGATAAAGGTCCATATAGTCAAAGCTATGGTTTTTTCCAGTGGTCATGGACAGATGTAAGAGTAGGACCATACAGAAGGTTGAATGCTAGAGATTTGATGCTTTTGAATTGTAGTGCTGGAGAAGACCTGAGAGTCCCTTGGGCTGCAAGGAGATCAAATCAATCAATCCTAAAGGGAATCAACCCTGACTATTCACTGGAAGGTGTGGTTGAAGCTGAAGCACCAATACTTTGGCCATCTGATGCGGACAGCTGACGCATTGGAAAAGACCCTGATCGTGGGAAAGACTGAAGACAAAAGGAGAAGGGCGTGACAGAGGATGAGGTGATTAGATATCATCATCAACTCAATGGACATGAACTTGAGCAAACTCCAGGAGACAGTGGAGGACAGAGGAGCCTGGCTGCAATCCATTAGGTCACAAAGAGTTGGACATGACTTAGTGACTGAACAACAACATGACCTGCTATGTCCTTGTACAACCCTTCCTTTTTGAGTGTGGGTAGACTATGTGGCTTGCTTCTAACCAATAGACTATGGTGAAGGTGATGGAATGTCATTCCTATAATTAGGACTCATTCTATAAAACTCCCATCCCAGTGGACTGGGGAACAAGACTTCTCTGCTGGCCTTGAAGAAACAAAGAGCTACGTTGTGAACCACTACAGAGACAGCCATATGGTCAGGGAACCATGGCTGACTTCTGGGACATAAGGGTGGACTCCGGGCAAATGGTCAGTAAGAAGCTGGGGTCCTCAGGCATAGACCTGCCAGGAGATAAATTCTGCCAACAACATGAATGAACTTGGAAGCAGATTATTCTCCAGTCAAGCTTTCAGATGAGAATGCAGCCCAGTCAACACCTTGACTGCAGCCCTGTGTGACTCTGAGCACAGGACCCAGCTAAGCCATGTCTGGACAGACAGCCCATGGAAACTGAGATAATAAATGTGTATGTTTCAAGGTGCTAAAATTGTGATAATCTGTATGCAGCACCTAAAACTAATACAAAGATCCTTAACTACCTACTAAGAGCTGAATAGGCTCTCATCCAATATCCAGTACAGAGGTTTATTAACTCTAATCCCATACATATTTCAGGTGTATATTTTTCTATAACACAGCTGGAAAGAAACATAATACCAGGAAGACATTGCCATCAGGAACAGACCCTATACGAAAGGTGCTATGGTCAGTCTTTACCACACAGTGTGTAATCAAAGAACATTTCATGGATGCAGTAAGAGAAAGGAGAGAAAAACAGAAAGATAGACAAAATTCAAAGTAATAAAGACTATCACGTATTGAAAATCTAGTGTGGGCCAGGCACCATGATAGGGACTTTATATGTTTCATCTTCACCAGAGATATAACCCTGGAGAAGGCAATGGCACCCCACTCCATTACCCTTGCCTGGAAAATCCCATCGATGGAGGAGCCTGGTGGGCTGCAGTCCATGGGGTCGCTAAGAGTCGGACATGACTGAGCGACTTCACTTTCACTTTTCACTTTCCTGCACTGGAGAAGGAAATGGCAACCCACTCCAGTGTTCTTGCCTGGAGAATCCCAGGGATGGCGGAGCCTGGTGGCTGCCGTCTATGCGGTCTCACAGAGTTGGACACGACTGAAGCGACTAAGCAGCAGCAGAGATATAACCCAACTTACAATTTGTAACCCACTGTTTTTTTTTCCCTATCATAAGAACATTAGCATCATAGCCAAAACTTGTGTTTAAGAATGCACTCAGCATTGATAAGATTTTGAATAAACTGACATTAGACCATACTGTCCATCGTGATGAGCAAATGTGATGGGTCAACATGTAAGGGGGACAAGTTCTGGACTACATGGATGCTTGATTGGACACAATAAATTCCCATGCCTCCCAACCAGTCTGTATTTTAGCAAAGGCATGCTTTCTCTTCAAAATGCTTAGAACAGCATGGTAAGACATTGAATCATTAAAACCAAAAGACAGATTCACCTTTCTTAGCAGAGAATCTGTTGGCAAAATAAATTCAAAAGCATCACAGACTCTTACCAAAAAGTCAGCTTAATATCCGTGAAGAGAATACCTTGTGACAAATGCTCAAGAATGAAACAGCACATAGCAGGGTCACTGAAGCAGAGGGACCAGGGCCAGGGTGATACAGATGAGGCATTCACCTTGGGTACAAAGTTTAAGGAGTTCCACAGACACAGAGAACAGTCTTATGGTCATCAAGGGTGATGGGAGGGAGAGAGTTGGAACTGGGAATTTGGGGTTAGAAGAGGCAAGCTATTATATATAGAATGGATAAACAGCAAGGTTCTACTGTATAGCACAGGGAACTATATTCACTATGCTGTGATAAACCATGATGGAAAAGAATATGAAAAAAATGTGCATATGTATATGTATAACTGAATCACCTTGCTATACAGCAGAAATTACAACATTGTAAATCAACTATACTTCAATAAAATAAAGTTTCAAAAAATTGTTTGCCCCCCAAAAAAGTTAAGGGGTGCCAAAACACCCAACATCCAGGAAATGACAAGTAAATAAACATATAATACATGTATAAAAATATAAATAAAATACACATTTCCCTAAAAATGGAAAAAATGAGTCATGAACAAAATATTCAAGTATTTCTAAAAGACAGGCCGTTGTTGATGGCTCATTTTAAGACCCTGAATTAGTATACAATAGGAGTTTTCCCTTCCAATCAGCCCTACACCTGTAAGGCCATCACGTCCCCCACTGAGCAGGTTCATGGGGGTTGACAATGACATTCAGAGACTGGACAATGTAGGCTTTACATGTAGTCATGCTTTTTATTGTAGAGCTTTTACTAACTTTCCCACTTAGCTAAGAATATAAGAAGATCTTTTTTTTTTTTTTTGGAGGAGGGGGGAAGCTATGCCATGTGGCTTGCAGGATCTCAGTTCCCTGATCAGGGAATGAACCCTCACCCTTAACAATGAGGGCACAGAGTCCTAACCACTGAACTGCCAGAGAACTCCCTGGACAGATCTCTTGAGAGACATAGAGAGGAGCACATTTTTCCTATCCCATCAGGCCTCAATGTGATTCTGCTCCACACTATCAAAACCACCTTTCCTGGCCAGCAGTCAGCAGTCAAAGCCTTTCATCTTTATATACACTGAATGGCCAAACACAATGAACACAATTTCAAACTCAGTTTGAAAATTTGAAAATTCTGGATACAGCAAAGTTTGTCTATTCTTGCTAAAGGTGAATTACCAGGAAAGGAAAAGGAAATCTTTGGTACAAATGTCAATAGACTCCTATTTTAAGGAGTCTCTGCTAAACCAGATCTGATGGAAAAATTCCTCCAAAGGTTCCAAAGGTTTCATTTATGGATTCATCTTAAACATATACTGAACGATGCAGAGAGATCAACAACACTCTCTGGAGCCAAACTGCTTGGATTCAAATCCTGACTCTACCACCTATGATGTGAGAGTTGGACTATAAAGAAAGCTGAGTGCCAAAGAATTGATGCTTTTGAACTGTGGTGTTGGAGAAGGCTCTTGAGAGTCCCTTGGACTGCAAGGAGATCAACCAGTCCATCCTAAAGGAGATCAGTCCTGGGTGTTCATTGGAGGGACTGATGTTGAAGCTAAAACTCCAATACTTTGGCCACCTGATGTGAAGAGCTGACTCATTTGAAATCTTTCCTTGATGCTGGGAAAGATTGAGAGCAGGAGGAGAAGGGGACGACAGAGGAGGAGAAGGGGACGACAGAGGATGAGATGGTTGGATGGCATCACCAACTCAATGGACATGGGTTTGGGTAGACTCTGGCAGTTGGTGATGGACAGTGAGGCCTGGCGTGCTGCAGCTAATGGGGTCACAGAGAGTCGGATGACTGAGCAACTGAACTGAACTGAACTGAACTGCCTATGAGCTGTGTGACCTTGGGCAAGTTCCCTTCACCTCTCTGAGCTGAAAAATGGAGGACTATCATACCATTCATATTAACACTTCCACATCAACACTTTGTTTAAATTCAGACCATCTTTAAGAATCTAGAAAACAGATTTCAATGGCATTATAACCCCCTTCCTCTCCTAAACATACTGGGCTTCTGTATATTGGGCATTCAGGGCTTCCCTGGTGGCTCAGACTATAAAGGATCTGCCTTCAATGTGGGAGACCCGGATTCAATCCCTGGTTGGAGAGATCCCCTGGAGGAGGGTATGGCAACCCACTCCAGTATTCTTGCCTGGAGAACCCCATGGACAGAGGGGCCTGGTGGGCTACAGCCCATGGGATCGCAAAGAGTCGGACATAACTGAGCGATTAACACACACACACACATATTGGGCACATACTAGCACCAGCACTCTGCTAAGCATTGTGGATACATTTCTCACTTAACCCTCCCTATTACCTGTGAAAGAAAAAATATTCTCATTTTATGGATGAGGAAATAGTTGCCTGGGACTTCCCTGGTGGTCCAGTGACTCCACACTCCCAATGCAGGGGACCCAGGTTTGATCCCTGGTCAGGGAACTAGATACCACAAGGCACAATTGGGATTGAAGAGCCCATGTGTCACAACCGAGACCCAACGCAGCCAAATAAAGAGGATAATTGCTTACAGATGTTCAACGATTTGGCCAAGGTTACAGAGCTGGTAGGGGCTTCTCAGATGGCTCAGTGGTAAATAATCCACCAGTCAATGCAAGAAACACGGATTTGACCCCTGGATGGGAAAGATCCCCTGGAAGAGGGAAATGGCAACCAACTCCAGTATTCTTGCTGGAGAATCTCATGGACAGAGGAGCCAGGCAGGCTACAGTCCATAGGGTTGCAGAGAGTCCAACAGAACTAAAGTGACTTAGCATGCACAGACACACAAAGCTGGTAAACGGCAGATCCTGGACTCACACCCAGCTGTGTTTAACCTCAAATATGACGCTTTTAGTTCCTGGGCCAGTTTCCAAAACTTGTCACCTGTATACCACTTTACTGACCTTTGCCATGGTCACTGCCATGTCTTTAAAATCAACAGTTGTTATTTCTTTAAAATTTGTCTTCAAGTTAGGGGAAAACTAATATCACTACTAATTCTGGCCTTGTCCTACATCATAATGTCTGGGAGGCCATAATTTTAATATGCTAGTACTGTGTTTTTAATACAAATAAAACGAAACCTGTAACTATTTAAAATGCAAAGTGTTTTGCCCATGTGCCACACCCTGGGCCTAAATCACTATGTACATGTACCATTACTGGTCAATTTGCCACAGTCTGGGATGCTTGAAACTCTGGAAGCAGCAAAAACAATGAAAGGAGGCAGGCACCCAGGGGAGGAAAGAGAAAAAGCTAACATAATGGGTAGGCTACACACTGCAGCTATGAAAAATTCAGCATCACTAAGAACATATTTTCTGCAGCAGAAAAGCATTGCCCTGGGAGGTGGGCAACAGTTCTGCCTTATGCCTGGGGACTAGACACTGAGCCATAATAAGAGGAAAATAATAAATAAAATGGGCTTTCCTGATGGCTCAGCTGGTAAAGAATTCACCTGCAATGAGCAGGAGACGCAGGAGATGGGGTTTCAATCCCTGGGTTGGAACCATCCCCTGGAGGAGGAAATGGCAACTCATTCCAGTATTCTTGCCTAAAAAATCCCATGGACAGAGGAGCCTGGCAGGCTGCAATGCATGGGGTTGCAAGAGTCATAACCACAAAATGGGAATCGTATATCCTTATCCTTCTGAAGAGATTTGAACTAAATCATACAACCTTCCCCTTTTTCTCATCTGATTCCATGACTTAAAAATTATCCTATCTAGGCTAATTGGGTGATCAGGATCATAGTTAATATTCATTCATTCATTCATTCCACAAATATTTGTTGAGTATCTATTATATGCAAGGCTTGGTGCTGGGGATATGGGTGAAATATATTACAAAATCACTAGTCTTCACCAAACTTCTGCTCTACAGAGGTAGAAGCTTCTGATGTACCAACAAGTCTTTCCTTGATTCCTTATGGCAGTGGTTCTCAAAGTTTAGGGTGCATCAAATTCCCTGGCTGCTGCTGCTGCTGTCACGTCAGTCGTGTCCGACTCTGTGCAACCCCATAGATGGCAGCCCACCAGGCTCCCCCATCCCTGGGATTCTCCAGGCAAGAACACTGGAGGACTTGTTAAAATGCAGATGCCTGGGTCCCACTCTCAAAGTTGTTGATTCAATAGGTCCTGGAATGGGATCTGATCCCTGGGTTGGGAAGATCACTGGAGGAGGGCATGGCAACCTGCTCCAGTATTCTTGCCTGAGAATCCCATGGACAGAGGAGCCTGGTGGGCTACCGTCCATGGGGTCACAGAGTCGGACATGACTGAGCAACTAAGCACAGCACGATATGTGTCAAGGTGACGTTAATTCATGCTGCTGGTTGGGGGCCCCACTTTGGCAACCACTGTCTTTCAGTAAGTCTATAAGAAAGGTACTTGTATTTTCTTTGTTGGACAGCTGGAGAAACAGGATCAGAGAGGTTAAATGACTTGCTCAAAGTAACACAGTAAGGGACACTACCGAGATTCACACCCGGTTCTTTCTGACTACAGGATCTCTGAGATTTGCCACTGCAATAAACTGTCTTTGTTTGAGGGGCAGGGGGTGGTCCTGCCATGCTGATTCAGTGAAGGTTGAACAGGTGCACTTTATTTCTTCCAGAATGTATAAAACTCAAAGAAACGAGTCCTCCAGCCTATAAGCCTGGACCTTCCTGGTCTGGGAGCTCAAGATGACACTCGCCAGGCATCTCAGGTGAGACCTGGTCTCCAGGTGAAGGCACAACAGCTGCACCCCTCTCGCAACACCCTCGGCTAACTAATCTGCAGGGCTGGATTGACGTCAGCCACAGTGGAAACTGCTCTCCTGCCCTGACCTGTTTAGAGATTAAGAGAGCACAGAACAGAGAAGGGGAGGGGGAGGGGGAGACAGAGAGAGAAAGAGAGAGAGGCAGAGGGAGAGAGGAAGAATATCAGAAAAAGTGAATGGAAAAATCTGCAAGCAAACCAACCACCTGTAAGAGTACAAGGTCAAAGGAAGCTAACCTCACACCGTTGAGTCATAAAATGCAAATGAAGAGAAATTCATGTGCAAGGTTCCAGAAATATCTGGAGGGGGGAACTGTAGCCGCATCTTTGTTTTTCCCTTTTTCCTTTCTCTGAAGCTATATGATCCTGGCTTCCTAAGAATCCTTTCACTGCCCCTCTTTGTTGCTGCTGTTGTCCACTCGCTCAGTTGTATCTGACTCTTTGTGACCTCATGGACTGCAGCACACCAGGCTTCCTTGTCCTTCACTATCTCCCAGAGTTTGCTCAGACTCATGCCCTTTGAGTTGATAAGGCCCTCCTGGGATCTGCCAACTTACAGAAAAAGTATTCAATATAATCACACTCCTTGTCTTTTAGAGAGAAAAGAATCAAGTGAAAGTTTCTAGTGAGAGCGGGAAGATATTGGAAGATTTGAGTTAGTTAAAAGTTAAAGTGATAATCAGTTATAAAGAAGAATGTAACAAGAAAAAGAAATATTTGGGTGAGTATTTGCAGGACAGAGTGGTTAACAGTAATCAATTTACGAAGTGGCATCAATATCTTCTATTTGTATCTCGTGTTGAAATGAAAACAATTCATATATGGAAAAGCAAAACACAGACTATATTTAAATAGAACCTGTCATATATCCATTTATATACATTTCCAAATAAACATCCGGAAAAAAATTACTGGAAAACTCATTCACTGTGGCCCTGTTTATGCTTTCTTGCAAGACTAATTCTTTACTGAGTTTGGCTTTCTTCTGGATTATATTTTAAAATCTGCTGGCATGTTTACTGAGTGAGGCTGCCTTGAGAGGAGAAACAGTCTTCTGAAATATGAACAAATGTGGAAATGAACACCTACCTTCACCTTTAAGGGACTTCGTCAAGGCAAAATATTCCTAAGCAACCAGCCTTAGGAATAGAATGGTAAACAGAAGCACAATTCACGAAAGCTGCCCTTTCTACTATCTGAAGGATGTCTGTAGTTTAGCCCTTTAAATATATCTCTAGGACACACAAAAATCACAAAGATAATCCTGTCTTTGGGACCTAAATCCACAGAGGTCAAAGGTCAAAGAGATGCTAGCTGTTATAACAGCCACTCTGAGGTTGAAGAAGCTTCAATGTGCTGTGAACTCTTACAAGAACGTCAAGTTGTTGGGACTTCCCTAGCAGTCCAGTGGTTAAGACTCCATGCTTCCAATGCAGGAGATGCACTGGATTAATCCCTGGTGGGGGAACTAAGATCCCACATTCCTTGTGGTGTGGCCAAACGAATTTAAAAGTAAGATAAAATAAAAACAGCAAAAAAGAGAAAACAACCTGTTAAGAACGTGAAGTTATGTGCTATACAGCTAATAAATCACCATTCTAACACAATACACGGAAAAGTTATGTACTTTGCATAAGCCCCCCCACTTGAGGTTCAAAAGCAAGTTACAGAATTTCTTTTTACTATTAAGACAACGAGGTAGCTGGGCAATGAAATATCATTTTCAATTCCAGTATTTAATTCACTGCAACATATAACTCTAGAGAACACTGAAACCGAAAGTGAGCCTGAGGGCCTCTCATCAAATCCAACTCTAAGTGCGGAAAGACAGAGAGGGGTGATGTGAACATGCAAAGCCAAGAAGCAAGTTAATCCCAGCACCGAGACTCACACTTGGTTGTGCCTCCCAGGACCAAGATGTATGTCTAAGGATATGCATGAAACCATGTTCCATGGAACCCTCAGGGTCCAATAACCCCAACTGCTTCAACCCAGTAGTTTGACTTTCATCTACTTTTTATATAGAAGTCTTTAAGATTTCACTTGGAAAAAAGGTTACTACCCCAGTTGTTGTCTCCTATAAAACAAATTCACTAGTTCCCTCCCTACCAGGTCTAAGTTATCTGACATTGTTTACTAAAAGGATGGTGATAAAGTGTGAGACAACACTTCTCCGTATCTTCACTTGTCCCTCCACTGCCCCCACTGCAGCTCCTATGTCTTTCAACTGGCTTTACCCTCCAGAACAATTGCCTAAGATACAGTTTACCAAAGTGTGGTATATGTACTCCTGTTAATATTAGGGGATATTTAGCTGGCGCCTGCACATGGCATTAAATCACACAGAATCACGTGGTATGAAACGTATTCACCTTCTCCAATTTGTTTTCAACTACATCAAGATTATACCAAAAGAGTCTCAGCTTAGTGCTATTCTATCCTTAACAACTTCCTGCTGCTGCTGCTGCTGCTGCTGCTCAGTTGCTTCAGTGACTCTGTGCGACCCCATGGACTGCAGCCCACCAGGCTCCTCTGTCCATGGGGTTTTCCGGGCAAGAGTACTGGAGTGGCGTGCCATCGCCTTCTCCAACAACTTCCTAGTGTTTGCTAATCTCCTTCTTCTAAGCATGTCTCTATTTCCTCATTTGTAATAACAATACTTGCCTCATAGGATGGTGTGAGGTTCAAAATAGATACGTGAAAAGCGCCCAGCTCAGTTCCAGGCATAGAAAACAACCAATGTCAGCTCATGGGATCTTACTTTATGCCTGTTCCTGTATTAGGTTCAGGAAGGCAAGGTTCGCTGGTCCCCCTGCCCTCAAAGGGCATGCCCTCGACCCTGGCATTACTTTTCAGTCATCTGATACATGCTGTATCCAGACCCCCTCCTCCACTATAGTGGTACTTAAACACATCTCTATCCAAGGACTTATCACACTCTAAGTGCTCTTATGTACAAGTCCAGGTCCTCATAAGACAGCTCCTTGCGGGCAGGAACCACATCTCTTCCAGTTTCTTATATGACAGGTATTTGATACACCAGTGTTGATTGGACAGATACTGCAATTCACCATGATTACAAATTCTCAATCATGACAGGCATAAAATAGCAAACATGAGCTGGATTTTTAAATATGCCAACATATTGCTTAGCAAGAAGCCAGGGCTTAGGCTTCTTAGGTTAAGAGGGCCACCTATCCTTAGCTTTGAATCCACAAAGAACCGTGGACCCAGACATCCAATACCATCTCAAAAAGCCAAAAATCCCACAACATTGTGAGGGTAAAATGTATTGATTTCCTAAATGAAAACATTTAAAACAAATCACCAACTTGCATAATCTTGTTTGGGCCTCTCCTTATTTTTCTTCATTTCCAACATACCAGGAAACTAAACAGAAGGAACATTGCCTAGATCCTCTCAACCTCTAGGAAGTGTTGAATAAACAAGAATCTTACATGTTCAGTGCCTTATATACTATATATGAAAATTAACTTCTCCCAAGAACAAATTAAGCGGCCAAGTTGACTGGGGAAAAGCTGTTTTGCTGGTATTTAGCTGTTTGGATCTGTAACCCTGATTAATGCTTTATCTTAACTTCCTTGTTAAAATAAAAGTAGAGATTAATATTACTCAAATGATAGTAGATTATGTTCTTCGGGGAAAAACAAAAACTACACCTCTGACTTTAAGAACATTTGGAAGCATGGTTTTACTTACAGTAAAACCTTGCCAGAGATTTCTGTTATAATGAAACAGAAACTTACAGAAAACCGCAGATCTGTTTGTCCACAGGGATCTAAAGTCCAAGAGTTTTGAAATAACAGAGAAATGGTCAAATAAGAATATAAGATTTTGAAGCTGTTTTTAAAAGTGCAAAAAAAGAAAATAAGATTAAGCAAGAAGAGCAAGATTTAAAGTATTAAATGCAGATCACCTCGATATTATAAAGTGGAAAAAATATAAAAAATGTTTTGGTGAATGCTTTTGGGTGGTACGATTATTGGACTGCTTTGTACTCTTTTAACACTTTTACATACTACCCAAATGTTCAACAAGAAGCCAGATTTTAAAATATAAAATACAGGGAACAGATTAAAAGGCGGAGTGATTTGCGCTTAACACTCCAGAGGATATAGAGTTTTCTCTGATCTTGGCCCCTTGAATGCTGTATTTCAGGAAGATGCAAGCAGGGACCTGTAAAGACAGTGAAATGCCAGCTAGGGAGGCTTACTTAGTTAAAAGAAAAAAAAAAAAAATTCATTGGCAGTCAGTCCCCTCAGGGCAGACACTGTTTCCAGCAGTTCTGAAAACAGTTTGTTCCAAATTAACCTTTTGATGAGAATCTCCAGCAGGCCCAGAGGTGAGAGGCCCTATCCCAAGCACGGGAGCCAGGAACAGTGAGCGGGGAAGTCTTCAGACCAGGAAACGAATGGCATATCTTCTCCCCACCCCAAGATGGTCTGAGAAGCAGAGTGCCCCATCTGCACGTGGCCCAAAAGGAGAAACATCCTGGGATTTGAACGATGAGTTTCTAGAACAGGACGCAGGGACCTGGTTTCTTTCAGCTGTGAGATGCTCATGTGTCAGTGAACTGCGAGAGCTCTGAAAGTCGCCCCCAGGGAAGCAGTCACCACCGCCCTTAGCCGTGGGGCAGTAACGACTGCCAGCCTTTCTGCCCACAACCCCTCCCCATCCAGGCCTCTCTTTCTTTAAACCTGTCCATCCTACTGTAGTGCTGAGTTGTGTCCCCTCCAAAATTCATGTTCCCCTGGAATCTTAGGATGTGACCTTATTTGGAAACAGACTCCTTGAAGATGTAATTAAGGTAAAAATTGAGAGGAGATCATACTAAATTAGGGTGGGCCCTGAATCCAATGAGCGTGCCCTTATTAGAAACAGAAATAGGACACACAGAGAGACACAGGAAAGAAGGCCACGTGAAGACTGAGGAAGAGACTGGATGATGCAGCCACAAGCCGAGGGACACCTGGAGCCACCAGAAGCTGGAAGCGGCCAGGAAGGATCCTGTCCTGGAGCCTTTGGAAGGAGCACGGCCCTGCTGATGCCTTCATGTGGACTTCTGATTCTGGAACTTTGAGAGAATACATTTCTACAGTAAATTCGTGGAATTTTGTTACAGCAGCCCCATGTAATGAAGGCACCTCCCACCCCACGTCCTCCACCCTGGCCCCGTGAACCAGCTCTGACACATCACCCTCTCCCTGTGACTTCTCTGTTGCTCTCTTCATTCCAAATGGGGCAAGTGGCCCCAAAATGGTTCTAAGGGGCTCCTGCCACTTACTGGCTGTGTGACACTGGATATATATTACATTAAGTTCCTGGAGCATCAGATTTCTCATCTGAAAACTGGGAAGAATAATGTGTTAGGTGTATCCTGTTACTAGGATGATCAAAGAAGTAATCTATGCAAAGTATTTAGCACAGCAACTAACACTTAGGAAATATCCAACTAATCTCTCCTATCTGGTGATGCTTTTACTCAGCTATTTATGCTCCTTTCATTGACAGTTTTTCCTAAGCTGATCTGCACAGCCTTGGATAAAAGAGGAGCTGAGAGAATAGTGAATGATTCTAAGGTTTCTGGAACTGGGCAGGAAAATTAGCAGTTGCTAGATAATAAATTCCAAAAATGGTATCCCTTTATAGTTTGCAAACTGCTTCCACTTTGTAAGTTGTTTGAGCCTAACAGTAACTTTGCAAAGTAGAAGTTATTATCCCTGTTACATAGATGAAGAAGCAAAGCTCAGAGAGTTGAATTTTTATTATTGGGCATTGAGCCTTTATAAGATCCCTGATTTGTCCCATCTATGCCTGCCTCTGGGGCTTCCCTGGTGGCTCAAACTAAAGAATCTGCCTGCAATGCGGGAGACTTGGGTTCAATCCCTGGGTTAGGAAGATACTCTGGAGTAGGGAATAGCTACCCACTCCAGTATTCCTAACTGGGAAATCCCATGGACAGAGGAGACTGGCGGGCTATAATCCATTGGGTCACAAAGAGTCAGACATGACTGAACGACTAACACAGACACACACACATACACACATACACACACCCCTGCCTCTGTCTCGGTGTCTGGTAATAATAAGTGCTGGACAACACTTTAATGAAAACGACAAGTGAGGACTTCCCTGATGGTCCAGTGATTAAGAATCTGCCTGCCAATGCAGGGGACATGGGTCCAATCTCTGGCCCAGGCAGATTCCACATGCCGAGGGGCAACTAAGCCCATGCCCACAGCTACTGAGCCTGTGCTCTAGAGCCTGCAAGCCACAACTACTGAAGCCTGGGAGCCTAGAGTCCGTGCTCCGCAACAGGAGAAGCCACCACAATGAAAAGCCCACTCGCTGCAACTAGAGAAAGCCTGTGTGCAGCAACAAAAACCCAGTGCAGCTATAAATAAATAAATTTTTTTCAAAAAAAGAAAATGATGAGTGATAAATTTTCACAAGCAACAGCTAAATACAGTGTGAATGTAGGGATCTGAAGGGGGTGGGGGGATTGTGAGTCAGCAGAGCATCTCACAGGGATGAGGTCAATAAAGGACACTCAGGTACCCAGGATTACAGTCACAGGGTGAAGGGCCACAACAGCAAGTGTCAGTGGGGGGTACAAGGTCACCCAGAGCCATTACTGTACCAGCATCAGTCTGTGCCTCCTATTTTCTACCCCAAAATCTAGATTTGAGATCTAACAAGCCCCCAGTGCACTTAGGAGAATGCTGGGGCAGAGAACTCTCAGCTGAGATGACCACACACTCAACCTTTTAATAGATACTCAGCTGCATACTCGTATATACCAGACAGCAGGCAAGCAATGGAGAGGAACACAGATATGGCCTCTGCCATCAGGCTGATCCCAGACTAAATCTGTCCCAGCAAATCCAGGGAAAACTATCCTGTCTGTGTATTTTCTGTGGACCCTGACAAGTTTAGAAGCTTTGGCTTGAGATATACCCTAAAAATCTCCCCCTTCTTTCAAGACCTGATTCAAATAGCTCCTCCACCTCAGAGCTTCTTTAAGCCTTGAGGAAGATTTAAAATCTCTCTGTACACTCTCTGCCTGCACACCCAGAACACCCTCCCACCCTCTCCCCCACACACAGAGTTACCAAAACCTTCTCTACCATTAAGCAGACTTAGAGGAAATGGCCAATTTATCATTTTTGCCAACTGCAAGATTAGCAAAATAATTCCACTTCCGTCTCTTCCTTTTTTCCCCAATTCAACGACTCTGACATTGTCCACACTGGTGATCCTCAAACTAGGATACGTAAAACCTTGAGGCTCCTCAGATGAATTCTTTGGGCGGGGGGGTGGGGGGGTGGGGGGGGGGTTGGGGGGGTGGGGGGGGGTTGGGGGGGTGGGGGGGGGTGGGTGGGTCTGTAGATTTCACATGAGAATTTAATTTTGAGTTTTCACAGCTAATTTTTTTTTAATGGCACAAGATATATATATATACCTGCTGGATGCCCACCTTGGAAACCAGTCCTGCCCAGCAATTTCAGTGCTTGTAATTTATGAGCCTTTTGGTGCCGAGCTGTTCTGCTTCAATTATCACAGGTTAATGAGCATCAGACTGAAGCGGACTTAATACAGAGATAACAGGCTCCCCGTGAAGGCCAAATCCTACCGTTCTTCCTTCCTCACGGGACAGGAGCACTCGGTCACCAAGGCACACACCTGAGCCTCACCAAAGACAAAGCAGCCGTACGGGAGTAAGTGGAGCCCCATCGGGCTCCCAGGAAACATCTGGCTTTTAGTAAAGTAGTGCTTGCCCCACTGATGGGATCCAATGGAATATACTGGGTTTGTGAAACTGTGTTTAAATTTTGCAAATGTGTGTTGTTTTAATCACTGTTTAACATCTATAAGCATAAGGCATTTACATCTAAGTTTGTGCAAGGGCGGTGCAGCGGTAGGGTAGGGGATGGGAGGGTTGGGGGGAATCTCCATATGGGCACTACTGATATTTGGAGCCAGATAATCCTTTGTTGTTGGGGCCATCTTGTGCATTGCAGGATGTTAATCAGGGTCCTCTCCATACGGGAGGCTAGTGGTACGTCATCCTCCCCAAAATCATGACAACCAAAACTGTCTCCAGATTTCTCCAAAGAACCTCTGGGAGGGGGCAAAACCACCCCAGGTTAAGAACTTAGCTTATGTCAGTAGAGATTTAATTAAATTTTACTTAAAATAGTTAAATCTATATAACATTTCTGAAAGTCTTTTTTCCTTTATAAAAAGAATATTCTGTGAGCTTGAGAAACTCCAACTGACAGAGTATCATACCAATGGATGGATACATCTGTAGATATATTGGAATGTAATCAATACTCTGAATTCTTACTGTATCTGGCCTCTTTGTGTTCTGTTCTCTGCCCAGCACCAGAGGATGAAAATGGGCAACTCACAGGTCAGATCCAGCCCATAAAAGTGTCCTTTTAATTGTGCATTAGTTGCCAAACTTGGAAAGTTAGGGGAAATCATGAAAAATCTGAATGTCTGACTTCTCCTGAAAAACAAACAGAAGGTCCAGCAATTCTAAGCCCACATTCGTGCATGGAAACCCCAGCTGGAACACTGTACCGGTGTCTCCACTTTCCACCTTGCTCTGTCTCCTCCCTGCCCCCCCCCCACCCCTGCTTATTATCTTTCATCCAGTCAGCAGCAGCTCCACCAGGGATGGCTTTCTGATTCAAAGAGGAGGCTGACCTGAAATGCCCTGAGCTAGCAAGCAGCTTCGACCGTATGTTTACTTCAGGGGATACTACCCCATTCATTATGATGGCCTCTTTGGCATCTCTAAGCACTAGAGTTTGCAAACCTAAGCCCTACATGATGCCTTGCACAGCATCCTAAAACACAACTCTGATCACGCCACTTTCCTGCTCATGAAATTTCACTGTCTCCCACTGCCCACCAAACTAAGTATTCAAAGCTCTTGATGATATGGCCCCAGTCTCAATGGTCAACTTCTATGTGCTGCACCACAAACTCCAAACATCCTTGCCCTGTCCCCTACTTGCTGTTGTTTAGTCGCTGACTTGTGTCCAATTCTTTGCAACCCTATGGAGCCCCATCAGGCTCCCCTGTCCATGGCATTTCCCAGGCAAGAATACTGGAGTGGGTTGCCATTTCCTTCTAAAGGGGATCTTCCCAACCTAGGGATCAGATGTGCATTGGCAGGCTGATTCTTGACTGCTCAACCACCAGAAAAGCCCTGTCAGCTACTTAATTACCCTATCACTTACCCACTACTGTCTCCTAGCCATCTTTCAATATCCATTTCATATACTGTCTCTGATAAACCTTATCTGGTCCATCAGACCAGGCATGATCTTGACCCTGCTTTCAATAACTCCTGTGTTGTACATATAGTTTGTTGGTGAAGAAGTCCTAGAGCCCCAAGGAACAAGTAGGAGCATCCTCAGCTTTAAACACAGTGTGGTAGAAGGTACATCCTCCAGTAGGCATGTACTCGGCTATTTGTTGCAATAATGGTTGTAAAAACAAAATGGTCAAAAGTATCCTAGATGACTTTTACTAGTAAAATGTCAAACCACCAAACATCCATTTTATGGCTTTCCTTAGTGCTACTCACTAATTCCACATTCATTTGTCACAAAAGACTAGTGCTAAGTCGTTTCAGCCGTGTCCAACTCTTTGTGACACATGGATACCAGCACGCCAGGCTCCTCTGTCTATGGGATTCTCCAGGCAAGAATACTAGAGTGGGTAGCCATTCCATTCTCCAGAGGATCTTCCTGACCCAGGGATCGAAGCCGCGTCACTTTCATCTCCTGCATTGTCAGGCGGGTTCTTTACCCCTAGTACCACGTGGGAAGCCTCACAAAAGACTACACCCCCTCACATCCTTTAACGTAAGGCATGACCATGTGACCTGCTCTGACCAATGAAACACAAGCAGAAGGGACGTGTCATATCCAAATGGAAGCCGTCAAGGGCCAGTGTGGTCACCTCTACATCCCCTTTATCTGCCTTATCTGCCTCTGTGATTGTAAAGTTGAAGCCTTCATCAGCCTACGCCCCTGAGTGGCTCTGATTAGCAAAGATCCCTGCTGGCCTGCGCTGAGCACGTAGCATGAAATAAGGATAAACTGTTGTTGTGTTAAACTGCTGAAATTTGAGGGTTATTTGTCACTGCAGCATTTCTTAACCCATGCTGACTGGTATATATTCTATAGAATACAATGCAGCACTCTAAAAGATGAGACTAAACCATACAAAATACACATCTAACAACAAAGCTCCAAAATACAAGAACTAAAAACTCACAGAACTGAAGGGAGAAAAAAACAATCTAATAATAATAGTTGGAGACTTTAATATTCCACTCTCAACAAATGATAGACATAGACAAAATCAGCAAAAATGGGGAAGGCCAGAAAAAGTAAGGACTGATTCACATTAAGTGGAAAAAAATACAGAATAATGTATAAAGGTATAAATATATATTTATATACAAACAAAACAATGATACGTATTTCCTACAAGTGCATATATGTATATGTAAACACACAGAAAACAGTCTACATAGCAAGCCAATCATACTAGTTAGCTCTGGGGAGCAGGAAACAAACCATAGAATTGGAGGGGTGTTTAAGGGCATTTTAATGCTATCTGTGATACTCTAATTTTTACCAAGATAATGAGTCATACATTATATGAATAATTTTTTACCAATATAAATGAAAGAAAAGTAAGATAGGTCTGATGATGGTGGATTTGACCTGGAATAAAAGGAGGTTAAGAAACAATTGCCTGGATTAAAATAAGACAGATGAATAATAGTAATACATTGATGTCATTTATTGAGCACTTTCTATATGCCAGGCACTAAACCAGCTACTTTGTATGCATTAACTTAAAACCTCACAAGAGTCCCATGGGAGAGGTACAGTTATGGTCTCTCAGTTTTAAATAAAGACACAATGAGTTGAGAAGGTCAATGGCCACTCTTAGTGACCCCATGGACTATAGCCCACCAGGCTCCTCTGTCCATGGGATTTTCCAGGCAAGAATACTGAAAAGGGTTGCCATTCTCTTCTTCAGGCGATCTTCCTGACCCAGGGATTGAACCTGGGTCTCCTGCACTGCAGGCAGACTCTTTACTGTCCAAGCTACCAGAGAAACCCTTCCTAAGATTACATCCTGAAATGCAGTCTCCTACCATCTATAACGAAACACAGGGCTCACTTGGAGATGGCAGGGTGACGACCCACACTGCAGCACAAGGTAGAGCGGAGGAAGAATTCAAGCACAAACCATCAGGGTTTCCGAACCCGGAGACCACCTGGCTTTAAAATGGGTTTGCAGTCCACAGATGGTGAACTCCCAAGAGGAAAAATATAAGCCTAGAGAAAAACTGTGGACCCACTGTGGATGGAAGCACAAAACCCTCCTCATGCTAAATTATGGCTTTTTAGGTACTGTTCTTACCCCCACACTCGTTCTTGATTTACCTCTGAGAGGCAGTGAGAGTGCAGTGGTCCAGCCCAGGGACCCTGGTGCCCAGGCATGAGGCCTGGCTGCTATTCACTCACTCTGTGACTCTGACTTATTATTTAACCGCTCTTGACTTCAGTTTCCTCATCTGTCGAATGATAACAGTAATGAAACCTACCTCAAATGGTTGTTATAATGATTATAAGAGCCAGTATATGTAAAATCCTCAGAATAGCATGGGGAACATTAAATACTACATTAAGTGCTAGCTGCTACTATTATTAATTCCATAAAAGCCTACTGGGGTGTCTAGCATATGATACCTGTTCAATACACATTAAGCAAGTTGAATAAGACTGTCTTTGAGGCCATACAGTGAAACCTTATCACAAAGAGGCTTTTAGAGACTTTTCTAACTGAGGTGGTCAACACACAGGCTTTGGAATCAGGCTGACTTAGACTCTGCTACTAACAGGCTGTGTGACTTTGGGTAGATTGCTTCACCTCTCTGAGCTTCAACTTCCTCATCTGTAAGATGGATATTGAGACTATTCCCTCAGAACTGCTGGGGGAATTAAATGCAATCAATATATAGCTCTTAGCATGATGTCTAGTACATAATAAATATTAAAATAACAGTAACCACTATCAGCAACTAAGTCACTGCATTGGGTGCACTTAATCCTACTCCCTTTCCATCACAAATAATGTTATAAGGGCAACCAAAGAGGATGTGTAGCTAGTAAAGTGGTTTGAACTTTTCAAAATAACAGGAAGTGATCAGTAAATAGTAGTTGCTCTTCCTAACAAATTCACATGCAAATCCCTAAAGAGGTTACCAAATATGTTTGTGTGACAGCTATTTATGGAGGCTGCATGCTTTTATTTGTCTAGAATTTGATGCACTATACATAAACAAAATATGATGAAGATTGTAATAGAAGCAGTCCCCAGACAGAAGCCAGGACTCCTTCCCAAGCTCTCTGGAAGCCTAACTCCTCTGCAGGCAGGATGACATGGTATATTTAGGCTTCTAATCACACCCAGAAATGTTCCCACCTATCTGAAGACAGGGCAAACCCAGCGAGTCTCAAATTAGAAACATCCAACAAAATCTCATCAACTAATCTAATGCAAATGTTTTAACCTCTTCTCAGAGAAATTCTGTGAGAAATTCTGCCTAACAGTTTTTAAAAAATTCATGGCTGAAGATCACCTACCAGTACGTATCAATCAACTTGGGGTAAAGGAAAGCACATTTTGCACATATTAGTAGAGTTCCCTATTTAAATAAAACCTGGGTAAATCGTATGGTAGGGTGACCAACAGTCACAAATGAAGCACTTGAGAAATTTTACATGAATCTGACTTCATGTAAGATATTTCTGAAGACCTGGAACCAACAGAGTTGATAGATTCGATGATTAATATGCTAGGCCAGTGCCTTATTGACAAATAACTACTATTTCAGAAGAATGGAAACACGTCTAAACCAAATTAAACATCAATATTTAGAGCTATATGACCCAAAGTAGAAAATACCCATTCTCATTTGGGAATTCATTCATCCATCACTATTAATCTTCTACCACATCCAAGACACATACACATGCAAGCTCTCCCCTCCTGGAGCTTACAACAGTGGAGAATGAAGGAGAAAGAAGATAAAGATAGGCAAATAAAATACAATCCATCCTCATTATTCACAGATTTCCTGTTGCAAATCTGCCTACTTGCTAAAATGCATTTGTAACCCCAAAATCTTTACTCACAGCATTTAGGGACATACGTAAAGCAGGAAACTATTCCGCTGTCCACTGTATGTTGTCAGCTGAGGCTGAACGGAGTGACACTCTGGCTTCTTGTTTCAGCTCTGGTTCTATAAACAAGTGTCCTTTTCAGGGTTATTTAGAGCCACTTTTTGTGCCTTTTTCTTTTTTAAAGACTGCACTTTTTCAAATGACACTCAAGCATAGTGCTGAAAAGCTGTTTAGAGTTCCTAAGAAAGAAAACTGGGAAATGTGACTTATGGAGAAAACACCTGTATTAGATAAGGTTCATTCAGGTGTGAGCTATAGTAGAGTTGGTCATGATACAAAATAAGATATCTTTAAATGGTAACACACATAAAGCAAGGTTATGTTCTGATCAGTTGGCAAAACTATGACTAGAGGCTTGCGGGAACCTAACCTTCCATCTTCCCTGGGGCAGTGGTTCAGTATTTGTGAACTCGTGATGACTTTATAGAACATAACTGCCATGAATAACAAGAATCGACTCAATCAAATCTATAAACACAACAAAGCCAACAACTTAGCTGAAATAGAACTAAACAGGGGAACTTCAGAATATTAGGGTATATAGTGTATACAGTATTCTACCTTTTATGTAGAACAGGGGTAATATTAATTAATATACTTGTCATATATGTATATATTTGCATATATATAATAAATATTTGCTTTTAATAATGGAGCTTAAAAGAAATAAAACTTAAATGAATCTCTGTATCAAGTTAGTGACATAATTATACAGAGGAAAAATTCATGTGATTTTAAAACACAATGTTTCAACTGTTTTTGTTGAGTAAGACATCACAATGACAAAAAAGAAACTCAAAATATATTAATTATATTCAGTATTCTTATTTAATAGTAGCAGTATAAATATCATTATTTTGAAATACATATTAGTATTAAGATCAACATAGAAACCAAGATTCTTAGCTTAAGAGAAATGAAGTACAAATATAAAATCAAAAGTTAAGTAAAATTATATACTCTTAGATTTAAATTATAAATTCATTTTCCCCTCTCTGAAAAATTTATATCTTCTAAGTCTGTCTACAAAAATGACAATAAGTAGCAATGAGCACCCCCAGTGCCCAACTAGGTTTTTAAATTCCATTTTCTCTCAAAGGAAGCAGGACTTCTTTAAGAATGGAACAAAATAATATATTGGGCAAAACTTGTGCCAGAAGGCATGGAAGCCATTCAAGACAACCGAGACCATGTCTGAAGAACTTGGGAGGCAACTTAAAGGGGCTTTGACTGGTCAAAGATGGAGCATTTTGAGCTTCAAAAAAGAGTCATGGCTGTTGTGGATTGTAACACATCAAGTACATTTTTAAAATCCATGACTTCAGAATAATATTAAGGGACTTCCTTGGTGTTCCAGTGGTTAAGATTCCATACTCCCAAAGCAGGAGGTGTGGGTTTGATGCCTGGTTGGGGAACTAAGATCCTGCTTGCTGCAAAGCACAGCCAAAGAATACATATTCTTTTAAAATCACTGGCCATTTTTTCCTCCCTACATTTGAAAAATTGGTTAAGTAAAGGGAAATGATCAACATTTCTCCTGCCTTTCCATTTAAACTTGATTTCAAAGTAACCATAGAGGAGATAAGTAAAGGTTATTGGTTCCAAATAGGAAAAGGAGTACATCTAGGCTGTGTACTGTCACCCTGCTTATTTAACTTATATGCAGAGTACATCACGAGAAACACTGGGCTGGAAGAAGCACAAGCTGGAATCAAGATTGCTGGGAGAAATATCAATAACCTCAGATATGCAGATGACACCACCCTTATGGCAGAAAGTGGAGAGCAACTAAAAAGCCTCTTGATGAAAGTGAAAGAGGAGAGTGAAAAAGTTGGCTTAAAGCTCAATATTCAGAAAACGAAGATCATGGCATCTGGTCCCATCACTTCATGGGAAATAGATGGGGAAACAGAGGAAACAGTGTCAGACTTTATTTTGGGGGGCTCCAAAATCACTGCAGATGGTGACTGCAGCCATGAAATTAAAAGACACTTACTCCCTGAAAGGAAAGTTATGACCAACCTAGATAGCATATTAAAAAGCAGAGACATTATTTTGCCAACAAAGGTCCATCTAGTCAAGGCTATGGTTTTTCCAGTGGTCATGTATGGATGTGAGAGTTGGACTGTGAAGAAAGCTGAGCACCGAAGAATTGATGCTTTTGAACTGTGGTGTTGGAGAAGACTCTTGAGAGTCCCTTGGACTGCGAGGAGATCCAACCAGTCCATTCTGAAGGAGATCAGCCCTGGGTGTTCTTTGGAAGGAATGATGCTAAACCTAAAACTCCAGTACTTTGGCCACCTCATGCGAAGAGTTGACTTATTGGAAAAGACTCTGATGCTGGGAAGGATTGGGGGCAGGAGGAGAAGGGGACAACAGAGGATGAGATGGATGGATGGCATCACCAACTCGATGGATGTGAGTTTGAGTGAACTCTGGGAGTTGGTGATGGACAGGGCGGCCTGGCGTGCTGCGATTCGTGGGGTCGCAAAGAATCAGACACGACTGAGCAACTGAACTGAACTGAAAGGTTATTTATAAAATATTTCTAGCTTAAAATGCAGAAAGAATGACCAAATTAGAAAAGCATGATACTGCAACCCCCTAAGGGAATCAAGGATCTAGATGTGGTTATCAATGGATGCCAGTCATTAGGTGAAAGACTGTTGGAACACATAATGGGTACATCAGGTTGGCAGCACATGATCCCGTGTGATCAATGTTTACATCACTAAAAAGGCGATATTCAGATGTTATGTGTTTTGTGGTGTGATCATTACAAAATGTTCAGCATCACCTATGACGTATTCTTGCAAAAGAAAAAGTAAATCTGAACTTAATCAAACATCTCTAGACTTAGCTATCATTTGACAGGAAACATGGACTTCCCTAATAGCTCACTTGGTAAAGAATCTGCCTGTAATGTGGGAGACCTGGCTTCGATCCCTGGGTTGGGAAAGTCCCCTGGAGAAGGGAAAGGCTACCCATTCCACTATTCTGGCCTGGAGAATTTCATGGACTGTATAGTCCATGGGGTCGCAAAGAGTTGGACACGACACGACTGATCGACTTTCACTTTCACTTTGATAGGAAACATGTGGATAGAGGGACAAGTTAAACCATACTCCAAGGAAGCATGCAAACTTTACAGGACAAATCAATCAGTTTTATCAACAAATAAGTAACATGGGGCAAAAGGACCAGGAACTATCAAGATTAAGAACTTAAGAGACACATAAACCAAATGCAATATAAGATCCTCATATGGATCTTGATTTAAACAAATCAACTACAAAAAGACATTTTAAAAACACATGGAGAACTCTGAACATGAACTGTGTACTAAATTATATTAAGAAATTAGTTTTTATAATGGAAGCTGTGGTTAACAGCTTTGTGGTTATATTATTTTAAAAGGTTTATTAACCTGATTGAGACACATGCTGAAGTACAGATAGAAGTTTACAACATTTGAGATTTGCTTCAAAACACTGCGAACACACACACACATGCACACACACACACACAAATGAATCAAGACTAGCAAAATGCTGATTACTGTTCAATCTGTTAATTTTTTCCATTAAAAAAGAGTTTAAATAGTCTCCTGTTTACCTTACTCTTTATAGGAAAAGATAGTTAATGCTGACAATTTTTAACACGTGGTGGTATTTTACATAATAGTAACTGTATAATAATGACAACTTTTCTTATTGCAAAACTCAGGCTTAAATAAAGAAAGTAGGGAAAACCACTTAACCATTCAGGTATGACCTAAATCAAATCCCTTATGATTATACAGTGGAGGTGATGAATAGATTCAAGGGATTAGATCTGGTGGACCGAGTGCCTAAAGATCCATGGACAGAGGTCCATAACATTGTACAGGAAGTGGTGACCAAAATCTTCCCAAAGGGGGGAAAAAATGCAAGGCAAAGTGGTTGACTGAGGAGGCCTTACAAATAGTTGAGAAAAGGAGAGAAGTGGAAGGCAAAGAAGAAAGGGAAAGATATACCCAAATGAATGCAGAGTTCCAGAGAATAGCAAGAAGATACAAGAACATCTTCTTTAGTGAACAATGCAAAGAAGTAGAGGAAAACAACAGAATGGGAAAGGCTAGAGATCTCTTTAAGAAAATTGGAGATTTTCTTAGGAGATTTTCTTAGGAATGTTTCAAGGGAACATTTCACAAAAGAATGGGCACAATTAAGGACAGAAACAGCAAAGACTTAACACAAACAGAAGAGATTGAGAAGAGGTGGCAAGAATACACAGAAGAATTGTACAAAAAAAGGTCTTAATGACCAGATAACTACAATGGTGTGGTCACTGATTTAGAGCCAGACATCCTGGAGTGTGAAGTCAAGTGAGCCTTAGAAAGCATTATTGTGAACAAACCTAGTGGAGGTGAATATACCAGCAAATCTGGAAAACTCAGCAGTGGCCATAGGATTGGAAAAGGTCAGTTTTCATTCCAACCGAAAGAAGGGCAATGCCAAAGAATGTTCAAAGTACTGTACAATTACACTCACTTCACATGCTAGTAAGGTAATGTTAAAAATCCTTCAAGCGAGGCTTCAGCAGCATGTGAACCAAGAACTTCTAGATGTACAAGCTTGATTTAGAAAAGGTCGCCTGTCAGCATCCACTGGATCATAGAGAAAGCAAGGGAATTCCAGAAAAACATCTACTTCTGCTTCACTGACTATGCTAAAGCCTTTGACTGTGTGGATCACAACCAACTGTGGAAAATTCTTAAAGAGATGGGAATACCAGACCACCTTACCTGCCTCTTGAGAAATCAGCATCCAGGTTAGAGAAGCAACAGTTAGAACTGGACATGGAACAATGGACTGGTTCAAAACTGGGAAAGGGGTACATGAAGGCTGTATATTGTCACCCTGCTTATTTAACTTATATGCAGAGTACGTCATGCAAAATGCCAGGCTGAATGAATCACAAGCTGGAATCCAGATTGCCAGAAGAAATATCAATAACCTCAGATATGCAGATGATACCACTTTAATGGGAAAAAGTGGAGAGGAATTAAAGAGCTTCTTGATGAGGGTGAAAGAGGAGAGTGAAAAACCTGGCTTAAAACTCAACATTCAAAAAACTAAGATGATGGCATCTAGTCCCATCACTCTATGGCAAATAAATGGGGAAAAAGTGGAAATAGTGACAGATTTTCTTTTCTTGGGTTCCAAAATCACTGCAGATGGTGACTGCAGCCATGAAATTAAAAGACACTTGCTCCTTGGAAGAAATGCTATGACAAACTTAGACAGTATATTAAAAAGCAGAGACATCCTTTTGTGACAAAGGCACCTATAGTCAAAGCTATTGTTTTTCCAGTAGTCAGGTACAGATGTGAGAGTTTAACTATAAAGAAGGCTGAGCACTGAAGAATTGGTACTTTCGAATTGTGGTGCTGGACAAGACTCTTGAGAGTCCCTTGGACAGCAAGGAGATCAAACCAGTCAATCCTAAAGGAAATCAACCCTGAATATTCATTGGAAGGACTGATGCTGAAGCTGAAGCGCCAACACTTCGGCCACTTGATACAAAGAGCCGACTCACTGGAAAAGACTCTGATGCTGGGAAAGACTGAGGGCAGGAGGAGAAGGAGGCAACAGGACAAGATGGTTGGATGGCATCATCGATTCAATGGATGTAAGTTTGAGCAACCTCTGGGAGATAGTGAAGGACAAGGAAGCCTGGTGTGCTGCAGTCCAAGGGGTTACAAAGAATTGGCCATGACTCAGTGACTGAACAACAATAATGACAATAGCCGTGGCTATTAATATTATTACTTCCTGCATGCCTGATATAAGGCATTTTACATGCATTATCTCATTAAATTCTAACCTTGAGAGGTAGGTTTTGTTACTCTGTATTTTACAGATGATAAAACTGACAGAGTTGTTCAAAGACACACAGCTAATAAACGGCAAATTCAAGATTTGAACCCAGGGCTGATTCTACATTGTGTGCTTATCTGACATGCAATGCTGCTCAAGGCAGCCTTTTCAGATAAACGAAGTAATGGCTGCCCGTCTATCTTTCTCGTGTAGATCTGGAAGTAAACAACAGAGAAAAGAGAAGAAAAGTCAGCTCTCTCCCCGTCCTCGCCTTGGTTTCCTTCTTAGGAAACCAGGCAAAGCTTCACTAGCTCATCTTGTTTTCTGCTACAAAAACAAAGTCCTGATAACTTGTTGACAAGGATGCTATGAGCACCGAACATCATGTGCAAAGCACCCCAAGGATGACAAACACTCCATAATTCCTAATTAGCATCTCTCAGTTAGGAATCTGGAAGCTGCTGCTTTGGAGGTGAATTATAAATTTGATTTGCATATGTCAGGGCTGCTTTAAACAGAGGAAACTAGTTGATCTCTCCTGGGAGGGAATCCACTGGTACTATTTCCAAGAGCTCTTTCTGGCACCAAGGGAGGTCCCCTGAACACCCCTTCTCCTGTCATGCATTCATTCCTACCCAGAGGAGAAAATTCACTCAGTAGCCACTGGTGGGGAAAGCCGCAGATAGCCCAATCACCTTCACCACCTACCCTCTTCCTGCAATAGAGAGGCGTAATTATGGTCTGGGGGTGCCCTGTGCAGATCACCTTTGGGTGCACATCCTGGGAGGCAGCATGGCATGGTTTGTAGGACAGCAGGTCCTGAGGCTCCCAAATCCTGCCTCCATTAACAACGAGCTGTGCGTCCTTTGGAAAGTTATTTAATCTCTCAGTTTTTTCATGTGTTGAGTATGAGGGCACCTACCTCCCAGGGTTGCTGTGTGGATGAAAACAGACTAATATATGGAAAGGGCTTTGCCCAGCACTGTCAGCATCCAGTAACAACACTGATTACTTATGGGTAATGATTTTATTATCATTATAAAGGACTCAGCCTTTCCTGGACACCAGTCAAACACTGGTACACTGAAAACAAGGTAGTCAGGACATACCAGCAAAAAATTAGTACCTATAAAAATCCTTCTTCCCTTTCTTTTCCTCCTTATGTTTATACTGTAGTAAAATATATATAACAAAATATACCATTTTAGCATATCCATATTTTTGTGCAACCATCACCATCATCCATCTCATTAATCTCTTCATCTTCCTAAGCTGAAACTCCATGCCCATTAAACAATAAATCCCCATTTCCCTCTCTCTCAGCCCCAGACAACCACAATTCTACTTTCTGCTTGTATGAATTTCACCATGCCAGGTAGCACATGAAAGTAGAAAAAGACAGTGCTGATTCTTTTGTGTTTGGTTTATTTCACTTAGCATAATATTTTCAAGGGTCATCCATGTTTTAGCATGTGTCAGTACTTGATTCCTTTTCATGGCTAAATAATATTCAATTGTATGGATGGACCACGTTTTGTTTATTCATTCATTAGTTGATGGACGATTGGGTTGTTTCCACCCTCTCAGGTATTGTGAACAATCCCTCTATGAATATTCATGTAGAAATACCTATTTGAGTCCCTGCTGTCAGTCCTGATGGATATACATCCAGACGTGGAATTGCTAGATCATATAGTATTTCTGTGTTTCATTTTTTAAGGTGTCTCCTTATTTTTAATGGTAAATAATGCTTCTTAAATACTTACAAACCAGGCATTTGAATTACTTTTTCCCATTTAACTCTCACAGCAATTCCCATAGGTGGGTATTTTGACTTTACAGATGGAAAAATGGAACTTAAGACTAGACAGGTAATAAGTGCAAGACACTGAACTTAGCAAGGGCAGATGCTGGGATTTCAACTCAGAGCTGGAAGGCCCCAAAGCCCAATATTTACCACCGGGCCATACTGTCATCCCTTAGAAAGGAAGAACAATACTTGTCTTTCTCTTTATTATGTATGTGGCCCCTGGAAACAACAGAAGTGACCAAATAAATGCAGAAACCCAGGGACTTCCCTGGCAGTCCAGTGGTAATGACTCTGCCTTCCAATGCAGGGGGCACAGGTTCAATCCCTAGTCAGGGAACTAAGATTCCACATGCCACAATGTGCAGCAGCCAAAACACTTTTTAAAAATCCAGAAACCTAGCACTACCACCCAGCAGCTGGGTGACTTGAGACGAGTTCCTTCACATCTCTGCATCTCAATTTCTTCATGTGTAAATGGACTTAATGCTCCTAGGAATACATCCAAAAGGACTGAAAGCAGGAAAATTACAAACAGATATTTGTACATGAATATTCATAGCAGCATTATTCACCATAGTCAAGAGGTAGGAATGACTCTTCGGTGTCCATCAACAGATGAATGGATAAACAAAATGCGACCTCTCCATATAATGGGATATTATATGGTAGCTCAGATGGTGGCTCAGTTGGTAAAGAATCCACCTGCAATGCAGGAGACCCTGGTTCAATCCCTAGGTCAGGAATATCCCCTGGAGAAGGGATAGGCTACCCATTCCAGTATTCTTGGGCTTCCCTGGAGGCTACCCACTCCAGTACTCTTGCCTGCAGAATTCCATGGACAGAGGAGCCTGGCAAGCTACAGTCCACGGGGTTTCAAAGAGTCAGACACAACTGAACAACTTTCACTTTCACATGGAATATTATTCAGATGTAAAAAGGAATGAGGTGATGATACACATGACAACATAGATGAACCTGGAAGACACTATACTAAGTGAAATAAGTCAGACACAAATGAACAAATACTGTATGATCCCACTTATATGAGATATTTAGAATGTGCAAATTCATAGAGACAGAAAGGAGAATAGATGTTACCAAGGGATGGAAGAAGGGGTGGGGGGAGTGATTGTTTTAATGGTTACAGAGTTTTTCCTGGGGGTGATGAAAAAGCCTGGGGTATAGACAGTGGTGATTATTATACTATATTGTAAATGTATTTAACATCACTGAATTGTATACTTACCAATGGTTAAAATGGTAAATATCATGCACATTTTACCACAAGAAAAACATTTTTAATGGAACTAATAATATTGGGGTTGTTCTAAGGATTAAACTGGTGCTTCACAAAATTTAATGTGCATGCAGATAACCTGATTGTATTAAAATGCAATTCAGGACTTCCCTGGTGGTACAGTAGATAAGAATCCATCGGCCAGTGCAGGGGATATGGGTTTGATCCCTGGTCCAGGAAGATTCTGCATGCCACAGAGCAACTAAGCCCACAGGCCACAACTACTGAGCCCATGTGCTGCACCTACTGAAGTCCATGGGCCTAGAACCCACGCTCCACAGCGAGAAGCCACCGTAATGAACAGCCTGTGTACCACAACGAAGAGTAGCCCCTGCGTGCCATGACTAGAGAGCCCACGCACAGCAACGAAGATTCAATGCAACCAAAAATAAACAAACAAATGAACTATGTGGATGAGTCTGAGCCAGAGTCTGAGCCTCTGTATTTCTAACCAGCCCCCAAGTGGCACTGACATCACTTGTCCGTGGGCCACACTGTGGGGAACCATGTACCTGAAGCTCAGGTGAGAGCTTAGGATTCAGCATGCACCAGCACGTTTTGACTTGCCTCTGAAATTTTCATAACCCCCAAGCACACTCTTTTTTACAGAAGTTACAAGAATCTTGCAGAGACTTCAGCCACTGAGTCTCCCAGAGTTGTCTAAAAACTTTCCTCTCACAACGGCATATGAATAAAAACACCCAGGTTGAAAACATTTCCATGTTAAATGATTCCAAGGAAAAGAAGCATGCATAACACACAGGGGGAACCTCGGGCAGGCCCTTTCCAGACTCGGTTCCCGGGCAGCCCTCAAACACTTCTGGAGACCAGGAGTTCATCTGTACGCAATCCTGGCATTTGCCATGGGGTGACAAATAGAACAGAAATAGGAGCTGCAGAAAATGATTCAAAAAGAACAGCTCCATAGCCTTGGAATCCAAGTCGTGTTCCTACGTCCATCCTCCTGCTAAACAGGGCATGCCTCCTTGAATGTGGGGCAAAATCTTGAGGTAAGACTGCCAAAATCATGCCCAAAATCCAGCCTGGGAACAACAATCCAAATCACTGTTAGTTCTCACTCCTCATTTCTCTCTCATCTCCCAGTTTGGAGGTCAAAACTGTTCATACATGTCAAGTTCAAGTCTGTATCTTGTTACGCTGCTCCAAGAGTTCAATCTGGTAAGCATAAAGCCCAAACCATAGGACAGTTCAACCCCAAATTTTCCAAATAGAGCTGAGAAGTTAATTTGGAAAACCAAACGCATTTTTCTGGACCAGATTAATTTCTAGAGCTTTACCATAACTGCAGCCACTAATGCTTATTGAGCTCTTGTCACATGCCAGACACTGAGCTAAGCACTTTGCACATATTATCCAATCCTCATAAGAACACCATGAGGTAAGTACTGTCATCTTCCTGTTTGTACAGATGGGAAAACTGAGACACGGAGAAGGTTAAGCCCAAGGTTATGACTCGTAACTGGAAGAAGCAACACTATTATCCAAGATTTAAATCTTTCTTACAATGAGAATTTCAAAATGTGGTAGTATAGGATTGACATATATGACTCTAAAACAGTCAAAATTTAAAATTCAAACTTAGCCATAAACCCACAGTCCAAAAAGAGAACAAAAAATCCATTTATGTCCAATCTGAAAACACTAGTCATGTCTCCTCGCATGAATTGTCAGTAGACAGTCATGAGCAATCAGTAATAATAACACATTTCCCTTGTCATCCCAGTGCTGTCAGGATTAGCAAATAAAAGAATAGTTGGCTAAATCTGAATGTCTGATAAACAAAAATGATTTTTGATATAAGCATGTCCTGTACAATATTTGGGCATACTTGCACTGGAAAAATATTCATTATCTATCCAATTCAAGTTTAACGAATATCCTGTATTTTACCTGGCAACCCCATGATCAGAAACTACAAAGCAGTCTTTAACTAGGAGCAATACAGCCAAGGCCCTGACACGTGGGTCCATTTTCCCAAGCACTTTAAAAAGGATCTTTCAGGACTTCCCTGGTGGTCCAGTGGTTAAGACTCCATACTCCCAATCCGTGGAGCTCAAATTCAATCCCTGGTCAGAGAGCGAAGATCTCGCATGCCTTGCGGCGGGACCAAAAAGTAAAGTTAAAAATAAAAAGTGTCTTTTGTTTGATCCTGCCAATATCCTCTATGGTTCATTAAAGTTATGTAATTTGCCTAAATCTGTGTGGCAAGAGGGTGGCAGAACTGGGACCCATATGTTGTATTCTAACTCTCCATCTACTCACTGTCCCAAGAGAGATACATAGCCCACCTCAAAAGGGAGGTCAGTCATGAGAACGCATTGGAAGCAAAGGTTCCTTAGGCCCAGAGCCGACTACCAGAGTAAGACTATTAGATAAATCTGCTGATCGTGTGAACACTGAGTTAAAAGATCTCTGAAATATCCCACTCCAAAGCACCTAGACATTCCCAGGGTATGCTCTACCCTTTGCTCCTTATATCCTCCTTAGAATTCCCGATATTTGCTGAAATTTTGGATTAAGAATTGGGACTAGAGAATCTAGTGTTCCCTCCAGCTGAACTTATTATCTTCTGGTTAGAACATCCCTACTCAGTCCATGAGGCTTGGAAGTGCCAAGCTTTCACCCTGGTTCCAAAACTGACCTATAAGGAATGCTCTGCCCTCCTGTAGAGAGGAGGAGTACAGGAATGAACCAAACCTGATCAGCGGAAAGGCTATCCCAGACATTCACTGGAGCTCCTAGGAAACAACAGTGCTCTTCCTCCATAGTAGCTAAAGTGACAGAAAGACTGGATGAAGACAAGAGAGGACGAAAGCAGAGGTGAGAGATGGAGAGAGAGATACTTGTCTGCTTCTATAAGTATCTGGATCCACCCACACTGAAGCTAGCATGACCCATAGACTTCTCAGTTACATAAGCCAAAGAATTCCCACTTTCTATACAAACAATTTGAGTTATGTTTCTGTCACTTGTGACCAAAAGAGTTCAGATTAATGCAACCAGTAAGCATCATCATTTTTTACATCAATCAACAGGCAAGGTAAAACATATCTGGAAATCCTATTTGCCGTAATTTCTAAACATATCCAAAATCCAACCACAGCTCACCGGCCTGGTGTGACCCACCATTGTCTCCCATCCATGATAATCTTCCAACTCATCTACCTTCTTCTACTCTTGCCCTCTACAGTCTGTTACTTAGAAAGATGCTATTGAAACTCAAGAAAGGGACTCCCCTGGTGGCCCAGTGGTTGAGAGCCCACCTGCCAACACAGGGTTCAGTCCCTGATCCAGAACTAGGATCCCACATGCCTCAAAGCAACTAAGCCTGTGTGTCACAACTACTGAAGACCACGTGCCCTTGAGTCCTTGCTCCACAGCAAGAAAAGCCATTGCAAAGAGAAGCCTGCACACTGCAACAAGAGTAGCCCCCGATCCCCACAACTAGAGAAAGCCCATGTGCAGCAGCAAAGATCCAGCACAACCAAAAATAAACAAGTAAATAAATACCTTTTAAAATAACAATAAATTAAAAATAAATAAAACTCAAGACAGGTCATGTTACTCCTCTGCTCAAAATCCTCCAGTGCACCTCACTGCACTCAGTAAAAATTTTACACTGGTTTAAAAGAACCTTGGGCTTCCCAGGTGGCTCAGGGGTAAAGGATCTGCCTGTAATACAGGAGATGTGGGTTCAATACGTGGGTCAGGAAGATCCCCTGGAGAAGGAAATGCTAATCCACTCTAGTATTCTTCCCTGGAAAATCCCAAAGACAAAGGAGCCTGTGGGCTACAGTCCACAGGGTCACAAAAGAGTCACACACGAATTAGCAACTAAACAATAACAAAAGACCCTGTTGATCTGGTCTCACTCTGCTGCTCTGACCTGCTTCTCAACACTCCACACCAGTCGTACAAGCTTTCTCCAAGGCCTCAGGGCCTTTGTACAAGATGTTGCCTTACTCTAAATGCTCCTTCCCATGACCTAGACAGCTTCATGGATGGCTCCCTCACTTCCTTTAAGTCTTTTCTCAAATGTCATCTTTTCCATGAAACTGGAAAAGGTGATATTTCCTTTTCTTTATATGTATTTATTGTCTGTCTCCACCAGTTAGAATGTGAGCTGCACAACAGCAGGGCTCTGTGCCCCTTTTACACTTGCATGTATCCCTAGCACCTAGAACACCACACAGAACACTGCAGGGACTCTGCACTGAGAAATCATGAGTTGGGCTGACAAGGTTTAGGAGGAAGGTGGGTCTGAAAAACAGAAGGGCAGTGTCAGGGAGACTAGACAAAAGCTGGAGCACAGGGGAAGGTCTAGAGACTTTTCCTCTATCGGATCCCAGGTTCAAAGTGGCATCTGGGCTCAACCCACCCTCTGCCATCCTGGTCTATCTTTGCAGAGACCCTGCTGCTGCTGCTGCTGCGTCGCTTCAGTCGTGTCCGACTCTGTGCGACCGCATAGATGGCAGCCCACCAGGCTCCCCCGTCCCTGGGATTCTCCAGGAAAGAACACTGGAGTGGGTTGCCATTTCCTTCTCCAATGCATAAAAGTGAAAGTGAAGTTGCTCAGTTGTGTCTGACTCTTAGCGACCCCATGGACTGCAGCCTACCAGGCTCCTTCGTCCATGGGATTCTCCAGGCAAGAGTACTGGAGTGGGGTGCCATCGCCTTCTCCGGCAGAGACCCTAGTTCCCATCTTAGCAGACAACTAAGGGCAACTGGCCGTGAGGAAATGTGATTATATGTGAATGACTGAATAGTAGGGGAAAGAGTCCTCCTCTTAATCTGAGTTAATATAAGACTGCTCTCATTATCATTAATCTGATCAAACAATGACCAGCTTCTCAGACCTGTAGCATGCTGCTAATGAATTTTTCATAACTCTGTAGAGATGTTTTCTGCATTGCTGTTAATAATAAACCACAAAGCATGGGACTGAAAATGTATTTCCATTTTGCCAACTCTCTCTCCTGGCTTTATTTTCCTTCCCTCCAGGTCACCCTTCTTAAGGTCTTGCCCATCAATTATTATTATGGGATGCCTTGTATTTGTCACGTGTTAAGGAACTTGTCCCCACCTTCAGGTCAGTTCAGTTCAGTCGCTCAGTCCTGTCCGACTCTTTGCGACCCCATGAATCGCAGCACGCCAGGCCTCCCTGTCCATCACCAACTCCTGGAGTTCACCCAGACTCACGTCCATCAAGTCAGTGATGCCATCCAGCCATCTCATCCTCTGTCGTCCCCTTCTCCTCCTGCCCCCAATCCCTCCCAGCATCAGAGTCTTTGCCAATGAGTCAACTCTTTGCATGAGGTGGCCAAAGTACTGGAGTTTCAGCTTTAGCATCATTCCTTCCAAAGAAATCCCAGGACTGATCTCCTTCAGAATGGACTGGTTGGATCTCCTAGGGAACCAATAAACTCATGTGAAGCTTTCAAGTCATATTTGAGAAGTGGTGATCATACATTAGAGAGCTTGATTCAAATTTGGCAAACGAGATGCCTCATTTTTCTATAATGAGGAGATGAAGTAGGAAGAAGATGTGAAGGAACTCAGTTTAGAGAAAGGAAAGCATGCTGGCCCATCCCTTTGCCTTCCAATGGGCCTGAAGCACTTCGTGTGCCAGCCATGCTGGGCTCCATTGGGTCCCTCAGGAGCCTCAGACTGTCTTCTACCTCTAGGCTTTCTGCACACACTTTCCCTCTCCCTGGAAGAACTTTTCCTCAACTCAAGTTAACTCTATGGACCTTCATGTCTTAGCTGTAGCATCACATCACTAGATCCATGAGGCAATATATTCCAGGTGCCAATACTTAGAACATTGCCTTATGTGCTGTATATAAATATATACATCCTAAGCCCCATATGGGCAAGACTTTGTAAGTCTTAACAGTCTCCTTTGTATGTCTAATGCATTTGACACAAAGTGGAATGAATGAATGAGTGAATGAATGTTGAAACTAATCAACCAGGTCACCTTTCAGAACAGACATTGGAAATGACTGAACACTTATCCCAACATCAAACCTATGACTCTTCTCCTCAAATTTCCTCTTAGACACACTGCCCAGAACACTGTCAGGATCATCTGCAATGGCAACACGGCCTATTTGAGAGTGGACTTGCCTATTTTTTTGTTTGTTTGTTTTAAATGGACAAAAGTCATCAAGAATCAATCAAGCCAAGTTAAGATGGTAGCTTTCCATTTTGAAGGCTACTATTTAAGGTTAAGAGAAAATAAAGAGACTTGTTTTCTTGTAAAGTGACTCTGAAGAAAGTTTTCAAGAATGTCTTAAGTTATGCCAGCAGAGCTGGAGCAAGACAGCACTGATTATCTGTACCTTCCTTTTCCTTATCCAACATTAAGTATACTAAGGGAGATAATGGTGAGGTTCTTTTTAAAAAGTATTTCTTTTTAAAATTAATGTATTATTCTTATTATTTTATTTATTTTGGCCATGCCATAAGGCATGTGGGATCTTAGTTCCCCAACCAGGGATCGAACCCACGCCCACTGATTGTGCAGTCTTACTGGATCACCAGGGAAGTCTCTGGTGAGGTTCTTGATCAGATAATCATGAGTCAGTGTCTGCTTTTTGATTTCAGTTTTGATTTCTGAGTTCTGCTGGAAAATGGAAATTCCATGATAAGATGAGGCTTACATCCAATCCACTGACAACTCTGACATCTGTAAACATGACATACGCTCTCCAGTGCACCATGGCCTTGTCTCCTCCTAAGTATCCAGCCCCTGGCCTGTTTTTCTTCTGTGGGTTCCCTGTCTGGTCCCAGAAAACAATTGGCTGCGTGATCCCCTGAAATCAGATGACCTCATCTGTAAAACTCATGTCCCTTTCTGAAGTCATTTCAGAAAAATTTCATCTTAAATTAGGTGTCTTTATTATTAACATGATTATAACTGCATTTATTTCAACTGAAAGTACGTATTTTTAAAAACCAAGCCTGCCTCAAGTTTCTTAGCTCATCACAAGCGGATTCACAGATGTAGTAAAGTGACTTTACATATATATTCTATTAAGTCACAGATTTGCTAGTAACATTTGCCTGTCACAGTTGTCATTCCTGGAGATGCAAAGCGACAAACTCTACTCTCATAAACTCTGAGAGCTTTATAAATGGACACTCTTTCTAAAGGACCATAGTCATACATGAGAAGAAGCCTTATAAGCACACAGTAATTCTACTTCTAGGCATATTTCTTAAGATGCTTTACAAAGATTTCATTTCAAAAGTAGTCACTAAGGCTGTGTTTATGAGAGCAAGGAACCAGAAATAAATCTAACTCACTAAAGGGGGTTGTTTAACTCAATTATGCTACATCTTTATGCTGGAGTGTTACCAGCCATTTGAATTGCTATTAAAAAAAAATGGTTCTGGCAGGGAAAGACATTCATGTCTTAAGTCAAATTTTAAGAGGAAAAAGAAATAAATAAGAGAATGTTATGAAATAAATAACATATAGTTGTTCATAGAAGTCATATGAAAGTACACATATGCATGCAGAAAAATCTGTAAGGCTCCATAACAAGATATTAGCAGTGCTGATCTGTGGGTGGTGGGATTCTAAGTGTGTTCATTTTTCTTTTTTATTAAATGTACATTCTCTTTTTTTCCTTGGGTGAATATACTTTGTTTTAATGGCTATAAATGTCTTTTAAATCACTATTTAATGGGTTCCCTTTCTGAAGTCAGTGTGAACGTCTCATAACCTGGCATACATAACCTCAAGAGCCACCAAAGCACCTGCAAGAGCTCCAGGGAAATGTCACAAGGACCATCGTGTACAATCACGGAGGGTATGGAAGGGACTTCCAGCTCCAGAGTTCTAACTCTGTGCCAGCCTGAACCTGGGGGCATCTTTCTTTCATCTGTAGCAGAAGTGAAACAGTTTCCTCCCCAAACGGCCCCATCCTCTTAGGCAAACAAACATTCACAGCAGCACTAGTCACAAACAGTCATAAGGCAGAGACAACTCAAATGTTCACTGATGGGTGGATAAACAAAATGGGCAGATCCATACACTGGAATATTATTCAGCCATAAAAAGGAATGAAGTACTGGTGCATGTCACACCACGGATTGACCTTGAGGACACTGTGTTACGTGAAAGAAGCCACGCATAAAGGGCTGAGTACTGCATGATTTCATTTGTATGAAATACTCAGAAGCGGGAAAAAAGTACCGAAAATAGATTAAAGGTTGCCAGGGGATGGAGGATAGGAAAATTGGGGTGGACTGCTGGGTTTAGCTTTAGTTTTCTTGGTTGTTGAGTTTTTTTGTTTTTGTTTTCTTGCATGTGTGGTGATGGAGATGTTCTAAAATTAGATGGGGTCAGTGGTTGCATAACACTGCACACGTACGAAAAGTCATTCAGTTGTGTACTTGAGGAGCATTTAAATGGTGACTTTTATGTTATGCATAGTTTACCTCAATTTTTAAAAACCTAGAAAAAGAAAAGCTGGGGTGGCTACATTAATATCAGAGAAATAGTTTTCAGAGCATGGAAAATTATCAGGATAAATAGTAACTTTACATAATGCTGGAGGGTGAAGTCACCAAGAAAACAACTCTCCCACATTTGTATAAACTTAAAAACAGCTCAAAATACATAAAAACAAAAACTGATGGAACTACAAGGAGAAATGGAGAAATCCACATTTAGAGTAGGAGATACCAACACAGATTACCTCTGTCTAATCAATAAAACTTAAGAGAAAACCAACAAGGATATAGAGGACTTAGTACCATCAACCAACTGGACCTAACTGACATTTACACAATACTGCACCTATCAACACCAGAATTCACATTCTTTTCAGGTGCACCCATTACCTTCACCAAGAGAGAATATAGTCAAAGTGACAAAATAAACCCTAAACACTTTAAAAGAATCAAGATAGTATGTGTTCACTCATCATAACTGAATTGAACTGTTAAAAGAAGTCAGAAACAGAAAGATAACAGGAAACATCCACAGTGCTTGGAAATTAAATGACACACTCATAAAGAACATATGCATCAAAGAGAAAGCTTCAAAAGAAACTACAAAATAGGTGCACTAAAGGGAAATGAAAATATAACATACCAAAACTTGTGGGATGTAGCTAAAGTAATCTTTCAAGGGAAATTTACAGTGATAAATACTTACATTAGTAAAGGAAAAAGGTCTCAATTCAACAAAGTGTCCACCTCAAGAAAACAGAATAAAGAGGCACAAAATAAACCCAGAGCAAGCAGGAGAAAGGAAATAATAATAAGAAGAACAAAAAATGAATAAAATTAAAAACAGAAAAACAATATAGAAAATAAATGAAGCTAAAAATTAGTTCTCTGAAAATAAAACTAAAATTAATAAATCTCTAACCAGATTAACACAGAATAGAAGAGAAAGAACATACATTACCAACATTAGGAATGTAAGACCTCACTAAAAGAATAATAGGGAAATACTATGAGCAACTATCCAGATATAAATTCAGCAATTTAGATAAATTGTACCTATTCCTTCAGATCCACAAACTACTAAAATTCATCCAAGAATAAATTAAAGAAACTGAAAAGTGAAAGTGAAGTCGCTCAGTCGTCTCCGACTCCTAGCGACCCTATGGACTGCAGCCTACCAGGCTCCTCCATCCACGGGATTTTCCAGGCAAGAGTACTGGAGTGGGGTGCCATTGCCTTCTCCATAAAGAAACTGAAATTGTAGTTAAAAACCTTCCACAAAAAATTTAAATTAAGTCTCTACTCCACATAGTTTTCACTGGTGAATTCTACCAGCATCTAAAGATGCTGGGGCTGCTGCTGCTGCTGCTGCTAAGTCGCTTCAGTCGTATCTGACTCTGTGCGACCCCACAGACAGCAGCCCACCAGGCTCCGCCAGCCCTGGGATTCTCCAAGCAAGAACACTGGGGTGGGTTGCCATTTCCTTCTCCAATGCGTGAAAGTGAAGTCGCTCAGTCGTGTTCGACTCTTAGTGACTCCGTGGACTGCAGCCTACCAGGCTCCTCCGCCAATGGGATTTTCCAGGCAAGAGTACTGGAGTGGGGTGCCATTGCCTTCTCCAATCTAAAGATGAAATAACACCAAACACCAATTCTACACAATCTCTTCCAGAAAAGAGAAGTGGAGGAAACAATTCCCAACTCATGTTATGAGGTCAGTATTACCCTGATAATTAAATAAAGATGGTACAAAAAAGGAAACCACAGACAATATCACTTATGAAGAAAGACACAGAAAACTCTCAATAAAATACTAAGGAATCAAATCCAGCAACATATTAAAATAATAGTATAGCAACATATTAAAAGGATAATATTGCTTTGGGGGTTTATCACAATGTACTGTTTATCCCACTCAGATAAGCATAACAATATAAAAAGTGGCAACTAACTTTGCTCTACGGCCTACCTAATAATAATAATAACAAAGGTCCATATAGTCAAAGCTATGGTTTTTCCAGTAGTTAGAAGGTAAAGCATCTGCCTGCAATGCAGGAAACCCCGGTTTAATCCCTGGGTTGGGAAGATCCCCTGGAGAAGGAAATGGCAATCCACTCCAGTATTCTTGCCTGGAGAATTCCATGGACAGAAGAGCCTGGTGGGCTACAGTCCACGGGATAGCAAAGAGTCAGACACGACTGAGCGACTAACACTAACACTTTTGCAATGTGAGAGTTGGACTATAAAGAAGGCTTGAGCACCAAAGAATTTACGTTTTTCAAACTGTGGAGTTGGAGAAGACTCTTGAGAGTCCCTTAGACAGCAAGATCCAACCAGTCAATCATAAAGGATCTGATCAGATCAGATCAGATCAGTCGCTCAGTCGTGTCCAACTCTTTGAGACCCCATGAATCGCAGCATGCCAGGCCTCCCTGTCCATCACCATCTCCTGGAGTTCACCCAGACTCACGTCCATCAAGTCAGTGATGCCATCCAGCCATCTCATCCTCTGTCGTCCCCTTCTCCTCCTGCCCCCAATCCCTCCCAGCATCAGAGTCTTTTCCAATGAGTCAACTCTTTGCATGAGGTGGCCAAAGTACTGGAGTTTCAGCTTTAGCATCATTCCTTCCAAAGAAATCCCAGGGCTGATCTCCTTCAGAATGGACTGGTTGGATCTCCTTGCAGTCCAAGGGACTCTCAAGAGTCTTCTCCAACACCACAGTTCAAAAGCATCAATTCTTGGGCGCTCAGCCTTCTTCACAGTCCAACTCTCACATCCATACATGACCACTGGAAAAACCATAGCCTTGACTAGATGAACCTTTGTTGGCAAAGTAATGTCTCTGCTTTTGAATATGCTATCTAGGTTGGTCATAACTTTCCTTCCAAGGAGTAAGCGTCTTTTAATTTCATGGCTGCAGTCACGATCTGTAGTGATTTTGGAGCCCAGAAAAATAAAGTCTGACACTGTTTCCATCATAAAGGAAATCAACCCTAAATATTCATTGGAAGGACTGATGCTGAAGCTGAAGCTCCAATACTTTGGCCACCTGATGCAAAGAGCTGACTCACTGGAAAAGACCCTGATGCTGGGAAAGATTGAAGGCAGGAGGAGAAGGGGATGACAGAGGACAGGATGATTGGATGGCATCATCAACTCAATGGACATGAGTTTGAACAAACTCCAGAAGACAGTGAAGGACAGGGAAACCTGGCATGCTGCAGTCTGTGGGGTCGCAAAGAGTGAGATGATACGACTGAGCGACTAAACAACAGTAAAAACAAAGACCCTGGATGGGTTCTTTTTTATACCTGATAAGTTCTTTATTACACCTGTCTATTAGTCTCATTGCTCAAGTCCAGGCCGCCCAACACTGCCCAAGGCACCATGCCAGTGCCTTTGTGGATGGGCACAAAGAGACATATTCATGACAATTTCTGATTGCTGCGATACTCTGGGTAGGATTGGTGCACAGGCAAAGGAAATGTCACCATCAATAGTGACCCCAGAATCCAGAATTCTGTAAGAATAGAACTCACACAGGACAAAGCAGGGAGGCAGTGGCTGCAAAATTTGGGTTGGAGACTTGTCAGGAATCTGTGGACGCGGCTCTCTTGTCTCTACCTGGCAGGTTCCAGATCTAAATGCAAACACTTCTTGAGAGTTTGTCAGCCAAAGGAAGGACTGACCTTATTATCTTTTCCTCAGAGAGTAGAACCAAAGGATAGAAGTCATCAGAGAGCAGATACAGGTATACATAACGAGGATAATTCTAACCTTTATAACTCACCCATATCAAAAGGCTGACTTATAAAAGGGCTTGAATAGATATTTCTCCCAAGAGGATATACAAATGGTCAATCAGCACATGAAAAGATGCCTAATTCATTAGTCACTGTGCTGTGCTGTGCTGTGCTAAGCTGCTTCGGTTGCGTCTGACTCTTCAAGACCCTATGAACTATAGCCCACCAGGCTCCTCTGTCCATGGGATTCTCCAGGCAAGAATACTGGAGTGGGTTGCCATGCCCTCCTCCAGGGGATCTTCCCAACCCAGGGATAGAACCCATGTCTCTTTCATCTCCTGCATTGGCAAGCAGGTTCTTTACCACTAGCGCCACCTAGGAAGTGCAAATAGTAGGGAAATGCAAATCAAAACCACAATGAGACACCACTCCATGCCCACTAGGATGGCTATAATCAAAAAACCAGAAACTTGTAGGTATTGCCAAGGAGGTAGAGAAATTGGAACTGGGGCATTGTTGGTGGAAACAGAAAATGGTACAGTCACTGTGGAAAACAGTATGATGGTTTCTCAAAATATTTAACACAGAATTACCATATGACCCAGCAATTCCACTCTAGATATATAACCCCAAAGAATTCAAAGCAGGGAACCAAACAGATACTCGTAAAATAGTGTTCACAGCAGCATTATTCACAATAGTCAAAAGATGAAAATAACTCAAGGTTTTTCAACACAGGACAGATAAAGAAAACATAGACTATCCATACAATGTAATATTATTCAGCCATAAAAAGGAATGAAATACTGGTATATATACTATAACATGAATGAACCTTAGAAACATTATGCTATATGATAAGAGCTGGACACAAAGGGCACACAGTGTACGATCCAACTTACATGAGATAACTAGAATAGTCAAGTTCATAGAGACAGAAAATAGAATAGAGGTGACCCTGTGGCTGGGGGCAGGTACAGAAAGGACACGGAATTTTTATTTGGAGTGATGAAAAAGTTATCCAGATGGATGGTGATGATGGATGCATAACACCGTGAATGTCCTTAATGCTGCTGAACTGTACATTTAAAAACAGTCAAAATGGTAAATTTCAGGTGATATATATATATATATATATATATATATACATATATAAAACCACAATTTTTAAAAAATGAAAAAATTTTTAAAGGCAGCCTTGTGAAGTAGTGCGTGCCCCAAATCACCTAGCCAAAGCTGGACATGGGCAGGAAGTGGGCTTGCACAACCTCTAGGGTCCTCTAACCTTGAAAGAACACACTTTTCAAGCCCTTGGATATCGCGGCTTCTGACTCTTCTCTTTGCCGCACAAGCTTGAGACAAGTTCACGAGTAGTAAGGCCCAGCCCCATAACTGGTATTTTGTTATCCAACTTGCAGTTATGATGAGCACGTGGTTTAAAGACTAAAGCCTGCCAGGCACTGATGCGAAGTGAGTCACCTGTGAGCAAATTCAAAGATGCAGACCTGGTATAAGAATCTTGATTGCTAACGTCACCTGCAACCCAGCAGGTGTGCCACTATCCCATAGAAGGCTTCCATGGGCTTCTCCTTTTCACGCCTTGCTGTGTTAGTCCCTGCCTCTCACACACTGCGGCCTCAGTGATCAATGACTGAATAAATGAAACTCCCCTCAACTACCCAGGGCTGAAGCATCTCACCTCCCCGTGACCATCTACAGAGGGTATGATCATCAAAACCTCCGAAGCTAGTAAGCATTTGCCGTGTGCCAGGCACTTAAGACAGCTTTGTAATACATGAGTCCACTGAATCACCATAACAACCCTATGTCAAACTGTCCCGATTTTATGAGCAAGAAAACTGAGGCTCAGCAAGGAGAGCTCATTGACCCTCAGGTTACTGAGCTAGTAAATCCTGAACTCAGACTGGGATCCAAGCAGTCGTACTGCAGAGCCCAAGCCTTCCCGACTATTTAGCTCTACTGTTTCAAGCACTGACCCAAATTTCCAAGGACTCAATTATGCTATAATTTTTGAGCCTTCATCTCATTTTTCTCTCCTGGTCCAGGGAAATTGAAGGCATCCATCTTTGGAATGCATCCATGGCTTTAATCAATGGCTGCCTAGTAACTCCAGGGGGCCCATGCTTTCAGTCTTTATCAAGAACAAGCTTTCCATTATGACAAAACACAGAAAGAAAGAAAGTGAATGTGTTAGTCACTCAGTCGTGTCTATTCTTTGCAACCTTGTGGACTCCTCTGTGCATGGGATTCTCCAGGCAAGAATACTAGAGTGGGTTACCATGCCCTTCTCCAGGGGATTTTCCTGCCCTAGGGATCGAACTGGGGTCTCCTGCATTGTAGTCAGATTCTTTACCATCTGAGCCACCAGGGAAGCCTGAAATCACCTCAATGCTCAAAAGCAGCACTGACCAACTGAAATACACTTTGAGCTGCCTGTATCACTTAAAATGTTCTAATAACCTCAGGAAAAAAATAAGATGCAGATGAAATTAATTTTAACATAGTTTGTTTAACCCAATATGTCTAAAAAAAAAAATCAATGAGCTATTTCACATTCTATTCTTTATTCTAAGAGTTTGGGATCTGGTGTGTATTTCACAGGGGCTTCCCTGGTGGCTCAGTGGTAAAGAATCTGCCTGCAATGCAGGAGCCATAAGGAGATGCAAGATGGATCCCTGGGTCAGGAAGATGCCCTGGAGGAGGGCACAGCAACCCGCTCCAGTATTCTTGCCTGGGAATCCCATGGACAGAGGAGCCCTGCAGGCTACAGTCCATAGTGTTGCAAAGAGTCGGACACGACTGAAGCGACTTGGCATGCACCGTAGCACATGTATTTTACAACTATAGCACATTTCGATTAGAACTCGCCACATTTCAATTGATCAACAGCCAAAGGGGCAAATGGCTGGACCTTTCAGATCTACAATCCTCTTCTCATCTTTCCTTTTCTCTGTGAATGCCCTGCTTTGTCTCCATCAGTTCTGTATTTCTCTTCCATCACCATCGGGAATGGTCACTGATGGGAGCATGTGAGTGGTGGAGTATTCCATCCTCACCATTCTCATGAATCCCCCAGCTCCCATCTCGGATCACACTGCTCTGATTGTCTGTTCTTCCTCCTTTGCCTGCACTTGCCCTCAGCTTTGCTTTCTTTGCTTCCAGGTCAGGCCCTCTTTGGGACTCCAGAGAGGAGCTGTCAACCTCTTCCCAGAATCAAGGCTCCCTGAATTTGCAGGATTGGGGTCAGATCAGTGACTCCAAACCTCAGTCAACTGGCTTGTAAAACAGGAACAACTATAGTTATGGTCACTCCCCACTGGAGAGACATTCCAAGGGTCACAGAAACCCTGCCAAAGAAAATCAGGCTTTTTTTTCCTCTCCCATGTCTGTCCCTTTTCCCTCCCCACCCCTCATCTTCTCCATCCTCCTTCCTGGATGCCTTGTCCCCCTTGGCTTCCTTGGCTTTTGAATACCTTCCATTGCCCAGCTCCAGAGCAGCAAGGAGGAAGCCCAGGTCCCACAGATAGAGTCCGATGCGGATGGCTGGAAGACAGCCCAGAAAACCAGTCGTCCTCAGGGAGAGGAGGAAGACTCCTCAGTTTTCTACCCATTAGAGGAAGGATTAGAGCTCCCTAGTAGAATCTTTCACAGAGAACCCTCCACAGAGAACCCTTCAGAACCCTTGTTGCTGAGTCAGACGTTTGGGATGACACTCCACCCATGTCCCTACAAGAAAAAGGCAGAGGCTGGGTCACTGCAGGCTGGCCACCATCTATGGAAAACCACGTGCTCCTCTCGTCTATACAGGTTCCCAGGTCCTTCTCAACCAGAAACAGGAAAGATGAAATTCTGGCCTGAGACAACTGCCTCCTTAAACCCAAGCTCTTGGTCATCAAAATACAGGCAACCAAAAATCAAAACAAAACATAAATCCAGACTAAGGATATGGAAAACCAGGTCCTTTCCCACACTGTAAGTAAAAGGTAATTTGGCAAGACCTATCAAAAGTCCAGAAACTTTGCATATTGCCAGATCCAGCAATTCTACTTCGAGAAATCAAAGACAAGCATTACTACAGGCCACGAGGATGTCTACCACAGTATTATTTATAATAGTAGAAAATGGTAAACATATACAACTTTAAGAATTACATTAAATAAGTTAAATAAATTTTCGTATGTTCATATAACACTACACAACCATTAAAAATATTGTTTAATAAGGTGAAAAGATATTCCTGACATGTTAAGTGAACTTTATATATCCAGCCTTCCTCAAATCTCCAGGCTCACAAACCCAACTGTCTACTTCACAAACATTAAATGTCTAAACAGGCCTGAATCGTCAAGCCCAATCTGATGCACCCCAAGTCTTCACACTTCAAATAATGGCACCGCCATTCATTTAGTTCTTAGGCCAAACACCTAAGAATAACCCTCAGTTCTTTATTTCCCTTCGCGCCTCACATCGATTCATGAGCACCTCTCACGCCCGTGAACTTCTGAGTCCAACTACTTGCTCCATCTCCCCATCATCACTGGAGTCAAAAGGACCGTCATTCCTGGCTTTGACTCCCACACCAGCCTCCCAGTTTGTTTCCCTGCTCCCAGTCTTATGCCCCTATTAACTATTTTCCCTGCAGCAATCAAAAGGATCTTTTAAATAAGTCAGTCCCCAACCCTTTTCACAGTTAGAACAAAATCCAAGTATCTTAGCCAAGCCCTCCATGACCAGGGCCCCGTGTCTTCCTCCTACTGTGCCCCTCATCCCTTCCCCACTCACTCTGCTCCAAATACAGTGGTCCCTGTGCTGTTCTCATAATATGTGGAATGTATTCCCACCCAAGAACTCTGTACCTGCTGTTCCCTCTGCCTTGCACACTCCCCAGATATTTCATGTCTTGCTCCCTCACGTCTGTGAAATCTCCCCAAGGGGTAGGGCCTTTGCTGATCGTCCCATACCCCTCTCTCTCTTTCCTATGCTCTTTTGGGTTTATTTGGGAATTTTTCCATGTGGTTCAGTTACATCAGATTGTTCACTAGTCCCGAAAGAACCACACCTGCCAAATCCATATCCTTGAATACGAACTCCCACACAGACCATGGGCTCAACCACATAATTTGCTTTGGCCACTAGCATTAGTGGGACATTAGCAAAGGTTACAGAAGCAGAGGCTGAAAATGGGCTATGAACTGGAGCCTGCCTTCTTGGAACACTTGCTGCTGCCACCATGTAAGAAACCTGGATGACACTATAAATCAACTATACTTAAATCTTAAGGAGACAGAATAGAAGGAAGGGAGGAAGGAATCTGAGATGTCCTGCTGGAAAGGCCATGTGGAAGAGAAGTGGGGTGCCTTAGCCAACCACTAGCCAACCGTCAGCCACGTGAGTCCACACGGGACCATTCAGTCTCAATGGACCCACCAGATAACCACAACTACACAAGTGGCCCAGGCAAGATCAGAACTGGCCGGCTGAGTCCAGTCCCAACTGCAGACTTGTAAGCAGATAAATAACTGTTGTTTTAAACCACTAAGTCCTGGGTTGGCTAGTTTTAGAGCAGTAGATAACTATTACGCTAGCTTCTCATTAGCTGTGGCAGAGACTACCAGCTCTTCAGTCAGTTTGGGCCCACTTCACCATCTTGTTGGCAATGTTGTGACTCAATTCTAGCCAACAGAATGCAAACAGAACTGATGAGGGCACTTTCAGGGGTGAGGCTTTTAAGAGGCTTTGTTTTCTCCACACTTTTGTCCCTTTCTGGATGCAAACAAATGACAATGTTGCAGAATGGAAAGGGCCTGGACCATGAGAGAAACATCCACCAACCAAGACAGCAAGAGTAAGACTTCCACTCTACTGGAGCCATTACACATTTGGGGATCTATATAGCTTCACCTAACTAATACGTAACTGAGATTCTCTGTTCACTTGTTTATTGTCTGTCTGCCCCAACCCCACCTTGACATTCACCCATAAATGTAAGCACCTTGAGAGCAGGGGCCTCACCTGCCTTATTTATCACTGTGTTTCTAGTGCCTAAAACAGCTCTGGGCACACGGTGAGTGTTCACTAAGTATCTACACCTGTCAGAAATTAAATATGGCCAGAGGGGCTTTGCAGCTCCTCCCACTTAGTGGCAGTCTTGTTCCCCAACATCTAAATTCAGGCTGGCATGTGACTTGTGCCAACACATAAAAGGCAATGAAAATGACATTGTGTGACTTCTGAATCTCAAGACCCTTTGCAACTTTCGCTGTGACCCTCTTGGAATACTGGGACCATGTAGAAACCCAGGTGATCCCACTGGAGAGTCCACGTGGAGGGAAAGGCTCGGCTCTCTCAGCAGCCAGTGCATCTGCCAGCTGAATGTGGCCACACGCTAAGTCCAGGCCAGACCAGCAGAAGAACTGCCTGGCCGATCCCAACACACAGAATCACTGAAAATAACGGGATACTGTCTGAGGTCCAGTTTCCCAAACATAATTAAGTCTAGGTATGGTCTCTCTAACCATTACTAATAATTGAGATAGAACAGATTAAAAACAAGTAATTGGTAAGTGATGGCTAGAATGCCCTTGCTGTATAAGGAGATTCTGTTACTTACTTATCCCCCAACCCAATCCCTGATATCTCCCTCCTCTTATAATTTAACCAAAATAGAACCCAACTCAGGACCACCCACACCTGGCCACTGCCCACCAGTCCTAGGGCCACTCAGTCATCTTTCAGATGGTCTCTGTGCCTCCAGGTTCTTTCACAACCCATATACCCTAAAGATCTAGGATCAGCAAACTACAGCCCATGGGCCAAATCTGACCCACCGCCCGTTTTTGTAAGGCTTGACCTGAAACCTAAGAAAACATTTTTAATGTAAAAAAAAAAAATTAGAAGGAAAATAATATTTCATGACATGTGAAAATTATATCAAATTCAAGGTTCAGGGCCCCTAGGTGAATTTTTATAAGAACACGTTTATTTCTGGATTGTCCGTGGCTACTGCAAGCTACAGCAGCAGAGCTGAGTGGTTGCGATGAAAACCTCATAGCTCACAAAGCCTCAACACCTTACTATCTGTCCCTTCACAGAAAAAGCCGGCTGGTCCCTCCTGTTAGTTCCTCCTACCATCGGACTAAACTTTAAGCAACTTTTTAATTGTATTCCCTCCAAAACCTTTAAAAATTTCCACCTTTTCCCTCAAAGAGATAAAAACTTTGTTGGTCTGACTTCCCAGTTCTAAGGCAGACCCCAGGAGTTTGTGACCTGAATTCGTTTCTTACGAAGATCTCCCAGGTACTCGCCATTCTGGGCCAACCCGTCTGTAAGCTGCCCCTTGAAGGCAGGACAGTGCCTCTATCGTTTGTTGTTCTGGCCCAGAAAGCTCCTCTGGCCCACTGCAATTGAAACCCTCTCCATCCTTCACTCCATTCAGAGTCGCAGCTTTTTAACCAAGAATGCTTCCCTAACCACTCTGCCCCATGTTTCCGTGGGTGAATTCTACGGAACATCAAGCCCAAAAGACATCTTTGGAAAAAGACGTCTGCAGATGTTCACCTTCCTTGGAGTCACAATGTACAAATACGGCATATTAAAGGCTCTGAGAAGTCCTGCAGTCCAGATGCCTATCTATCTCTTTTGCTGAACTCAGCCTTTCCCCAGTGAGTAAACTATGGGATTTATTTTGTCTACAGAATACTTGTTGACCACCAGCATCTAGTACAGTGCCTGGAATTCAGCACTTGTTGAAAAAATGAATAATGCTGACATCCCATGGAACTAGGGTTCCACAAAACATACTTTGGAAATGCTGCTCAAGCTCCTTCTGCTGTCCCTCTAGTCTGAGCTGTTCCCTCCCATGTCGCCTACTCCACACCATGTGATGATCATCATCACCATCAAAGGAGCAAGCATTGCACTACAGACAGTGTTAGACCCTTGAAAATGTCATCTCTTTTCATCCTCACAACCACCTCTGAGGTAGGTAATGTTATTCTTCCACTATTTTGCCAAAAATGAAACCATGGGTCAGAAAACTTAAATCATTAGGCCAAGATAAAGTGGAAAAGCAAGAAGACAAGACTACATAGGTCTAACTCCAAAGCTCATGACCTTTCTTCTCTGCCAGAATGCCTCCTGACAATGTACTGTGGCCAGCGTGGCTGGCTGCCCACCCAATATCCCTTCTAGCTCTCTTCTGCTAACGGAACCCTGGTTTTATACAGAGTAGCAACAGGTCAAACCAGGAAATGGATTGCAACCACCTAAATCAGTCATGACAATGGTCCCATTGCCTTGCAGCTTGGATAAGTGATTTGACCTAGTGCTGGCCAAGAAGACGTACTAAAACAACATTTGTGGGGTAGTGAGGAGAGGTGTTTTACAGAAGCCAAACAAAGATATGAAGCCTTTATTCCCTCCCACTCATCTGGTCCCCCTCTTCCCTACCTTGAACCTGGGTGTAATGATGAAAGCTTCAGCAGCCATCTTGAAACTGTAAGATAGAGGCCATGAGAATTCACAAAGATATCAGTCCTGATGTTATTAAGTCACTGAGCCAACTCAAGCAGCTATATACCTCCAGACTTCTCGTTACTTGAGAGAAAGAAACCATTATTTGCTTAACCACGCCAGTTGGATTTTCCGTTTCACGCAGCTGAACACATTCCTAATGGATGCAGATGCAGTCTCCCATATCACTTACTGTTGAACTTAATCATTATCTCACATGTACGTTATTACTCTTGTCTCTCTCATCATAAAGTATGCTTCTTGGAGGGTAAGTCCATGTCGTACATTTTTGTTTCCACAGGGGTATAGGCAAGAATTTCAGGAATGGTCTGTTCAATTTACTGCTTTCTTTAGTGCTTGTGAGCAGAGAGAGATCATCGTCGAATAGCTGAAATATGGCCTCTATCTCTTATTTAGTCTTTCCATGGTGTCAATCGGAAAGCATGCATCAGAAATACCTGACTGTTTATTAAACACAGCCTACTGGGCCCCCTCCAATCCCAACTGAATTAGAATCTCTGGGGTTAAAGGCTGAGAATGGACATTTGCAATAAGCTCCCCCAGGTGGTTTTGATACATAAAATTTGACAACTTCTGGGATTCAAAAACAACAACTGTGGATCCAAAACCTATGTGAGGTTTGGCAGGACTTGGCTGGACCCTAAGGCACCAGCCCTCCTCAGGGGCCCTACCTTAGCCCTGGAGATCTAGGAAGCCTAAATTGGCATAATTGCTCAAGACCCTTTCTTGGGCAATATAGATAACGTAGCTGGCACGCTCTGTGGCATACTGGGATTAGGAAACAAACAGATGCACTCCCAGTAATTGCCACCTCCCACCATACCAGTGCCTACCTCTCCCAGTTTAAAAAGAAACCTCTATGCAGAAAAGAAGCAATGAAATCAGTGGTCCACTGCAACAATCACCATGAGCCACAGAGCTCTCAGAGGATGAAGTGTGTTGAAAAGAAGAAAAGAAAACTAGAGAAAGTTACATACTGATACACAAGCTAGCATTTGGGACTCCTGACTCAGAGGATCAGAAGAGACCTCCGGTGGCCCTTTTGGGTTATTTCTTTATTTACAGCATGCAATTCTGAACAGAATCTTCTCTGAGGCACTGCTCAAACAGAGATGGAAGGCTGGGCCAGGGCATCCCACACTTTTTCTTCCATTGGCAGAGTCCCAGCCTGCATGGCTCTCCAAAGCTCCGAGAAAGAAAATACCTGTGCCTCCCAACAGAATTCCCACGCCTCTGCTACCCCTTGACACTTTTTCATTTCTGACAGTTATTTTCCAGGTGACAGGTGCACACAGAGACACATTCTAGGGGAGCAAATAGCATAGTCAATATACACAGACACACACACAAACGTCACTTTCAAACTGATGGCCTTCCTGCCTGCTGACATCTAGCCAAATTTAAAACCACGGAGGAGAAAGACTTGAAAGCGAATCAGAGAGAGGTGCTCATCCATGCTGGGATGGGAGCACAAGGGCTAAAAGATTCAGCCTGGGATTGAAGAGTGCAGGCCTTGGAAACTCGCGGGCTGGAACGAAGGGCCCTCTCAGCTCTGCACATGCCAACTCCACCACAGGGAGAACCACTTTCCTCTGTTCCCAGCCCCATGGCCACCACCCTCAGCAAATGCCAGCTAATGGGAGTTCCCACATTTCATCAAGCCTCAAGCCATGTGTACCACCGGCCGGTTTGAGGAAGGGAGGTGAGTTAAACCCTTCAAGTGTTTGGAACACCGTGGATGCCAGGCATTTTCTAAACCTCTTGAAACCTTCCTTTGACCAGATGGCCTTGGAAAGGAATAATTTCTGCCATCTTCTTTCTGAGTAACTTTGCATCCATCCTACCTCCCACCCCACCCCACCCCCCTCCCCCCGGACAAAATTGCTTCAAACTCCCCCTCAAGTTCTGTTAGAGAGAATGTTATAACACGCCAAAGATAACTCCTCCTCCCGACCCCCCCCCACCCTTTTTTTTTCACCGTCCCACCAAGATTCCAGAGTATTTTCTCACACCACCTGTGTGTGCCGATCCAGGCTTTTTCATTTAAAAAAAAAAAAAAAAGCATGCTTCAGGCCTGCAACAGCTCCCTGAATCAAAATGATTCTACTGGAAATGGGGAGCTCAACGGGGAATTCTTTTTCAGGCATCTTGCCTCCTTACATGTGTACCCCTGAAAACAAACAAACCAAATCCAAGGAGCCAAAGGTGGGGGGGGCGGTGGGCGGGCTGGGAAGAAGACCGAGAAAGACGAGGTGTACATTTATAGGCAGTCCCATTCCGCGAGCAAAAACCACCTTTTGACCACCTGCAGAATGCGCAAGGTCACGTGGGTTCTCTGCAGCGCCTTAATGTCTTTACCCTGCACACAAGCCCCCCGCGGCATATCAACAAATCCACAAGCGGAAAAAAGAGAGAACTCACTCCTCAGAGAGGAAGCGAACGATAACCACAGCCGCCAGAACAATAATAAAGACTAACAATTACTACTACTGCTCCCACCACCCAGCCAAGCGGCAGCCGACAGCGGTACAGTGAAGGGACATCCAAGCGCAGGGTTTGCAAGATAAATCACAGAAGATCGAAGACCGAACCATGCCCACCTTGCAAACCTCCCACCCCCTCCACCCCACCCCCAACAAACAGAAGGGAAAAGGGGATGGTGGGGGAGAAAGGGGAGGGGAGGAAGGATTGCTTTTTTTTTTTTTTTTTCCCATAGGCAACACCTACCTCCAAGGTCCGGATTTCTTTTTGTGTGAGGTCGTTGGAGGTAGCACATTTGGTCCTAAGCCCTTCCAGGTTGGAGATGCTCAGGTCTATCATGTTTTGGACCAACTCGCACTGCTGTAAGGCTTTTTGCAAACTCAGAGGCTGCTGCTCCTCGCTTTTCGTCATGTTTTCCTCATCCATCGCTTGCTCTGCAAGCCCCCTTCCCCTCCTCCTCCTCCCAGAGAGAAAAAAGGGGGGTGTGTGGGGGGGAGTAGAGGTAGTCTACCCCCTACGCCTCTCCAACCACTGCGACTTCTCAACAGTGTCTCATGAAGAAGAAACCCAACATCTCACACAGGGTTGAGGGGGTGGGGGTGGGAGGAGGGGACAAGAGCCAAAATTTATTATTTTATTTTGGGGTGTCAAGCAGACTCCATTAGAACGTCTCCCCTCTCTGAGTCTCTGGTCCCTGAGAAGAAGAGATGCTGTTTCTCAGAAGCAAACCAGGTGATGTGATGCTGTCTGTACACTTGCGAGGGGGGGGGGGGGGAGAAGGAGGAGGGGGAGGGAGAGGAGGAGGAGAAGGAAAATAGCGCTCACTCTTTACACACCGGCTCCGTGAAGGACAAAATTATATATTTTTGGCTGGCTGGCTTTTATGTCAAAAAAAATCTGGTTTGCCCCCCTCCCAGTTGCAGTGACACGGCATTGTCCACCGTTTGGGGTGCTTTAGCGCGTTCTCAAGATGCTGTCTGCATTGCTCCCGCGGCTGCGGCGGCGACTGCGGCTGGCTGCTGTCTCGTCCTCGCGCTGCTGCTGCTGCCGCCGCCGGGCTCCGGGGGTGACGGCTGCTGCATTCGCTCCTGCCTCGCTCCACACCGACATCTTGCCTGTCAATCACGGGGAGGAGGGAGCGAGGGAGCGCCGGCGAGGGATGGAGAGCGAGCGAGAGACCTGCAGGGGAGCGGGTTGGTGGAGAGGCGCCGTGCGCGCATCCGCCCCCGCCGGGCCCGGGCTCCGGCTCGCCAGGGACCCGCTGGAGGAGGCGGAGGTGGAGCGCGCAGGCTCGCGCACCTGGCCGGGGAAAGGGACGGCTCCCAGCGCGGGTAGGGGGAGCGGGGGGCGGGATTTCTAGGGGATGCGGAGCTCGCGTGGCAAAGTGAAATTACTACCGGGCGTGCGTGCGAGCGAGCAATCGGCGGGCGGGGGCGCGGGGGAAGCGCGCGGCGGCTGAGGCTGCTCCTGGGGGCGGTGGAGAAGGCAGGGAGTGTGCCAGAGCGCGGAGACTGGGCGAGGGGGCGGGGAGAGGGATTTAGTGGCCGGGCGGGGGTGGGGGACACTACTACTGCACCGCTCTCGCGAGAGGAGGCCGGCGCGCGGCTCAGCAGGTGCGCTCTGGCTGGGAGCAGGTGTGTGTCCAACTTTAAACCCCGTAGTGCGTGCTGGAAAAACGTCAGCGTGAACCTTGTCACGTCCTCTCTGGCTTTCTGGCTAGAAGGGTGTGTGGGTGTGGGGGTGTGGGTGTGGGTGGGTGGGTGTAGGGGTGTGGTGTGGGCTGGGGTGTGTGTGTTTGCTTGTCCTCCCTTTATGGTGTGTGTGTGGCGGGGGCGGGGACAAACCTGATGCGCTCCCTTGGGCTGTAGGAAACTGCCTCCCAGAATTGACACCCAGGCCTTCAATCGCCCTAATGGGTGACTTTCCATTTGGAGAGTGAAAGGGGCTTTGCCTTAATCTGATTGTTAACCGTGTCCTACATGTCCTGCATGATCTGATCCCAGATACCTAACTGACCTTCTATCAGCAAACTATGGTCCCAGAATTACAAATGGATTTTACGCTACAAACAATATATACTGGAGAGGGTCTGAAGAGAAGGGAATCCTCCTGCACTGTGGAAATGTAAGTTGATGCAGCCACTATGGAGAACAGTAGGGGAGGTTCTTAAAAAAACTTAAAATAGAGCTACCATATGATCCAGCAACACCACTCCTGGGCATACATCTGGAGAAAACCATAATTTGAAAAGATACGTGCACCCCCAATGTTCAGTGCAGCACTATTTATAATAGCCAGTACATGGAAGCAGCCTAAATGTCCCCTGACAGAGGAATGGGTAAAGAAGATGTGGTGCGGTACATATACACAATGGAATATTCAGTTCAGTTCAGTTGTTCAGTCATGCCAGACTCTTTGCAACCCCATGGACTGCAGCACACCAGGCTCCCTGTCCATCACCAACTCCCAAAGCTTGCTCAAACCCATGTCCATCAAGTCAGTGATGCCATCCAACCATCTCATCCTCTGTTGTCCCCTTCTGCTGCCTTCAGTCTTTCCCAGCATCAGGGTCTTTTCCAATGAGTCAGTTCTTCACATCAGGTGGCCCGAGTATTGGAGCTTCAGCTTCAGCATCAGTCCTTCCAATGAACACCCAGGACTGATCTCCTTTAGATTGATTGGTTTGATCTCCTTGCAGTCCAAGAGACTCTCAAGCGTCTTCTCCAACACCACAGTTCAAAAATATCAATTCTTTGGTGCTCAGCTTTCTTTATGGTCCAACTCTCACATCCATACAAGACTACTGGAAAAACCATAGCTTTGACTAGATGGACATTTTGTCGGTAAAGTAATGTCTCTGCTTTTTAATATGCTATTTAGGTTGGTTATAGCTTTTCTTCCAAGGAGCAAGCATCTTTTAATTTCATGGCTGCAGTCACTATCTGCAGTGGTTTTGGAGCCCAAGAAAATAAAGTCTGTCACTGTTTCCATTGTTTCCCCATCTATTTGCCATGAAGTGATGGAACTGGATGCCGTGACCTTCGCTTTTTGAATGTTGAGTTTTAAGCCAGCTTTTTCATTCTCCTCTTTCACTTTCATCAAGAGGCTCTTTAGTTCCTCTTTGCTTTCTGCCATAAGGGTGGTGTCAACTGCATATCTGAAGTTATTGATATCTCTCCCGGCAATCTTGATTCCAGTTTGTGCTTTGTCCAGCCCAGCATTTTGCATAATGTACTCTGCATATAAGTTAAATAAGCAGGGTAACAATATACAGCTTTGACCTAGTCCTTTCCCAATTTGGAACCAGTCCGTTGTTCCATGTCCAGTTCTAACTGTTGCTTATTACCCAGTCATAAAAAGGAATGAAATAAGGCCATCTGCAGCAACATGAAGAGACCTAGAGATTGTCATACTGAGTGAAGTAAGTCAGACAGAGAAAGATGAATATCATAATATCGTTTATATGTGGAATCTAAAAAACGGTACAAATGAACTCATTTACAAAACAGAAATAGAGTTACAGATATAGAAAACCATCTTATGGTTACCAAGAAATAAAGGAGGGGGAGGATAAATTGGGAGTTGAGATTGACATGTACACACTATCATATACAAAATAGATAGCTAATAAAGACCTATACTGTATAGTCAGGAAACTCCACTCAATACTCTGTAATGACCTACATGGGGAAAGAATCTTTAAAAGAGTGGATACATGTATATGTATAACTGATTCACATTGCTGTGCAGCAGAAACAAACACAACATTGTAAGTCAATGATACTCCAATTAAGAAAATTATTTAAAGAATGGATTTTACATTTTTAAATGCTTCAGAAAAAATCAAAAGACTATTTTGTCATGTGAAAATTACTAAGGAATTCTAATTTAAGTGTTCATAAATAAAGTTTTATTGAAATACTGCCACCCATTTATTTATTGTGTGTCTTTACCTTTGCATTGTAACAGCAGAATTTAGTTGCAGCAGATACTATATGACTTGGAACACCTAAAATATTTACTATCTAGCCCTTTACAGAAAAATTTGCTATCCCCAGGTTAAACATACTCTTGCCAAACATACTCTTGTCCTAGAGATCTTTGTACTCTATGTCTCCTCTCCCCAGGTCACATTTCCCCCAATACTTTTCTGATTAGCTCCTGTCACTTTGTGTCAACTCAAATGTCATCTCAGAAAGGCTTCATTTCCCTGATCATCTTAACTAATAGTACTCCCAAGATGCATTGCCCAAAGGATATATTTAGGATAATTGGCAAAAGGCACCTCTTTCTCCAGGTGAACAGAGCTCCATTCCAGGGATTGGGCTTATAGAGCAGAGGAGATTCAGAACTCATGGTAATATGTATTCCTTAAAGGAAGTTGCTTAAGATGTAGAATGACAACTGGAGATATCAAACTTTTTCTTGGACTGTGGGCCCATGGGATTTAATGGCTCAAATAGAGCTGAATCAGCATTTTCAAAATTTCCCCCCATCCATGAGGAGCTCAAGTGTGTTCTCTATGTTCTCAATCTTTTGGATTATGAAATTTACAAATTCCAGTTCTCTGGGAAAATTCTCTCTTCATTCATTTTTTCCGTCTTTTTGTTTTTCTTGAAAATGTTAATTACGGTTATCTTAAAGCCCCTGTCTAACTCCAATGCCTCAGTCACCTGGGGGGAGGGGGGTCTATTTCTATTGACTGTTTTTCTCTTTGTTTTCAGTGATTTGGTCCTGTCTCTTGGCAGGCCTTGTAATGTTTGTTGAATGCAATACAGTATCTGTGTATGAAAAAAATATCTAGAGTCTCTGGTTGATGTTGTCTAACTCTGGAGAGGGCTCATCCTTTCTCTGCAAAACAGATGGCATGAGGACTAACCATCCTAATCCAATCAGAGGCTGAGCTGGATGGAGGCTGCATAGCAGTTTTGATAAGACGCCATTTAACTCTGGCTCTCACTTCTAAATCCTTGCCTTTCGGTATTTCCAACTGAGAAGTTTAGGTGTTCACCAAGGCCCCTCCCCCTGGTCCTAGGTTCTAATCCTTGTCTCCAAAACATGGCAAGACTGTTGAAAACTCTGCTCTTTCTCAGAAACGTTTTGCTTGGCTCCTTAGCCTCTTGGCCTGCACTGTTTCAGAATTTGCCAAATGTCTTAAGCAGAAAATTGCCATCTATGAAACTCACTTTTCTGTCCCCCACTCCCTCTTTACGCAGTATTAGCCTTTCAAGTTCCCAGTTTTGTCTCTCCAACCTTAGAAGGCTGCCAAAAGCTTTGTGGCTTCTCTGTCCCCTAGAAGCAGCTCCTTGCCTGGAAACTAACTGATGAGAATCGTATTTCATCCTAGAAACTGCACTCGAGCTCTGAAAGATGAAAATCTCAGAGTAGCTTCATCAATAGTGGAAATAAATTATTGTTACTGGGCTACTGAATGAGCTGAACTTGGCAAACTCTCATAAGATCCCATAGCTTTTAGTTTCAGCCATTAAGAATGATCTCAATTTTGCATATTAGAAGTCCATTCTAGTCCAACCAAAGCTTCCTTCTCACATCCAGTTTTATGCCTCTTCCCCACCCACTCTGGTATGGAGACTAGGGCAGGCATGTCCTTTCCTGCCTCCTCTCCAGCTCCTCTTGCTGGTGTTCAGGAGCAGAGGAATGAGTGCAAGGGACCTTCAGATGAAACAAGTGAGAACAGGTATATCTGATACTTGAGTGTCAGATCTCCCCCGTCCATGTCCTGGTGAGTCCTTACATGCTGGTTCTTTCACATGGGGGTGCACGGTGGGGTGGATCTTTGGAGACCTCTGTGGGGACCATGTGGAGACTCAAAGCACATGCTATGATCTCTCCCACATCCCCTTTCCACTCACACCCCAGGAAGTACCCTACATTCTCTTTCTGAGGGCCGCTTGCCTGGCAGGCTGCCCTCTCCGGTGAGTTTTTCAGGATGACTCAAGTCTAAGGATATGTGCTTTGGCCCATGAGAAGCAGGATGTACCTTTGCCCTGCTGCCCTTTCTCCTCACCATGGGCAGCCTTAAGTGGGCAGTGAAATGCCAGCCACTCCCCCTCTGTGTGCCCAGTCTCATGAGTGATCCTCCTTTGAACTCTCCTCTCTTGGCTTGGGGGTTGAAAGGGAAGAAGAAAACACCCCCTACAAAGACCTGTTGGAGAAACCTCCTCTGGATAAAATCTTGACCATGTCTTATATTAGCTGGAGGCTGATGGTTACTGATGGTCAAAGGACCAGTCTGGCCACCTCGTAACAGAAGGAGGAAGTACTGTTACCCACTGCCCTCACCTTCAAAGTTTTATAGTTCTGGGTTGACAGGAAAAGTCTCATTCCACATCCTGTTGTATTAGTGTGTGTGTGTGTGTGTGTGTGTGTGTGTGTCTGACTTCTGTGACACCATGAACTGTAGTCCACCAGGTTCCTTTGTCCATTGGATTCTCCAGGCAAAATTCCTGGTGTGGGTTGCTATTCCCTTCTCCGGAGGATCTTCTGAACTCAGGGATCAAATCTGGGTCTCCTGCATTGCAGGTGGATTCTTTACTATCTGAGCCACTAGGGAAGCCCATTAATAATGACCTGCCCCCAATATTTTCTAAGTTGCACTGTGAATGCAGATGCAAATTGGAAAATGGCAGATTCAAAGGCAGAGGGGTGGTTTATGACCCTGAAACTGAAAAACGAACAAAAAAACAACTACCACTGACTTGTCCTTAAAGCAATTGCCCAGGGCGTTGCTTTTTTCTTTTTCCCTATTGATTTCTTTGAGGAGGAGGAAAAGTTCAGAAAACTAGTCCCCAGAACATGACCAAATCTTTCGTAGCTTCGAAAGGATTACTATTGTTCTGTTCTAACTCATTGATCCCCAAAACATAAATGGCTTAAAAAAAAAATACCTTTGATGAGTGCAGGCAGAAAGTTCCTGCCTTTAACCTTATGAAGTTTTCCCAACATAAGAAAACTGACTTGTTTCAGAGTTCTCCTTTTGGCCTTTTGCCTCTTAATTTTCCAACATGAGCAAAACCACCAGCTCACTCTCTTGATGGCAAGATAGTTTGAGCTCATGGTAATGGACAGTTTAGTCCAGTGATTTATGCTGGTTTTACAAATTAAGCACCCAAATGATGCACTGTAAATTTTCAGATACAGAACCCTCAGGATAGAAGAGGATGCAGACAGTGGCTCTCTGTGGATGCTGAGAAGTATACAGCTGAGGAGTATTAAAAATTTTAATAAAGTGAGGCCATCAACCAAGTTAGTTTGCTTCTCATGCCATCTTGTCTATGAAGTTCTGCTTTAGCCCAAATGGAGACTTTGTGTGAATCAGAACAAGGCATCTGCTCTGCAAGGGGACCAAGGGTCACAGCTTGTATGGCAGGGCACAGCCTGGATTACAGATTTGCCTCAGTCTGGGCACCTGCAACCTGCATAGCCTCTATCTGCAGCAGCCCGGAGGAAGCTCCTGATTCCTTTATTTTTATTGTTGTAAACTATACACAACATAAAATTCAGCAGTAGTGACATTTGGTACACTCACAGTTTTGGGTGACCATACCACTGTCTAGTTTCAGAACATTTTCCTCACCCAAAAAGGAAATCCTGTACACATTTAGCAGTCATTACACATTCTGGATATTCCATATAAGTGGAATCATACAATATTGTGTCTGAGTTCTTTCCCTTTGCATCATGTTTTCAAGATTCACTCACTTCATAGCACGTGTCCTTTTTATGGCTGCATAATATTCTATTGTGTGGCTATACTGCAATTTGTTTTTCTGTTTATCGTTGGTGGACAGCTGATTTTTTTCTACCTTTTGGAACTTGTGAATAGTGCTGCTGTGAACATCTTTGTAGAAATTTTTGTTTGGACACCTGTTTTTGATTCTTTAGGTATATATATAGGAGCAGAATTATCATATGTGGTAATTCTGTTTAACTTTTTGAGAAACTGTCACTGTTTTCCATAGGGAATGCAACATTTTACATTTCCACCAGCAGTGTGTGAGGGCTCCAACTTTTCTACATCCTCCCCTCCTGACTCTTCTTGCATCGATATTATTTCATTAATGAATAAAAAAAATTACCCATCATAATGGCGTCTTTAGGAAAGTATCAACACATTCATTTCTTGGGTACCTATAATGTGCTAGGGAAATGCTACATGCATGGAATTTAAAGATTAATTAGGGACAGTGTGTTCTTCAGTTTTCTTTTAGTTGCAAAGGACAAAAACTCAACACAAATCAGTTTAGGTAAAAAAAAAAAAAAAAAGTGACTGACATCATCAGGAAATGAAGGGGAGGAATCTTGCTCTGGCCCGGCACCATCCTTTTCTCTCTCTATCACTCAGCTCTGCTGTCTTCTGTTTTGGTTTTGTTTTTAGGTGGCTTTCTCCCAAGGTGTGACAAAGACAAGCACAGAGAGCTTAGTAATTATATGAGAAATGTAGTCCCTTTCTCCTTAGCTCCAACGAAGTTCTAGCTCACTCCAACATAGTTCCAGCTAGTTTCAACATAAGTTTCAGGACTGAATGTGCAGGCCACCGATTCCAAAGCCAGTCACATTGGCCAAGGGGGTGGGACATGAGGATGGGCCAGGCCTGGGTAGTAGGAAGTGGCATCAAGTCTACACAAACCATGTGGTATGAGATTAGGGGAGGACTGGTCCCCCAAAGAGAAAGAGAAATACTATTATCAGAAGTAGAAAGGGTATATTTGGTCAGACAAAAACATCAGCAACCATCCACCCTTCTCGAGAAAGTCACAGTCTAGTGGGGGGACCAGTGCAAACAAATCCTGTAATTAGAACATGCCCTGGGAAAAGAGAAAAGAGTCCTTTAGACCTGTGCAAGAGAAAGGGATGGGACTCTGGGAAAGCTCTGCTGAGGAGGAGATTCTGAAGCCAAGATAAAGCAGGAATGGGCCGTTTGCTGCAACATAGATGAGCCTACAGATTATCACACTGAGAAAGTCAGACCGAGAAAGAAGATATTTTACGATGCCACTTATAAGTAGAATGTCAAGTATGATACAAATGAACTTATCTGTGAAACAGAGACAGACTCACAGACGTAGAGAACAGACTTGTGGTTGCTGGGGTCAGGCGAGGGGAAGGATGAATTAGGAGTTTTAGGATTAACAGATGCAGACTATTATATACAGAATGGTTAACCAACAAGGTCCTCCTGTATAGCACAGGGAACTATATTCAACACCCAATGATAAACAATAATGGAAAAGAATGTGGAAAAGAATATATATCTATGTATTTATGTAAGTGTATACATAAAGCTCAACATTCAGAAAACGAAGATCATGGCATCTGGTCCCATCACTTCATGGGAAATAGATGGGGAAACAGTGGAAACAGTGTCAGACTTTATTTTTTTGGGCTCCAAAATCACTACAGATGGTGACTGCAGCCATGAAACTAAAAGACGCTTACTCCTTGGAAGGAAAGTTCTGACCAACCTAGATAGCATATTGAAGAGCAGAGACATTACTTTGCCAACAAAGGTTCATCTAGTCAAGGCTACGGTTTTTCCAGTGGTCATGTATGGATGTGAGAGTTGGACTGTGAAGAAGGCTAAGCGCCAAAGAATTGATGCTTTTGAACTGTGGTGTTGGAGAAGACTCTTGAGAGTCCCTTGGACTGCAAGGAGATCCAACCAGTCCATTCTGAAGGAGATCAGCCCTGGGATTTCTTTGGAAGGAATGATGCTAAAGCTGAAACTCCAGTACTTTGGCCACCTCATGTGAAGAGTTGGCTCATTGGAAAAGACTCTGATGCTGGGAGGGATTGGGAGCAGGAGGAGAAGGGGACGACAGAGGATGAGATGGCTGGATGGCATCACTGACTTGATGGATGTGAGTCTGGGTGAACTCCAGGAGATGGTGATGGACAGGGAGGCCTGGCGTGCTGTGATTCATGGGGTTGCAAAGAGTTGGACACGACTGAGTGACTGAACTGAATTGATACATGCACATTTCTGAACCACTTTGCTGTACACCAGAAACTAACACACCATTGTAAATCATGTATACTTCAATTTTTTTAAAAAATTTAATAAACACATAAAAGAAGTAATAAATAAAAGGGAATCCTCCAGGTACACACAGAAGCATTGGTTTGTGCTAAAGACAGAGGCCTGAAATCACTGGTGATTACAAACAACAACAAGGAACATATACTCGGCACAATGATTTTTAAAGTCACACTCAAAAGACTTAAACTATGTGGCCTGACCTTGAGAAGGCTCATGCTGGTGAACGAGAGAGGCCCTGTCAGCCCTTCCTCTACTTATTAGCTTCAGCAGCCTCTAGAGGGGTATAACCACCCAGAGGGGCTTCCTGGGATGTGGAACCTTCAGTGCTAAAACTGTGACAGTACAAAGCAATCTGGGATGACTCGGTCATCCTAGAGTTAAGTTCCCAAGTCATAAGCACCTGCTTGGAGTATGCTTGGAGTTGGGATCAGTGTTCTGGGAGCGTATGTTGTTATGGAAGAATAAGCCCTGTGTTGAAACAAAACTTGCACACAGTTGTTCAGAGCATCACTATTCACAAGCGCCAAAAGGTGGAAACAAGTCACCTATCCACCGTCTAATGAGCAGATCAACGAAACATGGTCTTTGCATACAATGGAATTTTGGTGTTGGTGGTGGTGGTGATTTAGTTGCTAAGTTGTGTCCAACTCTTTTTCAACCCCATTGACAGGCTCCTCTGTCCATGGGATTTCCCAGGAAGAAGACTGGAGTGAATTGTCATTCCCTTCTCCAGGGGATCTTTCCAACACAGGGACTGAACCCAAGTCTCCTACATCACTGGCAGATTCTTTACCAATGAGCCACGAGGTAAACCCACAATGGAATCTTACTTAGTTATAAAAAGGAGTGAAGCACTGACGCATGCTACAACATGCTGCTGCTGCTGCTAAGTCGCTTCAGTCGTGTCTGACTCTGCGCGACCCCATAGACGGCAGCCCACCAGGCTCCTCCATCCCTGGGATTCTCCAGGCAAGAACACTGGAGTGGGTTGCCATTTCCTTCTCCAGCTACAACATGGATGGACTTGAAAATGCTGCACTGAGGTAAAGAAGTCAGACACAAAAGGTCACATCTGTATGATTCTGCTATGGAATACCCAGAATAGGCAAATCTGAGAGACAGAAAGCAGATTGGTGGTTGCTGGGGGCTGGGGGAGGGGAGAATGGAGAGTGAGTGCTTAACAGCTATTGGATTTCTATTTGGGGTGATGAGAGAGTTCTAGAACTAGATAGAGGTGATGGTTGTTCAACACCATGAATGAACTTAATGCCACTGAATTGTATACTTTAAAAAGGATTAAAATGGTAAATTTAATGTTAAGTGTATTTTACTGCAATAAAAAGAAGAATCCCCAAAAGATGTATAAAGCAAAGGCAGTCCACAAAGCCAAATGTGGACTGTAGGTGAGTTTCATTTGGCTTCAGGGAGTTTTAAATTTTGGCAAACAGTTCTAGCAGGGGGATATTTCACATAAAAATAATTCTGATGAGCAATTTATTCAGAAGAATTTGAAACCTTGGCCCTACTTAGGCTGCATCTGCACCTGGAAAGGATGGGAGGAGGGGTGGAGCAAAGGGGGTGTTCCAGTTCCCTCCAGTCCCCTTTCCCTCAGCCTTCACCTCCTCTTTGGTACCTGCCTGGCCCCCAGAGGCACTAAGCACAGGCCTTCCAATACTTGCACAAAACAATTAGAAGAGAGGCAGATGATAAAGTCCAGAAATCAGCCACACTACATGGTGACTTCCATTTTCATTCCTTTGTAAATGAGATATCAGTGGATCACTATTTTTCCCAAAATGCTATATGACTTTCAAAAAAGTAAGGAAATATCCCCTTAAAGCAGTGATTCAATAAGCTTTATCTGCACATGGGAATCACCCAGGAAACTTTTTTTTAAAGTGTTGAGGCCTGGGTCCTACCTCTGGAAATTCTAATTTCTTTGGTCTGGGGTGCAACCTAAGGATTGGAATTTTTAAAAGCTCCCTAGGTAATTCAAACGTGCAACTGGAGTTGAGAGAATTACTGCTTGACAGCTGTCTTTTAGAGAATCACCCTTTTTTGGCCTTGGACCTTACAGATCAAACTGCACACAAGTTGAAAATCTTTCTTTGGTTTTTACTGACATGTCTTTTGCAGTTCTCAATATCTACACTCACAGACACAGGCTACCTTCAGCTGCCCAACAGTCATCTTGACAGATACAAGAAACACATGAGTAAATCATCTGTTTTTTTTTTTTTTTTTTTTTTTTTGTGGAGCGTTCACTGCTTCATTATCAAAAGGACATCTAAAGCGTCTCATAAAATATAAAAGTTAGCCCCACATTTGTTTAATGGGTGTGAAGGGCTCCAGTCCACAGTGTGCTGCGGTCTGAGGAAGCCATCTGATAAAGAACACATGCTGTTTCCCTGGGACCAGAGTCTTAATGGTTTGTCATGTGAATGCATGTGCATTGTTCAAAGTGATCACCCCTTTGCAAAGTGCAACTGTGACGCAATTGCTGACATCCTGGCCATGCATTTTCCATGTGCTCCTGCTTGTAAGCTCTCTTCCACCAGAGCAATTCAGCGGTGCAAAAAAGCATCTGCTGACAGGAAAAACAAAACCTGTTCCACAGTCTGTGCATATTCAAGGCATCCTTCCTACCTTGGTACCAGACCTTTGTGGAGGTCAGCTGTGCCTGGGTCAGAGATGAAGCCCACCACTGCCTCTAGCTCACACTGTCTGGGCTGTCTGGTCGGTAAAAGCAGAATGTGCCTCCTTTTCACACCCCACCACAGCTGTCTGCAGCTCGGCTGGTAGGCCAGTGTTGGCTTCGCTTCCAGCACCAATCTGTGACTTTGGCTGGGGGCAGGGGTGGGGGGAGGGTGGGGAGGGAAGAAAAATGCACATGGTGAGTGAACAAAATTGCCCAGGTCGTCCTGGGTGAGCTTCAAGTCATCCAAAATTTGACTGCCTTCTTCTGAAAGGTACAGACTGGGAGTTTACTGAGCCCCATTTTGTACCTGAATTGGAAAAATAGAACTGAAGGTCCTTTACAAGTCTCATCTGTGATTTTTGGACTTGTCTTTGAAGAAATGGGGGAGAAAGTTAGAAATGTTTAGCAAGACAGATCACAGGTTTTCCCCCTGTCTTGTGCTTTTTGTGTACAGGATCACGTAAGTCAGTAACAGTTTAGTTTTCTTGGTAAATTGAGAACGCCTCTTTTTTTTTTTTTCATCAAAAGAAGTAAAAATGTTGACTTTTAGTTTTTAAAAGACAGCCCTGCCCCTAGTTTCAAGAGAAGGCAAATTGTTCTCAATGCTGAAACATTCACCCAGTCTTTGATTCATTTATTTATTCAGTCCAAATATCAATATATTTCTGATTATAAATAGTCTGATTTCCTGATACGATGGATTCTTCATCATCACAAGTAGAGCTGGAGTCCAGGAGAGGTAATAGACTACTAGAGGGAAAAATGCTGGTTTGGAGCCACATAACCAGGTTCTAATCCCAGCTCTGCCAACCTCCTGGCCTTGTGACCTTATTCAAGGGATCTCAGCTCTCTGGATCTAGGTTTCCTCACTTGTAAAATAGGAGTAGTAACTATCTGCCCCTGGGGTGGTAATGAGGAGTCAGTGACTCAACAAGTGTAAAGTGCTTAGAACATAGCCTGAACGTTAGTTGTAACTGCTTCTATCCCTGGAAACACAAAAGTAGCACAAAGGCAAAAGCACTTCTGTGGCTTGGCAGGTTTGCACACAGGTAGCCCTGTTACAAATCCATTAAAAAAACAAACAAAAAAACACCCCCGTATTGGGTTAAAATTGGAAGATCTAGTTCAGAATTTCTGTAAGTACCCCATGCTAACCAGTTACCTCAAAACTGCAAAATCCCAGGGAGTTCCCTATGGCCTAGTGGTTGGGATTCTGGGCTTTCACTCCCATAGCCTAAGTTCAACCCCTAGTTGGGGAACTAAGATCCTGCAAGCCATGTGGCACAGCCAAAAAAATTTCAAAATCCCAGATCCCACCTGGGACTTACTTCGGCTCTCTGGGGTTAAAGTCCTGGGAACCTGCATTTTTAACAAGCATCCCATGGGGCCATGATGTACCCTAAAGCTAGAAAAGTATGAAGAGTTAACAAATAGCAGTACCTCGGAAGCCCAGATACTGCTGTTACAGATCCACTAAAGTAGTGTCTCCAAAACTTCATTCGAGTATTATCTTTATGCATAATTTTTGCCCAATTATTTTACAATCTGACACAGCATATAATTTTCTATGAAGTGACTTGCTATTTTTACAAAAGCAAATTTATTGTAAAAGGGACATTTATTTCATTCAAATAAATGAAAAATAGATATCTTTCCATAATTAGATGATAACCATAGAAGTAAATATAATTTTAAAAAATAATGTTATTAAATTCTACCTAGACACTGTTACTTAATGAAGCTCTGAATTTGCAGGTGCATCTTTGCTTTTTAAAGAAAACTGGCCAGGGTTAAAGAGGTGTTACAGTCTTTCTAGCACCACGTAGGGACGTTCTCCTTGATGAAATGATTGCAAGGGATCGAGAGGGGAGTAACTTCCTTGCTGGGTGATTCAGTGCCATTTAATATTGTGTTTGATCAGCCCCTAAAGTCACTTCCTAGTGAGTCATGCCGCACACTCTGTGCAGAAGTGCAATCAAGTCTTCGTCTCAAAGTTTACTGACTCTGGATTTGCACACACACTTACAAAACAACAAAACAAAAAGCCCCAGAATATTCGAGACACTGGGAGTTATGGTTCAGGTAGTCCATACTTGTCTCCACAAAGCTCCAGGACCTACTTCAGATGTCACTCTCAAGGACGTCAGACAGATTTGGGTTGGGATCCACTACCCACCCCCCTGCTATGCTTTGTGACCTTGGGCATATCTCCAGAATCCATCTCCACAACTGTAAAATGAGATGTGTCTGTTCCAGCCAAGATGATGTAAAATGATGTATGAAAAGCCCCTAACACAGAGAGTGACACATGGTTGAAGTTCAGTAAACGGTAGCTTTTTAAAATTACCAAGCCTTCATATTTTAAATCATTTTTGATAGAACTCTTTGTAAAAACACAATTCCACTTCCTAAATCCCATGCAACTACTTGATGACTCAGGGCTATCATTTTGAACATCTCTGTAGTCATTTTATTGTATTGGGACGCATTTTCTAATAGCTTCCCAAATTCACCCTCCTCTTTGGGCGTTTCACATATGCAGTGGGCTGGTAACCAAGCTAAGTGACCACCAATAGAAAACTGATTACACCATAGCTAAATTACATGGGTAGCCAACACCAATGCAAAAAGATACTCCCAAAGCAATCACAAACATAAAAATTTAAGCACTGAGGTTTTTTTTGTCCATGTGCATAGCAAATATTAAGTACAATATTATTTAAGTGGGTGAGGAAATGGCAAATAAAAACTTCCATACACTGACGGTGGAAGTATAAATTGGTACAACCTTTTGGAGGGCATATACATTTGACCTAGCAATTCCATTTCTAAGAATCTATACAACAGAGTCTCTTCCATACGGGCACAAGAATGTATGTGAAAAACAAGTATTGATGAGGATGTGGAGAAGTTGGAGCCCTGGTGCATTGCTAGTGAGAATGTAAAATGATACAACCACCATGAAAAACAGCATGATAAAATCAAACATAGAATTACCATATAATCCAGGAATTTCACTTTGGGGCATATACCCAAAATAATTGAAAGTAGAGACTCAAACAGATATTTGCAAATGAATGTTCATAGCAGCATCATACACTGTGACCAAAAGGTAGAAATAACCCAAATGTCCATCAGTGGATGAAAGGATAAACAAAATGTGGTCTATTCAAGCAATAGGAAAATTTTCAACCTTAAAAAAAAAAGAATGAAATTCTGATACATACCACAACATCAATGAAATTTGGAGACATTATACTCAGTGAAATAGGTCAGACAACTATTGTATGATTCCTAGATTCCTAGATTGTATGATTAACTAGAATAGTCAAATGCATAAAGAGAGGAAGTGAAATAATGGTTACAGGGGTGGCAAGAGGCGGCAACAGGGAGTTACTGTTTAATGGGTACAGAGCTTCATTTGGGAAAGATGAAAAGTGCTAGAGATGGAGGTGGCTGCACAACAGTGCCTATGTCCTTATGCCACTTAACTGTGTACTTATGGTTAAAACGGTACATTTTATGTTAAGCCTGCTGCTGCTGCTGCTGCTAAGTCGCTTCAGTCGTGTCTGACTCTGTGCGACCCCATAGACGGCAGCCCACCAGGCTCCCCCGTCCCTGGGATTCTCCAGGCAAGAATACTGGAGTGGGTTGCCATTTCCTTCTCCAATGCATGAAAGTGAAAAGTGAAAGTGAAGTCGCTCAGTCGTGTCCGACTCCTAGCGACCCCATGGACTGCAGCCCACCAGGCCCCTCCGTCCATGGGATTTTCCAGGCAAGAGTATTGGAGTGGGTTGCCATTGCCTTCTCCGGCATGTTAAGCCTATTCTACCACAATTTTTAAAAAGAATGCAGTGCTAAGCCAAAAAAGTGTCACTTTTGAACTGATGCCCAGGGGACATTGTTCTTTTTATTTCATGTTCAAGACTATGGGTAATAGGAGGAAAGAGGATATTGGAAATTTGGTTTCAAAATCAGCAGAATGCTACTGAGTTTATCTTGTTTACATCTGTATCTCCTAGTTATCGTCATTCCCATTGAAATACTATTAATAACAGAAACAAACTTTTGTACCAACCTAGAAGGAAATGGCAACCCACTCCAGTGTTCTTTCCTGGAGAATCCCAGGGACGGGGGAGCCTGGTGGGCTGCCGTCTATGGGGTCACACAGAGACGGACACGACTAAAGTGATTTAGCAGCAGCAGTAGCAATAACAGAAAACCATTCACATTAAACAATGAATAATTATACAAATAATTGTTGTGATATGATGCCCTTCATAAATTTTGCAAGTCCTAAAGATTTAATGAGATAATAATAATAAAGGAGCTAGCACAGTTCCTTAGTTATTATTGTTCTTATTTTTAGCTCATTTAATTCTCAAATCAGTCCTATGACAGGTATTATTGACATCCCCATTCTATAGGCAAGAAAAACCAAGGCTCAGAGAAGTTAAGTGATTTGTCCAAGGTTACAAATGGCAGGGCTGAGGATAAAAAAGTGACTGTTAGACTCCAAAATCTATGTACTTCAGATGTAGAAAACAAACTTATGGTTGCCAGGGGAAAGGGGGGAGGCATAAATTAGGAGATTGGGATTGACATTTATACACTACTATATATAAACTAGATAACTAATAGGGACCTACTATATAGCACAGGGAACTCTACTTAATATTCTGTTTGAGGGAGCATGGATTCTATCCCAGGTTGGGGGGAACTAAGATCCCACAAACCTTGCAGCCAAAACAACAACAAAACAAAATAATATAGTTGAAAAACAACTATATTTATTTAATTTAAAGGACCTGTTCTATTCTTTCCCCATCTCACCTTTCAGGTCCTATTCCTCTTAGGCAACCACCCGCAACCTTCATATTTTTTATCCCAGTACTTATTAATGTCCTTCTAAATAAGAAACATAAACCAAAATTTCTTGATTTATCCATTTTAGACTATTTATTGGCTCATTTATCCCCACACTAACAACATTCCCTACTTATCCTCCTCCTATGCAACATCATTACATACACTTCAGGAGTGGAAAATGTTTATATTATGTTTTTATTACAACCACATAAATACTGTTTACTACCAAACCGAGTAGATGCACTATGACTATGCCTCCTTTCTTAGACAACTCTTTGCTTTTCCTAGAGTTAATAACTACCTTGGTTTTTTTGTGTGTGTCTCTGGTTTTCTAACTATTGTTTCTAAGTAATTCTCCAAGTGCTCTGACATCTCCGCCATAGGCTGATCAACAAAATATTCTCTACGTTCAAAGAAGCTGTTTCATCTTTTTCCTGGAGACCTCTTCCCAGAATCTGTTTTCTTGCTCCAGTCTGGACAAGCTGCTCTCTGGGGCCTGCTACACCGTTGTCATTTCAAATCATCTTATTGTCACTGTCCTCAGAATTCACTTTACCTTTCGCCAATTTAAAATCTCCTCTTCCCTGGAGTCTTGTCTTTAGCTTTCTCACTTTACTCTGTCATTTTTTTTTTTTTTTTTGGAACACATTTCCAGAAGCTTACTAGAAGAGGGTAAATGGGAGGTAATTTTTTTTAAAATCTCTGCATGCCTGAAAATATCTTTGCTCTAAGACCTTACCCAAGGATAGCTTCCCTCATCTCTGCCTTCCTCAGTTACTAGGGATGAGTTCCCCCAGAAAGGACACGAACTTAAAAGAGATAGCTCTCTGTAGCTGAGGCTGACCCCAAAGAAGTTGACAGGAGAATATGTCTCCAGATCATGCTCCCAGCAGCTGGACAGTATGTCCTTCCTTGAATAGAGTCTGGACCATCTCCAGGCCCATCATTACCGTATGAGTCTGCTACGGCTGCTGTAACAAATTAGCACGAACATAGGGCTAAAAACAACCCACATTTATTATCTTACAATTCAGAAGATTGGAAGTCCAAAAATATCTTGAGCTAGTCAAGGTGTCGGCAGGGCTTTGTTCCTTCTGGCTCTAGAGAAGAATATTTATTTGCCTTTTCTGCCTGCAAAAACTGCCCACAATTCTTGGCTCCTGGCCCCCAGCCAGCCATCACATCCCTCTGCTTCCAACTGTCACATCTTTCTCTGACTCCTCTGCCTCCTCTTTCACTTATAAGGACTCTGGTGATTACACTGGGCCCACTGGGATAATCTAGGATAATCTCTGCGCAGGATCCTTAACTTAATCACATCTGTGAAGTCCCTCTAGCCATATGAGGTAACATAGTCACAGGTTCTGGGGATAGAAAAGTGAACATCTTTGTGGGCCATTATCCTGACTACCCAAGTCACCACAGAGATGGATATTTCACAGTAGCTAGTGAGATTAGCACCAAACACAGTGAACTTGATCCCTGCATTTGTCTACAATAACACCTCACATGGATAGAGAGCTTACTCTGTCCCAAGTACTGTGCCAAGTGCCGGACATGAATATCTCAATTATTTCTCTCAACAGTTCTCTGAGGTAGGCACTATTTTTACAGTCCTTATTTTGCAGATGAGGTGTGAGAGGCCCGAAAAGGTTAAGCTGCTTGCCTTTGGTCAAACAACTGGTAAGTGGAAGAGTCCTCATTCAAACCCAGGTCTGCCTGACTCCAAAGTCATGGTGCCCTTGACCGTGTCTTTCTAATCCTGCTTTGCTTTTTGCTAATTTAGGTCTTTAGACTGCTAAACACAACTCCTTACCGTATGTGCCAGCTCAGAGTGGCACACAGCAAGGGCTCAATAAATATTTGTTGAATTTAACTCCCAAAAAAGTCATCTCTTACCAGTTTCCTCATAACTTTTAGGGCATTCCCAAATCCCATATCATCCTTCTCAAATCCAGTACACCTTTGTTTTTGTTTTTTGGCCAAACTACAGGGTATATAGGATCTTAGTTCCATGACTGAGGATCAAACCTGTGCCCCTGCAGTGAAAGCACAGAGTCCTAAACATTGAACCATCAGGGAAGCCCCCCAGTGTGCCTCTATTGGGCATTTATGCGCTGCCCACGGGAGAAATTCAATCACGAACAGAACACGTGGTTTACGTCCACGGGAGCCCACCTTCCAGTGAGGGTGTCATGATTGTGACCTCAGAGTAATTTTTTTTTCCTGTTTAGACAATGAGCGGAAAAGAGGAAACTTTTGAAAAGAGGAACTATCATGGTTATTGTCCCTCTCCTCAACTATCCAGGACAGAAACCAGAAGAACCAGAAGAGGAGGTTGGTAGCTCTTTCAAACTATTTTTCATATTATTACATATTTTTACTATGCACACAGGTACAGGAGCAGTTTAGGTTTTGTTTCTCTCTCTTTTTTTCAATGGGACCATGTTCTATGTATTATTCTTATGCTTGTTTTTCCATTTAGGAAGGCACAATAGATTTATTGTCAAGCTTACTTCCTCTTAACTATTTCATTCCCCTATTGATGTTCATCAAAACTGTTTTCAATTGTCCCCCTCCACCCTTAAACTTGCAGGATAGGAACTTCCTTTTGCAGCTCAGTCCTGGTTACAGGAATGATAGGTAATACCTTTTACTAAACCATTTGGCACCTCATCCCCAGAATGGTCTTTCCAAAGCAGGAGTTTAATGATCTCTTCTCTCCCAAACTTCCCAAGGCCCTGCAGGATGAATCTACATCCCATCTGCCTGGCCTAACATGAAAATTTTTCAGAATCTGGCCCCTAGACCAGATCAGCCTTGAGTGGTAACAGTCTACACACATATTCCACACCCCCATGGGCTTTCTTCATTCCGCCTTAGTGGTCTTCTTGCAGACTCTTCACTGCACCAGCCTGTCTGGAATCCAGTTAAAGGTTATTCTTTCTTCAGTCTGCTGATACATCATTTCCTCAGGGTCCTCTTCGGCCCCTCCCAGCCTGGGTCTCCCTTTCCTTTCTTTCACCCTGGGCAGGTGCTTCACACTAGTGATTAACTTCCTCAGTATCTGTGTTGTCTGCTCTTCTCTCTCATCTACTGTAGAGTCCGTCTCCTTTACCTGCTGTATCCCCAGGACATAGCACAGTTGATAGCCCACTGCAGGTGTCAATAAATGTTTGCTGAATGGGTGATGACGAATGACTCATGGGGAAATTTTACTGCTTCTAGTTAATACACAAACACGTAGGTACAGTCTCATGTTGAATATTTGCTTCCACTGACAGTGACAAAAGAGAAAGATAGCTTACCAAAATACAGGCATCCTACTTTCTTTTTCGAAAGTACCTTATCTATTTTAAGAGTTGTTCTTTTCTCATGGTTTTTATTCATTTATTTGTGGCTTTAATCACTGTGATCCAATGTATTTTAATGGAGTCTTTAAAAATACAATTATCTGAGGCAGTTGGGAGTTTATTTTGTTGTTTATTGTTTCTATTGTCCCTTGCTCATGGTGAATTGTTTCCTTGTGTGGTTAGTCATTTCAAATGAATAGATCTTTATGGGAATCCTGGACATCAAGTCTGAAGGTTTGTCCTTCCAGAGCTTGTGTTTAGCTACTTTCTTGGTTTGGGCATTCTCCATAGCATAAATCAGAACTCCAAATCTTTGTGAATAGGGCCTTGTTGTGATAGATTCAGAAGGGACATTTCTTGCCTACCCGGGGACCTCAATAAGACAGATAAACATCCTAGTTATCGCCCTATGCTGGCTGGGCAGATTTTTCTAGACCCTCCACCCCTTTGCATAAAGGTGGAGCTCCTCTTTGAAGGTCCTTGTTCGTGTGGAGGCCACAGTCCTCTCTGTCCTTTGGGACCTTTAAAACTCAAAATCCTTCCTCCACTATCCTCTGATTCCAGAGGATTATCCCTATGTTCTGCCTTTAAAAGGGTGTTTGTTATATTTTTACCTCGATTTCTATCAAATGTGGGAAAGTTTTTAGATTGTCTAGTCCAGAATATTGCCAAAAATGGAAACCCAGTGGACTAGTTTTCAGATCTTTCCCTAATTCTGCATGCATGAGTCTTATTTTTTTAAGTCACTTTGTTCTCTTATTTTCTATAGATTTACCACTTCTCTCCTAGTCTCTTACATTTACAAGTTACATTACAGAACAAAATGCCTTATGCTAATAATTTCTCATGTATAAACTATTCTTTTCTCCCTTAGTATTTGGCTCGTATTATTGGCCCTTTTCCAGTCCCTTTTCTATCTTTATTTTGTAATTTCCTAGTGAACAGGCACCAAATATGCTTAGTATTTGCTCTATATGTCACCTGCTCATTTAAATGCTCTTCTCTCTTTTTAAAAAACTAAATACTTATTTTGGGCTACACGGGTCTTTATTGCTTTGCACAGACTTTCTCTAGTTTCGGCAAGCAGGGGCTCCCCTTCCGTTGTAAGAGCTTCTCACTGTGGTGGCGTCTCTTGTCGTGGAGGTCGGGCTCTAGGCATGCAGGCGTCAGGAACTGCAGCCCTGGGGTTCGGCGGTTCCAGGGCGCGGGCTCTGGGGCTCATGGGCTTCAGTAGTTGCGGCCCACAGGCCCAGTAGTCTCAGCTCTCGGTTCCAGAGTGTGCTTTTAGTGCTTGTGGCACAGGGGCTTAGTTGCTTCTCAGCATGTGGAATCTCCTGGAGCAGAGACTGAATGTGTGTCCCCTGCATTGACAGGTGGATTCTTATCCACTGCACCACCAGGGAAATCTTGCTCTTCTCTTAAAAAATCAATCAATCAATCTAGGGGCTTTCCTGGTGGTCCAGTGTCTAAGACTCTGTTCTCCCAATGCAGGAGGCCTAGGTTCAATCTGTGGTCTGGGAACTAGATACCATGTGCCACAACTAAGAGCTGACATACCCAAATAAATAACTAAAAATAAATATTTTTAAAAATACACCTGCTTTCTCCCCAGAAGACAGGTCATAGTTAAAAAAAAAAAATCTACCCCAATCTTGCAGATAAAACAATTTTGAGGTGGACAAAATTGCTAGCAATGTTTCCATACACACTATTATCAAAAGGCTGGCAAACTTGGCAAAACTAAATACTAAGTTTTTAAAATTTCAGTATTGGTAAAACACAGAAGAACTGTGCAAAAAAGATCTTCACAACTCAGACAATCACCATGGTGTGATCACTCACCTAGAGCCAGACATCCTGGAATGTGAAGTCAAGTGGGCCTTAAAAAGCATCACTACGAACAAAGCTAGTGGAGGTGATGGAATTCCAGTGGAGCCATTTCAAATCCTAAAAGATGATGCTGTGAAAGTGCTGCACTCAATATGCCAGCAAATTTGGAAAACTCAGCAGTGGCCACAGGATTGGAAAAGGTCAGTTTTCATTCCAATCCCAAAGAAAGGCAATGCCAAAGAATGCTCAAACTACTGCACAATTGTACTCATCTCACATGCTAGTAAAGTAATGCTCAAAATTCTCCAAGCCAGGCTTCAGCAATACGTGAACCATGAACTTCCAGATGTTCAAGATGGTTTTAGAAGAGGCAGAGGAACCAGAGATCAAATTGCCAACATCCGCTGCATCATCAAAAAAGCAAGCGAGTTCCAGAAAAACATCTATTTCTGTTTTATTGACTATGCCAAAGCCTTTGACTGTGTGGATCACAAGAAACTGTGGAAAATTCTGAAAGAGATGGGAATACCAGACCCCCTGACCTGCCTCTTGAGAAACCTATATGCAGCTCAGGAAGCAACAGTTAGAACTGGACACGGAACAACAGACTGGTTCCAAATAGGAAAAGGAGTACATCAAGGCTGTATATTGTCACCCTGCTTATTTAACTTATATGCAGAATGCTGCTGCTTCTGCTGCTAAGTCGCTTCAGTCGTGTCTGACTCTGTGCGACCCCACAGATGGCAGCCCATCAGCCTCCCCCATCCCTGGGGTTCTCCAGGCAAGAACACTGGAGTGGGTTGCCATTTCCTTCTCCAATGCATGAAAGTGAAAAGTGAAAGTGAAGTTGCTCAGTTGTGTCCGACTCCTAGCGACCCCTGTATATGCAGAATACATCATGAGAAATGCTGGGCTGGATGAAGCACAAGCTGGAATCAAGATTGCCGGGAGAAATATCAATAATCTCAGATATGCAGATGACACCACCCTTAATGGTAGAAAGTGAAGAAGAACTAAAGAGCCTCTTGATGAAAGTGAAAGAGGAGAGTGAAAAAGTTGGCTTAAAACTCAACATTCAGAAAATGAAGATCATGGCATCCAGTCCCATCACTTAATGGGAAATAGATGGGGAAACAGTGGAAACAATGTCAGACTTTATTTTGGGGGGCTCCAAAATCACTGCAGATGGTGATTGCAGCCATGAAATTAAAAGACACTTACTCCTTGGAAGGAAAGTTATGACCAACCTAGACAGCATATTAAAAAGCAGAGACATTACTTTGCCAACAAAGGTCTGTCTAGTCAAGGCTATGGTTTTTCCAGTGGTCATGTATGGATGTGAGAGTTGGACTGTGAAGAAAGCTGAGCACCGAAGAATTGATGTTTTTGAACTGTGGTGTTGGAGAAGACTCTTGAGAGTCCTTTGGACTGCAAGGAGATCCAACCAGTCCATCCTAAAGGAGACCAGTCCTGAGTGTTCATTGGAAGGACTAATGTTGAAGCTGAAACTCCAATACTTTGGCCACCTGATGTGAAGAGCTGACTCATTTGAAAAGACCCTGATGCTGGGAAAGATTGAAGGCAGGAGGAGAAGGGGATGACAGAGGATAAGATGGTTGGATGGCATCACTGACTCAATGGACATGAGTTTATGTAAGCTCTGGGAGTTGGTGATGGACAGGGAGGCCTGGCATGCTGGGGTCCATGGGGTCGCAAAGAGTCGGACACAACTGAGCAACTGAACTGAACTGAATGCAAGTCATACCTATAATTTGAACAAAAATTCTAACTTGCTTCAAACTTATTTTAGGTCTAGATAAATTACTTTTGGTCTTAGATCTAGGATTACATGCATATAAACATTCTATTGATGCTGTGTACTTTATAAAAAAATATTAATATTTCCAGCCTAGGGATGCTATAGAAAAGGGCCTAGTTTGTAATACTGTTCATTCTCACTCACAGCTTTCTTGGAACATCTCATTTACCTAATCCCAAGTAAGAAGTAGATAAATATTAAAGTGACTACTCTTGTCATTGCTATAGTCATGGTTACACATTCAGTTCAGTTCAGTTCAGTCACTCAGTCGTGTCTGACTCTGCAACCCCATGAATCGCAGCACACCAGGCCTCCCTGTCCATCACCAACTCTCAGAGTCCACCCAAATTCATGTCCATCGAGTCGGTGATGCCATCCAGCCATCTCATCCTCTGTCATCCCCTTCTCCTCCTAACCCCAATCCCTCCCAGCATCAGGGTCTTTTCCAATGAATTAACTCTTCGCATGAGGTGGCCAAAGTATTGGGGTTTCAGCTTCAGCATCAGTCCTTCCAATGAACATCCAGGACTGATCACCTTTATGATGGACTGGTTGGATCTCCTTGCAGTCCAAGGGACTCTCAAGAGTCTTCTCCAACACCACAGTTCAAAAGCATCAATTCTTTGGTGCTCAGCTTTCTTCACAGTCCAACTCTCACATCATACATGACCACTGGAAAAACCATAGCCTTGACTATTATAAATCACTCGCTATGACAGAAACCAGAGAAGGCAATGGCAACCCACTCCAGTACTCTTGCTTGGAAAATCCCATGGACGGAGGAGCCTGTTAGGCCGCAGTCCATGGGGTCGCAAAGAGTCTGACACGACTGAATGACTTCACTTTCACTTTTCACTTTCATGCACTGGAGAAGGAAATGGCAACCCACTCCAGTGTTCTTGCCTGGAGAATCCCAGGGACGGGGGAGCCTGATGGGCTGCCGTCTATGTGGTCGCACAGAGTCAGACAAGACTGAAGCAACTTGGCAACAGCAGCAGCATGACAGAAACATCAGCAACTGACACAGTTTATAAGCACAGTACAAAACTTTTTCAAAAGGACTTTTAAGAAATTCTCTTAGCTATGTCAGCTTTGGTTAGTGAATATTCTACCTAGTTTTTCTTTGTAGCCTCCAATAAAGTTTTAAGAGTTGGTAAATTCCAGTTTGAAGGAGTTTGGAGAACTGTCACTGTGGTGGTTATCTATTACTGCATGACAGACCATACCTAATGCAATGGCTAAAAATAATTCATTTAATTTGTTCCTGAATCTGTAGGTCAGGAACTCCAGCAGGGCTCAGAGGGGCAGTTCATCTGTGTTCCACGTGGTGTTGGCTGGAGTGGCTTCATGAGGGTCTGGAGAACCCAGGGCAGCCTCACTCACAGGGCTGGCACTTCAGCCAGATTGGCTTGAGTGACTGGGGACTATATGGCTGGGCCTCTTTCCTTGTGGGGTTCATGTGTCTGGGGCCTTCAAGTGTCTGGGTCCACTTAGCTGTCAGTTGAGTCCCTGGAGTGTCCTCCCTTGGCCTCTTTCTCTAGCAGGATAGCCTGGCCTTCTCTTTTTGGGGTGGAGGTAATGGCAGGGGGTGGGGTGGGTGGATCGTGTCTCATGGCCTGCAGGATCTTAGTTCCCAGATCAGGGATTGAACCTGCAATGGAAGCAGGGAGTTGTAATCACAGGATCACCAGGGAAGTCCCTAACTTGGACCTCTTGCCTAATATGATTACAGTGGAAACTTCCAGGCCTCAGTTTGGAAGTCCCAGAATAGCATTTCCACCAACTTCCACCACATTCTATCAGTCAAAGCAAGTCAAAGGCCAGCTTCCAAAGAGTAAGAAAATAAAGACTCCACCTCCTGAGAGGGGAAGAGGCACGCAACCACAGGGATGGGAGGGATTGTTGGTGGCCATTTTTAGGCAGTCTACCACAGTTGCTTTACCCAAATAAATACATAGCACCCATTCTGTTTATAAAGTGTTACAAATCAAAGGGGAGGTGTTTTAACTATGGTTTAGAAAAGCTTAATAACTAGTATTAGAATACTTTGTAATACTTAGACTAAAGATGTCAAAGTATTTTCCTATTAAATAATATAAATACATTTAGGGCTGAGTTTGAATGTCACTGCCATTATTCAGCACTTAGAGCTTCAAGTGAGGAGGTACAATTTCACTTGATTAACATTAAAGCTTAAGCCAAATTCAACTCGTCATGAGAATCTGGGGGATTACCTTTATTAATATATTTATTTTTTAAGCAGCAATTTCATATGGTTTGACTTATTACGTTTTCACATCTCAGAATAATTTTAAAAGTCCTTTATATTTTTTATTTTTGGGGCCACGCCATGGGGCATGTGGGATCTTAGTTCTCCTGCCAGGGATCAAACCTGTTCCTTCTGTAAAGGAAGCTCAAAGTGCTAACCACTAGATCACCAGGGAGTTCCTGTGGGAGATTACCTTCAGTTCATTTACCTCTGTGTGTGTCTTCTCCCTGGCAGTCACTTAGGAGTATGGGAAGATATGAGCAAATTATGTTGTTTTCTTGTTCTGATAATACCATATTGTCGGCTTGGAATAACTTTTTAATCCCACTAATTGTTTTTTAAAGAGATAACACAATTTTGATTTTGCAAATTTTATCACACCAAGTTCTCCACAATTGGGTACACCAAGATCTTACCACTGAATCCCTTCCTGGTGTTAAGCAGATGGATAATTTTGAAATATGTATGTATGGAATTAAGTTTCATGACTATCCAAATACGCCAACTACTTCCACAGCATTTGGAATTATGCAATGGAAAACATTTCCAGTGATGCCCTTTTTTGTGTTAATTTTGCAAAATTTATTCTCAATTATAATTTCAAATCACCTGAGCAACAGAAGAAAATCAGAAGTTGTATTAAAATCAAGAACTTATTTGAATTTAGCATTAAGAAAACATTTTTAATTAATTAATTGGCACAAATTGAAGATAACCATATTAACAAATCAGTTCAGGTTGACATTTGCCAAAATATGACATATTGAATATGTTCTCTTTATTCAATACCCCTTAAATTGTGAAAAAAATAAAGCAGAGAGTATAAAATAATTTTCTCCCATGAGATGGAACTTTAATTAGATACCCCCTTTAAGAAAGAAATCTGCTTCTGTTGAGTTTTTTAAAAATCTGTACCTTAAATGACCTTCAAGTTTCAAGATTTCTTCAAGATACAATTGCCCAATCCTCATATTAATGAACAAGCCAGATATTTTAATTTCCTGCACATCTGCCAAGTATCTTCAGTTTAGAAAAGATTAATTCTAAGGTGACTCCCCATTTAAAAAACACAATTTCTCTTAAGTAAAAAGAATTTTTAAAAATATATTTTGACCATCTATATCATTGAAACACTTAAAATACTTTCAAGTTTAAAAATTCTCCTCCAAGCTGACTTGCGGCAGTCTTGGCTCTTAAACTTTCAGTACTACTCTCTTGCTGTACTTTTCAGCGTTGCAATTGATTTTAAATACACATTTTTTTTTTTTTATCACATTGCCATTGAACTTGGGCCAAATGCTTTGAAAGAGTGAGTTTAGGGGGATTGGAGGAACGGGATGAAATGTCTATAAATAGCAGTTCTCTGTGTAGCATGCACTATATAATAAAGTGTTGTGTAATTCTGCCATACAACGTAAATGACGATAGTAATTTGCATTTTCTTATTACTATTTGTCCTTGAATTGAATCTGTGGTCTTTTGCCAATATTAAGGTCTATTTCTCACTTCCTTATCTCCCCAGGGTCCCTACTATGATGGGAGTAAGTGGTCAACAGTCCCCTTTTTAGTTCTTACAACAGGTATACACTCAGTTGCTTTCTCTTTTTTTTTGCCTCTCTTTTCCAGTCTCACAAACATAAAGACAGTATCATCCATGACTGGACCAATGCCAAACAGAGTCAGACAAATGTAGCCACACTTCCATCATCTCCTTATTAACACTCCTTTCTCTTTTTAAATCAGGATGACCCCAGAGATTCTAGCCCAAGGCTATTAAGCTGGACTCCAAGTAGGGAGAATCAGGAAAGGTTTCAGAAGAAGAAATATCTTTAAAATTTTACTAGCCTGGAGGGCCTATTATTAGTGTGACAGAATAATATGATTGAGAATTAACTGGACTTATTTTCTACTCTAGACTCATCACACATGACTAAAGGGGAATTTTTTTTCTCCAAGCAATTAAGTCTTGAGTCCGGGGAAGCTGGGCTTGCCTTGCTCAAGGGAGCTAGGATGCCTAGGAACTTAGGGAGATGAATTATTGAAATGAAGGGCCCTTAGAGGAGAAGAGGTGGGAGTGCTGTCTGTGAGAGAGGAGTGGCCCAGCTCCCTGAAGATCCACACTAGGGATGCAGAGCAGTGGTGGGGAGCAGGATTCGGGGAGAAAGATACATTCTGTGATCCAGGTGTCACCTGAAAGGTGCATGCAAACTGCCTGGAGAACTTGTTAAAATGGAACTCTGATCTGGGTGGTCTGGAGTGGGTCTAGAGACTCTGCATCTCTAACAAGCTCCTTGGTAGTGCCCGTACTATGGGTCCTGGGGCCTCACTTGAAAGAGTAGGAGGAGGTGGTGGAAGGACTTTGAAGGAGGGACACGAGGAAGTCTAAACTTCATACTCTGTAGCATTGGGAGGGATGACAAAAGTTCTGGGTGGCTGAGTTGTTTGTTGAAGGAAAGGATACTATTACCAACAGAACTGTCCATCTTAAAAGGGATCATTCCCATCTGTACAAAGAGCATCTACTCCAACAGATTATGTAAAGAACTGAAAACTAAGAGTCCTTCCTCACATTTTCTGGCCTGTTTGCCCACAACCTCTTAGGCATCTTTAATGACCTAGAGAAGGGAAGGAAACCAACTCCCAACCCCTCAGTAGGCTAAATTTCCAAACTACCTTCCCCTGTGGAAGGAGCAGTAGAGGACCTTGAACCAGATGTGTTTAATGTAGAAAAACTGAAATTTTTGAGCACTAGTGTCATGGAGCAAATTCAAATGAGGTACCCTTTCAATCTCAAACTTGAAAAGAATCAAATTCAGGAATCTATAAATAGCCATTTCATTAGTTATTCAATCAACAAATGTTTCAATTCAGTTCAGTAGCTCAGTCGTGTCCGACTCTTTGTGACCCCATGAATTGCAGCACGCCAGGCCTCCCTGTCCATCACCAACTCTCAGAGTCCACCCAAACTCATGTCCATCGAGTTGGTGATGCCATCTAGCCATCTCATCCTCTGTCGTCCCCTTCTCCTCCTGCCCCCAATCCCTCCTAGCATCAGAGTCTTTTCCAATGAGTCAACTCTTCACATGAGGTGGCCAAAGTATTGGGGTTTCAGCTTCAGCATCAGTCCTTCCAATGAACACCCAGGACTGATCTCCTTTAGGATGGACTGGTTGGATCTCCTTGCAGTCCAAAGGACTCTCAAGAGTCTTCTCCAACACCACAGTTCAAAAACATCAATTCTTCGGTGCTCAGCTTTCTTCACAGTCCAACTCTCACATCCATACATGACCACTGGATAAACCATAGCCTTGACTAGACGGACCTTTGTTGGCAAAGTAATTTCGCTGCTTTTTAATATGCTGTCTAGGTTGGTCATAACTTTTCCTTCCAAGGAGTAAGCGTCTTTTAATTTCATGGCTACAGTCACCATCTGCAGTGATTTTGGAGCCCCCAAAAATAAAGTCTGCCACTGTTTCCATTGTTTCCTCATCTACGTCCCATGAAGTGATGGGCCCAGATGCCATGATCTTAGTTTTCTGAATGTTGAGCTTTAAGGCAACTTTTCCACTCTCCTCTTTCACTTTCATCAATAGGTTTTTTAGTTCCTCTTCACTCTCTGCCATAAGGGTGGTGTCATCTGCATATCTGAGGTTATTGATATTTCTCCCGGCAATCTTGATTCCAGCTTGTGCTTCTTCCAGCCCAGCGTTTCTCATGATGTACTCTGCATATAAGTTAAATAAGCAGGGTGACAATATACAGCCTTGATGTACTCCTTTTCCTATTTGGAACCAGTCTGTTCCATGTCCAGTTCTAACTGTTACTTCCTGAGCTGCATATAGGTTTCTCAAGAGGCAGGTCAGGTGGTCTGGTATTCCCATCTCTTTCAGAATTTTCCACAGTTTATTGTGATCCACCAAGTCAGAGGCTTTGGCATAGTCAATAAAACAGAAATAGATGTTTTTCTGGAACTCTCTTGCTTTTTCGATGATGCAGCGGATGTTGGCAATTTGATCTCTGCCTTTTCTAAAACCAGCTTGAACATCTGGAAGTTCACGGTTCATGTATTGCTGAAGCCTGGCTTGGAGAATTTTGAGCATTACTTTACTAGTAAGTGAGATGAGTGCAATTGTGCGGTAGTTTGAGCATTCTTTGGCATTGCCTTTCTTTGGGATTGGAATGAAAACTGACCTTTTCCAGTTTATGGGATGCTGAATGAATTTCCCTAAGTTCTGATGTGGACTTCTGACACGAGAAACTGGTTGTAGGGGACAATTACCCGCAAAGATCTGAGGACTTAATTTCATCAGTCAGTGAACTTGCCATGGTCACCAAATAAGATGGCCCTTCCCCCTATATAAACTCTTTGAATTGCCCTTTGAGATTTTTCCCTCCTTCAAGACCTTGCTCTTCATTTAAACATGATAAATTTCACCAGTATAAACATGTTCAAGAGAAAGACCCAGTTTGATTTTCTTCTGCCAGCCTCTTCCAAAGATAGTCCTTGAATCCCATTCTCTCATAAGAACAAGTCTTAAAAATAAACTAAGGCAGTAAGTGCTGTGTGTCCAAAGCCAAGTTGGTTTCAAAGCTGAGAATAATAAAATTCAGGGTTCCCGTTCCCTAATTCAACTTTAAGAGCAAATGTCTTTTGTTGTTAATTCTGCTTGCAACCTCTGATCCCACCATCTCCAGGACCTGATGTTTTATTAAAGCATTTCAAAGTCTGGTTCTGATTATACAAGAAAAGTTTGTGCCTGTGTTCATCAATGTCACAATTCACATGGAGATACCAGCCTATTTGCCATAATCCTCCAGAAGGTCTAAAATCAGGGTAGAGGATAAGAAGGGATTGATGTTATCTTTCCCTGATCATCTGTTCTTGAGAAATCAAAAGTCACAAGTTCTCCTGCTGCTGCTGCTAAGTTGCGTCAGTCATGTCTGACTCTGTGTGATCCACAGATGGCAGCCCACCAGGCTCCCCCATCCCTAGGATTCTCTAGGCAAGAACACTGGAGTGTGTTGCCATTTCCTTCTCCAATGCATGAAAGTGAAAAGTGAAAGTGAAGTCGCTCAGTCGTGTTCGACTCTTTTCGACCCCATGGACCACAGCCTACCAGGCTCCTCCGTCCTACAGTGTTTTTATTTAGCCAGCAGTTTTGTTTTCTTTAATTAGTTGTCAAGGTTTAACATACAAAATTTTCACATACAAATCCAGGCTTTTGGTTTCTCTCGAAATTCGGAAGAGCTGGCAACATTTGCCTGCTGTCCCTCATGGCTCAGTACTGGTATAGTGGACACTTATGATCATTTTGGCTGCCAGCATCTGAACCCCTTTCCTATCATTTAGGGATGTCACCAGTTCACAAGTCTTGGTGGGAGGCAGATGTCACTTCCCACTGCTGCTGCTGCTGCTGCTGCTAAGTCACTTCAGTCATGTCTGACTCTGTGCGACCCCATAGACGGCAGCCCACCAGGCTCCCCCGTCCCTGGGATTCTCCAAGCAAGAACACTGGAGTGGGTTGCCATTTCGTTCTCCAATGCATGAAAATGAAAAGTCAAAGTGAAGTCGCTCAGTCGTGTCCAACTCTTAGCGACCTCATGGACTGCAGCCTACTAGGCTCCTCCGTCCATGGGAGTTTCCAGGCAACAGTGCTGGAGTGGGGTGCCATTGCCTTCTCCACACTTCCCACTGCTGCTGCTAAGTTGTTTCGGTCATGTCCGACTCTGTGCGACCCCATAGACCGCAGCCCACCAGAATTCCCCGCCCCTAGGATTCTCCAGGCAAGAAAGAACACTGGAGTGGGTTGCCATTTCCTCCTTCAATGCATGAAAGTGAAAAGTGAAAGTGAAGTCGCTCAGTCGTGTCCAACTCTTAGCGACCCCATGGACTTCGGCCTACCAGACTCCTCTGTCCATGGATTTTCCAGGCAAGAGTACTGGAGTGGGGTGTCATTGCCTTCTCTGGCACTTCCCCACTACTCAAGCTATATACCTGGTACTCACTGGCACATGACCCAGGCCTGGCTAATTAGGCATCTCTCCCCAAAGTTTTGTTGTTGCTGTTGTTTTAAAACATTTTAGTCTGTACTAGGGTATAGCCTATTAACATTGTTGTGATAATTTCAGGTGAACAGCAAAGGGACTCAACCATGGGTCACTGGCTTTAGGAAGACTCCAGTACAGGAGAGAATTGGTGAATTCTTTCTGATATTAGAAATGGTGAAAGCAACATCCAGTGAGTAGGGGCAGTAGGGTCCAACGGTAAGCAGCAGAGTTTCCCTACTGTCTTGGCTCTGTGGAGTAATTTTGACCATGGTTCCAGTTCCATGGCCTGTCTTTGTTCCATTTTCCAAGTAGGGTTCTCCAGGATTTTACTGACTGTGAGCTATCCAATATTTCATTACTACAATCCTTTTCTGCTTATATCTTTTATCTACAAACTCTTCTCCCTTAGAGGCAGGGCATAGAGTCCACCCAAACTTTTTCCTTTATATATTAACTTTAGGCTGCTTATAAGATATGTAAGCTTGGAACTTAGGTCTTCTCTCTCACTTTCTCTTTGAAGTTATAGAATTTTGTCACTGGGAGAAAAGCTAAGGATCATCTAGTGCAACAGTGAGCAAAGTAAGGAGAAAAGTTTCCCAGAGCTGCCTTCCCCACCCACTGCCATTTCCTCTTACATCTCATTGGACGGAACTGGGTCACATGTTATGCTTTAAGCCAATCAGGGAACTAGGGTCACTGTGATTGGCTTAGCCTAAGGAAGTAGTCCAATTTTGGCTGAATATTAGAACAACTGAACAGTTTTTTAAGAGGCCAATGCCTGGTGGCACCCCCTAGGCCAAACTTAATTGATCTGATTGGACTTCTGGTATTGAAATTAAAAAAAAAAAAAAAAAATCCTGTCGTGCTTCTAATATCAACCCTCTTTCTAGTTCAGTCCCCCTAACCCCATCCATTTTTCAAATGCCAATACTGAGACCCAAAGAGATACTAAGTTGCCTAAAGGACTGTATCTTCAATTAATAGCAAAAATAGATACAAGCAAGACCACACACACATTTACTAAGAAATGACATTTACTAATTGTTTTTTCAAAATATGCATGTGAGTACCCATTCCTTTTCTTAGAAAGAGAAGTCCTGAGGAGCTCAAGGACTGAGAAGCAGTAGAGTGTAAGACACTGTTTATCAAATTTGAACACATCAGAATCCTCTGGAGGGCTTGGTACAACAGGGAGCGCTGAGCCCACCCCCAGAGTATCAAATTCAGTGGTTTTGGTTGGGGAGAGGGGGTGGATAATTTGCTTTTCTAACAAGTTCCCAGAGGCTGCTACTGCTGGTCTGGCGACTACACTAGCTACTAGCAGAGTGGCTAAGACTTTTGGCTATAGAATCACACCAAGATCCAGTTCTGCCCCTTACACCAAGTCAGAACATGGGCAAGTTACTTAACATACCAATGAAATGGGGTCAATAATAACAGAAGGCTGGCCTTATGACAACAACTAAATATGAACTTAGAATGTAAAGCAATTAGAACAGTGTCTGGCCCACAGCAACTGCCTAATGAACATTAACTATTATCATTCATTCCTTCCTTCATCAAACAATTATAAATTGAGTCTTTCCTTTGAGACATGTACTGTTTCAGGCACCAGGAGTACAGTGGTGAGGAAAGCAAAGCCTTGCCTTTCAATGAGCTTACAATACACTGAGGAGGAGCATGATAGATGACCTTGTAAATATACAGTATAACACAGAGGAATTTTGCATTCCAAGCAAACAATATCAGCTGTACACAGAGCTTTATGAAAACTTGGTCCAACCTTGTTCACATTTTCCAGCTCAAGGAGGCGGTGGCGTTGTTTCTAATGCAAAAACCTCTTAGCAGCATGGCTCTTACCATGGCAGCTGAATAAAGCTCAGGTTATGGCTTTTCCAGTCAGGTTCTCCAGAGAAACAGAACCAGTAGTGTGTATGTTTGTGTGTAAAATTTAAATTTACACTTATTTTTAAAGTATGTTCAAATATAATTTGGGAATTCCCTGGCAGTCCAGTGGTTAGGACCCTCAGCTTCCACTGCACAGGGTACCGGCTTGATCCCTGGTTGGAGAACTAAGATCCCACAAGCCAAGTAATGTGCCAAAAAAAAAGTTTAAAAAAATGTGATTTATATTTATATTTATACTATATATTATATTTATGTAGATTTAAAAACACTCTATTTTAAATCACTAAAATGTACTACATGAATTAAAGGGCCAAAGGAATTGAAAAGAAAGCAAAACATGCACAAAATCCTGACCCTGAGCACCTTCTAACATTTTTGACAAATTCCAAGTCCATCAAGATCAAATCTTTGATATCGAGTGCTCTCACTTCTCCCATCCTCAGAAACAAGCAAAACAATAGCTCTAAGATGTATCATGAGAGACCAGGGTAGATGATAGAAATAACTTGCCTCCTCCTCCTGAATAGATCCAAGGTTGTCACTTACGCCCCAAGGATTTCTCCCAAATAATGCTGCAGGCATAAGGATAAGACAAATTTGGCAATCAACTATTCTTACTTAACTCTATGTTTACTGGGTGAGGAACTCCATCAAAGCTATTAGAATTAATCAGCCAGTTCAATGAAGCTGCAGGATATAAAATCAACATTTTATATACTAACAATGAACTATCAAAGAGAAACAGAGAATATAATCCCATTTGCAACTGCATAAAAAAATAATAGAAATGTACTTACAAGGAGATGAAAGATCAATACAGTGAACACAACACATTGAGAAAAGAAACTGAAGAAGACATATATAAGTTGAAAGATATTCTGAACTCACAAATTAGAAGAATTAATATTCTTAGAAAGTGCATACAACCCAAGGCCATCTATAGATTCAACACAAGCCCTAGCAAAATTCCAATAATATTTTCCACAAAAGTATAAAAAAAAACAGTCCTAAAATTTGTATGGAACCACAAAGGACCCTAAGAGAAGAACCAAGTTGACAGCATCACAATTCCTGATTTCAAACTTTATTACAAAGCTTTAATTATCAAAACACTATAGTACTGGCATAACAAAAAGACACACAGACCAATGGAACAGAATTGGCAGCCCAGAAAAAAACACATACATATATGATCAACTAATACTTGTCACCGTTAACTTCCAGATGTTCAAGCTGGTTTTAGAAAAGGCAGAGGAACCAGAGATCAAATTGCCAACATCCGCTGCATCATCGAAAAAGCAAGAGAGTTCCAGAAAAACATCTATTTCTGTTTTATTGACTATGCCAAAGCCTCTGACTGTGTGGATCACAATAAACTGTGGAAAATTCTGAAAGAGATGGGAATACCAGACCACCTGACCTGCCTCTTGAGAAACCTGTATGCAGGTCAGGAAGCAACAGTTAGAACTGGACATGGAACAACAGACTGGTTCCAAATAGGAAAAGGAGTACGTCAAGGCTGTATATTGTCACCCTGCTTATTTAACTTATATGCAGAGTACATCATGAGAAACGCTGGGCTGGAAGAAGCACAAGCTGGAATCAAGATTGCCGGGAGAAATATCAATAACCTCAGATATGCAGATGACACCACCCTTATGGCAGAAAGTGGAGAGGAACTCAAAAGCCTCTTGATGAAAGTGAAAGAGGAGAGTGAAAAAGTTGGTTTAAAGCTCAACATTCAGAAAACAAAGATCATGGCATCTGGTACCATCACTTCATGGCAAGTAGATGGGGAAAAAGAGGAAACAGTGTCAGACTTTATTTTTGGGGGCTCCAAAATCACTGCAGATGGTGACTGCAGCCATGAAATTAAAAGATGCTTACTCCTTGGAAGGAAAGTTATGACCAACCTAGATAGCATATTCAAAAGCAGAGACATTACTTTGCCAACAAAGGTTCGTCTAGTCAAGGCTATGGTTTTTCCAGTGGTCATGTATGGATGTGAGAGTTGGACTGTGAAGAAGGCTGAGCACCGAAGAATTGATGCTTTTGAACTGTGGTGTTGGAGAAGACTCTTGAGAATTCCTTGGACTGCAAGGAGATCCAACCAGTCCATTCTGAAGGAGATCAGCCCTGGGATTTCTTTGGAAGGAATGATGCTAAAAGCTGAAACTCCAGTACTTTAGCCACCTCATGTGAAGAGTTGACTCATTGGAAAAAGACTCTGATGCTGGGAGGGATTGGGGGCAGGAGGAGAAGGGGACGACAGAGGATGAGATGGTTGGATGGCATCACTGACTCGATGAACGTGAGTCTTGGTGAACTCTGGGAGTTGGTGATGGACAGGGCGGCCTGGCGTGCTGCAAGTCATGGGGTTACAAAGAGTCGGACACGACTGAGCGACTGAACTGAACAGTAGCTACTTCTAAATCAGAACACTTGTAATCCTGGGTCAGCCTCATCTCCTCTCAGGATTGTTGTCTTTCTCAGCATGGCAAAAAAACCCCCCAAAAACCAAAAAACAAACCAACAAACAAAAAACAGGGACTTCTCTGGTGATCCAGTAGCTAAGAATCCGAGCTCCCAAAGCAGGGGCCTGGCTTCCATTCCTGGTCAGGAAACTAAATTCCACATGCCACAATGAAGAGACCGCATGCTCTAACAATGATCCAACAGGCGGCAATGAAAATCTCGCGTGATACTGCGTGCCACAACGAAAACCCAGCGCAGCCAAAACAATAGCCAAAGTTTATTACAGATATAATACACACTTATTGCTGGGAACTACAGACCAGCAAAATAGAAAACAGAAGTGGTTCATAATTCCCTGCTAACTGCTAAGTCACTTCAGTCGTGTCCGACCCCTAGCGACCCCATGGACTGCACCCTACCAGGCTCCTCCGTCCATGGGATTTTCCAGGCAACAGTACTGGAATGGGGTGCCATTGCCTTCTCCGTCATAATCCCCTTACCTCAGAAAAACAATACTAACATTTTGATACCAATTCTCCCCAGCAGCTTCCTGTCAGAGGGACCCTGTCCTCTTCGCTTACTAACTAGCCCTGTCCAGTTACACATATTAACCTGGCGGGAAGTTACTTATTATTTATTTTTTCTCTCTGGAGTTGTTTCTGGAGGTCGGTTCTGTAAATTTTGTTGGGTGAGGGGCATAGATTTGAGAGACGGACTGAAGTTGGAGTTGTGCTTGGAGTTGTTTTTCAATGTGAAGTGCTCACCTCCTAGCTTTGGGGGCAAAAAGTATTTCAAGCCTTGTTTCTTATGGCATCTGTATTCAAGAACTGGTCGTGTCATTTGGGGTTGTTTTACCTCAGAATTTTTTAGCGCTGGCCACTTTTCGTTCCTTTGAACGGTAACAGCTAGAACTCTGGTGACGACTGGAATTGGCTTTGGCCGTGAGACTTTAATTTGTAATGACGACTGGTGGCTGTAGGGGGTGGCCGTGCCTCTCCGGCGCGCGCTCCCTCTGGGTTCAGGACTCCGGTCCACATTGGAGAGGGCAGCTCCAACTAGAGAAGGGCGGAGTTGGCGCGAGGCGTCGGCCCGGGCCTGCCGGCAACCAGGCAACAGGGGCCTTAGCAACGGGGAGGGGGCGGGACCTAGGGAGGAAGTCCGATTGCCGCTAAATCTCGCGAGAGTTGCGTTTGCGCGCGAACTCTAAGTGCGAGGGTTCCGGGGTCTAGTTGCGGCTGTTGGCGAGGTTCTGGCCTCTGGGAAACGCGACAAGCCCACCGCCCACCATCATCACTCCGTTATGGAGACCTCAGCGCGCAAGCAGCAGCAGCCTGAGGCGGCCAAGATCAGAAACCTGCCCTGGTAGGAGGGGGCCTGGCTGCTGCGGGGAAGGGGATCGGCCGCGCGCGGAGGCGGTGGCCCGAGTGAACAAGTGGCCAGTCCCCAGTCCGACCTCGCCCCGCCGTCCCCAGACTTGAGGCCGGGGTGGAACCACATAAGTTCACCTCCCCTCAACTCCCCAGTCCTGCTCCATTCTATTTATAACTAGCTAGGTCTCCCTTCACCCATAACCCTGGGCCCCCTTTCCTGTTGCGGAAGAGGAAAACGGCTTCCCCACTTGGGTGGCAACACGGGGGTTCGATCCCATGTCTTCTGACATTGCCTTGGCCTCTGTGGCAGAATATTCTCTCTTGCCAAAATAGTCTCTTCTCTCGGTGCGATTACTGGTCACATTCTAAGCTAGAATAATGATGATGATGATGATAACAGCACTTCCTAGTTAACTTTCATTTCAGTGATTTCGTTACACGCACCCTATTAAATGTTGGAATTTTGCAAAGACCCTAGGAAGAAGGCACTGTTATTCCAGCTTTACCAAAAGGCTAAATGACTTGCTTAAGGTCTAGAGTTGGAAAATAGGTTTGGATTTGAACCCAGGTGGTCCAGATTCAGAGCTTGCACTCTTAGCCAGCCTGCTTCCACAACTGTGTCTCAGTGTTGTTTTAAAGACTGATGGGATTTGGCTTGATTTTGAAAAACTCTTGTTTCTTTTCAAAAGTTTTCAAGATAATGAGTTCGGTTTGTTATTACTATAGTAAAAATACATAACATGAAATTTACAGTTGTAGCGATTTTAAAGTGTACAGTTCTGTGGTGTTAAGTGCATTCAGACAGTTCTGTGGTGTTAAGTGCATTCAGAATGTTGTGTGATCATCCACTATCTAGTTGCAAAATTTTTCATATACCTCAAATGGAAACAATATACCTGTTGGCAGTCACTCCCCATTCCCCTCTCCTTCAGCTCCTGGCAACCACTAATCTACTTTCTGTCTCTGTGAATTTGCCTATTCTGGATATTTCATGTAACTTGAATCATACAATATGTAGTCTTTTGTGACTGGCTTCTTAGATCAGCAATTCATGTCCTTTTATTGCCAAGAACATTCCACTGTATGGCTATACCACCATTTATTGATCCATTCATCTGTTAATTTATATTTGGATACAGGTTCAATTTTGGATTAACTTTAGGTGCCCATCCAGGTTGAGATTATAGGCAGATAGCTGGAAAGGTGAAATGAGAGCAGTTTTTCAGCATTATTGACATTTTTAACCAGATATTGGAGGGGGGAGCATGGCCACGGGGATTAGCCTTTGCATTTCATAATGTTTAATAACTTCCCTGATGACTATCCACTAGATGCCAATAGCACCTTCCACCCAGTTTTGATGGGAAAAGTCTGTAGATATTATCAAGAGTTCACTGGAGGACAAAATTGCCCCGATTGAGAACCACTGGGTTACAGGTTTTTGTAGCTCTCTCTTCTTTTAGGTAGGATACGTATGAAAGGATTCTTTTGCACATAACAAAATATTCTTGCCTTTATATATGTTGTAATGCATGCTACATTGTATTTTAGGGTTGAAAAATATCGGCCACAGACACTGGATGATCTCATTTCTCATCAGGACATCTTGAGTACTAGTAAGTATCCATGTGTCAGTGGCTGGTATCCTAGTTGAAGGACCTGGATATATTTCTTAGGGATGTTGTTTCTGCTGTAATAACTTTAAAGAATCTGATTAAGCTCTTTGGGATGTGGCTTTGACAGCTGCATCCTTCAGATTTTTCATTCCTGCCCACGCCCTGGATTTGAACATAGAGTTGAAGTAGATTCAGTCCAACTCTGGCCCGCAGTGAATGAGGCGACTCTAAGACTGATAGCATCTCTCTTTTTCCCCCCATCTTCAGTTCAGAAGTTTATCAGTGAGGACCGCCTGCCGCACCTCCTTCTGTATGGTCCTCCAGGGACAGGAAAGACATCCACCATCCTGGCCTGTGCTAAACAGCTGTACAAAGATAAGGAATTTGGCTCCATGGTCTTGGAGGTAAATGAGAGGATTACCCTTAACTTTCAAAGAACTCTGGTCTCTTATTTTTAGTTCTGCTAGTTTTGTTTTCCAAGTTAGTTGCCATGCTGGTGGTTGGGAAAGAAGCAGATGTACAATATTTCAATTCACTTTTCCTATAATTGACATTTTTGCCTGGAGATTTTTGGTGTAGCTAGAGGGCAGTGGTAGGGCCAGGTGTTTTTGTTTGCTGTTGCCAACTTTTACTCAAAACACTCAGGGGTCACTTGGTTGCTAGCTGTCTCCCATGTGCCCTTCTGCATGTTGCTCCACACTGTTCTTGTCCCAGAAGACTGGGCTGTGTTGCCAACAAGCTCTCTTGCCCTCTGGCTCCTATTGGGTTTGGCCCGTAGGGGCCCTGGCAGGAGTTGGGGGAAAAATGATGCCTGGTCCAGCCCCGGGTCACCACATTACACAGATGGACAATGTCCCCTCCCACAGGGCACAGCACCCAGCATTTCCCCAGGAGCCAGCACCACTCCCCCAACAAACCCTTAAGACTTGGGAGTGGTAATGGGCCCCAGTAGCCCGTAAGGTATTGCATAGCTCTTGTGGTTTCTCCCACACCTCATAAGCACCTTTTAAAATCTCTCTTCATTTAGTTCTCTTCAAATTACTGAATTTGAGTGTGCTGTCTGTTTACTGCTGGGACACAACTGATCCACTTAGATTATGAAATTCTAAATATTGTCTATTGTTAAGAAAAAAAATGGTTTAACTTACTTTTTTTGTTATAGATCTTAGAATCTTGCTGCTACCAAGATTCTTAATTGTTCTTACTTCAGTTTATTAAAAACTTGTTAACTTCTGGGTTGCTCTGGGTTGTGGTAGCTAAAATTAGTATCATTCTGCTCCTGCCTGGGGTGCTATTCACTGTGACCAGACCAATTAATTATTCCTCCAAAGCATGTCAGTGATTGTCCTCAAAAGGGAGAAGAAAGATAGTCATTGGCCTTTCAGAATATAGTGGAATGATCTAGTGAGCTGTGAGTTTTAAATATAATTGCAATCTTTTTTTTAATGATCATCTCTTTATCTGTCCTTAGACCTAGAGACCTAGCTTGCTGAGCAGGACTGATAAAAAGATACATTAATCCATAGCACACTAATATGTTTTCTATTTATTCTGGCTTCTTTCATGTTTAGCTGAATGCTTCAGATGACCGAGGAATAGATATCGTTCGGGGACCAATCCTGAGCTTTGCTAGCACAAGGACAATATTTAAGTAAGAATTCTTTGCATGATTTCTCTCCCTAAAGATTTTGATCAGTGAGTTGAGTTTTTTAAATCCTCTCCTTTGCCAGTTTATAAAAGTGTAAGAAAAAAAGCGGGGAAGGCTTTGTCAAAAGCAGCCATGAGAAAGACATAAAGTATAGGAATGGTGGTAAGAAATACTAAAATGAAAATATTATCTAAATCTATTTGCAAGTACCCTGGGGAAGCATTAGTTCCATTTTATTGGTTAACAGAGAACTGATTACATCATAAGACTGGGTGAGCTAGTTTGAATTTAAACAAAAATGAATTGAGATCAGGGTGGATAACTAGGATGGTGGTGAAAAAAGAGAGGAAAAGACAGGCAGAAGTAAAGGTGGTAGGGAAAAGGCAGCACTAGGATAATAGGATTCTGGGAGGAAGATAGATGAAGGTGCCAGAGGACAGAACCTGACACAGAGGTTAGACCTCTGTTCCCTTTAAGAGTTGAAGGAGCAGTGGGGTATTTGCTCTGTGTTACCACAAATGTCTGCTTTGGTCAGAGTTCTAGGAGAAATGAACTTTGTGAGCCGGGGCCCAGTGGCACAAATGTGAAGGTGTAGGTTTGGGCCTGGAAGTCACAGTGAGATTGAAGCAGCTTTTAGAAAGTACCACTTGTCTTCCCAGGAAAGGCTTTAAACTGGTGATCTTGGATGAGGCCGATGCCATGACTCAGGATGCCCAGAACGCCCTGAGGAGAGGTAAGGAGTATGGCCATGTACAGTGGTTGGTGAGGACAGCTCTAGAGGAGAATTAGCATCTTTGGACATGAGATAGGACATGGGTTCTTTTCAGTTTTCATTCATCTTCTGACCCAAAGAAATTTCTGTATGCCTTTCACTGCATATCCCATCTGATGATCTAGACAAAAATCTCTGCACTGAGGTATTACCTCTTTTAGTAATTTAAAGACATAAACCTTTTGGGGACTCTTAGGTAATGACCAGACACTGGTGTTTTATCCTTCTTTTCCCTTGGGTTCAGTTTCAGAGTTGGGAATTTGTACTGATGGATGGGGGCAGGTAGGAAGTTGTTCATTTCTAAACTGCTAGATAGGCCTTTCTGCTATTGGTACCCTTAGATACAAAGGAGCCAGGAAAATAATACTAGAAATTTAGTTGCATCAGTCATGTCAGAAAGCTGACATGCTTTCACTTCTTGCCAGGAGAATGATTTGGCCAGGAAGGGAGAGTATGCTGTAATTTGTCAGTCTTAAGGGGCCCGGTGCAGTTAGTTTCTTTGCAAGGACATTCTTAATCTCTCATTAAGATTCTGCAGTGAACAGCTAAGAGAGAAGAGAATCTTTAAGAATTTTAGGGAGGAGTAGATTGCAGCCCATGTTTAAGGAGGAGGAGAACAGAATATCTTTTGGTCCTAAAGGCGTTGGCAGCCTTTCTGCAGCATCTTGTTCTGTTGAGTCAGTCTGGGCAGATCCCAGCGTGAGAATGTTGGTACAGAATGAAACTGATGTCTTAGGCATCTCTGAATTCAGCTTAATGCTCTCGAGAATGCTTTAAGAGTTTGAGACAAAGTCCACTGGAAAGTCTTCAAAAAGCCATTCTCCTCCCCTGCCCAGTAAAAGTTGGGGCATCATCCATCTGCCAAGTAGAATTTTATGCAAAAGGGAAGGAATACTGGATTTCACATCTTAATGGAGTAGAATGGCAAGAGCGCCAGAATCATGGCCAATCGTGGAAAAGGAAGCTTTTTGTACCGTCCTGTTCATCAGCTTGGGAAAGAATGGCTGGTCTCCAGGGACATCCTCTATCACTACCATAGCATCTCCACTTGTCTGCATTCTTGTTTTCTGTACCTTTCACATGACCCTAGAAAAGTGCAGGGTTTCTGGGTCCCTTGAAGAATCAGAATGGAAATGAGGTGGTTTTCTTTTCTCTTGCCAGTGATTGAGAAGTTTACTGAAAATACCAGATTTTGCCTCATATGTAACTATCTGTCAAAGATCATCCCTGCCTTGCAGTCCCGGTGTACAAGATTCCGATTCGGACCACTGACTCCCGAACTCATGGTTCCCCGCCTGGAACACGTCGTAGAAGAAGAGAAGTAAGTATGTTGAAAAGCAGGGAAGGGGGTGGGCCTTGGGAGACTGGGTGTTGGGTAAGGCGACTGGCTGGTATGTTTCAAGGTGATACCGTTTGTAGACAATTCAGGAAACCTGGCACAGGTTAAGCCTCCCTGTCTGTTAGCTGCCCTGGCATCTCACAGACATTCTTCATGAAAGTCATTTGGTTCTTCACTGGATTCCATCCTTCTCCCCTGGAAGCTGTCCCACCTTCTTCCTGCTCTTCTTTTGTTGTTGGGAACTGCACATTGCCAAGTCTCTTCTGCTAAGATGCCACTAGCCTTTCTTGACTAGAAGGGAGGGTCCTGAGTCATCACATTCTGTGTAATCAGATGCCAAGCAAGTAACCAGCCCGAGCCGCTGCTGTTGTTAACAGGTGCCTTGGCTCTGCAATTGCAGATCTCATCAGGACCCTATCCTCCCAGAGAACAGATTTCAAAGCTACCTGCGCAACAGAGCAACACTTGATCCCAGTAAGAGTCCTTCTAGACTTGAACTGGACTGTGACTCAACATGAGGCCAATGTCCCCAAAAGCCAGTGAATTCTGGAGTCTGTAGATCAGGAGAGTATTGTTAACTCCATCCTTCCCTTTTCTTTCTTTCATTGTTTAAATGCCTCGATCATCCCAGGCCATCTTGTTCTCTCCATAAGCACTTGTGCTCTCAGGACCTCTGAATCCCTTCTGCCTGTTTCCTTTCAGAGTTGATATAAGTGAAGATGGGATGAAAGCGCTCATAACTCTTTCCAGTGGAGACATGCGAAGGGCTCTGAACATCTTACAGGTATGGCACCACTCCAAGCAGATCTCTAGTTGCTTTGGAATAGTTTTCCAAGAAAGACATGAGTAACAGTACAACAGAACTGGTAAAAACTTGATCTTGTTATATATTAAAGATGTACCCCCACCCTTGTGTTTCGATTAACTGAGAGAATAATTTGTTGCAAACAAGGGAGAGATAGGGAAGGACTCTGCAGCAGTAACATAGCTGACTGGCAGCGGCATCCTCCGGACATGGCCAGATCTTAGCAGTGTAAGAAGTACAGGGTTCGGCCTGTCGGGTACCTCCCCACCCCCACATTGCTGCCTCCGCAATTGCCTCCTGATCCGCCTGCAGCAGCCATGGTGATTCTACCCCTCTGACTGCACAGAGCACCAACATGGCCTTTGGGAAGGTCACAGAGGAGACTGTCTACACCTGCACAGGGCACCCGCTCAAGTCAGACATCGCCAACATTCTGGACTGGATGTTGAATCAAGACTTCACCACGGCCTACAGGAATATCCTTTCTCTTGCCCTGCAGTCGGTGCATTAAGTGTCCAGGGTCTGAACATGGAACTCTTTTCAGCTCATGATGGAACACGATGTCTGTGGGTGGAATGAGTGCTTGTCTTTAATGTCACAGAGTTCTTCCTGAAGGGCCCTGACCTGGGTGTGGCTTGCAGCCGCTCCACTCACAGATGGGAGGGAAGCACTTAGACCTTGGGTAGAAGATGCAGTCATTTTCAAGATGTCACTGTTACTCTTGTTTTCCTGTAAAATTAAGAGCTAGGTGTAGTGATGTAAAGCCTTTTGGGGAATGCATTTGGTTCTATTCTCTACTAGACAGATACAACTGTTATCTTTCAGAAAACTCTTATTGGATGGAGATGAAAACAGAAAAATAAGAATTTGGGTCCAACATGTGCCACTTCAGATGGAAAGCAACAGCTGTGTTGGGGTGAAAAGCCCTGCTTTCAAAAGTCACTCTCTACAGTGTTTGTCCTGGAACTTGGTCCCTTTGCCTTAACTGTTCCTCTCTAGATATCATGGAGTTAAAAACTCTGAAGGGGTTGGCGTTACACGACATCCTGACAGAGATACACCTGTTCGTGCACAGAGGTAACTCATGTTCCTCCCCGGTTCAGAAGCTGTGTATAAAGCAGCATTCTTTGAGGTTGGGGGTGATTGGAGAGGGAACCTGAAGCTCCACTGTCCACTTTGGAAACAAAGAAACAGGAATGAAGAGGTGTAAACCTGGTCCCTCATTTTTTGTTTTATCTTGCTATTTAAAACCTTGTTCTAAAAATACTCTTGACCTCTAGAATGCTGGGGGGAAAGAAGAAAAGAAATTTCTGAAAGGCTAACTTATGTCCTCCAAGGGTTCATATTTTAAAGCAAAAAGTAGGATATTGTAATTTGTATTTCTAAAAGGGTATTTTCCCCAAAAGGAGAGAGGGAGAAGGAAGATCTAGCTTCACATCAGCCAGAGTGGTCTCACCTAAACCATTTTAAGTTCCCCACTTGGTTGTATGTTATGTACAGAGAACTGCTTCTCGACCCTGGCCCATATACAACCCACCCCAGGCCAATCCAGTTAGCCCTTTGAGGGAGGACCAGACACTTGTGTCTTCCAAGCTCTGAGTGGTCTGCTGTTCAGCCTCATGGAGAAGCTCCTCCCTGACCCGCAGTCACCTGCGGACCGTCTGGTCCATGAACACTGGTTCTGCCAGTTCCTTTCTAAGCCGCTGGCTGGTGTGAAATTCTGCCCAAGAACATGGTTAGCTCAGGCCCAGCTCTGCACTTTGTGGACACTGAGAATGAATCGACCTTTAAAAATCAATCGTTTTTAAAACTGGGATAGCAAGTGAGAACTCAGCTTTGATGGTAACTTAGAGTGACCCAGCAGAGAAGGCAATGGCACCCCACTCCAGTACTCTTGCCTGGAAAATCCCATGGGTGGAGCCGCCTGGTAGGCTGCAGTCCATGGGGTTGCTAAGAGTCGGATACGACTGAGTGACTTCACTTTCACTTTTCACTTTCCTGCACTGGAGAAGGAAATGGCAACCCACTCCAGTGTTCTTGCCTGGAGAATCCCAGGGACAGGGGAGCTTGGTGGGCTGCCGTCTATGGGGTCGCACAGAGTCGGACACGACTGAAATGACTTAGCAGCAGCAGCAGTAGAGTGACCCAGTGGCTGACAGCATTATGGACGGCTCTTCCACCTTCTCATGATCACTCTGGAACCTGCTCATTTTTTTAGCTGCCCTACAGACTCAAAAAGAATAAAAACTTTGAAAACCTACACACTGTGCTTCTAGAAGCATGGTGTCTCAAGATCTGTAGCTTCAAGAGATTAGTCTTATCTGATGTGGAAACTCATACTTGTCCTCTGTGATGTTTTTAACAGTAAATGACAGACCCCACTCATTTGATTTTTCTCCCAGTTGACTTTCCATCTTCAGTTCGAATACATTTATTGACCAAAATGGCAGACATTGAGTGAGTATTTATTTTCCGGTTTTGTTTTCCTGCTTTCCCTTTGTTCTTTGTTTCTACTTGTTTAGGATCAACGGTTTGGTCTAAATCATTCATACTTGGTGGAGTCTAGTTTTGGGTGGGATTACTGAACCAAGCGGGGGGAAGGGTATGAGCTGCTTTTTTAAAGCACAGGGGTTAAGCAAGGACAGGTACAGCTCAGTTACATATTTGAGATAAAGGCCTCTCCATCAGCCTCAGAGGCCGGGTCCACCCTTGTTCTCCACGTGCTCTTGTTATTTGGGAGGTCTGCTTTAGTTCAAACATCTAGGTTGTTTGGGGACAGCCAGCTATCCAGCTGTTATTAAGGCATTTTGGCATATGAAAGCATATTGCAGGGAAAGTAAACATAAACTCAATTTTCCACTTTGGCTGCTTCAGTAAACACAGTTATTAGCCCCCAGTGAAGCTGGCAGCTCTCATCTGAGTAGACAAAAAGCACTGGGTTCAAAATAGACATCCACATCAGCCAGCTCCAATTCACCATCACTGGTATTCACACGTACCAATTAGGTCACTTCTTATTGCTATACTGTGAATTGCAGTTTTACTTTCAGTAGCTGGGCACTTGAAAAGGTTGCAAGATAAATACCAGTGTCTTGCTTTATTGACTAGACCACAGAACCACAGATATGGCAAACCAAACTTCCCAGTGAATTAGGAGAAAGGAAACTTAATTAAAATCCTTCTCAATGCATTTTGTAGGTGAAGAAATAATCCCTAGTCACATGCATTTTGCATATTCACATAGAGCTTCAACAAAGTTAAGTTCAGATCACTGCTACTGGTAACAATTTTTAAAAAAATTTTTACTTTGAATCAGATTTATGGATGAATATTTGAGGCAGCAAAGAAAATGTCAGGGAACACAAAAGATTGCTGCCTGGGATGAATTTCCATTCCCTCCTTCCAGCCCTGCAGCCGACTTTAGGTCTGATTGCTATTGTTCTGTGGTCAAAAGGCAGCTGCCGTGCTGTTCTCTCTCCTTACTTCGGTTTGCTTTCTTTTAGGTACAGACTTGCTGTTGGCACCAGTGAGAAGATTCAGCTGAGTTCCCTCATTGCCGCTTTTCAAGTCACCAGAGACCTGATTGTCACTGAGGCCTAGATGGCCGGGGACCACACGCTGCCAACTAACTCTCAGGCCCAGAAGTGACAGGAGAGCAGGGGACACAAGTGAACAGCTGCCTGGGCTGGCTGTTTACACAGTCATCCCCACCTGTGTAAAATTGTTCCAGGCATGGATGGGCAGACATTTAAATACTGTTTGTGGCTGTTTGGAGCAGGGCTGTACAAAGCAGTTTTAAAGTCCAGCTCTCTTATTGCACTATGCGTGTGTGTCTTACAAGGGAACAAAGCAAAACCCATTTTTAGCCTTAAGGCTTTTACCCTTCAGTTGCTTGGATGATAGGAAATTGGCGTACCCTATGTGGAACATCAGGCTTTCAAATCTAATACGGCCCAAGTATCTTCCAACACAAGGTAAAAAGAACATCACCAAAGTCACGTTTGTAAATCTAATCTGTGCTATACTTTAAATAGGTGTTAATGGGTTTCTGGCCCAAGCCATTATGCTTTTATAAAATGAACTCAATTTTCTTCCTTTAAAACCTGGCCTTTTTATTTTTGCTCTTGAAGTAGAATAATTGCTTGCCAGTTCCTAATTGTAGTGTGGACAGGAGAGAAAACGTTTGAAGTGATGCCACTGGGGCCAGAGATCATCCAACACTGACTTGTTTAACCCAGGGCACATGAGATGAAGCCTGACTAAGCCTGCCAGTGCTGAAAGGATTGGAACTCTTCGTATTTAAATAGAAGACAGTTTATCTGCAAGCATTTGTGCTGCATCTGTGACAGGGTTCTGCACAGTAAAAATAAAGCAGCTTACTTACTGTTTAAGTGACTCCTCTTTCCTTAGCCGGCTACACAGAGGCTGACTTGTTCGACTTGCATTTATATGAAAAAGCCGCCTCCGACCCTGATTATCACAGAATTAACTTTCTCTGGAGGCTGTTCTTTATAAAGGTGTCTAATTCTTATACTGTCAAAAGGGAGAAGTTGGTTACACCCATCACTCAGGTGGGCCTTGTCTGAAGCTAATGGCCTGGGGGTGGGGGTGGGGGATTGTCTCAAGGTAGCTGCCCAGGGCCTCTCAGACTACACCGTATATGATATTTCAAGATGAACACGAAATCTAAATGCTGCCCGATCTAGTCCCACTTGTTTTAAAAGGTGATTTTTTTTTTTCTTAATGGAAAAAATGAAACGGTGAGCCAAAAGCTTTCTACCTTTTTTCCTTCAATGAAAGCCTCTCATCCTGAAAACAAAAGTTTTTCTTTTAGCAACAAAGGCAGCAGAGGAGAGGCTCCTCTACCTTTTCAACACGCTTTTTCATAATACACAGGCCTCTACAAAGCACCTAGTAAGAAAGCCAAAGGATAAGATGTTGCATTTCTTTTAAAATAATTTAAAATATATTAAATTTTCCAAAGGCAGATTTTGTTTGAATGAGGTGTCTTGATTAGATAACTATACACCACTGAAGGAGAACAGTACTTTTAAGGAACTAGTTGTGTTTAGGGGCAGAGTTGAGACTGGCTGATGAGTCCAATGAGTTGAAGCAGTCAAGTCAGATCTCGTACAGAAGAAAATCAGCTGAAATGATGACACCAATTCTTCACACAATTAAGGAGACATCTTCACAACTGTTGAAATTGAGTACTATGGTTTTTAGATACCATTGACAAAAACACAGCTGTACCTTAACATCTGTTGAGGAAATACAAATAAATATGCTAACTGGCAAACAACTGACAGATAACTCAGTAGCCACTGGGACAGTCATGCAGTTGAGGAATACGTTCTGTGTAACCCGACACACAAATCTGACACCTCCGGCACATGCACACCATTATTTAAAAAAAAAAAAGCCAAATCTACTAGCAGGAGCACGGCCTCTTGAGTCACCTGGACTTGAGCTGACAGTGCCTCCCACCAGACATCTCTATGACACCTGTCCTGCGGGCCAGAGGGGAGCAGGGAGAAGGAAAGCCCTTGCTCACTCACATCAGAGCCGCTCTGACCAGCAGGACAGAACCAAGGCCTCTTCTGCATCTGGATCAGTGACAGACACTTAGCAGAAGCCACACTCCAGTCAAGGGAGTGGGAACTTTCCTGCTGCCACAGAGGCGTGAGGCCCAGGCGCTCCTCTCTGTGAAACAACTCCTTAACTGCACTTGGAATTAAAATGACCAGAGGGCCCAGCACTGCTGTGCGTAAGTGGACTGAAGGTAAAGCTCAGGCTCCATCACTCTGTCCCTCTTCTAAGACTGACACTCTTGTGTCCTGGGGAAGAGACCCCGGCGGGTCCACTGGAATCTGGCTTTGCTACATTCTGTTCACAGCTTCCCAAATAGAAATTGTATTTCAAGCCAAGGCCAGATGTTTGGCCCATTATTCCACCTACTCCTTTGTCAGGAAGATTTATCCTGCTACAAAGAAAACAAGTAAGACTATGGAGACTGGGTTAGAAAGTCCTGTACGTGAGGAACTCTTTCATTTTCTTGGGGATTGGCAGTGCTAGCACTTGGTATGTCGTGAGGAAACTTCGAAGGGCTTTCCGGCATAAGTGCTTCAGTGATGACAGGACCCGAGGAGCCGTCCAGAACTGGACGTGGCCGTCCCTTGTCCTGAAATGAAACGAAAGACAGACCTAGGAGTTGTCTTTTCACCGTGACAGTTATTAACGTTTCTACTGACTTGCACTGGCAGGAGACTGCAGAGAGTGAAATGCAACCTGGACCTTGGAAATACATGTGAAGGGTGTGGCGTGAATAATTAAGGCTGCCGAGAGCACTAAGAGAACTCTAGACACCTCCGAGTCCAAAGTGCTATCTCTGGGAGTGCAGGCCTTTATAAATCATTCTATGGCTTCAAATGTAATGGGGCAGAGTGCCACTTACTGCATTACAGATGTTCCCTGTCAGGTGGTCTCTGCCCCAAATGGTTTCCCATATAAATTCTGCATCATCTTAATTTCTGTTTCCTTGCAGACTTGGCCTGTTTGGTAGCATGAATTGTAGATTTTTCATTACATTTAGGTTAAATATTAAAAGTGAATGATAAACTACACTGGCAGAAGTAAATATTAGAATTTTATGTAATCTCAGATTTCCTTACAGCCGTCCTCATAGGCAAGAAAATTCTAGATGCTTTCTTTCCTTAAAAAGCTGCATGGAATACTCAGCAGAAATTGCTACCCATCTGTTCAGCTAACAGATACATACCCTGTGGCAATAACTCCACCATGTGGAAAAAATGTGCAGCAAAGACCATTGGTCATAGGAGCAAATGCAATCGGAGTCTTCAGTTCCAGGGCCCAGATCCTGAGGAGCCTGGAGGAGAATGGGACACGTCAGTAGGCCTGAGGTCAGACCCTGAAGGTGATGGTACAAGTCCTTTCAAGCACTTGGCTCTGAGGCTGCGTAAAGAGGTTTCTCTTCATTACCTGTCATCTGCCACCGTGGCGAGGTACAAGCCTTCGGGGGAGAAGCACACAGATCTCAGGGAGCTGATGTGGACGTCGCTATCATCCATGGGGGGGTTGAGCTGGGTGTGGCTGAGGAGAAGGACACAGGACAGTAGGTGGGCCTGGAGTTTCGGCCACCCTCCACCCTTCAGTGTTCATCCCCAGGCAGGAGGCCAAACTGCCTCGGCCACGAAGAGGTTCCAGACATGTCTTAGATCCTATGTGGAAAACCTGGGGATTTGCAGACTGGGTAAAAGACAACTGGAAACAAGTGCATTTCATAGCTCCAGTGTCTCATGGAGAGGGCTGAAGAGCTACCAACACTCCCCGTGCTAATTTCCTTATGCAAAGTAGGTCAGCCCTCACTTGTATGCCCCAGTACAAACTGAAAGTCTTTTTTAGGCTAAGATACATGATAATTATAGGACTACCTATTATTTGCTTCAGAAAACAACAGAGACAAAGGGGAAAAGGAGACCAAGTTGGTGAGAATATGAAAACTCACTTTGGAAATAACAGTTTCGATAAGAGGATCATTCTGAACCTGTTACTACAGTTATTAGTAAATGGAAACAAAGAGTCACTGTGAGGTTTCATAATGCTGAATCCAAGCAATACAGTGAGCCTCCGATCACAGGAGACTTGAAGGCACTGGGGGCTCATTTGAGAACTTCACTGACAAACACCGCCACACACCAGTGCCTTAGAATAAGCAGGACCGCACTGGGTCCTGCACCAAGATAGGTTTCTCATCGGTTACCCCACCAGGAAGCTGAAGCAGGGGGGTGGTCCTTACTGGAGTGATCGCAGCCGCTCGCCGGTGTAGGGGTCCCACATGATCACATTGGTATCGTAAGAAGCCGTGACGAGCAAGGCAGAGTCAGGGGAGAAGTCACAAGACACCACACTGCTCTGGTGGCCCTCTAGCTTCCGGATTAACGTGTAGGAACGCATGCTCCACAGAAAGACCTGTGGGAAGAGCAGGTGCCTGGTCACGGTGGAGACAGCACTCAGGACGTGACCAGCGAGGGGAAGGTACAGCCCTGCCTCTCCCAGCTCGACAGCCAGGGGAAGCCAAGCTCTCTACCCGCTCTTCCACGTTTCTTCCAGTGTGTGTCATTTGGGCTTAAATAAAGTGACGGGTCTAAATACTTGAGACGCCTAAGCAAGGGACATGCTCAAGACACTTACTTTAAGGGAGATAAACTGACTGACCTTAGGAAGATGGCTGCCAACATGGCTCAGGGGAGGCATCTGGGTTCTGCTTCTGAGCTCTCTTACCAAGTAGGGCAATGCATGCTGAAAACCTAAGCCAGTGGCTATCTTGCCCTTTCACTTAAAACTAAAAACAGGTGTCAGAGGTGAATTCCAGGGCACCCAACAGAGCCATCTGACACCCTGCTTTGGTTTACAGGACCAGAGAAATCTGCCCCAGAGCTGTAGGTCTGATCTAGCTCATTAACTTAAAACTTCTGAGAATCATTAAAAGAATAATTTTTTTCTTTCCTTTAAGAAAACTCTCATTTTCACCTAGTTCCAAACCTCAAATCAATGATTAACCTCCTGGGCTGTACCAAATAGTGGACTCTTAACTTTCCCAAGTCAGTCACAGCAACCAACAGCCCGATGCAGATACAAAACTCAAACGGTTTCCAAACTGTTCCTGGGTTTCCAGTACTTTTCTTATAAGAGATAGGATTTCAGGACAAAGTTCAAGAAGGTTCTATATATTTTATGATTTGAAATGGAAATCCTAATCAGATGGATTCAGATTAGATGGTTCGAAGGAAATATGGATCCAAGTGTGGGTTGCAACTTTTAAAATCTTAGACTTTGAGGGGGAAAGACATTTAAAAAGCACCACTTTCCCATCTTGTGAAGGCAAACGGCCCTCCAGTGGTGCAGCGGGTCCGTGTCACAATGCAAATCAGAAGGCAGGCGTGCAGGAGGGGCCTCAGCGGGCAGCGCGGCTCCCGCTGGGGTGGATCTGCAGGCGAGTTTCAAGGACACTGGCTCGCTTACCCTCCCACACACAGGCCTCCACGTCTCATGGAACTGAAGCAACACAGCATAGGGCACCCCTAGTTTGAGACTCACCGACTTCTCTCCGGCCGCGGAACATAGCATGCTGCAGTCTGGTGAGATGGAGCAGCAGTAAACCCACTGCAGGTGGCCCGATAACACCTGAATCTGTTTACCTGGCAGAGAAGTCGGAGCACACAGTTAGCCAACTCCCTGAACCACAAAGCAGGAAGCCCCAAAACCAGTGGTGTTGGCCCCCCTACCTGCTGTATCCAATGGTTCTCCAGCAGCTGAGCCCACACTCCCCCCTTTTTATTTGGAAGATAGTCGCTTTATAATATTGTGTTGCTTTCTGCCATACATCAACATGAATCTGCCATAGGTATATATATGTCCCCGCCCTCTTGAACCTCCTTCCCACCCCATCCCACCCACTCTGGACTGTCACAGAGCATAGGTTTGAGCTCCCTGAGTCATACAGAAAATTTCCACTGGCTATCTCTTCTACATATGGTAGTGTATCTGTTTCCATGTTACTCTGTCCATTCATCCCACCCTCTCCTCCCCCACTGTGTTCACAAGTCTGTTCTCTGTCTACATCTCCACTGCTGCCCTGCAAATAGGTTTTATCAGTACCATCTTTCTAGATTTGGGCTCCTTTTTTAATGCAGAGACATATGACAAGACTTGTCATTTAAATGCCTGAAACCTATTAACGTGACATTACAATGCCCACAGGAAATCATTACCAACTGCTTCACCAAAATCCACAAGGTCAATGGGATAAGGGCTGGCCACAGATTAGATTGGACACATTCCTTTTATAGCAGACTATTCTTTTCAGGTCCTCCAACCACCTGGATTACTCTGAAGCATCCTCCCAAATTTGAGACCTTCAATTCTGTCATTCATGCTCTGTAATAGCTTCCCCCGGTTACAGGATCCCACTCTCCACACCTCGCCAGAATGAATGGATGAGTAGTGGTGCAGGGTCATTAGGGCACGTGCTCTGAGGCAGGCAAACTTGGGCTTGAACCCTGGCTCCACTGTCTACTCAGTGCATTATGCTGGGACACTCATTTCATCTCTCCAGGTCTCCATTTTTGGAAAAAATCAAATGCCCATCAACAGAGGAACGGATGGACAAAGGGTAGTATTCCATCTGTTAAGTCACATGAAATTAAGGAACTAGATTTTCTATGGAGTGTTTAATTAAAAAAAAAAAAAGGCAAGATGCAAAAAAATGTAAAAAATGAGATTCCATTTTTGTGAGACAATGACCCCCAAATCCATAAATGGAAACGTGAGTGTCTGAATAGATTATGTAAGTATAGAGAAAAACATGGAAGGAAACGTGGAAGGCTCTTAGCATGGGTGACAGCACTACAGGGGGGATCATGGAGGAATGCAGTTGAGGGGAGGGTGAGACCGCTTAGGGGGAGAAACCCCAACAAGGGGGGGGAAATGTCTATGGTCATATATATGCATTTATGAGTTTATGTGTATATGTGAGTATACATTGGAAATAAAATTTTTTAAAGTCAGTCATGGTTTCTTTAGCTGTAAGAAGTGCACCTGCCCCCGGGTAGGTGTGAGTGAATATATCAAGGCAGGGTAGCACGGCAGGGCCGGGCAGAGACACAACTCTAGCCCTTCTCTCCTTGAAAAGCCCTAGTAATTGGCCTAGGCCATTCTGCCCACTCTCGGTCCCCTCCCCCTCCTTCCTTAGGTGGTGGCCAGCTGCCTGTGGACACACATTATAAATGGTGCTGCCTCTGAGCAGTGTTCCCAGTCTGCAGGCCCACCTCGGACCACGCAACTACAAGCTCCACAGCAACAGACAGAAGAGGCTCCAGGGCTGTCTGGGTGATGAGACGCCTCCAGGGAAGGCCACCACAAGCACCTCCTTAGTTGTCTGACAAGCTAGCAGGCTTGTTTCTGAGAGGAAAGGGACAGGTAAGCTGGAGCTGCAATAGTCACGACTCGGACTTTGCACTGTCAGGGGGACAAGTGCGCTCTTCACGGGCCACGTCGCCACTTCCTCTTTCTGCCACCTCCCTCCACACCCACGTCCCTGTCCACATGAGGGAGAAATATCCTGGAAATAAATTCCTCTTCCCTGTGTCACCATTCCAGCTAAGGATCAACACCAGAGATGAATGGAATTCTTCATCAGGCCACTCCTGGATACTGTTCTGCTTAAAGGAGAAATGAACACCCTGCTCCGCCCCACCCCTAGCCTGAGAGAATTCTTCTAACCTAGATTCTTTCTAACTGTATCTCTAACAGGAAGTACCCAACATGGATGATTTCTTCTCAATCACTGGTTCTCAACCCAGGGAGACTGTGGCCCTCCATGTGAAAACCAGGCAATGTCTGGAGACATTTTTGGTTGTTACCACTGGAAAAGGTGCTACTGGCATCTCATGGGTACGAGAAGTATACTGCTCCACAATCGAGCACCCAAAGGTTGGCCCATAACAAAGAATTATCTAGCCCAAAGTGCAAGAGTGCCAGAGCTGAGAAAACCTATTCTATACCATGTATTTTCATCAGTGGTGAAAACTGGTTCTTGATGGTCAGAAAAATCTTACCTTTTTTATGTACAAAGCATAGATAAGCATTCAGCACCTGAACAGATACACAGTGTATCTCTGTATCTCTGGTATGAAAATCTCCCAGGTAGTTGGGGGGGGAGGTGGTGACTAGGAAAAGTATGTCTAAAAAGTCTCCTTAGGAGGCACTAATAGAAAAAAGGTTAAGAAACACTGTTCTGGATAAAATGACACTGGTCAAGCAGAGAGGGGGGCAAATAAAGAGTATATGGGGGCTTCCAAGTCATCCCTTCACTTCCATACCATGTTTATTCAGATCCCAGATGCGAAGAGTCTTATCCCGAGATGCAGAAACCAAAATCAAACTGCCACTGGGTGTGAAGCTCAGATCTCTCACGACATCCTGGTGGCCGGAAAGATTCAAAAGCAGGAGCCCTAGCGTGAGAGAGCGGGGCACTAAGTCAGGGGGAGAGGAAGCCCTGGTCCTCGGGTCACGGCCACACCCCTCAGTCAACAGGCCGTCCCTGATCAGAATGTGCAAGTGAGCCCTGGGGTCCTTGATCCCAGCCAGAAATGACCTACCTGTCTGTACCTCCCAAATCTTGATCTGCCCATCGTTGAGCCCAGTAGCAAGGATCAGGCAAGAGACATCTGGCACCTGCGGATGGTGGCGAGCCCAGAGTTTCTTGCTGGGTGGAGAAGGCCATGGGCTGAAGGCCAAGCCCCAGACAATCTGCCCACAGTCCAGTGTCTTCTCCTTTGGGCTGCCTCGCCCTTTTGTCTCATTTTTGATGCTTCGGCTTTTGGCTTCAAACCCTTTAGGGATGCTAGGGAAAGCAGAAGAGTTCTTAATGAATCTGAAACTGCCAAGTCAACCAATCTTTCACTCTGGGGCATCTAAGCCTTTGAAGTTCTAGAAACAACTTTGGTGAATTCTAGCATGACTTTCGGAGAAGGCAATGGCAACCCACTCCAGTACTCTTGTCTGGAAAATCCCGTTGGCGGAGGAGCCTGGTAGGCTGCAGTCTATGGGGTCGCTAAGAGTCGGACATGACTGAGCGACTTCACTTTCACTTTTCACTTTCATGCATTGGAGAAGGAAATGGCAACCCACTCCAGTGTTCTTGCCTGGAGAATCCCAGGGACCGGGGAGCCTGGTGGGCTTCCGTCTATGGGGTCACAGAGAGTTGGACACGACTGAAGCGACTTAGCAGCAGCAGCAACATGACTTCTCTTCTTGTTTCTTTTTAGAATGCTTGTAACAGGGACTTCACTGGCCGTGGCTCATTCCACTTCTGACAGCCCTGCAGTGGCGTGACCTGCCTTGTGGGAGAACTAGATCACAGATGCTCCAGGGAGTCATTCTCTTCTTTGGAAAGTTTTCCTGGGTTTTGGTGCATGGAAGGAGAGAGACATTCAGTGTTCCTCATGAGAAAGAAAGCATGCTGTAGGTCTGGAACTAGGACAGAACTTAGAGCCTGATTACGCATTTGCTACTCTTCTGCCTTGTAGCATTCCTTTATCTCTAGCTTAGAAAGCACCCTAGGAGCAGAAAAATAAACCCCTTTCTGGACAACAGTTTGCGTGAAAGTGAAGTCGCTCAGTCGTGTCCAACTCTTTTGCGGAGTCACATAACTATAGCCTACTAGGCTCCTCCATCCATGGGATTTTCCAGGCAAGAGTACCGGAGTGGGTTGCCATTTCCTTCTCTAGGGGATTTCTTCCCAATCCAGGGATTGAACCTGGATCTCCTGCATTGTAGGCAGACGCTTTACCGTCTGAGCCACCAGGGAAGCCCAACAGTTTGCTTAATACACGTGATTTCCACCTTCCCTCACTTTGCTCTGATCCATGAGTGGGGCTCTTTCATTTCTTTTCTGATGACTCTTCCAGCCCAGGAACCAGTCAGCAGGGCATCAAGGAAAGAACTCAGAGCTGTTCACAGGTACGCCGACCTCAAAGATGTTGTAGCCCAAGCCTTGCCTTTTACCTTCTACTTATGCTGAAACACAGGCCTAGACAAGCTAAATAAGACTCTGTCCCTAAGAAACAGGGCCCTGCCCACACTCTGCCTCACATAACTCTCAAAGGAACAAGCAATTAAATTGCCCTGCAGTTCAGCCCGCAAACGCAGTTTCTGGTCTGTGGTATACTTTATCAGTGCAAGTACTCAGTCCTGCTTTTCTACCTGACTCTGACCACACTCTTGGGTTTATCAAACTGAAGGAATGGTGATGATAAAGCTGGAACTCATTTCCATGAAAAATCCTATAGTCGACGTACATGCAGCTGAACCTCTTTCTGTATTACATTTGTTCCCCAAAAGTTAGGTAAATCATACTTTTGTCAATCACGTGGTTGAAATATATTAAAGAATTTTAACCAAGTTCACCTACAAAACTGGCAGCAAGAGACTGAGGCCAGTGTAGGTTCTTTCAGCTCTGGAAACCCTATTATTCCATAGCAGAGGCTGGCAGGGAGTGCCCAGGTAGGCAGTCTGTTTTGCATATGAAGTCTGCTTGTTTGCCTGCATCTCATTGAGGGTTGCTTAGACCCTCTAGCAGCAGAGCCGACTTGTCCTGATGGAGACATATGCCCCCAAAGCCAAAATATTTACTATCTGGGCCTTTAAAGAAAAAGTTTGCTGACTCCCGGTCTAAATGGCCAAATGTGCTCTGAAAATTTGTCATTCTGACACAACACCTGAGTATGACAGTGAACTTTTCAATGAAGGCCGCCCAGTGCACACGTGGCCCCAGACAGGCCGACACATGCACTTCAAAGACCTGCCCGGCTCTGACTTGGGAGCCTGAGTTGGCCATGGAGCTCTGCAGGACAGCTTGGAACCTCCAAAGTTACCTTTTATTTCTTTTATAAAATCCTAACTTCTGTATTTGAATTAAGAGATGCATCTGTAGCTACTTTACTCCAAAGGAATTAAGGCACATTTATATATTAATTCATTTTAACATCATAGATTCTCTAGAACAAGATATTAAAATCTCCATGCTTGGGATAGAGATAACTTTCCCAGGGCCACAGAATTGCAGGCAGAATCAGAGCCAAGTCTTGGGTGTCCCAGCCTAGTGTCCAGCAAATGCCTTGGACTTCAGAGTCTGCAATGAATTCAAAGAGTGAGCTACATGGAAGGTAGGGGGTAGCTGGGGACCCGGGTAGAGTCATTAGAACTTAAATTCATCAAAATTAAAGTGTCTGAAAATGTTATTTCTAAAAGTAGTACATTATTTCGTTAATATCAATTATTTGCTCAATCTTGAAAGCACTGTATGATTTCTTAAGTGTGTAACAATCCTAACAAGAATATAAAGGACTCAGATTTTCTCTTTTAAAGAACTTTTAAAATAACAATTATTTCAAACTATAAAAATAATAGTGGAAAATGGGGAAATTTTGGAGATGAGAAAATTATAAAAATTACCCAGATCCTAATAACAAAGATCCGTCTAGTCAAAGCAATGGTTTTTCTAGTAGTCACGTATGGATGTGAGAGTTGGACTATAAAGAAAGCTGAGCACTGAGAATTGCTGCTTGAACTGTGGTGTTGGAGAAGATCTCATGGACTGTAGCCTACCAGACTCTTCCATCCATGGGATTTTCCAGGCAAGAATACTAGAGTGGGTTGCCATTTCCTTCTTCAGGGGAACTTCCCGACCCAGGGACTGAACCCAGGTCTCCCGCACTGTAGGCAGGCACTTTACCGTCTGAGCCACAAGGGAAGCCCAATAACAAAGATCCGTCTAGTCAAAGCTATAGTTTTTCTAGTAGTCATGTATGGATGTGAGAGTTGGACTATAAAAAAAGCTGAGCACTGAGAATTGCTGCTTGAACTGTGGTGTTGGAGAAGACTCTTGAGAGTCCCTTGGATTGCAAGGAGATCCAACCAGTCCATCCTAAAGGAAATCGGCCCTGAATATTCACTGGAAAGACTGATGCTGAAGCTAAAACTCCAACACTTTGGCCACCTGATGCGAAGAACTGACTCATTGGAAAAGACCCTGATGCTGGGGAGGATTGAAGGTGGGAGAAGAAGGGGACGACAGAGGATGAGATGGTTGGATGGCATCACTGACTCAATGGACATGAGTTTGAACAAACTCTGGAAGATGGCGAAGGACAGGGAAGCCTGGCGTGCTACAGTCCATGGGGTCGCAAAGAGTCGGACGCAACTGAACACCACTCTAACCACAGTAAGCACTGTACCATGAATTCTTATTTATGTATATACATGTTTTTCAAAAACAAATTTGGGATCATACTGCATAGAGTTTCATAGCTTGCTTTTCTGAGTAAGCCTTATACTGTAAATATTTCCTCAAGTTATTACTCTTCAAAATATATGGTTTTTCCCTAAAATAAGTAACATGCCATTTAACACGCTAAACAATATTCCCTTCATTATATTAAACAAAAGATACACAAAAAGGGCTAATGCTCAAATTTCTATTTTCCCTAATTAATATGGGAAAGTTATATTTATGTCTAGTAATATACATATCTCCAGTACTCCTGCCTGAAAAATCCCATGGACAGAGGAGCCTGGAAGGCTGCAGTCCATGGGGTCGCTAAGAGTCGGACCTGACTGAGAGACTTCACTTTCACTTTTTATTTTCATGCATTGGAGAAGGAAATGGCAACCCACTCCAGTGTTCTTGCCTGGAGAATCCCAGGGACGGGGGAGCCTGGTGGGTTGCCGTCTATGGGATTGCACAGAGTCGGACACGACTGAAGCGACTTAGCAAAAAAAAAAATATATATATATATATATATATTTGAATACAGAAGTGATTTTCAAGGAAATAACAGATTTCCCACTTTATGCTTTTTAAAAAAATTATTTTTCAGACTAAATATACATCATACCCAAATCTGGATATGAAGCTGAATCTCTAGCATTTAGACTGGGGGATTAATAAATAATGAATGATCTTGACATTTTCATTAAACGAGTATAGAAGGAACTGAAAAATGTGATTAAAACAAAAACAAAAACAAAAAACAGAGCTTCCCTGGTGGCTCAGTGGTAAAAAATCCCCCTTGCCAATGCAGGAGACACGGGTATGATTCCTGATCCAGTAAGGTCCCACATGCTGTGGAGCAACTATTGAGCCTGTGCTCTAGAACCCAGGCACTGTGACTACTGAGCCCACCGTGTGGCACCTATTGAAGCCACAGCAACCCAGGGCCCATGCTCTGCAACAGGAGCCACAGTAACGAGGAGCCCTCGAGCCACAGCTATAGAGTAGCCCCCGCTCGCCAGAACTAGCGGAAAGTCTGCACAGCAATGAAGACCAAACACAACTGTAAATAAATAAACATTAAAAAAAAAGCCTACATGCAATCTTTGATGGCTGCAAAAATATCAGATGGCAATACCATAATTTCCTTAACCATTCTTGTTACCAGATTTTAAGCTATTTCTGACTTTTAACTATCATATGATTAATTTCATATTGAAAAGCAGTGTATGTAATACATGACCTCCCATTTACAGCAACATGGGTGAACCTAGAGGCTGTCATACTGAGTGAAGTAAGTTAGAGAAAAACAAATAACACATTATAGCACTTATATGTAGAATCTAAAAAAAAAGGTACAGATGTACTTATTTTACAAAACAGAGCTGCAGATGTAGAAAATAATGTTATGGTTAAGGGGAAAAAAGGGGAGGGATAAACTGGGAGACTGGGATTGACATATACGCATTTGCCGCTGCTAAGTCGCTTCAGTCGTGTCCGACTCTGTGCGACCCCATGGACTGCAGCCCACCAGGCTTCTCCATCCCTGGGATTCTCCAGGCAAGAACAGTGGAATGGGCTGCCATTTCTTTCTCCAGTGCAGGAAAGTGAAAAGTGAAAGTGAAGTCGCTCAGTCGTGTCTGACTCTTAGCTCCTCCATCCATGGGATTTTCCGGGCAACAGTACTGGAGTGGGTTGCCATTGCCTTCTCCATATATGCATTACTATATATAAAATAGATAATGAATAAGGACCAACTATACAGCACAGAGAACTCTATATTTAATATTCCATAATAACCTATATGGGAAAAAATTTAAAAAAGAGTGGATAAATGTGTACGTATAACTGATTCACTCTGCTGTACAGCAGAAAATAATACAACATTGTAGATCAACTATATGCCAATAAAATCTTTTTTAAAAACAAATAAATAGATGACCTCATTTCTGAGATTTTTTGATTGCAGGAAGAACAGTTTTAAGATTGTTGAAATGGCCTTCCTTCCAGAAAATACACAAATGTACACCCCTCAACCCCTGCAGCGTGCAAAGTACTCATCTCAACAAATTTGCATCAGCATTACCTATTATCAAGGCAACAAGCTTCAGACTGGACTTATGAAAAACTTTAATATGCGAATTTTAAAATGCTTAAAGCAAAACAAATGAGACCTTCAAGGGCAGGGGCCATGTTTAATATATTTCAGAATTCTCAGCCCTTGGCTCCTGGTCAGGCAAGGAAGATTTGCAAAAAATGCTGGCTGAATAAATAAATACAGACATAGAGTTGCCCTGGGACAAATGAAAAAAATGCAGATGCTAGGCCATCCGACTGGGAGCTCACAGCCTTCAAACACTGAGACTTGTCCAGCGCAGAGAAAGAAAAGCTAGTTAATATCAGAAACAACTTGGTTGATAACAAAAAAGGCAACTAGCCAATTTTAAAATGGACAAAGGATCTGAATAGACATTTCTCCCAAAAAGATAGGCAAAGGGCCAGTAAGCACATGGCGGGGGAGGGCTGTGAGGGGCAGGGAGGCACAAGATCAGCAGTCAATAGGGAAATGCAAATCAAAGCTACAATGAGATGCCACTTCACACCCACTCCAATGGCCATGCTGCAAGTGTTGGTGAGGATGTGGGAAGTCTGGGAATCTCCAGCACTGCTGCTGGGATTATAAAATGGTACAACCACTCTGGAAAACAGCCTGACACGCCCTCAAATGGTTAAACGTACATGAAAACATACATCCACACAAGATACGAAAACATATCCACACACAAACCAGTACGGAAGTGTTCGCAGCAGCATTATTTCTAATAGCCAGAAAGTGAAAACAACCTAAGTGCTCACCAGCTGATAAACTTATAAAACAAAATGTGATGTCTCCATAAAATGGAATATCATTTGGCAATAAAGGGAAATTAAGTCACGGAGCATGCTAAAACACAGATAACCATGAAAATAGTCCCCTAAGTGAAAGAAGCCAGTCAGAAGATGACAATGTATGATTCAATTCGTATGAAATGCCTAGAACAGGCAAATCTTTAAAGACAGAAAGTAGATTAGAAGCTGGTCAGGGATGGATAGGAGAAAGGTATTAAAGAATGATGGGTTTCTTTTGGGGGTGACAAAAACGTTCTAAGATTGGTCATGATGATGGATGCACAACTCTGTAAATACACTGAAGTCACTTAACTGTACACTTTAAATGGGAAAATTGTATAGTATGTAAACTATACCTCAATAAAGCTGTTAAAAAAAAAACCACTTGGGGCTATCAACAGAATGAGGTTTCACAGGTACAGGATGAAGGACCCTGGAAACCCCGATGATCAATTTCTGAACTGGTCGGCCAGCTTCCCTCTTCTGCTCTTGGGCAGGATGTCATTTGGGAAAGTTCCCCAGGACATCTGCATTCCTTTGGGTGTCAAAGAACTTACAACTGCTCCTCCAGCGGCCAGGGGATCAGCTTCACAATGCAGTGTCCTTGAGACCAGGCGAACCAGGAACCATCCGGGGAGAAGGCAACGCTCCACGTTTCACAGCTCGACTTCCAATCAAACTGGTGGGGGCGCCCGGGCTTGAGTTCGGCCAGCAGCAGCGGCTCCTCTGGGGCAGGAGATAGCATACTTCAAGAAGGCACCCTTGCCTCACCGGAAAGGGCAGAGCCCAGTCCCCCAGCACCTTGCTGACTCAGACACAGGAAAGCAGAGGTCGTCCCCTGGCAAAAAGTGACAGTCTGGATTCCGGGAGGGAGTTGTCATTTAAATGACCCAGGGCAATAACAGTAGCCACAGGCCAAATTCCAGTGGGGTTACTCAGTTCTGGCACTGCTGGTTAACCATGACTCAGAGTAACCTTTGTCAGGGTGAACCCAGTGAAGGGGGGCCTCGTTTTCTCATGAAAGCCCAAAGAGGAAGAAAGGAGGCATGCCAGACAAGGATTGAGCTAGAAGGTACTAATCAGGAGGCCTTCAGATGTACTTAAGTTCTCTCCCGAAAGGAGTATTTGAAACACAGGCTTCCCCTCACTTGCCAGCATCCCTCCCATCACCAAGGCTAACACTGGCCCTGCTCACCACCTCTTGATCTGCCCTCCTCTTCCATCTCCTTTCTGTTCTGGCTTAAATCTTCATCCCATCTTGCCCATATTTTTTACAAGATTCATGTTTTCCCTGCCCCTAGGGACCCTGCTAAAACTGAAACACATATTACATCACAACATTTCTTTCAAATACATTCCAAGGCACCCACTTACCTACCACTAAAGGCAACCTTCCTCCCCACCCCACTGGCCCCAGCCTCCCTTTTCCGGTCCATACCGCGTGCCAGCCACACACGTCTCCTTGTCATGCCCCAAGTAGCTCATTCGAGTTCACACCTGGACTCATATTCTGCTTATGAGAATCCCACTGAGATTAGCAACTGAGAAGCGTACCCAGATCTCACACTATCAAAGCGGAAATAAGTCCTACCCTGTTTATTGCACTGCTCTCCTGTAGTTATCAATTCCCTCTGCCCCAACCCCATCTCCAGCTCGGGATTTATACAGCCTCCTTCAAACACCAAGCCAATTCAATCCTTGTTTCTCGGGGTGAAGGGTGGGGGCTGGACTGGTGCTTCTTCATTGACTTGAAGGGCAGTCCCTAATTCAACTCCATCCTCTGACAGAAGATTCTCAATGGCTGACAGTCTTTAAGTTCAAGGCCTTCAGAACTGATCCTCTGATTGCAATACATATGAATACAAAAACTGGCTTCCATCCTGAATGAGGTCACTGTCTGATGAGTATGTTCCACTTTAGCAGTTTTGAGACTGACCCTTTTATAGCTGTTACCAGATAGATACTAATTTAACAGCTCCTGTTTTGTGTATTTTAGGACATATCTCTATATGTCTTCTCGTAGTTTGACCTTGTTAAAATCAGGATGTGTCAAGTGATGACTTCTCATAGTTTAATAGGCAGTATTTTTTCAGTGATACATATGGCAATACAATCCATGATCTCTTAGATTCAATAAATCAGATAGTAAACATGCAAATATGTATATAATATTATGTGTGCATATATATAATATTTCCTGACGTATGCATTATAGGAAAATACAGGGGTACATCTTATTTACATGGATATATTTTGCTGAAAATTCTCTTTAAATAGAATTTTAATAAATTATATCAAGACTTTGTGGCTTTGCTATTTAAAGAAAAAATTTAAAGTTTCCTTTGTAAAGAGAATATTCATTCCCTGAGGTTCTATGTGGAAATCTAGGTCTGTCTAAACTGGCATTTGTACAGGCCTAGGTAATTCCTCCTAGAAATTTGTATTTTTGTATATGTGACCCTTTCACTTATACAATTACTTGTGTAATCGAGCATTCTCCTCTGGATGTGAATATTTGCATGGTAGGACATTATTTTATATTTCAAATCGAAAACAAGACTCAATGTTAGGCAGCAATCCTATGGTGTTTTCTTTATTCTCATTATTTCTAGGTATCTTAAGGTAACAAGGCCCTACCCTGTCAACGCCTCCTTCATGTAATCCAGTTCTCAGCTGGGGGCACTTCTGTCCCTTGGGGACATGTGGCAATATCTGGAAATATTTTGGTTGTCCCAACTGGGGGTGGTGGTGCTGCTGCTGCTGCTAAGTTGCCTCAGTTGTGTCTGACCCTGTGCAACTCCATAGACGGCAGCCCACCAGGCTCCCCCGTCCCTGGGATTCTCCAGGCAAGAACACTGGAGTGGTTGCCATTTCCTTCTCCAACGCATGAAAGTGAAAACTGAAAGTGAAGTCGCTCAGTAAAGAAAATTTTCTTGTCCGACTCTTAGCGACTCCATGGACTGCAGCCTACCAGGCTCCTCCGTCCATGGGATTTTCCAGGCAAGAGTACTGACCGGAGTAGGTTGCCACTGCCTTCTCCGGGAGGTGCTGCTCCTAGTATCGAATGGGAGGAGGCCAGGGACGCCGCTAAACATCTTACAGCACACAGGACGACTGCCCCCAACTCCCACAAGAAAAAAATTATTTTGCTTAAAACGTCAATGGAATGGTGTTGAGGCTGAGAAACCAGAGTAGTCAAATATTAAATGACATTGACCTGGAGGTACATTTTTATCACCTGACTTTATTCCATCTTGGTAACAGCCACACTTGGTTCACTTCCTCCAGGATATGCATGTCATCCATCCTTTCAACGCCACGCAGGCTCCACACAATATGAAAAGGGGTCGTCCCCGACTTCTCTCTTTTCTTGACCTCCCAATCCAGACCCATGAACAAGTTCTATCGAGCCTGCTCCCAAAAGACTTGGCAAACCTAACTTCCCTCCACCTCATGGCTGTTTATTCTCAACTATGTAACACCATCTCATCAGCATCAGCTCATCTATCCAACATTATCTCTAAGCAGCTTCCGACTGCTCTCCTAGCCCCCTCTCTGGCCCCCACCACCTATTCTCCTCACCTCTCAGTGATCAGTTTCAATCCACCTCATAATAAAAACCTCACCCTGCCCTAGAAGTCCTGCACATAGGCCTTTTCTCACCCCTTGGTGGTGCTCAATTAGTTCCAACCTCAGGGCCATTGCACCAGCTATTCTCTTCACCGTAGAATATGTGAAGAGAGAGAGCCCTAAGAAAGGCTCCTTAGGGAGCCCTTCTCTGATTCCAAGTTAAGGTTCTTCAAAACTTCTCACTTTATTTTCTTTACAGCACAAACACCATTGTGATCATTATCTGTCACCTTCCAACTAGGACATCAATGCCACAGAGTCGGGACCTTGTATGTTTATCTCCAGTGCCTAGCAGAGTTCCTGGCAGAGAGCAGGCCATCAGTAAATATTTGTGGAATAAATATACATGGTATCTGTCTATAATATACATGAAATGAAGTCCCTTAGACTGTTATGATGCCTTTGCCAAAAATTTAACATGAAATGCTTCTTAAACATAAGCCATATCCAGATTTCACACTCTATTTCTGTCATTTGGGGATTTAATCTCTTGCTATCTTAGGCTCGGGAATTCAAAGACTAAAATAAGGAGGAAAAAAAAAAAAATGAAGGAACTATGAAGATTCTGAAAGGGAGTCTGGGCCCAAACTAAACTTGGCAGCTGGAAGAAAAAGCCATAATTAGTGCAGAACTTAAAAAAAAAAAAAAACAACAACAAAACAAAAAACCCAGAGGCAAGAGGATCCAGCTTCATCTGGGATTGTACCTGCCCTGGACCTTCTTGGTGAAAAGGGCTATGGATCCGAGTTTTCTAACTAAACATTGGGATGTGTTTGGATAATCAGACGGAGTAGAAAAATACGTACCATGGGCCTCTTCTGTGGGAGGAGATTTGCCTGTACACAGAGACAGAAGCTATGAAGGACTCTAGCTGGCAGGAAGCTTTACGATTTATCCTGCCTTGGGATCTTTACATTAGCTGTTCCATCATCCTAGAAAACTCTGCCTGGCTGGCCCCAGATCCGTGTCCAGATTGGGCCTCAGTGCCCGTGTCAACGTCTGAGAGACCTTCCTGGCCTCACTACCCAAAGTGGCCTAGTGACTTGCGTTCACTGCACTGAATTTTCCTTTTAACCGTCACTCACCCATCTTCTCTTGATTGCTTGTTTTTAGGTGACTGTAGTTTCTCTCTTCCCTATCCTCACTTCAAATTGTTCACTGCTATCAGGCTGCACTGTCCCATTCAGTAGCCACTAGCCACATGTGGTTACTAACCTTCTGAAATGTGGCAAGTCCCAATTAAGATGGGTTGTTAGCTACAGAATACATGCTTTATTTCGAAGACTCAGTACAAAAACAAAAATCTAAAAATGTTCAATAATTTACCAAGATTATATGTTGAGATGACATTTTAGATATGCTGGATTGACAAACATTTAATTTTAAGGTTAAATCCACCTGTTTCACTTTTTTTAACACCGCTACTAAAATATTTCAAATTGCATATGTGGCTTGAGGTTATAGTTCTCTCAGGCAGCGCCGGCCTAGAGAGTGCCTGACATACAGTAGTTACTCAATAAATATTTCAACGTATAAATGCATTCTAACCACTGCTCTGAAGATATCTACTGTTGCCCATTGTAATCCCATCACAATGGCCTTTATTCAGGTTCAAAAGAACATAAAACTGACCTTTTTTTTAAAACAGTAGCTTGGCAGCTCTCAGTAGCTCAGCCCACACCCCAAAACACAGTCGTCAATCATTAGGAAAAATCCAGAACTGGAAACAGATTCCTGCTAAAAAGGGAGACTAGCTCCAGATCACTGTCAGATATAAACTAAAAGGAGTCAATGGAAATGACAGCGGAAGCTAGAAAAAGATTCACATAAGATTTCAGGCAAACACTAGAGGCCATTTAACAAGAGTTCTATGGGTAACACACTCACTGAAAAGAAAGCCCTTATCTAGATGGGAAAGTAGAGAGAGCTACCTCTACACCTGGTATTGAATGCCTGACTCCAGCAAACAAAGAAATGTCATTTTCCAAATTAAAAAGTTACACCACCCTGGGGGAATCCCCTGATTTCAACCCACCCACCCACCAGTAATCCCTATTCCATCCAAGGAGTCAGGGAAACATAAAAACACCCACAATCATAATCTTCCAGACCAGAATGAAGCTTGCACTTCACTGGAAGAATACAAAGAGGTTCTGGAACAAATTCTGAGTCCAGGCCTTGACCCCTTCAGAGAAATTTCCCCTAGGGAAACTGCCTTTAAGCAAGGGAGTATATTCAAGAGTTGGGACTCCCAGAATAAACCACAAGCCCACCCCAAATTTCTATATTAGTGGGGTTTAGAGGCAAAGTGGTTGGAAAGATTCTGAAGCACGCGCCTTGAGGTTTGGCCTTAGCACAAGCACACCATTCCCCCTGAGGCTTATTAAGTTCATTTGGGCTGACCCTCCAAGTGCTTCCAATATTCTCTGACTTCCACACCATTTTCTGATACAGCTGTTAACAAGGATAAAGGCAAGTACCTCACTCATCGGTGTATCCTAACTTGTCCCCCCATCTATGTCACCAGGCTCGCAATATGGGTTTTCAAATGGAATTCCAGACCCGATTTTCATGCGCAGGCAAGTTTGAGAAGCTCCCAACCGCCCGCTAAGGCAGATACTATTATTAGCCCATTTTGCAGATACAAAAGAGACTTGTGTTAAATGGCTCGTCCACGATCACACAGCTTCTATGGGGCAGAGCGGACTCCCACCCAGACCTCGAGTGCGTCACATGACAGCTGGGCACCCACCCCCTCTCGGGAATCAAAACACCCACACCTCAGAGGGCCTGGCGTCCCAACCGGGCGGTGGCGTCTGGCCCCAGGCGCCCCCCCCAACTGTCCCGGGGGTGGGGATCCCTGCTGCACAGAGGCCCGTAGTCCCCGGGTCCGGCGGGGAAACGGGAGAGGTTGGAGACGGTGTGGGGGCCGTTGACAGCGAAAGTGAAACAAAGCTCAGCGCCGGGCGTGCACCTCGCCGCCGGCCGACGCGGTCGTCCCAGGCCCGGTGGCCCATGCCACCCCACCCCCGCGGACCGTTCCCGGGCGAGCCTGCACCCCCCACCCCGAGGGGAACGGGCCCTGCCCCGCCGGCGGGGAACGCGCGCTGCGGCCCGACTCACCTCCGGCCTCCATGGAGGACGCGCGCGGCCTCGCGGCAGGCGGCGGGCGCCTCAGCCCCCCGGGCCGCCGGCCCTCATGCCGCCCCCACGCAGCCCGCCCCCGCCCCGGCCCCGCCGCCGCCGCGCCCGCCGCCACCCGGAGAGGCCATCAGCTGCTTCCCGTCACATGGCGGCGGGCGCGGGCGGAGACGCGCGGGGGGCGGGGCCGGGGCACGCAGGGGAGAAGCCGGGAGCCCGGCTGCTGGCCACGCGGGGCGGGCAGGTGGACCCTGGGGGCCCGGGGGAGGCGAGGGCTGAGGGGGAGTCGGGGATGTGGGGGCAGGTGGCCTCGGGCAAGATCGAGCTTGGATGGAGGGGCAGCAGGGCTGATAAGGAGATGGGGAGGGTGGTGGGCAGAAGAACCTGGGGTTTGGAGGAGCCTGGACCAGGGGAAAGTGGGGGCGGGGCGGCGTAAAACCCAGGGGTGGGGGTGGGGCTCGGAGGAAAACGGGGGTCGGTGCGGACAGGAAGTAATCCCGGGCGAGGGTGGTACTGAGGGAAAAACCGGCGTGGGAGGCGGGCAGGTGAGGCCCGCAGAATAAAAAGGGAGCGGTGGGGGGTATTCGGAGAGCTTGGCTGAAGGGAAACCGGGGCCGGCAGGGCACGGTGGTGGGAGAACCCAGGGGCAGAGGGAACGCCTGTGGTAAAGCTGAGAGGAGCGGGGCTCGGGTGAAGAGGAGGCGGGGGCTGGGGTAGAAATCCGGGTTGGGGGAGAGATGGGTCAAACGGAGTGGGGAGGACTATAAGGGCCAGATAAGGACCGGAGATGGAGGGAGGAGGTGTGGGTTGAAAAAGGGATGCGGTGGAGCTGAGGGAAAAACGAAGGCTGGGGTAAGGAAAGGCATCGGCGAGCTGAGGAGATGGGGCAGGGTGAAAATCGGAGTGAGGGGTGGGGCGGGAATCAGTTTGGAAGGTGAACCTGAAGACCCAAGGAATCAGTATTGGGAAAACAAAAAGCGAAGCCTGAGGAATTAATTGGGGTGGGAGGGTGAGGGTCTGGGAATTCCGGAGAGAGGGAAGAAATGAGAGGAATAAAACTGGAGACCTGAGGCGGCAGGGAGCTCAGAGGTTAAATGGGAGCCGCGGTAGAGGAATAAAGGGGCTGAGTGCAGGGTCAGAGGAAGGGGTCGTTTTATGAAAAAATGGGAACCAGAAAAAGAAAGCCCATTGGAAAATGGAGGATGAAAACGGAAATGCTGTGGTTATAAGGGGTAGAAGGCAAGGGGCAAACAGCCAGAGAAAAAGAGGAGTTGGGCTGGAAAAACAGAAGCTGGTAATAAACACACACACAACATGGAGTGAAAGTTGCTCAGTCGCGTCCAGACTTTTGAGACCCCATGGACACAGTCCATGGAATTCTCCAGGCCAGAATACTGGAGTGGGTAGCCTTTCCCGTCTCCAGGGGATCTTCCCAACCCAGGGAGAGAACCCTGGTCTCCCGCATTGCAGGCGGATTCTTTACTAGCTGAGCCATAAGGGAAGCCCCAGCACATGGAGAGACTGGATTTAAAACAACCTGGGAAACATGGGTTTGGTTAGAAGGTAAGGGACTTGAAAATGGGACAGCTTTGATTAGAGTTTAGGAAGCTTGGAGTGAAGTAGAGAAACACAGGAGAGACAATGACCCAAGAAAAAAGCCTCTAACAGGGATAGGGAGTGGAGCTGGGCCTCCTCAAGTGGGAGTTGAGGTGAGACTTTGTTACTGTTTCTGTTCAGTCATTCAGTCTTGTCTGACTCTTTGCCACCCCATGGACTGCAGCATGCCAGGCTTCCCTGTCCTTCACTGTCTCTCACACTTTGCTCAAACTCATGTCCATTGAGTTGGTGATGCCATCCAACCATCTCATTCTCTGTTGTCCCCTTTTCCTCCCCTCAGTCTTTCCCAGGATCAGGGTCTTTTCCAGTGAGTTGGCTCTTCGCATCAGGTGGCCAAAGGATTGGAGCTTCAGCTTCAAAATCAGTTCTTCCAATGAATATTCAGGACTGATTTCTTTAGGTTTGACTGGTTTGATCTCCTTGCTGTCCAAGGGACTCTCAAGAGTCTTGTCCAGCAGCACAGTTTGAAAGCACCAGTTCTTCAGCATTCAGCCTTACTTATGGTCCAACTCTCACATCCATACATGAGTTCAGTTCAGTTCAGTTGCTCAGTCATGTCCGTCTCTTTGCAACCCCATGAATCGCAGCACGCCAGGCTTCCCTGTCCATCACCAACTCCTGGAGATCACTCAGACTCACGTCCATCGAGTCAATGATGCCATCCAGCCATCTCATCCTCTGTCGTCCCCTTCTCCTCCTGCCCCCAATCCCTCCCAGCATCAGAGTCTTTTCCAATGAGTCAACTCTTCGCATGAGGTGGCCAAAGTACTGGAGTTTCAGCTTTAGCATCATTCCTTCCAAAGAAATTCCAGGGCTGATCTCCTTCAGAATGGACTGGTTGGATCTCCTTGCAGTCCAAGGGACTCTCAAGAATCTTCTCCAACACCATACATGACTACTGGAAAAACCATAGCCTTGACTAGACAAACCTTTGTTGGCAAAGTGATGTCTCCACTTTTTAATACACTGTCTATGTTTGTCATAGCTTTCCTTCCAAGGAGCAAGTGTCTTAATTTCATGGCTGCAGTCACCATCTTTAGTGATTTTGGAGCCCAAGAAAATAAAATCTCTCACAGTTTCCATTTTTCTCCCCATCTATTTGCCGTGAGGTGATGGGATGATGCCATGAACTTAGCATTTTGAATGCTGAGTTTTAAGCCAGCTTTTTCATTCTCCTGTTTCATCTTCATCAAGAGGCTCTTCAGTTCCTCTTCACTTTCTGCCATTAGTGTGGTGTCATCTGCATATCTGAGGTTATTGATGTGTCTCCCAGCAATCTTGATTCCAGCTTGAGTTTCATCCAGCCTGGCATTTCACATGATGTACTCTGCCTATAAGTTAAAATTAGCAGAGTGACAATATACAGCCTTGATGTACTCCTTTCCCAATTTTGAGCCAGTCCATTGGTCCATCTTCAGTTCTAACTGTTGCTTCTTGACCTGCATATGGGTTTCTCAGGAGGCAGGTAAGGTGGTCTGGTATTTCCATCTCTTTCAGAATTTTCCACAGTCTGTTATCATTCAGTCAAAGGCTTTAGCATAGTCAATGAAGCAGAAGTATGGGGACTACTATTAGCTGAGCCCAGTGAGAAACTCCAAAACCACCAGCCACTGCAGTGACCCAACAGCTTGCAGAAACTGTGTTTTCAGACAGTCCATCAATCTACTGCTCTATGATGATTCCTACCCTAACCCTTTAACGTTAGAAAACAGGCAATCTGACCAAAAAGAAATATGTATTTGAGGATATGCAAATACAATGGAGAGATGAGAGAGTAGGTAGCATCTACAAGTCATAGAAAAGAATAAAATGGCAGCAAGAGCAATATTGTTACCAGTGTTGGGAAAGCTAGTTAAAAAAAAAAAAATGTGGATGGCAATCCCATTTCCCCAAAATTTTTAGTTTACTAATCAGGCCTAAATGAAGATCACTAAAGCATTTATTTAAAAATAACTTTATTCTATTATCTTAAAAAAACAAATCCATGTTCTAACATCAGGATGAATTTCTCCCAACCCCCCACCTCCATACCAAATATTAAAATGTAAGTAGTGCAGAGAGAGCTGTTTCTTTTTGCATCAGTTCCTGGCCAGGACCATGGTGAGAAATACCAGTTGGCACATGTTGCATCATAATAAATTTTACCCAATAAAGATGATTTTCCAGGTTTCAGTGCCTAGGTTAGGGAGATTTTCCATCATGGGCTTTCCTGCTGCAGTAATAGTAATAGGTATGTGATTGTGAGAATGGGAACAGATATCAAAGCCACAGGATTATGGGACCCCCCTCCCCAAGGTCCACCAGGTTTTGTGGAAAAGGAATGTCAGTTGCAATGGCCCCCGGAAGTATGTATCTTCTAGGTTCTGATAATTATATCTCCTGGTCTCCAGTTACCACAATTCATTCAGGTAAGTTTTTTTTTTTTTTTTTTTTTTTAAAGCACAATGTAATGAGTTGGACTTTGCCACAGAAAGTCTATAAACCACTGTCGACGACGTGCTAGTGGAGTTGGGGATGGGTCATCTTGAAGAACAAACAAAAAGCCCTAATTCTTTAAAAATCCTTAAAGCTTGAAGACACTGCCCCCCGCCCCCAGTACTTCAGCTCTTAACTGACCCAACAATATTATCCGTGCACACAGGGCTCAGATATACGTGACAGCAGTCACAGCTCAGCTGGACAAGGGTTTATCATGTTTGGCACCAAGACCTTGAAGCTCCCATTTGCAAGGGGAAAATCCTTTCTTGAAGATTTCCTATCATCAGGTGTGCATGCAAGAGAAGAGGAAGTCACGGGGAGCATTTCCATCATATTGCAAATCATTGTGTGCCTTCCAGGTAGGGAATTCTTTTTCCCCCTGCCTACAGTTTCTCTGCTTTTTCCTTTTTAAAATATGGTTGCCTCTGCACAGTGGACTGTCAGATCCAGAAATGGATTCATCAAAGACTAGCTCAGTGTTCAGTGACTTTAAACACAGCCTGTCTTAAGTATCCCATTCTGAAATGACACTTAGACTGGTGAGAGTGGTTAAGTACATGAGGTTCCATGCAGCAAAAGATCCAGCCCATCAAGAGAACAAGGCCACAGGTATTCCTGAGGGGTGGACACTGCAACCAGCCTCTGACTTCCCCAGTGTTCTGAGCTGAGGACAGGGCTCTCACTTCTGGTGACTTCCTCAGTTTTGTTCCTTCATCCAAGAAAACTGACCTGCCCCAACCACACCGGCAGGGTAACCCTGCAGATAACCAGCTTCTCATCTTAGAAGTCCCAGGCCCTGTTATTGGAGAGGGAAGTTCTCCTTTAAGTCTTGCCTGTTAGAGCAGAATATGCAGTATTAAAGAGTGCAAATTCAAGTCAGATTTTCAAGTTTAGCACACATATTTTATACCCTTAGAAGGTCCCTGACATTTAAGAGATTAGGATGAAATCAGAAAGAAAAGAAAAGAAAACTCTATACAGGGATCTACTGGAAACAATAGCAGCTTCAACTCATCACATGTTATTTTCATTCAGAATTTAGCATTATTGAGCAGCGTATCCTCATAACATCCTTAGGAAGGAAATACATTTTCCTAATCCCATTTCTGAGATCAAGAAACCGAGGCCACAGGTCTTCTATGTTACAAAACATTCCTCCTGCCTTTTTCAAAGCCACAGGAGAAAGGAAGGGTGGGAAAGTCAAAATTAATAGTGCATCACCTAAGAGGCTTGTCTATAAATATGAAGCTCTGACATACGTGAGGTTCTGGTGAAAGGCACTTCCTCTTATTGGCCCCATCTCTTTTGAAAAGAATTTCATCTCCAGGAGAGCAAAAATCCGCAGGAGAGCTCTGATGATGCCCTGGTCTGGAACCATTCTACAGAGAATGAAAGGCCCAGGTAGCAGTTTGTAACTGAACCGAGGACATCTTTTTCCCTTCCACTAGAGAAGGCAAAGGAGAAGGAGCATCTGCTAGGCACTTTCACATCCTGCAGGACCTCAGTCCCCACCATAACCCTGTAAAGTAAGTGTGATTTCACCTATTTCACAGATGAGGAAATTGAGGCTCAGGGGAAAGGTAAAGCCCAAGCCCATGAAACAGGCAAGGAGCCAGGTCCAGATTGAAGCCTGGGTGTTTCCAACTCAAAACCCAAAGCAAACTGCCTCCCTCTGATTAACAGCAGTAACTGGCACCTCTTCACCTTTTCAGAGAGCTGATGTTCACCTAGTTCCTCAGCTCACCTAGGCAGTGAGAAAGGAAATGTCCTTATTAGCCCACACTGTTCCCTTGTGTACCGGCACGGGCTAGTTACAGACCTTTAATAGTGACAAAGGACAGTGAGGCCTACTGCCTCCCCCTACTCCTGCTCCCCCATCTCAGCATCAGTCAACCTGGAGAAAGCCCAAATGTAGCTTTCCCCCCACACACTACCCATTCCCAAAGCTTTTCACCATTGTTGAGAAAAGTTACAGTAAATCAAACCAATTTAGGAAAAAAAAGGGGGGGGGTAGGAAAGATGTATGTGTGTTTTCCTATTTTGCTGAGAACCTCCAAACCCATTGCAGCCCTCAGGCAGGGGTGCAAGTCAAGTAAAGCAGAACATGAAACTCATCTTGAACATAGCTTTCCAAGCTTTTAAGACAGGATATCAAAGGACAGTTGTATTCTTCACACTGGCCTGTCTTCTTCTTGAATGATGTCACTCTGCTGCTCACTGCTGTCATCTGTACGGGGGGAAAAGTAGACCCAACTCTTGAGTGGTGCTCTCAGTAGAGATGACTCCATTTCCCCCTTCAGTTTTCTTTTTTAGGAAGTTAGGGGCTGCTAAGGGTTGCTTGTAGGGTCTTAGTTCCCTGACCAGGGATTGAACCTGTGCCCCTTTCAATGGAAGTCTTAACCACTGGACCACCAGGGAAGTCCTTCCCATCAGTTTTCAGTCGCCTTGATTTCCAGTCCTTTACTGGTGAGTTTCATGAATGAGCAGTTGGAGCAGGGTGGGTTTCCCTGCCTTTTACCCATTCTTTCTACTCAGAATCCACTGACATGCTTGACACTGTCCACATTTCTTGGCTCCTGACATTCCCCTCACCTGGACCACCCTCTGCTTTCTGCTTGCTCAAACTTAACTGTCCTGAAAGACATGCCTCATAGCCCACATCTTTCATAAAATGTCTCCCAACCAATGCATCCCTCTGGGCTCTCATCTTTCTCCTGAGGTCCTGTAAATTGTAGAAGTATCATTCATCAGGCAAGTAATCGTTCCTTTGTGCCACAACTCTACTACTCTTGCAAAGGGTTGGTTAAGTCTTCCTTCTATTTTCATTTTCCCTTCATATTTTAGTCTGTTCATGCTAACTGCTTTTGTAAAGCCCATCACCATTGGTCTTGATTTTCTGGTGCCTGACAGTACCAATCTGTGTCTTTCCCAGAGCTGGCCCGCAGTAGGTATTTGTCAGTTTAATTGTTATGTTGGTAGTTAATGGGAGATTCTTAGATTCTAGATTAAACTTTAACTGTCTTTCCCAGCCCTTAAAAAGCAGACCCTTGGAGACTTCTTCCTGGGAAGCCCACCACGACCTTGCAGAGTGCTTTAAAGGGCAAAGAGCTTACCCTGCAGAGCCTGCAGTCCGTTGCCCATCTGGTCCACATTCCCGTTCACCAGCGCGGTCACTCTGTGAATGTGGCCATACTTGGTTATTTCTATTGGCGACTCCTCCCTCTCACTAGCTTCCTCCTCTTCCTCTTCTGCAGCATCTTCCTCCTCCTCCATCTCTTCCTCTTCCGAATCCACCAAAACCATGACATCACCCATGTCTTGCCTCCTAATTTCCAAAAGGGAAGAAATGATCAAGAAGATACCCTGTTTTCTCCAATTTCAGCCCTCACTTGAATAGGGAACACTCGGTTCTCTGCAGCCCCTTTGGTAACATGGACAATTCTTCATGGACTCAACGTGGTTGAGTTGTGAGATGGAAATGATGACCTTTCAAAGAGGTGCTGCCACAGACTGTCTAGATAATCACACTGTGTGCTGGGTGAATTTCATCATTCCCCCTCCCCTCTCCCCACTGTTCGTCCGGCAGGTGACCTCAGGGTCCCAAGCTCTCACCATTTCAGTTCCCCTTGCAGCACGCACAGAGATGTTCTGTTCCTTTCCTGAAATGCCCTTATTTCTCCTCTACTTACTGAAATTTCTCTTCCTTTTCATTATTCAAAGCCCTAGTAAAGTCCTCTCCCTCCCCCTGCAGCCTTGAGCTGTGACTGAGTTTGGCGTCCACAGCCAGCGGTTTGGCACTTAATTGTCCTCTAGATGATTGCTAGTTCTGCCTCCCCAGCCAGACTGTACATTTCATGGGCCAGTCACAATCCTGTGAGCATGACATTCTCATTTAATCCTCACATCCTGCCTCTGAGAAACAGTTGAGGAAACAAAGGCTCAGAGAGGGTCAGGGCTTTTCCAGGAGCCTCAGGCTTGAAGGGCAGAGCAGCCATGTGAACCCAGGTCCACTTATTCCAAAGCCTTTTCCCATTATGCCAAGCTGCTCCCTCTTGTGAGAAATAAGCCTGGGGAAGGACAGACTCATGCCAAAATGACCCTCAAAAATGGGGCAGTACAGGTAACACTCTCCCATGAAAGACGGTGCCAGAACAATGAAATCTCATTATTTGTCCCAGAACAGTAATACCCCAAATTATAAGCGGATGAGAGAAGCGAAGAGAAGAGTTCCTCGCTCCTGCGCAGGCTCTCCTGGGAAGTCAAGTTCCACTTAGTTGTTTCTCTCCTACTAAGGTTCCCTCCTTTTGGGAGGGGCTTCTGGGCATACGCAGACTAGTTTTCCAAAGCACGCTGTAAGATTATGACTTATTCTTCCTTTTAGCTCTTTCCAGAAAATTAGATAAATACATGAATGACTGAGCTCAACACATTCATGCTGTCTTTATGCCTCAACAACAAACCAGCAACGTGCCTCGCCCTGAGGTCTGGCATTGAAAAAGGAGCACAGACTTTGCAGTCAATCAGACCTGGGTCTGACTGCAGGTATGGCCATCACTTCCTAGATGAGCCTGCAGAAACTGCTTCGCTTCAGTGAGCCTCCCTCACCGTATCTGGAAGACGGCGATGCCAGCAGCACCCTGAGGAGTGTATGATGGGGTCTCTAATAACGCCTGAGGAAGCCCCAGCCCCGGGTCTGGCCCCTGGTGGGTGCCCAGTGGTAGTGATTACTACTGCTCTTATGAAATGTTATAAACAAAACATCAGTGAAAACAGATTATGGAAATTGGTTTCTGATTTGAGTCTAGGGGACACTCACCTGAAAGTGCTTCCTACTGAAAGGAGAAAGGAAAAAACATTAATATCCAATAAGATCTACTTCGGCCTCACAGAAGTTTCTAAGCCAGCTAACAGTTACAAAACGATGGGCAACGAGAAAACTGACCCAAAACGAGAGATGACAGGGTGCTCAGGAAGGGTACTTGGGTGCTTCATTATTGCAAATCTGGACCCAGTTTGGAAGCCTACAGAATGGAGCTTCAGGGGGGAGCATAACAGGGACCATCTTCCCCCACCCACACCCTCTCAGGAAGCCTGCAAGAGAAACAAAGGGGCCCAGGAAGTCCTTACCATTCCGGGAAGCTCTTACCTTTCCAGCAGAACACAGGGCTGTAATACAACAGGAGCCCGGTGATAATGGCCAGTCCCAGCAGAAGCAGGCTCACGACGGTGGCCACGATTCCCCCGATGTTTAGAGGTTCTGCAAAGACACACCACACCCTTCACTTATCCACATGATACACACAGCTAGGAGCACAACACCTCTCCTCCCCTGCCTGGATCCTGCTCTTATCTTGGTTTCGTGACCTTGGGTGAGGCATATGACCTCTCTGTGGACTGTGTTAGTCACTCAGTTGTGTTGGACTCTTTGCAACCCCATGGATTGTAGCCCACCAGGCTTCTCTGTCCAAGGAATTCTCCAGGCAAGAATCCTGGAGTGGACTGCCATCGCCTTCTCCAGAGGAACTTCCCAACCCAGGGACCGAACCTTGGTCTCCTGCTTCACAGGCAGATTCTTTACCGTTTGAGCTACAGGGAAGCCTCATGACCTCTCTGTGCTGCTGCTGCTAAGTTGCTTCAGTCGTGTCTGACTCTGTGCAACCCCATAGACAGCAGCCCACCAGGCTCCCCCGTCCCTGGGATTCTCCAGGCAAGAACACTGGAGTGGGTTGCCATTTCCTTCTCCAATGCATGAAAGTGAAAAGTGAAAGTGAAGTCATTCAGTCGTGTCCGACTCTTAGCGACCCCATGGACTGCAGCCTACCAGGCTCCTCCGCCTAGGGGATTTTCCAGGCAAGAGGACTGGAGTGGGGTGCCATTGACTTCTCTGTAAAGCAAGACAAATATCTCATTTTCCTACTTCATACAGTTTGTGGGAATCAAATGAAGCATGTGATACAAAAGAACATTGGAAAGTTAAAATCTCTGTCTTCATACATCAAGACTGCTGTTAAGGCTACAGTAATTAGGACTGTGAATTACTAGTGCCGCAATGACATGACCAACAGAACAGAATAGGAAGGGACTTCTCTGGTGGTCTAGTGGTTAAGACATTGGGCTTCTACTCTACAGGGCATGGGTTCAATAAGAACAGGTCTATGAACAAAAGGAAACTTGATATAGGACAGACTAGTGAGTAAAAAAGGAACTCTTTAGGAAGTCATATTAGACCAAATGGTTATCCAAACTGGGGGTGGAGGAAACTTGATGTCTACTTCCTCCATTCACCAAAGGCAACTGTAGATGGACTACAGAGTTAACTGTGAAAGGCAAGCAATAAAATATTAAGAAGACAATATAAAAGAATGCCTTCATGACCATAGGATAGATAAGGATTTCTTAAGACACAGAAATGCTAGTGATATAAGAAAATATTCATAAAATCAACCACATTAAAGAACCTCTGCAAATCAAAGGATACCATAAATAAAGCAAGAAGGACTAACTGAAAGATATTTGTAACATGTAAAACAAGGAATTAGTGTGTGGAATTTCTGAAGAACTCCTATATATCTATAATAAAGAGGAAAACATCAAAAGAGACAATTATGGGGAGTTCCTTGGTAGCCCAGTGGTTAGTATTCCAGACCTGAGTTCAGTCCCTGGTTGGGGAAGATCTAGAAAGCCACATGATGTGACCAAAAGAAAAAAATTTTTTTTAATTTTTAAATAAACTATTTTTTAAAAAGCACAATTATATATTTCATAGAAGAAAACTAAATAGCAAATAAACATATGAAATAATGTTCAGCCTTCTTAGTAATCAAAGAAATTCAAATTAGAACCACAGTGAGATTTCATTTTGCACTTACTTGATGGACAAAAATCACAAAATCTGTGGTTGAAAATCTGGGACAACTGCCATTGCAAATGGAAATTAGTATAACCACTTTGGAAAATAATTTGATATTACCTCATAAAGATAAAAATGCACATAACCCATAACCCTTCATTTCTACTTCTTGGTACAGATATGCTGGAGACATATTTGCCTGGGGACCTGGGTATATGTGCACAGGGGGCTGGGTAAAAGATTTTCACAGCAAGACTGTTCATCACAATAACAAAAAATCAGAACAACACAAATGTCCATCAGCAGGAAAATCAACAGTTTAGTTGTGGAATAGTGCTACAGTGGAAAATTAAGAAGCCAGGAAGAGGCATAAAATATAATTACAAATGTCAGCATGAATAAATCCTGGAAAACAAAATGTGGAGTAAAAACAGCAAGTTACAAAAAGACTACATTTGTATAATAACACATTTTTTTCAAAACTCAAAAACTAAACAATATATTATCAAGAAATGTGAAAAAAAATGTGTACATATGCAGCAAAATTTTTCTTAAATAAAACATGAAACTCAGGAGTTACCTTTTTCAGAAGGCCCAGGATGAGACTGAAAACAGGCCTACAGGTAGGGTTGCCAGATAGAATACAGTGTGCCCACTTAAATTTGGATTTCAGATAAACAATGAATAATTTTTTTTGAATAAGTATGTCCCAGGATTTCCCTGGTGGGACAGTGGCTAAGCCTCCAAGCTCCCGATGCAGGGGGCCTGGGTTCAAACCCTGGTCAGGAAACTATCTCACATGCTACAACTAAGACCCAGTGCAGCCAAATAAAAAATAAAACTTTTAAATATTAAAAAGTTATGTCCGATGCAATATTTGGGACATAACACTAAAAAAAAAAATTCTTTGTTTTTCTAAAGTGCAAATTTAAGTGAGCAGCATGTTTTTTTAGCTTTGCTGCTATTGTTTTCTAAATCTGCCACACTACCTACAGGTAACTTCAGCAGTGCTGGTTACTGTTCTATATCTTAAATGGGATGGTAGTTTCTTAGGTGTTCATTTTGCTGTTATGTTTCACAGCTTACAATATATAAAAATATCATTATATCTTTTATTTTAGACATGTATTTGAATATATATTTATATGTTTTATATATATATATATATACATTTTTTTTCTTTAGGATGTAACTGATATTAAATAACTTTTGTATCTTCCCTGGTGGCTCAGGTGGTAAAGAATCTACCTGCAGTACAGAAGACCCGGGTTTGATCCCTGGGTTGAGAAGAAATAAAGTTTTTATCTTGATACAATAGAGATTTAGGACTGGACAGTAATTTCCCCATCCCTCTCGTCAAGCCACAGGTAAGCAGATATGCCTCCTCCCTGATGGCAGTGACACAAGTAGAGGGAAGCAACAAGCTGTCCCCATGCTGGTCCTCTGAAGCTCTACTCCTCCAGGGTCACTTCCATCACTCACCTTTCACGCTCAGCCAGATGTCCACCTCCCTCACCCCCACAGCATTCTCAGCCCGGCAGACGTAGTAGCCCTCGTCCAGGTCCTGGGAGCAGTTGCGGATAGTGAGGGTGGAGCTCTGGCCACTTTGGGTGATGAGGTGGTGGCCGCTGGGCTGGATGACCACCTTGGGCTGGGTGAGGTTCCTCAGCCACATGATCTTGGCAGGGGGGTAGGCTCCAGACACCTGGCAGGTAAGCGTCACACTGCCCCCCACGAAGCAAGTCTTCATGGGCTCAGAGAGAAGGGAGGGGCTCCCTAGCCATCAGGAGAAAATAAAGAAAGAGAAACATTTAAGGAGATTCAAGCGGTGACCTGAGAAGTTCAAGAACGTTACTTGTTTTGGAACAAAGAAACTCCAGGAATATCTGTACCACACCTGGTCTCGTATAATAATAAAAGATAATATTTGTTGAGCATTTACCATGGGCTAGGCACGCTATGTATTAACCCAACTAGTTCTCAACAATAATCTTGTTATTCCCATTTTGCAGATGGGGAAACTGAGGAACACAGAAAGTCAAGTAACTTAAAGTCACACAACTAAGGAAGTGAGCAACTAAAATTTAGGGGGACCACCTGTCCTGGGTTGCCCAAGACTGAGGGGATTCCCAGCACCTGGGGCTTTCAAGGCTTGTGAAATCCTAGGCAAACCAGGATGAACTGGTCTGTGTAAGAATGGAACCCAAGAAGTCAGGCTTTTGTGATCCACTTCTCCTTACTTCCTATGTACTAGGCTTCTGTGTGTAATAACCACACTGATCAGATAAAATACGGGCACACACCCTGACAAGGGTGTTTCAGGGGACAGGAGGGCACCTGAATTAGTTTCCTGTTGTTGCTGTAACAAATTGCACAAACAGCTTAAAACAATACAAATTAATCCTCTTAGTTTTATAGTTCTGGAGGCCAGGCATCTGAACTAATCTCACAGAACTAAAGTCAAGGTGTTGGCAGAGCTGGTTCCTTCCGGAGGCTCAAGGAGAGAATCCATTTCCTTTTTTCTCAGCTTCTAGAAAGAAGCCACCTGCATTGTTTGGCTCATGGCCCCTTCCTTGAATTACTCCTTCTGCTCGCATCTGTCATAACAAATCACTACCACACTGACCCTCCTGCCTCCCTCTTATGAGGAACCTCGGGATCACAATGGGCCCAACCAGAGAATCCTGGACAATCTCCCCATCTCAATATCCTTGATCACAGATGCAAAGTCCCTTTACCATGTAAGCAAACAAATTCACAGGCTCTGGGGATTAGGATGTGGATATCCTTGGGAGGCTATTCTTCTGTCTACCATAGGTCTGTCCTAGAAAACTCAAGACTGTGCATCCCTGTGGCCTTGGGGTCTGATTTAAGGGGGTGACGGGGAGCCATGAGATCTACTATGAGGATCAGTCTGTAGCCTTCACATGGGAAGCCTTTCCCCCTAATGCATATCCTCTTGGGAAGGGTAGTGAATTCATCTTGGGAGGACTTATTAAATCCATATTTTCAGCAGCTGAGGAATACAGAGCAGCATGTTGGGTTCCTGCCCAGGAGAGTGAAACTACACGCTTCCCCTTGGCAGTTGTTCCAAGAGAGAAATCTAGGGTTTCACTGCTGGTGTCCAGGGAAGAAGGAAGGGGGAAGGGGGAGGGGGCTGGGGGTGGAACAACCTCTCTCTAGGTCGGGTCAGCAGAGGAGAATCGCCCAAACCTGGTTTTGCTCAGAAAAATCACCTGTGAACACCCCTTCTTGAATCAACTATCAGATTCCCCCCATGTTGTTGCTAAATTGCTCCTTCCCTGCTTGTGGTTAACCAGAATTTCCTTTGGGGTCACAAAGCTGGCAGCAGTGACAAGCCTCATCAGTATGTTTGTATTTCAGGGTCCCAAGCCAAAGTTTGAGAAATGGCCCCTTCTTCCTTTACTAAAGGCAAAACAAACAGTCCCCCAGTGCACCTCCCCTGCAACCCAAAGATACGTACTTTCACCAAACACAGCATTCACCCCTCAAAAAGCTATGTCACCAGCCAGCTCGGTTAGAAATTCAGAGTTTCGCTTAAGACGATGCTGCATGCAAGGGTGGGGCAAGGGTGGGGTTGGTGCTGCGGAGCCTCACAGATCTGCAGGAGATGGACAGCATGCTAGAGCCCTCACACCTGGGGTTCCATAACACTGCAGCTTGTCATGAGTTGAGTTGGTTTCTTCAGTTTTAGGGGGCCTACATGCCATATAATATGGTAAAGGACAGGAAAGCCTAGCGTGCTTCAGTCAATGGGGTCTCAAAGAGTCTGACATGACTGAGTGACTGAACTGAACAGAACACGCCATATAAAGAGGGATCTGGGGAGTTCTCTGGTAGTTTAGTGCTTAGGAGTCAGCGCTTTCACTGCTGTGGCCCAGGTTCAATCCCTGGTTGGAGAACTAATATACTGCAAGCCATGCAGCAGAGCCCCCCCCCCCAAAAAAAAAGAAAGGAAGAGAAAAATAAAGAGAGATCTGGGCAGCAGGAATCCCTGAGAGCACTGCTTTTCATCAGCTTGGGGGCTATGCTGCCCTGCATCCCTGGGTGGATGTTAGGATTGCCCTTCAGTGATGCTCTAGTCCTTCTGTGTGGAATAATCCAGAGCCCCTCAACCCCAAAGGCATTGCTACGCAAGGTGTGGTCCTCAGACCAGCAGGATCAGCACTTCCTGGGAGCCAGTTAGAAATTCAGTCTTGGATCCATCCAGACCCAGAGAGTCAGAATCTGCATTTTTGACCAGCCCCTCAGGTGACCAGCATGCACATCCAGGGTCGAGTGCCCATGAGTGAGGCGGGGAGAACTGGATGGCATCAGAGTTGAGAAGGGTCCTGGCTATTTCCCGTGCTCCTGGAATTGGGAAAACTTCCGGTCAGCTCCCTTTTCCAGACACATTTCTTAGCCCTGAGCACATATTTAGATTCAGATTACAGGTCAAGTCTCAGGGGCCATAGGAATAATGACTTAGGCAAGATCTGCAAATAAAATGAGAGGGTAAAGGCAAAATAACAAAACTCGCCAGCTGCCTCTGCCAATTTCAACCTCTCTCAGCATCAGTCCATCATTTATTCACTTCCTGGGACTTACGGTCCACAACACACTTTGGGCATTTCCTGTTATGTACCACCCTGAGTGTGTCTACTGCTTTCTAGCTGCGTGAGTCTGGGCAAGTATTTCACCTTCCATAAAATGGAGCGTCCTCCCAAAATTTGTGTTCATCTAGAAGCCCAGTATGTGGTCTTACTCAGAAATGGAGTCTTTGCAGAGGTAACTAGTTAAGGATCTCAAGATGAAATCATCCTGGATTGAGGGTGACCCAAAATCCAAGGACTGGTATCTTGTAAGAAGAGGAGAGGGACTTCCCTGGCACTCCAGTTGTTAAAGACTCCATGCTTTCACTGCAGGGGTGCAGGTTAGATCCCTGGTAAGGCAACTAAGATCACATGTGCCATGTACCAAAAAAGAAAAACGAAGAGGGGAAGGCATAGGGAGACACACCCACAGAAAGGAAGGCCACATGAAGACAGACGCAGGCACCAGAGTGATGGAGCCGCAGGAACACACAGAGCCATCAGGAAGTGGAAGAGGCCATGAAGGATTCTGCCACAAAGGCTTTGATGGGAGCATGGCCCTGCCAACACCTTGATTTCAAACTTCTAGCTTCCAAAACTGAGAGCGGATAAACAGCTGTTGTTTTAAGCCACCACCAAGTTTGTGGTACTGCAACTCTGGGAAACTGATTCTGGGGGATAATACTGCAAGGGCTCAGCTCACCAGCTGATTGAGGACTGAACAAGATGCTGTGTGCAAAATACTCGGCACCTGCACAGGGTCTGCACTCAATAAAACATTACTGTCTCTATTGCAGTTGGCCCTAGAACAACATGGGGGTTGGGGGGGCCAGTCTGTGTGGAATCTAAAATCCATGTCCTGCTATCTCTGCCTCAAACACAAAGAAAATGACTCACTCAAGGACAGGAAGCTGAAACAGTTTTGGATAGCATCAGGACTCAAACCCTAGTTCTTTTGATTCCACATCTTATGCTTTCTAATCAGACACAAACTTTTCCCACACTGAGTTGCTGCTGCTAAGTCACTTCAGTCGTGTTCGACCTTGTGCAACCCATAGACGGCAGCCCACCAGGCTCCCCCATCCCTGGGATTCTCCAGGCAAGAACACTGGAGTGCTTGCCATTTCCTTCTCCAATGCATGAAAGTGAAAGGTGAAAGTGAAGTTGCTCAGTCGTGTCCGACTCTTCACGACCCCATGGACTGCAGCCTACCAGGCTCCTCTGTCCATGGGATTTTCTAGGCAAGAGTACTGGAGTGGGGTGCCATTGCCTTCTCCACACACTGAGTTAAAGATCTATAAAATGAAAATATAGGTACTATATTTATTGGGGGAAAAAATCCACATGTAAGTGGAACCTCGCAGTTCAAACCCACCTGTGCTGTTCAAGGATCAGCTGTATTGTGATATTGCCATTTTCTGGTTTAAGTGTGCCAGACTTCCCTCTCCAAGTTTAAGTCTTTTAAAGGGAAGGACTCTGTATTCTTCCACAGCACCTGGCACCATACATGCATTGTGTCTGCCTTCAGTCTTGTCTGACTCTTTGCAACACTATGTAGCCTGTCAGGCTCCTTCGTCCATAGGATTCTCCTCGCAATAATACTGGAGTGGGTTGCCATGCCCTCTTCCAGGGGATCTTCCTGACCCAAGGATCAAACCCGCATCTCTTCTGTCTCCTGCACTGGCAGGCTGGTTCTTTATCACTAGCCACCTGGGAAGCCCACTTGGCACCATGCTGAGTACCTAAATTCCACATGAAGAAAAGATTTGCCAGATCAAGTCTGGAAAGAGGTCACCTGGATAAAAGCAAGGGCCCTGGCGTCAGACCAGTCTGGCTTAGTGCTGCTCCATCACTTAAGAGGTGGCTGATCCTGGGTAAATTAGTTTACACATGTTATCATCTACAAGTTACAAATCATCCCAATTTGCACTCATCTCACACGCTAGTAAAGTAATGCTCAAAATTCTCCAAGCCAGGATTCAGCAATACATGAACCTTGAACTTTGAGATGTTCAAGCTGGTTTTAGAAAAGGCAGAGGAACCAGAGATCAAATTGCCAACATCCGCTGCATCATTGAAAAACAAGAGAGTTCCAGAAAAACATCTATTTCTGTTTTATTGACTATGCCAAAGCCTTTGACCGTGTCGATCACAATAAACTGTGGAAAATTCTGAAAGAGATGGGAATACCAGACCCCCTGACCTGCCTCTTGAGAAACCTGTATGCAGGTCAGGAAGCAACAGTTAGAACTGGACATGGAACAACAGACTGGTTCCAAATAGGAAAAGGAGTTCGTCAAGGCTGTATATTGTCACCCTGCTTATTTAACCTCTATGCAGAGTACATCATGAGAAACACTGGGCTGGAAAAAGCACAAGCTGGAATCAAGATTGCCGGGAGAAATATCAATAACCTCAGATATGCAGATGACACCACCCTTATGGCAGAAAGTGAAGAGGAACTAAAAAGCCTCTTGATGAAAGTGAAAGTGGAAAGTGAAAAAGTTGGCTTAAAGCTCAACATTCAGAAAACAAAGATCATGGCATTGGTCCCATCACTTCATGGGACATAGATGGGGAAACAGTAGAAACAGTGTCAGACTTTAGTTTTTGGGGCTCCAAAATCACTGCAGATGGTGACTGCAGCCATGAAATTAAAAGATGCTTACTCCTTGGAAGGAAAGTTATGACCAGCCTAGATAGCATATTGAAAAGCAGAGTCATTACTTTGCCAACAAAGGTCTGTCTAGTCAAGGCTATGGTTTATCCAGTGGTCATGTATAGATGTGAGAGATGGACTGTGAAGAAAGCTGAGTGCTGAAGAATTGATGCTTTTGAACTGTGGTGTTGGAGAAGACTCTTGAGAGTCCCTTGGACTGCAAGGAGATCCAACCAGTCCATTCTGAAGGAGATCAGCCCTGGGATTTCTTTGGAAGGAATGATGCTAAAGCTGAAACTCCAGTACTTTGGCCACCTCACGCGAAGAGTTGACTCATTGGAAAAGACTCTGATGCTGGGAGGGATTGGGGGCAGGAGGAGAAGGGGACGACAGAGGATGAGATGGCTGGATGGCATCACTGACTCGATGGATGTGAGTCTGAGTGAACTCCAGGAGTTGGTGATGGACAGGGAGGCCTGGCATGCTGCGATTCATGGGGTCGCAAAGAGTCGGACACGACTGAGCAACTGAACTGAACTGAACTAATGAGGATTACAGATAATAAGTTAACAAGTAAGAGACAAAGACCTTTTGAGCACAGAAACCTAAAACAGGACTGACAGAGGCGACCCTTTCAAAATCAGAAATTGCTCATCACTAGCAGAAATGTCACAAATATGGTTTAGGAACAAGATATGCCAGAATAATATCTATAATGTGCATGACAGTTCTATGAAATTAAGTGACTCTTGTGACATAATAAGAAACGATGAAGAAACCAATAAAAAGAATGGACAAGATATGAACAGATAACTCACAAATAAAATATAGGAAGCCAATAAGTGTATAAAAATTATCAACCCCACCAGTGATCAAAGAAACCCAGATTAAAACAATCAGCCATGTCCCAACTAGCAAACAGGAAAAGTTTTAAAAAATTAATAAGATTCAATGTTGGTGGAGATACTGGGAAATAAATATCTTTGCATGGTCTTTCTAGAGAGACTGACTGCCAGTAGGTACAGGGTTTCTTTTGGGGTGATGGAAATGTTCTGGATTAGAATGGTGATGGTAGTACAACACTGTGAATATACTAAAAAAATAATAATAATAAAGCCCACTAATTATACACTTTGCTACTGCTAAGTCGCTTCAGTCGTGTCCGACTCTGTGCGATCCCATAGACGGCAGCCCACCGGGCTCCCCTGTCCCTGGGATTCTCTAGGCAAGAACACTGGAGTGAGTATTATACACTTTAAAATAGTGAATTTTAGGGAATTCCCCAGTGGTCCAGTAGTTAGGACTCCATCCTTTCACTGCTGATTCAGGTTCATCCTGATTGGGGAACTAAGATCTCACAAGCTGCATGGTGCAGACCTCCCTCCACCCAAAAAAACGAGTGAAATTTACATTATGTGAATTATATCTCATTTCTTAAAAATTGCCCCAAAACAGTTCAGTCAGATTTGGTCCATGGAGCACAGTTTGCCAACCCCTGTCCTTGGACAGAAAGTGAGTCCTGGTCCCTTATGTTGCCCAAGGCCAGGTGCAGTGCCTGACACAGAGGGGCACCTGGGGACAGTGCTCGGTTAGTGGGAAGGGTCAGCCATTCCAATGCCACTTGCCTAGGAGGACAAGCACTTGCTGGTACAGCAGAGCTCACTTCTCAGCGTGTCCACTGTCCACACGCCAACTCTGAGGAGTATTCTCATAACCTGTGAGGACAACCTCACCAGGGCCAACACAACCCAACATACGTTGGCCCTGGCTTACTCATTATATTGGTCTCCTGAGGCCGCTGGAACAGAGGACCACAAACTGTGTGGCTTAAAACAACAGACATTTTTTCTTACAGTTCAGATAGTCTGAAGTCCTAAATCAAGGTGTTAGCACCTTGCCCTGTATGAATTTCTGGCCCACAGAAATCATGAGATAATGATTGCTGTTTGAAGCCATTACGTTTAGGGATAATTTGTTCCATGAACAAATTGAACCTTTGTCATTTGTCAACAGATAAATGAACCTTGTCTGTTTTGTTCACGGCTCCATCTCCAGGACTTAGAAACTTATGCCTGGCATGTAGTATGTGCTCAGTTAGTATTTGTCAAGAGAAAACCAGCTTGGACTAGAACCAAGAAGTTTCATTACGCATCTTTAAAGTTTGAAAGGAAGGAAGCATAAAGCAAAAGGAAGGGCGTAGGGAAGGAATGGAGTGGGAGTTTGGAGTTAGCAGATACAAACCAGTATATATAGAATGGATAAACAACAAGGTCCTACTGTCTGGCACAGGGAACTATATTCAGTATCCTGCGATGGGGACTTCCCTCGTGGTCCAGTGGCTAAGCCTCCACACTCCCAATGCAGGGGACCTAGGGTCGATCTCTGGTCAAGAACTAGATCCCACGTGCCCACAGTGAAGATTAACGATCCTGTGTGCCACAGCTAAGACCTGGCACAGTCAAATAAATAAATATTCTGTGATAAACTACATTGGAAAAGAATATTAAAAAGAATATGTATATGTGTATATGTATATATGTGTGTGTGTATAACTGAATCACTCTGCTACCCAGCAAAAATAACACAATATTGTAAGTCAACTATACTTCCATTTTTAAAAATAATTTTAATCAATAAATTAATTTAAATTAATGATTGATTTTGCTAATAAATAATATTTGATTTTTTTAAAAAAGAAAATGGGAGGAAGATATGAAAGGAATTCAATTCACTCCAACACCCTGGGATCTCTTTCCCAGACCCTCTTTCAAAGGGTTGTCCCAGAAGACAGGAAGGTAAGAGGACCCCAACCCCAGGACAAGGCAAGGCAGACTCACTGATCTGTACCACACAGCTGGCTCCCAACTCCGGCCCCACTATGTGGCTCCCGACACACTTGAACTTCTTGCCATCCGACAGCTGGGACTGGCTCAGCATCTCCACTCCCAGCTTTGACGTTCCCACGACCACACCTCCTGGCTCTTCTGTCCATAAGAAGTCTGGGTCTGGGTATCCCCCAGCCCAGCGACAGTTGAGCTGCAGTGAGAACAATCCTGGTGACACCTCTGCCCAGCACTGGGGGGCTGACGGAGGGGGAGCTGCAAAATACCAGAGAACATGGCCTTAATCACAGGCTAAAATGAGCCACTGGGCTGAGTCTAAGGATTACAGAACCAGGGTATCGGAGAAACAGCAACTCCAGTTAGTGTACCTTGAAATAAATCCTAGCACAAATCAGTGCCTGGCAAAAGTCAGGTTTCCCCTGCTGGGTGTTAAGTCTCTGAAGAGATTTGCATTTCTCACTAGCCACATGTGGCTATTTGATTTAAATTAATTACAAATTTAGTTCCTCCGTCACACTACCCACATTTCCTAGTAATCACAGGTAGGAGGTGGCCACTGAAGTAGACCACACACAAGAGAATATCTCCATCATCACAGAAAGTTCTACTGGACACTGCTGATCCCTGGAGGGCATAACAGGAAGAGAGAGACTTATTCATCCCCTATCCTCAACACACACTTTTTTTTTTTGCTATGTGCAAATACAATTTTTTAAAAAATATATATAATAATTTAACAAATTACAAACTTGTAATGTAACCCATGTATTCATAATTATACATAAAAATAGTTATGTATTATGTATATATATTTATATATTTTATATAATATATAAATATTTTATATAGTATTTTCTATAATATGTAGATATTTTAAATACTTTATATATTTTATATAATATACATAAATAGAAATTTGGATCTCATATGGGTAGATATGCAGCATCTACAAGAAGAATTATTGGAAATACATCCAAACGATGGTGAGAGTACAAGTGACTATTTTCTTCTTTCTATTCATCTGTGTTTCCCGCAACAAGGAAATGACTTTATATAACTTTATACACAATAAATGTCATTTATGATAGAGAGCATTGAGACTTAACAAAGGCTCTGAATAACATATAAAGTAAGTGTGTCATTACCCTGCCTACTAATTTGTTGTTCTCATGCTCCCTTTCATTAGCATGGATTATGAGTGCACCCTGTGTTTCTACAGTGGTTTTCCTCCACTGAATGTGTGCATGAGTGTATTTGGTTGTTTCCTCACCTGCAAAATAAAGCTTCATGAACTACGTGTTCTTAACAGCGCTAGAGGGCCTGAGTTAACGGACAACATGAGTAAGGACAGATGAATGGATAAACAAATTGTAGTAGATCCATAAAATAGATACTCTTCAGCCATATATGAAAACAAGTACTGACACAAGCTACAACAGGGATGAACTGTGAAAACATGATGCTAAGTGAAAGAAGTCAGTCCCAGGGATTTCCCTGGTGGCCCAGTGTTTAAGACGCCGTCCTCCCAGTGCAGGGGGTGAAGGTTCCATCCCTGTTTGGGGAATTAATGATCCCACATCCCATGCATTGCTGCTGCTGCTGCTGCTGAGTCGCTTCAGTCGTATCCGACTCTGCGATCCCACAGACGGCAGCCCACCAGGCTCCCCCGTCCCTGGGATTCTCCAGGCAAGAACACTGGAGTGGGGTGCCATTTCCTTCTCCAATGCATGAAAATGAAAAGTGAAAGGGAAGTTGCTCAGTTGTGTCGGACTCTTAGCGACCCCATGGACTACAGCCCGCCAGGTTCCTCCATCTATGGGATTTTCCAGGCAAGAGTACTGGAGTGGGGTGCCATTGCCTTCTCATTGCAGCCCCTCCCCCAAAAAATAACCTCCATTAAAAAAAAAAAAAACACAAGAAGCCAGTCCCCAAAGGTCACATAGTGTATGATTCCATTTATATGAAATGTCTCGAATAGGCAAGTTCATAGATATAGAATGTAGGTTGGTGGTTGCTAAGGTCTGGGGAAAGAGGGTATGGGAGTGACTGCTTAATGGGTACAGGGTTTCCAAACTGGGGTGATGAAAATGTTTTGGAAATAAACATGATGGTTGCACAACACTCTGAATAGACTCAATGCCACTGAGTTGTACATCTTAAAATGGTTATACATTATATAGTTTCACCTCAAAAAAAAAAATACTTTAAACCTGGCATAAATTCCCTTCTGTGGCTCACAGGGACTCTCCTGTACCCCTAGTTAGCAGCGAGCTGTCAGAAAAGGTAACATTCTCTCTGACATGCAGTTTGGGTGTGTCCGTGTGTCGAGGGAACCAGAGAAGCAGGTTAGGACCCGTGTATCAGGGAAGTCTTTGCGCACAAAGGGAGGCACAAACACACAGGTCACCAAGGGTCAAGGTGGAGGAGAGGAGGGGCGCATTTCTTACGCACAGTAGACCAGGAGCTCGGTGGTCACCTTTCGATGTCTCCCGCTGAGCACGTTTTTGGCCAAACAGGTGTAGTTCCCTTGCAAGTTCTGTGACATTAGTAACAGCGTGAAGCAGCTGGCTGTCAGGTTGTTCCCAAAGAGTTCAGTGGTGGAATCTGGGGCCTGGAACCACCACTCAATCACAGGCGGAGGCTGGGATCTGCTGCTGCAGCTGAAGTCCACCTGGGAGCCCTTGGCTGCATAGAGGGTGCCGTTGGGGAGCCTGCCAGTGCTGGAGATGTTGACCTCAACCTGAGAGGGGCCGTCTGCAGACAACAGGGCAGTGGGGAAGGCAGAAGAGTTAACTAGAGCCCCTCATCAGAATTAAGGGACATAGAAATAATCAAGCAGCAGCCAGTGAAGATGACAATACTACTTACTATGTGACAAATGCTGTGCTGAGTGCCCTTAGGCATGCTCTTATTTGTTGCTATTGTTAAGTCGCTAAGTCATGTCTAGCTCTTTGCAACTCCATGGACTGTAGCCCGCCAGGCTCCTCTGGCCATGGGGATTTCCCAGGCAAGAATACTGAAGCAGGTTGCCATTGCCTTCTCCAGGGCATCTTTCTGAAGCAGGGATTGAACGTCTGTCTCCCTTATTGCAGGTGGATTATTTATCAGTGAGCCACCTGGGAAGCCCATGATATCACTTATGTGACAAATGTTGTGCCAAGTGCCCTTAGGCATGCTCTCATTTACTCCTGAGCAATGACATGAGCTTTACTGAGGGGATCAATCCTTATACAATAGGGAAAATGCAAATTGATCCTTTTCAAAAACACTGATGAGCAAAAAAGGTATCTGTGCTTTAAAGAGTTGACATAGCAGGACTTCCCTGGCAGTCCAGTGGTTAGGACTCTGTGCTCTTACTGCCTGGCCAGGGAACCACAAACAGACAAAAAGAGAGTTAAGGTAACAGACCTGGGTATGCTTTCCTTAGAAAAGCCGGTCTATAAGGCTGGCCTTGGCTGGTGACTAAGACCTTGGATTTCAGGGGGGTTCCCACCATTCCCAGAACTGGTAAGAGTGGGGTTCACTGGGGTTCACTGGGTTTATGCTAAGCACCTGCTTTCCTTCTGAGAGTCTGGAGTTTTGGTATGTGCTGGGCAGAGGATGCCTACGTGACCAGCCTCAGTAAAAACCTAGGGCACTGTGTCTCTGATGAGTGTCCCTGGCAGACAATATTTCACACGTGTGGTCACAACTTGTTGCTGGAGGAATTAAGCATGACCCATGTGACTGCACTGGGAAAGGACTCTTGGAAGTGTGCTCCTGGCTGTCCTGTGAATTCTCCTAGGGAATCAGTGAGCCAGGGGGTGGTCTTGGGGACCCCCCACACAGTGTCACACTGAAAGAGAAGGAACACTGGTTCCAGCCCCGATCTTGAACTACACTTACTAGCTGTGTGACTTTTGGCAAAGTATTTAACCTCTCTTAAGCCTCTGTTTCCTCATCTGTAAAATGGGGGGATGCTAGAACCCATTTTATGGGGTTGTCATGACAACTAAATGAATTACCATTATACAGTATTCAAAACAGTGCCAGAATTGTCCTCCCACCATTTTTACCCAATGCGCCTAAGATGCCACACCCTCTTTGATGAAGAGATCCATCACCTATTTATGCTAAAGTCCTGTAGAGTGTTACCACTGCCAGAGACTTCCTCTTAAGAAGAGTTCAGAAACGGCAATGCTTGGCCAAATGAATAAATCTATGACTGCAAAATTCTGAACAAAAATATGCCAGCAAGGACTTCCCTTTTTGGTCCAGTGATTAAGAATCTGCCTTCCAATGAAGGGGACATGTGTTCGATCCCTGGTCCAGGAAGATTCCACATGTTGCGAAGCAAGTAAGCCCATGTGCCACAACTACTGAGCCCTCAAGCTGCAGCTACTAAAGCCTGCATGCCTAGAGCCTGTGCTCCACCACAAGAGAAGCCACCGCAATGAGAGGCCCAAGCACAATGAAGAGTAATCCCCACTCCCCACAACTAGAGAAAGCCTGTGCACAGCAATGAAGACCCAGCACAGCCAAAAATATAAATCAACAATTTTTTTTAATGCCAGGGGGATACATTATTAGAGGGAGCAAACAGCCTTCCCAGAGTCCCTTATAGTACAGAAGCTACTTCACCTATTTTGGGGCCACTGTGTAACTATAGGAATTGTGAGTTTCTGAGAAAACTATTCTTGACAATATGCATTTCTAGTTGGAGCTGGCTTCTAATAGTTACAATTATTTGCTGGAATCATGTCACTTTCCACAGAGGGTCTGGGGAAAAGTTATACTGTGGTTTGGGAGATGCTCAAATCTCCCATTGAATGTTGGCAACTAGCGGGGTAGGTATGTGGACCAGCAGGTCCTAGGGAGTGCCCACAGATGGTGCGCACCTGGTCAAGCACAGGGTATCTCTGTGGTATTAGCAGCCACGTCTGGACCAGCAGAGGTATTGTGGTAGGCTGGGCAGCCTGGGTCTACCAAACTGTGGTCTGGAGGGTCACAGAGGCCTGTCATGAACAGTGCAGACCCCCAGAAACTGACTGGGAAGGGCTTTTGACCAGCACAATCCTCAGAAAAAAAAATGGTGTTGGATACAAGGAATGGATGAAATGAAGCAAATAGAAGGGTTAAAAAAAAATTAAATGAGGGAAACTGAAGGGTTTTCTGAATTGAGTGTTCAAAAGTAACAGTTCATCTATAAACCCTTGGGTTGAGTCTGCTTTTTTTTTAATTTTTTTTAATAGTTCTAGAACATAGGACTCCTCATTCCCAACCTAGGGCTTAGGAGTCAGTTTATCCTCAGTTTTATTTGAGGATATTTTATTTATTTATTTTTTTGCCACACCACTTGTTTGTAGGATCTTAGTTCCTTGACCAGAGATCAAACCTGTGCCCTCTGCATTGGAAGCATGGAGACTTAATCACTGGACCTCAAGAGAAGCCCTGAGTCTGCTTTCTTAATTAAAGCTGATGCCACCCATATAAGATGAACTTAATAAATGTGTATGTTTTAACTGCTCCACCAAAAAAATAACAAAAAAGCTGATGCCATCTTCTTAAACCCTTGGGGTTCTTCCCCTATTCTGACTACGAAGAAGGTGGCACCTATTTCCATCCCTCCTACCTTTCTCTCCACCCTGCTGCTATTCCAAAACAGAAACCACCAGCCACTTCTGCTTGCAGGGTGATGGCGGCAATCATTCAAAGAGACAGATGGGGAGGAAACGAAAATAGAACAGCAAACAAATAAACAAAATATAGAGTGGTTACAAAGGTTTAGCATCTTACGGAGGCCATGGTCATGTCAAGTTCGGACTTGCGGATGAACACCTTAGCCTAATTGTTATGGGTGTGGACTCTGGACCCAGACACACCCAGGTGTAAATCTTACTGCCACTTCTAGACGGACAACTTCGAGCAAGTGTCCTTCCCTTCTCTCAGCCTCCTGTGCTTCCTGTGAAATGAAAAGAAAAGGAGTAGCTTCTACCACCAGGTTACCAAAGGCTCCAATGAGGTGAAAGAAGAAGAATTCTTACCCTGGTATTTTGACATGTGGTTGACATTCTATGGGCTTCTCCTGTGGCTCAGCTGGTAAAGAATCTATCTGCAATGCAGGAGACCTGGGTTTGATCCCTGGGTTGGGAAGATCCTCTGGAGAAGGGAAAGGCTACTCACTCCAGCATTCTGGCCTGGAGAATTCCATGGACTGTATAGTCCATGGGGTCGCAAAGAGTTGGACACAACTGAGCGACTTTCACTTCATTAATATTCTATACATGTTATCTAACATTGTATCAATAGTACACCTGTAGACTGATTCTAGAACAGGCATCAGCAAATCATAGTCCACTGTCTCTTTTTGTACAGTCCACAAACTAAGACAGTATTTACAGATGAACTTTCAAAATCGATTTGAGAGAAAACACTAACTTTGAACCTCAACTAAGCGAAATGTTATCTCCCCGACAAAGAATTCCATTGTTCTAATTAATAGGCCTATACTACCAAAGAGTACTCAATTCTCTGGCAGTCCATTGGTTAGAACTATGCTTTCGCTGCTGAGGGTGTGGCTTCAATCCCTGATTGGGGAACTAAGATCCTGCAAACCGTGTGCAGCAGCCAAATTAAAAAAAGAGAGAGATGAAATATAGAGGCAAATGGAACAACCCCACTGACTCCCTATCTCCCAACTGGCCACTGTTCCTGTTCAAAAGGCCAAAACCCAGAGGCTGTTACAAGCATACGTCTCTGCTTCAGATGAGCTTGGCAAGACTTGAGTTAATCAATCTTGGGCAAGGGCCATTCCATCTTCTGATGAGGCCAGCAATCATTCTTCGGTACACCCAACACCCCCTTTCCCTAGGACCTTATGTAGTAACAGGGTCCAGTGTCACTACCACCATCACAGAACGTGTACAAATCAGAAGGGCCCAATTAGTCAGAGAACACGGGGCTTTCTCGAGGCTCCCTTTCCTCCAAGTCTGGCATGGCAGTCACATCCCTGGCTAGCCAGAAGCACTCCTATCCTCCAAACCCCAACTGAATCATCCAAAGGGGCTCCTGGAGGTGGCTACAAACCAGCTTCCTCATTGCTCATGTGCCCACCAGCTCCAATGCTCCCTCAACACTTGCCTGGCCTGAGAAAAACAGACATAGTGAGAGGCTGGCATAGTGTACCACTCAACTCCCCAGTGGCTACAAAATGATCTCTTGAAAGAAGCACAAAGTCTACTGGAATGTGTTAAGGTCCATGCTACCCACTGTAAAGGCAGAAAGTGAAGAGGAACTAAAGAGCCTCTTGATGAGGGTGAAAGAGGAAAGTGAAAAAGTTTGCTTGAAACTCAGCGTTTAAAAAACTAAGTGGCATCCGGTCCCATCACTTCATGAAAAATAGAAGGGGAAAAAGTGGAAGCAGTGACAGATTCTATTTTCTTGAGCTCCAAAATCACGGCAGATGGTGACTGAAGCCATGAAATTAAAAGACGCCTGCTCCTTGGAAGAAAAGCCATGACGAACCTAGTTGTTTGTTGTCGTTTAGTCGCTAAGTCATGTCCAACTGCTTTTCGACCCCATGGACTGTAGTCCAACAGACTCCTCTGTCCATGGGATTTCCCAAGCAAGAATACTGAAGTGGGTTGCCATTTTCTTCACAAGGGGATCTTCCCAACGCAGGGATCAAACCCGCATCTCCTGCATTGGCAGGTAGACTCTTTACCCCCTGGGAAACCAACTGGGAAGCCCAGGACAAATCTAGACAGTGTATTAAAAAGCAGAGACATCATTTTGCCAACAAAGGTACCTATAATCAAAGCTGTGGTTGTTCTGGTAGCCATGTATGGATGTAAGGGTTGGACCATAAAGAAGGCTGAGTGCTGAAGAATTGATACTTTTGAATTGTGGTGCTGGAGAAAAAAACTTTTGAGAGTCCCTTGGGCTGCAAGGAGATCAAACCAGTCATTCCTAAAGGAAATCAATCCTGAATACTCATTGGAAGGACTGATGTTGAAGCTGAAAATCCAATACTTTGACCACCTGATGTGAAGAGCTGACTCACTGGAAAAGACTGGGATGCTGAGAAAAATTGAAGGCAAAAGGAGGACATGGCAGAAAATGAGATGGTTTGATAGCATCACCGACTTGATGGACAGGAATTTGAGCAAACTCTGGTTGACAGTGGAAGACAGAACAGCCTGGCATGCTACAGTCCATGGGATTGCAAAGAGTCGGATACAACTTAGTGACAGAACAACAATAGCTAGCCCCCCAGCCTTTCTGCAGGTGAACACACGGCAGTTCTGCCATCATGCCCACCCAGTGTGGAGGCAAAAGGGGGCGGGTAAGGCAATGGAAGAAACAGCCATGGGAATCCTGAACTGCTCTGGAATAAGGGATTTCTGTACCCTCAGAAGCAGCAGCCCCAATCCTGATGGCTAGATTCTTCAACTGCATCATTAAATTAATAAGGAACAGTGCAGAGCCCTTGCTCCTGAAACAAATAACAAAAGCACATCACAGTGCCCATTCCAGGCAGGTTGAATCACCCCTAGCCTATAGAAAACCTTCCTCCCTGGAAGATAGAGGCATCAAATGCCCACTGATGGATAAACAGAGATCCAGGTGGTAAGGAGGGTGAAAGCTACCAGCCCTCATACAGCCAGCTTCGTGCTTCTGCAGCGTTTCTGTCCATTCACACATTCAAGGTCATTTTCAGCTCTTTGCATGTTTTGGATATTGATCCCTTATCACTTGCAACTGTCTTCTCCCATCCAGTAGTTGGCCTTTCTGTTTTGTTGATAGCTTCTTTCATTGTGCAAAAGCTTTTCAGTCTAATGTAGTCTCATTTGTTGATTTTTGCTTTTGTTCCCCTTGCCTGAAAAGACATATCCAAAAAAAATTACTGGGGAAAAAAAAGAAGACAGCATTCCAAGCATTGGGACAGTCACAATTGTGTGTCTGACAAGACCAGAGTTGTAACAGAATGGACAGTGATAGAACACTGATAGAAGAGTGATAGAAGGATCTTGGATTTGACTGATGATGTTGCAAGGCCACTGAATGAGCTTCCTGAACCTGAACAGGACAAGAGCAGCACCACAGAATCTGTTAAATAACAAGAAACGAAGTGGACCGACGTGGCCTTACAGTGCCTCCATGATACTGTCCCTCCCATAAGAAACCGATGCCTGCCTCCTTGTCCATCATCAGATTCTTTTTAAAAGACACAGATATAAAACATTTTTTTTCAGTCTCCTAACTTGAATCTTTTAGTGATAGAGCAGCACTCAAAAATGTACAACTAATTCTGCAGTAGAAAAATGGTATATATACCATGTACATACCATGTATGTACACATATATACACATAATACAATGAAATACTATCCAGCCATAAAACAGAATGAAAGCTTGCGTTTGTGACACTATAAAACTAGAGAGTACTATATCAAGTGAAATAAGTCAGATTGAGAAAGACAAATTCTGTATGATTTAGATATGTGGAATCTAAAAAATAAAACAAATGAACAAATATAAAAATCAGAAACAGAGCCACAGATACAGAGAACAAATAGGTGGTTGCCAGAGGGGAGGGAGGTGAGGAGAGGAAAGATATAAGTGAAGGAGATTAAGAGGTACAAACTTTCAGTTGCAAAATAAATGAGTCATGGGTATGAAATATACAATGTGGGGAATACAGTCAATAATTATATAATACCTTACAAATAGCTGTGAAAAGAAGAGAAGTGAAAAGCAAAGGAGAAAAGGAAAGATATAAACATCTGAATGCAGAGTTCCAAAGAATAGCAAGAAGAGATAAGAAAGCCTTCTTCAGCGATCAATGCAAAGAAATACAGGAAAACAACAGAATGGGAAAGACTAGGGATCACTTCAAGAAAATCAGAGATACCAAAGGAACATTTCATGCAAAGATGAGCTCGATAAAGGACAGAAATGGTATGGACCTAACAGAAGCACAAGATATTAAGAAGAGATGGCAAGAATACACAGAAGAACTGTACAAAAAAGATCTTCACGATCCAGAAAATCATGATGGTGTGATCACTCACCTAGAGCCAGACATCATGGAATGTGAAGTCAAGTGGGCCTTAGAAAGCATCACTATGAACAAAGCTAGTGGAGGTGATGGAATTCCAGTTGAGCTATTCCAAATCCTGAAAGATGATGCTGTGAAAGTGCTGCACTCAATATGCCAGCAAATTTGGAAGACTCAGCAGTGGCCACAGGACTGGAAAAGGTCAGTTGTCATTCCAATCCCAAAGAAAGGCAATGCCAAAGAATGCTCAAACTACCGCACAATTGTACTCATCTCACACGCTAGTAAAGTAATACTCAAAATTCTCCAAGCCAGGCTTCAGCAATATGTGAACCATGAACTTCCTGATGTTCAAGCCGGTTTTAGAAAAGGCAGAGGAACCAGAGATCAAATTGCCAACATCCGCTGCATCATGGAAAAAGCAAGAGAGTTCCAGAAAAACATCTATTTCTGCTTTATTGACTATGCCAAAGCCTTTGACTGTGTGGATCACAATAAACTGTGGAAAATTCTGAAAGAGATGGGAATACCAGACCACCTGATCTGCCTCTTGAGAAATCTGTATGCAGGTCAGGAAGCAACAGTTAGAACTGGACATGGAACAACAGACTGGTTCTAAATAGGAAAAGGAGTTCGTCAAGGCTGTATATTGTCACCCTGCTTATTTAACTTATATGCAGAGTACATCATGAGAAACGCTGGACTGGAAGAAACACAAGCTGGAATCAAGATTGCTGGGAGAAATATCAATCACCTCAGATATGCAGATGACACCACCCTTATGGCAGAAAGTGAAGAGGAACTAAAAAGCCTCTTGATGAAAGTGAAAGTGGAGAGTGAAAAAGTTGGCTTAAAGCTCAACATTCAGAAAACGAAGATCATGGCATCCGGTCCCACCACTTCATGGGAAATAGATGGGGAAACAGTGGAAACAGTGTCAGACTTTATTTTTTGGGGCTCCAAAATCACTACAGATGGTGACTGCAGCCATGAAATTAAAAGACGCTTATTCCTTGGAAGGAAAGTTATGACCAACCTAGATAGCATATTCAAAAGCAGAGACATTACTTTGCCAACAAAGGTCCGTCTAGTCAAGGCTATGGTTTTTCCAGTGGTCATGTATGGATGTGAGAGTTGGACTGTGAAGAAGGCTGAGTGCCAAAGAATTGATGCTTTTGAACTGTGGTGTTGGAGAAGACTCTTGAGAGTCTCTTGGACTGCAAGGAGATCCAACCAGTCCATTCTGAAGGAGATCAGCCCTGGGATTTCTTTGGAGGGAATGATGCTGAAGCTGAAATTCCAGTACTTTGGCCACCTCATGCGAAGAGCTGACTCACTGGAAAAGACTCTGATGCTGGGAGGGATTGGGGGCAGGAGGAGAAGGGGACGACAGAGGATGAGATGGCTGGATGGCATCACTGACTCGATGGACATGAGTCTGAGTGAACTCCAGGAGTTGGTGATGGACAGGGAGGCCTGGCGTGCTGCGATTCATGGGGTCACAAAGAGTCGGACACGACTGAGCGACTGATCTGATCTGATCTGTCTGGTGCCGATCATAACTCGAGTTATTGCAGTAATCATTTGGAAAAGTACAGAAATATCAACCTACTGTGTTGTGTAACATAGTGTTGTAGGTCAACTATATTGGGTTGACCAAAAAGTCTGTTCGGATTTATCCGTAAGTTTGGCCAACCCAATAGTTCAAAAACAAACAAACTCATAGAAAAAGAGATCAGATCTCTGGTTGCCACAGGTAGGCTGATGGGAAGAAGGGAAACTGGATGAAGGTGCAAACTTCTGGGGTCAAGCCCAGTCCATTTTCTGAAACTCCCATGCAGAAATGAGGGCTGAGTTCCAATCTGAGATGCCAAGGGCTTGCCTTCAGCCACTGTCTGAGGAGCAGGAAGGGGCTCCCTGGTGCTTGGAGGGGTATGGTATAGCTTGGGGTCTCTCTGAAATGGGAACACAGCCTGACGTTCCAGAGGGTTCCTTTTGGTGTATGTGAAACCAGACGATATCTGTGCTGTGGACTGAACGCTTGTTTCCCCCCCAAATTCATATGCTGAAGCCTGTGTCCAGTGTGATGGCATTTGGAGGTAGGGCCTTTGGGAGGGGGTTAGGTCCTGAGAGAAGAGCTCTCATGAAGGGGATGGGTGCCCTCATAAGGAGAGGCCCCCAGAGCTTGCTTCCTCCCTCCTTGTTCTCTACCAAGGAGAGAAGATACTCATTTACCAATCAGAGAGCAGGCTCTCATTAGACACTGCATCTGCCAGCACCTTGATCTTGGACTTTCTAACCTCCAGAACTGTGAGGAAGAAATGTCTGTTCTTTAAACTACTCAGTCTATGCTATTGTTATAGCAGCCCAAACTGACTAAGATAGCCTATGTCCTGTTTTCATGAACAAGCCCTACACCAGTCAGGGACACCATATGTTTCCAAATGAAGTTTCCATAACACAAATTACACCACAGTAACTCAGAGAGCTCAAAGCACCATTTGAGTTTAGTGACTTTTTAAAAAAACATAAGTTCACTTTCATCACAAGAAGACCTTGCATTTATCTCCCTCAGGGCAATAATGAAACTAATCCATCCTCCAATAAACTTAGCCAATGATTAATAAGTTAGTGCCAGATAAAATCATCATAAATCAGAGACAGTGAGGATAAACTAAACCCAAAGTTGTAATGCCACCTTACTCCTTGAGGTCAAAAGCAAAGACGTTTAGGGACTCCTTTGGTGGTCCAGTGGTTTAGACGCCACACTTACACTGCAGGGGGTGTGTGTTGAAGCCCTGGTCAAGGAACTAATAAGATCTTGCATGCCTCATGGTGCAGCCAAAAATTAAAAAAAAAAAAAAAAAGACATTTATTGACATTGATATGAAGGAATTATTATTATTTTTAGTCACATCATGCAGCATGCAGGATCTTAGTTCCCCAACCAGGGATTGAACTTGTGCCCTGTGCAGTGAGAGCACAGTATTAACCACTGGACCGCCAGGGTAGTCCCAAAGGAATTATTACTGTTTGGCAGCTGGAGTGAGGGAGGTCTGTTGGCACCTGCCAGGAACAAATAAGAACTGGGCCAAATTGGGTGACATTTTTTGATACACCCACATTCATTCTGGGTCATTCAGCAATTTATCCAGACCCAAAAACATTGTATTTGCAAATTCCATAAGCCTTGAGAGTTGGTGGGAACCTTAGAAACCATCCAAAAATCTAGACATGTCCTCGAAGCCTCTCTTTCCTTCATCCTCCATTTCCAACCCAGCAGCAAATCTTGGCAGTCTCCCTCCAAAATATTCTCTGAACTGTACATTTTCACCCTGACTCTGACCACTAACATCTTGCACCTCTGACTGGCTTCCTTGTTTTTTATGTTACCAGTTTTCTTTGTGATGAAACACATCCATTATGTGTAATTTAAATGATACAAGACCCCTGCTAGCTTACAGTCGCAGGGGTGCCTCCTACACCTAGAATAAGAGTCCCAATTATCTTTGCCAGTTGTATTAGTATCCTTGGGCTGCCTTAACAAAGTACCTCAAATTAGACAGATTAAAAGAACTGAAATTGGGACTTCCTTGGTGGTCCAGTGGCTATTCTCCATGCTCCCTACACAGGGCACTGGGCTTGACCCCTCGTTAGGGAACTAGACCCCACATACCACAACTAAAGAGTCTGTATGCTGCAACTAAGACTCAGTGCAGTCAAATACACAAATAAATATTTTTTTAAAAAAAGAATAGAATTGACTCTCCCACCATCCTGAAGTATGAAATCAGATGTCAGGAGGGCCATACTCCTCTCAAGGCTCTAGGAGAGAACCCTTCCTTGCCTCTTTCCTCATGGCTGATGCTGTGGCCATCTGTCTTTGGCATTCCTTTGCTTGCAGCTGCACTACTCCAATCTCTGCCTGCCACTGTGTGAGTTCTCCCTGTGTGCATGCATTTTCTCTCTTTGCATGCATTTTCCTCCTATAAGGATAACAGTCAATTTTAATTAGGGCCCACTCTAATGACCTTATCTTCTGGGCTTCTCAGGGGGCAGAGTGGTAAAGAATCTGCCTGCCAATGCAAGAGATGCAGGTTCAATCCCTGAGTCGGGAAGATCCCCTGGAGGAGGGCACGGCAATCCACTCTAGTATTCTTGCCTGGGAAATCCCATGGACAGAGGAGCTTGGCTAACTATAGTCCACGGGGTCACAAAAGAGTTGGATACCACTACGTGACTGAGCACACAATGACCTCATCTTAGGTTGACTGTAATTGCAAAGAGCCTATTTCCAAATAAAGTCATATTCACAAGTACTGAGATTAAGAAATCAACATATCTCTCTGGGGGATACAATTCAACTCACAACACCAGTCCTACCCAGCCCCACGTGGTCTGGCCCTGCCTCTCATATCTCACACGTCCTGCCCTCACACATCCTGGGTTCCCACCACACCAGCTGCCTTCTCACCTACACATGCACCATATTCAACTCGTCTTACACCAGTTCAGTTTCTGCCTGGATCCCTCTCTCTCTTTTGCGTGACTGGCTCCAACATATCATTCACTGCCAATGTCACTCCTTCCAAAAGCTCCTGACCCACCCATGTAAAGTGTTTCAGAGAGTCACATCACGCCACCTCAATTCTCTGCACAACACCTGTCACTCTGATACTGCCTGATGCATTTTTTTACCTGCTGACTGTCTGTCTTCCCCCATTAGGATGTCAGTTTGGTGTGGGTAGGGACAGTCTCTGTCCGATCCATTCCTGTGGCCCAGTGCCTGGAACAGTGTCTGGCATCAGGCTCTCAGTAAATATATATTGACTAAAGGAATGAGTAAATTCTTTAATTTATAGATGAGAAAATCAGGGAGCAATAAAATGATCACATGAGTATTTCCACTCAACTAGAATGTAGATATCCCTCTAAGACAGTGATCAACAAACTCTTCTGTGGGGGGCCAGAGAGTAAATAGTTTAGGTTCTGTGGGACATACAATCAGTTTCACAGTCACTCAGCTCTGAGATTATAGCACTAAAGACAATCAGAGATAATATGTGACTGGATAAGCATTGCTATGTTCAAATAAGACCTTATTTGAATCTGAAGTTGAATTTCATATAATTTTCACATGTTATAAGTATCATTCTTTTTTTTTTTAAGTATCATTCTTCTTTTGTTTTTTTCAACCATTAAAAATGTAAAAAAATATTTGCGCTTGCAGGTCATACAAAAATATACAACAGTCTAAAAATGGCCCACAGGTTACAATTTGCCAACTATTGGTCTAAATTCATGCATATATATTGACAGACATGATAGACTGACTTAGGAAAGACAGCAGTAATAGTGGTTCATACTAAGCCCTGTATTTAGCACTAGAGCATAAGAGCATATATCTGGTAAGGCATGCAATGCATTGTCCCCAGTTAACAAATAAGAAAAACTGAATCTCAGAGATATTAAGTTACTTACTTAAGATGACCTATCCTTAGGGTGGGAACTCAGGCAGTCTGACTTGCTCATGTTATACTTTGACTTTGTTGCATAATAAAATGAGATTAATAGCAAGGATGATATTAATAAGCTAAAAGTAATAGCTAACTATTAATAAATAATATGCCAGGAGCCATTTACAGCAATTTACATAGGTATCAGTTCAGTTCAATTCAGTGGCTCAGTTGTGACTGACTGTTTGCGACCCCATGGACTTGAGCACGCCAGGCCTCCCGGTCCATCACCAACTCCCGGAGTTTATTCAAACTCATGTCCATTGTGTCAGTGATGCCATCCAACCATCTCATCCTCTGTTGTCCCCTTCTCCTCCCTCCTTCAATCTTTCCCAGCATCAGGGTCTTTTCAAATGAGTCAGTTCTTCACATCAGGTGGCCAAAGTATTGGAGTATATATGTAGATATACTGGCATTTATTCCTCCCAGCAGTTCTATGAGGCAAGAATTCCTATTATCCCCATTATACAGATGAGGAAATGACAGATGTGAGAGCTTGCACGTGCGAGTGCCCAGAATGAAAGCCAGGCTACTGACTCCCAAGGCCTCCTCAGGTCCAAGGCTCTGAGCACCTCCCCCTAGTTGCAATCCCCACCCACCACTTACTGGCCACCTGCAGCCACACTTGGAACCTCCGGGTCTCGGTCTTGTTCAGGACCTCAGAGCAGGTGTAGTTCCCCTCATCCTGCAGATTCAGCGCCTCGATGTGCAGGGCGCTGGCATTCACCAGAGAGAAGCGTGACTGGGCTGGTGGGAGGCTGGAACTGGAGGACAAGAGGAAGACCGACTCCGAGTCATTGCGGCACCAGGTCACGAGGCCCCTCGGTCCCGAGATGTTGCCACAGTGCAGGGTGATGTTCTCGTGAATTTCTCCAACGATGACAGCCTCCAATCCTGTGCAAGGAAAGGTCAGGCTGTTACTATCTTTCTTGATCCTAGATAATCTCCTTTTCTTGCCGTTCCCCTGCATTAAGATTTAAAAAAAAACAAAACAGGCATGTATGTTTGAGATGCAATAATACACCGAGCCCCACCCTGTTGGGATTATTGGCCAGTAATTGACAGTAGTGAACCTGTGGTGGATCACAGCTGCAAACAGTCCTAATAAGCCCCTCCTCCACTGTCTATGCCCTTCACAATGTCACTCCACAGAGCCCTCCCACTCTTGACTCTGGTAGCACCATGTGACTTACTCTGATCACTGGGGTGTTAACAAATGTGTTGCAAGCAGAGACTTAAAAAGCACTGGTGTGATTGGGCTTGCTCACTCTCACCTTCTGCTACCACCTTGAGATGTATGTGCCTGGGCTAGGTAGCAGGGGAGGGTGAAAAATACATGGTGTGGACTCCAGCTGCCTCAATCCTCTCAGCTATGGCCACTCACCTGATGCCCAGACACATGAGTGAGCCCAGGCAAGAACAGCAGGGCCAACTGTCCAATACTCCCAGGCCCTTCAGAAATAAGCACTCATTGCCGTTCTGTGATGCTTTGTTACACAGATTATTGTGGCTTTACTTGCCTAGAAAGTATTTACTTTATTAAATAGTTGATACAGAACCCGAGTGGCTTTACTTGCCTAGAAATCCAGAGTGGTGGAAGGAAGAGGGCTCTGGCTTTGTTTCCTCTTTCCTGCTGCTCTCTGTCTTTCTCCATCTCAGGTACAATGCAACACCACTCAGCAGCTCCATGCAGGAATGGGCTCAGAGTGGGGACTTTGGGGCATGCTCTGAGCTAGGCACTGGGGAGCCAATGACAGACAAAACAGAAACCTGCAGGATCTCACAGTCTAGAGGAGAAAACAGGCAATAGGGACTCCCCTGGCAGTCCAGCGGTTAAAACTCCACACTTCCACTGCAGGGGAATGGGTTCGATCCCTGGTCAGGTAACTAGGATACCATATGCCATGCAGCATGGCAAAAAAAAAAAAAAAAACAGGCAATAAACTGGCAATTAGGATGCAGTGTGATAAATAGCATGATAGGAGCTTGGAGAAGGGGCTCTTAAGTCTAGCTGTGGTTTGTGACAGGGAAGGCTTCCTCTAGGAAGCCACACTGAGATCTGACGGTCAGGAAACAACTAGCTAGGTAGAGATGAAGCTGGTGTTCCCAGGCAGAATGGAAAGTGCATATCAGCAACAGCACTGTCAGAAATTCAGATTATCAGGTCCCACCCAGAACATCTAAATCAGAACCCAGGGGTGGGGTGGGAGGTAGCACTCTGCATTTTCACAAGCCCTCCAGGTGACCCTGATGCGCATTCAAGACTGACAAATGCTCAGGCAACTGATTTGGCATTAACACTGCCACCAGGTAACAAGAAGCGAATGCAGCCCATTTTGCTGAGAAATGTCCTAATATTTCAGCCCCCTCCACAATCAGCACCCATATACAAAGAGGTCACAGGCGCAGGAATAACGGGCAGAACCAGTCTTACTCATGCTGTCACATTCAACAGATGAGAAAACTGTGATGCAAAGAAGGGAAGTGGGCTGGCCTGAAGTCCTACAATGAGAAGGTAGCAGTGTGCGACCAGAGTCTAGATTTCTTGCTCCATTCAGTGCTTTTTCCACCACACTGGAAGTTTTCAAAGTATGTGAATATTCTGGGGTTTTGTGAAAGATGGTATTTCATTACAAAATAAACTGCCCTCAACAGTGGTATTGGGACAATTGGCTGTCCACACACAGAAGAATGAAGATGGACCCCTTACCTCACATCACATATAAAAATTAACTCAAAATCAGGCGTTCCCTGACAGTCCAGTGGTTAGGACATAGCACTTTTACTGCTGTGGCCTGGGTTCAATCCCTGGTTGGGGAACTAAGATTCTGCAAGCCAGGCAGAGAGGTTAAAAAAAAAAAAAAGGAACTCAAAATAGACCATAGATCTATATGGTCTATAAAATACTTAGAAAGCTATAAATTACTTAGAAAAAAAAAACAAAAGAATGTATCTTTGTGACTTTGGGTTAAGCCTGAGGGTGCCCGAGAACCTGTGCTTCGCAACAAGAGAAGACACTACAATAAGAAGCCTGCGCACTGCAACCAGAGAAAGCCCACACCAGCACAGCCAATAAATAAACAAATATTTTTTAAAAAGCACCCTGAAACAAGATGAATGGGAAACCATCCCAATAAACACATTTTGGATACAAAAAAATAAAGTGAAAAGAAGACCCACAAGCTGAGAGAAAATATTTGCAAATCACATCTGAGAAGAGATTTGTATGTGGAATATATATATACAAAAACTCTCAAAGCTCAACAATAAGAAGACAATGTAAAAATGAACAAAAGATTTAAATTGACATTTCTCCGAAAGATAAATAAAAGGCCAATAAGCACATGAAAAGCTCAACATTAGTCACTAGGGAAAATGCAAATCAAAACTACAATAAGATATCTAACACTTCACACTTGCTGCTACTGCTAAGTCACTTCAGTCGTGTCCTGTCAGGAAGCATTTAACAGGAGGCTTCCTGTGTGCTGTTTTGGATCTGTCAGGAATTCTCTGTTCCTTATTAATTCCTGAATATTCAGAAATTAAGAGGAGAGGCAAGCCTCTCCCAGGACTAAGGAATCCAGGCATTTCCTTCGTTAGTTTTTCTATACGGTGATAAGTACCCTCTTCCTGTTTATGAACCATATGGTAAAAGTGGTTATTTACAACCCTCTCTTTCATATGGATGACCTCATGTTTTCTTGATAACTTGGAAGTTTTGACTTTATCTCTGCTGAAAACAGCTATCTTGTAAGACAGTATAAATACCTACACAATGTTGAATAAAACACCTTTGCTCCATCAGAGCTCTAGTCCCCATGTCTTTCTTTCTCTTTCTCTCTGTCTCTCAGGCTATTTCTTTGGAGCACAGAGGCCCTCTGAGTTCACTTTCCTGCCCAGGCTTCTAAGACCATCTCGAGAAGGCTCTCTGTGCCTTCACCCCATCAAGAGGGCGCTTGAAGCCTCTGTGAACAGAGCAAGCCCTGTGCCAGGGGCTTTATTGGCTTTCTGTGCAAACCAAGGAATATCAGCCTCTTTCTTTCCTTTACTTTCTTATCGTCGACTCCGGACCACCAGGTTCCGGTCCATTAAAGGACCTCAACAGTGTCCGACTCTGTGCAACCCCATAGACGGCTCCCCCATCCCTGGGATTCTCCAGGCAAGAACGCTGGAATGGGTTGCCATTTCCTTCTCCAATGCTTGAAAAGTGAAAGTGAAAATGAAGTCGCTCAGTCCTGTCCGACTCTTAGCGACCCCATAGACTTCAGCCCACCAGGCTCCTTCACACTTGCTAGGATGGCTAAAATGAAAGACAATAACAAGTGTCGCAAAGATGTAGAGAAACTGGAACCCTTATACATTGTTAGCAGGATTTTTAAATGGTGCTGCTACGTTGGAAAACAGTTTGATATTTCCTCGCAAGGTAAAGCTACCATATGACTCTACCCTGGCAAGTCTACCTCTAGGTGTATGACCAAGAGAAATGAAAACTTGTCCACACAAAAACTTGTACATGCATTCTCAGATTATTCATAATAGCCAAAAGGTGGTAACAGCCTGAATGCCCATCAACTGATGAATGAATGAAATGTGGTATAACCATATAATGGGAATATTATTTGGCCATAAAAAAGGCCAAAAGCTATAGCATGGATGAATCTTGAAAACACTGTGTTAAGTGAAAGAAGGCCGTCATAAAAGACAACATATTTTGTGATTCCAATTATGAGATGTCCAAACAGGCAAACCTACAGAGATGTCCAAATAAGTAAATCTCCAGAGATAGAAAGTGGATTAGCTGTTGTCTAGGGCTGGAGAAGTGGCTTGTCTGGGGGCAGAGGCACGTAGTGGGGAGTGACTTTTGAAAAATTTTATTTATTTTTGGCTGGGTCTTCATTGCTGCGTTTGGGCCTTCTCTAGTTGCGGTGAGCAGAGGCTACTCTCTAGTTGCAGTGCTGGATCTTCTCATTGTGGTGGCTTCGCTTGTTGCAGAGCATGGGCTCTAGGTGCACGAGCTTCTGTAGTTGTGGTTCCTGGGCTCTACTGCACAGGCTCAACAGTTGTGGTACACAGGCTTAGTTGCTCTGTGGTATGTAGGATCTCCTCGGATCATGGGTCAAACCTGTGTCTTCTGCACTGGCAGGCAGATTCTTTACCACTAAGCCACCAGGGAAGCCCAGGAGAGACTTAATACTTAAGTAGAGGGCATCTTTTTGTGATAAAAATGTTCTGGAACTAATGGTGATGGTTGCACAATCTTGTGAATATACTAAACACCAATGAATTGTACAGTTAAAAGGGTAAAGTATATAGTATGTAAGTAAATTATATCTCAATTAGGTTGTAAAAAAATTGTTACCTGCCTTTGGAACTCATTCTCTTTTATTAAACAAAGAGTAACTGTTATCTGTATTTGGGCTTTTATCTGGTTGGAAGGGGCTACCTCTGAAAAATCACAGGACAGCTGAAGCTACAGCATGTTCCCACACTCTCCCATTGTGGCTACACCATTCCCCGAAGCCAGGGTAAAATGAAAAAAAAAATAAATAAATTCTAATCACTTGTTGGAAGGCAGAAAATGTGACCTAATGCTGGAGATTCCAAAACAGCAAGAAACACTTCAAAACAATCACTTTAAAAAACAAGTGAGAATTATTTTTAAATAGTTAGGCCTGGGAACCCAAGTTGTCAGTGGAATCCCCACTGAGGAGAAAAAAACTGCAGAATTACAGATGCAACAATGTGTTAGTGAGACCTGAAGACCTGCCCTTCCCAGGCCCTTTGGCAAAGGAATAAAAAAAGCCTTGGAAAAGCCCTGGTGAAACTTTAGTCTTGGAACTTGAGCTAACACTGTCTTTTCCTCCAAGGACTAGAATGACATAACCACAAACTACACCATTTTAAGGCATTTCCCTTCTCCTGGCTTTCCTCACTCCATTCTTTTTAAACACTGACACTGAAGGTGACCTTAGAGAGCCCTCAGTCCTGAGGGCTGAGTTCGGGACAAGCTGAGTCAGGGCTCGGTAGGGAAGAACACAGCCATCAACTAGTGATGTCTGATAGGGAGAAGGAATGGGTGGTCCTTGAGGGTGCACTGGTTCCATGCTTAATCATCCTAAACCTCATGTTATAGCAGAGAAAACTTAAGTCCAGAAAGCTGAAGTGATTTACTTACTGCAAAGTCACTACAGTCGTGTCCGACTCTGTGCGACCCCATAGACAGAAGCCCACCAGGCTCTCCCATCCCTGGGATTCTCCAGGCAAGAACACTGGAGTGGGTTGCCATTTCCTTCTCCAATGTGTGAAAGTGAAAAGTGAAAGGGAAGTCGCTCAGTCGTGTCCGACTCTCAGCGACCCCATGGACTGCAGCCTACCAGGCTCTTCTGTCCATGGGATTTTCCAGGCAAGAGAACTGAAGTGGGGTGCCATTGCCTTCTCCGAAGTGATTTACTTAAGCTCCCACAAAAGCCACTGGGAGAGCTGGGACTGTCATTCAGGTCTTCGATGCGCCAGGTCACAGCAATTTACTCGGTCTCCCAACCAGAAGAGTGAGACATTCTACGTTACTAGAAGTGGTCCATAACGTGTCCAGAGGGCCCCTGAAAGTCCCCCAACCTTAAATTCAGAATATGGACTGGAGGGGTGGGATGGTAGGGGTGGTAGGGAGGCTCAAGAGGAAGGGATATATGTATATATATAGCTGATTCACAATGTTGTACTGTAGAAACTAACAGTTATATCCAATTAAAAAAAGAAGAATATGGACCAGAGGAAGAAACAATATAAACAACCCTTTTCCAAAGCTGCCATCATATTAACATTTACAGAGTTGGGACTATATCAAACAGTTATTTTTTTTTTTTTCCTATTCTTTTCTCAAGAATGATCCCAGGTTTACAACCTGAGGTGACAGCAGGGCCTTGAACACTGTCTGGAGTTAAGTGACAGGAGAAAGATGGTTTTCTCCCCCAAAACAACTCCCAGCTTGAAAAACAAAGAACAAAAATACATCAAGCAAGGAAAGCCCTCTGGCACTGTACACAAAGGTGAACTTGACCTGGGTGTCAAAATACCTGGGCATGGCAATGGAGGAAACATCCTCGTGTGGAGAGCTACAGCCAGTTCATTCCACAATGATGATTTCAACCCAGGGTTCTGGGTTGAAAGGTCCCCAGGCCCTTGATATCCACAGTACAGTAAACACTGCAGACAGCTGGGAAGTAGGGAATACACAATCACCTTTAACTTTGAGGGTCAGCCGACTGGAGACGGTATATCCACTTCTCCCCAAAGCACAGTGACCACCCCTCCATATGGAGGTGCCAGCCCAGTCATGTCTATGACTTCAGTGGGCCAGGGGGAAGCATTAGTATTAATACTACAGCCAGGAGCGGGGAACAAATTTGAAGTCACCTATCCTAGATGAAAACGGGTGACCACAACTCAGTTCCATTGGGAAAGCAGGCCCTGAGCGGCAAGATCCTCAGATTTTCCCACCTAAACTAGAAATCTAGCTTATGAGAATTTTATTGTTTTTAAATAATTGCTAAAAAGAAAGCAAAATAAAAACTTGTGAGAACCTCACAATTAGGAACTTTTGGCACTTGCTGCTGGGAAGCTCACAGCGGGCAATTCCTCTAGGCACCTACAAGAGATCAGCAGACCACACTGGACTGGGTGACTCCTGAAAATAGGGCTCTGTAAGTATTCTGGCAAACTCCATCTCCCTTCCCTCACCTCAGGTCCTCTCACTGCTTGTCACACTGCCCTGAATGCAAAAGACATGCATTTGCTGGTGAATTAAGTTCAAAAATATTTTTTCAACCTTTTAAAAATTCTGTATGTTTTTGTAAGGGCTTCCCTGGTGGCTCTGTAGTAAAGAACCTGCTAGCCAATTCAGCAGGCATGGGTTTGATCCCTGGGTCAGGGAGATCCCCTGGAGAAGGAAATGGCAACCCATTCCAGTATTCTTGCCTGGGAAACGCCATGGACAGAAGAGCATGGCAAGTTACAGTCTATGGGGTCACAAAAGAGTCAGACAGGATTTAGCGACAAGACAACAGCAACAACAAAATGTTTTTGTAAGCAACAGTCTGTTCTTTATTGCTCCAAGGCAGATCACAGATGAAGCAAGTTAAGACTCTTCGCCAATCATATCAAGAGTAAGAGGCAATGTCAAGTGTAGGGGAAGTTTCCTATAAGTTTGAAATTATTTCAAAGTAAAAGTTTTTTCGTTTCTTTTAAGTAATGGAGAAAAGCATAATTTTTGCCATAGTCCACACCGGTCGGCTTGCGGGAGTGAGTAGGGAAATCACAGGTTACAGGTGCAAGGCGAGGTCAACCTTGGGCAGAGGGAGGAGAGGAGAGCAAACTGAAGGAGCCTCGAGTTTGAGAACCAGCGCAGCACGTAAAACCAAACCACGAATTTACATACGCCGTTTTAAAAAAAAAGAATAAAAATAAACATTTCACACCTCTTCAACGTTTCCATCTTCAGTTTCCCCAATTTTCACCTCCGCAGGCCCTTTGCAGCCTCGCCTGCTGCCCACTCTAAGGAGGGTAGGGATGTCTTGCCCTTTATCAAGGGCTCGGTAAAATTCCTTCCTGCAAAAAGCTGAGCTGCAAGCAGGAAAGTCAAGACCCTCCCAGGGCGACTTCGAGGCCTCGGCCACGACTGGATCCAGGGAGTCGGAGGGAATTCGGTCCCCGGCTCTCCCCTCCCCACCGTTGCCTCGCATCAACTTTTTGCCTCCAGATCGTCTCCCCTTACCTGCGGCGACCCAGCGGGCCAGCAGCGCTCCGAAGCAGACGAGAACCCAGGACTCGGACGCCCGGACGCCTGCGGCCATCTCGCCCCAGATGCGGGCAGGGGCCCTTCGGGAAACTCAAGCTCCGTCTCGGCTGGATGTGCACTCCCCAGGGGTACCCAGTACTCCTCCCAAGTCCTCGGAACGGCAGAGTAGCTCCACTTTCCGCAGCCCCCAGGAAGGATGCTTGGGGTGAGCCCGATGTCAGGGGCTAGAAGCTGCGCCGGGCTCCAAGCGCCACTGTCCCTGCCGAGAGCCCAGCCCGTGGTGGGAGGGCGCACCCCGCCCCCTGCGCCCGCCACCCACTCCCGCTGACGGAAAACAACAGGAGCTGAGTTCCCTCCCGCCTCCCATCCAGGCGGGAGCCCAACTTCCTCTACCTTGGCCGAGGAGGAGGGCTTTATGCAAAGGGCGCGCGCCCGGGCGCGCCGAGTCGGGTCGGGGCATGCCGGGGGCGGAGCGCCGAGGCTGGTCCCTCCCCGAGCCCACTCGCCCGGGACAGCGGCCCTGAGTCGCGGGGAAAGTGGGCGGCGCAGAGCCCTGCAACTGCCGCAGGACGGCATCCCCACTCGACCCGCCGGCTGCTCCCTCCCGGGCGCTCAGGCTGCGGCACTCGAAGGACCGTCTCGACTCGGACGGGCTGGTGCCAAGCTGCAGAATTCACGGTCCCCTCGGTTTAGCTGTTCTAGGGATTCCCAGTTGTTTCCCTGTGCCCCCGGGCGGACTCCTGGGCCGCCATCGCTGCCTTTCTCTACCCTTTGCAGAAGGACGGCAGGTCTGGAGCAGGAGAAAGATGATCCTTTAGAACTTCCAGCCAAGAGCTGCCACGAGACTCTGGTCCTCTGGCTAACCGGCAGAGACCACACAGTAAGCGCGAGGGCAGCGGAACTGGGTGCTGGGAGCTTTTTTGTTTTTTCTAGTCGTCCCCCGCCCCCCCCCCTCCAGTCTGGTTCCCAGAGAACTGCATTCCCACACTAAAATCCCCCTCTTCCTGCCACACCCCTAACCCATCCTCTGTCCTAGGGAAAATGCGGTTATGACATCCTGAGGAAGAGATGATCCTTGAAACAGCCCTAACAGAAACTTACTCTTAAAAAACAAACAAACAAACAAACAAACAAAAAACCTGCAGCTAACATAGTGAAATATTAACTGTGAATTAACTAGGAGGTGAATATATGAGAGCTCCCATCCTTTCAACTTTTCTATCTTTGAAAATTTCCCCATCATCTCATTGTAAATTTTTGTTGGGGAAAAAATAAAGAAAACAATGCTATTAAGAAAATCATTCATTCTGTTGCCGGAAGACCCCTTATTGAAATACTTCTTCCATCAGGAAATCCTCTTGAAACCAATAAAAATGTGTTTTGCCCACGAACTGAGACATAAAGTTGCACAGTTCCTTTTTTTCCTCCCTCTTTTGTTCAATGATTTTATGTCTTCAGCCAGCTCCTGAAAGTTTTCCTCGTTCCTCTCCTTTTGTTTTTCATCTTTTACTTGGTGATGGAAAGTTAAGTCTATCCTGGACGCACAGGTCCTGTATTCCTAGCACCTGTTACCTCAGGTACCACCCAATGAATATTTGTTAAATAAACAAATGAGAGTTCATTGGTTTTGATATTACATCTCCTCAAACTTTTCTGACAGACATCTCACATCCTCACCTGAAGTTAACAAGATACAAATAAAATCAATAGGGGGCAAGTTTTTCAGCTGAGGGTCTGGAATTTTCTGTGACCCTACTGGTGCCTCACAGGGAACTTGCTCAGAGCACGCCCTCCTGGTATATTTGCTGAATCAAACACACTGCTCTTACACCCAGTTTTCCACTCCTAGAAGGATCAACCTCCTACACAATGTTTTACAACAGTGATTATAGGCACCTCATATTTGCATAGCTGGGGCTTTTTTCTAAAGCAGTTTTAGAAACTTAATCTCACTGGTCCCTCCCTCCAACCCTTGGACCTAAAAATCATTCAATCCCATTTTCACCGAGAAAGTACAGCTAGGAGGTTAAGCTCCAGTTGGTGGTAAAGCCAGGACTGGAACCTGTGTCTGTCTGACTCCAATTCCTGCCAAAGCAAGTTCCAATCTTGTCGCTTATACAGAGTCTTGTTGACTTGAAAGAAAAGTAAGTGCACAGCCGCGGATCACAACCATAGAGACAGTCTCTCAAATAGCACCGAGAAACCGCTTGAAGAGGTAAGGGATGAGCCAGGTTATATATGAACTTTCTTGCTGGGAAAAACAAGTAGTCAAGCTTCTAAAGATTACTGCTAATGATGAAGAACAGACATATCAAATTAACGATTTTAATGTTTTTTTCTGTGTATGAAAAGATGCAAGAATTTGGGGTCATTTGAAATTTTCCCTAGATATGCATCTTAAAAATTTTTTTTTGGCTGCTTCGGGTCTTAGTTGTGTCATGCGGAATCTTTCCTTGGGGTACACAGACTCTCCCTCTAGTTGTGGCACAAGGACTCAAGCACCTAGGCTCAGTAATTGTGGAGTGAGGGCTTAGTTGTTCCACAGCATGTGGGATCTTAGTTCCCTGATCAGGGATTGAACCCACATCCCCTGCATTGCAAGGCGGATTCTTAACCACTGGACCACCAGGGAAGTCCCTAGATAGGCATCTTAACTATTCAAGGGGCTGTATATCCAAAGCACAGAATGTTTCCTGCTTTTTTTTCCCATCCTGAATTTCCTGGAGGGTGCACTGTCATGGGCCACTGTAGTGGCTAATGGCTTGATCCTTGTAGAACTGGAATGGCAGGCAATAATTCTTTCTTTACACTCTGGATGTTTTGGGTGTCACCAGGCCAACAGACATGGGCATTCCCCTAAGCAATGCTCAAAGGAAGCCTCCAGACCACTCAGAGCTGGGACAGGGCTGGTGCAGGTAACACCCACTCTCTCTGGTTTGAGCAAGGCTGTGACTGACTCTGAGAGAGGACCTGTTAGGAAACACCCTGCCCTAACATCCGGTTGTGTTCCAGGCCACTCTGGACAGTAGAAAATGCCCTACCTAGTACAGTGATGTTGGGGGTGAGTTGGGGGTTCACTATGGGGTCTCTAGCAAGATAGGAGTCTTTCAAAGCCGTAGTTTCACTATCTGTACCTTATGGTCAATGTTTATTGTATTTGCATACGTGCTCAGTTGTGTCTGACTCTTTGTGACCCTATGAACTGTAGTCCCCCAGGCTCCTCTGTCCATGGGATTCTCTAGGTGGGTTGCCATTTCCTCCTCTGGGGATATTCCTGACCCAGGGATCAAACCTGCATCTCCTGCAATGCAGGCAGATTCTTTGCCACTGAACCACCAGGGAAGCCCCATGGTCAATGTTTACATCATGAGATTGTCATGAAAATAAAGTGAGGGATTCAGTCTTTAAAGCATCGCTTTAGGGTTTCTATTTGAGATGCACCCTGTCAGAACCTGTCAGGACTTTTAAATCGCACAATTAGATATTAAACATGAGGCTCAAACACCTCTTAGCTCAGGCTGCTATGCATGGCTACTTTTGTTTTCTTTCATTTTCACCTCCTAAGAATTGAAAAAACTCTCTCTATGCTAGGTGCTTTGTGTCTGTTCATTGAATCTTTAGCACAACCCTAAGAGGTTGGCATTAAAATTTCCAATTGACAGATGGCTCAGAGAAACCAATTTACATCTTAAGTTAAAGGGGGAATCTGGATTTGAACATATATCTGAGGCAGTGTCATCCTGATCAGTCTTGGTGGGAGGACTGTGCTGGGGCTCCTGCCTGACTCCAGAGCCAACAGTCTTTGAAGCATCCTGGGTCTTTGAAGCCATCCAGCCACCTATTATTTCTGCCCCACTACTCCTCTTGCCAAGTCCCCTCCCTAGAGGTAACGCTGAAAGGTTTCTTAGCAACAACCTGCTTTTCTGTTTAACCTCTTGGGGGCTCAAGAAAGGATGGGCCAGTCGGGAATAGCTTGAGTAGCAGCCTGGCCCTGGGGTCTGGCTCCGAACCCCTTGCTTCAAGAAGTACTAAAAGGTGGATGACAATATCCTACCAGTCCCCTGAGAAAGGGTTAACCAGGGACTGACAAGAGATGGAAGACTCACTCATCCTAAGGGGTGAAAGGAGCCCAGTCATGTGCTGGTGAACATGGAATCACTCCTGGCAGTGAGAAGAGAGTATAGTGTCTGTCAGTTTCCATAGTGTAAATATTTCCACAACAGCCAATTACAAGTTATCCCTGTGAAGTTACTGAGCCATAAGCACAGTCAGCTCTCCCAAGCCTGTACCACTGGAACTTTGTTCCTATGAGATGACTCCAAGGTGGGAAACTTGCCAGGATTACCCAGGAGGAGAATGCCTGGGAGCCAGCTGTATCAGATGCCTCAGGTGAATACATTTTCCCATCAAACTCCTGTTGTCAGGAGTTCCCTGGTGGTCCAGTGGTTAGGACAGCCACCCTCACTGCTGAGGGCATGGGTTCAATCCCTAGCCGGGGAACTAAGATCCTGCATGTGTGTGACCAAGGGAAAACAAACAAAGAAGTCCTATTCTCTGCTCTCACACTCACCTATTTTTTTTTAATTAATTAATTTATTTGGCTGCACCTGGTCTTAGTTGCAGCACTCAGAATCTGTGATCTTTGGTGTGGCATGCGAACTCTTAGTTATGGCATGTGCGCTCTAGTTCCTTGACCAGGAATTAAACCCAAACCCCCTGCATTGGAAGTATGGAATCTTAGCCACTGGACCACCAGGAAATTCCTTTACCCTCACCTATTGAGTGCATCTGTTGGCCAACATAACTGTTATCTTCTTAATTCCAAATCCAGACATATGGATTGACAATTACAAATGTATTGAATCCACGGGGTCAGAAAAAACTAGCAAACTCAAGGTACCCTGAGAAAGCTTGATGAAGCATTTCCCCGAAGTTGTCTGTTTTTTAAATAGCTTTTGCTGTGTTCCTGATTATCAACATAGGCATCTTATGCTCATTCTAGACTAATGGGGGAAAAAAGAGAAAATAAAATGTAACCATAGTCATCCAGAAGTAATTACCATCATCACTAGAAACTTCTAGTATTTTCTGCTGAGTTCCAATATATGATTTTTTAAATGCAAAGTTGTGATGACATTTTACAGGGAGTTTTCATTCCTGCTTTTTTCCCTTAATTCTATATTAAAAGTAGACTTTGTGTGTTTTTGATAACTATTTTTTTTTAAACTGGAAAATTAATAAAATGCTAGTGGCTTTAAAAAAAAAAAAAGTCCAGATGAACCTTGCAGACACTGTGCTAAGTGAAATAAGGCAGTGACAAAAGGATAAATACGGTATGATACCAGTTATTTCAGAGGTACCCAGTGAAGTCAAATTCCTAGACACAGAGAGTAAAGGGGGAGAGGGGGTAAATAGGAAAATGAGGAGATATTTAATTTGTCGTCTCTCATTTGCATTTTACAAGATGAATTCTGAAGATAGTTGGTGGTGATGGTGGCACATCCATGCGAATGTACTTCATGCCACTGAACCACACACTTTAAAAGGTTAAGACAGTAAATTTTATTTTAGTTTTTCATTTTGGCCACACCGTGCAGCTTGCAGGATCTCAGTTCCCCAACCAGGGGTTGAACCTGGGCCATGGCAGTGAAAGCCCAGAATACTAACCATTAGGCCACCAGGGAATTCTCAAAACAGTAAATTTTATGTTATGTATACTTTAAAAAGTATATTATTTATTTATTATTTGGCTGTGCTGGTCTCAGTTGCAGCATGCAAACTCTTAATTGTAGCATGCGGGATCTAGTTCCCTGATCAGGAATGGAACCCATGCCCCTGCATTGGGAGCGCTGACTCTTGGCCATGGACCACGAGGGAAGTCCCATGTTATGTATATTTTACCACAAATTTTTTTAATGCAGAAAAAAATGGGAAAGTGACAAAACAATGAAGGGAGAAATGATACATAGACAGGACAGAGAACAGAGATACTTCAATAGATGTGACGAAAAAATCAAATCAGGACTTCCCTGGTGGCCCAGTGGTTAAGAATCTGCCTGCCAACGCAGGGGACACAGGTTCAGTCTCCAGTGGAGGAAGATCCCATGTGCAGCAGGGCAACTAAGCCTGAGCACCACAACCACTGAGCCCATACTCCGAAACAAGAGATGCCACTGCAGTAAGAAGCCTGAGCGCTGCAATGAAGACCCAGAACAGCCTAAAATAAGACTTTAATTTTTAAATTAAAATAAAAATAAGATTTTTAATTTTAAAAAATCAAACAAAATCCAAGCACTTTTATAATGTAGTTATATCTTGAAAGTAAGTCATCTGCCCACCTCCCCCAGGCTTCTATCCTCTTCCCCAAAGACAACCAGACCCAGCAACTTCCAGAGACTAGTCTTTGCTGGTTACCTAATATGCACCCATTGAAATATTATATATCCAGTAACACTTGTTTTCAAAGTTTATGATAGGAAGTAATGATAGTGAAGTGAAAGTCCCTCAGTCATGTCCAAGTCTTTGCAACCCCTTGGGCTGTGTAGCCTGCGAGGTTCCTCTGTCCATTGGATTCTCCAGCAAGAATGCTGGAGTGGGTAGCCATTTCCTCTTTCAGGGAATCTAACCTGGGTCTCCTGCACTGCAGGCAGATTCTTTACCAGCTGAGCCACCATGGAAGCCCAGGTAATGATAGAAGATCCATCTATTAGGATTACCCAGATGTGTGACTTTCAATAAAATTTTTTTTCAACATAATGATTGAGGTATGTTTCATATGCCATACTTTCAATCTGCCATTTAAAATCTATAACTTTTTAGTATAGTCACAGAGTTATCCAACTATCACCACAATCAGTTTCAGACTTTTTTCAGCTATGACTCTCAATTCCTTCCACTTGCAACAGGCAAATGCTGGCAACCACTAACCTACCTTCTTTCTCTACAGATTTGCCTATTCTGGACATTTCATATAAGTGGAATCAAAGAATATGTTGCAATAGGCTGCTTTCACTTAGCATGTTTTCAATTAGCAAAACATGTTGTAGCGGGTATCAGTACTTCTTTTTATGGTGGAATTATATTCCAGTGTACGGAGATAACCACATAGTGTTAACCCATTCATCACGTGATGGCCATTCAACAGACATTGAAGCTATGAAGGGACTCAGAGAACTTGGGGCACCTCTTTTCTAATTTCCTCTCTGCCTCAACCATAATTCCACTCACATCTTCTGGAAAGAGATTGTTCTCACTTTCTGTGAGGCTGAGATGCTGGCATTTTACAAAAGCCTGCCTCTCTTCACTTAGACTGGGCTCTCTGTATGCCAAGGCACTTGCCTGGAATGTGGTCAAGTAGCATTTTATGCCATTATTTTTTCTTTTTCCAAAGTCACACTCCTTTGGCTGTGTAGCCAGGAATTCCCAACCTCTTAGGGTCCCAGCATCTGATCTTTGTTTGCTTTGGTTCTTTCTCCTGTGTGCTGCATAAGTTCTATCACATTTCTCAAATACAAAGTGTATGATGCCTGATTCCACTCTAAGATTTTTGCATTCCCTCTCTGGGAGAATTCCCTGTCTCTGCTCAACATGGCATGTGGGATCTTAATTCCCCCAACAGGCACAGAACCCATGCCCCCTGCATTGGAAGGCAGAATTTAACCACTAGACTGCTGGGGAAGTCCCTCTTGTAAGAGTTTTGAGAAAATTTCCTCATAATATATACTAATTGCTCTTGCCAGGCACACTTTCCATGGATTTTCTCCTATCCTTTGAGCAAACTTCAGAAGGAGGCACTAATCTTATCTACATATTATAAATGAGGAAGCTGAGGCTCAGAGAAATAAAATAACTTTCCAAACAAAGTCATAGCCTCAAGCCCATGCTTATCGAATGAATCACTTCTGCTCTGGGCCTCACATTCAATGACAGTAGTAAAAACTTCGATTGAAGAAAGGGGGGACTAAGAAATGTTGGATGAAAACTATATACCCTCTTTCCAGGAAAATGGACATATTCACAACATTTTAAAAAGCAATTTCCAGGAGTTAGGGGAAAAAACCATCCTGCAGGTCTAAACTGGAACTGTCAACTGGGTTAGCTGGGCACAGGAAGTGAAAAATCTCACTCACAAGTTTGAATCACAAGGTGGCGCTCTCAGCCCTGAATGGATTTCGGGTTCGACAGCCAAGGTCTTCCAAGAGATAGGAGTTGGCGCAAGTTGCCTGGAACTCAAAGAATTTCAGAGATTGTTGATTCAAACAATAACCTTCACCATCCAGGGGAGGAAACAAGGCCCAGAGTTGTTAGGCAGCTTGCGCAAGGTCAAAGCTCGTGGACAAAGCCAAAACTCACCCACTTATCCAAATTCTGTTATTTCTGAAATGTAACACAGTTCTCTTACTCTGAACAGAGCACAGTGGACACAATGCAATCTTTTCTCATAACGATTCCAGGAATGAGCTTTTTTGCATGTGAACATTGGCTACCATGCTAACTGTGGGAACTAGAAGAGCTTATCCCACACACAGAATGGCCCCAGACTGCTGTTTCATTGTTAATTCCTCCTGCGGATTAGGCACTGGGTTTGGGTCTTCCTATCTGTCAGATTTGCTTACATTTCATTGTGTCTTTAGGAAAGTTATTTCCCGCTCTTAGAGCCTCTGTTTCCGGGGGTTATTGAGTGGATTTGATGAGGCATGTGCCAGTAAAGTACCCTGTAGACAATAGATGTTCAGTAATTGATAACTACTGATATAATTGTTCTTGCTCCAGTCAATTTACTGCTTTATATATTCTCTACCTTAGAACCCAGACAACTAAACTTATTAGACCTGGGTAAAATATCTGGGACTTGCCAAGTAGTCCAGGGCTAAGGAATCTGCCTGCTAATGCAGGAGAGACAATCCCTGGGTTGAGAAGATCCCCTGGAGTGGGAAATGGCAACCCATTCCAGTATTCTTGCCTGGAAAGTTCCATGGACAGAGGAACCTGGCGGGCTACAGTCCATGGGGTCAGAAAGAGTGGGACACGACTAAGCATATACAAACACACACACAAAACATCAGTAAGAATACAGAGACACTAAGTGAGAAAATTACCTGCTCCATTATGGACTCTATGACCTTTGTTTTGTAACTTGGCAGTTCGGATTCTTGGCTGGGTTCTGGAGAGGCAGGGGTTCCAGGTGGAACCTTCTTCAAAGGATATAGAGCATTTGTGGACATAGAAGGGAGATGGAAGATTAAACTTCTTGACAAGCAAGTTACTTTTAAGTTTAACTTCCCTAGACCTCTTCTTTCTTTTCAACATGTATTTCTGACCATTCTGTGGACAGAAAGAAGAAAACATAAAGACTTGTGAGTTTCAGTTTTATTCAGGGATCTTACTGAGGAATACAGTCTGAGAAAGTATCTCTCTGTAACTCTGAGAAACTGCTCCAAAGGTGTAGGAGAGGCCAACATATGTATGATTTTGGAGAGGGAATACGTGCAGTCAAGCATATATCTTAGTAAAATGATGATTGCTAGTCATAAGGAACAGGTATCTTAGTTCATGATTTTAGTGCTTTACTATGTATGGGAAGATGTAAGAATCTGGGTTCATTAAAATTGATCCTGAAAAATACACCCTAACTAAGGGGCCTGTTTTCCAAAGCATAGAGAGCCCCATCCTGTTTTTCATCCTGAATTCCTATCAGGATGCACTGTTGGTCAATCACTGGAGTGGCTAATGACTTAATCCTTGTAGAAACGGATGGTGAGCAACATTCTTTGTTGTACAATTCCAATGTCAAATAGCAATGAAATTGTATTTTTACAAATAGGAGATCTCCAAAAGGCAAAGCTCTAAGAAATGTGAAATTTCACTTTTCAGTAGATATGTTTATTGCCAAAGTTCTTTTAGAGATGTACACCCTTAAGTTATTCACACTGAATAACTGAAGACCCCATGAAGGGAAGATGAAGACCCCATCTCTTCCCTCTCCATCTCTTCCCTCTGTTCCTACACTCCTCACTGGAGTTCTGACCTTTTAAATATATATATGTGTGTGTATATATATATATATATATATACATATATATATATATACACACACACACACACACAATATCAGTAAGAATACAGAGACACCAAGTAAGAAAAATACTTGCTCCATTATGAACTCTATGCCCTTGTATTATAACTTAGCAGTTCTATTCTTGACTGGGTTCTGGAGAGTCAGGGGTTCCAGGTGGGTACCTTCACAGGATATAGAGCATTTATGGAAATAGAAGGAAGCATGTGCCAGACACTGTGCTGGATACTACAGTAACAAAGCAGAACAACACACAGAGTGGGCTTTACCCTGGTGGAGCCCACACTCATTCCCATAGCTCCAGCCATGTCTGACAATGAACACTGTGGTGTACTCTTTACACCTCCTTATCCCTTACCCATGTTCTTGCTCTTTACTACTTGTTACTTGTTCTCCACCTAGCTAATTTCCAGCAATTCTTTGGGCTCAAGTGGTCACCTCTTCCAGGAAGTCTTCCTTAATGTACACAACAGAGACAGATACACTTCTTCTGCCTTCGCGTAGCACTCTGTGGAAATTCATATCAGAATCCTTGCTACTCTGAATTGTGAGAATCACTTTCCATGTCTGTCTTCCTGCTCCAGTCTGGAATCTCCTTAAAGGCATGGACAATGTTTCATTCATGTCTCTGCCTTCAGAGTCTAGCACAGGGCTTGGTAGATGTTCAGTAAATGGTATGCCAAATTGCTTCAGTCGTGTCTGACTCTTTGCGACTCCATGGACTCTAGCCCACCAGCCTCTTCTGTCCGTGGGATTCTACAGGCAAGAATACTGGAGTGGGTTGCCATTTCCTTCAGGGGATCTTCCGCACACAGGGATTGAACCCACATCTCTTAAGTCTCCTGCATTGGCAGGTGGGTTCTTTACCACTCGCGTCACCCGGGAAGCCCTCAGTAAATGGTACGTGAACAAATAGAGTGTTGGTCCCAACAGAAGCAAATGGCAAAACTGAATATAGCACTCAGGAGAGGATTTATTTTGGCAACTCATGCTCACAAAGATCTGGAATCTTGATGATGTTCCTTGTTTGCCCAAAACTATCTTCTTGACAATCAGTTCAGTTTGTCCCTTTCCAGGGGACATCTGGCCTCCCCAGGAGTTGCTTATCTTCCCTGCTTCAGGCTCAGCTTGTCTTTTGATCATCTTTAATGGGTCATCTTCATTTCAGTTTATATAAAGTCACAGGTAAGTTTCACTGCTCTTGTCCTCAACATTTATCTCCTTAGTGACTTTGTTTTTTTTTTTTAATTTTTAAAGTTTTAATACAGTTCAAACCAGCACACGTGGTTCGTTTCAGCTTCTTCACTGTCAAATCTGGAGGAAGGGACTGCTTCAGTTTGTCTGATTTCTCTTTGTGATAATTAAGGTGTAAACATATCTGCTGCATCAAATTTTAAACTTCACATTATCCTTATTTTTCTTGATCTTGACAGGCTTGAGGTCCTTTTGCCTGGTTGTAAACAGTAAGTCCTTATTTCCTCAATTTTGCAGACATGGCAATGAGGCACAAAGAGTGGGGCCAGCACCTTCGATCTAGGCCCGGGGTCACCAGATGTCACCTGGTCTGGATTACCAAGGCTCCAATGGATTAGCCCCCATTCCCCATGTACAGCCTGAGAAACACTCCCTGGCATTTCACTTTTCTTATGCTCGCTATTCCCTGGTCTGCATTCCAATCTTTTCTAACTGGATGCAGGATAAGACCCTGTGTTCTGGTATCAAACACACTTGGATTTATATCTCTATCCCACTGCTTCTAAGCTTCCCTAAGAGATCTCTCTGAGCCTCAGTTTCCTCTGCTATAAATGGGAATAATAAGTATAGCCCTTACCTTAGGATATGTTGAGAGGATTATATAAGAGAAAATCATTATAAGATGCTTAGCATTGAACCTGGCAAAGAAGAAAGCTGAATAAATATCATTATGTCATTTGGGACATGCACAATATGCATAATATTATTTTATTTTATAATTTATTATACTGATAATATTATAATTATATAAAAGATAATTGTTGAGTCTTGCCCCAAGGCCACAGAAATGGAGCCCAGAACCAAGGACACCTCCAAAGCTAATTGAGCTCCTTTGTAACTGTTGTCAAAAGCCCCTGATCATTAGCAACAAGCTTCCTGATGCCAAATTAGTCAAAGACGCCCACTTCAGTAAACACCTTATATAGCCTATAGCAGCCTAACCAGCCACCTAACGGCAGCCTTCCAGGAGGGATTTTGTCTCGAGGCTATAAAAAGTGGCTACTAACCCACACAAAGTTGGCTTTCCCTGCTCTGTCAGGAGGTCAGCCCCCTGCACTCAGAGTGCTCACATTATCTCTGCTCTTTGTTCTTAAAAAACTCACTCCCTTCTGAAATGCACTCTGTCTGGAAATTCTTTTCCAACCCGTGCTCAGATTGCCTCAGCAATAATATTCATAAAATAGGATAGTAAATATCACATTATAAGTATGTACGTTTATAATACATTACAATTTATAATACTTTCAATTACAATTATAAAAATTATAATTTTCTCTACATTTTATATATTAAATAATCTACACGACCATACTAATGATCTGGATTACTTTAGTCTCCTATCTTTTAAAATGCTTTTTGCTTGTCACCTAAGAAGAGCTATGTTGTCTTAAAGGGAAATTTTATAAATCTTTAATTTAAAATAATTTAGTCCACTTGTGGGAAATAGAAGTCCCTATAACAAATCTTCTTAAATTTTAGATTTCTCGCTGAAGAAAACCACAGTTAAGTGTTATTTATGCTTCTAGTTCGGAGAAGGCAATGGCAACCCACTCCAGTACTCTTGCCTGGAAAATCCCATGGACGGAGGAGCCTGGTAGGCTGCAGTCCATGGGGTTGCTAAGAGTTAGGCACGACTGAGTGACTTCACTTTCACTTCTCACTTTCATGCATTGGAGAAGGAAATGGCAACCCACTCCAGCGTTCTTGCCTGGAGAATCCCAGGGACAGAAGAGCCTAGTGGGCTGCCATCTATGGGGTCGCACAGAGTCAGACACGACTGAAGCGACTTAGCAGCAGCAGCAGCAGCATGCTTCCAGTTGTGTGTTTCTGTACACACACATTATATACAACATGTAAACAAATAGATTTTTTTTAAAGCATAGATGAGATCACACACTATATATTTTTAAGCAGCTTGCTTTTTTTGTTTTTTTACCCTTTTAAATGAAGTGTACAATTCAGTGGGTATTCATAAATTCTCAAGGTTGTACAACATCACCACTAATTCCAGCTCATCCTCATCGCCTCAAAAAGAAACCTCATATCCACTGGTAGTCACTTCCCATTTCCTCCCCTTACAACCCCAGCTCCTGGCAACTATTAATCTAATTTTTGTCTCTATGGATTTGTCTACTGTGAACATTTCATATAAGTGGAATCATATAATCTATGGCCTTTTGTGTCTGGCTTCCTGTCACTATATTTAGGTTCAGCTAATACCTTTTAAAGATTGCCCAGTATTCTGTAGTTATGATGATTCCATACTGTGGCTTCACCGTAATTTGGTTAATCCTCCACTCAATGGTCATTTAAATTGCTTCCTCTTTTTCATTATCACAAACTACAAAGCAATGAACACCCATGGCTTCACAGCAATGTTCAGGTTTTATGAACCTCATGAGATTTCCTGCAGGAAAAAGTCTTATAGGAGAGGTATTATTATTGGATAAAAAAGCATGAATAGTTGAAATTTTGATTGATCTTCCCAAACTGCCCATCAAAAAAGTTATACTACTCTCTACTCCTGCCAACAGTATGTTAGCTGACCATTGCCCCCTGACCCTTACTAATGATATATATTTTTTTTTCTTTACTTTTTTTGGTTATGCCACACAAAATGTAGGATTTTCTCTAACCAGGGATCGAACCCGTGTCCCCTGCATTGGAAGTGCACAGTCCAAATGCTGTACATTTTAGACTTTAAAGAGAAGTTACTTCAAAGCCCACTTGCAATCACACCAGATTTTGTGGTAGAAGTAGTGATATTTTGGGGTACATTGAGTTTACTGGAATATAATATTAAAATTAATTTTACCAGCTTTTTTAAAAAAACACATTTTAAAAAAGTGACTACTTGAAAAATTTTAAATTACATATGTGGCTCAACTTTTATTTCATTGGATGCTGCTGCCCTAGAGTTAACCATGATCTCTATCCTTCTTTCGAATGTCCTGTTATTGCTTTTTATAATCGATGCACATTGATATTTATCCATATATTTACCAGTTTCTTTGTTCTCCAAGTCTTCTTTTTTGTTTCTTTGTTTAGTTTTTTAAAACTTATTTTATTTTTTGGCTGCACCACATGGTATGAGGGATCTTAATTCCCTAGCCAGGAATTGAACCTGCACTCCTGAACTGGGAGTGCAGAGTCTTAACCACTGGGCCACCAGGAAAGTCCCGTTTGTTTCACTTTTACTGAAGTACAGTTTGTTCAGAATGCTGTGTTAGTTTCAGGTGTATAGCAAAGTGAATCAGTTATGCATATGCATATGTCCTCTCTTTTTCAGATTCTTTTCCCATATAGGTCATTACAAAGCACTGAGTGGAGTTCCTTCTGCTATACAGTAGGCCCTCATCAGTTATCCATTTTATATATATAGTAGGGTATATCAATCCCAATCTCCCAGTTTATCCTCCCTGTTACCCCCATCTCCATTAGTTCTTGCATCTCTTTCCTTCAGGCACATATATCTTCTCCAAAGAACCATTTTAGGGGTAGTTTTTTCAGCAAAAATATGAGCGTGGGAACCGCTCTATCTTAGTCTAAAAGGTTATTGGAAGATAGTATGTGTGTGTATATACATATATATGTACATATATTTCTGTGTAAGGGGGGTTATCTAGAATTTTTGTGGGTGGAGGAGGGGTTGAGTTAGAGAGATGATGACAGCAATTGAGATGTAAAATCATAGTCAAGGGTTCTCACAAGAAACTGAGAAGAAGAATATACCATATCTTATGTAGGAGTCCAAAGTCAGTGTGTAAGGCCAAAGCAATGGCACCTCACTCCAGTACTCTTGCCTGGAAAATCCCATGGATGGAGGAGCCTGCAGGGCTGCAGTCCATGGGGTCGCTGAGGGTCAGACACGACTGAGCGACTTCACTTTCACTTTTCACTTTCATGCATTGGAGAAGGCAATGGCAACCCACTCCAGTGTTCTTGCCTGGAGAATCCCAGGGACGGGGGAGCCTGGTGGGCTGCCGTCTATGGGGTTGCACAGAGTCGGACACGACTGAAGTGACTTAGCATAGGATAGCATAGCAAGGCCAAACATGTAGCTCCCTAAACTACTTACATTATAGTCAATTTGAATTTTAAAAGTAAATTTCTTTTTTTTTCAGCAGGGGGCTTCCCTGGTGGTCCAGTGGTTAAGAATTTGCCTTGCAATACAAGGGATACTGGTTTGATCCCTGGTCCGGGAGGATCCCACATGCCGTGGAGCAACTAAGCTCATGTGCCACAGTTATTGAGCCCACACACTGTGACTACTGAAGCCCGCAGAGAGTAGCTTCTGCTCACCACAACTAGAGAAAGCCCGTGTGCAGCAATGAAGACTCACCACAGCCAAAAAATGAAATAATTTTTTTTTAAAGTAAATTTCATTTTAAGTAAACTTAATCTCTCTTTCCTAAGTGGAAATTACAAAAGTTGTATATGTAGATAATACATTTATTATTTAATATACATATATATTTCTGTATTTGTGACATTTGCCCTTCTAGAACTTTGACTAAGGGAAATAGCTGGGCACCCTTTGGTTATCTAATCTCTGTTCACTTGCCTTGAACTTCTGGACAAATGTTAATTAACAGCAAAACCTTCCTAATTTGAACAAGTTGGGGAAGTCAAAGCAAATGGTAGGTTAATGTGTTTTAATAAATGTACAGTTGACCCTTGAACAACATACTGGTTAGGGGGTACCAGTTCCTTCATGGTCAAGGCTAATGCTGACCACAAGCCTTACTCATACCATAAACAGTCAATGTATATTTTGTATGTGATATTTTTATTTTTAAAATTCTGTATGTTATTTATTTACATACATTTTATGCACTCATGTCTTACCTTTTTCTTAATTTTTTCTATATTTCTAGGTTATATGGTTCATGTGCCAGTTTTTTCAAATTGTCACAAATATCCAAAACATTTTTCAATATATATACTGAAAAAAATCCATGTGTAAGTGGAGCTGCACAGTTCAAATCAAGGGTCAGCTGGAGTTGCTTAATTTCTGGAGTATGCAGAAAGTTCTAGTAAGCTCATAAAATTTTAATAAGTAATGATGGAGTGTAAAAAAGTGGCCAGTATCATAAGTAATTAGTATTAGTATTAGCTGTGAACTCATGCAAAAAGCTTACTAACACAGTGCTTGAAAGTTGCTCTTTTGAGCTGGTTAAGAAGATCTCTGCAAAGGTGTATACTTTTACTCCCTTGCTACCTGTAGAATATATGTCTTGCTTTTGCTTTTCTGCCTCTCTTTCTCTTCTTTCTGGTATTGGCACAATTATTTTCCTTTGGAAAGCTGCCCCGCCCCAATTCTAAGCAAACAGGGTTGGAATGGAGCTATGGAGGGGATGAGGACCCAGGCTGGTCAGAGTGATAATGAGTGGGTTAAGGCGGGCCCACAGTTGGTCTGGTTTAGTGAAAGGCAGTCCTTGTATTCCGCTGGCAACCCCTCCTCCTGCTGGAGTTGCTAACCTGAACACATTCAGGCCTGAAGTAGCTGGTGGCTGTCATTGGTCAGCTATTGCTGCATAAGGAATCACCACAGACTTTGCAGTTTAAAATAATATTACTATATTATATATCATCTCACAATTTCTGTGCACCAGGAGCTCTGCCTCAGGGTCTTTCAAAAGACTGCAATCAATGTGTCAGACTTCCCCGGTGGTCCAGTGATTAAGACTCTATGTTCCCAATATAGGAAGCATGAGTTCAATCCTGGTGAAGATTTGGCATAAGCTGGGGTCTCCTTGGAGAAGGAAATGGCAACCCACTCCAGTGTTCTTGCCTGGAGAATCCCATGGACGGAGAAGCCTGGTAGGCTGCAGTCCGTGGGGTCGCACAGAGTCGGACACGACTGAAGCGACTTGGCGGCGGCGGCAGCGGCGGGGTCTCCTTGTCAGGATCCCAGTCTAGCTGGGACAGAGTGCTCAAGTGTCAGGTGTGCAAGTAGCCAATTAAAGCTACAAGCTGAAAATGAAAAAGTTAAGCCTTTGATCATTTGCTTAGATGGTTTAGAGAAGAGACTGAAACTGGAGGAAGTACCTACTCTCCCCGTTGAATTTTCCCCTATATACATCTCACGGTTGAAGAGATTTTATAGCCCCTGGGACTTTCAGGGTGGGGACGGAGAGAGAGGAGGGATAGGAGTAGAAGAATACTGGGTAGGAGGTCAGAGTGAGCAAGTGACTGCAAGGTCATGCCCCACCCTCCCCCATAAGAAGGCCTTGGCAGAGGTGCCTGGAGAGGACCTCTGCCTAGGACCTCAGATAAAGGGACCCAGGAAGCAAGGAGCACAATACACATGAGAGTTTGACAGGTAAGAGGGGCTGAGTCCTTGAATGCAACTCCCTTAGAGACAGCAATCTGCTGCCCATGCACCAGGTCTGGTGTGGGAAGGGCAGCTTTCCTCCCAGAGGCCTGCCAGGTAAAGCCTTTGAATTGCCTATGGCCTGAGAAATTACACGTAGGTTTTTCGCTGGAAGCCAGACAGTTCATTCATCTGGAGCCTTGACTGGGGAGCAATCTGCTTCCAACCTCACCCGGTGGTTGTTGGCAGGATTCAGTTCCTGGTGGGACATTGGACTGAGGGTTTCAAGTCTTCACTGGCTGTTGGCCAAGGGCCACCCTCAGTTCCTTATCACATGAGTCTTTCTACTTGGCAGGCGATTTTATGAAATTTAACCAGAGGAGATGGCAATAGAGTCTGCGCCAGTAAGAGCTAAGTCCCAGTCTTATATAACCTAATCACAGAAGTGACCTCCATTAACATGACAGCGACAGTGACAGTGTTAGTCACTCAGTCGTGTCTGACTCTTTGTGACCCCATGGACTGTAGCCCATCAGGCTCCTCTGTCCATGGGATTCTCCAGGCAAGAGTACTGGAGTGGGTTGCCATTTCCTCCAGTCTATTGATTAGAAGCAGAGAAGGCAATGGCACCCCACTCCAGTACTCTTGCCTGGAAAATCCCATGGATGGAGGGGCCTGGTGGGCTATAGTCCATAGGATCGCAGAGTCAGACAGGACTGAGTGACTTCACTTTCACTTTTCACTTTCATCCATTGGAGAAGGAAACGGCAACCCACTCCAGTGTTCTTGTCTGGAGAATCCCAGGGATGGGGGAGCCTGGTGGGCTGCCATCTCTGGGGTCGCACAGAGTCAGACACGACTGAAGTGACTTAGCAGCAGCACTGATTAGAAGCAGGTTACTCAAGGGGAAGGGATTGCACAAGGCTGTGAATACCAGGAGGTAGGGGGATCACTGGGGCTGTCTTAGAAGCAGCTGACCACAATGACTGTCTGGTAACATTAAGGGAGAGTCTACCTGGGATTGACACCAGCCCAGAGGCCAAGAAAGTTGACAAATAGAAGGGATACTTAGGGCACCATTTAAGCCTGTGGATCCAGATACTTCTGAAGTCAACTATCCATTGGCATCCTAGTACCAGAACTAATACCTTTTCTTCTTTAAGGATTCCATTTGCACTGCATTTTAGTCACTTGCAACTGAAAGAGTACTGATTAACATAAAAATAACGTGGGCAGGTTCTTTTGGTTTCTTGGGACAGAGAAGTGCTGAGGTCACCTTAAGAATAAGGTGTTTCTTTTGGTGGCAGGAATGTAAATTGAGAAAGTTACTGTGGAGAACAGTGTGGTGGAGGTTCCTCAAAAAAATAAAAATAGAGTTACCACATGATCCAGCAATCCACTCCTGGGCATGTATCTGGACAAAACCATAATTTAAAAAGATGCCTGCACCTCAGTGTTCATAGTAGCACTATTCACAGTAGGCGATACATAGAAACAACCTAAATGTCCTTGGACTGATGAATGGGTAAAGATGTGGTGCATACATACAGTGCAATACCACTCGGCCATAAAGAAGAATGAAATGATGCCATTTGCAGCAACATGGATGGATTTAGAGAATATTAAGTAAGAAAAAGACAAATACCATATCTGTCACCTACATGTGGAATCTAAAATATGACACAAACTTATCTATGAAACAGAAAAAGACTCACACAGAGAACAGAATTGTGGTTGCCAAGGGGATGGGGGTGGGAGGGATGGATGGGGAGTTTGGGATTAGTAGATGCAAACTGTTATACAGAGAATGGATAAACAACAAGGTCCTAGTGTATAGCACAGGGAACTATATTCAATATCTTGTGATAAGCCATAATGGAAAAGAATATGAAAAGAATGTATATATATATATATATATATATATGTAGCTGAATCACTTTGCTATATAGAAGAAATTAACACAACATTGTAAATCAACTATACTTAGACAAAATAAATTTTAAAAACCAAAATGTTTGCTGAAAGGGTGCTGGTGGTCTGGAACCCACCTGGAGCCTTTTTGTGGAGTGGTCAGCTCTGGAGAAGGGAAGCCATCTCTTCGGTACTCACTGTTCTCTGTGAATCTGCTGTTTTCCCACTATCTGTGGGCCATTTCTTCTCCATACTATTTACCCTTTTACCCACACTCCCTGTTGCCTCCGATTTCTAGCCTGCGCAAGACTCCTTTAATGGCCCCTTTGCACCATCTGTACATCTTCTCCTTTCTGCACTAGCTCCTACCAGTTACTTACACCTGCCTGTTCCTTCTCATATACTAGTGCAGATTCAAGAGGTCGAATCTGATTGGTGTGCATCACCTTTTTTGAGCCAGGCTAGTTCACAGGTGGTTTGACAGGCCTGTGCACTGCCTATCAGGTGGGGCAGGAATGGACTCATGAGGGCTTCCCAGGGGCTGTGGGCAGGCTGGGCATTCTATGGCTTCTCTTGTTTAAGGCATAAGGCAAGGGACTTCCCTGGTGGTCTAGTGGAATCTACCTGCCAAAAGCAGGGGACATGTGTTCAATCCCCGGGCAGGGAAGATCCCAAATACTGCAGAGCAACTAAGCCCATGTGCCACAACTACTGAGCCCATGCACCGAAACTACTGAAGCCTGCATGCCTAGAGCTTGTGTTCCGCAACAAAAGAAGCCACTGCAATGAGAAGCCCACATAACGCAACCAAGAGTAGCCCCCTCTGGCTGCAACTGGAGAAAGCCTGGTGCACAGCAACAAAGATCCAGTAAAGCCAAAAATAAATAAATAAATCTTAAAATAATAATAATAAAAATACAGATTCCTGGATACAGAGATTAGGATTTTTAAAAAAGACATAAGGCAAGCCATTTTTCATGAAGATAGTAAAGATTCCAGTTTGAATAATCACTGTCTTGATAGTTTAAGGTCTGAAAGAATGAAGCTTCACTTAGTTTTAGCATGACTTGGGAGACCTTGTTTCTATTTCTAGCTACTTTTTGATGAGCAGATCATCTGCAGTGATCAAGGACTCATTCTGTTGCAAATGAAAATCATTCAACTTAAATAGGCACACGTCCAAAATGGAATTTGCTGGCTCCTGTATCTGAAAAGTCCAAGGGTAGATCTTGTTTCATGCTTGGCTCCATCTAGGGGTCAAACAGTGTCAATGTCATCATATCATGATGACTATCTCAGAGATACTTTCCTCTGTATTGGCTCCTTTCCCAGGCAGCCTCCTTGGTCCTGGTGGGAAGATGACCACCAACATCTCTAGGCTGACATATTCTATCTTCAGCAGCACTGCTGGAAGAGAGATTCACTCTTCCCAGTGTCCTGGAACTGAGTCTCACTGGTTTGGCTTGACACACCTGTGCATCCCTGAACCAATGGCTAGACAAGAGGGATCCAATGCTTTGGTTGGCTAGAGTTGGGTCACGTGATTATCCCTGCAGCCCGACCTAAACCACAGGAACTGAGAGTGACAGAAGGATGATTCCAAAGGAAGAGTGGGGAGATATTAATTGAAAGAGAAATGGGTGTTGGCAAAGGCAACACCAGTGTCTGTATTCCTTAATCTATTGTTGTTTCCCAGTCTCTGAAAGCACATGCCAATTGCAGAGTAACCATGTAAGCAATCTCTGAGCCTAAAAACATCTGCAGGTGACTTCTAGAATTTGCTTATTTTTTTACTTGAAGTAAGATTCATGTAAAACAGCAAAATGGCTGAGGAGGCCTTACAAATAGCTGTGAAAAGAATACAAGTGAAAAGCAAAGGAGAAAAGGGAAGATATTCCCATTTGAGTGCGGAGTTCCAAAGAATAGCAAGGAGAGATAAGAAAGCCTTCCTCAGTGATCAGTGCAAATAAATAGAGAAAAACAATAGAATGGGAAAGACTAGAGATCTCTTCAACAAAATCAGAGATAGCAAGGGAACATTTCATGCAAAGATGAGCACAATAAAGGACAGAAATGGTATGGACCTAACAGAAGCAGAAGATATTAAGAAGAGGTGGTGAGAATACACAGAAAAACTACAAAAAAAGATCTTCATGACCCAGATAATCACGATGGTGTGATCACTCACCTAGAGCCAGACATCCTGGAATGTGAAGTCAACTGGGCCGTAGGAAGCATCACTACGAACAAAATAGTAGAGGTGATGGAATTCCAGTGGAGCTATTTCAAATCCTTAAAGATAATGCTGTGAAAGTGCTGCACTCAATATGCCAGCAAATTTGGAAAACTCAGCAGTGGCCACAGGACTGGAAAAGGTCAGTTTTCATTCCAATCCCAAAGAAAGGCAATGCCAAAGAATGCTCAAACTACCACACAATTGCACTAATCTCACACGCTAGTAAAGTAATGCTCAAAATTCTCCAAGCCAGGCTTCAGCAATATGTGAACCGTGAACTTCCAGATGTTCAAGCTAGTTTTAGAAAAGGCAGAGGAACCAGAGATCAAATTGCCAACATCTGCTGGATCATCAGAAAAGCAAGAGAGTTCCAGAAAATCATCTATTTCTACTTTATTGACTATGCCAAAGCCTTTGACTGTGTATGCTATGCTATGCTAAGTCGCTTCAGTCGTGTCTGACTCTGTGCGACCCCATAGATGGCAGCCCACCAGGCTCCGCCATCCCTGGGATTCCCCAGGCAAGAAAACAGGAGTGGGTTGCCATTTCCTTCTCCAATGCATGAAAGTGAAAAGTGAAAGTGAAGTCGCTTAGTCGTGTCTGACTTTTAGCGACCCCATGGACTGCAGCCTACCAGGCTCCTCCGTCCATGGGATTTTCCAGGCAAGAGTACTGGAGTGGGGTGCCATTGCCTTCTCCATTTGACTGTGTGGATCACAACAAACTGTGGAAGATTCTCAAAGAAATGGGAACACCAGACCACCTGACCTGCCTCTTGAGAAACCTGTATGCAGGTTAGGAAGCAACAGTTAGAACTGGACATGGAACAACAGACTAATTCCAAATAGGACAAGGAGTATGTCAAGGCTGTATATTGTCACCCTGCTTATTTAACTTATATGCAGAGTACATCATGAGAAATGCTGGGCTGGAGGAAGCACAAGTTGGGATCAAGATTGCCGGGAGAAATATCAATAACCTCAGATATGCAGATGACACCACCCTTATGGCAGAAAGCAAAGAAGAACTAAAGAGCCTCTTGATGAAAGTGAAAGAGGAGAGTGAAAAAGTTGGCTTAAAGCTCAACATTCAGAAAACAAAGATCATGGCATCCGGTACCATCAATTAATGGCAAATAGATGGAGAAACAGTGGAAGCAGTGACAGACTTTATTTTTTGGACTCCAAAATCACTGTAGATGGTGATTGCAGCCATGAAATTAAGACTCTTACTCCTTGGAAAAAAAGTTATGACCAACCTAGACAGCATATTTAAAAGCAGAGACATTACTTTGCCAACAAAGGTCCATCTAGTCAAAGCTATGGTTTTTCCAGTAGTCATGTATGGATGTGAGAATTGGACTGTGAAGAAAGCTGAGCACCAAAGAATTGATGCTTTTGAACTGTGGTCTTGGAGAAGACTCTTGAGTCCCTTGGACTGCAAGGAGATCCAACCTAAAGTTGGATCCTAAAGGAAATCAGTCCTGAATATTCATTAGAAGGACTGATGCTGAAGCTGAAACTCCAATACTTTGGCCACCTGATGTGAAGAGCTGACTCATTTGAAAAGACTCTGATGCTGGGAAAGATTGAAGGCAGGAGGAGAATGGGACGACAGAGGATGAGATGGTTGGATGGCATCACTGACTCAATGGACATGAGTTTGAATAAACTCCAGGAGTTGGTGATGGACAGAGAGGCGTGGTGTGCTGCAGTCCATGGGGTCACAAAGAGTCAGACACGACTGAGCAACTGAACTGAACTGAACTGAAGATTCATGTAACAAAAATTAACCATTCTTAAAGTGTGGAGTGGCTTTCCTGGTGGTCCAGTGGTTAAGACCCTGAGCTTGTGCTGCGTGGGGCTCAGGTTTGATTCCTGGGTGGGGAACTAAGATCCCACATGCCGCTTGATGTGGCCAAAAAATAAATAAAAATTAAAAAATGAATCGTGCAGTGGCATTTAATACATTCACAGTGCTGTATAACCACCACCTCTATCAGGTTTCAGAACATTTTTATCACCTCAAAATAAAACTGTAGTAGTTTCCCATTTCCTACTCCTAGGCATGGTGACCATCAATCTGCTTTCTGTGCCTGTGGATTTACCTATTCTGGATATTTCACATAAATAGAGCCATAAAATATTTGATTTTTGTGTCTGGCTTCTTTCACTTATACCAGGGTTTTCAAGGTTCATTTACATGGTAGCATATATCAGCACTTCATTCCTTTTTGGGGGGTGGTGCTGCTGCTGCTGCTAAGTTGCTTCAGTCCTGTCCGATTCTGTGCGACCCCATAGATGGCAGCCCACCAGGCTCCCCCATCCCTGGGGTTCTTCAGGCAAGAACACTGGAGTGGGTTGCCATTTCCTTCTCCAATGCATGAAAGTCAAAGTGAAGTCACTCAGTTGTGTCTGACTCCTAGTGACCCCATGGACTGCAGCCTACAATATTCTATTGTGTTATTATATTAGACCATTGTGCAACCAACCTCTGGGACGTTTTCACCTCGCAAAACTGCAACACTATTCTCATTAAACAACTCCCTATCTCCTCCTCCCTACCTGGTTCTTGGCTACACTATTCTATTTTCCGTGTCTATGAATTGACAACACTAGATATCTCATGTAGTGGAATCATACAGTATTTGTCCTTTTGTTTCTGGCTTATTTCACTTAGCATAATGTGCTCAAGTTTCATTCATGTTGTAGCTTACGTCAGCATTTCCTTTATAAAGCTGAAGAGTATTTCATTGTATGTATACACCACATTTTGTCTATTCATTCATCTGTCGATGGACACTGGCTGCTTCTGCTTCTTGGCTATTGTGAATGAGGCTGTTGTGGACACGATTTACAAAGATCTCTCTGAGACTCTGCTTCCAGTTCCTTTGGATCTACACTCAGAAGTGGGGTTGTTGAATCATATGGTAATTCCATTTTTAATTTTCTGAAGAACTAGAATTTCCTTGTTTTTAAAATTAATTTTCTGCCTCTTTCCTGAACTATTTTATGCAGAAGGTGCCAATGGGAATGAGTGTGTTTTAAAATGTTTTGAAATTCTCGGAGAGGAAAAGCAAAAATCTCAAAAAAAAAAACTAACAAGTGGAATGATGGAAACCAGTTGAAGGTCAATTTCTAGAACAATGTCTCAGTCCATCTCCTTGGCCAAGAGCCACAGCCTGGACCCCTGGAGTCACAGTTCCAAGGTCACTGAAATGGCCTTGATGACAGTTTATGAACTCAAGTTTTGGCCACAGGTGGGAGATTTATCTTTGTTCAGGCCTCCCTTATGAACACTTTCTCTAGCAGAAGCACTAGAGTAAAACTGGAATGAAGCCATTCCGCTGAATAACCACATCAGTGAATTTCCTGCCCTTACTCAACAAACAAAAACAGCCTGTGGTTTTACAGGCTCATTCATTCTAGTCTACCCAGAGCAGCCCTACAAAAGCTCCTTGCCCAGACTCACAGACAATTTATAACCCAGAAAGGCAAATGTACAGAGTAGATGTGTGTCCATAAATACTAACATTGTTTTTCTTTTTAAAAATTGCTTTTTCCACCTCCTTTAAGACCTCTACCGTGACCTGAGTCAGCAATAAGTGTCAGGAGCTAAAAAAGTCCCCCAGTGCTGAGCTTTTACCTGGATTTTTAAAGCACTTCTTGGTTTCTAGACAAAAACAAGGCTTTCCGGAGGCATCTGCAAGTGTGCCTGGCTCCACCGCTCTGGCTGGCAGAAGTCCTCTCCCCACATACAAGATATGTTCTCCTTTCAGTTGGATTTCAGCCTTTGGCGAGTCCCTGAGGCTTTCTGAACATCAGTTTCCTAAACTATGGGAGGGTAAATGAGAACCAGTCTCAATATCTAACAACAAATGCATGATCAAATTATTCATGACATCATAATTGACAGTTGTTTTAAAAAACAATTTTTTCAAATGTATTTAGTAACAGAAAATATTCAACATAGAATATTAAATAAGAGATAATACAGAAGTTTGTGTTCTTATGTGGATCGAATACATTCTATATATATTGTTAAAATCATGAATATAAAACTTCATGGAGATAGAAAGGAACATTGAAAGACAAATGAGAAGGTAAAACAAAAACAAGCAAACAAAAACCATGAGAGAAGGATGTCCCCGGTGGTCCAGTGGTTAAGAATTTGCCTTGTCTGAGTCCCTTCGCTGTTCACCTGAAACTATCACACCACTGTTAATCGGCTATGCTGTGCTGCGCTGTGCTTAGTCACTCAGTCCTGTCTGCTCTTTGCAACCCCATGGGATGTAACCTGCCAGGCTGCTCTGTCCATGGGGATTCTCCAGGCAAGAATTCTGGAGTGGGTTGCCATGTCCTCCTCCAGGGGATCTTCCCGACCCAGAAATTGAACCTGGGTCTCCTGCATTGCAGGTGGATTCTTTACCAGCTGAGCTAACATAGAAGCCCATTAATCAGCTATACCCATAACACATGTATACCTGTGGCGGATTCATTTTGATATTTGGCAAAACTAATACAATTATGTAAAGTTTAAAAATAAAATTAAAAAAAAAAAGTTCAAAAGAAAAATCTGCCTTGTAATGCAGGAGACGTGGGTTCAACCCCCGGTTGGGGCACTGGGATCCCCCATGCCACAGGGCAACTAAGCCTGAGCACCACAACTGCTGAGCAGGCCCATCCTGTGTGCCGCAACTCAGACTCAACACAGCCAAATTAAAAAAAAGAAAAGACACAACAGAATAAATCTGTTGATCACAAGGTTTCCTTTTGGCTTAAAAATCAGTCAGTCACAGAGACTTCATACAGTATGGAATATGGTATCCCAAACTTAAAATGTAAATGTTTGGCTCACTTCTATGATTTTTGTCCTTAGGAGAAAACAACCAACCAAGTAAGTGTACACGTAAAGAATATGTACATGTAAAAGAACACACATTGTGAGATGTTTCTAGAGCCTACTAGTGAGATCACCTAAAGTATTCCCAAATGGCAAATGTTGTGTTTAAACAAGGGATTGATAGACACAATAGAATCCTGTGCAGCCATTAAGAATGTTGCTGTAGTAGTTTATTCACGGACATGACAGGAGGAAGTGAAGAACAGCAAATTACACAGTAGCATGCATGTAGAATTTGACCCAGTTCATATTGAATCCAAATTATCATATATGCATATTCACATTTATATACAACGAAGTCTGGAAGGAAAATCATAAGATGCTCATTGCTTTTGGTTGGTTGGATTATTAATCAATTAGTTAATTAATTTTATGTTTGTATTTATAAGTTTTATATAATGTAAAAATAGTAATAGCCTCCCATTAGGAGGTGCTCGGAGAAGGCAATGGCACCCCACTCCAGTACTCCTGCCTGGGAAATCCCATGGATGGAGGAGTCTGGTGGGCCGCAGTCCATGGGGTCGCTAAGAGTCGGACAAGACTCAGCGACTTCCCTTTCACTTTGCACTTTCATGCACTGGAGAAGGAAATGGCAACCCACTCCAGTGTTCTTGCATGAAGAACCCCAGGGATGGGGGAGCCTGGTGGGCTGCCGTCTATGGGGTCGCACAGAGTCGGACACGACTGAAGCAACTTAGCAGCAGCAGCAGCAGCAGCAGCAGCAGCAGCAGGAGGTGCTAGGTTGTGTATGAAGCATACCACCTGTGTTTCATTTAATTCTCACTATGATCATTTCAGGGGTGTTGACAAACCCATTTTAGAGATAGGAAAACTGAGGCTTAGTGAGGAAAGGTCATATTCTGTATAACTTTCTTATTGTTGCTACAACAAATTACCAGAAACTTAGTGGCTTACGGCAACATGAATTTATTATCTTACGGTTCTGGACGTCAAAAGTCTGAAATGGGTCTCACTGGGCTAAAATCAAGGTGTCAGCTGGGCTACATTCATTCTGGAGCCTCGAGAGGAATCTGGTTCCTTGCCTTTTTCAGCTTCTATAGGCTCCCTGCACTCCTTGGCTTCTGGCCCCTTCCTCCACCTGCAAAACCAGCAATGGCTGGTCAAGTTTTTCTCACGTGGAATCCCTCTCCTTCTAACAAGCCTGCCTTCTTCTCCATTTAAGGACCTTTGTGATTACATTGGGCCCACACAGATAATTGAGGGTAAACTCCTGATTTTAAGGTCAGCTGATTAACAACCTTATTTCCATCTGGTATCATAATCCCCCCTAGTCATATAAACGGAATATTTTCACAGACTCTGGGAATTAGGATGTGGCCATCTCTGAGAAGCCATTCTTCTGCCTGTTCCCCTTGCCCAAGGTTTCATAGGTACTAGGTGATGAATTAGAACTGTGAATGCATTCTGATTTCCATTCCTGTGCCCTTAGATTATGTTATTTGGCTGATTAACTGTGTATCAGTGGTTGTGGTTTAGCCACTAAGTCGTGTCTGACTCCAGCAATCCCATGGACTGTAGCCCACCAGGCTCCTCTTTCCAAGGGATTTTCCAGGCAAGCATAATGGTGTGGGTTGCCATTTCCTTCTCCAGGTGATCTTCCCAACCTAGGGATCGAACCTGAGTCTTCTGCATTTTAGGCAGATTCTTTACCACTGAGCCTTCAGAGAAGCCCACTTGTATATTAAAGATGGTTAAAATTTTTTTATATGTTAAAAAAAAAAATAAAAGGACTTTCCTTTCGCTGTCCTTTCAGCTTTTTTTGCTATGTCATCCATCTGCCCCTACCTAAATCTCCCATTCTAGCAAAACCAGTCTGCTCACTGGTCCAAGCCCAGCATCCTCAAACACACCCCAAGCTTGCTTCCACTGCAGGTGGTCCTCATACTGTCTCTTAAACTTGGGAGTGTCACTCTTGGTCATCTGAGAAGCTGATGACAAGATGGGATTCAATGTGCAAGGAATTTATTAGGAGATATGACTGAGAAAAAAAGGGGAGAGAACCTGAGCGAGGGAAGGTAGTAACCTAGCCTGAGGTGCAGTTCCAAGGAAACAGGCAAGCTGGTTCTGACCACAGAGAAGCCCTGAGCCTCCCAGCTGTGGCAGCTTAACCCTGCCAAGTTTGGTCATGGGCTGGGGGCAGTCTGCCAAAGCATAGTCTTGGCCTCAAAGCAGAGACCAGCAGTGGGGGCCCTGGCCAACTTCTCTCCCTGCAGTCAGAGGTGTGAGAGTTGCATTCTCATGGCAGCCGGGCAGGGTCGTAATGGTGATTTACTGTATAAACCTTCACCAGTGGAAAGTTATCTGGAGTCAAAGACCATGCTTGCCTCATCTACTGCCAGCACTTCCAGCTAAAGCATGCTTAAGGACTTTGTGTCCATCTGACACTGGGGGCCAGGTGGGCTTTCAACCTGCTTTGTCACTTCTACTTCTCCAAGTCTCAGTTTATTTGTCTATGAAACGGGTGAAGAGCAGTGCCTCGCACACTGGATTGGTGTGAGGCTGAAATGAAACTCTGAGCATCAGGGTCTTTGGGCAAGGCCTCGCATGGGGAAGTGATAACCATGAGGTGACGGAAGTTGTTCTCACTGGAGCACACTGACTTGCACGCAGTGCTTAGTAATGATAATTGTTGTTACTGGGGTATACCTACAGTGGATGCTTGGTAAATGTTCGTCATTCTTGGAATGAACTGACCTATAGGGAGCATGCACTTGGTAATGGCAGCAGTCCTTATGGGAACAGGCTGATCTGCACACAATGGATGGTAGTAAATATAGTTTGGCTGGTTCCAACTTCCCTGATAGCTCAGTTGGTAAAGAATCTGCCTGCAATGCAGGAGACCCTGGTTTGATTCCTGGGTATAGAATATTCTCTGGAGAAGGGATAGGCTACCCACTGCAGAATTGTTGGGCTTCCCTTGTAGCTCAGCTGGTAAAGAATCTGCCCACAATGCGAAAGACCTGGGTTCAATTCCTGGGTTGGGAAGATCCCCTGGAAAAGGGAAAGGCTACCCACTCCAGTACTCTGGCCTGGAGAATTGAAGGAATGTATAGTGCATGGGATAACGAAGAGTAGGGCACAACTGAGTGACTTTCACTTTCAACTATTGTTTTAATGGAAGTGGTTCTAGTTCTCTCTCTCACACACACATTCATTTCAGTTTGTAAAATGAAAAAACAACCAAAAAAGCACAAATGTCCAACATAAAGAAGTGAATAAATTGTGGTGCATCTAAACCATTAAAGTAATGAAGTTTTAAAAAAATTTTTTTCAGGGTGTGGATCATTTTTAAAGTCTTTACTGAATTTGTCACAATATTGTTTCTATTTTATGTTTTGGTTGTTTGGCTGCTAGGCATGTGGGATCTTATTTCCCCAATCATCAGGAACTGAACTCACACCTCTTGCATTTGGGGAGAAGCCTTAACCAATGGACTTAGAGGGAAGTATCATGAAGATCTATTTTTAAAACAAATATTCTACAATGGTAAAGTAAATGTAATTGTTTTGGTGAACAAACGAACAAAATTATTTCTATTCATAATTTTAAAATTGGAAAGATATGTCCCAAATTGTTACTGATGTTTATGTCTAAATAGTGGAATAGAAGCAATTCTTAATTATTTCTTTGGATTTTTTTAATCTTAATTTTCTACAAAGCACCTGTATTATTTCCTAGTAGTAACTAAAAAACAACAAACAACTTGGGGGGCGGGTAGTGATCAATGTCAAAAATTGTCCTATGGTCTCTTCAGTCGTGTCCCACAATTAGCAACCCACGGACAGTAGCCTGCCAGGTTCCTCTATCCATGGGATTCTCCAGGCAAGAATACTGGAGTGAGTCGCCATGCCCTCCTCAAGGGATTGAATCCAGGTTTCCTGAATTACAAATGGATTCTAGAACGTCTGAGTCACCAGGGAAGCCTTAAGGTCATATTAGGTAAGGACTAGTAAATAGTGCCCATCATATTTAGCAAAAATAAAGCTGGTGGCCACAACGAAAGCAGTTTTGAGGCAGAGTCACTTGTCAACAAAGGAGGAATAGTAACTATGGTTTGTTGACTAAAACAAAAATGCACAGCATAGCTCTGAGGAACTGCTTGGAAGAGGAAGGGGGAGAAGCCAGTACATATGTAATTTTGGCTAAAGGGGTATGTGCGATCAAGCTTAAGTCTTAGTATAAGGTTGCTTCTAGGAGCAAATAGTTCATGATTTTAGCGCTTTTTAAAAGAAGTATGGAAAGATGCAAGAATCTGGATTAATTTAAAAAAAATTCTTAGAATATATCTAATTATCTAATAGTTTTGCCTTTTCTTCCCCAAAGCACAAAGTGCCTCGTTCTGTCCCGAATACCTCTCAGGGTACCTATATTGTAAATCGGGGACTGCAGTGGCTGACTTCATTCTTTTAAAACCGGATGGTAGCAACTATACTCCAATAAAAATTAATTAAAAAAACACACACACACACTAGATGGTGAGCAACATTCCTCGTTTCACAAGTTAAAAAATAATTTCTCAAAAAAAAAATTTTCCCCCAAATCTTGGCAAGACCAAGTGCGGATAGGAGAATCAAACGCTATGTGCAAATATTCTTGCCAGTTGAGAAAAGCGCAGACAGAAAGAAAGTGAAGTCGCTCAGTCGTGTCCGACTCTTTGCGACCCCATGGACTGTAGCCTACCAGGCTCCTCAGTCCATGGAATTTTCCAGGCAAGAGTACTGGAGTGGGTGGCCATTTCCTTCTCCAGGGGATCTTCCCGACCCAGGAATCAAACCCGGGTCTCCCGCATTGGAGGCAGATGCAAGAGGGGATAGGAGAATCAAACGGCATGTGCAAATATTCCTCCCGGTTGAGAACAGCGCTGACAAACTCCCCGCAAGACCGTCTACAGGCCGTTACCGAAGCCAGTGAGCATGCGCGAAAGTACAACGAGGCGGGGCAATGTGGGTTGCTTTAAGAAGTGCGAGAGAAAAGCGAGGCCTTACCATTTCTGCATTTATAAGGTTGAACAAAGAAAAAGGCAAAAAGCTTAAAAAAAATCGAAAGTAGCTCAATTGCAATTCTTGAAACAACAGTCTTGCAAGCTCAGTCATAACTCTTCGGAACTCCTACAGCAGCGAGTAGCTAGATCTCCCTCTGCAAAAAGAAAGGCCAAGCTTGGTGCATTGACCCAGGAGCGCCGGACGGCCCGCGATACAGGGCTCGACCAATCAGAGAGCAGAGTGGGGCCCCTCCCCGCCGGTGACTGGAGGAGCAGGGATGAGGCGGGGCGGTGGCTCAGGCGCATGCCCTCCTCGGCCGTGTGACTTGAGGTTCCTCGGTAGTGTGCAGACTGCTGTGAGTCCACAAGCCGCTTTCTCTGCTGTCTGACCCGCTCTGCTCCGCGATGCCGGTGGACCTTAGCAAGTGGTCCGGGCCTCTGAGCCTGCAGGAAGTGGATGAGCGGCCGCAGCACCCGCTGCAGGTCAAATACGGCGGGGCGGAGGTCGACGAACTGGGCAAAGTGCTGACACCCACCCAGGTACCGAGGGCGGAAGGGGTGCAGCTGCTGGAGGCTGGGAGACTCTCAGGTCCGTGGGTCGGCGACCCAGTGGAAGTGGGGAGGACGTTCCGGTCTCTAGTGCGCCGGATCTACCTAGGGAAGGGAGTCGCGGTGCCCAAGCCGCAGGCCTGCTGACCGCTCCCTCCCCGTTACCGGCGCCCGGAACCTGGCACGTGGCGGGCGGGGCTTCCCCTGTGGAAGAAATTGATACACTCTCCTGGGACTTCGAGGAGCAGGCAGGGGAGGAGGCCTTCCCCCGGAGGAAGTGGGCAGTGGCTGCTCACGCCCCCAGAGCGTCCCCTCCCGGCCCGGAATATTAGGCCGCAGTATGGGGAGTAAAAGCCCCACCCGAGGGCGTTTGACGCATTATGTAACCGGTGAGCAGTAGAGCCCTGTGATTCCTCCTTTGTTTTTAACGGTCTGGAGCTGGAAGCCACCCAAAGGTAGGTGCGTTCTGCAGCTGGAAGGCTCGAGGGTAACGGCCGTGTTTTACGGTTTGGCCTTTGACCCCCGGCCCACCAACCCCACTTGGCTAAGGCCTAACCAGGTTCTGGCTGCTGCCAAGTGGGGGAACTAGGTGCCCGGACACCGTGGCCAGTAGTTGGTCCTGAAGCTTCGGGGCAGCAGTGCGAATAAACAGTGCTCAGATGGTTTATTAATTTAGATGTTTCAGAGTTTCTTGTTTTGGGTGTGTAAAGTGCCCGTCTGGCAGCCTCTTTTTGCCAAACTCACTGTCCACGTCTATCCATCTTGGTTTTCTCTGCCCTTTTAAATATACACTTAATTCAGATTTCACTTTAGCAGGCCCCAGATAATGTGGTCTCCAGTCTAGAGATTGTGTCATTCCAAATAATGTAAGGTTGTAGTCAGCAACCCTTGAAATCCTGACCCACCTCTTTCTGTTAATAACATGCTAGGATACTAGCCCCATAGTGTTGTTGGGACTAAAATAAATAACGCATATTAAACATCAGTTCTGGGTTCTTTGTTGAGTCAGTACAGTTGAGCTTTTATTAATAATTTCTGTGCTTGACCTTTGAGGAATCCAAGGTCAAAGAAAGAGTGCTGGTTTCTTCAGCATTTCTGACTTTTAAGCTCCAAATCTGTTCCTTCCTACAGGTTAAAAACCGGCCCACCAGCATTACATGGGATGGCCTTGATCCAGGTAAATTGTACACCTTGGTCTTGACAGATCCGGATGCTCCCAGCAGGAAGGACCCCAAATACAGGCAAGTTGGAGAAAGATGGGGAATAGTGGGTCATCCAGTGTGACCCAGTGCTTCTTGCAGTGTGTAAGTCCCTTGCTGGACATGCTGTGTGGGAAAAAATAGACTCGATTTGGGGTGTTCACTTCCATGCTTAAACCTGAGTGTGCTTTTTGCTCCCTAGAGCAAGATTCTAGAATAGCCGAGAGCTGGATCTGCCCAGGCCTGTTTTTGTACAGCCCCATGAGCTGAGAATGATTTTAACATTTTTAAAAGAGCAATAATACTTTGTGACATGTGGACATTACATGAAATTCAGACTTTGGTGTCCCTAATTAAAGTTCTATTGGCTGACTTCGCCTGTGAGTATGTACCGACTTCCTGTGATGCTGATGGTCCTCTCTTCCTCCATGCAGGGAATGGCACCATTTCCTGGTGGTCAACATGAAGGGCAACAACATCAGCAGTGGCACGGTTCTCTCCGATTATGTGGGCTCTGGGCCTCCCAAGGGCACAGGTCAGTAAAGGTTGCATTTGGAAGGAGATGGGAGGGGAGCCTGGGTGCATATTAGGATTGATACAAAGTGCTACAAAATCCTAGTCTAGCTTTTAGAGTTTTATATTTATGAGAGCCCTTACCCTAGTGAAGATTTTAGGCAACTCCGTTCCCCTCTAAAGCAGCTGCCTGTCGGGGACAGTCAGACCCACTGTAGTGTCACGTGGCCAGAACCATGGTACTGGTTAGATGGACGTTCTTTTAGAGAATAGTGTATTGGACCTTGCCAAGTTGGATCAGTGCTGCCTAGGCTAATGGTGGGAGATGCGCTGTTATCATGTTGTGCCTGACAGGTGTTGCCATTTCCTGGAACAAGGAACTGGAATGAGGCAGAACACTTGATCTTGTACACACTGTTCACCCATAAGTTACTCTGAAGAGGTACAAGAAGGTCCCTGACAAGGGACCTGGTGTTTTATCTATAGGCCCAGAAGCTCAAAGTCCTCTCATGCATTCATAAGAGGGACCTCTGTCCCAAGCATCTCTTTAAGTTCTCTAGAGCCAGTTATAAAATCAGGCAATTTAATTATGGAAAGTATACCTATGAGAATAAAGCAGTTCTCTCAAGTAGCAGCTGTGTTCTCATTAACCAAAAAAGCTTCAGTGACTCACTTCTTTTTCCTTTTCACATTTGTTTAGTAAGGTATAATTTACATTTAATAAAACACAGATCAGAAGGGTTTAATCAATAAATATTGACTGGTGCATAAATTCATGTTAGCACCATGGGAAATAAGATGTAGGATGTTTCTGTCACCCCAGAAGGTTCTTAAGGGACTTTTTAAGTTAAATTTCCCCAGAGCTAATCATGTTCTGGCTCTTCTCTCTATGGATTACTCTTGCTGTTCTTGTATTCTTATAAATGGTGTCATGCAGTATGCATTTGTGACTGGTCTTCTGGACTTAAGGTAGTGTCTGTGAGACTCATCCAAGTGAGATTAGTAGCTCCTTCCTTGTCATTGCCAAGTGGTATTCCCTTGTGCAAATATACCACAGTTTGTGTAGCCATTCCCTGGACATTTGGCTTGTGTTTTAGTGTTTGGATATTATGAATAAATTTGCTATTTCCATTCTTGTCCTTTTATGGGCATGTTTCCATTTTCCTTGGGTAAATACTTAGGAGTAGGATTGTTGAGTCATAGAAGTCCAAAATGGTTGAAAAACTTCTATACTCTAATCAGCAGTATTTCAGCAGTATACTGAAAGAAAGTTTCAGTAGCTCCATATAAGATTCATGCCATATGTATTGATAGAACCATTCCAAGATTCATCCATGTGGTAGCATGGGACAGGATTTCCTGCCTTTTTTTTAAGGCTGAATAATATTCCACTGTACATATATACTATATTTTGTTTATCTTTTCAATTGTCAGTGGACATTTGGAGTGCTTTCACCTCCAGGCTGTTGTGAATAAAGTTGCAGTGAACTTAGCCCCCTCTCATAAATGGGGGGTGGTCTGTGTCCCTCCGAGTTGGTGCATTCTCAGAAAATGGGTGACATCTCCCTCTCAGATGCTTAGCTATGTGTATGTCTTCCCTTCTGCCTCTCCCCCCAGGCCTGCACCGCTATGTCTGGCTGGTTTACGAGCAGGAAGGACCACTGAAGTGTGATGAGCCCATTCTCAGCAACCGATCTGGAGACCACCGTGGCAAATTCAAGGTGGCCTCTTTCCGCAAAAAGTACGAGCTTGGGGCCCCAGTGGCCGGCACGTGTTACCAGGCTGAATGGGATGATTATGTGCCCAAGCTCTACGAGCAGCTGTCTGGGAAGTAGAGGAGATGGACATCGTCCCAGAGTTCCCAAACAGTGTTTCAGTTTAGTGATGCATGTAGATTTTCCCCCATCTCTCTGCCTAAGCCCTGAGTGGTCAGATTTAGATTTAGGGTGACTTTTCTTTCCTTCTGCCTGTATTGTATAATTTTAGGGGGGTTATGTTTTGATCAAATTTGAACTCCATTTTGGTGGGGGATTCTTTGGTACTGTGATGCAGTTTATCCAAATGTTAATAGACGAACAACAACCCAGACTTTAAAGAAGAAAAAAAATTCTGGTAAAAAGACCAGGTCTGCAGTATTAGAACAGAAGAACTTCAAAGAATCTTTAAGGGAGGTTGAAAACAAAAAAGAGATTGACTGTCTCCGCCTTTGTGACCCTGAGCACAGAATTGTGTGTGAAGGTACCTACTGGCATGTGTTTTCACGGCTCTGTCTCACCAAGACAACCAGGGGACCCCCAACGTCTCAGGCTGGTTACTGCGTGTCAGTGTCCCACTGTGGCTCCTTTAAAGAGCAATACTGGAAAAAGCTCCATAGAAGAAATTGCTTTGCTGTTAAAGCCTGGCCATCTAGATGAGCAGCAGGGCTGGGTAAGAGGTTATCAGAATCTGAAAGTCTGTGCTTGTTAAATTAATCACACTTTGGTTTAAAAAAGAAAACTGTTCTGGAGTTGGTGAATATTGTGTTAATTTTGCTGTTTGCTTATAGTTGAATAAAAATAAAAACACTGTGTAGATGAACCCGGCCTTCAGATACTTTGCCTTTTTCAGTGTGGGGTTTCATAAATAATGAGACAGCAAGAGATAATCTTTAGGGAATTCCCTGGCAGTCCAGTGGTTAAGACTCCATGCTTCCACTGCAGGGAGCCTGGGTTTGATCCCTGATAGGGGGAAGATCTGCAAGTCATGTGGTGCAGACCAAAAAGAAAAAAAACCCTGACCATCTGTTAAGTGAGTAGCCCCTTTCCCTGATCAGCAGTGACGACTGGGACTTGATTTAGGAACTATACAGGGGGTTCATACGTATATACGTGTCATTACACAATAGCAGGAGCAACTATTAAAACTGGAGGTCTTAAAGTCACAAAACTTTAGGCCAAATCTTGCCTGTAAAGCACTTTGTATTTTGTAAGTGGTCCTTTCCAACCTGAGAGTGAAGCTGGTTGAAAACGTTCCCTTTTGGTGTAGTTCAGTATAGAAACCACAACAACGACTAAGAAGTTAGTCCATGCTTCTCATTGTTCCGTGATCCATATAGATCTATACCAAAAGAGCGGGGGAAGGGGAGACGGAGGTCTGTTTCACTGACCTGGTCTGTAATGGAGAAGCATCCTGGCCAGACCTGGCAGGTGTCAGCAGAGCTGGGCCTTTCCCCACCTTTGGCTGCAGTACCTCTTCTGAAAAAACTGTTGGGAAATGTTGCCTCATGTAATCTCTGGGGACGAGTAAGAGAGAACATAATTTTTTTTAACTTCAGGGTTTTAAAATTCAACTTTTAAACAGTATTTTGTAAAACAAAAGCTATAAAGGGAATGACTACCCTATTGCCCTTAAAAATAAATGTAAGGGACTTCCCTGGTGGTCCAGTGGCCAAGACTGGGCTTCCAATGCAGGGGGCTTGGGTTCAATCCATGGTCGAGAAACTAGGTCCCTTACGCCACAAATGAAAGATCCCACATGCTACAACTAAGACCCGACCAAATACATACATAAATAAATATTTTTTTTTTAATGTGAGAAGCAAGACATGCACTTGGTAAGACAAGGCAAATGGTAAAGAAAATGCCTAGCCTCCTCCATGGCAGTTAGCAGTTACTTGTTTTCTTTCAGAAGCAAATGTAAATATTCATATCAGCATATATCTGCATGTATATTGTTTAGTCTTCTATACACTGGTATACATTGTTCTGTACTGTTCCCCCTAGCTAATGTACCTTCATGTCATATGTCTTAAGGTAAAAGGTCACCACAATTCATATCATTATTTTGAACAAATTATCTACTTTATAGATGTTCCATAATTAACCAGTCTAGTGCCTTCTGTGGTTAGATTATTTCTGGTTATTTGCTGTTTTAAAAAGTGCTTCAGCATACGTTTCTATGTGTATAAAATGCTTTTGTGAGTAATTCAGTGGGAGTAAATCCTTAGCATTTTCAGTTCTGATACTGATAAACCACCCTCCAAAAATATCACTCTGATTATATTCATGTCAGTGGTACATGAAAGCACCTGTTTTTCCGTTTGCTCACCAGTTTTCTTGTCTGTTTACCAGTTTTCTCAAACTACCTGTTTGAACAGTTTGATATTTATGTATATTTAAAATCATTTATTCTTTTTATCTAAAGTTCTGTTTTCTTTGAGAGTTTTTAAAAATCTGCTAACCCACAGTATTTTTTTGATTCTAGATATAGAATCTAAAGAGTAATGAGGAATTATAGTAATCTATTAGTTTCCTTGTTAAAACAGGTACAGACCCAAAAATGATTCAGAAACAGGTAAGCAGCCTAACCAAAATTATGAAGTGTATGCACAAGAAGTTCACACAAAAAGAATACATACGAAAGCACATATTAATAACCTTAGAAGCAAGGAGATACCCTGCTTCACCTATTAAATTGGAAGAAGTGAATTTGCCCTCAGAATCCCCTACTTCCAGCTAGGAAGTAGGGGATTCTGGTTCTGAATGCAGCTCTGGCTTCAGAGCCAGCTCATCACCACTTCACCCACTTGCACACAAATTCCTTGCGAGGTTTAGCATCCTCATGTGAAAAAATGGGCGGGAGGGAATCATTAATCTGCCTTATTTACCTCAAAGGGTTTTGGAGAACCAAAAAATGATCTGTTGAGATTAAATGGATTAATACAGATGAATAAACTTGACCTGACTGACATACAGGGATCATGTCTACAAATGGCTCACTTTGCTAAAGGCTACACAAAAGTGTGTCTGTAGGTTTTAGAACAGAAAGACACAGGAGTCTGTTCTGTAACTTGGTGCAGCTTAGCAGCCCTGCAGAGCCCAGTATTTCTAATAAACCTAAACCCTTGGGAGCTGCTCATCATACTGACTTAATTATAGAAAACATGGCAGTTACTCTGGAGGCCCTGAATCCCTGGTGAACACAGACTCTAAGACCATACATATCTAGTCCAAGCTCACAAAAATTTTGTTTTCTTCTAGAAATTTTATAGTTTGATTCTTTACTTGAATCTGTCATCCATTTTGAATTAATTTTTGTGGATAGTGAAATAAGGATTGGTGTTCAAGGTTTCCCATGTGGATGTCCAGTTGATCCAATACTATCTGCTGAAAAGATTTTCCTTTCTTCATTAAGTTGTACCTTTATAAAAATATGTGTAAATTAACCATATGTATTAATCTATTTCTGAATTGTCTGCATGGTCCCATTGTTCTGTGTTTATCTTTTTGCCCATATTAAAGTGTCTTGATTACTGTAGCTTTATAGCAATTCTTGAAATCAATGGAGTAAGTCATCCAATTTTCATCTTTTAAAAATTTGCTCTGGTTATACACATTTTAGGATCTGTTTGTCAATACCTATAAGAAACTTTGCTGGAATTTTTATTGGGATTGCACTGAAACTACAGATGGATTTAGGGAGAATATATATCTTAATACTATCGAGTCTTCCTACCCATGTGCAGAGGATGAGATGGTTGGATAACATCACTGACTCAATGCTCTTGAGTTTGAGCAAGCTCTGGGAGATTGTAAAGGATAGGGAAGCCTGGCATTCTGCAGTCCAGGGGGTTGCAGAGTCAGACATGAATTAGTGACTGAACAACAACAATTATTGATATGGTGGGATTTAGGTTTTATTGATATGATAAAACAACAGAAAAATGTTTTATGTTTCATCATTTCTATGGCAAATATATTACTAAATTAAAATCAGAGGTATATGTAATTCTTACATGTGCATGTTTTCAGCTACCCAGGAATACTTTTTTCAGTAGATATTTAATTTTCTGTTTTTTGTTTGCCCTTTTATGTATACCATTTTATGTTTTCTGTTTGCCCTTCTTTTTCTTTATATCTCTGTTCTCCCTTTACTGCCTTCTTTTGGATTATTTGAATTTTAAAATTTTTAATATTGTTTGAGTATCTTAATTCATCTCTTGGATTTTTGGCTAATACTTTTTTGGGTTTTGTTTTTGGTTAAGTTACTCCAGGAGTTAAAATATACATAACTTTTTTTTTTTTTTAAACTTTTTGGTTGTGCCATTCAGCATGTGGGATCTTAGTTCCCCACCCAGGGATCAAACCCATGTCCCCTGCAGTGGAAGCTCAGAGTCTTAAATATTCATTGGACTGCCAAGGAAGTCATACATAACTAATTTTTCATAGTCTGCTTAAAATAAGAATTGTACCACTTCATGTAAAATCTAGAAGCATGGCAACCATATGGGTCAAATAACCCCCAACCTTTAATTTATGGTTCTCATATGGATTGCATTTATATACAGTGAAACCCTCCCCAGACAATGTTATATTTATTGTTTATAAGTATATATATATATCTGTATATTTTAAAGACTTACAGGGAAAAAAACCTTTTCTATATTTATCTAGATATTTATCATTTCTTGCTTTTCCTTTCTTCCTAGAGATCCAGTTTTCCTTCATGTTATCATTTCCCTTCAGTATGAGGAACTTCCTTTAGTGTTTATTGTAGAGTGAGTCTGGTATTGGTTTTAGTTTGCCTTCATTCCTGTGTCTAGGCTGCTTCTCCACAATCCACCTGATTTTATTCCTCTGTATCTTCAGATAGTTGTTTTTGCATTTTTGTCTATTTTTTAGCTGTAGGAAAAGCACACAGCTATGCCAAACTAGAACAACAGAAAAATGTTTTATGTTTCATCATTTCTATGGCAAGTATATCACTAAATTAAAATCAGAGGTATATGTAATTCTTACATGTGCATGTTTTCAGCTACCCAGGAATACTTTTTTCAGTAGATATTTAATCAACTAATTACAGTTGGTGGTAAGTTCAATAAATACATTTTTACTCAGTTAATTAGACATCAATGGTAAGTATTCTCTGATATTCCCCATGACTGTAATTTTTCCTTTAAACTCCTGGTCACACCTGTCCTTGTCCACTATTGATTTAAATTACTCCATGCTTATTTACTTTTCAGTGGAGATTTAAACCATGAGCAGACCCCATCCATCTTACTTATTGCTACATCTCCAGGCACACAGTAGATGCTCAATAAATATTTCTTGAATGAATGAGCTGAACGTATGCTGATCCTGGCACTTCTGACCCCCCTTACTCTTTCTTTTATCTATAGCACTTATTTCTATTTAAGATCATTTAAAATTGGAATTCTTATGTGTCATCATTTTCCTCCTAATGTAAGCTCCATTTGGGTGAGGATCTTTAAGGTTAAGATACATTGACAGAGCTTAAACATCTGGCACTGCACCTGACATACAAGGTAGTCAGTAAATATTCAGTGAATAGTTGCAAACCAAAGGGAAGCAGCCCTTATATTATGACAAACCTATAATAATCAACTCAGGGGAGTTTAGTATATGCTGGAATAATACCAGACACTGGCTCTCTGCTCCCGTCCCCAGTACTTTTATACCTCTTCTAGCTACTATTCTGGTCCCTGTCTGTTCTTACTGCCTAAGGTACTAGGATTTGGAAGACAGTCTGTACCAGATGTTAGGATCACAAACCCACATTCCTTCTGATAACTCCACCTTGGGACATATCATTGATAAAACTGTGGAGAGGGAATTTTTACAAAGCTCAGCACCTATAATCTCACAGACATAAGGCCTTTACATAAGCTAGCTAGCTAGTTTTCACTACAGACAGAAATGGATGAAATAAACTACAGGAAGTTTAATGTCCCTTTGCATGGCAGTGTGATTATACTTAGGAGTGTGGGTTCAGAAATCAGGTCTCAATTCAGACTCTATTGCCTCCATTTACCCTGGTCTGAGCTTAATTTCTCATCTACAAAATGTTTATAGAGTTCCATCACATGGTAAGCATAATGCAGTACAGCCTTTTCCAGTATTACTTTCTGATGTACCTAATATGGGAATTTTAAAGACCTAAGCTGCTTAGGAAACTGGATGTTAATTATTAAAGGATGGACTTCCCTGGTGGCCCACTGGTTAAGAATCTGCCTGACAATGCAGCGGATATGGGTTCGATCCCAGGTGAGCAACTAAGTGACTGAGTCACAACTACTGAGTCCGCGCACGTTAGAGCCCATGCTCCACAACAAGAAAAGCCACCCCAGCAAGAAGCCCCGTACAGCAATCAAAAGTAGCCCTTGCTTGCTGCAACTAGAGAAAGCCCACATGTAGCAACAAAGACCCAGCACAGCCAAAAATAAATAAATTGATTAAGTCTTCATGCTAGAGATCAGTTCTCAATGACCAGGGCTCAGAACCCTAAGAATATGAAATCTTACTGAGACTGTCTTGACCCCAAAAAACCATACCCTAGAAGTTATATATTAGTATTTTACTCCCTCATTGTCATGTGCACAAAATTATTCTAATAAAAGCTGACTATGAGGGGACAGGGTATCTACTATTACAGTGGGATCATTTCAAAATTTGGTTATAATGTCTTCTTCACAGCCTGCTTTAAGGTGCCTCACTTCTCTGAGAAACAGGGATCAAGACCATCTCCAAGAAAAAGAAATGCAAAAAAGCATAATGGCTGTCTGAGGAGGCCTTACAAATAGCTGTGAAAAGAGAAGTGAAAAGCAAAGGAGAAAAGGGAAGATATACCCATATGAATGCAGACTTCCAAAGAATAGCAAGGAGAGATAAGAAAACCTTCCTCAGTGATCAGTGCAAATAAAGAGAGAAAAACAATAGAATGGGAAAGACTAGAGATCTCTTCAAGAAAATCAGAGATACCAAGGGAACATTTCATGCAAAGATGAGCACAATAAAGGACAGAAATGGTATGGACCTAACAGAAGCAGAAGATATTAAGAGGTGGTGGTGAGAATACACAGAAAAACTGTACAAAAAAGATCTTCACGACCCAGATAATCATGATGGTGTGATCACTCACCTAGAGCCAGACATCCTGGAATGTGAAGTCAACTGGGCCTTAGAAAGCATCACTACGAACAAAGCTAGTGGAGGTGATGGAATTCCAGTGGAGCTATTTCAAATCCTTAAAGATAATGCTGTGAAAGTGCTGCACTCAATATGCCAGCAAATTTGGAAAACTCAGCAGTGGCCACAGGACTGGAAAAGGTCAGTTGTCATTCCAATCCCAAAGACAGGCAATACCAAAGAATGCTCAAACTACCGCACAACTGCACTCATCTCACACACTAGTAATGCTCAAAGTTCTCCAAGCCAGGCTTTAGCAATACGTGAACCGTGAACTTCCAGATGTTCAAGCTGGTTTTAGAAAAGGCAGAGGAACCAGAGATCAAATTGCCAACATCTGCTGGATCATCAAAAAAGCAAGAGTTCCAGAAAATGATCTATTTCTGCTTTATTGACTATGCCAAAGCCTTTGACTGTGTGGATCACAACAAACTGTAGAAAATTCTGAAAGAGATGGGAATACCAGACCACCTGACCTGCCTATTGAGAAATCTGTATGCAGGTCAGGAAGCAACAGTTAGAACTGGACATGGAACAACAGACTAGTTCCAAATAGGACAAGGAGTACGTCAAGGCTGTATATTGTCACCCTGCTTATTTAACTTCTATGCAGAGTACATTATGAGAAACGCTGGGCTGGAGGAAGCACAAGTTGGAATCAAGATTGCCGGGAGAAATACCAACAACCTCAGATATGCACATGACACCACCCTTATGGCAGAAAGCAAAGAAGAACTAAAGAGCCTCTTGATGAAAGTTTAAGAGGAGAGTCAAAAAGTTGGCTTAAAGCTCAACATTCAGAAAACTAAGATCATGGCATCTGGCCCCATCACCTCATGACAAATAGATGGGGAGACAGTGGAAACAGTGGCTGACTTTATTTTGGGGGGTCCAAAATCACTGCAGATGGTGACTGCAGCTGTGAAATTAAGACACTCCTTGGAAGAGAAGCTATGACCAACCTAGACAGCATATTAAAAAGCAGAGACAATACTTTGTCAACAAAAGTCCATCTAGTCAAGGCTATGGTTTTTCCAGTAGTCATGTATGGATGTGAGAGTTGGACCATAAAGAGAGCTGAGCACTGAAGAATTGATGCTTTTGAACTGTGTTGTTGGAGAAGACTCTTGAGAGTCCCTTGGACTCCAAGGAGATCCAACCAGTTCATCCTAAAAGAAATGAGTCCTGAATATTCACTGGAAGGACTGATGCTGAAGCTGGAACTCCAATACTTTGGCCACCTGATGTGAAGAACTGACTCATTTGAAAAGACCCTGATGCTAGGAAAGACTGAAATTGGGAGGAGAAGGGGATGACAGAGAATGAGATGGTTGGATGGCATCACTGACTCAATGGACATGAGTTTGAGCAAGCTCCAGGAGTTGGTGATGGACAGGGAAGCCTGGCGTGCTGCAGTCCATGGGGTCACATGACTGGGCTACTGAACTGAACTGAACTTCCTCTCAGCAATACACGCTCCTACCATGGCACAGTGTGTGTGTGTGTGTGTGACATGTGCTACCTTCTATTCTTTTTTTTCACCTTCTATTCTTAAGGGTAAAAAGGTGAACTGACAACTTCAGACAGGGTGACACCATCTTCAGCTCTGTAGAAGAACTTGAAGACACAGCTTTACCTGAAAATCTTGAATGGCTCTTCCTGAGGGGCCATGGAGAATGGTTTCTGGAGGGTGGCTCTCCTTCTGCGTTAGGAACTGACGAACCTAGAAAGGAAACTTCCTGCTACAAGAACACAGCAAGGCAATGTGATGAACACTTTTATTTACAAATATAATTAAAAGCTCTGACAGTTATCATGCTCTTCCTTGGAACCTGAAAAATGTTTTTTTTTTTTTTTAAAGTGCATGCAAAAGAAGTAAAGCCTTTTTTTTTTCCATCATTTTTTATTGTAAGAAAATACACAGTTTGAAAGTGTGAATAATGCAATATTTATGACCAAGATATGGGATTTAGGGAGGGGCAGGGAAATAAAGAAAAAAGATCAAGATGATCTGATTGAGAGACAGTGTTAAACTCCAAATACTGAATTGGAAAAGGAGGGAGGTGGGGAGGACTAGAGGAGGAAGTAAAAAAATTTGATCAGAGAAACAGTTAAAATACAATATGAAAATAAGTAATACCTCTCCTTAAATTCCTTCTATACACAAAATACACGATTTGCCAAAGCCCAATTTGTGCTACTGGGATTCTGTGAGCTCCTTAAGTGTATTCACATCCTCTGCAACAGCAGAAAATGATTATGATACAATCAGAATATGCTGAAGACAAGTTAAACTCTTGCCAGCAGGTTCTTAAAAATCACAAGATCTCTTCACCCCACCCACCCACCCCATTCCCCAAAAAAGTAATAATATGTCACCACTGATATGTACATCACAATTAGTTTCTGTAAAATGTATCAAATTTTCAATCTTTAATAAAACTTTGTTTTTTTTTTAATTCCTGATGAATAAATACCAAAAAATAAAATAAAATAAAATAATGCAGCAGCTAGTTAAGGTGTAAGGCTGCGGATATTGTGTCTCTCTCCCCCTTGGCATTTATTATTATTATTATTTTTTGCTTTACTTTCACAGATTGGTGGTAATGAGTGATTGCTTAAAGCAATATACATCCACTTTTTTTGTTGTTGTTGGTTTACTGGTTTTGTTAAAACTGTCTCCAAAGTTTTCACTGAAACACTTTGAATCACATCAATACTGTGACGTGTACTATGAATAGAAGAGATGGCCAAGTTCTGGCCAGCACTGAAAGTTGACACGGGGGGAGGAAGGGGGCCCCTGATGGAGTAAGAATAAACAGGCACTAGTCCGACACGATGTCAGTAAGAGTAAGAGAGAGAGAGAGTGAGAGCAACGCCCGTTAAAATGGGGAATGTGGTTTTGTAGGGTCTGAATTTTTTTCTGTTTTCTTTTTTTTTTGTAAATGGCAAAAAAATTTAATCTTATCTATAGTCCTCCTTAGGAAAATCTAATGTAACCAAATTCCCAAATCCCATTCTGAGGCTCTCCATGTCAAAAGTTTCAATCTCTCGCTCTTGCCTTTCCAATAGGTACTTTATTCTCTCGCTGCGTTCCTTCTGAAGGGCAGCCAGCTCTTCTTCAATCTGAAATAAGCACAATGAACAGTTCTTAATGGAAAGCAGCTCCTAACAGGCATACATATACACACAGATGCACACAGATGACACACAAACACACGGGAACCAAGCGTTAAACTAGTCTGGGGCAGGCTGGGAGAGTCTTGTAATAGATGCTGTGTGTCTCATCCGTCATATTTAAAAGTTGCTCACGAGAATAAAAATGTCTGGGGCCACCTAGGGCTGGCACTGCCCTGCTAGCAAGTCAAGCAGCTGGGCTGATCTAGGTCAGTGTCCTGTCTCAGCAGGAGATGGTTCAGGAGAAGCTAAAAGACACTCATGCACAATTAGATTATGTAGCTTTCCCAGAGAGAGTCAAAAGCCCCCTGGGTCATTAGCAATTTAGTTCTAGATCAGGAGCTGGGAAAATAGTCTTTCTCGTTGACCTCTGGGAACTACCAGAAGAAACCCCAAATAACTGGTTAAGCAAATACACACTTAATGGCTTTGAGATGCTTTATGGCATCTTTTCTACTTCATATTCCTCGTAACATCTAAAAGCAATAAATATTTAAAAATCTGATAACATTAAGTATAGCAATATCAGTCTCTCTTCATTTTGACTTTTTTTTAACAGCTCTGCAGGTGATTTCTTTTGGTTTAGAAACAGCTGAGAACAAAAACCAGATCTGCATTTGGCTTCCTTGGGCCATTCAGTGGCCATACTATCAACTTAGAATACCTTTTATATGTCAAATCAGCTACCTAGTTATCTGTGTCAGCCCTCAGACTGTGAAGGTGGAGGGTTTCTGAGCAGAGTAATAGACAGAATTCAGGCTGTGGGATCAGATTTACGCATGTAATCTAAGCCTTTTGAGCCTCAGCGTCCTGCCTGTGGAATGGGGACTGTGCCTACCTCTCAGGCACTAGGAGGGTCAAAGCAGGTACAAAGGGAACAGCACCTTGTTAACCCCCCATTACACAAACAAGGGTCACGCCCAACCTCTGTCCAGTGGTACAGGACCCCTTGGCAACACGCTCATACCTTCTGTTCAAGATGTGCTCTGCGCAGAGACACCCTCTGCTCTAGCTTCTGGAGCTCACGTTCATGTTGTGCCTCTGTTTGCATCTTGATTTTGCTCTGGTAGGCATTGAGCAGCTCCATTTCCTGCTGGAGCTGTAGCCTCAAGGCCTGGCATTCTGCTTCTTGAGCCTCATCTAGCCGTAACTGCGGGCACAGAAGACAAATACTGTGATTGGCTCCTAGCTTACAGTGCATGGTGGCTAAGGGAGGATGCTTCCTTGTCTGGACTGAATTGGGCCCCTCAGGAAAACAGACGCCCTGGTTACATTCAGAGTTACAAATCAAAGATAGCACATTCTGCCTGATGGGCTACAAGTTCTAAAAACACTTCCATTTAAAAAAAAAAAAAAAACATTCTTAAGAAAGCAAAAACACTCTTTTCTTAAGGAAATCTGGCTTTCTTAAAACTACACTAGCCAGGAAAGTGCCACACTCCAGAGATTAAGCCTGTGGGCTTTCCTCGAGGCAGACTCCTGAGCTAGAATTCCAGCCTCACTATTCACTGAGGTGTGTCACCTTACTAAGTTACTTAACCTCTCCAAGTCTCTCTCTCTCTCTTTTTTTTTCCATCTCAAGCAAGTAACAATAATATTTCTTGCTTTCTAAGATTTGTATGAGGATTAAATGAAAAAATTCATATAAAATTCTAGGCATAGTTCTTGATGTCTACCAAAGGATCAGTAAAGAGCAGCTGCTATCATTATTTTGACTAACCATTTCCATATTTAGATATCTTTAAGCCCCAAACCATCATACATTTAGATATCCTTAGCTCTAAGAAGAAGAGGAAGAAAAGAGTTCAATCTCTATAATATTTGAGGAGTATACCACAGTACCATTATGTTCCTAGCAAGTAAAGTTGGTCCCTATAATGTTGGCTGTACTTTATCCTGCTGGCCAGCCATCAAAAACTCAATTGGTTCAAAATCTCCTCCCCATAGAAGGTAGCCTAGATAATCTTAAGGGGCATATTCCAGTTTGAAGTAGTGAAATCTAGATAAAGTTTTCCTTGCGCCCTGCAGCACCCATACTTTGTATTATTTATTCACCAGGATACTGATCCTGTGTGGGGAATGGGCCAAGGCAACCAGCAGAAACACCAACCTTTCAATAAGTACAGTCGAAAATTTAGGGCCATTAGCAGGACTGTGTTTAGGGATGATGGCCCTCCTGCCCCACCTGGTTTAGTTTGGTCTAGATTTAGCAGGCCCTCAGTTCAGCTGGGAACTATAAGATTAGAACCCTTGAATTAGACAGTTCTGTCTACCCTGAGTATATTGGCATGTTTCCATACAGACCGCTTAGCCAAGATATTTACTTTCTATCTTAAACTGCCTTCCCTATTCTGTATAATTTATGACAAGTAACAACATTTCTTAATCTCTTGACTGAGTTATGGCTTTTTGAAATGTTATTAGAATAGTTTTATAAAGCTATTTTTATAGTGTCTTCTTTTGTACTTTTGGAGAAGTATACTCTATCAAAGGAACACAAAATAAATAATGGAGTCATATTTCCAAAGTACTTTCTAATAATTAATCCTAACCAGTTTTCACTCAAACCCACTAGAGAGGATACCACTCTTCTCATTTTCCCAATCACAAGTGAAGGGAGAAGAGATACTAGACACAAAGAATGGTCACTCTGTAGCAGCAACAGCTCAGATAAAGCCCAAACGGCTCCCAATGAGGTTGTTCTTGATTCCCTCTTGATATGGGAGGCTTCTTACCAATAAAGGGAATGAAGTCTATTATTTTCTACCTGGTTTGGTTAACTGTCATGAATACTGGCCAGAGGCTCATTCTCTGGACAATTCAGACCACTGAATTACCTCTGTCTTCTTTTCTTTCTGGCAATCCATTATTAATATCAGTAACTATGTTACTCTTAACCAGCTCTGACTCTAAAAAAGTGTCAGTCTAGAAATCAGAGGATATTCCAGTATTTGATATTCATCAACCCAAAGTTGCACATACCAAATCCATTAAGAAGTTTTATAAAAATATAGGTAAATATCAGGTTTGTTCCCTCTACTGGGTTAAATTCAAGAAAGGGATGTGACAGAAGCAGCATAATGTAGTAGTGGCCAGGCATACAGGTTTACAGGGTCCCCCCAAACGTGTTCAAATCGCAGTTCCATCACTAATTAGCTACTTACCAGTAAATGACCCTCTAAGTCAAGAGTGGGTACACTATGGCCCAAAGGGCAAATTTGGCTTGCTGCCTATTTCTGTAAATGAAATTTTCCTGGCACAGACAAACTCATTCATGGCTGGACTATCTATGACTGCTTTTGTATGACAATGGCAGAGTTGAGTAGTTGTGACAGAGACTTTGTGGTCCACAAAAGCCTAAAACATTTACCATCTGCCCCTTTACAGAAAAAGTTTGTACAACTTCAATAAACCTCAGGTAAATCAGGGTTTAAAAAAAGTAACTACTTCAAAGGTTAGAGGGGATTCACAAAAATTAGATAACACAAAATACTTACAACAGTGCCTAGCACATGGTAAGTGGGTAGTAAAGGAAGCTGTAATTATCATCTGTACTTTTATCTCCTCCCTGACACAGAAGGGTTATTTCTCTTCTTTTATTCAAGGGCAATCATGAACCTATATTCCTGACCCTGTTCTCTCTCATCTTATGTAACAAACATCCATTGAGCACTTGTTGGATGCTAGGCATTGTAGCAGATGCTGAGAATTACAAATAGGAACAAAACCCAATCTTTACTGGAATCCCACCAATCTTTATGTTCCCACTGCTAATTCTCTCCTTACCTTTAACCCCTGTATGCACTCCTTGTCCTGATTCTACATCTCATCTCTGACCATCCTGCAGGGGCGCTTATCTTACCTGTCCTCCCAGCAACATTTGATACTGTGGGCTACTCCTTCTTTCCTGGAATCTATCCTGTCTTCTGAGACATTGAACTCTCTTGGTTTTTCCTTCCTTCCTCTCCTTTTCCAGTTATTCTCTACCCCTCACTGGGTCATTAAATGTGGGTGCTCCTTAGGGCTTTGTTAGTCTTCTTCCTCTAATCTCCCTTCCTAAGGAGTCTCATCTATTTCAAAGGTTTCAATTACCATCCTTCTACAAATGATTCCCATAACCACACCTCTATTTCAGACTTCGTTTCTGAGATCCAGGCTAGCTTATCCACTCTATATGAGATATCTTCATCTGGATGGTTCCCAGGCCTTCAAGCTCAACATGACTAATATTTATATATATATGTGTATATATGCACACACACACACATACATACATATATGTGTGTGTGTTGCACTATGCAGCATGCAGGATCTTAGTTCCCTGACCAGGGATCGAACCCTTGCCCTCTGCAGTGGAAGTGCAGAATCTTAACCACTGGACTGCCAGAGAAGTCCCTCAACATGACTTCAGTTCAGTTCAGTTCATTATGTTGGTGCAAAAGTAACTGTGGTTTTGCATTGCATTTAATATCGAAATACTTTCTTAAATAAATGTGGTTATGTTATACATTTTAAATCACATTTCTTGATTTATGGTTTTTGCTAATGAATTATTACTTACTGTTTATTTTACACATACTTTGTACTATGGAAATGATGTTAGACAAAAAGCAAATTCAAGTGATTTTCTTATTTGAGTGTAAAATGGGTCATAAAACAGTGGAGACAACTCACAACATCAACAACGTATTTGGCCCAGGAACTGCTAATGAACATATAGTGCAGTGGTCACTCAAGTTTTGCAAAGGAAACAAGAGCTTTGAAGATGAGAAGCAGAGGCCAGCCATCAGAAGCTGATAATGACCAACTAAGAGGATCATCAAAGCTGATCTTACAACCACATGAGAAGTTGCCCAAAACTCAGTGTTGACTGTTCTATGGTCGTTCAGCATTTAAAGCAAATTGGAAAGGTGGAAAAACTTGGTAAGTGGGTGCCTTGTGAGCTGACCAAAAATAAAAAAAATAATTGTTTTGAAGTGACATCTTCTCTTATTCTGTGCAAGCGATGACAATTTCTTGATTGAATTGAGATGTGCAATGAAAACTGGATTTTATACGACAACCAGTGATGACCAGGTCAGTGGATGGACTGAGATGCCAAAGCACTTCTCAAAGCCAAACTTATACCAAAAAAGGTCAAAGTGAGTGAGTGGTGGTCTGCTGTCACTTGATCCACTACAGCTTTCTGAATCCCAGTGAAACCATTACATCTGAGAAGTATGCTCAGCAAATTGATGAGATGTACCAAAAACTGCAACTCCTGAAGCCAGCATCAGTCAACAGAAAGGGTCCAGTTCTTCTCCACAACAATGCTCAAGTGCACGCTGCACAACCAATGCTTCAAAAGTTCAATGAACTGGGCTAGAAGTTTTGCTTCAGCTGCCATATTCACCTGACCTCTCGCCAACCAACTTCCACTTCTTCAAGCATCTAGACAACTTTTTGTAGGGAAAATGCTTCCACAACCAGGATGAGGCAGAAAATGCTTTTCAAAAGTTTGTTGAATTCTGAATCACAGATTTTTCTGCTACAAGAATAAATAAACTTATTTCTTATTGGTAAAAATGTGTTGATTATAATGGTTCCTATTTTGATTAATAAAATGTGTTTGAGCCTGGTTATAATGATTTAATATTTAGGATCTGAAACTGTAATTACTTTTGCACCAACCTAATAATACTAACTAATCATTGTTTCCTTCCCACTTTCCCAATTTCCAATTCATTTTTTGACCATATAGATAAATGGTATCATCATCTACCATTTTATTCAAACCACAGACTGGGTGTCATTCTTAATATCTCACTCTCCACATTCAATCTGTTACTAAATGCTTCTAGTTCCACCTCCTGCCTCGCTCTCAAACTGAGTCACTTTCTGCTTCATCCTGTTCCCTCTCTAGTCCGGCCACCATTCCTTCACACCCAGTTAAAGGCAGCAACTTTATACACGCTCTCCTTATACCTGCACTTGCTATCTCCCAAGCCATTGTCCACATTTCACCTGAGTTATCATTTAAAAATGTAAATCTGACATCAGTCTCCTCCTTAATGCTCTTTAATCGCTTCCCAATGCTTTTAGGATAAGATCAAAATTCTTAAGAAAGCTTACTAGCCTATACATGATCTCGTCTTATTCTCGTGTTAGTTGCCTCCTAGTTCTCTATATTCCAAATACAATGGACTTTGAGTTTTTTAAAAGTGACACTGTCTTTCCCATCTTTACATATGTATAATAGTTTCTTTTGCCTAGAATGTGCTCCCTACCCCTCGGCTTAAATAATCATTTTGTCTGAGAGCCCTTTCCTGACCCTCTAGACTAGCTTCGCTCTGTGGGCACACTGCACTTGTTCTGCTGTTACATGTAGACTTTTCCAACATCTTTTTTCTTCACTCTTTCATAAATTCCATGAGGACATTATCAACCTCTGTTTTTTTCACCACATTATTTCTGGATGTCAGGGGCAGAGCAGAGGCATTCAATAAATACTTATTAGATGAAAGGATGAATGAATTACACTGGTTTCTATCCTCAACTAAGGACATATTTAAGCCTTTCCAATTAATAGAAGTCCCCCTTTAACTGTTTCTTCCTTTAGCTAGAGCTCTATTTCGCCTTTCCTTCACTGACAAGAATCTGGGAAGAGCAGTCTCACAGTTTTTATCTCATTCTATAATCCCTTTTTTCCATTTCCAGCACTCCACTGTCTGTGACAAGCAATGGAAAAAGCCACTGCTGGGTCCACCTGGTCTCTCTGAAACATCTGAATTCATCAACTAGAAACCTTTGTTCTGGTTTCTGTGACACTCCCTTTGGTTCCCCTTCCACAATGCTGGTTATTCATCTTCTTTGGTCTAACTTCTACTTTGCCCTCAAATGTTGGTGCCCTCTACTCTGTTCTGAGTCCTCTTCCTCTTTAAACACAATCTTCTATCCCTTGGAGGTCTCAGGTATTCCCAACAGCTACAACTGCCCCCATATAATAATGACTTTTTTTTTTTTTTTTAAGCTGTGTCTCATGACATCAGCGATTTTAGTTCCCCAATCAGGAATTGAACCTGTGTCCCCTGCATTAGAAGCACAGTCTTATCCACTGGATGGCCAGGGAAGTCTTTTAAATTTAAAAAAACTTTAAATTAAAAATTCTGGGGGGCCATGCTACATGGCATGTGGCATCTTAGTTCCTCGCCTAGGTATCAAACTCAACCAGGGATCAAACCTGAGCCCCCTGCATTTGAAATGCGGAATCTTAACCGCTGGACCACCAGGGAAGTCAACAATGATTAACTTTTTGATGTTAATCCGGACACCCTTTTGAACTGAAGATTCCCATCTCTGTACCTTTCTACCTAGATAGCCACACAGCTAACAGGTCAAGTAATCTTCAAGGCACCCTAACTCATTTCTCCTTCTGATTTTCTACCTTGGTAAAATGATGACCCGTTCTGCTGTTATCAAACCTACCTCTCAAATTGGTCCCTAAGTTCTCTCTATTCTACCTCCTAAATATTTCTCAAATCCTCCTCTCCCTCCTCAGTACCCCCATTATCATGTTCTTAGTTCAGGGCTTCATTTTTTCCCCCTGGACTATTACAACAGCTTTCTAACAGGTCTCGTTACCTGCATTTGCCACATTTACAGCCAGTATCTTTCTACAGCCCACATCGGATCCTGTCACTTTCCTTCTTTAGATAGGTTTCAGCAGCTCTCTCTCTCTTTCTCTTTTTGCCACACTGCACGCATGTAGGATCTTGGTCCCCTAACCATGCCCCCTGCATTGGAAGTGCAGTCTTAACCACTGGACCATTGGGCAAGTCCTTTTAGCAGCTCTCCATTGTTGACAGAACAACGTCCACACCGCTGGCTTTTGAGGCTCTGACCCCTGACTATCCACCAGCTGCCTGTCATCCTCCTACCACCAACTACTCATCGTTTCTCAAATGCACCATCCTCTTTCAGGCCCTGGAATCTTTACATATACTGTATTGTCTGCCAGGAGTAACTTTTCCATTTCTGCTCATTTGACCAACTATTACTCTTTTTAAGATTCATCTCCTTGTGAAAGCTTCACTGAATTACTGGGCAAATTCCCATCCCTGGCTCACTAAGTTATGACTTCTCCATTTTGGGCTCCCACAATCCTCCTCCTTGAACTTTTGGGCTCATACCAAAGTTCTTTCACTCCCCAAATGCACACTTTCTATCTTTGAGCCTCTGTCTTTGTAGGCCCTTTTCCACGTAACCTGTTTGCATCAATAAATTCCTTCATGCTTTTTGGCTCCTGATGAGAAGCTTTTCCTCGACCAGATTAGTTGTTCCTACTTACTCTCCCATAGATCCTGGCAACTTCCAGTTCAAAGCACTTTTATGTTTTATTTTCATTGCTTAATTATCTGACCTTCTTACTTGACTGACAGGTGTGTGAGGACAGGGACCACTATCATCTCTCTAGTTCATCACTCTTACCTCTGAGCCCAGCAGAGTGCTGAGCATAGGTGCTTAATAAGATTTTACCAAATGAATGTGTCTGTGTGTCTCATTCATTTGTGCCTGACATTAGCTGTGAAATCTTTGGTGAATGAAATTATGATATTACAATGCAGTATCTATCGCACTGTGCCCTCAAAGAACCTATGTGCCACAGGTCTCATTTAGTGCATTATTCCTTGAATTCCATCTCTTAAAACACACTCCAGCAAGTATCCGCACTGGCTTGGCTTTATTCAGCGTCGTCATTTCCTTCAGTTCTTTGGGTGGAAAAATACCAATATCTTAAATGTGCACAAGAATCATCCTGGGACCAAAAGGCTGGATCTTGAATTTTCTTGATTCCTAAAGCTCTTGAAGCTGTGGCACTGAACCTAAACCACTTACCGCTTGAGAGGCCATCATTTCATTTATACTCTGTTCATACTGCTCTGCCAAAATGGCAAGTTTTCTTGTCTGCTCATCTTTCAGTGTCTTTAAGATTGTTTTGTGCTCATTCTTTGGAGTAACTTCCAACTGGTGATTCTTGAGTGCTTTATACTGTTTGGTCTGTACTTTGCAAGTGTCCTGAAACTGTTTTTTAATTTGCATTTCCATGGCCTGTATAGAAAAAGTGACAAAAGGAAAATAAAGACACATCAGTAAACACAGAAAGTCTTCCATTCTTATCATACAGTATAGGTTCTGGGACCAACTGTCTTTTGGTGCAGTGACTGATACTACTAGTCAATGACAATGAAAATAATACATAAGTCACAGACAGGAGTTAACTCCACCAATACTTTTGGTTTTATTGTCTGAATAGAAGTTGTTTTGAATTTACAAATAGATTTAAAAAACGAATTTTTACAAAATCACAACTCGAAGAAGATTGTGGAATATTGTGAAGCTTAATTTGTTAAAAGCTTGTTCATTATTTCAGTGGTTTCCTAATTAAAAATTTCAGTGTCTTCTATTGCTTGTTGCCTCACCTCTTTTTAATTGTTTTCCCCCATTTCCAAGTAAGAAAGGGGACAGCAACATATAAGTCATCTCTCACTGCTCTGTGTCTCCTTGACAAATCAATAAAGGACAACACTGGATTACACTTCACACCACAACCCATTCCCACTACTTGCATATAGCAATATCAAATATGCATTTTGGCAAAGATAAGGTGGGGTTTTTAATTGTTAGTCCAAAACGCATTCCATCATGTTGCTTGACAGTCACATGTACACTTCATGAACATGTGGAGGAATTTGGAAGACAAGGATCACTAATTAGACAAGTTGGCATCTAGCTAGAGAAGCATGGCCAGTGTGGTTGAGGTTGACCTTGTATTTTTGAAAATACTGACAATGACTTCCTTGACATATAGCAATGGCTTAGTCCACATAGCTTGTTAATGAGCAGTCGGCTAAAATTCTCTGGAGCTAGTGAGGGCTAAAGGAGCTCTCTATTTCTAATGTAGGTAAAATAAATGCTTGGTATGTCACTGCTGATTCCCATGCCCGGGACAGATGTCACTAATAAATTATACTCTTTGTTACTAAGTGTGGATATGGCCTTAGAGTCTTTCTCAATAGAGTAGCACTCAAGGTAACTAACACCAATAATATGACTGGCATGACTGATAAAATTTATCTGCTATATTTTGTCAGGTAACTTTCTCATTTCCTGGGATAAGAACCATGGACTGCTTTTATTTTATGTGTTATAATTTTAAAGAGAGAATGTCATGAAGGGGGTCAAAGAGGTTGTATATAATGGATACAAAGAAAAAACAGAGGTATCACATGGCTCAGAAACATCCCTTTAGGAGTCTGTTATACCTAGACTCTTGTGCTTCTGATTCAGTAGCCGAGGGGCCCTGAAAAGTGCAATTTATGGAGCTGCCCAGGTGACTCTGACAGTCATCCATGTGTAGGAACCACTGATATAGCCTAGCTGTGTTTTGGAACACAAACCAGGGAATTTCTTCTCACCTTTAAGTTTTTTGGCTGTTGCCGAAGTTCCATGACATGCTTTCTGTGCAGTTCCCTTTCTCGCCTCTTATTGTACTCCAGCTGGTTTTCCAGTTCAGTCTGGTGCTGTAGCCGGATCAGATCCATGCGGAGTTTCTGTAACGTGTGCAGCTGCCTGTACTCGAGCTCTCGGGTGGACTCGTCGTGCCGAATCAGCATGGCATGCTCCATCTCCTTCTGTGTCCTCTTTTTATTTAGTTCCTGCATTTAGCAACAAAAAGTACATGGAGAGAGATGAATGGAGATGAACTGGAGGAAAGTCACCACTCAGTAAGGGATGGCAAGGAATAGCACTGTTAACTGTCTCTTAATTGCCCATTAGTGTTTGGGAGCATGACTTAATAAGACTAGATGAACAATCCCTGGAGACTGAGATTCTGTATGTTCCACCATTTACAACTTGGGCATCTTCAGAGCCACCACAACCACTCCACCTGTAAAATGGGATTAATTCTGCCTGACCCCTTCTTACCTCACAGAGCTGCGGAGAGCCTTAATTAGGTGATGTGTTATGCATGGGTCTAAATAAACATTTATTTAGTTAGGCTGGCTGGCTGCCTGCCCATTAAAATCATGTGAGGAAGCTTTTAAACCAAAAGATGTCTGAGTCTCATAACCTGAAATTCTGAAAACTGAGTGGAGTGTGACCCTGACATCAATAGTTTTAAGAATTCTCTGCTACTGTTTCGTTGCTAAGCTGTGTCCAACACTTTGTGACCCCACGGGACTATAGCCTGCCAGGCTCCTCTGTCCATAAAATTTCACAGGCAAGAATACTGGAGTTGGTTGCTATTTCCTTCTTCAGGGGATCTTCCTGACCCAGGGACTGAACCCACGTCGGCTTGGCAGGTGGATTCTTTACCACTGAGTCAACAGGGAAGCCCTAAGAGTTCTCTGTTGCTGCTGCTGCTGCTAAGTCGCTTCAGTCGTTTCCGACTCTGTGCGACCCCATAGACGGCAGCCCACCAGGCTCCCCCATCCCTCGGATTCTCCAGGCAAGAATACTGGAGTGGGTTGCCATTTCCTCCTCCAATGCATGAAAGTGAAAAGTGACAGGTAGATCTAATATGCAGTCAGAGTTGACAATCACTCTATTAAACTGATCATGTCTGCAATGTTCCTAGTTTTGGGGGAAATACTCTGCTTTTGCATGTATCAAAAGTAGGCCAATTATCTATTTTTCAAAATCTCAGAGGTCAGCGCTCACTGGGAAAAAGCAGATGAGATCTTTCCCCATTCATCTTTTCCATTACAGTCTGTTTGGTCATTTCTAGAGCTAATCATTCTGCTCCTCCCAGTTTTACTCATGTCTTCCTCTTTTGTTGAAGGGAGAAAGAAAGGAAACTAGAATTTTAAAAAAAAAGGGGAGGAGGAAGTTGGGTGAAACTTTTTTATTCACCAATTCAAGAATATTTCCTGAATGGCAGTGTATCAAAGTTGTGAACCATGTTCTCTGGGTACATAAACATATTTACTAAGCCATGACTTGGTGGCCAACTTGCTAACACCCTGACAGGGAAATGTAGTAGACACTTATGAAAGTATATGCTCAGCTCACAGCACACTGAATCAGTCTATCTTCTCTCCTGGGAATTTGGATTCAGGGACAGTTAATCTGTGTGTGTGTGGTTAGAACTGAGGGGCATATTAAGAACTACATATGTGGAAGCCACCTGCTGCTATAAGGGCTAAGGATTAGATAAAGCTGAGCTTCAGAGCAAGAAGAATGATAAAGAGAGAAGAAAGAAGGGCAGGAAATATACTGCTACCCAAGTTCCTAACTGGTTCTAAGCTCTCCTTATAGGTCCAGATATGTTATTGCTACTGGGCTTTATGAAACATTCCTATCTTTCTGTAGAAAATACCTTGGTTTTGGTTTTAGCCAGCTCAAATAAATTTTAGTAAGACACAAACAAAAGAAGCTTGATTAATACAGGGACATAAATTTTATGTTTATTTTTTTTTTTTCCCCAAAGTGCAAGATTGGAAGTGGTAAGAGATACAAAAGAGATGAAGATTATTTGCTAGATTTCCAAAAAGAATGTTATCACTAATAGTTAAGAAGAGCAAGGAAAGGAGAAAGCCCTTGAGCTGAACTTTATATCAGAACAATAGGGTGCCTCTCTTTTCCAATGGCATCCACTATGGAGAAAATGCAAGATCATTTTCATAGAGATATCATTAATATTTGTGCCCTGGCATGGTTGAGAAATATCTTGTGTGTTTGGGCCTTCCATTCACTTGAAGAGAAGTCCTTTGAACAGCACAGTATCTGTTACTGGAGCAAAGTTGCTAGTCATTCATTTACTTATTCAACAGATATTTGTTGAGCATTTCCTGTATGTTGGGCACTGTTTTAGGCACGAAGAAGGGTCCAGTGAACAAGTACATCCCCTCATGGGCTTATTTTCTAGTGGGGAAATACCTGGAGTATAAATGCCATTTACATTTGTTACAAACAATAAAAGATCATCTCCAGAGTATCTCCCCACATCCTCTCCCACGTTTTTCTTTTCCTTTATTTTCCTTCCTTACCTGGACCGTCAAATGTCTTTTAAAAATCACTAACTGGCCCCTGCTGCTGCTGCTAAGTCACGTCAGTTGTGTCCGACTCTGTGCGACCCCACAGACGGCAGTCCACCAGGCTCCCGTCCCTGGGATTCTCCAGGCAAGAACACTGGAGTGGGTTGCCATTTCCCTCTCCAGTGCATGAGAGTGAAAAGTGAAAGTGAATTCGCTCAGTCGTGTCCAACTCTTCGCGACCCCCTGGACTGTAGCCTACCAGGCTCCTCCGTCCAAGGGATTTTTCCAGGCAACTGGCCCCTAGGTGGCACCAAAGGATGGTGAGGGCCTCTCAGAGACTAAAGCCAAGGAAAGCTTTTTGGATGGCTCAAGATTCTGTTCCTAGAACACTATCATCTTCAGTCTTTGAGTACCAGGAGCCCCAGTATTGGGCATTTATACATTTCACACATTTTCCTAAATGGAGAAGTTCAAACTGAGTCTGAGCTGTCCAGAGCTCAGAAATTCACAGGGGGAAAAAGATACAAAGCAAACAGCACTTTCAGAAGAAAACAATTGCTTCTCTGTTTAACGGAATGCTTCAGGATGTTGTCCTTGGAATATCTGCATCAGAATCACCTGTACTTGATAACATGCCACCCAGGTAATTCTGATATGTACTAAAGTTTGAGTATCAGTGGAAAAATAATTCAGGGTGTGAGTCAGTTTTAGCTTTTCCATTGACTCATTATGTATGGCATTTGGTAAGACTTCAAATCTACATTTTGATTTCCTCAAGTGTAAAGTAAGGATAATAGTACCCATCGTGAACTACCAGTCTTGTGAAGTTGAAAGGAAAGACCATAAGAAAATGCTTCAGAATATATATAAACATGCCATTACTATTTTTCTACATTCAGAAGTGAATATCTGGCATACAATAACAAATCTAGATACTATAAACAATTTAAAAGGTGAGAGAAAAATAATACTGAAATGTTTTTTCTATTACAATTGTAATAGAAATTACCTTTAATTAATTATCTTTAATTCATATGTCTGAGTTGCAGAGATGTTAAGCTGCCTATAACATTTTACACTATGGGAAAAAACCATTATTCAGCTTATTATGAGCCCATTGCTGTACCTACATAATAATGTGTAGTGTGCTCTCAATTATTAAAAGTGATTTTATATATCTTCCTCAATCCTAGCTGCAATCCTTATGCAGTGGTAAGACTGTTAGGATTTAACCATTTTTATATATGATAGTAAGGCATTTGGGAATGGAAGGGCTAACATAAGGTTACATAATTTCTATAAAGTAGAATTGAAGCTAAAACTCAGGTTTTTAGCTTTTCAACATTTTCCACTAAAAATGTCCCAAAGAATGGCTTATGTTTTTCTGTTTTATGCTGTTTCAGTCTGGAATACAATATTCTGAAGAGTCCCTCTGCTCTAGCTAGACATGATGCAATGGTTGCTTAGTCTGTACAAATGATATAATATATATAGTAGGGCCATATTCTAGCTTATATAAATTCAATAAAATTAGCTGAGCAAAAATACAAAAACAAATTTCACAGTAAAGGTGATTCTGTGCACTCCAGGTATATATGCCTTGGAGGGAGTATAAGATAAGAAGGCAGCTCCCTTTACCCCAGCCCACATCACATACATTGAGCATCACACCAGGCTGATGTGAGCTTAGGGGTGAAACATACATACAACATATGGCCATGACAGTACACCATGGCCACAAAACACACTTCTGTACACATTATTTGAACCTACTTCCTCTGAGATGTGGATCTAGGGTGTATCCCCAAACAAACCTTCCCCAATCATGATTCAAGCATTCTATTTAAGTTTCTATGGACGTACTATTGACTTCTTTAAAAGCATCTGATCTGACTCAAAAATTTTTGTGTTCATGCCCACTGACACTGAGTAAGAATGAGAATTCAAAATATAAGTGGGGATGTTGTTAGCCTATGACATTTAATATTTTCTTAGCTTCAGTTCTTAGCTGCATAACTGGTTAGGAAACAATGAGCACTGACGTGTAGTGATGATAAAAGAGGCTCAACTCAGCCTAAGGTGATCTTTTTAAATGTTTTCATTAACAAAAAGGAATGCTGGGGACTTCCCTGGAGGTCCAGTGGTTAAGACTCCATACTTTCACTGCAGGGCGCATGGGTTTGATCTCTAATTGGGGAACTAAGATCTTGCATGCTGTGTGGCAAGGCTAAAAAAAATTTAAAGTCTACCAAAAAAAAAAAAAAGTGGGGGGTGGGGAAGATTACTAATTCTCAGTTTTGGCAAAGGTAGAGGAAAACAAGTAGTTTTTCTTGGTGGGAGTTATAAATCCTTAGAGGGCACCTAAAAATTCTCCTCCTGAGAATATTATATCCTACAAAATACTTGCTTACACGTAAAAAGTGATATTGCACAACTCCAACAAAATACCCAGAGAAGTGCTTCATTAAATAAATTATTCTATAGCCATACCAAAAAATACTATTGATGATTAAAAAGAATGAAGCAGAGTTATAGGTTTTAGATAGTAAATGAAAAATAATACAAACGGAAAGAGAGTTATGAAACAGTAAACTGGATATTTTTGTAGGTTCAGTATCCATTTTCCCTTCTTTTTGTTAACAGGCTCCTCTTTTTGCTTCAGAAACTACTCCACCCTATGTGGAAATCAGAGAGACTACTGAGTAAGTGAATAAGCACATTACCCAATCAAGGGCTATCTCTCCTAGGAATTTGAGTCTTAAGCAAAAATGATACAAAGATGAAACATGGTTGGAAGAGGTACATCCAAATGGCAGTGTCTTGAGGAATGTCAATTAGCTCTTGCCCTCTAGGTCACGAAGTTGCTTTCCCAGCTTGATTCTTCATCTTTTCCAGCTTGGGTCTTCAGCTCTGTCATCTACCCCATATCCTTCCAATTAATTACTTTCCACGCTAAGTCAGTCAGTTTGTTTCTATTGCTTGCAAATCAAATAAACCCACTGGTACTAACATAATCTTATTTTTGTAAGATTAAAGTTATATATAATATATAAGTTGTACACACACACACATGCATATCTGAAAAAACTCTGGTAATATATCTGCCAAATTAATGGTGACTGTCTCAGGGGAGAAAATGGGTGGGATGGGATTATCAAGCACTTTCACAACTCAGTGTTTTTCTGCATTTGTCATTTTCAATGTTCTTTTATAAATAGAAGACAAAAAACTGAACATTTTCACTGAGGTGGCTCCAGGATAAGACTAAACAAAGGAAAACCTAGACTTTTCAGAAATAAACCCTTGTAGAGTTATTCTTCACCCAGTAGGTTAGAACCTGATACTAATGAATATAGTTTTTATCATTTGGAGGAATAATTGTCTTCTATAGTTTTTATTGGCACTAACTGCCCCTTAATCTCAGACTTCTTCCAAATACGTGACACTGGAACAAAAATAATAACTGCCAGATGGAAAGAATCCCAAATACCTTGTTTGTAACTGGCTATTGGACTTTTTGATTTGAAATTTTTAGCCTTCTAACAAACTCAACACATGTAATATTGAATTAACCAGTTTCTTACCAATATCTCTCTCTAAGCTTCTCTGTTTCTGCCCAAATCTACATTTCCCCAGCTCTTAAATCCTAGAAATAACTTTGACTCTACCCTCATCTCTTTCTCATATCCTTCTGTATGCCAAGTCCAGCTTATTTTATACTTCAAAATGTTTCAAACCCATCTCTCTTTTGCCAGCTAACACCCTATCTGTGTCTATAGCCTATTCCTACCACCGGATCTCTTTGCTTCTAGTTTATTCCCTCTAAATTCAATGTTTCTCAACCTTTTTTCTCCCCCATTATTTCCATCAGGGGCCTTTTTAGCCTCCACCCTTCCCTGATCATCATCACCATTGAAATGCTAATAACAAACATGTACTGCATATCTTTTTATGTACTGTAGCCCTTCAGAGAGCCACAAGTCACTATAATATCCCCTCCTCCACAAGAACTCCCTTTTTACTCCCCAGGGGGTTATACTGCTCCCACTGACCATGCATGCTCTAATCAATCTGTGCATCACCACCAAACTGGGCTAATCTCTGTAAAGTAGAATGTTAGCCATATCACTCACTGCCTGGCTCAAAAATGTTCAGTTTCTCCCTCTTCCAATAAGATGAGATAACATAGATAAACAGCCTGAGCCTGGCCCATGATTATGTGTTCAATAAATTTTAGTTTGCTCTTTTTCTTCCCATTTGAATACTGCTCTCCAAAAAGCTTACACCAATTCACATTCTCATTAAATGTGCCGAAGGGCTTGTTTCCCTCCTGCAGCCTAACACTGGGTTTTTAATCTGACTTTGATAATTTTACCAATGTGCTAGCTCACTTGAGGGCTTCTCGTATTACTCCAGGTCACAGTGATTTCCTACTGAACTTTGTCTCTGCAACCAATTCACATTCTGTATTCCTCGTCTCAGCGAATAACATCATATTCGTCCAATTTAGAAACTCTGCATTCATTTTTTGACTCTTCTTATTTCTGAAATTCTCACAGCATTTGGTTTGAATTACTGTCATTTCTGCTTTAGAAATGTCACTCAGATCTAATCTATATCCCCACTGCTTCTTCCAGGTAGAACTAGAGAAAAGGCATTCTTACTGACCTCACTGTATTTTGCCTTGTACCACTCTAGGCTATCTTCAACGCTGAGGCATTCATTCTTCAAAACAAAGAAAAACTCTCATTGTCATTTCTCTGCTTAAAATTCTCTCATTTTGACTTACTTCACTCAATATTGTAGAGCAATTATCCTTCAATTAAAAAAAAACACACCTCTCATACCCATGCAACTGACTTCAGGCTGAAATCTAAAAGCCTTGCCTTCAGAATCAAGGCCCTCCGCCCTCCATTCTGCTTCCAATTGTTCCTGCTCTAACACTCCACTCCACACACTCAGAACACACAACTCCTCTTCAATCACAGACTCTTCCAAGCCCTTTCATGACTATATGCCTGTCAGAATTTATTTATGTCTACTATGGTAGACAACATATTACACTGTGATTAGCGTGTTACGTGTCTATTTCTCGTGTCTTCAGAGAAAGCTGAAGGTAGGGAGGATAGCATTTAAATAGCCCTGGCATCTCCAGTAAGTAAGAAGGCACTCTGTAAGTGCTGGATGACTGAATGAATTACCTTAACTGTAGAGCACCATTCTGTTCTTTTAAGTGCTTCAGAGAGAGTCACAAAAACTCAAGTCTTTGACAAACAGGCTAAAAGCAAAAATTCTCTATTCTACTTCTTTTGATTCTCCACTGCATGAATTTGGCTTATAATAGGTGTTCAAGAAAATTTTATTTGGAAAAAGTTGATTCCTTGTTCTGTAAATGGGCTTTCTCTGATCAATGGTAAACTCATTCCCTTTCACTTTTGTCTATCTGCTTTGTGTCAGGCATCACACTGAAGTCTGTATAGGTTAAGGATATAGGTATGGTCAAAACAGACACAGTCATGGTCCTCACAAGTTAACTTATGTCTTCATAAGTTAATGACGATAGTTGTGGACAAAATACATACCTCCCGAATATTCTGCTGCTCCACTTCATGCCGCTTGATCATTATTTTCCGCTTGAAGAAACGACAGTTTTTGTCATAGTACAGTCTCTGCTGAGTGAGAAGGTGGGCTTCCTCTTCAGCCTGTGTGTGCTGCAAGTTCTCTTTATGCTTAGATATCCGCTCTTGCTTTTCCTTCTTGGGTGTGCTATGGTCCTCATTCATCTCCTTCACAAAACCAAAAACCAAAAAAAAAAAAAAGAAAGCCAAGCTCATCAGGCAAAAGGAACTATAATAGCTTATTGCAATGTAGATTACATTATTTTTGAAAGCAATTGAGAATGTAAGGTCAGAAAGTCTTGGTGTTGCAAAAAATACTCCCCTGCCATACGTCCCTCTCCCTTTTTTTTTTTTTTAATCCGTTGAGAGGGAGACATGTTAGCATTCATGTCTCTGTCTTCTCATGCTCAGAAATCATGGGTTCACTCATTTAACCAATATATGCTTGCTGAGTTCTTATCATGCAACAGATGCTGTGCAAGGCAAAGGAGACAACGGTGAGCAAACATAGTATCTGCCATCATGGGGCTTTACAGTCTAGAATCAAAAATAAATCAAAGAACCACAGAAATTAAGTGAAGATTACTGTGATAATAACTACTGTGTAGTTGAAGTACTTGGTTTGAAGAGTGTTTAATAAAATATATTTGACCTTGGTAACAACTAAGCTGAAATTTCAAAAATCTGTAGCGAGAAAGGACAGGGAAGAATACTCTGGGCAGAGGAAACAGCATGTGCAAAATTGCTAGGGAAGGTTAATTGAAACATGGTACAGTTAAGGAACTGAGAGAAGGTCAGGGCAGGTGATACAGTGTGACATGAGATGAAGCTGGACTGGTAGGCAGGACCACTGGAAGTCTTACAGGCCAAGTTAAGGATACTGAGCCTTAGCACAGGAGAAATGGATTTTATATATACGTGGGGGTGTCATAATGAGATGCATTTCAAAAAAGATGACTCTGGCTGCCATGTGGAAAACAGAATGAAGGAGGCAAGAGCATGTCTATGGAGACAGCTAGGAAGCTATCACAAAGTCCAGATGAGATATAATTGTAGCTTGGACAAAGGAGGTGGTGACAAGATGGAAAGAAGTACATAGATGTCACAGACGGGAGGTAATACTGCAAATGTCGCTAGTTTGAATTTTAGGAAAAAGCATTCTTCATTTGGTATTAGCCCACCTGATCTGCCTCTTGAGATATTTGTATGCAGGTCAGGAAGCAACAATTAGAACTGGACATGGAACAACAGACTGGTTCCAAATAGGAAAAGGAGTTCGTCAAGGCTGTATATTGTCACCTTGTTTATTTAACTTATATGCAGAGTACATCCTGAGAAATGCTGGGCTGGAAGAAACACAAGCTGGAATCAAGATTGCTGGGAGAAATATCAATCACCTCAGATATGCAGGTGATACCACCCTTATGGCAGAAAGTGAAGAGGAACTAAAAAGCCTCTTGATGAAGGTGAAAGTGGAGAGTGAAAAAGTTGGCTTAAAGCTCAACATTCAGAAAACGAAGATCATGGCATCCGGTCCCATCACTTCATGGGAAATAGATGGGGAAACAGTGGAAACAGTGTCAGACTTTATATTTCTGGGCTCCAAAATCACTACAGATGGTGACTGCAGCCATGAAATTAAAAGACGCTTACTCCTTGGAAGGAAAGTTAAGACCAACCTAGATAGCATACTCAAAAGTCAGAGACATTACTTTGCCAACAAAGGTCCGTCTAGTCAAGGCTATGGTTTTTCCTGTGGTCATGTATGGATGTGAGAGTTGGACTGTGAAGAAGGCTGAGCACTGAAGAATTGATGCTTTTGAACTGTGGTGTTGGAGAAGACTCTTGAGAGTCCCTTGGACTGCAAGGAGATCCAACCAGTCCATTCTGAAGGAGATCAGCCCTGGGATTTCTTTGGAAGGAATGATGCTAAAGCTGAAACTCCAGTACTTTGGCCACCTCATGCGAAGAGTTGACTCACTGGAAAAGACTCTGATACTGGGAGGGATTGGGGGCAAGAAGAGAAGGGGACGACAGAGGATGAGATGGCTGGATGGCATCACTGAATCAGTGGACGTGAGTCTCAGTGAACTCCGGGAGTTGGTGATGGACAGGGAGGCCTGGCGTGCTGCGATTCATGGAGTCGCAAAGAGTCGGACACGACTGAGTGACTGATCTGATCTGATACTTCCAAAAGAACAAAATACATAATTGTTTTAGATCATATGAGTGAAGGGAAGAAAGCAGTAAATCAGAGCAGTTAAGAAGATGTTAGTCTATGGGGAAAGTAAGAAGATCACTTTTAGAGAAAGTATTGGGCATCCTTTGTTCATACTGTTCATAAAGGTTCAACTACAAGCTGGACCTTTAATATCTGGTTAACTATTCAGTTGAAATCTTTTATTTATACCTATTTTACTTATGTTTTGTAATGTGGATGTCACACACTGTTTAGATTGTTTTGGCACTTAGCTAAGAAGTATTTGTAAATCAACTTTCAATTTTCCTGTTCCAGTGAAATCTCAAGTGAAATATTAGAATCAACAAGAACAAGAGCTATTTCCATTATGGAGTAAGCTGGGATCTAGATGCTGTGACTTCACTACTAGGTTTGGCATTAACCACTATATTGGACATCTAAACTGAAATATGATCATAAAAATTCATTTCAAAATCAAAAATAAATTATTTCTGGATCATCCATCATTCTGGATTACCCAGACCCCAGTTATCTATCAACAGTAGGGATAATGGAGATTGTTCTGTCATCTCAAGGATTATACCTTTTATTTTATTTTTTTTAGGATGATACCTTTTATATCAATATTTAAGCATACATGACATTTTCTTTTTCTAAAGATTTTTTTTTTTTTGATGTGGACCATTTTTAGAGTCTTTATTGAATCTGTTACAATATTGCTTCTTTTTTTTTTTAATGTTTTGGTTTTTGACACAGAGGTATGTGGGATCTTAGCTTCCCTACCAGGGATAGAACCCCCTACACTAAAAGGCAAAGTCTTAGCCACTGGACCACCAGGGAAGTCAACAGTCTGAACTAAGCTTTACTTCATAAGGAGTAATACTAGCTTTGCATAGAGAAAGTATTATAGAGGCTGTCTTAAATTGAGTGTAGGTTTGTTTTTCTTCATGAGAATGTGAAAGACTTGTACGCTTAGGCCCGTGGTCTTTAGCACTCATAAATCTGAGTATGGCAAACCCAAAATAGCTCTATGCCTGAGGACTGAGTGGGGACTCTCGAACGCTGTTCTGTGGGAGCATCTTCTAAAGATGGAGTTCAGACAAAGCTCCAAATACCTTAGTGGTACAAATGCTCAAAATGGTGGCTGCAGCCATAAATACGGCCTCCCAGAACATGAGAAAACACATGGAGCTGTAAGTAAAAATCTATCTGCAGTTGAGAAAATTCCAAAATTTGTTACTGAAAAATCAGGTTTATCTCTGTGATCTAGTAACATCTATTAGGATATAATAATCCAGATCAAGAAATAAGTAAGAGAAAACGGAGAGCATGTAAACCTTCTTAGTTGGGCTATTTCTCTCCATAGCCTGGTTTTCCAGACCTTACAGTGTCAGACAGAGATGATTCTCATTCTGGCAGTGCAGGTTAGATAGAAATTTCTGTCAGTTCCAACAACTACCAGTGACCCATCTGGGCAGAGCAAACCCCAAGGCACTTGCTTTTAGTTATTGATTTAAAAATAACTGTTTAAAAAAAAAAAAACAAAACTGAAAAGGAACCTAGCTAACTCTCATACTGTTAACTTGGAATATGTGCCCAAGTGACTGATTTCATATACTAAATCAAGTCCCATCTGACTTCTGTTAAGCCTTAATACACTAGTAGTCCACAAGTGAGAAACCCTAAGTCTTATGAGAAGGAATGTCTATGGACCTGCAAGCAATTCAGCTGTAAGTCCTGGTAAAAGAAGAAGTGAAGTCACTCGAGCTTCCAGTTCAAACTGCAGTTCCTCAGAGGAACTAAGTCCACTAGAGGTCTTCAACCTAATACTAAAGAATCACTTACTCACTGATCAAATATTTCACATGTACCAGGCACAGGGAAGTAATGACACAAAGAAAAAAGACATATGGTCTTTGCTCTTACTGCTTACTGGCTAGTAGGGTAAAATAGCTCAAATAATCATATATCTATATATAGATACATATAAAATAGAAAATTAGTGTTATAATACCAGAGGTGCCTATCTTGGTCAAGGCAGTCAAGGGAAGGTTTTCCTGGGGAAGTGAAATTTAAGTTATGGTACTAATAACAATCCTTAGTCTTACAAGGAGGCTGGAAAGGGATTGGGAGTAGGGATGGGGATGCAGAGAGCACCTTGGTGGAAGAAAGAGTGTGAGTGAAGACTGTGGAGATGGGCAGAGCTAAAGGACCCAAAGGTGACAACTGTGGCAGGAGTAGTGCTGAGCTGGGATGGGTAAGAGGTGAAGGGAAAGTTGGTATGAGGTAAGAAGGGAGGCTGGTAGCTGACCACATAGGGACTTCTAGTATTTTGATCAATGAGCAAATACAAATGAAAGAGCAATGAAAAGTCAATAAATATTATACTCATGAAGTGATATGATGGTTTGAAAACTTATGGTTTGAAAAGATCACTGGCTGACATGTGAAGAATAAACCAGAAATAGGCAAGAATGGTTTAGAGGGTTCCTGAAGTGTTCCTGGACAAGCACCATGAGCATAATGTGGGAATTTGTTAGGAATGAACATCTCAAACTTCACCCCAGATTCACTGAATCAGAACATCTAGTAGTGGGTTAGCAATCTGTTTTAATAATCACTTCAGGTGATGATATTAGAAAGTTTGAGCATTAATGGGTTACGATATTGTTCACAATGTAAGATGAATTAAGTTCTAGCCATTCTAATGGCAACTTGATGACTGCAAAATAATGGTATGCTTACCTCTTTTATTTTTTCCTTACAAATCTTATACTGCTTCTTCTGACTTTCTAAGAAAGTTGTCAAGTCTTTCTTTTGCTGGGCCAAGATCTGTTGCTGGAACTTCTTCTCATCTGCTGCAGCTACCTTTGCCTGATAAAATAACAAATATAATATAGGATGAATTGTTCTTAACACAGAATTCAGCTGTCTATTCTCCAATGCATTCAAAGAGTCCAAAAGTACCGAACAGCATAATTTTTTTGAACACATAATTCATAAAACACAGAAAAGGAAATACCTGTTTTGATTCTCTTGTATCTTAAACAAACAAAAAATTTTTAAAACTTATACCATCAAAAAATATATTCCCAATTATGGGAGAAACATGAAGGTAAACTGTAAATGTGTTTTATTGGACACATACATAAAATAAATGGGATGAAAGGTGGACCAAGGATTATAATAAAAACTCTTCATTATACTGCTGGTGGCCGAAGGGCTAAAGTATAAAATAGATAAATAACCATGACTGGCCAGTTTCTTTCTTTCCCCCCAAGAATGTAACTCTCTAATTGGTTACTTCAACCATCAGATATCTGAATGAGGTCATCTTTAGTATAACAGGCAAAAATTAATGACTTTTTGTTTTCTGAAGGATCTGCTATAATCCACAATAGTTGGGTATCAGGACATTTTGAGGACTCCTAGATGGATAGAAAATAGACTAGTCTTTGGCCATATAAGCCTGAATGCATCCAATCTCATCTGATCTCAGAAGCTAAACAGGGTAGGGCCTGGTTAGTACTTGGAAGGGAAAAAATAGACCAAATAAAAGATAACCCAACCAATACTGGCTCCTGAAAGTGACCAAATCTAAGCTTAACGGAACCATAGGTGAAGTACATGTGTAAGATGATATACTTAGAGAATAGAGGGGGGAAGTATGCGTCTTGGTTCTTTCTATGAATCTTTTCACTTTTATCTTCTATTATTAACAGTTTTTCCATTATGAACAATTTTTTCCACATATTTACCAAATCTAATTCCCAAGAAAGACTGACTGGCTTATTTAATCAATATTACCCCTGTTTGGGCAGAGGTTTTCATGACACACTGCCTCTAGATTGGTGGCTGTTTGGGGGAATGATCCTACAATTCTGATGTTTCCTCCCATGTAGAGAGAGAGAGAGACAGCTAGTGAGCCTGATTACTGAAGCACCCCTGACACCCTGTCCCCAGTCACTCCATCCCCAGGGAGCACAAATTCATTCCTGCTTTCCCACACTATGTAACTATATAAGTCTTATCGGGGTGGGAAAGGCAACTGGTTTAGTACTGCCAGTGCCTGGGTGGGTGAGTCTGTTTAATTTTGTTTGGGATTGTTAGGCCCGTTTCCCTTCAGATATAAATCACTTCTCTAACATTTATTGGTAATAAAGAGATATTTTGACTATCTGCATTACCCTTCTGTCTTAAAAAAATTTTTTTTTATTTATTTGGCTGTGCAAGGTCTTAGTTGTGGCATGCGGGACCTTTAGTTACAGCACGTGGGATCTAGTTCTCTGACCAGGGATTGAACCTGGGTCCGTTGCATTGGGAGCATGGAGTCTTAGTCACTGGACCACCAGGGTAGTCCCCCATCTTGTCTGTTTTTAAAATTAGTTTAGAACCTGGATGGGGAAGAAAGATGTTCCTAGAAGACCCAACAGTAGCCAGATCAACTATTTGCTGCCATTTACCAAGGTAAGGTGCCCATTCGTAGGCCAGTCACCACTAAAAGGGACTATTTGTAGAGCAGTTTTCTTTTGAAGAGGACTGTATGAGGCAGGCACACAGTAACAGACCTGAAAGGTGCAAGTTTCCATAGGATAGAAGCATCTTGTTTCTTTTCATTTGTATCATACCTCCATCAGGGAACTGATGCTCAGAATACAATTGAAAAGACAAGGATGCAATATATACTTTCATTTACTATTTGAACTTATAATGACAAATTTAAGTAGCCTCATAAAACCTGGACCCCTCTTCCCCAAAGCAACCCTGTTCCTCCATCACTAAAAAGCACAATACACCTGCCTCCTGCTCACAGGATGTGGCTGACTGGGACAGGCTTGGCTTGGCTGTGGTACAAGGGCATGAGTGTGTATACTGACCTCCTTTTCTATGATAGCCACTTGCTTCTTGGCCAGCTTCTCCAGCTCGATGGACGAGTTGTTGGCATGCGTCTCCACCTCTTTCTGTAGCTTGAGGCGGTGCTCGTCCATCTCAGCCTTCAACTTGTTCTCCAGGGCGATCAGCTGCTTCTGGTGCTGGCGCCGCATCCGCTTATAACCTGACATCTGTTCCCGCAACTCGTTCTCCTGCTCATGCTCATGGATCTGTCGTGTAACCTGATTTGGGTTGGGGAACAGAACTCAGGTTACCAGATTCATGGAAGAGGAACGTTCAGGCAAAGCAGAAGAACCCTCTGGTAGAATTTTATTTATCATCATCAGCATCAGTTCAGTTACTATTTCCTGAACACTCACATGTTCCAGGCACTGTGAGTAGGGTCATCTCTAATCCTACAAACAATCTCATTCACTTGTTCATTCTATTCACTCATGAAGTATTGTTACCATCACCATTTTATAGATGAAGAAATTGAGACTTAAGGAAATTAATGTATCCATTCAGCCAAAAATATTCACATATTTTTGATATATCACAATATATATCCTCATGGTCATATAGCTAATAAAGATTAGAGCTGGGATACAGACCCATTTCTATCTGATTTCAGAAACAGCACATGCTATTTCCACTACACCAGGATCTTTCAACCTCAGCACTACTGACAATGAGCCAGATAATTCTTGGTTTTGAGAGGCTACCTTGTGTGTTGTAGGATGTTTAGCAACATCCCTGGCTGACCCAACAGATGCCAGTAGCACGTCCCAAGTTAAGACGATATTAAAAGTCTGCAGACATTCCCGAATGTCCCCTGGTGGGCATCTCTCTCTGGTTGGGAGGCACTGCACTATAGCATACTGCTTATTTGTTTCTTTTTAAAGATCACATCTCTAACAGTTATAGGAATCTTAAATATCCTTTTAACATAGTTTGAATGAGATTTATTTCTGATTCTTAGTATGAACTGAGTGAGAGTAAGAACAAGCTCTTTCCTTTTAAATCATCTATCTCCTTCCTCCCCTTCCCCACAAAAGAGATATTAACAATTACAAACACTCACTTGCTCTCTGAGGAGAAAAGATTCCTGTAATTTTGGGATGGTTACTTTTCTTAGTAATTTTTCCTTAACCCATTCTCAAGTGACTATCCAACAAACTGAAGATTCCAAGTGTAAATTTCAGCATCTCTTGTTTCTATTAAACCTTTTCTGGTTTTCCAGTCCTTTCTTCAATTTACAACCCCTCATTATTGTCTTGTTAAGAGTCTCTGGTCACTTCCTTCTAATCTTCCCTAGTTTAGTAGAAAGTCTTATTACATAATTATAACTTTAATTTTGTTTTACACTATATAATTCAGTCATTCCAATCTACTACTATAAGACACTTCTCCCCAGCCTAACCCTCAGACAAGTTTTACTGGAAATTTTCAAGCTGCTCAATTCTCTCTACTGTTTTCCTTTAATGGGTCAAAGTACATTTTGTACAAAGGACAGTTTGTTTCTTTGCTCTTTTTAGAAGGTGTCCCTGCATTCTTGACTGAGTCCTTACTATCAAGAGAGTGCTGTTCTGTAACTGGATAGCATTATCAAAGTACACCATTAAACAGAAGGCGAACTCTTGAAATCTTTCCAGTTGAATCTAACACTAGGTTTCTCATATTCATGTTTCTTTTCTAAAGGACAACACTCTTTAAGAATAAAGAATAAGAGCAGAAGATGTTTCAAGACCAAAGAACAAACAAAAAACAGGATAGCATCACCAAAGAGGCACCTGACACTTTAAAAGAAAATAATCTGTTTTGCCATCATTATTTTTTTAACATGTATTTATTTCATGATAAAAAGAAGAATTAGTTTGAAATATATGTATATGTTTTACTTTCTTGTGCCTTTCTGAAGTTCAATTATAGAGGAAAAAAATTCCAATCAGCTGAAAGGATACCATTTAGTTCTTTTCACATTCACTTCTTTTTCAAACAAATATGGCAGTAAAGTGTCTGTTTTGGGGTAATGAGTTTGAGACATGTTTCACATATAAATTTATTTTTTTCTTATTTGATCATCCCTTTCTTAATCAGAGTCTCAAAGTTGAGGAATGGCACACTCTACATACAGCCATCATGACACATTTAAAACTTGCCAGCATATTGTTTGGCTTGTGGTCAATAAAATAGTCTCAGGATAGCCACTTCCCTAAACCAGGTAGCCTCAAGATAAAATGGAAATGAGTTGTGTCAAGAACATTTTCTATCCTAATTGGTGGGTGAGTCCCTGTGAAGAGGGTTGGTCCTATCACATACCAGATCATATAAGCATGTGGCAGAGACAAATTACAAGCTCACCATATTATCACTGTACATCACTGAATATTGGGAGACATTTTGCTTGTAAATGAGAATGCATCCCGTAATTTGGATAATCACTTTCTTAAACTCCTAATATCACCTTTCATTTGTTACAACCATAATTTCTAAATTTCAAAGTAATTGTCTTTTCAGGTACATTTAGAGTTACTGAGTTTTAGAGTTCCATGCTCACGTTAGATAGATGAATTTAAATAAAAGTATAATGATATTTCATTTATCAAGTCTAACATGAAATACATTAAATTATTATAGTTATGTATTCAGTATGTTTTAAGTTTATAGTTTGTGTTTTATGAATATACTATCTGGTCAACAATGAAAAATCGCTCATAATTTTAATCATGCTTTACGGTTTACACAATGTGCTTTCACATGTAATTTATTTCTTTAATTTTAATAAAGCCTGGGATTTGAACTAAGGTCCTAGGCTCTTGAATTGATTAAGGAAATTCATAACACCAAGGCAAAGAAGAAAGGAAACTTTCTGTTATGAAGTAATGGAAGGAACCAAACACCCTGGAGAGTGAGAGCTGGAGAGAATGATAAGTCTAAACTACAAACTGAATAACTTGAAGATCTGAAAAAGTTATCAAAATGTAATTGACTGGTTTTTACAACGATAGCCTCAAAAATGTGATCAGCGAAAAATGGGTAGTATCATCTTACTACACTAAATAGGTTTCTGGGAGATAAATCTCATTCCATCCCTCCCTAAATAACTGATCTTGGGCAAATTACATAATTTCTTGAAGTCTAACAATATCTTCATTTGTAAAGGGGAACTACTGCGATGATGAAATAACACTTGTGCCTAGCAAGGTGTCTGACACATAGGAGATGTTGAATATATGTTGGTTTCCTTCTTCTGCCAAACTAACAGAATTTTTTTTTTTATTAATTTTTTTTTAATTAATTTTTTTTTCCCCTCAGCATTTCTGGTGATGGAGACATAGTATAGAAGTGGATCCAAATTTGCTGTGTGACACAGAGAGCTCAACCCAGTCTCTTTGACAACCAGAGGGGTGGGATAGGGTGGGGGGTGGCAGGAAGGTTCAGGAGGGAGGGGAAATACGTATACTTGTGGATGATGCATGTTGATGCATGGCAGAAACCAGCACAATAATGTAAAGCAATTATCTTCCAATAAAAAATTTAAAAAAAGAAGTGGATCCAAGAGAAAGGACAAATTTAACAATAAAACTGTACCTGTATCCAGGTTGTGGATTATAAGTATATATAATTTCTGACTCTGAATTAGCTATTTCATATATCTGGAATAATATATAAAAATAAAAAAACCATAAATGAAGACTGAACTTTTTTCAGGAAGTTTCTGTAGCCATTAAATTCTACCCTACTTATTCCAGCAAAATTTGGTCCTAAAACAAACCACTTCATTCTAAGTGTACTTTGTGCCTGTCCCAAGTACAGAACATTGCACTAGGAGGCTAATAAACAACGTACTAAAGATAAAAGAGGAGTATGGTGGCTGATAATGTTACCCTCTTAAGAGATCAAAGCCAACTTACAAGACTAATTATGTGGAAGAATAAAAATAACATAAAACTGGCTACCTCAGCCCTTAGAACAAATGAACTTTATAGCAAGTTCTTAAAAAGAATAGAACGAGTCACATACTGGCATCAGAAATTTGTCATTCCACTCTTTATAACACCTAGGGAAAAAAAATGTTTCAAATTCATACTAAAGTAATGACTGATCACAGGCAATTCTGCCTTATACAGAAAAACTGACATAAGGAGCTTTGAAATGCACACTTATAAATCCAAATTCTCCTGTGATAAGAGGACTGGAAGATACTTCATTTATTCATTCATTCAACACTTTTATTGAGAGACTATGGTCATGTGAGTTGGGCGGTAGCACAAGTGAAAAATACTATCAGCAATGATCTTAGTGAGATTAAAAAACCAAGAAAAAGGAAAAGAGGAGATGTGCAATATTTTGATAAGCAGCCTCTGGTATATTTATGCTGAGGTTCTAGTATTTTTATGCTTGTCTATCAAACTCTTTCAGGTACACAATTTCACAGTCAGCTCAATGATTAGGTTGCATTTTTAAAAATCAATTGAAGATTTCATTTTTATATGAACTTTTCTATTGAATCTGGTAAAACCAAAGTGAAAGAATCTATATTTGAATGGATAGAACAATAATCATCTTTCTCTCACATGCTTTCCTGGAGACTAGAAATTAAGAGTTTCATGCCCCTCTCCCTAATGTGCATTCTAACATAAATCCACACATGTAGCAAGACCACTGCATTCTAGTTAGAATTCCTTTACAAGGCCATACAGAGGCTGAACTATCTTATAGAATGGCCTTGGTGCTCTCTATAGTAACATCTACTTGGGAACTGCCAGGGACCCAGGACACTATGAAATTTTAAGAAATGACATCAGATGTAACAACAGCTGAAAACACACTTATGGGTCACTAATTTAATTAAAATATTATGGTCTCCATTCACCAATAATAAAAACTCAAGGAAAGCACATCTCAAGAGTCTAAGAAGTCAGATGAGTAATTCTGAAGAACTATATAAATAATTCTTTTCTTCAGACAACAAATCAGCCCAGTATGAACTTTCTTACAGAAAAAGAAAAAGAAAGGATAAAATAAAAGAGATTCTATGAAATGACATTCCTTCTAATTTTTCAAAATAAGGTCAATAACTTCTGCTCTTAAATTATATACATATATGTATCTGTAAAGTTTCCTTAGAGTTTACTCTGGCATCAAGGTCCTTTGTTACAAACATAATTGTGCAACAGTCCATGATAATGTGTAAAAAAAAAAAAAATCTCAGTTTTAAGGTGCCAAAATAATAAAAATATCTAGTAGTAAAAGCCTGTAGATCCCTGGCTTAATATATTTGTCAGCAGCCCCATTCAAAAGCACAATGTAGAAAGAAATGCTAAGGGGAAAAATAGCAGAGCTAGGCCTCTTACCAGTTTATGTAGAAGAGGTAGGCTGATACAAGAAATTTGAGGAATTGTAATTATTTTTTTTTATCAGTTTGCAAGCCTGTTTAAAACAGACATCACTCATTTATCTAGTAACTGAAAAACTAATTTCTAAATTCTTTTTCTTCTTGTTGTTCACTTTTAGATCACTCTGTGGCTTGCTAACACTTCTGCTAGAATGTTATAAAGAAAGAGTAGGACCAAAATAAATAAATCAGTATAGTATTTCTACTAACTATGAGACGTGAAGTTTCAACAGTGACTTGATTATTTAAACCCCAGTCTTTCATTTTTCTGTGATCTTGTTCTTACTTTTATGTCATTTTAAGGAATTTTAGACTTTCTCACTTGAGTAGGGATCCACAAAAAATAATAAGGTGTGAGATAAGTTTTTAAAAATTAGATACTTCCTTTTGATGTTCCAGTATTCTGATTTATATATTCCTATTGGAATTAGCCTTTAAAATAACATAATGATAGCAGAACTGTAGTAATCGATAATACACATTAAAATATCCATACCAACAGTTAGATTGTCCAAAATGGGACATGGAACAACTCAACACCACACTACTTTTCCCTTCATTATTTTTTTTCTCCCTAAAAACCATTCGATACAAATACTGCTGAACTCTAATAAACTTACATCAATCCCACTCTGACTCCCAAATGATCACATTTGCAGAAAATTTTACACATAAACCAACTTATTCTGTGATTACAGAAACAGCCTATCAGCCACTCTGTTTTTAACTTAATGCAGGTGCAGGGGCCTTCTAGCAAATCAAAAGTCCATCAGATAGACTGATCCCAGCTGTTCTCTGAATGGGCACTAGGAAGTCTGCAGGATTCAGAAGGGCTCCTAAGGACTCTGCCTGTGGCCCTGAGATGGCCTAGTAGGGAAGCAGCTTTCATCATCCACAGAGAGGGAGACTGACGGCTGATGTACACACAGAGTAGCCCTGGGTGAGTCCACAAATGCAAGCGTGAGATCATTCTGGCATGGCAGTAGTGATCTTCCTGGGCGGCAGGAGAGGTCATGAATATATGATGTGGGAATGAGGGTGTGGCAAGTTGACAGAAGAAGAGAACCTGTCCCAGAGAGGGAAAACCCACTTGGTACACTGTCTGCTTCAAATATCTGAAACCTGTTTATGGAGCCCTGAATCTCAAGGGCTGTTGATTTCTCTCATTTCAACATGCATGAGTCTGGATAAAGGTACAAGTCTCAGAAGAGTCAGTGGTAAGTAGTCATATTCCAAACACACTATATTTCTTCTTTTATCAGGTATCATGGTATGAAGGTATTTATTCTTTAATAATTTCATGATACTTTATTTAGACTCAAAGCATGTTTTATAGTTGGCTTAAACAATCATTAGCAAATACAGAGTGGACATTTTAAGATCTCCATTACACAGTACGGCAGGCATTTAAAATGAAAAATTGTTCATTGAAGAGAATACAAGAAACTTCTATACAAAGGAACTTAAAGGCAGGCTTATTTATAAGCAGCCTAAATTAAATTGCTTGCTTTTAGACAGCAGCAGGCATAGCAATATGTAGGTGCTTTAACTTCCATTTTCCTTATATTTTGGGTTTTTCAAAATTACAATCCATTATCAATCCCAAAGATAAATGAAGCCTTTTAAAACACTTGAGAATTACAAGTGGAAATCAGATTTTAAAAATAGGACAAGAAAAAAATCATCATTTCTGGGTCGGCCTTGGATGATGTCATCATAGGTTCTAAATGTAATAGCTGGGCAGTGTACACTAACTCTTCCTGCCCATGTGACCTCTAACATCAATTCAGGCAAAACAACTAATATTTCAATAATTTTTTTGGCTGAGAAGTGAGATTTGGAAACAAAAGATTAAAGAGAGTTTAGAGTGCCAAGGATGAAATGATGTGAATGTGTGTGTGTGTATGTGTGTGTGTGTGTGTGTGTGTGACTATGAGTGCGCACGCGCACGCGTGGGGGGCCAAGGGGAGGAGGCATGAAAACTAACTCTTACAGCACACACCCCTTTTGCTACTACAAGGGCATCCAGCAATCACATTTGCAATAGTAAAAATGCTGAAGGATCCTACAGTATCTTTGCGCCCACAACCATCCCCACCCTCTCTTACAAAGCCCTTCTTGTTCTACGGGTGCCAGGAAATTCTTCAGGGGTTAAATGGGGAAGTGCAGCCACTACCATTGTTGCAATAAATAAATGAATGAACCAGAACGAACCGGCAATCCATCCCTGGGAACCAAGTATCTTATTTCCTACAATTATATACGTTAGCCAGCAACCATATATATATATATATATTTTTAAATTGTGTTTTATCTTTTGATGTGTGTGTACACATTACAGACACACATGCATCTATACAAAAAGGAGCATAGTGCCCTGCATACACACACATCCAATACCTTTAAAATATTTTTTTAGCATTATTATTTCAATGAAAAGACAAACAGCTTTTACAAAATTAGATACATTAGCAACTTCATCTCAAAGGCCTTTTATTTTGCACACACAGCATATATAAATACACACACACACACACACACACAAAGGGTTTTTTTTTTTCCATGCCGTAGACAATGCTAAAATATCTGAGATCAGGTTGCTATGCCAACAGATTTTTTCTAAAATGAAAAAAATTATTAGGAGGGAGAAAACATTCTTGACTCCTTTCCTCCCATCCATGAAGCCGAGAGAGGCTCAGGGAGGGCGAGAGGCTGCCAGATGGGGAGGAGGGGAAGGAAGGGAAGGTGGGTAGAGGGGTGTTTGCTTACCAAAGATGCTGATTTGATCGTGGCAAAGCGCTCTCTGTTCCGGTAGTGGAGGGCCTGGCTCTGAACTGACTGGGTAGGCCGCGGCTCAGGCCTGGGATCGCCGTGGCCCGCCTCATCCCTTATGAATACATGATCCTGCAGAAATGGATAAAAACAAGGAGAAAGTCCAGCTGTGCTCTTTCCTCGCCGGCTGCCTCTCTCTCACCCCTCTTTCTGCACAAGCACTGCTGTTTGAAATGCATAGTTTAGCTCTCTGCTAGTCCCCGCAGCTCCCACGGTACAAAATGAATAAGCAACACATTGCAGCCTTCAGTTAGGAATGTCAGCTGATCGCTAGTGGGATGCCTTCTGAATCCCTGGCAGGCTTTTTCTTTACCTCCAGAATTACATATATGCAAAAGAAAAAAAGAATAGAAAAAACAAGGCAATGTACAGACTCCTTAGAACAGTTTGCTTAAAACGCTGTAACCAAATAATTCCTTTAAAAATGTCATGTCCATGTCTAGCAAGGAGGATGCTGGTGGCTTTTAACATAAAAGCGAGCCTCCGCCTCATTCCCTTGAAAGATCTGCTTTCTCAATTTAATTTTATTTGAAATCTGTTCGGTAGGATCATCGTTCTGCCTAGAACCAGTGTAGGCTTGTGCTGAACTGCCTCTCTATCTTGTGCTGGGAAGATTCGGCAGTCACTGAGGGATCCTGCTTTCCAGTCATGATCGTACACAGTTCTAGCACCTTCTCTCTACAGCTTCTGAAAGGATTTTTTTTTTTAGATTTAAAGAGACAGGCATACAATTTTAACCAAATGATACTTTCACAAATTCTTCCTCAACTCTGTGTCGGTATGGTCACAAGAGAGAGTATAGCTGGAATTTAATGCCCTTGACTGATTTAATCAAGTCTGTGCTTCTTGACGGGCAAAGATGATTAATCTTATTGTAGTGCCCAGTGAAAAATAACATTCCCTGGAAGGATAATAATGGATGTTTCTTAAATGCCATTGAAATGACTTTTAAAGGGGAAAATGCTTTCAAAGGGCGATGCTTTGCTCTATAAAAGATGAAGTGGTCAGTCAGTAAGTAGCACTAACCTTTCAGAAAAAAAAATACTATAATAACTCAGAAACATGTACAACCATGGGGGATTTTCAAATAGTACATGTTCAGGATGGGGAAAGAAAAATTAATTCTCTTATTGCCCTGGGGTTTTAGGAGAAACCATTGTGAGAAGTCAGTTTTGCATTCTGTCTCTGGCTATTTGGAATCTCTTATAATTGCTCTTTCTTCAGGAAATAAAATTATAAAGAGGTTTAAAAAACAAAATTTTATTATATAGTGTAAAATGTTGACAAGTCAAAACATATAAACTCCTTGAGGAAAATTAAATTTTACACCCAGGTTTCTAAGTAAAAGAGAAGAGCCATGATTAAATTTATCACTGGGCTAATTTTCTTTTCCCTTTTATAAAGTTAGAATGCTTCAGAATGTTGCGAGGGTATCTACCGTTACATCTATATTTAGATTTTTTTTTCAGAATTACTATATTGTGGCCTATTTTGCTTTCAAATAATTAAAGTACCTTTAATGCCACTGAAGACATATATATCAAATTTGAGGGGTGCTCTACCTCTGTGCTGTCCAATAAGATAGGCTTTAGTCACATGAATATTTTAATTAAATAAAACGTAAAATTCAGTTTCTCACATGGATATTTTAATTAAATAAAATGTAAAATTCAGTTTCTAAGTCATTCCAGCTATGTTTCAAGCTAGCCACTAACTATGGCTACCATATTGAACACTGCAGACATAAATAATTTCTATCATTGCAGAAAATTCTATTAGATGGTGCTATAGATTAAGAATGCATCTTAACCCATATTTTTGAAATTTGTAAAAAAAAAAAATACTTGATAGGTCAACTTAAAATTTTCTTATCATCTCCTTGGAAATCTAAACTCTTATTTCACTGGGCAAAGAGAGATTAGGTGCAGGATATATGCACCTAGATTTATGGTTCTAAAGATGAAGGCCCTGAGATCTACTGCCATTCAGATTATTTATTGATAAATATTTATTCTGAATATTAACTCCAAAATCAACCTTACTTAATATTATAATCCCAGAAAAGCAATAAGCTTCTAAATGCCAACAATCAGAAGAGAGAGGCTCAGCAGAGGCCTGTGGTTTTACAGGTCAGAGTTTTGGTATTAGTTAGCTAAGTACACTTACTGAGAGGGAGCTCTTCAATGCTGTGGCAGCAGCTAAATTTCAAATTTTAATAACTTGGTTTACAAAGTTAACCAGTGACATTAGAATCCACGCTATTCACATAACAGAATAAAACAGAACACATTCATGTGCAAATAAGTATAACTCTAATATTAGTTTTCTATAATTTTCTAATAATTTTCTCTCAGATAAAAATTAACACTTGTAGGTTAGGACTCTGCTTATCAAATTAAAAGTCACATCATATTAGCTAAGTTTTTAAACTCAAGGATACTGAAATACACTGGAAAAATTAAAATCTGAAATCATAGTGATTTTAGTTGACATGAAGCAAATTAAATGACCAACTATGGCATATTTTAAAAATAATGCTATTTTAGAACTTAGTCTGAGAGAATAGGTCCAAAATTTTAATCTACTTGAAGTATAATAAATAATATTAAAAGTATAATCCCTTGTGTTCTTCCTCATTTTTTAAAAAAATTTTATAAAAGAATTCTTAGTTCCTGTAGTAGCTTCGTTACAGAGATCACAAACATTAAAAGTCTCCAAATAGATGAGAGACCACAGGATGAGGCAGTATTTTCATCTAACAGTAGATATCCACTTCAAGAACACAGGGATAAATTTTAAAATATTCAACACCACTGCTTAAAGTTCAAAATTCTACAGACAACTTAAATAATAATGCAATTTTAAAATTAGGGCAATGTGACTTGAAAAGCAAGTAAGAACTTATTAAACTATCAGCTTTATTGGGTATGTATTCTGTTGGTTATATCACCCCTTCAAGCAATAGCCCCTTTGAGAATGACTGTACCTGCCTCCCAGAGTTTCCGACCTGAACACATTTTAAGATCAATACTGGAGTGGGTCAATTTGCTATTTTATGCAGTTAAGAACCACTGCATATGATTTACAAATGAAGATGAGAAGACCAACATCTTCTCTGATGCTGAAGAATGATTTTTAGAACAAATATCATGTTTTACTTTACCAAGACAATATATATGACTTGCTTATAGTTCATCCTTAAAATCTTATCCAGAAGCGAGCAAAATAGCTCTCTGAAATATACGGTTTTGGGACCAGTTTTAAGTAAATTTATAGTGTCCTTTCATTATAAAAAGAAATAAAATTTCTTCAGATTTAAAAACTTTACTCTTATTCCCTGGACAAAGGGCTTTACTTTTATGTAGAAGTTTTCCCCTAAATGTCTGACTATTTATGCTTCTGAAGTGATATGGTGTGATCACTCGCTCAGAGTTTCTAGATTAACTTGAAATTAACCTTGGAAACCACTCCACTGGACTCTATTATGCTTTCGGTATATCTTTATCACACTCCTCATCATACTTATACTCATCTGTGCATGAGACTGTGAGCTTTCTGAAGGCAGAGTAAATGTGGTTCAAAAAACCTCAGTCTTTGCAGCACCTATCATGGTGCTTGATACTTTGTGGGCATTCAAAAAATGTTTGCTGAATAAATAAGCTCAAGAATATAGGTCTGAGAAGATTCTGAGAAAGTGACTTTTTTTATTATTTAATATAATCCTAATTCATATTTCATAAAAACCTGTCACTTTGTACTTTAAGGCAGTTGCAAAACAGTGACACACACACAAGCACATCTTTACATGGGGGGATTGGAGGGGATCTAAGAATGGCTCTTTTTTCTGGTGATGAGAAGTCTTTTTATAGATTCCCATACCTTTCACACTGTGGAGAAGGGATCAGCAAACTCACCATCTTTTTTGTTTTGTTCACTTCAAAATGATTAAATAATTGCCTAAGCAGGTGCAACTATCAAAAGCTGGGGCTAGAGGAAGGGAAGAAGATGGAAAAGGGTGTCTTCACCTGGAAAGATAGCTGTTAGGGAGAAAAAATGACCGGCAGAACACTGAAAGAAGGTACCATGGAGGGGTGGTTTGTACGACTGCTCTGTTCAAGAAACATTATCTTCATATATTAATTTACTTTTACTTGGCCAAATGCAAGTTGAAGAGTCAAAGAAACTGCCCCGCTCTTCAGCAAAAATAATAGGAAAGGCCACTGAAGCAAGTGAAAATTAAACTAGAACATCCTATCCCCTCAAGGACATTTCTTTCTTTCCTCTCACGAAAATGGGGAAAGCTGTTCTTTTTTTAAATAAGGGGAAAAGAAAACCCTCACTAATATTGATTAATGGAAAGGGTCAAGGAAAGCTTTAGGAGTTAGAAGAGAACAAGTTTTTAAAAAACTGATCTCTAAACAGGGGCCATGATGACTACAGTTCATTAGGCATACTAGAAACAACAAATTGATTAGTGAACAAAGAATTTTAATACATAAGTCTCATGATCTATAGTAACAGAAGGCAGCAGCAAGCAAAAATAATTGATTGTAGACTTTAACAAAATAAAAATATACCTTTCAATTGACAAATTAAAAACAATAGACTTTTGTTGCTTAGAACAAAATTAAAATCTGCTTGCTACTGCTGTACACCCAATGGTTAAGGTGTAGGGTGGAGGCTCAGAGGCAGCCTAGGCTACAGCAAAAAACCCAATCTGGATTAAGAGTTTACCCTGGACTCACTTGTGAATAATCAAGAACTGAGGTGTAGAGTTGTGTCCCATAAAAGTTCATCTTCATGTTAGTTCACAAAACATTTATTGGGTGCTTACTATGTGATAGGGATTTCCCAGGTGGCACTAGTGGTAAAGAACCTGCTTGCCAATGGAGGTAGACTAAGAGACACAGGTTTGATCCCTGTGTCAGGATGATCCCCTGGAGGAGGGCACAGCAACCCACTGCAGTATTCTTGCCTAGAGAATCTCATAGACAGAGGAGCCTGGCAGGCTGCAATCCAAAGGGTTGCACAAAATCATACACAACTGAGCAACTTAGCATGCATACATGCACACTGTGCTAAGACACCCAGCTAGGTGGTATTTGAAGAGAGGCGTCCTGGAGAAGCAAAGAGTCTAGAGATGTAGTGATAGTCATATTATTGGAAAAAGCAGTGTGGCAACACTACAACGGAGGAAAGAAGTGCGTGCCTAAAGTTTATTTTGTCAGAATATACCTTTAGACTTATCAAACCACTCTTGTTCAAAAGGAAGATTGGATTAGGATTTCTTCAGGGCCAGGGAAAGACCAGAGTAGAGGCAAAGATTGTAGAGAGGGAAGTAACTTGAAAATCTGGTGTTAAAGGAAAATTTTCAGTGTGCCACTTTGCATTTTTTGGGCTTGATCTATGATAGGTCTGTCCTCCTAAAATTAGGTTATCTTTATTCTGGATGCAGAACAGTTAGCTGCAAATCACGCTCTTAATAGTTATACATGGCCCTTAAAAGTAAGTTTACTTCCTATACAAAATGGGCATTCTGTTCATATATATGATTTGACTAATTTAGCATATGTCTGCAATCTTAATTGTAACAGTCAAGAGCGGGGAACAAAACAATTCCCTATCCTTATTCTTACATTTTAATATTTATTAAGCCAGTTCTTATTGTCAAGAATACTGTTATTGGAGACAATCTATTGTTTAAATCTTTCAAACCATAAAAATAATACTTAATATTATTCAAGCCTTTTAAACCATTATGTTCAAAATAGCACGGTGTTTAGTATCTGGTAAGCAATTTATTCATTGTGTATTTTTTGTTTGTTAATTCACTCATTCCTTAGATATTTACTGAGTGCCTATGCTGTGCCAGGTACTGTTCTAAGGTGTTGAGATACAGCACAGAACAAGGTAAGCATAATTTTGGCTATGATGACATTTATACCCAAATCATGAAATAATGAATTAGTACATAGTATAATTTTAGATAGTGACAAGTATAAAAAAGACAACAAAATAGGATAATGAGATAATGGTAGAACATTGTTTATAAAATGATAATTCAGTGATACATAGGCTTTTCTATATCAAGGTATCTCTTTACCAAACAACTTGAAAGTCACATTAGACATTTACTCTTTTAAAATTTACAGGAATAGAAGCAAAACATTTTAGAGCTAGAAACAATGTTGGAAATCATACGGAACAACTCCTTATTTTACAGATGGAAAAACTGAGGTTTGGAGAGGTTTGTGACTTGTCCAAAGTAAAATAAAACTAACAGTGGCAGACAGAACTTAAAACTAATTTTCTCATTCCTAGAGTCCACACCTAACTTTCTGTTGAGAGTTTAAGATCCTACTTTCTTCACAGTGTCTTATTGATTTTGAAAAATGTATTATTTATTACTGAAAACATATGTTATGTAGGAAATAAATAAGTTACTTTTTTTAAAGCAAAAAAAAAAAAAAAAATCCCACTTTATGTTCCCAAGTGAAAAACTTTGAATTCAAGTAAAAAAACAAATATGAAACTTATGAAAAATTTATTTCTATTATGTTTAAAGACATGAAGCCCAAGTATAAGGCTAAATGGGTTTCATGAAGAGATACCATTATTTAATATTAAGTTTTTATATGCAATGGGCTTCCCTGATGGCTCAGGTGACAAAAAATCTACCTTCAATGAAGGAGACCTGGGTTCTACCCCTGGGTTGGGAAGATGCCCTGGAGAAGGGAATGGCAACCCACTCCAGTATTCTTGCCTGGAGAATTCCATGAACAGAGGAGTCTGGGGGGCTACAGTTCACGGGGTTGCAAAGAGTCGGACATGACTGAATGACTAAGCACATATATATAACATGCTCTATTTTTTTAGCCTGCTTCTATGTTTTCCTTTTTTAAATTGTGGTAAAATAAAGTTACCATCTTGATTATTTTTAAGTGTATGGTTCAGTGCTGGACTGGAAGAAACACAAGCTGGAATCAAGATTGCCGGGAGAAATATCAATAACCTCAGATATGCAGATGACACCACCCTTATGGCAGAAAGTGAAGAGGAACTCAAAAGCCTCTTGATGAAGGTGAAAGTGGAGAGTGAAAAAGTTGGCTTAAAGCTCAACATTCAGAAAACGAAGATCATGGCATCCAGTCCCATCACTTCATGGGAAATAGATGGGGAAACAGTGGAAACAGTGTCAGATTTTATTTTTCTGGGCTCCAAAATCACTGCAGATGGTGACTGCAGCCATGAAATTAAAAGACGCTTACTCCTTGGAAGGAAAGTTATGACCAACCTAGATAGCATATTGAAAAGCAGAGACATTACTTTGCCAACAAAGGTCCATCTAGTCAAGGCTATGGTTTTTCCAGTGGTCATGTATGGATGTGAGAGTTGGACTGTGAAGAAGGCTGAGCACTGAAGAATTGATGCTTTTGAACTGTGGTGCTGGAGAAGACTCTTGAGAGTCCCTTGGACTGCAAGGAGATCCAACCAGTCCATTCTGAAGGAGATCAGCCCTGGGATTTCTTTGGAAGGAATGATGCTAAAGCTGAAACTCCAGTCCTTTGGCCACCTCATGCGAAGAGTTGACTCATTGGAAAAGACTCTGATGCTGGGAGGGATTGGGGGCAAGAGGAGAAGGGGATGACAGAGGATGAGATGGCTGGATGGCATCACTGACTCGATGGACGTGAGTCTCAGTGAACTCCGGGAGTTGGTGATGGACAGGGAGGCCTGGTGTGCTGCAATTCATGGGGTCGCAAAGAGTCGGACAGGACTGAGCGACTGAACTGAACTGATTAATCCTCTCCCCAAATCCCTAGTAACTATCATTGTACTTTCCATGATTTTGATTATGCTAAGAGCCTCATATATGTGGAATCATACAGCATTTGCCTTTTTGTGACAGGTACATTTGTTCCACTTAGCATAATGTCTTCATGGTTCAACCACATTGTATTAATGGAATCTGGCAGAATTTCCTTCCTTTTGAAGGTGAATAATACTCCATTGTTTGTATATAACACATTTTGTTTATTCATTCATCATTTACATGGCTTCCACCTCTCTGCTGTTTTTGTGAATAAGGCTGCAATGAACATGGGTATACAAAAATCTCTTTGAAATCCTTCTTTCAATGCTTTTGGATATATACTGAGAAGTGGAATTGCTAGGTTATATGGTAATTTCTAGTTTTAATTTTTCAAGGAACCACCATTTTCCACAGTGGTTGTACCCTTTTCAATCCCTACCAGTAATGAACAGGGTTCTAATTTTTCCATATCCTCAGCAACACTTGTTACATTCTGTTTTTTTAAACAGTGGTCACTCTAATGTGTGTGATGGCTACACACATGGGTGGTATCTTACTGTAGTTTTGATTAGAATTTCCCTAATGATTGATAATGTTGGAGATCTTTTCATATGCTTATTGATCATTTTCATATCTTCTTTGGAGAAATGGTGATTCAAGTCCTTACTCACTTTTGATTCCAGTTGTTTTCTTTTTTTTTTTCCTCTTTCATTGTTGCTGTTGCGTTTTAGGAGTTCTCCATATATTCTGGATATTAATCCTTTATAAGATAGATGATTTGCAGGTATTTTCTCCCATTCCGTGGGTTTCCCTTTCACTCAGTTGATTGTTTCTACTATCTTACTTCCTTGCTTATATTTTAAAATTAACTAATTCATAGTTTTATTTTCAGATGTTTTTCAATATTTTTCATCACATTACCTCTATATTTAATAATTAAATAGAAATACATTTTGGAAAAAATTTTCCTGACAAATATTTTCTGTATATCAAACACAACTACCTTCTATTTTGGATTATAAATTAAAATCTTATCTTCTTAAAATTACACCAAGGAGAAAAAGGCACTGAAAGGCTCATATTATTACAAGAAAGCTCTATACCAGCCTGCAAAAATTAAAATTAAAACCTCCAATGAGTTCAAGACCAGGGTCTTCTTTCTTGTTGATTATGCCAATAATCTAATTTTGCTGATTATTCCAGTAATCTAATCTAATTATCTCTCTTCTAATTTTGGGTGCTCATTTGAGATGTCCTAGAGTAAAAAGATCCAACAGAATTCCTTTTTTTTTTTTTTTTTTTTGCTCTCTATCCCCACAAAGCCCTAGAGCTAAAAGAACGGAAAAAGTCAATATCTCTCAGCATCCATGATAACTCCTTCTAAAAAGAGAGCCCAGCAAAACCTTTTCCACCCTTCAAATACATGACCATTTGCCCATGTTTAAATACGGCTGACTGACAATGCTGAACTCTTAGCAGATTTCTTCATCTGCATGGTATCACTGGTTTCCTCAAAATGCTTTTATGGCTTTCTAATAATCTGGGTCCTTGCTGTCACTCTGGTCCCAATTCACTCTCCACACAGTCCTCCAAGCTCTAATTTCTCAGATTTTCCCTTTTTCTTGAACGTACAGAATTTCTTATCTCAAGGCCTTTGCACATATTGCTTCCTGAGTCACCCCCATCTTTCACCCCAAATTAGCTAACCTCTGTTTGTCTCTGAAGTTTGAGCTTAAATGTCACTTCACTGGGGAGATTTTCCTCTACTCCCCAATAGAATAAGTCCTCCTTTTACCCAGAACACGTTTTATAATTACACAATCAATTTACTTGTGTGATTATCTGCTTAATCTCCCCCACAGATAATAAGCTCTATGAAGGCATCATGTCTGTTTTGTCTGTATCCAAAGGACCTGCTACAGCTCCTTGCAGATAATAGGGGTCCCCACCAATGTTTGTTGAATAAATGAGTAAGTTAATCAGTTCAGAAAATAAACGTGATCCCTCCACTATTCATGACTAGGCACCAATATATTTTCACATGCTCTTCATCCTACCTGTTTAATTTTCTTTTTCTCCCAATAATAATATACAACCAGCAGACATCTAAGTGAAAAAATTCTTAAACCTGCTCTCCTACTTGGAGTTAGAATGTAATCACTCATATTTATTAAAATGAGTACATATACCAGAGAAGGCAATGGCAACCCACTCCAGTACTCTTGCCTGGAAAATCCCATGGATGGAGGAGCCTGGTAGGCTGCAGTCCATGGGGTCGCTAAGAGTCGGACATGACTGAGCGACTTTACTTTCACTTTTCACTTTCATGCATTGGAGAAGGAAATGGCAACCCACTCCAGTGTTCTTGCCTGGAGAATCCCAGGGACGGCGGAGCCTGGTGGGCTGCCGTCTACGGGGTACCACAGAGTCAGACACGACTGAAGCGACTTAGCACCAGCAGCAGCAGCAGCAGTACATACACAACTCACATATACCTAATATGGAAAAAGTTATAAAGGATTCTTTTCTATAGTCCCATATTATGAACTGCTTACCTAAGGTACTTAAAACACTTTTGGGAATTCCTCCAAAAAATCATTGATAATTCTGTGCAATACTCTTCTTATTGCTTTGAAAGAAGCTTAAAAATAATTTTTCATTTTAAAATAAAGCATATCAAATTATAAATCACGATAGGCTTTGTATGAAATGAATGATCCTCCATTGGAAAAGTAAAGTCAAAACAAAAAACAATCATTAACTCAAAAGTCAGACTATTTAAGCTGACACAGAGCTGGTCTTAGAAGAATTAGAAATGACAAATCCAAGAAACAACAAAAAAGAGTGGAAACTTTTTCTAAAACAAAGAGTATTTTAAGACTACTCAGGAAGAAACATACATCTGAAATACTTCTATAAGGTCACAACCAACAGGTTTTACTTTAAAAGTAAAACCAATAGGTTTTACTTAAAAGAAAGCTTTTAAGGTCAACAGTATTAAGGTTATTGGTTTAGAAAGGAACTTAACTGGTTTCTTTGACGTGGAGATTTATAGATTTGTTTTTGTTTATTTGATGGTGGTGGACATCAGAGTATCAAGAGAGGAAGATGAAGAAACAGGCACAAATACAGCTTGCCTAGTCCTTCATTATCTTTTTTACCGAAAAGAACTATCATGTGCTCAGCTGAGTTCCATAATTTCAGCTGTAAAGAGGGAACTAAAATATCTGAATGCTAAGTGACCTGAGTTGGCTTCATAATGATGGGCAAAGCCTAGCACTGTGAAGGGGATCATGAAACTTACTTTCTTGTGCACAACAGAGGGAGTGGAATTTACTGGGCTTTCATCATCATGCATCATGACAAGTTCAGAGCTGCTATCGTCCATGACCTCTTGCATGCTGTTCACGCTGCTGCCCTGGCTGCCTGTACTCACAGACATGCTTGGGATGGAATGGTTGCTGCCCAGGCTGTCCAATTCCCTGCTCAGGCTGGTTCCATGTTCGCTGTCCTATAAAAATGGGGCACTTGGGTTAAAAAAAAAATGACTGGAGATAAAGCACCAATCCATTGACTAAGCTATTAAGTACATTCAATTTTGCAGTGCCAAGTTGCTTTTCTGCCAAATCTGCAAGATGAAACTTTTAATGTAGTGGCTCCACTACTCCACCACCATTTTCAGACATCTCCAATTCACTCTGATGCTGTCCCAAAGGCCTATTCTGGACATGGGTCATAAGGCTCCAAGTGCTGCTACCCGAGGGCTTTCCCCCATCATATGCAACTATCACACTGTATCGCTACTTGGTAAGCAGAACTAGCCAGGTCAGTTTTCTAAGAGACTTTCAGGAACTCAAGGTGCTAGGGAAAGACTGCAGGCTACTGAACAGGGGATCTCTAGGAAAGCTACAAACACAGCAGTGGGCACTTGAAGCTCAAACAGGATAAAAAGAGTTTTCAGAGATTTGACAAGCAATATGCTCTTTTTGCAAGTCATTATTGAGAAACTTCATATCTGAGCAGGGATATTAATTCTACTGTCCTGGACAGGTAATTAAATTCTGCCTCCCTCAAGCAATTCTATCAAGCTTACCTCTGTAATCTTATTAAATATATCTGTTAAATAATACTGGTATTCATCACTACTAGTCCAAAGACTACTATTTGAGAAATGCTAAAATAATTGGAACATATAATTTATCCATCACAGTGGGTATCTTTTGATACAAGATTAAGTAATATAATTAAAGCAACTTAGTTCCAAATAAACCCTGTTTTCAAAGAAGCATACTCTGTACCTACATAACTTTAATGAATTGCTATTTAGCCATGGCAATATAAGGAATCACTGACAAAGGTAATTTGAGCAATTTAAGATGATAGATAATACATTATATTTTAAATAGATTTATTTCCCCAATTAAAGGGGCCCATTTGTATATATGCAATCAAGAGATTTTTATACTCCAGTTCAGCTTTCTGAATTTTATTTTTATAATTATTGATAAAACAATTTTATTTTCTTCTATATTAAAAAGTTAAACTAAAATTCATTCTTCATTCTTTCCCCCTTTTTAATCTATTTTTAGAAGAGTCCTTTCTTTTGTTCAAGGCTAATCCCTGCACTAATGCTCTTACTCCTATGCACTTTCTGAGATCCTAATTCCTTAATTGTGTCTCCTTCTATTTTCAACGCCTCTGTCCTGGCTCCTTTCCTTCTGCATAGTATGAAGAGACTTGCCTTATATGTATGTACCTTTCTACATACTGCCCTTTGTCATTTTTCCTTCTTGACCCAGTTTATGAATCTTAAAATGACCAACTTTCACTATCTTTACTTTCTCACTTCCCACTTATTCTATAACCCACAGTAAACGACTATTCATCCTAACTATTCCTGTAAAACTGCTTTTACTAAGGTCATCAAGAAGATCCTACTTGAAAAACCCAGTTAACACTGTTTTTGGTCCTTGTTTAACCTGACTTCTCTGTGGCATCTGATGGTATTTGTAGCTCCCTCCTTGAAGCTGTGTATACTTGTAACATCTATGATGCCTTTATCTCCCCGGTTTCCCTTTTCTTAGGTGGCATGGACTCTCTTCTCATTCTACATTCAACTCCTGATTCATCATCATTTTAATGTCCTTGACCCCCAACCAACTACCCTTTACCCAGACCTCTTTCCTATGTTCTGGATTTGTATTTTCCAATCAAATGCTAGACATCTCTATTTAGGCCTCTTCGACTAATCCTTCTTAAACTATTTGAATAACTTAAACTAAAGTCATCTTTCTGAAAAAACTCCACCTGTACACTGTGTCAATAGCAGATGATGCCAAGACCTTACGCAGCAGGCATCAAACTGAAATCATCCTAAACCAACTCTTCCTTCTTGGTTCTTCTCTGTTCTTGGTACTGACACACTCTAGTCACTGAAGCACAAATGCTCAGAGTCACCATAAGCTCCCCTTCATCTGTCACTGTCAGTGAGAAGCACAGTATTATCAAGTTCATCTCTCTAGTGTTTCTCAGTGTTCCTTCTCCCCAATTCCCATGAATATTGCCCTTACTGCCTCTTGCATGGACTATTACCCAGAAAGTTATCCATTCAAATCCATCTTACATTCTGATGCCAGGATAATCTTCCTAAAGCACAGCATGAAAGTGCCCTGTAACTGCCGGTCAAAAGTGACCCACCTCTTCACTAATCCCACCAGCAGATGACTTATTCTGTCCCCACTATGGACCCCTACTGTGTGCTCTACCTCTGTAACACTGTTCATATTTTATCTTATTATTTTTTTCAATATCTCTTTTGCAACTGTGCATGTCTCTTAAGGCAGAGAACATCAATTGAATACATTGTTATTTCCCAAAGTGTTTTTCATAGCATCCTAGTCCAGAACTTTTACACATAGTAGGTACCCAATGAGTGTTCGCTAAAAGAAACTCAACCTACTTCTTCATCTTCCTGTGACTCATTCAAGGGTCCATTTCGTGTCTCTTGGAAAAGGATTTTTTTCATTTTCCGGTATTGTAGGTTATCTAGCTCACGAACGGCATCTTTTGTCCTCTGTATAAGGTCAATAAGGACACGAAGTGGACGGTCTCGTCGAACGAAGTCATGCTGATTAAGGGAAGAGAAAAAAACAGAAACTGATAATGAGGAGACATATTTTTAGGTGCAAGATTAAGATGTAAAGATAAATCAACGTAAAACAGTTCTGTGGATTTTGAAGATACAATTTTCATCTCATGTAGCCTCATACCTTGTATAAATCTCATAAAGTCATAATCATGTTTTTTCTCTTCTTCCTCAAGCCACGTTTTGTGGACTTGTTCTAGAATTTACTTGAGAATTCTTGAGGTTTACTTTGCCATGCAAGTAATAACAATGACTAGAACTTTAAATAGTAGCTGAGAGCTTGTGCCTTTCAAACCTGAAACTATGTAATAAGCAAAAGCAAGGCAGAGTATAGAATATTCTTGTTATAATCTGCCTCAATCCTCTTTCTCACCCTACACTACCGTTTTAAAGACAGACTTCTGAATATTTTGTTTTCTATTTCTGTGGTCATATATAGTGTATGCTTGAAAATGTGGAAGTTATTCCATTTATCTCAGAGGTCAGAATTTTGGCAACTTCATCTTCCCTTTACAGAGCTGTACAATGAGAAATAAGGCAAAAGGGTCTCCAAGGGGTTAAAATATTCACCCCAAGTCCACAAGCTTTTCTTGATGTAAACAAGCTTCACTTTCAATATTATCAATGATCTTTAACACATATTCTGGTTTCCTGGTTTCTCAGCCACAGCAGTTTAGAAAGAGGGAACAAAAGTAGGAGAATAGAGGACTGAGGACTGTTAGAGAGTTACTTGTTGCCAAAAAAAGAGTCTGTTGAAAAGGTATCTGACCACCTGACAGTAAAGAGAAGGAAATTCCATGATTAACACACCAAGCAACCAACCAACCAAATAAAAATGAACTAGGGTTTGTGGACTATTTTGTAAACGGGCAACTGTCCTTCATACACTTTTTTTATACTCCCAAGATCTCATGAAATGCTATTATCTCTGAGTAATCAAGAAGTGGCATTATATTCATTATGCTTTCTTGAGGAAGGCAGAGAAGCATATCACATATTTTGATAAGATCACCACACAAAATGATCAAAAGGAGGAGGAGGAAGTTTTGTTTTTTAAAGGAAAAGTTTCAGTTATGTAGAAAATTCGCTTATGTGAAATTATAATTTGAATATATTGGGAAAATGAGGTATTAATGTGGTAGGCCTCAGATGATGGAATGGATTTAATTTCTTTATAAGTTAAACAGATATAAAAGAGGAGCAGGACCACTGTGAGGAAAAAAAATCTGTATGTCTTGCAGTTCTTCACTCTGACTTTGCTGTCCAGGGAATTGTGGCTTTTGCTCCTATTTTAATAAAATATCTCTTTCTCTGCAAAGAATCCCTTCTGAAAATGAAACACCATTCCTGGAAGGAAGAGTAGCTTGCATATTTGAAGAGGAGAATTTAAGGGAGAAAGCAAAATTATTTGGCTACTTCAGTGCTTGCAATTAGACAAGAATAAATCAGTCTTTAGTAAACTTCAAGATATAATCTAGGATACTGAATTTTAGAGAAGTAGCTCTTAGTAATTCTTTTATTTCCAAGGTGAGGGATTTTAGGCCCAGAGAGGTTAAGTGATTTACCCAGCTAAACAATGCAAGAGCTAGAATGGACACCCAGGTTTCTTTATTTGGGAGTTTGTTTTCTGGTTGTCTACCACAGAGTTGATCATGGTATTAACTGTGACAGACACCTATTTATCCTTCATTCCAATCTCTTTTCCTTGCCTTTCTTTCTTGAAAGTAGTAAAAAGTATAAGACCTGGACTCTACCTTTCTTTGCAGGTATAATTAGCAATGTGACCAAGTTCTGGCCAAATTCTGAGATATAGGCAGAAATCCCAGAGGAAGGCTTTGTTTTCCAGGATAAAAAGCAAGGCACAGGAAGAGAAGGTGTTTTACTCTTTGTCCTGCCTCCTTTCTCCTGCCTGGAATAAAGTCTGAGTCCCGGAAACACAGGAGCCATTTTGTGACCAAGAAGACAAAAGTCAAGTGCAAAGAATGGTAAAGTAGAAGACAGGAGGAGCTATTGAGCTGCTTACAGGTCTGGACTGCTTCTAACACCTCCTTTCCTAAATCCTGGACTTCTTATTGTGGGAGGTAATTAAACCTTAAAATATTTCAAAACTGATACACCCAATGTCTTAAAAACATCTCATGGCCTCCATTGTAAAGTCTGGCCTGAACAGTCGGTTCCTGCTTGAATTTCTAGGCTCCACTCTAGTCACTCCTATTCCCTGTTCCACCCAATGCAGCATACTTGTAGATCATTCTTGTCTCTGCCATGGGTTTCACACCTGCATGTCTTTTCCCCTGTTGTTCTCTCTGCCTGAAACCCCATCTCTTCACTGTTCTCCAAACCCATACAGTTGAAAGGTTCTCAGATCATTTTCAAAGAATGCTTTCATTGTTCTTAGAAATATGTTTACTTTAAACATTTAAATAATAGAGAAATCAATAAAAGATAGTAAAAGAAAATCAAAATTCTGCCATCCAGAAATAAATGAAATATTATTTTAGACACTTTCCTTCCCTCTCTCCCCTCTCTCTCTCTCTCTCAGAATGATGGATATCCAGAAATAATTTTACATGAGAAACTTATTACACATGGTAATTTAAAAAATAATCTATTAAAATAAGGTATATTTGAATTTCATAGAATTAGAGGAGTTTAAAGTAAGATGACTGCTTAATGTTAGTTAAAATTTCTTCACCAAGAGTTACCAGTTCCTAAAAGGCCCTCTAAAGTTAAGGGGGAAAAAAAAAGATCATGTAAAGCTTTAAGAGATTAGAGTTACTTAAAAAAGACTTTCAGTTTAAGAACTGTTATTGACTATCTACCCTGAAAAACAGGAAAGTCAGTACATTTACATTTCTTTCCTACCCCTACTTCTTTCTAGGCACATTATTATTTTCACATTGTTAATACATATACTGTCAATGTGTATAACATTTACATTCTGCCTTTTAATCACAGCAATGATTTTACTGTAGTTCTCTCTCTGTAGTTTTAATTCTTTGTGAAGGTGACATTTTAACACCAGGAAGAAAATGTTTGGAAAAGATGGATTATTTTAAAAATATTTGGGAATAATTAGAAAGCCAACTGGAGGAAAAAAAAAGTTAAATTCCTTATAACAAATTTCTGCACCTCCCCCCAAAATCCCAGAAAAAAGAATGTCAAAAGTGAAATAAGAAAATAGTATCTATAAGATTTACTACAAATTAACAAGGGAAAAGCCCTCAGACAAATGAGAAAGATCAACAGAGAGTTCACAGAAGAGGAAATAGAAATGGCTTATCAACATAAGAAAGACAATCTAATTCATAATGAGAAATACAACCTAAAATGACAGTGAGAAAAGTTTTCCACTGAACTGATTAGAAGGTCAAAAAGTTTTGGTATTCATACTTTGCTAACAGGACCATAAACTGGGGCATCCTCTTTGGAGGAAAATTTGCAACACCTTTTTAAATTTAAAATTCACATTCCATTTGATTAGCAATTTCACTTCTAGGAATTTATTCTTTGGATATATGTATATACAGATACAAAATGACACATGTGTAAGGATATTTATTGTAGAACAGTTTGTAACAGCAAAAGACTGTCAACACCATAATGAGTTGGTTATAAAAACAACCATCCATCTGACTATATAATGGAGTCCTTAGAGACGTTGAGATAGTTCTGCATGTAGTAACATGGAACAATACACAAAACACACTAAAACTTAAAATATTCAGGGTAGAACAGTTTGCTACCATTGGTTCAAAAATTTAAAAGGATATTTACTTCCATATGCATAGAATATTTCTAGAAGGACATGTACAAAATTGGTGACAGTGGTTGCTAACTCTAGAGAAGGGCCTTGAATGGGAAGGTTTTCTCACTTTTTATTCTCTCTTCTACTGTATTTTTATCTTTTGAAATTTGTATTGGTTATTCAAAATGAGGAATGTAGTCTCTTTACCATGCTAAACAAACACACAAACTAGTAGTGAATGAATAAATAAATGAATATTGGAGAGCAAACTTAAATTCAATGATCACCACCAGTTCTTTCACAAGTTTCTCCAGTCCCTAATTTACTTTTTCTTCCTTCTTCCCTCCCTCCCTCTCTCACTTTTTGTTTCATTGATAGACTGGCTGGATTTCCTTATCAAGCAATTGAGAAAAAGCTTTTAAGAAAGGAAAACTGCTTAAAATTTGTGAGGCTGGAAAATGTCCAGCTGCATTTATAATTGAGGAGCACCTTAGCTGGGTCACAAATCTTTGGTTTACATTTTCTTTTTCTTAGAACTTTGTAAATATTGTTATATAGTTTTCTGGCTTTGAGTGTTCCTGAAGAGGCAGATCTGAAGTCAAATGGTTTTTTTAGCCCCAAATAAATTTTTTTCAGCCTATTATGAATTTTTCTTTATCCTTTGAATTTAGAAACTAGATACAGGTAGGATTTGTTGATCACTGAAGTTCAGTTTCACCTCCCTAGAAATGCCTTGTATTAAAGAGCAGCTCCTGTCACTCTTTATCCCAGTCCTTGCTTTATTTTTTTGACATTATATCAAATTATTTGTTTGTTTTCTCACTCCTGCATTAGAATATAAGTTCCAGGAAGGCAGGGACTATCTTTTTCTTTGTACCACTGTATGATTTTCAGTGTTTAGAACAGTGCTTGGCACCAGGTAGATAATCAGTAAACATCATTGACTAAATGTTAGGCTTACTTGATTTGGTCCACCAAATCAAATAAGGGTAAATCAGGGAATTTCCCAGGTGGTCCAGCAGCTAAGACTCTGTGCTCCCAAGGCAGGGGGCATGGGTTTAATTTCTTGTCAGGGAACTAGATCCTGCGTATCGCAACTAAGATACACATGGACAAGTATATATGTGTGTTTGTATACATGCGCACGCATGTGTGTATATACACTTAAGTAAATCAAATAAAATAAAGGTCCTAACATTAACTTTCAAAAAGTATATCTTCAAGTATATCTTTAAATATCTTCTACTCCATGTGTTTTGCTTTCTCTTTTAGGAATAATAGGTTGAAATATATATCTCCTCTGCCTTCCACATGTCATCTTTTCTATAATCATCTTTAGAAATTTTTCTTCTTCATTTAATTTTATTTCCCTCGGGCTATCCATCATTGGAAATACCCTACATGGGTGTGTTTATCATATTAGCTTGTTGTTTATGATATGATTTGATATGATATATCTTTAAATTTTTCTCTTTCATTTTCTTTTTCTACCTCTGCCCATTTGTTTTTTATATCCTTTTGTTGTCTGTTGCCCTATCATCTTTGAAGGCTTGTAGTATCTTCTTCGAGGCATGTTTTTTGCTTTATTATTTTTAAAGCAAACTTTTAATTTTTTTTCCTCTTCTTTTCTTTCTCTAAACTGCTGTTTGTGTCCTGTATTTATAAATCTTTGCCTACTTCAAAGTAATAAAGACACTGTCTTGTGCTTCTGGTATTCTATTGTCTATAGTTTATGTTTAGAACATGTGATGCTTCTACACCAAAAGAGAATAAGGTAAAGCCCATTGTCTTGTTGCTTCTGTCACCATATTCCTGTGACCTGTTACTCACAAGAAGGAAAAACTTAATTTTGGGTAGAAAAGCTAGTCAGCTTCAGACCTACCTCTTCAGGATACTCAAAGCCAGAAAATAACAGAATAAGATTTTTGAGAAAAAGAAAATATAAACCAAGAATCTGTGACACTTAGCCAAGGTGCAATTATAAAGGCAGCTGACATGTTTAAGCTTCACAAATTTAGGCAATACAATTCTGAGGTTTTCTTAAACCAAAGAAAGAAACAAAAAAAGACTGGAAAACACACATGCAGAAAAAGATTAAAGAAACCTGGACTATTCTGTGGCCAATAAAATACATTTATATTGTAAAAACAACTCCCACATACTTCACTGATATTAATGGAACACTGCCTATGTACACAGAGCCTATAATACAAAGTTACATGAAAACAGATGCTCAAAAATGCTATATTTAAATCAAATGAATGCAGTTAACACACAATAATTTTGTCACCAACATGTATGATGTAACACTATGTAAATATCTGTCTTATATATTTATCACATATCTTCACTGCCTGATGATTTGGCAACAACCTAACTGAAATCCTAGAGTTGGTATTTGAACCATTGGCAGACTCTGTCCTGAAAACTTTGAGTTAAAGTTCAGGCAGATATTAGTCACTGGAACATCAGAGTGATGACCAGAGCAAGGAGAAATGTTCTTTGTCATAAGGCAAAAAAGGTGGGTGGGGTGGGGAGCAGAAAAAGGGAAAAGTTGGAGGGAAAAGTATTCATGAGGAATATACAGTGTATCAGTTCAGTTCAGTTCAGTTGCTCAGTCATGTCCAACTCTTTGTGACCCCATGGATTGCAGCACGCCAGGCCTCTCTGTCTATCACCAACTCCTGGAGTTTACTCAAACTCATGTCCATTGAGTCGGTGATGCCATCCAAGCATCTCATCCTCTGTCATCCCCTTCTCCTCCCACCTTCAATCTTTCCCAGCATCAGGGTCTTTTCAAATGAGTCAGCTCTCGCATCAGGTGGCCAAAGTATTGGAGTTTCAGCTTCAGCATCAGTCCTTCCAATGAATATTCAGACGGATTTCCTTTAGGATCCAACTTTAGGTTGGATCTCATTGCTGTGCAAGTGACTCTCAAGAGTCTTTACCAACATCACAGTTCAAAAACATCAATTCTTTGGTGCTCAGCTTTCCTTATAGTCCAACTCTCACATCCATACATGACTACTGGAAAAACCACAGCTTTGACTAGATGGACCACTGTTGGCAAAGTAATGTCTCTGCTTTTTAATATGTTGTCTAGGTTAGTCATAGCTTTTCTTCCAAGGAGCAAGTGTCTTTTAATTTCATGGATGCAATCACCATCTGAAGTGATTTTGCAGCACCCCCAAATAAAATCTGTCACTATTTTCACTGTTTCCCCATCTATTTGCCATGACGTGATGGGACCAGAGGCCATGATCTTCGTTTTCTGAATGTTGAGCTTTAAGCCAACTTTTTCACTCTCCTCTTTCACCTTCACCAAGAGGCTCTTTAGTTCTTCTTCACTTTCTGCCATAAGGGTGGTGTCCTCTGCATATCTGAGGTTATTGATATTTCTCCTGGCAATCTTGATTCCAGCTTGTGCTTCATCCAGTCCAGCATTTCTCATGACATACTCTGCATAGAAGTTAAATAAGCAGGGTGACAATATACAGCCTCCACGTACTCCTTTCCCTATTTGGAACCAGTCTTTCGTTCCATGTCCAGTTCTAACTGTTGCTTCTTGACCTGCATACAGGTTTCTCAGGAGGCAGGTCAGGGGGTCTGGTATTCTCATCTCTTGAAGAATTTTCCAGTTTGTTGTGATCCACACAATCAAAGGCTTTGGCATAGTCAATAAAGCAGATGTTTTTCTGGAACTGTCTTGCTTTTTTGATGATCCAATGGATGTTGCCAATTTGTTCTGTTTCCTCTGCCTTTTCTAAATCCAGCTTGAACATATTGTGTTAATCTTGCTACTTCTATGCCTAGCTACTGTCTCTGGACTTTAAATGACAAGGTGTATGTTCTAATCCACTTTGTCATGATGAGCTGCCACAGGAATGATTTATTATATTTCATTACAGTTCAGTTCAGTTCAGTTGCTCAGTCGTGTCTGACTCTTTGCGACCCCATGAACTGCAGCACGCCAGGCCTCCCTGTCCATCACTAACTCCCGGAGTTCACTCAAACTCACGTTCATCGAGTTGGTGATGCCATCCAGCCATCTCATCCTGTTGTCCCCTTCTCCTCCTGTCCCCAATCCCTCCCAGCATCAGAGTCTTTTCCAATGAGTCAACTCTTTGCATGAGGTGGCCGAAGTATTGGAGTTTTAGCTTTAGCATCAGTCCTTCCAAAGAACACCCAGGACTGATCTCCTTTAGAATGGACTGGTTGGATCTCCTTACAGTGCAAGGGAATCTCAAGAGTCTTCTCCAACACCACAGTTCAAAAGCATCAATTCTTTGGTGCTCAGCTTTCTTCACAGTCCAACTCTCACATCCATACATGACCACTGGAAAAACCATAGCCTTGACTAGACGGACCTTTGCTGGCAAAGTAACGTCTCTGCTTTTCAATATGCTATCTAGGTTGGTCATAACTTTCCTTCCAAGGAGTAAGCGTCTTTTAATTTCATGGCTGCAGTCACCAACTGCAGTGATTTTGGAGCCCTCAAAAATAAAGTCTGACACTGTTTCCACTGTTTCCCCACATGACTTTAAATTCCCCCCCTCAAATATAAATTTGAAAAATTACCCGTAACAGTTCTGCTGATGTTGGCCTTTCCTGAGGCATTTTCTGCAAGCAGTAATCAACAAATCTCCTGAAGGAATCTGTCCTGTGTGTGCAAATACAATGAAAGAAAATAACATCAGAATCTGTAGAACATACTGATCACTTTAAATAATTTTTATCCAAGGGAAAACTTTTTGATTTGGGAGATTTTTATTAAAATACTTTGGAATATCAGGAGAAGTGGCCCATTTTCAAGTCTGAGGTATGTAAAATTAATTCTTTAGGATAATGAATGCGGACAGTTTCAAGTCAGTCAACACATAAAGGTATCTTATGATATAAACAAAGTCAAATTGTAATATATCTCAGAAAATGAAAAATACTATATTTATATAAAACAATTTTGTATACATTTTTCTCTCCAAAGATAACAGCTCTCCTAAGTCTAAAGCCTATATTCTTCATGACAAATTGGTAACTCTTTCATCACCCACAACCTATAACCAGGTAGTAAAACTTGAAGCATAAGGGACAGAGAACCTAGGAGTATGCTCTCTGGATGAAAAAGCCTTCTCTCTAGAAAATTTCATTCTGTGTACTCTTCTTGGACATTGCCCTTTTACAGTAGCTCTGTGATTCTAACAGTTATTAAAATGTTATAATTTTCAGAGAGGGTACTTTATCCTTGCTGACAAATGATAAGACTGAGATGATCAATATAAGACCAATCATGACTTAGAGATTAGACTTGTTAGGAAGGTAGCAGGAGATATATGTACCTGTTAGAATTTCAGTTACTACACATATTAATAACACAAACCATAGTAAGGGCAGAAATACTATGTGTGTGTGTAAAAAGTTCAGGCTTATAAAGCATCAGTGTCCATTATCATAGTATAAACGAAGGAATGAAATGCTTTCTAGGTCAGATATTTAAAACGTAATTTAGTGAAAGTGCCAAAAACATATGGTGATTTTCTTACAGATTTAAAATGACAGCTCAGCCTTACCATTCATTAGACTGTAACGTGGGGGAGTCATTCTGGGCAATGTGATATAAGGCACTCATGGCATTCATGTTGAAAAGTGGGGGCTTCCGTTCCGCTGAAAGAAGAGAAACACAATAAAGCAGTTCTTGAAAGACATTAGGCAGATGGAGAAATAAGGAACTGTGAGCAAAGCTTGGCCACTAGCTTGCTATTATCATCATGCTGTATAATCCACTTATTGTAATCTCTAAGGTTGCTCAGGATAGCCATTCAAAAGAAGCTGCTGGTCATCTTAAAGTACACTGGAAAAGCTCCAAACAGAATCCATTTCAAGAAAGTAAAAAAATTTTTCCTATGTATCTTCAAAAAGTTGAACTTTGTTTTCCTACAATGGGTATGAACATCTTTGTGTATTGTTTTATTTCAAATAAAAATGCGTATTCATTGAAAAAAAATCAGAAAGCAGAGCAGTCGAATTAAAAAAAAAAAGATTATGGAACATCTTAATCATCACCAACAGAGTATGGAAGATAGAGTAAATCAATCCAATAAACACCATTTGAGGGCTCATCCAGACTAACGAAGTGGTACAAGTAGGGGTGGAGGGGAAAAAGGAGGATAAATGTAAGCAAGGTTTGGCCCATCCACTTTCTAAGGAGAAACTCACTGAGTCAGTTACTTCTTTATAAAATACATACTCCACCTCAGCCCATTGTTAACTCCTCTTTGGAATTTCTATTACTCTTTTAGTAGAGTGCTCACTTGGCATGCACTCTCCTATTGCATTTACATAAACATACAACTCTTTCCTCTCAACACAAATCATAAACTCTTAAGAGCAAGATCTTATAACCTTAATACTCTTGTTCTTTTATTTATTCTCTAGCATATGTAATAAGATGCTATTCACATATTAGGTGTTCTACTTGTTGACCAAAGGAAAGAAACAAGGTTCTAGTTCTTAGTACAGTTAATTTTACGCTATTTACTAGTTATGTCACAGAAGATAAATCACTATCTTGTTCCACCGTGCTTATCCTAATGGATTCTTGATGTAGTTCCACTCTGTAATTCATAATCTGATCTCAGGTTTCATCAGAGCATCTTGGTTTTTAAGTAAAGATTTAACCACTTTAAAAAAAGTGATTCCAGCTTATTCTATGCAATTCTAAGAAACAGAACAAGAAGTAAGGGCAGGGAACAAGAAGTTACAGGTAAGACATTTTTACTCATAGAAGGAAGAACTTCTGAAAAACCAGAATGGTAAAACAAAACCAAAAAACCCCACGAAACCCAGAATGAATAATGTTGAGATAGTGAACTTTAAGCTATTGGCAGAGTTCCAGTAGAAGCCAACTATATTTATCAGTGATCCTCCGGAGGGGCCTCTTATATTCTTAACTTTCTCAATAGGATACTTTACACTTACCAGATATCAGTATTATAGGGACATGGACGGTTAACAAGTGGAAATTTGAAAGTTGCAGTGTGGACAAAAGGATTTTATACCTGTTTCAAGCATGGAAGGCAAAAAAAAGTCTCAGGTTTATTTTATTTATCAGGAGGTAGATCTGAGAAAGTTTTTAGAGCTTGGCCTTCTGAAAACTTCAAGTATTTGAAGCCATGTGGAAGCAGGAACTCATCATGTAACCATCAATGGATTCCCACTGTTCTTAGGACAAAGTCTAGATTCTTAAACAAAGTCTCCTGGCCTTTACTAACATGACCCTGGCTACTTCCAGCACATCTTTCTGAGAAGCAATTTTACCCCCACCCCGTTCTCATGCATCTGTTGCTTCACTGAAAGAACCAAGGTCAGAGCCTTTCACACATGTTGCTTTCTCTGTCTGGTCTCCCTTTTCACTTTTGTTCCTTAGACTTTACCTGGTTAATTCTTCCAAATCCTTCAGGTTTCACCTTAAATAAAGTTGCATTTCTGCATTAGTTTAATACATATTTATCCAAGGCTTTTTATATGCTCGCAGTCTCTTCCTTAGGGAACCTCTGAAGACTAGTTGTCCCACTAGATTTTGTCACTGCAAATTACATTTTAACTTTTTACTACCTATCACAACCATAACTGATTATGTAATTCTTTCCTTGATGTATATCTTCCTTGCTAAATTTCATTAGGGACAATGTCTATTATGTTCATCTCTGCATTCTCACTGCTGAGTATAACATCTGGTATATATTTTTGGTGGCCCCAAAATACCTCTAAAATAAATAAATAAAGGTTAATCAAATTAAGACAAAGAAGAAACTTTGTCAACAAAGAATCTTTGTGCAGCAAGAAGTCACAAAGATGACTGAGAAGTGACTAACTCTTGGGGCTTACATCAGATACTATATGGTGGCTTCATTCACTATTAGAATAGTAGGAACCCTCTCATCGGCCAAAGAAACACAATTCAAACTGCTCAGAACATGAAATTGCACAGGAGAAACAGTAAGGAAGGGGAAATAAAGAAAGAAGAAAGTAGAAATTTAGAAAGAGGAGGATGAAGGAACAACAAAATCCAATTCAATTATGATAAGGCTCCAAGATCTGTCTGTTCAAATAGACCTCAGTGTCTCAATAATCCTGTGCATTTTATAAAGATAGTACTGGTATTTCAATTTTAAAAAGATTTAAAAAAGGAAGAAGCTCTGTAAGACTAAATATATCCCTATCCCCTCAACATACATTACAACATTCATTTATTAACCCAAACAGTGAGTGGCAATAAGAAAGTGAATGGAAGAAGAAAATTCCAGGCAGAGAAACTATGTAACAACATTTATGTCCTCCTGCCCCCATTCCTTGGAGAATTCATTTCTGAAAAGTCAATTCCCTGTCAATGCTGATGAACCATTTGCCAGCTTCTACCATGATCTGTGCTGGTGAACTAAGTGTCTGTAGATTAAACAGAAAAGCATCAGATGAACCTATTCTTGAAATAATCTCAAAAAATAAAGTATCTGGTGACTGGATAATTTTAATGTCCAAGAATTTTCCAAGGATGCATGAATTTAACTAGTTTTTTTTTTTTCAGTGGAAGATCAAGTTAGCAAAGATAATTTGTAACTACTCAGGAATCTTGGAGCTTGATCCAGGAAAGAGGGATGGTGCCAGTAAAAGTATCATCTTCTTGCTTTCTGATAATACCTCAGTGATTCAATGTACAGATTAGGGGGCTTCTTAAGAATATGCAATTCTACAGAAGAGGTATTATAAAAAAAGGGGACAACATATTATTCAGTCACTACAACTTGTACTGTAATTTCAATATTAAAAGCACAATTTAGAGTATACTGTCTGTATGTGAAATTTCATTAAACCTAAAATACACAGAAAACTTAGAAAAATTATTGCTTAGGATTATATACACAGCAGTTTAATCATCTTTCATGTAAAAAAAAAAAAACTTCTTTTATGTGTCCATTAACAAGACTAATGGAGAAGGAAACGGCAACCCACTTCAGTATTCTTGCCTAGAGAATCTCATGGACACAGGAGCCTGGTGGTTTACAGTCCATGGGGTCGCAAAGAGTCAGGCATGACTGAGAGACTAAACAACAACAATAAGACTAATGCCAAGGAAATAGAGATGTTATGGTAAAGTTGTCAAAAAGATACTTGTATGATTTATTACATTACCAATATAATGTTTTGAATAACTACTGAGAACTTTAATATCCTTGGTAGCAATTTTATTTTATGAATATTAACTGAGCATGTACTATCATCCTTCTCTGAATCTGTCATTGACAGTAAGCTGCATTGCAATTTAAGATGCACCACTATTCTAACTTAGAATAAAATCTGCCAATTATAATCATGAAGTGCTGTTGCCTGTAAAATACCTTCCTGTTTAAATAAGAGATGTTAAAATGTAATTAAAAATTTGATGAAATATGACATATATTACTAGGATTGTGCTGACGATGCCTAACATTTACTGAACACATACTATACACAAGATTTAATAATAAGCACATTAAATCCATATTTTCATTTAATCCTGACAATCTGCATAAGGTAGGGGATCTTATTAGGCAAATTTCATAGAGAGTTAAAATATCTTGAACAAAGTCATACAACTAAGAAATGGCAGAGCTGGCATTAGAACTCAGGTTTATCTGACAACAGAGCCTGGGTGTTCTTAGGAATAATGTGATACTGTCATCTATCAATTTGAAGGAATAGCTGTTGTGGAGGATAAGACAATTTGAGAGAAAGTTACTTTGTTCTTTGATTCAGTAAGTTCAGTTCAGTCACTCAGTCGTGTCCGACTCTTTGTGACCCCATGAACCGCAGCACGCCAGGCCTCTCTGTCCATCACCAACTCTCAGAGTCCACCCAAACCCATGTCCATTGAGTCAGTGATGCCATCCAACCATCTCATCCTCTGTCGTCCCCTTCTCCTCCTGCCCTCCATCTTTCCCAGCATCAGGGTCTTTTCCAATGAGTCAGCTCTTCGCATCAGGTGGCCAAAGTATTGGAGTTTCAGCTTCAACATCAGTCCTTCCATTGAACACCCAGGACTGATCTCCTTTAGGATGGACTGGTTGGATCTCCTTGCAGTCCAAGGGAATCTCAAGAGTCTTCTCCAACACCACAGTTCAAAAGCACCAATTCTTCGGCACTCAGCTTTCTTTATCGTCCAACTCTCACATCCATACATGATACTGGAAAAACCATAGCCTTGACTAGACAGACCTTTGTTGGCTGTAAATCACTTTATAAAAGGCAATAAAAGTCAGGTTGATACAGAGAGCATGTTGTTATATATATTTCAATTTAAAAAGGTAAAATCAGAAATTAAACACATACAAGGGACTCTCAAGAGAGGAAATACCAAGGTATCTCCTGGAACCTGTACCTATTTTGCCAATATCCACTGCTGTTTGAAACTCTAGTCATTATTACATCTACAGCGTATTAAAAAGCAGAGACACTACTTTGCCTACAAAGGCCTGAATAGTCAAAGCTATGGTTTTTCCACTTGTCATATATAGATGTGAGAGCTGGACGATAAAAAAGGCTGAGCGCCGAAAAACTGATATCTTCGAACTGTGATGCTGGAGAAGACTCTCGAGAGTCCCTTGGATTGCAAGGAGATTCAACCAGTCAATTCTAAAGGAAATCAACCCTGAATATTCACTGGAAGGACTGATGCTGAAGCTCCAATACTTTGGCCACCTGACATGAAAAGCCAACTCATTGGAAAAAACCCTGATGCTGGGAAAGACTGAAGAAGGCAGGAGGAGAAGGGGATGACAGAGGATGAGATGGTTGGATGGCATCATCAACTCAATGGACAAGGTTTGAGCAAACTCTGGGAGATGGTGACGAATAGGGAAGTCTGGCATGGTGCAGTCCATGGGGTCGCAAAGAGTCAGACATGACTGACTGACTGAACAACAACATATCTACATAGTATAAAAACTGATGTGATGATGATCTTGAATCATCATAAAAGGGTATGTGCCAAACCCATGTTATAGTTTAAATACATTTAGGTAAGAAAAAACTTGTTAAAACAATGGGTGGGCACTAATTAGCTGTAATGTTCAACTCAGGGGACATCCTTGTAAAGTGCTGTAAGTGAGGAGGTGCTACTATAGTTTCAGTGTTACAAGTAAAATTTTGATTCATTTTAGAATATAAATGACAAAATAGGAATAATCCTTTCTTCTAAAAAATAAGTAGATATAACTTCCTCTTCTATTCTCCAAAATTACTATTCTGAAATGGTATCTCTTACATCTATTAGTATATATGTATGCTCATAAACAACATATAAAGTTGCTTATAAAACTTTCATAATTGGTATCATACTGTATACTCTTCTGACGTTTTTTGTTCATTCAATGTTGTGATTTGAGATTTATCCATGATGACACATGTAGATCTAGTTCATCCTTAACTGTGATATAGTAATCCATACTTAATTTAGTCATTCTTAGGATAAGAATTTAGGTTGTTTCCACCTATTCTTGCTTCTACAAACAAGGTTGAAGCCTTCCACATTTTCTAGTGTACATGTATAAAATTTCTAAAGTGTATACTTAGAAGTGTTGAGTCACTGACACTCATCATCCTTACCAGATGTTGCCAACTTGCTCTCCAACACGGTTATACCAATTTACACTCCTATCAATAGTGTTTGGGAGTTCCTGTTTCTTTAGCAGCTTCCCCTCTGACTTAAAAAAATTATACCAATCTAATAAATATGAAATGGTTTTACTTTGCATTTCACTGAATATTAATGAGATGGAGTATCTTCTGATGTTTGTTGTCCATTTATGCTTTCTTTTCAGTGCTAACTCCTTGATCATACTCATTGCCCATTTTTCTGCTGGCAGTTTGTTGTTTTCTTTTTAATAAAGAAATTTGGTAAAGAAATTTTGAGAGTTCTTCAGAAATTCAGGGCAAATACTCTGTTAGTTAGTTATGTTTCAACTACTTTCCATTAGTCTATACGTAAAGTAATGCTCAAAATTCTCCAAGCCAGGCTTCAGCAATACGTGAATCGTGAACTTCCAGATGTTCAAGATGGTTTTACAAAAGGCAGAGGAACCAGAGATCAAATTGCCAACATCCGCTGGATCATCAAAAAAGCAAGTGAGGTCCAGAAAAACATCTATTTCTGCTTTATTGACTATGCCAAAGGCTTTGACTGTGTGGATCACAATAAACTGTGGAAAATTCTGAAAGAGATGGGAATACCAGACCACATGACCTGCCTCTTGAGAAACCTGTATGCAGGTCAGGAAGCAACAGTTAGAACTAGACATGGAACAACAGACTGGTTCCAAATAGGAAAAGGAGGACATCAAGGCTGTATAATGTCATCCTGCTTATTTAAATTATATGCAGAGTACATCATGAGAAATGCTGGGCTGGATGAAGCACAAGCTGGAATCAAGATTGCTGGGAGAAATATCAATAACCTCAGATATGCAGATGACACCACCCTTATGGCAGAAAGTGAAGAACTAAAGAGCCTCTTGATGAAAGTGAAAGAGGAGAGTGAAAAAGTTGGCTTAAAGCTCAACATTCAGAAAACGAAGATCATGGCATCTGGTCCCATCACTTCATGGCAAATGGGTGGGGAGACAGTGGAAACAGTGGCTGACTTTATTTTTCTGGGCTCCAAAATCACTGCAGATGGTGACTGCAGCCATGAAATTAAAAGATGCTTACTCCTTGGAAGGAAAGTTATGACCAACCTAGACAGCATATTAAAAAGCTGAGACATTACTTTGTCAAAAAGGTCTGTCTAGTCAAGGCTATGGTTTTTCCAGTATCATGTATGGATGTGAGAGTTAGACTATAAAGAAAGCTGAGCGCAGAAGAACTGATGCTTTTGAACTGTGGTGTTGGAGAAGACTCTTGAGAGTCCCTTGCACTGCAAAGAGATCCAACCAGTCCATCCTAAAGGAGATCAGTCCTGGGTGTTCAATGGAAGGACTGATGTTGAAGCTGAAACTCCAATACTTTGGTCACCTGATATGAAGAACTGACTCATTTGAAAAGACCCTGATGCTGGGAAAGATTAAAGGTGGAGGAGAAGGGGACGAGAGGATGAGACGGTTAGATGGCATCACCGACTCAATGGACGTGCGTTTGGGTAAACTCTGGGAGTTGGTGATGGACAGGGAGGCCTGACGGGCTGTGGTTCATGGGGTTGCAAAGAGTTGGACACAACTGAGCAACTGAACAGAACTGAACTGAATTTTTAAATTTTTTGTGTTTTATATAGCTTTATATTTTAGAGCATTGGGTTGGCCAAAAAGTTAGTTTGGGTTTTTCCGTAAGATCTTATTGCTGGAGATATTCCCTAATATGAAGTTTTATCTGGAACTGCTCTCTATGTAGGTGAGTTTTTAAGAGTCTGATTTGATAAGCCTGTTGTTACTTTCCCAGAGTTCCCTTATATAAGCTGAAATGTAAATTAAGTAATGGATATTACCATGAAGGAAGAACATATGTCATCATTTGTGGTATGCAGAATGGATATTTTTCAAATATTAATACCAACTATTGTATATTTTTACACTGGTTAGCTGCCATATCTGCTCTAACTCTTTTACTTAAAACAATAACATGAAAATATAGCAGAGAGAAAAAGCAATCTTATGAGGTTATTATAACAAAGCATGGAAAAAATATACTAAACTCACACCACCTAGCACATATGTACCAGAAACTCATTAAATATTTAATAATAGCTGGATAAGTGAATTTGTAATTGTAATAAGGAGTGATTCTCAAAAGTACAATGAAAACAGCTCTTTGCTCACCCATTTCAATGCAGGTGATCCCAAGTGACCAAATATCAACTTTCCCATCATACTGTCCTTCATCCATAGCTAAGATCACCTCTGGAGCCATCCTGCCAAATATAATTCACAAAACTCAAGTTGCAAATTAAAAATAAAATTCACTTACTATATTCATATAAATAGCTGTTCTTGAGCATATTCTAAAGTTTTATCTGATAAAGTTATCATTTCTTTTTTTTCTTTTTTCTTTTTCTTTTATTTTCTTTTATTTTATTTTTAAACTTTACATAATTGTATTAGTTTTGCCAAATATCAAAATGAATCCGCCACAGGTATACATGTGTTCCCCATCCTGAACCCTCCTCCCTCCTCCCTCCCCATACCATTTCTTTACACAAATAATTTGAAAAAACACTATTGAAAATACAAAAATATACCCAGTGATTTACATGAAACAATACATCATTTTCAACAGGGCTTTTACTATTCTTTGATCTTGGCTAAGTTACTTAACCTTTCTTTGTATCAGTTTCCTCATCTGTAATATGCAGACAATTTTATTAGCTACCTCAGAGATATTTGTAAAGGATTAATATGTATGAAACACTTAAACTACTTTAAACAATATGAAAAATATTTCATGCAATTACATAAAGCAATATATAATCAGATATTTCCAAGATGTTATAAGTTAAAAAACAAATAAACTGGATACAGTAATGGATATTATTTTGTTTGTCCATAATGGATTTTCATTAGGAGGGTAAGGGTTATATAGATTAAGATGATCTATTCTCTATTAGTGTGTGTAGGTAGTTGCATAGTATATGTTATTTGATGATGGTGGGAAAAATTTCAAATAGTAACTGATTTTTTTTTAGTAGGCAAGTTAAGTTTCCAGGGGTGTAAGTCATTCCCCAAGGTACAGTGAAATTCCAATGTGTCTATGAAATAAAGGAAAGGTGTCTTGAATAGAGTGAGATGAAACTTTAAGTCAGAATGACAAGTGAGATAAAGTATCAGAGAATTCAACAGAAATAAGAACATGGATTTCTTTCATTGAAAGGTAAAATTTATGCTCATTGGCTAGAAAAGGCTAAAGAAATTAACTTGCTCTTGCCTAGGGACTCTGCCTGAAGAGAAAAGTTCAAAAGAAACTTCAAATGAAATATAAAACCTGAGCTTGGTCAGTGAGTTGATAATCCTACTCAGTTTACACACAGTGACATCAATCTTATTTGAACAATTTAAAGTCACTGGAACTTTTATACTCAGTCTAAGTATTTCTTTTTTGCTAGTGAAGTTTCTATCCTTCCTAATGAAATCTCATTTGAGGCACATGGTGAGGCAGTGTTAAAAAAAAAAAAACAAAAACAAACAAAACCAGTGCTATGAGCCCATCTTGGTTACACACACATACTGTAAAACTATGTTGTGTTTTCTAATTCCACATACCAGTAAGGTGTGCCCACGAAGGAGTTGGCAGGAGAAGCCATTGAGGCAGATCCAAAATCTGCTAGTTTCACCTGACCTGGCTCTGTTAGAAGAATGTTTCCTGCTTTAATATCCCTATAGGAAAAAATAAGAGGGTTAGAAAATTACTTTTCAATTTTGATTATGGAATAGGTCAGAGCATGCAATTAATAAGACAAAAAATTTATTAAAAAAAAAAAAAAAAACTTGCTCAGATAGCCAGAAGGGGATTTAGTAATTACTGCAAGTTATAAAGGGGACCAAATTCCTTGGTGTACTTACTGGTAGGTCATAGTAATTATTAAAAGATACAGCTTCCTTCAGAGGCGAGGAATGAAATGAGAAAAGAGGCAGACATGGCAGACGAGGTAACCTACTCAGTTCCTACACTTACAAAAGCATATGAGTTGCTAAATTCAGTCATCAACAGTATTCTTCATGCTGGGAAAACTGGTGCCATTTGTAACACTTTTTTTCTTTTCTAAATTTCATGACATTTTTTGAGTCTAAACAAACCTTTAATGACTCTGAATTGACTACCTACCAATAAACCTCAACTACAGACATACCTTTTCTTTCTTGCCTGTGACCCTTTCTCTCTGCCTTTAATTGTAACTGCAACTCTAAGGCATTTGAGGGTACATGTTATAGAGAAGGTGTTATTTTAAAAATAACACTGTACAGTAAAAAGAAGACCCTGAAAGATCAAAACAAACAAGGATTAGGGGTTAGGAAATTGCATTTCTATTGTATTATTACATCTCAACTAGTTACTATTAAAGCTATTAGAAGTTTTATGCAACAAAAAGTTAAAAAAACATGATTTTAAAAAATTCAATCTCAAGTGGTTACTACTAAAGCTATTAGAAATTCTATGTGGCAAAAATTTTTAAAAATATGATTTAAAAAATTCAATCTTTAGTATGAAAATTTGGAATGAGAAGATGTGGATGTACTCTTTATTATTTTTAAAAAAAGGCATGAGGTGTAATGAGTACTAGGAACTAAGAATTATACATTGATGGGCAATGGAAAGATAAAGCAGAGGGAATGAGGAAAACTTATGTCAAGTTGAAAATAAAAGGTTCAAATGCTCCCAAAATAACTTTTCCAAAAATCTTCCCTTGAAAATTCAGTTTCTTTCCTCATGATGACATTAGGCATTGGCAGAGAGAACTAAAAAAAAAAGAAGCATTATTTAATTCTCATACAACAGAAAAATATCTTTTCTCTAACACTGACTTACTTGCCTTTTAAATCAAAACAATAAGAATCTGAATTTATTTTTAACTAAAGAGCATTCTTTAAAAGTTTTTTTGTCTTTTCAATTCCCTTTACATATTAAAAGATAAAGTGTAATATAGAACAAAACATTAATGTGTAAATTAAGGTAACAAAGGCACAAAAAACTGAACTGTGACTTTTATAAACAGAAACAAGCAAAACTGTCAGAAACAAGTTGACATTCAGTAATGGCACCTTATATACATTCATTTTAAAGTTGTCAAATCTTCAGAAATTATAGTTAAATTAATTTTGTCAATATTTATTAGCCATGGCTAGGGTCATCCTTCATCCTTATAAATAAGCCAGACTCATGGCAGGAATTTCGGTCTGTCTGTCTTGAGGGAGTTCTGTTTTGAAGTATGTACCAGTAACTGACAATGGCTACTCTAGGGGCATGAGAAAAGAAGCAAAAGGAGAACCTATGACTTAATAGTTTCATTTCTTCCTGGTAAATGTAAATTTTTTTCTTATGACTTTAAGCCATCTCAGATCCTTTATGCCTACCTCATATACCACTACTTGGCCACTATTCATTAAAGTAACAGTACTAGAAGTTCTTTACTGAGATAAGGAAAAACTGGTAATGACATCTTTGTTTAGAAATTAGTGCTGGGAAGTAGGTTGGAAAGAAGAGAGTGGGGCTGTGACAAAAAAAAAAAAAAATGTAACTTAAGAGGGAAGCCTTGTGTTAGGCATTAGAAAATCTGAGTTTCAATCTTTATTACATAAATGCTAGGAAACTATGGGCTAATTATTTAAATTGCTCTAAGTCTCAGTTTCATTATCTGCTAAAATGAAGATGATAATACCTTCCTATATATCTATATGGACTAAAGAAATGCAAAAAATTTTAAATTGATAGAATAGCATATATTCACATGAGACTGACTTGTTATTGGCAACAGGAAAAGAAGAACTCAGCTAGGAAATAAACATATGCAAGGAAAGCTAATTTTCTTTTCTTTTTTTTATTGACACAGTATCAAAAGGTTGCTGGGCTCTTCAAATTTCGCTGCAGCATTAAGCCTGAAGAACAGTCACCTAGAGAACAGGGATGATATAAGTCTTTATGGATATATGGGAGAGACGAAGAGTTAGGAGCTAAATTCTGGCAACTTTACTCTTTACATTCAGAAGAGCAGCAATCTGTTTGCTTCCCATAAATCCTCAGGCACCCTAAAAATTTGAGCATGCACTAGTTTTCAAGGTTCCTTGAACAGACAGTCCTGTAACTGAAATGAAAATGTAACTGGTCTCTAATCTTACCTATGAATCAATGCATGAGAATGCAGGTAGGCTAGCCCCTGCAAGGCACCGTGAGTAATGGCAGCGATCTCCATTTCCTGAAGTGGTTTCTTATGAACTGAGGAAGGAAAAAAAAAAAAGCCCAGTGGATGATCAGTTTCATTCCTATTTTTATTATCTTATATAGCAATACCAGATTGAATTATGTACTTTCTTAAATGACAATTTGGAAACACATTCACTTAAATACATAGAATATATATTTCCTATAGAATAGCAATAAATAATCAGATAACAGAAAACTCAAGCATAAAAACAAACTCCTTCAAAATAAAACAAAGCCTGATAGTCACTGTGCCTCTGTGCTGTGCTGTGCTGTGCTCAGTTGTGTCTGATTCTTTGCGACCTTATGGACTATAGCCCTCCAGGCTCCTCTATTCATGGGATTCTCCAGGCAAGAATACTGGAGTGGGTTGCCATTTCTGTCTCCAGATATTCACTGTGAGTAACTGTTAATTTGCTTGTCAGTTGCAAGTCAAAACCACACTGATTCCAATGTGTGGAATTTGGCCAGGTCCAAATTTACCAGTCCCGCTGACACTTTAAATGCCTAGAGTGTTTTCAGTTCAGTTCAGTTCCTCAGTCCTGTCCAACTTTCTGCAACCCCATGGACTGCAGCATGCCAGGCTTCCCTGTCCATCACCAACTCCTGGAGCTTGCTCAAACTCCATCCAGTTTGTGATGGAGTTGTCCATCCAGTCGGTGATGCCATCCAACCATCTCATCCTCTGTCATCCCCTTCTCCTCCCGCCTTCCGTCTTTCCTAGCATCAGGGTCTTTTCTTCGCATCAGGTGGCCAAAGGATTGGCATTCCAGCTTCAGCATCAGTCTTTCCATTGAATATTCAGGACTGATTTCCTTTAGGATGGACTGGTTGGATCTCCTTGCAGTCCAAGTAACTCTCAAGAGTCTTCTCCAACACCACAGTTCAAAAGCATCGATTCTTTGGCATTCAGCCTTCTTTATGATCCAACTCTCACATCCATACATGAGTACTAGAGTGTTTTAGATTGCATTATTTTCCCCTGTCACAAGCCACCTATAAGTACTCCTTCTAACTACAAGTTTTCATTATTGGTGAAAGCAGCTAATAAGCAATTTCTATTCAGAGATCAAGGATAATATAAGAAAGTCTTTTTTAAAAATGTAAAAATTTAACATAGTCTCTGGTTATAACAGTGTCCTGCATAGGAGAACTAGGTCAGTCAAAAGATGTGATAGGGTTAAATATCAATATAATTTGATACAATCTGCCTATATTTCAAAAATACACATGAATTTGATGTTTCTGACTACACATACTACATGACATTACCCAAATATTTTAGTAGTATCTGCCGTGGATGGCCATGAACTAAAATACTGAGAGGGCTGCTAATCATTAATCATTACTCAGATATTATCAGTGACAGTGCAGAGATGGAGTCTGCATGGCTTATCCACGTAACCCTTAAGTCTAAGTGGCATTAGCCATTTAGTTTGCCCAAGGGGTGCTTTAGTATAGGAGCAGATAACATTCTGGTCAAGGTAAAAAGGAAAGAAGGGGAAAGTGCTTTTATCCTTACCTTCTAACAAATCAGAGGCTGAGCCTAAGCAATATTCCATCACCAACTGTAACAGATTGAAATAATAACCAGAAAAATTATTCTTATTAACCTAAGAATAAGAAATTGCTAATACCAATCAACTAACCAAGAATTAAGAATACTAAGAGAATAAATACTCTGATATACCTGAACCTGGATTAAATCTTGGTCATCTGGCACTAGTAATTGATTTTTATAACTTTTATCATCTGCTTTTGCTATTTTCTATTTGAAATTGGAATTGGTCTAAGACAATATGGGGATTGTACTCAAGGATTTAAGGTGGTTAGGTTACAGTATAACTTTAAATTTTGTAACTTTAAAAAAAAGTGGTAACCAAATAGTGACCCAGTAAAATCTACACTAGGAATTACTAACTAGAATAAGTCAAAAGCTATAAATTCTCTACTTTCACATTTTAAAAAATTCTAAACAAGAAAATACTAGAACCTCAATCTAAAAATGTAGGCTTCTATGCGTCATTACATTAGCTTGAATTCCCAAGAGAGATGGGATGTTCAATGTATGTCTTAAAATATTTCTAGAATATTATTAAAATTAAAATAATATATTGTTTTGGGATTTGCAACCTTGGAAGACTTTTGAAAAGCAAAAATGAGAAAACTCTTTACTCTCATCTTAGATTATTTTATGCATCCCAGACTACTGCTGATTTGTAGCCAAGGTCAGAAGTGGAGTGTTCAATGACCAATCTACACACACATACACAAGCATGCACACTCCTACAAATTATTATTTCTTAAAAACATAATATGTTTATTATGAAATACAAATTTCCTATAATCACATAGACACAACTACTAATAACATATTAATTCCTTTCATTTAAAAAAGTATATGTGAAAACACTTGTGTATTATTTACCCTGCATTACTGGAGTATTTTAGAAGGATATGAGATATAATATTATATATTATATTATAATTATATGTCATAATATAATAAATAATTGTACATAATATAACAATATAATATATATCTCATATTCTTAATTATTCTAGTAGCAAGGCACACAATACATATTATATATCATACATATATTATATATAATAATATACATATAAATTTATATTATTAAATTTATTATATATTTATAGGTGTAATTAAATATATATTATATGAAAAAGATTGTATTTCTAGAATACTCTAAAAAGTATGAGAAATTTAGAAGCTTAAAGTTTAGAAACTTTATTATAGCTTTCTGCTTTATATTAAAAGTAAGGAGATTCAGAAATATTAATTTTATTTCTTATTGTGAAATGAAACAATCCACATAAGTGAATATTATAATGAACATTAGCCTTTTATGGGCTTCCCTGGTGGCTCAGCTGGGAAAGAATCTGCCTGCAATGCAGGAGACCTAGGTTCAATCCCTGGGTTGGGAAGATTCCCTGGTGAAGGAAATGGCTGCCCACTCCAGTATTCTGGCCTGGAGAATTCCATGGACAGTGTAGTCCATGGGGTCACAAAGAGTTGGACATGACTGAGTGATTTTCACTTTCAACCTTTTATGTGTACTATTTTTCTTTTTTATTCTGCATTATTAAGGTATAATTGACAAACACTATTGTCTTCTTAGTTTTGATGGAAACATTTCTCATCTGTATTACTTACTTTTCTAAGTTATTTTTAATTAAAAAAATTTTTTAAATTTTTTATTTTTTCGGTGGAGTTGTACAGCTTGCGAGATCTTCATTCCCAAACCAGGGATGGAACCTAGGCCCTCTGCAGTGAAAGCATGGAATTCTAACCACTGCATCACCAGGGAATTCCCTCTACTTTCTTAAATTGTGTAAACTAATATGCGCATGTAACTTTCATAAACTGAGTATAAGGAAAATGAACATAGAATTTTAAAAATGAATGGATTAAATGTTTATAGTTATGCTTCTATTTTTTAAATTACATGTTAACTCTGTATTTCTGTCCCAAATATTCTTTTTCCAATTACTACAGAGCACAAGGGCACCTGAGCATGGCTAGATGTTTGACCCTGACATTTAACAGCTCTGGTTGTTCTGCTTTTAAATTATTAGGTCTGCTCTCTAAATTCCCTAACTTCTTCCTTAAGATCAAATTAGTTGTGCCTATTTGTATGCATGTCTCTGGCAGCTTAGTTCTATGAGGTTCCTTCTAATTAGCCTAACAAATTCTTATAGACAGAGACTAAGTAACCAAACTTATTAGCACTCTATGTAATCAAAGAGTAAATAGGCTTCAAATAAGAGCTCAGAGAATTTTCTGAAGTTCTGAAACATATGAGATTTAGCACTTGATTTTGTAACATTTACTCTGCCTGCTCAAAATCCCTTTCTTGACTCCTTTAAGATAGCTGAGATTGCCAGAGAACGGATTTCCACATAATGAGATACTCCTCTTAATTTCTTCTACTCAGGATAGACGCAGTGGCTCTACATATCTTAAGAACTGCTTGAGCAGAAAGGTTTTATGTTTAACCTTTGCTAGTCTATCTGAGAACAAAAATTCCATTCCCTAGCTGGAGATCATGTATAGGAAAGCACTTGTACAGTGGTGAGTATTCAGTAAATGATACTGATATTGAATACTTTAAACTGGAATGTGCAATCCCATAAAATACAAAGTATAGCATTTTCTGGTTCTATACAATGTCTAATGGGTCAGATTAAAATCAGAAGCAAAATCATGTAAAAATAAAAACATACCAAGAAGACAGAGTGGAACAAAAGATTGTTTCATTTAATCATAACCTAGCAAAAAAAATCCAGCAAAAAACCTTAGACAGTGATAGTAATATCAAGCACAATTCCGAATTTGTGGGGAACTGGAGTAGGGGATGAGAAATGACAAAGATAAAAACTGTAGGATGAGAATAAAAGGCCTTTCTCCTTACTTTTGCAAATAAATCATTATAAAATGATGTTATTAACTTTCCACTATCTTTTCATTGAATGTTTAACAATAAATTTCCTATAGACTCTTAGATGTCATATTTAAACTTAAGAATGTATACCATATGACACACCGGAGTAACAAATATTAAATACTGAAAACGAAAATCAAATGGGACAGAAATGGGCTGATAATTTTATAAACCAAAGACGTAATAGAAAAAAAAGGAAAACACAAAAAATTTTATAGGAAAAGATTAAAAGATAATAGAGGTTCTTTGACTTACCCAAGCAGTGTGCTCTTTCAAGTAACAACCTTTGTATTCAATGGTATTAGGATGTCTCAATTGTTGTAAAAATTTGACTTCCTTAAGAATATCTTGCCATTTCTATTGAAATCAAAAAGAAATATCATGATTTTTTAACAGAAGACAGTGTTTTATTTTCAAGTATACATACATAACATTCTTTTTTTTTTTTTTTACATAACATTCTTTTCATTATTTTAAGTGGATAAAGAAAATGCTTAATACATGAAGAAGCTATTTAAACTTGTGTTACTTCTTGTTTTAGTACATGTAAATTAAATCAATCACCAAATATATTATAACAAATCCATTATACTAATCCTGCGGCTTCACAAGTGGTGCTAGTGGTAAAGGACCTGCCTGCCACTGCAGGAGATGTAAGAGACGTGGTTTGATCCCTGGGTCGGGAAGATCCCCTGGAGAAGGAAATGGCAACCCGCTTCAGCGTTCTTGCCTGGAGAATCCCATGTATAGAGGAGCCTGGAGGACTACAGTCCATGGGGTCGCAACGAGACATGACTAAAGTGACTGAGCATACTAAATTCATATTTTATTCCACAAAAGAGTTGACTGAGGTAGAATATTAGTAAATGTTTATTAAATTATACATAAGGGGAAAAATGCTCAGGAAACTTTGTTTCTACTGTCACTTTCATACTAACTTGCATATGTCAGTTTAGTGACACAATGTCTTTAACATACCTCATGTGCCTGCTTCCCACTATAGGACATTTTCTTAATTGCCACCACCTCATTGGTGTGAGCATTTGTGGCCTGTGTTAAGAGAATAGAGAAAAAAAGTTAAAAAGAATGAACGGTGTTTCAGCCAGTTTAATTTAAATATTTGACTTGACTTTTATAACATTTCACATTCATTCTCACAGCTTAAAGATGTTGCAACTTTTGACAGCCTAGACAGACCTTTCCAGCCCAATTTAAGGCACAACTTCTCTTTATCCCCTTCTGAATACATGCAAAGGCTATAATGTAAAAATGGATTGTTGTTGTTCAGTTGCTAAGTCATGTTTCATTCTTTGTGACCCCATAAACTGCAGCATGCCAGGTTTCGCTGTCCTTCACTGTCTTCTGGAGTTTGCTCAAACTCATGTGTTGAGTTTGACTCAGTGGTTGAATCAGTGATGCCATCCAACCATCTCATCCTCTGTCGTCCCCTTCTCCTCATACCCTCAATCTTTCCTAGCATCAGGGTCTTTTCCAAAGAGTCGGCTCTTTGTATCAGGTGGCCAAAGTACTAGAGCATCAGCAACAGTCCTCCTTCCAATGAATACTCAGGGTTGATTTTGGTTTAACAAAACATATCCAGTCAAAAAAAGTCGTATTTCTAAAATATCCTTACAGGCTTCACCATGTAGAACGTCTACCACTGGAGAAACAGTTAATTAAATATGGTAGAGTCATGTAATGAAATAAACATTAAAAGAATGAGGTGATCAGGACTACCCCGGCAGTGGTTAAGACTCCACGCTCTCACTGCAGGGATCATGGGTTCGACCCTGGTCGGGGACCTAAGATGCTGCAGGCAGGGCTGTACAGCCAAAAAAAGAAATGTTAAAAAAAAAAAATGAGGTAATCAATATGTATATGTGATAACAGTAAAAACTAAGATGATCACTGGGCTCTGCATCAGTGTTATACCCTTGATGTTCAATATGATCTTATTTTTGCAAAACTGTAATAATGAGTATATGTGTAGAATAAATTATAAAAGAATTTATACTGAGATACTTATCAGTGATAATCTTGGGATTATTTAATATATTATTATTATAATTATTATTAATAATTATATTATTATGGTTCTTCTTATTATTATCTAATAGAACTTTCTGTGATGATGGAAATGTTCTATATCTACATCTACATAGTAGATGTATATAGTATATAGTAGGATGTCAAATGTGGCTCTTGTGACTGAGGAAGTGGATTTTTAATTTTAATTAACTTAAAATTTAAATAGTGGTTAAAGTATTAAACAGTGAAGCAAAGGATAACATTAAACTTAAGAGGGGCTTTGACTTTCAAAGATACTTATACTTTATAATAAGAAGGTATTATATAAATATATATACATATTTAAGTGTACATGTGTATATTCATTTATAAACGTTGCCTTGTCTCATAATTATCTGTATGTATCTTCTCCATGGGGCTTTCCTGGTGGCTCAGTCGCAAAGAATCTGCCTGTCAATGCAAGAGACGCAGGTTCGATCCCTGGGTCGGGAAGATCCCCTAAAGAAGGAAATGGAAACCCACTCCAGTATTCTTGCCTGGGAAAAATCATGGACAGTGAGAAATCCATGGAAATCCATGAAATCCATGGAAATCTCATGGAGCCTGGCAGGCTACAGACCACAGAGTTGCAAAATGAGTCAGACATGACTGAGTAACTAAAAACAACAATCTTCTCCAAACTGAAAACATAACAGTTCATTGAAAGCACGCATGACAACCAGAAATACCTCAGGTAATAATCTTTCCCTCCAAATTCACTTAAGAAATTAAAAACTAAGTAATTTTCTAAAAATTTTCAGAAAAATATAAACACAAGACATTAAAGATTATCTAATCTTAGCCTTCTTTATTAACAGGGTTCCATATCAATGTCATATCCTTGATGTTAAGTAAGCTGTTTTAGTTCTGTGATATTATTATTGTGGACTAATAAAGCTATAGCAGTGTTTCTGAAGTAAAAGATTGGAATTCACTCTCTGGTAAAACAAGGTCACCGATTTTAAAGAAAAATCCCTAATCAGTTTCTTATGTACAATTAGAAAAGCTCCTCAGATACAGCAATGGTTTCTTTCTAATTAAAAAAAATAATTTCAACAATAAATAATAATGGTATACAAAGAATTTAACCACAGAGTCTTATTCCAAAATGCAGAGAAAATAGAAACTTACTAAATTTTTTTTGTACAAGCACTCAGGTAAAAGTATCCTATTATAAAAACAAGGTCTCCACTAGTTACAGTTTTTAATTGGCAGGACTGTGTAAAGGCATTTTTTAGTATTTTATTCATTTAGAAGGTACAGATTGACTTTTGTTAAAAGCAAAAACCTCTCACATTTTGCTGGTTTTTAAAATGCAATATTAAGACTATGCTTGTGTAACAACAAAGAAAAGTTGGTGTAAATTCAGTAATACAGGTAGAGGGACTGTATCTGTAAAGCAGGTATTTGGGGTATGAATCTATGTACTATGCAGCTTAAGGAGTCTGGGAAAGGCTTAGAAAATGCTAAAACAATGCTGAATTTTAACTTATAGTAGGGGTTTATAACAAACAAATCCTTACACTTTATAGAAAGAAAAAAAAAGGTCCACACAAATGTAATCCAATAGTATTATATAATTGCAATATTATTAAGGTTATTTATTATCAACACTTATTTGGAACAAGAGAAACGAAAAAAGAATCACCTTACAATAAAAATGTATTTCTTCACATTTACAGAGTTACCATCACTTAGAACTTGATATGTATACTTGTTTACAGAACCTATTGGCTAGGCAAAGACTTGAAATTTGAAAAACATTTCCATTTATCTATACATGGGAAATTTTTAATGCATTTTACACTAGTTAAAATTCAGAACTGAAACTTAAAAAAAAAAAACAGAAATCAGTGTTTTAGTACAGAGAAAGGAAACTATCAATGGGATTTCAGCTTTCCAATGCATCATACTGCTTTATGAATCATTCAGTTCAGTCTCTCAGTTGTGTCTGACTCTCCGCAACCCCATGAACCCCAGCACGCCAGGCCTCTCTGTCCATCACTAACTCCCGGAGTCCACCCAAACCCATGTCCATTGTGTCGGTCATGCCATCCAACCATCTCATCCTCTGTCGGCCCCTTCTCTTCCTGCCCTCAATCTTTCCCAGTGTCAGGGTCTTTTCAAATGAGTCAGCCCTTCGCATCAGGTAGCCAAAATATTGGAGTTTCAGCTTCAACATCAGTTCTTCCAATGAATACCCAGGACTGATCTCCTTTAGGATGGACTGGTTGGATCTCCTTGCAGTCCAAGGGACTCTCAAGAGTCTTCTCCAACATCACAGTTCAAAAGCATCAATTCTTCGGCACTCAGCTTTCTTTATAGTCCAACTCTCACATCCATACACAACCACTAGAAAAACCATAGCCTTGACTAGATGGACCTTTTTGACAAAGTAATGTCTCTGCTTTTTAATATGCTGTCTAGATTGGTCATCACTTTCCTTCCAAGAAGTAAGCGTCTTTTAATGTCATGGCTGCAATAACCATCTGCAGTGATTTCGGAGCCCAAAAAAATAAAGTCTGACACTGTTTCCCCATCTGTTTGCCATGAAGTGATGGGACCAGATGCCATGATCTTCGTTTTCTGAATGTTGAGCTTTAAGCCAACTTTTTCACTTTCCTCTTTCACTTTCATCAAGAGGCTTTTTAGTTCCTCTTCACTTTCTGCCATAAGGGTGGTGTCATCTGCATATCTGAGGTTATTGATGTTTCTCCTGGCAATCTTGATTCCAGCTTGTGCTTCATCCAGCCCAGCGTTTCTCATAATGTAGTCTGCATATAAGTTAAATAAGCAGGGTGACAATATACAGCCTTGACGTACTCCTTTTCCTGTTTGGAACCAGTCTGTTTGTTGTTCCATGTCCAGTTCTAACTGTTGCTTCCTGACCTGCATACAGGTTTCTCAAGAGGCAAGTCAGGTGGTCTGGTATTCCCATCTCTTTCAGAATTTTCCACAGTTTATTGTGATCCACACAGTCAAAGCCTTTGGTATAGTCAATAAAGCAGAAACAGATATTTTTCTGGAACTCTCTTGCTTTTTCGATGATCCAGTGGATGTTGGCAATTTGATCTCTGGTTACTCTGCCTTTTGTAAAACCATCTTGAACATCTGGAAGTTCACGGTTCACGTATTGCTGAAGCCTGGCTTGGAGAATTTTGAGCATTACTTTACTAGCGTGTGAGATGAGTGCAATTGTGCGGTAGTTTGAGCATTCTTTGGCATTGCCTTTCTTTGGGACTGGAATGAAAACTGACCTTTTCCAGTCCTGGGGCCACTGTTGAGTTTTCCAAATTTGCTGACACACTGAGTGTAGCACTTTCACAGCATCATCTTTCAGGATTTGAAATAGCTCAACTGGAACTCCATCACTTCCACTAGCTTTGTTCGTAGTGATGCTTCCTAAGGCCCACCTGATGCTTCCTAAGGCCCACCTGACTTCACATTCCAGGATGTCCGGTTCTAGGAGAGTGTGAGTGATCACAGCTTCATGATTATCTGGGTCGTGAAGATCTTTTTTGTACAGTTCTTCTGTGTATTCTTGCCACCTCTTCTTAATATATTCTGCTTCTGTCAGGTCCATACCATTTCTGTCCTTTGTTGAGCCCATCTTTGCATGAAATATGAATGATTACAACTTCTAAACATTTCAAGTTTTATTCTTGAAACTTATGTTCATTATTATTTCCAATTGTCTCAATGGTCTCAGTAATGTTAAACAAGATCACTGATTCAAAATATATTTATTGTGAACTTACTACATATGTGCTTCTAATATTTTCATAACCATTTCCAGCTACATTTAGACTATTGTCAACTCTTTGCTAGTTTATGGAGAAATATAAGAATTAAAACATAAGTGTTTCCTTTTGCCCTAGTTATTAAGCCTCAACTAAAACTAAAAGGCATTTATACCCAGAAAAACAAAACTAAATGATCTGCTTTAGGTAGATTATGGATGATATACTGAATTCAACAAGGCAACACTAGAACCCTAGAAACTTTATAACTGTCTTTAGTGAATACACTGTCTTTAAGTGAATACAAAAATGAACACATTCTGCCCTTATTTTCCTTTAATACAGAGTTTTTCATTATTTCATTTTTACTGCTACTAAATTCTAAATTACTTATGTAAATCCAAATACACAGAGATATTTCATCAATAGTTTCAATTTTCTCTGAAAATAATATATATTCTTAACTGATTGATTCTATAAGAGCAGTGCCAGCATACAATTCACTTTTAACATATTCCCTGGCATCATTCTGCATAAAAGTTATAAACTATAAAAAGCCTAACAGAATTATAGTGCTGAAGTGTAAAAATTTTGAAAATGTTGGTTGCTAGACTCTGGTCTTTACAGCTTGCTAATATGACTCTGCCACAAGAAAAGTACTAATAAGCAGTGGCAAATTCTCTGAGTTCTTCATAATTCACGTATTTATTAGGTGTTTAAAATTTGGCAGGTATTGGGCTAAATGTTAGGGATAGAATTGTGAGTAAGTATGCCAAGTACCTCTCTCTCTTCTAGTAGCATAGACAGCAACAAAAATAAAATCATAATTAGTATAGATCCTATGATGGATGATTACAAGAAAATGTTTATGTATTAACTAGAGCAATGAGAATAAGAGGGAATATAGAGCAAACCAGTGAATCCTAAAGGAAATCAACTCTGAATATTCATTGGAGGACTGACGCTGAAGCTGAAGCTCCAATACTTTGGCCACCTGATGGAAAGACCCAACTAACTGGAAAAGACCTTGATGCTGGGAAAGACAGAAGGCAAGAAGAGAAGGGGGTGGCAGAGGATGAGACAGTTAGATAGCATCACTGACTCAATGAACATGAATTTGAGCAAACTCCTGGAGATAGCGGAGGAGAGAGGAGTCTGTCATGCCGCAGCCCATGGGGTCACAAAAGAATTGGACACGACTTAGTGACTGAAGAACAACAATAGTTCAGGTATAGAGGGATCACCTCATAAAGGACCTTAGAGGCTGAATGCAGTAAGGAATTTGAACTTAACCTAAGGACAGAGGAGATCCCCTGAAGACTTTATAGAGAAAAGGTGATGTGATCATATTAACATGTTTCTGCTCCCCAACAACCCTCAAGCTCTCTGTGGTGTTGCCGAAAGACTGGAGAGAGACCAGAATGGATGTACAAATATCAGTTTGGAGGTTACAGCAGTTGTAAGAGATGATAGTCTTCTCAGTTATAATGGTATGAGTGACAAGAGGAAGAATCTATTAATAGGGAGGAGCAACATGGACTGGCACAGGAGAAAATCCATTTTATGCCTATGAGACCACTGTAGATAAAAGGTTAAAGCTTTTTAAAGTTTTATAGTAAAGTATCAGTTAATTTCCCTTTAATCTGTTTTTTTTTTTTAATGTGCCTTATGGGTTTATATGGGGCTGCACTATATACTTTTGTATACAGGCAATATATAGTTAATGATTACATTTCAGTATCAAAGCCATCCAGGTATCTTTGTGATTTCTCTAGTCTATCATTATCAACAAATAACAATTTTTTTCAATACATCATGTTACTCAGAACATCTAGCAATTTAAAACTCAAGAATTGCTTATTTCTGGATTTTTCCATTTAGTATTTTTGGACTGAGGGTGACCACTGATAACTGAAACTGTGGATAAGAGGAACTAGTGTACTCTAGCTAATCAGACAGGACTTAGTCCAAAAAGTACTGGGTTTTCTATAGCAAAGTAGGTCTCATTTAACTCCTAACACAAACAGCCTGTTAGTAAGTTTCAAAGCATTCTTGGTTTATTGTATTTATTCTAAAAGAGAACTTTGAGAAGGGTCTGGCTGCTTTTTAAATCTGAAGAGTCAAACAGAGATTGGAACCACTCTCTTTCTTTAACCAAGGGAGATTCTGAGATAATGAATTAGTCATAAAGTAATAGAAGGACAGTAAGAAAGATGACTGGCTGAAGAAAGTATCTCTAAGCAAAACAAACAGGTCACAACCAAATGTATACAGAATACTTCCATGTTAAAAAGTTCAAAATGAGGCAAAACCAAATTACATTATTAGGGGGTGGAGAAGTAAGTGGGTTATATATAAAGACAAGGAAGTCATTGTAACAAAATTCAGCATAGTGTATTCTTCTAACCAAAAAGGGGCTTTTGGGTGTTGGCAATATTTTATTTCTCAGCATGGCTGGTGGTTACAAAGGGATTTACCTTTTAATTATTCTTTAAATTATATATTAAAATATACGTGTGTATGTATCATGTACACTCTGTATATATGATATAATTGTAATTTTAAGAATCCTTTTTAAAAATGGTGTCTCAGTGAATGAGAAAGATAGGACTTTGATTGGCCTGTAAATACTACTCTAACCTCAAAGATTAACATGAGTGTATTAACTAGAAAATTAGCACTCTCTTCAGCCCTGGAAGGTAGTACTTAATGATAAAATGTACTTGAGTGGGAGCCAAGTATTAGATGAGGGAAGAGGAGTAGTGGTAGTGCTGAGTATAGACATGAAGGAATGAGAGAGCACTCAGAGAAAACTCGGGCTTAAGATTTGGCTAGAAACAAAAGGATGAGCTCAAGATGCAATTAATATAATCGTGTTTGGAAGGACAACTAAAGATAAGCCCTATCTAGATGGAAGGACATAAAGGACCACTTAAAAAAAAGTCAAATACTATTTAAGAAAAAAAAATGTGATAACAGGTTTGGAAGAGAAATAGGTAGTAAAGTCATACTTAAATATTACTTGCTTTAATGAACTAGTACTCTTAAGGAAGTATGTGTTAATTTGATGATGCAAACTTCTACAGTTATTGAAATAAAGTAGTACATGTTTTATGAAATGAACTTTAGGTGAAGGAGGTATGTTAACACTTAGCTGATCATTTCTCACTCTTCTCATCAGAAGCTAAAGTCTTGGAATTCAAATTGACTCTATGGAGCTAGGCCAAGTATCCCTTAACCTAAGATACTGGGTTAACATGATTGCTACTAAAAATCTGTCAGTCCATCTAAGTGGTTACCCATTTGGCCATCCACCCATCTATCCATCATTTACTGATGTCATTTACATCCTACTACTCAGACATTATACTAGTTACTGGGGATATAGCAATGAACAAGTAGATATAACTCTTGTCCTCATGGAGCTTATTATTTAGTGAGACATAGAGGAATCAAAAAAATTCACACATAATTATACAATTGTAACTGTGACAAATGCAACAAAGTGGGCTAAGCACAGGGGGCTATGAAACCATAAACGAAGTCTTAATTCAGTGATGCAGGGTTGAACAGAAATGGCTTTCTTGTGGATTTAACACCTGAGCTGATATCTGTAGGAAAAACGAGAGTTAGACAGGAATGTAGAATGTAGAATGTAGACAGGAATGTAGAATGTAGAATTCCTGGTAGGAGGAATAGCATATATAAATGCCCTGAGGCAGAAAAGAACATGGCATGTAAGGAAAATGTACAGGGTTCAAATTCAAGCTTATAATGTTTTGGCCTCACTTTGAGAGCAGAGTCATTTGATATAGATACCACTGACTTGAATAAGGCCTAGAATTCTAGGACTGGCTTTTCTGCAAAGACTATTTGCCTGGACTGTAGACATCATTTAATTTGCAGAATAAACATTAAAAACATGTGCATTTTACAAGTAATAGTTGGAATGTATAGAAATCAAACTTTCGTAATTTGATCCAAACAATTTTTAATCACTTACAAAATAAACTGCTCCAAAACTTCCATGTCCGATTTCATGTAAACCAATAAAAAGTTCTTCAGGATCATCTTTATAGAACAGATCAGCAATCTCTGGGTCTCGTGGCACGCCTTTCCGCATGATGACCAATATGTGCAAGCACTTTGCTTTTGAAATCCCAATCAGCTTTCTCTCTCATTGACAAATATTTGAGGGGGGAGGGTGTAAAATTTCAGTACCTGTAGGAAAATAAGGTTTGACATTAGATTATACATTTTGTTTGGTGGCAATTACATATTAAATTCATATTAATTAAATTCATTAATTCATATTAAAAAGCATCTTGGTCTTATAAATTATAATAAAAAGACAGGTAATCCAAAAGAAAAATGGGCAATGGATCTGAGTAGATATTTATCCAAAGACATACAAGTGGCCATTAAGACATAAAAAGATGCTCTACACCATTAGTCATAAGACAAATAAAAATTAAAAACACATGAGACACCATTTTCATACCCACTAGGATGGCTATTATCAAAAAGTCAAATAATAAGTACTGGTAAGGATATGGGAAAATTCAGACCTTCCAAAACTGCTGGTGGAAATGTAAAATGGTACAGTCATCTTGGGAAAAAGATTGGGAGCTCATCAAAAACTTAACATAAGAGTTATCACTTGATCCAGAAATTCTCACTTCTTGGTATATACCAAGGGAAATAAAAACACATGTCCATACAAAAACTTGCATGGATATTGATAGCAGCATTATTCAGCAACAAACCAAAAGTATACTTGGTGAAACAAAATAAGGTGTATCAATACCATGGAATATTATTCAGGGATAAAAAGAGATGCAGTACTGATACACACCACAACACAGATGAAACATTACACTAAGTGAAGGAAGCTAGTCACAAAACACTATGTATTGTATGATTCTATTTATATAATACATCCATCACAAGTAAATTATATTATAGAGACAGGAAGTAGACTTTTGGTTGCCTAGGGCTAGGAGGTGAAAGAGTTGGGTTGATAGCTAAAGGGTACAGGCTTTCTTTTTAGTATAATGAAATGTTCTGAAATTCATTGTGGTGATGGTTGTAAAATTGTTTATATACTAAAAACTACTGAAATGTACTCTTTAAATGGGTGAATTGTACTGTATCAGAGTTATATCTGAAATGCAAATCAAAACTACAATGAGATATCACCTCACACCAGTCTAAAGGGCTATCATCAAAAAATTCACAAACAATAAATGCTGGAGAGGGTGGAAATGTCAATTGGTACAGCCACTATAGAGAACTATGCAGGCTCCTTAAAAAACTAAAAAAAGAACTACCAGATGACCCTGCAATCCCACAGGGGATATAACCAGAGAAAAACATGGCCCAAAAGGATATATGCACCTCAGCGTTCACTGGAGCACTGTTTACAACAGCCAAGATAGGGAAGTAACTTAAATGTGCAGAGAGAGAGGAATGGAAGAAGAAGATGTGGTACATGTATAGAATGGAATATTACTCAGCCATTAAAAAGAAACAGATAATGCCATTTGAGACAACATGGACAGACCTAAAGATTGTCATATTGAGTGAAGTAAGACAGACAGATAAAGTGAAAGATCATATGATACCGCTTATAAGTGGAATCTAAAAAGAAATGATATAAATGAACTTACTTACAAAACATAAACAGACTCACAGACATAGAAAAGGAACTTGTGGTTACCAGAGGGGAAGGGTGCAGGGAAGGGATAGTTCGGGAGTTGGGAACTGACATGTACACACTGCTATACCTAAAAATGGATAATAAACAAGGACCTACTATATACCACAGGGAACTCAATTCAGTATCATGTAACAACCTAAACTGGAAAAGAATTTGAAAAAGGATAGATACATGTATACATGTATAACTGATTCACTTTGCTGTACACCTGAAACTATCATAACATTGTTAATCAACTATACTCCAATAAAAATATAAAGCTAAAAAAACCAAAAATAAATAAAATAAAACAGAGAGACTTCTGTTTTAGATAACTGAAACAAATGGGAAGTAAAGATAAGAAAATCAAAATATCAATGACAGATTTTGAGAAGAGAAAGAACAGATAAATTATCAATTATGTAAGGGGAAGAAAACTCAAAAAATTTCCAAAAGGGGACTAAAGAAATATAAACATTATTATTCTGAATTGATTCTCCCATTAATGAGTTAATCAAACAGTCTGTAAGACTGCAAGGCCAAGTATATATCCTTCCTGACCATTAGCTACATAGATACTTTCTCTAGTTAATGACAACTGCAATAGGCAACTGGAAAATGTCACTTAGCCAGCATGCCAGCTGGATCTTCCTTGACTTCTATGATGAAAGCTTTTCCTAGGGAGAGACTACATATTTATCCCAGATACATGACTGACAATAGAGGTAAGACATGCAATGTACTTTAGAGTTTGTAGACTGCTATCTAATTTGGGGTAGCGGGTGGTTAGTACTACGTAGATTCAGAGAGAAAAGTCTGGTGAGAAAAACATGTGTTAAAATATATTACAATTCAGCTGCTACCTTTTTATGCAACAATGATTCTGCTTTTGAAGTATATTCATTTAGGTGTGATCTGTTGTACTTAGAGCATCAGCAGTGGTATTTAAGTTTCTATACTGGGAAGGTTACTTGGACAAATGCAAAAAAACAATGAGCATTGATTTCAAAGTGGGTAATAAGCAGTCATTTAAAAAACAAATTAGCTTAATTTTAGTTTACAATATAATCTAAATTTTGGATAAAACTGTTCTTGTCGTTGTTGTTCAGTCACTAAGTAGTGTCTGACTTGTTGCAACTTCCATGGACTGCAGCCTGCCATGCTTCCCTGTCCTTCCCTATCTCCTGGAGTTTGCTCAAATTCATATCCATTGAGTTGGAGATGCTATCTAACCATTTCATCCTCTGCCACCTCCTTCTCCTTTTGCCTTCATACAGTCCATGGGGTCACAAAGAGTCAGAGAGGACTGACTGACTAACATTTTCAACTTTTTTCCCAGTATCAGTGTCTTTTCCAGTATCAAAGCCTTCATGCAGTAATGAAGACTCACCACAGACAAAAAAACAATACTAACTAACTAAATAAATCAACTTTTTAAAAAGCCTAAAAAATAAAAGCACAATCCATAAAGGAAAAAAAGGTTAAATTAGATTAAAAACATTCTTTTTGAAAGACCTGGTTAATAGAATGAAGCCACAGTCTACAAGAAGGTCTTTGAGAAACATGTCTCATGATGGATATGCATTCAGAAAATATAAACAATCCTCAAAACATGAACAACCCAATTTTAGAAATGAGAAAAAGAGGGTGAGAGACTTCCAATTCAAGATGGTAGAGTAGAAGGATGTGCACTCATCTCCTCCTGTGAGAATACCAAAATTGCAACTAACTGTTGAACAACCATTGACAGGAGGATGCTGAAACCCACCAAAAAATGATACCCCACATCCAAAGACAAAGAAGAAGCTGCAGCAAGACAGTAAGAGGGGTGCAATCACAATAAAATCAAATCCCATACCTGCTAGGTAGGTGACCCACAAACTGGAGAACAATAATACCAAAGAAGTTATCCCACTGTTGTGAAGGTTCTGAACCCCACTTTACGCTTCCCAGCATGAGGATTCAACAAAGGGACTGGGAATCCCCAGGGAATCTTGCCAGCAGGATTTGATTATAGGACTTCCATAGGACTGGGGAAAACAGAGACTCCCATCTTGGAGGGCACAAACAAAATTTTGGACACATTAAGACCCAGAGGAAAGGAGCAGTGACCCCGCAGGTGATGGAACCATAACTACATGCTAGTGTTGGATGGTCTCCTGTGGAGGCGTGTATCAACAGGGGCTTACCACAGGGGCAGGGGCACTAGTGGCATTAAGCTGGGAAGGTCCCCCTTGGTGTAAACCCTCTCGGAGTTAGCCATTAATCCTACCACAGAGTCCGTAGACCCCAGGGCTGGGTCGTCTCAGACCAAACAATTAACAGGAGGGAGTACAACTTCACCATCAGCAGATAATTGGATTAAAGCATTACTGAGCAAAGCCCTGCCAACTAGAGCAAGACCTAGTTTTCCCTATCACCAGTTCTTGCCATTAGGAAGCTTATACAAGCCTCTTAGCCTCATCCATCAGAGCGCAGACAGAAGAAGCAAGAAGCACAGTCCCACAGTGGCCAAAACAAAAACCATATTACAGAAAGTTAAATATGATGAAAAAAGCAGAAAGTTACATCCCAGATGAAGGGACAAGATAAAACCCCAGAAAAACAACTAAATGAAGGGGAGATAGGCAAGCTTCCAGAAAAAGAATTCAGAATAATGATAATGAAGATGATCCAGGATCTTGGGAAAACAGTGGAGAAGATGCAAGAAATGTCTACCAAAGACCTATAAGAACCAAAGAACAAACAAACAGATGAATAATACACTAGAAGGAATCAACAGCAGAATAACTGAGGCAGAAGAACGGATAAGTGACCTGGAGGATAGAATGGTGGAAATCACTGTGGCAGAACAGAATACAGAAAAAAGTATGAAAAGAAATGAAGACAACCTAAGAGACCTCTGGGACAATATTAAACACACCAACATTTGCATTATAGGGGTCCAAGAATAGGAGAGAGAGAGAAAGGACCTAAGAAAATATTTGAAGAGATAAAAGTGGGAAAAAGACTAGCACACACACTTCACCAAGAAAGATAAATGGATGGCAGCTAAGGGGAAAAAAAAGATGCTTAATATCATTATTGATTAGGCAGGTACAAATTAAGACCACAATAAGATACTACTACACATCTTATTAGAAAGATTGACATTAAAAAGACAGACTATACCAGCTGATGGTAAGATTTGAGGTAACTATATCTCTCAGATGCTGCTGGCGGGATGTAAAAGTGGTAGAAATACTTTGGAAAACTATTTGGCAGTTTCTTAAAAACTGAACATACATCTACCATATGACCTAACTATTCCACTCCTAGGTATCTACCCAAGAAAAATGAAAGCAAATGTCCTAAAGAAGCACAGCACACAAAAGTTAATAACAGTTTTATTTTTAATAGTTAAAACTGGAAACAACCCAAATATCCATCAACAGATAAATAGATAAAAAAATTTGTGGGACTTTCAGACAATGGAATGTACCTCAGAAAGAAAATGAACTATTGATATATGCTACAACATGGATAATTCTCAAAATAATTATGCCGAGTGAAAGAAGTCAGAACAAAAATAGAGAATATATTTTATGATTTCACTTACATAAAATTCTGGAAAATGCAAACTAACCTAGAGTGACAGCACATCAGTAGTTGCCTGGGGACAGGGCTAGGGTGAGAAGAGAAAGGATGTGAGAAGCTTTTGGGAGTGATGAATATGTTTACTATCTTCATTATGATGATGGATACACATATACACACACACATGTTAAAACATTGTGACTTAATATGTTCAGATTATGGTATGTCAATAATTATTGCTTTAAAAAGTTGAAATAAATAAAATTGAACAGCAAGTAGAGATTGTTCTTGCAAAATAAGTCCCAGTTAATTTATTCTTAACATCAGATAAGTAAACATATACATACACATACCAACCCACACACTCAAAGGACATAAATAGGAAATTAAAGAAGAAAAAAAGCAGTGTCTATTAATGATATGAAACACATATAATTTCAATAGTAATCAAAGAAGTATAAAGTAAAATAACAAAAAACCTAATTTTACCCACCAAATTGATAAAGTAATAAAGAAAAGATACATTTTATGGTGAGAGCATAAGGAAACAGTCATCTTTATACATTCCTGAAAGAATAAAATAGGAATTCTCTGACCAAGTGTTATTCTTCTACAAGACAGTTTCTACTTGTTTTGCTTTGATTTATTTTAGTAAATAAGCCAGGGTATAAGGTAGAGTGGGCTTCCTATCTGGCTCAGTGGTAAAGAATCCGCCTGCCAATGCAGATGACATGGGTTCGATCCCTGGGTCAGGAAGATACATTGCAGAAGGAAATGGTAACTCACTCCAGTATTCTTGCCTGGGAAATCCCAAGGACAGAGGAGCCAGGAGTCCCAAAGACAGAGATCGCAAAAGACTCAGACACAACTTACTGACTAAACAAGAACAACAATAAATAAGGTACAGTACAAGAGACATGCAACAGTGGAGATGGGAAACAAGGCTTCTTTCACCTACAAATTTGAATTTCTTTGCAGGCTTGTGTTTTAGCTCAGGTAGGAGTTGGGATTTCAGGTTATTTTTTATTTTCTTCTTTTTGCTTATTTGTACTTTCTAAATGTTTTGCAAAGCCTGTTACTTTAACATGAAAAAAATTTGTTATTTCAAAGTCGAATTATGAAGCAAAAGCAATATATATACAACAAAAAAAGCAATATATATTTCTGCAAATAACAATAATAGGAATAAAATAACTTTAGCCAGGTAATTATCCATATTTTATGCCATCATCGAAAATAATGAAAATGGGTTGGGAAGATCCCCTGGAGAAGGGAACAGCTTGTGGCTGTTCTGGACAGTATTCTGGCCTGGAGAATTCCATGGACTGTATAGTACATGGGATCGCAAAGAGTCGGACATGACTAAGCAACTTTCACTTTCATAAGGAAATAATTTGAAACTAAAAAATTTTTATAAAAGAATATTTTGTCCCAATTTTATTAATTCCTTTTTTTTGTATAAATATAATAAAAGTTCACTGCAGAAAACCCAGAAAATATCATTTGCTCCCATTTGGTAGGAGAAAGCTAAGTCATAAATCTATAGACAATACCTTTTCATATATGGCACAAAATATACTGTATTGTTCAGAGTCATTAAAGCAGCAATCTTTTTTTTTTCTCTTTTATAACTTCAGTCTTTTGTATTTATGGTGCACCTATGGAAAAAGAAGAATAAAATATGTAATTATAGGGGTAAAATTCAAGAAGCAGTAACTGATAACATGACAGTTTTAAGTATTTACAAATGTAGTATTACAAAGTTAAAATTTTATCTTAATCAGTTTGTGGATGACATATGTAAAGGTAAAATTTTCGCAACAAAGACCCAGGCTACTCTGGCATAAACAACACCAGGGGGACAAATAAGTCCTTAGATTTCAGAATCTACAGTAAGGCTTCCACTGGTCTGTCTGAGTCTTAAGGAAACTCAATAGAGGCTACTAGTAGACAAGACTAATCTGACAGCATATGGTGATGCTACTGATTCTCTGTCACAAAGGTTTATATTTTGAATTGCTTTTCTGAAAGGCATGATGATTTAAATGGACTCATCAATCTTCCCTTTCCTAGTCTCTCTATAACTCATCTCTCAGATTTGGGGGTAGTGATAATTCTTTATTATCTATTAAAGAAAAATACATGCCCAGTGTAGAGTGGGAAATATGCACCATCATGAAAAAAAAATCCATAATCCTACCTAGGATAAAACTTCATTAACAATTTGGGATTGTTTTCTTCATGAACATATTTATTTCTTCATGCATATATTTTTTTGTTATACCTCTGAGATCACATTATACACATGATTCCACCAGTCAACCTCTTTTATCTAACTCTAGATCATTAGCATTTTGCCATGTTATCAAACATGGCAAACTATTCACAAAGATCATTTAAAGGCTGTTCAATGTTTATCTTATGGAAAAGCCACAATTCATTCACAACTGTTTATCCAAAATTTGAAATCAAGGCTGTATTCAATCCTTTGTTCAAATACTAAAAGTTACTGTGTTTTGAAGACCTTTGTCTTATTGTCCATTTACATTTTGGGGTTTTTTTGGGAATGTATTTCTAGAAGTAGAACTATTGGGTCAAAGAATATAATAATTTAAAATTTACATATATTGAAATAATTTGGGGATGCCTGACTAGCTTTGGATATGAAATCCCTACAGGGGGAAAAATACTATTAAAAAAAGGCACTGACCCCCATTTGCACATTTCTCCTGTAGAGGATATCCTAATCTCCTCTTACATCTATACTTATAAACTAATTTTTCATTATTTTGTTATTTCCTCTAATTCTATGGCTGTGGAATGCTTTAGATCAACTGGTAGCTAAAACTTGCCTGAATTCAGCATCACATTTTACCTAAGCATCACCCAGTCAAAAACTACAATGTCTGCATGTATGTCCTGCTAATCTAGTCTGACTATAGCTTCAAGGAACTAAAACATTCCTTGTTATATGAACACTAGTTGCGAAATTTCTGAGAAAGTAGTTTTAAAATAAGGCATTTACTAATATCTTCATGTCCTGACTAGTTTCAAATGCAGGAGGTGTTCACTCCTAGAAAATATTTTTCTAATGCTATGGACACACATGCTGAGTATTTTTCTTCTCTCTAAATACTTATTCATTTTTACATAATTTTCCTTAAAATGGGTACTCTCTCCATCTGCAGTTACACAGATCTATAAATGTTTTAAAATAAACTCTTTAAGATTTCTAGGAATTAAACTTTCTTGGTTTTATCATTCCCCCTCCCCCACTAGAATACTGCACATAGCATTACGGCTGAAAACCTTACTTCTAAAGTCCAGTTCTTTGGCCACCTCATGCGAAGAGTTGACTCATTGGAAAAGACTCTGATGCTGGGAGGGATTGGGGGCAGGAGGAGAAGGGGACGACAGAGGATGAGATGGCTGGATGGCATCACTGACTCGATGGACGTGAGTCTGAGTGAACTCCGGGAGTTGGTGATAGACAGGGAGGCCTGGAATGCTGCAATTCATGGGGTCACAGTCGGACATGACTGAGCGACTGAACTGAACTGAAAGTTTATTCATTACACCTAAGATGTTCTGGATTTTTCCCCCATTTAACCACCTTCCTTCTTTATTTATAAATGTCCCTTGGGTTCCCTGAAACTGTCCTCTCCTGTTTTTCCACATTATTCCTCCTGTAGTTCCTCTTCTCTCTGATCTCTAAATCAATGTTATTCCTCCAGGTATTTGCCTAAAGGCCTCTGTGTGATGTAGGCTGCTATCCTAATTTCTGTCCACTTAATGGTTTCAAGTAACACTTTGTCAATAGAAACTTCTGGCCACTGTTTTAAACCCCAGACCCATTGTTTCAACTATCCATTTGGCTTCTTCCCTAAATGTGCATGCATGCTCAGTCACTTCAGTCATGTCCTACTCTTTGTAACCCTATTGACTGTAGTCTGCCAGGATCCTCTGTCCATTGGATTTCCCAGGCAAGAGTACTGGAGTGGCTTGCCATTTCCTTCTCCAGGGGATCTTTCCAACTGAGGGATTGAACCTGTGTCTCCTGCCTTGCAGGCAGATTCTTTATCGCTGAGCCACTAGGGAAGCCCCTTTACTAAATGGCTCACATCAACTTTCTGACTCTTTCCTTCTCATTTTCCTTAACATTCAATTAAATCACAAGTGTGCTTCAATATTTCTTTTTATCTGTTCTTCACTTTCCCTTTCTGTTAGCATTCATTATCTCTCTCCTTTGTTTCTGCTCTTTCAGCTTCTAGTCTATCTTTTCTGGAATTCATCTTTAAAACACTACTATTACAATCATCTTCCTGAAGCACAGTTAAGATAGTAGCACAGCTCTGTTCAAAATACTTCCATGTTTCCATACTGCCTCCAGTAGAAACATTAACTTTACCTAAATAACATTCAGAGCTGGCCTCAAACCTCATGAAAAAATGAATTACTACAGTTGCCTCATCATACCTTTGTCTTTGCTTACGCTAATCCCTCTACCTAGAATATCCACATCCCAACTATTCTCACAGTCTAGCTAAATGTCACCTCTCTTCTAAGGCCGACTGTTTTCTCTTTTTGCTTTCAGTTTTAAAAACTTAAATATTGGTATAAGTAGTATAACTGGATGACAAGTGCTTTCTTCAGAGGAGGATACATGTGTAAATCTATGTTTTGATTAATCACTATATTCCCCCATTTTTTTGAGATAGAATTCACATACCATATGATTTCATCTATTTAAAGTGAACAACGGTTCTTAGCATATTCACCAATGTGTGAGAGCATCACCATGGACAGTTTTAGAACATTTTCATCACCACAAAAAAAGTTTTATTTCCTTCAAATATTAATCTCTCCCATCCAACCTCTCCATTCCTTAGCAACCACTAATCTGTCTCTATAGATTTCCCTGTTTTGAACATTTCATCTGAATAGAATCATATAATATGTGGTTTTTTTGTGACTGGATTCTTTCCCTAGCATAATGCTTTTAAGATTCACCCATGTTGTAGCATGACTCAATATTTCTTTTCATTGATGAGAATTCCATTGTACAGATATACCACACTGCTTACCCATTTATAAGGTGATAGATATTTGGGTTGTTTCCACTTTGGGGCTATTATGAATACTGCTGTTATAATCACTTGTGTACACATATTTGGTTTCTCTTAATTATATTCCTAGAATTGGAACTGCTGGGCCCTGTGGCATCTTTATACAACAGATAGTCTATAAAAATCTGCTGACTCTCCTTCCCTTTTCCACTCCAATCTCAGCACTGGGAATGATCTTTAAATTCATCCTTCCCTCAAAAGCTGAACTAGAACATTTTTCCTTCCAAGAGGATAACATTATAAGAATTAACTGAAGATGAAGTGATATGCATGAAATTATTTTTCCTCCTCTTCCTTGACCTCCTGCAACCTCAGGTATTACATTTATAGTGAGAACTCAGAACTGTGCCAAGAATGTAGAATTTCAGGTCTCAAGCTCTTGGGCCAACTGAACAATCCAGCTAGCTTAGAGGAAAAGATTGCATCAGAGATGTGGAACTGAAATACTTATCCTCATGAAATCCTTATCCATTTATTCTGAGGAATGGAAATCCTCCAACAGTGATAATCAAGTAAATTATTTTTCACAGACATTCTAACTTAATATACACTTGATAGAGAGCAGAAATATAAATATTTTTCATGTTTTCCCTTTTCCCAGAAACTTTCCAGAAAGATGATTCAGAGAAGATCTTCGTTGCTTTTCAATGTTGTAGTCACACTTCTGCAACAATAAACCTGGAGCCAACCAACTAGACTGAAAATCCACAATATTTCAGCATTAAGAAAGGAAGTAAGAAAGCTTCATATTGGATGCTACACATATGAGGAAATCAAAAATATGACACAAATGAACTTATCTACAAAACAGAAACAGAGTCGCAGACACAGAGAACAGACCTGTGGTTGCCAAGCAGGATGGTGAGTAGGGGAGAAATTGCTTGGGAGTTTGGGATTAGCAGATGCAATGGAAAAACAACTAAGTCCTACTATATAGCACTGGGAACTATATTCAATATCTTGTGATAAACCATAATGGAAAAGGACAGGCATAATGAGGTGAACGAACCTAGAGCTTGTTATACAGAGTGAAGTAAGTCAGAAAAAGAAATATAAATATTGTATACTGACATATATATGGAATCTAGAGATGGCACTGATGAATATATTTTCAGGGTAGCAATGGAGAAACAGAAGTAGAGAACAGATCTATGGACATGGGGGAGGAGAGTAGGGAAAAGGGGAGATGTATGGAGAGAGTAACATAGAAATTTACAATACCATATGTAAAACAGATAGCCAGTGGGAATTTGCTGTATGACTCAGGGAACTCAAACAGGGGCTTTGTAACAGGCTGAAGGGAGGGGTGTGGAGGGAAATGGGAGGGAGGGGACACGGCTGTACCTATGGCTTATTCTTGTTGATGTATGACTGAAAACCACAAAATTCTGTAAAGTTATCTATCCTTCAGTGAAAAAATTTTAAAGCACACTTATGCAGTACTGTTATCCCAAATTAAAATTCCTTCTAACTTCTCACTCCAGAAAACTTTTTTTCTGAATCAAGCTGCCTAAATCAGACTTCAAAACACCAAAAAGTTTTCTATTTTGGAGGGTGATAAGAAAAGTTTAATTTAATATAAGATTGAACTTCTCTGTCACTATTTCTCCAAATATACTTGAATAAATAGTGGTGGATTCAGTTATTATGGATACAAATTTGGAGATCTCTTTAAGAAAAATTTTTTTACAAACTTTCCATACAAGAATAAGGTATAGGACCTTAGGAGCTGGTATAAATAAGGAGCTCTGAAATGTAAGTTTCACAGTAAATCTGCCTGTGTAAATTTCTATTACTGTATTCATGATTTTGTTCCCAGAAAATACACAGAGGCTGGTAAAATCTTCATTTTACAGCAATGAAGAAAAAAGTAGAAATTGATGATTGGACTTTTTCAAAGTCAGGACTACTCTGATATATTTAATCCTCTGATCTTATAATACAACCTCCCATATAGACTTAAACTATCTTTAAAGAAAATAACAGAAAACTGGTTTTGAATAGTTTTTACCACTGTCTGTCACTAATACTTAATTGTTATGCTGAGGTAACAAACCATTTTTATGGTACTTTCAGTATGAAAATGAAGTGTTTTCTTTATGCCAAATGATCACACAGCCAATTGTGACAGAATTTGAGAACTGGAAGGGGATTTTAGTGATCATCTAACTTCTACTTAAGCAAATAATGCAGAAGTATCTGGGACTTACCATCATACCTTGTAGACTACTTCTAACTGACATTAAATTATATGAAAACAATCATAGTCATCATTTAAGACTATGTGTGCTTAAAAAGTAAAAATATCAATTATTTTGGTTTCTTAAAAAATATTACTTTCTCCCCCTCTTACAAAAAGAAAAAGAAAAACAAAAACAGGTTTAGGTTGAGAGACAAATGGGAAAGGAATCATTCCTTTAGATTTCTTAAATTTAATACCAAAAGGTTTTGTTCTGCCTGATAGTTTTATATGTGGCGAGCAACTTTAAATTATGCATTCATTTTGGGGAAAACAGTACATTCTTAAAATTAAGACCACTATAAAAATGGTGTCTGCTAAGTCACTTCAGTCGTGTCTGACTCTGTGCGACCCCATAGATGGCAGCCCACCAGGCTCCCCTGTCCCTGGGATTCTCCAGGCAAGAACACTGGAGTGGGTTGACATTTACATAAATTCTGAACTATTCGAATGGATTTAACCAATCTTTTGAAGTCTTCATTTTACACAACTTAAACATGTGTGGTATAAAAATTGTAATGATTATAATATACATAATTTACTCTCTAATACAGGGTTTTTCAAATCTGATTAATATTCAGCTTCCTTATAGAAAAACACTCAGATCTCTAATGTTTTCTCAAATTATTTTTAGTGATTTCTTTATTCATATGTTCATTCGTCCCAAAAATGTTTATAAAGTGCTTATTATCTGCCCAGAACTGACAAAGCTTTAGGCTCTTTCCTACTCTTATAAAACTTACATTCTAGTGGAGAGAGACACATAAATATTGCTATGTCAGGTACTAAGAAATATCATGAAGGAAAATAAGATAAAGTAGAATCAGTTAATATTTTAATATTTTGGTAACTTAGGAAAGTGAAAGGAGTATCTTTTGTCATCCATGACAAGTCCCTTCCAACCATGCCTGTGTGTGTGTGTGTGTATGTGTGTGTTAGGTGTGTGTGTATTAGCTGCTCAGCTGTGTCTGACTCTTTGTGATCCCATGGACTGTAGCTCTCACCAGGCTCCTCTATCCATGGAATTCTCCAGACAAGAATACCAGAGTGGGTTGTCATTCTCTTCTCCAGGGGAATCTTCCTGACCCAGGGATCTGAGTTTATGTTAAATGGTGACTTAGAAAACCCCTTAGTATAGGGGCTGATAGCCAGGAGAACCAAACCTGATAGAATTGGAATTTTCAGCCCTAATCCCTGACCTCAAGGGAAAAGGGAAGGACTGGAGTGACCAAAGATTGATTGTACTTCCCTCAGAGTTTGACTGGTAAACAATCCACCTGCAATGCAGGAGGCCCTGGTTCAATCTGTGGGTCGGGAAGACCCCCTGGAGAAGGGAGAGGCTACCCACTACAATATTCTTGGGCTTCCCTGGTGCCTCAGTCAGTAAAGAATCCACCTGCAATATGGGAGACCTGCATTCAAAGCCTGGGTTGGGAAGATCCCCTGAAGGAAGGCATGGCAACCCACTCCAGTATTCTTGCCTGGAGAATCCCCATGGACAGAGAAGGTTGGTGGGAGACAGTCCATGGGGTCACAAAGAATTGGACTAAGTACTGTAATAAACTGGTAAATGTAACTGTTTCTCTGAGTTCTATGAGCCACTCTAGCAAAACCTGCTCCACAAAATCAAGGAAGGCTTTTAGGAACCTCCAATCTACAACTGGTTGGTCAAAAGCACAAGTAACAACTTAGACTCACAACAAGCACTGAAGTTGGTAGTAGGGGCAGCCTTGTGAGACTGCTTCCTAATCCTGGGAGATCTGATGCTACTCTCAGGTAGATAGTGTCAGAATTAAGTTAATACCTTGGTGGTGTTAGAAAACACACATCAGAACAGCCTATCTCACAGAACAAACCAGGATGTTCAAAAAACAGAGAAAGCCCTAGAAGAAAAAAGGCATAATCAAGATCATGACATAGTAACCATCTGCTGATGCCATTGCCACTGGTTTCTGTTCTCTTAGATTCTTCTTTTTTAAAATTTTTATTGGAATATAGTTGATTTACAATGTTGTATTAGTTTCAAGTGTACTGTTCTCCTAGACTCTTAATACCACAACTGCTAGAATTGTCTCTGTAATGCCCTAAGCTCTCAAGATTCAAAGTCCTGGGTGGGAGTATCTGACTGATCAAAGACACAGGTCCATGTCCAGCTGCCAGGCAATCAAGAAATGAATATCTGCTTGTGTTTCTTCCATATCCATAGCAGGAGACCACTGCCTCCCTCTTGAATCTAAGATGGGATTATGTTCAAGTGATGGCAACTCATAGGAAATGATGGAATAACAGTTGAGCTATTTCAAATCCTAAAAGATGATGCTGTGAAAGTGCTGCACACAATATTGCCAGCAAATTTGGAAAACTCAGCAGTGGCCACAGGACTGGAAAAGGTCAGTTTTCATTCCAATCCCAAAGAAAGGCAATGCCAAAGAATGTTCAAACTACCATACAATTGCACTCATCTCACATGCTAGTAAAGTAATGCCCAAAATTCCCAAGCCAGGGTTCAACAGTATGTGAACTGTGAACTTCCAGATGTTCAAGCTGGATTTAGAAAAGGCAGAGGAACCAGAGATCAAATTGCCAACATCCGTTGGATCACAGAAAAAGCAAGAGAATTACAGAAAAATATCAACTTCTGCTTTATTGACTACACCAAAGCCTTTGACTGTGTAGGTTACAATAACCTGGAAAATTCTTCAAGAGATGGGAATACCAGACCACTTTACCTGCCTCCTGAGAAATCTGAATGCTGGTCAAGAAGCAATAGTTAGAACCGGACATGGAACAACGGACTGATTTCACATTGGGAAAAGGGTACATCAAGGCTGTATATTGTCACCCTGCTTATTTAACTTATATGCAAAATACATCATGCAAAATGCCAGGCTGGATGAAGCACAAGCTGGGATCAAGACTGCCAGGAGAAATATCAATAACCTCAGATATACAGATGACATCACCCTTATGGCAGAAAGCAAAGAGGAACTAAAGAGCCTCCTGATGAAAGTGAAAAAGCTGCCTTAAAACTCAACATTCAAAAAATGAAGATCATGGCATCCAGTTCCATCGCTTCATGGCACGTAGATGGGGAAACCATGGAAACAGTGACAGAATTTATTTTCTTGGGCTCCAAAATCACTGCAGATGGTGACTGCAGCTATGAAATTAAAAGATGCTTGCTCCTTGGAAGAAAAGCTATGACCAACCTAGACAGCATATTAAAAAGCATAGATATTACTTTGCCAACAAAGGTCCATCTAGTCAAAGGTATGGTTTTTCCAGTAGTCATGTAGGGATGTGAGAGTTGGACTCTAAAGAAAGCTGAGTTCCGAAGAATCGATGCTTTTGAACTGTGGTGTTGGAGAAGACTCTTGAGAGTCCCTTGGACTGCAAGGAGATCAAACCAATCAATCCTAAAGGAAATCAGGCCTGAATATTCATTGGAAGGACTGATGCTGAAGCTGAAACTCCAATACTTTGGCCACCTGATGCAAAGAACTGACTCGTTGGAAAAGACCCTGATGCTGGGAAAGACTGATGGCAGGAGGAGAACAGGATGACAAAGGATGAGATGGTTGGATGGCATCATTGACTCGATGGACATAAGTTTGCGCAAGCTCCGAGAGTTGGTGATGGATGGGGAAGCCTGATGTGCTGTAGTCCATGGGGTTGCAAAGAGTCAAGGCACGACTGATTGACTGAACTGAACTGAACTCATTCATAGCCCAGAGGATAAGAAACAAACTTGGATTTAGAGCATTTCAGTTTTTAACTCTGTCTCGTTACTCAATTCCTTCTAATCTAAGTCCTATTTGTTTAAGCTTTTTCTACATCTACAAAATCTTGGTTTTCTTATGAGTTTAATAAATGGTATAATGACCCCAAAGCAGTGTTCAACTATTCATTCATTCATTTATTCATTCAGCATTTACTGGATACCTGCTATGTTTAAAGACATCATGCTATGTGTTAAAAATACATAACCCTGACATGTGTTCATCAGAAAATAATTATCTAGAATAAGTGCATGTTCCAAGTACTACAGAAGTTCAAAAGAGGGAGAGAGAACTTCTAACTCTAAGGAGTAGAGGTTGGGGATGGGCAGGTGATTGATGGCTTCATGGTAGAAATAGCATTTGGAATGCTATGCTATGAACAGGAAATAACTGGAGCTTGCAGCATGTACCGGCAAGTAACTAAAGGGGTTGTTTTGCAGGTTCAGGATAGAATCCTTTGGAAACAAAGCTGGAAGAGTCTAAAGGATCTAGATTGTCCAGGTCAAGACTGAATACCATGCAAAGAATTTTAAGCTTTTTAACTGTAAATAATGAAATCATTTGATATTAAAATTAGTCTTCAAGAATAACACTCTAGTTGTTTTGGAGTAATATACAGGTTAGAATTGAAGTAGTATATTTAAAAACATTATGCACACATCATAGAAAAAAATTGGAAGAATATAGACCAAAATGTTAACAGTGATTATCTTTGGGTATTGGGAATACAGGCATTTTGTTTTCTTTTTACCTTTCTGTATTCCCTATATTTTCTCCATTGTAATAGAAAAAGTAAGCTAAAAATATCTTTAAAAGAATGGACTGGAATAGGAAACTAGAGCAGGAAGGTCAAGTTAGGGCTACCAAGCAAGAAAGAATGATAATCTTTTTCTATAACATTGGGAATAAAATTGAAACCAGAAGGCAGGTACCATGTCTCTGGATTCAAGAATAACACAGCAATCACATGGCCGTAGAACCAGCAATTGATGGGCTACAGAGCATGAAAAGGATACAGAAGTCAAAGTTAGCTCTGAGGCTTTAAGATCAAGTGAAAGAGCAGATGACTGTTCTATAAACAAAAATAGGGAATTCAGCAGAAGGCACAAGTTTAATAGTAGAAAGATGGTAAGTGTATCCCAGCCAAAATGATGTTTAAGTGCCAGATGGGCATCCAGGTAGAAATATACAGCAGGAGAAATAAATACAGGCTGAAGTTCAGGGGAAACAATGGAATCAGAGATTCAGATGTGGAATTATTTGTGTAAGGTAGATAAGAAACTCAAGAGGGAATGATGGTAACTTTGGCAAAAATTGCAGACAGAAAGGCTGAGAATAAAATTTGGGAGAAATATTTAAAGTTGAATCCTTAGTGATATTATGTAAGTACTAAATACAGTATTTCTATAATTATTCATTCATTCCATTCTATATATAATCAAAAGGTAAAAATGACTTCTCTGAGTTTAACAAATTAAGATGAATAGTCAAAAGAATAGTATCAGGAATAAAATTTAGGTTATTAACTGGCAGTTCAGTGGTTAGGACTCTGCATCTTCATTGCTGACGGCCCTGGTTCAATCCCTGGTCAAGGAATTAAGATCCCATGAGCCATGTGACATGACCAAAAAAAAAGAAAAAGAGAGAGAAATTAAATTCAAATTTTAGAATAAATTGGCTTGTCAGTTGCTTCATTTGCTATTATTTTCTCCCATTCTGAAGGCTGCCTTTTCACCTTGCTAATAGTTTCCTTTGTTGTGCAGAAGCTTTTAAGTTTAATTAGGTCCCATTTGTTTATTTTTGCTTTTATTTCCAATATTCTGGGAGGTGGGTCATAGAGGATCCTGCTGTGATGTATGTTGGAGAGTGTTTTGCCTATGTTCTCCTCTAGGAGTTTTATAGTTTCTGGTCTTACGTTGAGATCTTTAATCCATTTTGAGTTTATTTTTGTGTATGGTGTTAGAAAGTGTTCTAGTTTAGCAATAAATGCTGGAGACAGTGTGGAGAAAAGGGAACTCTCTTACACTGTTGGTGGGAATGCAAACTAGTACAGCCACTATGGAGAATAGTGTGGAGATTCCTTAAAAAACTGGAAATAGAACTGCCTTATGATCCAGCAATCCCACTGCTGGGCATACACACTGAAGAAACCAGAATTGAAAGAGACACGTGTACCCCAATGTTCATCACAGCACTGTTTATAATAGCCAGGACATGGAAGCAACCTAGATGCCCATCAGCAGATGAATGGATAAGAAAGCTGTGGTACATATACACAATGGAGTATTACTCAGCCATTAAAAAGAATACATTTGAATCAGTTCTAATGAGATAGATGAAACTGGAACCTATTATACAGAGTGAAGTAAGCCAGAAAGAAAAACACCAATACAGTATACTAACGCATATATATGGAATTTAGAAAGATGGTAACAATAACCCTGTGTACAAGACAGCAAAAGAGACACTGATGTATAGATCAGTCTTATGGACTCTGTGGGAGAGGGAGAGGGTGGGGAGATTTGGGAGAATGGCATTGAAACATGTATAATATCATGTATGAAACGAGTCGCCAGTCCAGGTTCGATGCACGATACTTGATGCTTGGGGCTGGTGCACTGGGACGACCCAGAGGGAGGGTATGGGGAGGGAGGAGGGAGGAAGGTTCAGGATGGGGAACACAGGCATACCTGTGGCAGATTCATTTCAATATTTGGCAAAACTAATACAATATTGTAAAGTTTAAAAATAAAATAAAATTTTTAAAAAATTAAACATTAAAAAAATAGTATATTGTTATTTTCAAAATATATATATATATAGTTCCCTGTTTTTCTGTCCTTGGAAATTTATTTTGAAAAAAGAAAATATGTGCAGTACAGCAATAAAATGAACCAAATGACTGGTAATTGCTAAGTTAACCTGTATATTTTTTACATTCTCTTTATAATCAGAATTTTAGATTTGGAATGGATCTAGCATGGTTCAAGTAGTTTCTAAATAGTTTAGCAGCAATGGATTGGTGTCATTATGGTCTCAATTGAATTAATGATCAGAAACTTGCCATGTGGATTGCAAGCATCCTGATTCAGTGGAAAGAATTCTGAGTGAAAGACAGAAGTCTTTGGTCCTAATCCCATATTGGTCCCCAAATGGCTTTTTAGCATTAATTAAGTTACTTAATTTCTCAAAGCCTCAGTTCCCTGGTCTTGGGGCTAACTCAGATAATCTAAGTTTCATTCAACTCTAAAAGTCTATGATTATGTATGATATCACTTTATGTGGATTCTAAAATATGAAACAAATGAACCTAAGAAACAGAAACAGATTCATGGACATAGAGAACAGATCTGTGGTTGTCAAGGGGGAGGGAGTTAGGGGAGGGATGGAGTGAGAGGTTGGGACTAGCAGATGTAAGGTATTACATGTGTAATAGATAAACAAGGTCCTAAGGAGTACGTCAAGGCTATATATTGTTACCCTGCTTATTTAACTTATATGCAAAATACATCATGCAAAATACTGGGCTGGATAAAGCACAAGCTGGAATCAAGACTGATGGGAGAAATATCAATTATCTCAGATATGCAGAGGACATCATACTTAATGGCAGAAATTGAAAAGGAACTAAAGAGCTTCTTGATGAAAGTCAAAAAGATGGCTTAAAACTCAACATTCAAAAAACAAAGAGCATGGCATCCAGTCCCATCACTTCATGGCAAATAGATGGGGAAACCATGGAAACAGTGACAGACTTTATTTTCTTGGGCTCCAAAATTACTGCAGATGGTGACTGCAGCCATGAAATTAAAAGATCCTTGCTCCTTGGAAGAAAAGCTATGACCAATCTAGACAGCATATTAAAACGCAGAGATGTGATTTACTTTGCCAACAAAGGTCCACCTAGTCAAAGCTATGGTTTTCCCAGTAGTCATGTATGGATGTGAGAGTTGGACTATAAAGAAAGGTGAGTGCTGAAGAACTGATGCTTTTAAACTGTGGTGTTGGAGAAGACTCTTGAGTCCCTTGGACTGCAAGGAGATCAAACCAGTCAATCCTAAAGGAAATAAGTCCTGAATATTCACTGGAAGGACTGATGCTGAAACTGAAGCTCCAATACTTTGGCCACCAATGTGAAGAATTGACTCATTGGAATAGACCTTGATGCTGGGAAAGACTGAAGGCAGGAGAAGGGATGAGGATGAGACAGTTGGATGGCATCACTGACTCGGTGGACATGAGTTTGAGTAAGCTGTGGGAGTTGGTGATGGATGGGGAAGCCTCATGTGCTGCAGTCCATGGGGTTGCCAAGAGTCAGACACAACTGTGACTGAACTGACTGACTATATAGCATAAACAGCTAGACTCAGTATCTATGATAAACCATAATGGAAAAGAATATTTTTTAAAAATGTATATATATGTATAACTGAATCACTTTTCTGTATAGTAGAAATTAGCAAGCATTGTAAATCAACAAAACTTAAAAAAATGTGTATGATTATGGCATGTTGATTGGTTTTAAAATCTTATTCAAATACACACACATACAGAAAATGTCCTGAGTTCAATATAACTGAAATTCTCAGCAATCTTCACTTTAATTGTTCCAAATTCAAATAAAAGAAAAGCTAAAGATAAAAACACTTTTAGACTGTGAATTTTACCTGCCATTGATGAAGGTACTGCAAGAGTCCTGTATTGATAACTTTTGACTCTCTGCTACAGGATTACAATGCCAGGCACTGGAGATAAAAGAACATGCAGCAGTAAGTGCTCTGAAAATAAACCTTCTTAGAGCTAATGAAGGATTATCTGGCATGCAATTTTTCTAAAATGCCACAGCTATTAGCACGTTCTTTTCTCGTTTGTTTGTTAGGACAATTTCTTTCCTGTCTCCACTTTGTTGCCCAGAAAGCTTTAGGGACCTTAAAAACCTAGACTTAGGGATCCTAAAACATCAAAATTAAATTGTGTATACTTAAATTTGGGGCTTTCCCAGTGGCTCAGTGGTAAAGGATTTGCCTGCAATGCAGGAGCCTCAGAAGACACAGGTTCAGTCCTTGGGTTGGGAAGATCCTCTGCATGAGGGTATGGTAACCCACTCCACTAATCTTGCCTGGAGAATCTCCCATGGACAGAGGAGCCTGGTGAGCTACAGTCCACAGGGTCACAAAGAGTTGGACATGACTTAAGCGACCTAGAACGTATACTTAAATTTATATTTACTTTTATGGAAAAAGGCCTACTTAGCCTCTGCTATGCATTGAATTATATACCCCTCAAAATTCATATTTTGAAACTCAGCAGTGGCCACAGGACTGGAAAAGGTCAGTTTTCATTCCAATCCCAAAGAAGGGTAATGCCAAAGAATGTTCAAACTACCACACAATTGCGCTCATCTCACACACTAGCAAAGTAATGCTCAAAATTCTCCAAGCCAGGCTTCAGTAGTACTTGAACCATGAACTTCCAGATGTTTAAGCTGGATTTAGAAAAGGCAGAGGAACCAGAGATCAAATTGCCAACATGCGTTGGATCATAGAAAAAGCAAGAGAATTCCAGGAAAATATCTACTTCTGCTTTACTGACTACACCAAAGCCTTTGACTGTGTGGATCACAACAAACTGTGGAAAATTCTTCAAGAGATGGGAATACCAGACCACTTTACCTGCTCCTGAGAAATCTTTATGCAGCTCAAGGAACAACAGTTAGAACTGGACATGGAACAAGAGATTAGTTCCAAATTGGGAAAAGAGTACGTCAAGGCTGTATGGAGAAGGCAATGGCGCCCCACTCCAGTACTCTTGCCTGGAAAATCCCATGGACAGAGGATCCTGGTAGGCTGCAGTCCATGGGATCGCTAAGAATCGGACACGACTGAAGCGACTTAGCAGCAGCAGCAGCAGCAGCAGCAAGGCTGTATATTGTCACCCTGCTTATTTATCTTACATGAAGAGTACATCATGTGAAATGGCAGGCTGGATGAAGCACAAGCTGGGATCAAGATTGCCAGGAGAAATATCAATAACCTTAGATATGCAGATGATACCACCCTTATGGCAGAAAGTGAAGAGGAATTAAAGAGCCTCTTGATGAAAGTTCAAAGAAGAGAGTGAAAAAACTGGCTTAAAACTCAACATTCAAAAAACTAAGATCATGGCATCCAGTCCCATCATTTCATGGCTCATAGATGGGGAAACAGTGGAAACAGTGACAGACTTTAATTTGGGGGGGAGGGGCTCCAAAAATCACTGTGGATGTTGATTGCGGCCATGAAATTAAAAGATGCTTACTCCTTAGAAGAAAAGTTATGACTAATCTAGACAGCATATTAAAAAGCAGAGACATTACTTCGCCAACAAAGGTCTGTCTAGTCAAAGCTATGGTTTTTCCAGTAGTCATGTATGGATGTGAGAGTTGGACCATAAAGAGAGCTGAGTGCCGAAGAATTGATGCTTTTGAACTGTGGTGTTGAAGAAGACTCTTGAGAGTCCCTTGGACTGCAAGAAGATCAAACCAGTCAATCTTAGAGGAAATCAGTCCTGAATATTCATTGGAAGGACTGATGCTGAAGCTGAAACTCCAATACTTTGGTCACCTGATGTGAAAAACTGATTCATTGGAAAAGATCCTGATGCTGGGAAAGACTGAAGACAGAAGAAGGGATGAGGATGAGATGATTGGATGGCATCACCATGGTCATGAGTTTGACCAAACTCCAGGAGTTGGTGATGTACAGGGAAGCCTGGTATGCTGCAGTTCATGGGGTCATAAAGACTTGGACATGACTGAGTAACTGAACTGAACTGAATGTTCTCTGTGACTATATTTGAAGATAGAGCCTTTGGGGAGTAATTTAGATTAAATGAAATCATGAGGATAGGGAATATCTGTTAGGATTGGTGACCTTAGGAGAAGAGGAAGAGAAGAAAGATCTCTTTGCACAACACATACCTCACACACGTAAGGAGGAAAGGCCGTATGGGTACAACTCCAGAAGGTGAACAGGAAGAGAGACGTCACCAGAAAACTTAATGCTGGCACATTGTTCCTGGACTTCCCACATTCTAAAACTGTGAGAAAATAAATTTTTATTATTTAAAGCACCTAGTCTGTAGTCCTTTGTTATAGCAGCCTAGGCAGACTAAGACCGCCTATTTAATCAATTTTTGGACTAAGAGTTCAAACAGTTTACCAAACGAATAGTCAAAATGTATTTTTTTTCCAGGTAGCTAGAGAAACTAGCTGGATTTTGAGTGGATAATCCTTTCCCATTCAAAAATATATCTTCGTAATTCAAAGCATTTGGTAGGGAAATATTATTTTTTGAACTACAAGAAAAAATTTACAATTACTCCATTAGTTTCTACCAAACAACTTAAAAAACATAAATAAATATGGTAATTAGAGCACACATACTTGATTAAGTGTAAAATCTTGACCTAAAATCTGTTTCCTAAAACTCTTTGCATTTATTTGATCTTTCAACAATGCTACTCTGAATGAAAAACCTCAAATGTATAAATTCCACAAGATATAAGTGATTACAAGTACTTTCCTGTTCAAGTATTTAAAGCAGTTTCTTCATACTTGAGTGATTTACTTGAAATTCAGAGTGAATGAACCCTATCAGTTCTCTATATACCACTTGATTAAAAAAAACAAAACAAAAACACCTCTGTAAAGCTGTTTATGAATGGAATCCATTCCCAACACTACTGCCAACATTATCAACCTGAAAGTAAAATCTCACCACACCACTCTCCAGCTTAAAACCCTTTAATCCCACCATGTATAGGATGTAAAATCCAAGCTCCTTGTAAGTAGATGGCAAATACAATCCCTCTGTGATCTGCTCCGTCTGCTCCTGAACTCTGTCCTTAGTAACTTCATGGCCTCACCCTGGACACCCAGCTACCTCATACTACTTCCCTGGGATATCAAGAAGCATTTGTTGGCAAACTCTTATTTTCCGAGATATCTAGAATTTCTTCAACAATCTGCTTATACAGTACCTCATCAGAGAAACTTTTCTGGTTCTCCTCCAGGCTGAGGTGGGTTTTTTCCTTTATGTTTCCACAGAAGGGCACTGTGAACATTTACATAAATGGTATAAACACAGATTTAGGTTGTCTTAGGTAAATCTTTCTCCATTTGGACCCTACACTGCTAGGAACAAGGGATCATATTTCTATCACCAGTGCCGAGCAAACTGGTTGATACACTGCATTTGACCAAAATATGTTGAATTATCCCAGATACCAAATACACTAAGTTGTTTATGATTTTAAGGAATATTATGGCAAATTTTTTTTTTGTTAAACGATAACCATCACTCCTCCAAGTGTTTTTGAATTACTATTTCTCCAGGTGCTTTACTTCAAAATGATCTTGACCTTCATTTTGAAAATTTATAATTTTATTGAACTACCTGGTACCCAAATGTCAATAATTTAAGAGTTGTCAGCACTCTCAACTTACTTGTTCAAGAGCCTATTTTTAATGGGTGTCTTAAAGAAACTGGCATCTGGTAATACATCATTTAAACATTGAGAAACATCCCTGGGAGTTGAAATTAGCATTTATTATTTTTTTAGGTGAAATAAAATTTATATTACATATTAAACAAAAATTTAATCCCGTTATACTGTATTTTTTCCACATGGACAGTCATAATACATGGCATCTTTGCATTAAGTAATTTAGAATCCATTCCTTAGGCCTGCCTTCCGTCAACAAGGCAAAAATTTCACTTATATTGGTTTACAGGACTTCAATCTTTTATTTCCATTATTGCTTTTGACAAATGAACTGAGCTTAGAACAAATATAAAAGAGAAAATCAACAAGCATTTATTTTAGATTATTATAGGCACTAAGGAAAGAAAGAAGTAAAAGCTGCTTTCATTAGTAGGGCCTAGTTAAATGTAATCAACACTGTCATGACCATACTGACATTTATTCAAAGTTCACTATGTACCAGGCATTATATATTACCCCATTTAAACTTTAACACAATACTATGAAAGACTTACCATTATAGATGTCAGTTTACAGATAAAAATCTGAGACCCAGCTTCACAGAGCTAGTATAATGTAGAGCTGGGATTTAAATCTAGACTGTTCAATCTCAAGCTCATTCTCTCAACCACTATGGTATAGTTTTCAGTTAAATCGCTATATAAAAGATTTCAGAAATTAATGACTGGATAAATTATAAAGGATTCCATTTAGCCGACAATATTCCTGAATACTAGCCATTTAATCTTTTTGACTTTCTTTACCAAACCAGAAGATCAAGCCCCTCTGTCTAAAACTTTCTTTTCACTTCGTGCTTTAAAAAAAAAAAGTCATCATTGAGAATTTCTGTTCAGCAAATAGTAACGTGCCAATTCAAGACAAGGGAAGCCTAAGTATTCCAAAATCTTCTGTACAGGAGGTAATCCTGTCTTGGGACTTTCAGAGATGCCTTAATAAACAAGAAAGTATTTAAAACTTTAACTCTTGCCTAATTTCTAATGTTGAAAGAATAACTCAGCATTCTTAGTCATTTTTAATTTTGCTTTGCCACTGGCAGAAGGGCAAGCATCCATATATGCTGACAGGATACATGTTGGAGCAGTTTAATCCCGTTGAAAGTTGCCTTACACTGTTTCAGCAATTCTCTCTCACAGGAACTGCTGTTTTCAAAAATATATGAACCTACATCTATTATAGATAATATATAAGCAAACAAATAGCAGTACTAAAATGCCTTTAAAAAGTAAACAGTCTTCTAACAACTGACCTGGGATAGCTTCAAATTTTTAAATTAATTTTGAGTAGTAGAAAAAGTATAAAAGCAACTGAATTTAATATCCAAAGGAAAAGTTTTATCCTTTATGTATTTAAAATGTAGAAGGAGAGACAAACCACACAAGCAAATGATACTTATAGTAAATTCAATCTCCTCCTACATAAATCTTGCTTCCAATCTCATGGACCAGAGAAGAGGGGAATTAGTGAACCGCTAAATAAATTTAGCTCTACTTAGGTGTAAAGAAAGAAAGAATGAAAGACAGGATGAAAGAAAGAAAGAAGGAAGAAAGAAAGTGAAGACACTAAGTTCTGTCTGACTTTTTGTGACCCCATGGACTGTAGCCTACCAGTACTCCATCCATGTGATTTTTCCAGGCAAGAATACTGGAGTGGGTTGCCATTTCCTTCTCCAGGGGATCTTCCCGACCCAGGGTTTCAACCCAGGTCTCTGGAATTGCAGACAGATGCTTTTCCATCTCATGATCCACCAAGGAAGCCCTGACTGAAACAAGGCTTCTCAATAAATTATTCCTTAAATTTATTTCAATGATGTAGAAAGAAAACACTTTCTAGGATATAAAAGAATTGCCAATAATGTGAATAAATCTGTTCAGTCCTTCAATTTTTAGTCCAGTTTGTCAATTTTTAAGAAAATCTTAGCCCAATTTTGACAAATATAAAAATTCCATGCCATTTTAGGACATCCCTGGTGATCCTGTGGCTAAGACTCTCAATTCAGTTCAGTTCAGTCACTCAAGTCGTGTCTGACTATTTGCAACCCCATGGATTGCAGCACACCAGGCTTCCCTGTCCATCACCAACTCCCACAGCTTGCTCAAACTCATATCCATCAAGTCGGTGATGCCATCCAACCATCTCATCCTCTGTCGTCCCCTTCTCCTCCCTCCTTCAATCTTTCCCAGCATCAGGATCTTTTCCAGTGAGTCAGTTCTTCGTATCAGATGGCCAAAATATTGGAGCTTCAGCCTCAGCATCCGTCCTTCCAATGAATATTCAGGACTGAATTCCTTTAGGATTGATTGGTTTGATCACCTTGCAGTCCAAGGGATTCTCAAGAGTCTTCTCCAACACCACAGTTCAAAAGTATCAATTCTTCGGTGCTCAGCTTTCTTTATAGTCCACCTCTCACATCCATACATGACTACAGGAAAAACAATAGCTTTGACTAGATGGACCTTTGTCAGCAAAGTAATATCTCTGCGTTTTAATATGCTGTCTAGGTTGGTCATAACTTTTCTTCCAAGGAGCAAGCATCTTTTAATTTCATAGCTGCAGTCACCACCTACAGTGATTTTGGAGCCCAAGAAAATAAAGTCTGTCACTGTTTCCATGGTTTCCCCATCTATGTGCCATGAAGCGATGGGACTGGATGCCATATCTTCGTTTTTTGAATGTTGAGTTTTCTTTTTCACTCTCCTCTTTGACTTTCATCAAAAGGCTCTTTAGTTCCTCTTCACTTTCTGCTTATGGCACAGGGTGATGTCATCTGCGTATCTGAGGTTATTGATATTTCTCCTGGCAATCTTGATTCCAGCTTGTGCTTCATCCAGCCCAGGATTTTGCATGACATACTCTGCATATAAGTTAAATAAACAGTGTGACAATATACAGTTTTGATGTACTCCTTTACCAATTTGGAACCAGTCCGTTGTTCCATGTCTGGTTCTAACTGTTGCTTCTTGAGCTGCATACAGATTTCTCAGGAGGCAGGTAAGGTGGTCTGGTATTCCCATCTCTTGAAGAATTTTCCAGTTTGTTGTGATACACAGAGTCAAAGGCTTTGGTGTAGTCAGTAAAGCAGTAGATGTTTTTCTGGAACTCTCTTGCTTTTTACTATGATCCAATGGATGTTGGCAATTTGATCTTTGATTCCTCTGCCTTTTCTAAATCCAGCTTAAGCATCTGGAAGTTCATGGTTCACGTACTGTTGAAGCCTGAGTTGGAGAATTTTGAGCTAGCGTGTGAGATGAGTCTAATTGTGTGATAGTTTGAACATTCTTTGGTATTGCCTTTCTTTGGGATTGGAATGAAAACCGACTTTTTCCAGTCCTGTGGCCACTGCTGAGTTTTCCAAATTTGCTGGCATATTGAGTGCAGCACTTTACCAGCATCATCTTTTAGGACTTGAAATAGCTCAGTTGGAATTCCATCACCTCCACCAGCTTTGTTTGTAGTGATGCTTCCTAAGGCCCACTTGACTTCAGACTCCAGGATATCTGGCTCTCGGTGAGTGATCACACCATCATGATTATCTGGGTCATTATGATCTTTTTTGTATAGCCCTTCTGTGTATTTTTGCCACCTCTTCTTAATACCTTCTGCTTCTGTTAGGTCCATACCGTTTCTGTCCTTTACTGTGCCCATCTTTGGCTTCCCTGATAGCTCAGTTGGTAAAAATTCGCCTGCAATGCAGGAGACCTTGGTTGAATTCCTGGGTGAGGAAGATCCACTGGAGAAGGGATAGGCTACCCACTCCAGTATTCTTGGGCTTCTCTGGTGGCTCAGCTGATAAAGAATCAGCCTGCAATGTGGGAGACCTGGGTTCGATCCCTGCATTGGGAAGATCCCTTGGAGAAACAAAAGGCTACCCACTTCAGTATTGTGGCCTGGAGAATTCCATGGATAGGCCTTGGAGTCGCAAAGAGTCAGACACGACTGAGCGACTTTCACTGCACAATATAGGAGGGATAAGATTCTATGCCACAATTAACAGTTCACATCCCTCATCTAAAGATCTCGCATGCCTCAACTAATATCGAGGATCCTGAGTGGTGCAATCAAATATATAAATATTTTTAAAATGTCATGTCCTCTTTTTAAATGATTTAAAATGTCAAAAGACCTCACCTGCACCCATTCTGAGTAATACACTGCACTTCCAGAGTTAAGAATCATTGTTCTAGTATTAAAAATGGGAGGAATGGATATAATATGATTAGAGTAGGCAACAGCTAATACATAATCTTCAGGTTCTAATTGATTCAGATCTCCTAGAATGCCCTGGTATGATATACTGGCAAATGACCAGATTTTATACGTGTGTGTTACTTTGACAATACAGCATCTTAGGCCAGCCATTTAACCTCTGTACCTCAGTTTATTTTTCTGTAGAATGGGTGACATTTATACTGTCTCCATGGTTAAAATATGTTACATTTCATTACTATATATACATTCTAAAACCTTGGAAAATGCCCAAGTATTTACACCTCAAAGTTTAAAAAGAATGAACATTTCAAACCACATTTAGCTTACTGCATCTAGCTATTGAGTACCTACAGTAAATTTAATATGGATAGGGAAAACTGAGTTATTATATATGAATATGGATTTTTAAACAACTAGGATATGGGAAGCAAAACTGACTAATGAAATAAAGCCACTCATCTATTTAGCTAGCACCTAACTGTTTTAGAAAACAGACAACTATGTATTTAAGAGGCTGTCTTTGGGTAGGAAAGGCACTATTTCCTATGCCAGTTTCTGTTATTTCCAATGTCTTCCACTACAAAGCTTCACATGTTTCCTTATGTCTCCAGTCCTGAGTTTGCTACCTACTCCTGGAAAGATTTCTTCTTTCTCGTGATTAAGAATTTTTTAAATGATGTATATTGGCCACAGTCACAGCAGAAGTGAACAAGGTAAAAAGTTGCCCTAAAGAACTAGAATGGAAGGTAAAGGGCTTAAAGAGTAAGTTTTAAAAACCTCAGATACCAGTCATTGGTTAAAGAAAGAGAGGTCATATTATGACAACTATTAGTCAAATGTCTTAAGGTTAAATTTTATGTGATCTGCCTTTCCTTAATTGCCTGACTGTATTCCACATCATTCTCTGCTCCTTTTTGCCACACCTCAGCCACACTGGCTTCTTTTCATACCTCACAGCTTGACTGGGCTGGTTCCTTCTGGACTTGAAGATCTCTGCTCAAATGTCACCACTTCAAACAGCCCCTCCCAGAACACCCTTATCTAAAGTACTTTTTCTTCTTCTCATTGACTATCACTATGCTTTCCTTTACATCACAGCCCTTGAACTTATCTGAAATTATTTTATATGTATGTTTGTTTATATTTTTATTGTTTCTCCTCTGTTATTTCCTGTTATATAACAGGCATTTGACAAGTAGTTGTTGAAAGAATAAAGGAGATACCCAAATTATGTTCTTTTACTGGGATCAATCACATGGTAAAAAGTTATCTGCAAAATTCTACTAAGAATTCAAAAATAACTACCTACTGTCTACTCAGATAAAGCACACTGTTTAAAGTGTAACAAAAATATAATATTCAGGAATGTGGACAGCACAGTTGGTAATGCCAGGTTATATATAAGGTGCTTTTCATTTTAATCCAAACTACTGTACTTCTTGGGCTTCCCTGGTGGCTCAGATGATAAAGAATCTGCCTGCAATGAGGGAGACCAGGGTTCAATCCCTGGGTCAGGAAGATGCCCTGGAGAAGGGAATGGCTACCCACTCCAGGATTCTTGTGTGCTTAATTACTCAGTTGTGTCTGACTCTTTGTGACCCCATGGACTGTAGCCCGCCAGGCGCCTCTCGGGAGATTCTCCATGGGAATTTTCCAGGCAAGAATACTGGAGAGGGTTGCCATGCCCTCCTCCAGGGGATCTTCTTAATCTGGGGATTGAATCCAGGTCTCCTGCATTGCAGGTGGATTGTTTACAGCCCGAGGCACCAGGGAAGCCTAGTACTCTTGCCTGGAGAATTCCATGGACAGAGGATCCTGTCAGGTTATAAAGAATCAAACATGACTGAGCGATTCACACACACACACACACATACACACACACACACAGTCGAACACGACTGAGTGACTAACACACACACATACACACCATTTCTCACAAATAGGGAGTCAATCCATATTTCAACACTTCCTTACAAAGTCTCTCAAATTCCAAGGCGCTCTCACAAATTCTTTTGAACCATAAATTATTTATTGGGGAAGACATATGCTTTGAAATGACCCAATTAATGCTACATTAATTGGATGCTTACAGAGGTCCCTGAAAATAAAGGGAAGTTTAGCAATTAACTATTCTTAAGGCTGTCACTGTCCTGTAATTCTGGACCAGTAATTCTCAAACTCTGCTGTGCATCTATTACCTGGTATCCTGTTAAAAAGTAGATTCTGAATGACAGTAGGTCTGGGGCCAGAGACTCTGTATTTCTAACAAACTCCCAGGCAGTACTGCTGGTTTACGGACTACACTTTGAATTGCAAGGCACAAAATGAAATTGTAAACAAGGCTCTATTTTTATAATTAAAAACTGTCTTTTGACGTTCATTAGAAAGGAAAAAATGTGCTAGGCAGCTGAAAGCTGCAAAGGGAATGGGAGCTTTTCATAAAGCTTTTACTAATAATTCATCCTTGTCCCCTGATAAATTCAAGTTCACATTTATAAACCAGATTTTTTTTCAAGGCAATGCCTTTACCCAGAATTAACTACTTAAACTTAATTAAATACAAAAAGGAAAAATCCATTTATTATATTTAACTACTGTTTTCTACCTCCCAATAAGCCAAATAATTTCATTTTAATCAGCATATATGGAAGCATTACAGTTAGAAAGAGAACACTAATTTTGGTAGTAATATCTGGACAACTTTACTAGTCAAAAATATTTTTCCTCCTTTTAAATTCTTGGCATCTCTCAGGAAATCATTAGCCAATACATAAGTTTTCAAGTGATATCTTTGATTTTTTAAAAACATCAAGTAGCTAAAGACTATATAAGATTAAACTGAAATGATAACTATATCAAAAAAGTTAAACCAAAAATTAGAATCCCTCAAATATATAAACATGAAAATGAAACTGAGTAGGACCCTCTGGGACCTTTCCAGGTACAAAAGCCCTTCCATGTCACCTGTTTCTTGTTCACAGAAAAAAAATGTCTTTAGTCTTGGAGACCTTCCCAGAGTTCCAGATAACAGACACAAGCAGTTAATGATAAGAACAGCAGAGTCATAGGACTTCTAGTTCCTCCTGAAGGGACACAGATAACAGTCTCCTGCATACCTTTGAATTGCTCTAGTGGAGGACAGTGACTACTGTCTGACCACAGGCACATAGGCCCCAGACCAGTTTGAACCAGAAGGTTAATGACTGAGATTCCTGAAACATGACCCTGTTATTTCACCACTAACAAAACAGAAGAATGTCCAGGAGTTGCTCAGGCACCCTGCAACCCTCACCTCTAAGGCTGCCTTAAAAAACTCTTCCCAGAAATCCAGCAGGAAGCTGGGTCTTTTTGAGTGTGAGCTGCTCATCCTTCTTGCTTGACATCCTGCAATAAACACTGTACTTTTCTTCACCAAAACCAGTTGTGAGAAGATTGACTTTGCTGCACGATGGGCAAGTGGACCCAAGTTAAGCAGCAATGATCTTCACAAATCTTGGAAGAATATTCACTTGTTTCAGCACTGTTTTTCCTCCTTTCATAGGTAAACTTCTTTTAATTTAACACACTTAACACTTAACAGACTCATATAACCCTTTATAGCTATCTTGAGATCAGCACACAGCACCCATTTTTTAGAAAAAGATAATAGTTCATAATGACAAATCAAAAAAGACACAAATGTGTTCTGAGATGTTTTTAATGGGTCTATGGTACTTAAGGTTTCCCACAATTTTGTGAACCATTATTAACAGAGTTCTATTTGTGTTCAGTTTAAATTACTAAAGATTGTTTCTTGTTTTTTTAAATTAAGTGTTTTATTCTTTGTGGCTGACAACTAGGGGTAAAGAACAGTTACAATAAAAATGCATTCCTGCGAGTCTCTGTTGAGGGAGTCAGGCTGATTTGACATCAGGGCCAGTGGGTATTTTTTGCTTTCCTCTCCATCCATCCTCTTAACCGTGTCCTGTAATTAAAGCCTAACATGTACAGATCGAGCAGGATTACTGGGCAAGAGCCATTTCAGGAGGGTATGAATTGCTTCTGTGCTAGTTCTAGAATATCAGCTGGGAAACATCATCAAAAGGAAATCAAGGCAATTCCTTTGCTGATAAGGAAATTGTAAAGAATCTCTTTAGGAGTAGAAACAGCCAGTTCAGTAATGCAAATGACCTTGTGTTTATCTCAACAATAACAATCTCCGCATTTACTATTTAGCAAAGATTGAAAGAGCAAAACCAAAAACTCAAAACATGCAAGGTGTAAAAGAAGTCTCTCTACTGCTCAGTACTTTGGCAAGCATAATACCACATTTGCATCTGTCTGAGTGGTAACTTCCAAAAGTCTGAGAAAAAAAGTGTGAGCTGAATATCAAGCAACAAGAGAGATAATTCTGAGCAACTGTGTGTTGTGTGTGGAGGGAAGGGGTTGAGTACCAAAGAGGTGAACATTAAGCAGAGTGAAGAAAGCTCATAAAACTAAAACTCAGTAGCTTTAGCTGCTGAATAAAGATGAACTCAGAGCAAGTTTTCTAAATCATCTCGCCATGTTAAATACACACACACCGAAAAAGCTTCAGTACAATTAAGGATATTTTGTAAAGTACTCTTTTCTTCCTGAATTCTGCTATTCTTTCTGTTCCTCAATAATTATGTGTGTCCATGGTCTAATTATTTCCTCATTCTCTGCTCATCTCTCCTTTCTTAAGACCCTCCCTTCCCCACTTTTTTTTTTCCGTATCTCCCTCATCCAGCCAGAAATGAGCAAATCCAGTTCTCCTTCAGTATTCATGTTTTAGTTAGATTCATATTTTTTGTGCCTTCTCCATTAGTACTCATTCACAACTGCCCTGGTTTCCTTGGTGCTTGATAAATGTTAGTATGATGCCACAAGTAGCTGGGAAATGTCACTTAAGAAGGCTTGATTACAGTGGCAAAGAAGTGAAAACATCAAAGCAAAATAGCTAATGGAAACTTAAAATAAAAAAATCCTCACACTTAGCTGAGTGCCTAAGAGGTACATGGAGGGAACTCAATAATAAGTTTGCTTCAGTGTTTGTGTGGAAATTTTAAAGACCTTTCTTACCACAAGCAACCTTGTACTCTGAAGCTAGACTCCTCCCCAAAGCTAGAAGAATTCATGAATGGTGATTGAACAAGGAGTTTTTTTTTTTTTTTTTTTTCTTTCATTTAAATTTGCAGGTATTAAAATCTGAAGTTGTGGTCAGGATAAGTGAGAGTTCAAAGCATGACAAGAATGAGTGCATTAAAAATAAAAAAGGCTGGAGATGATCCTATTATGATATATATTTTTTTCTTCTCAGATCATCCCTCTTCAACTTCCACAGAATTACATGACTTACGAACAAAATAAAATTAAAAAAGTCTCTTTTAGAATTTTGGTATGCTTTCAGATATTTTGCTCATAGATATTTTTTGTCATCCTCTGTCTCCATTCACTCATCTTTCAGTTCAGTTCAGTCGCTCAGTCGTGTCCGACTCTTTGCGACCCCATGAACCACAGCACGCCAGGCCTCCCTGTCCATCACCAACACCCGGAGTTCACTCAGACTCACATCCATCGAGTCGGTGATGCCATCCAGCCATCTCATCCTCTGTCGTCCCCTTCTCCTCCTGCCCCCAGTCCCTCCCAGCATCACAGTCTTTTCCAATGAGTCAACCCTTCGCATGAGGTGGCCAAAGTACTGGAGTTTCAGCTTTAGCATCAGTCCTTCCAAAGAACACCTAGCACTGATCTCCTTTAGAACGGACTGGTTGGATCTCCTTGCAGTCGAAGGGACTCTCAAGAGTCTTCTCCAACACCGCAGTTCAAAAGCATCAATTCTTCGGTGCTCAGCTTTCTTCACAGTCCAACTTTCACATCTATACATGACCACTGCAAAAACCATAGCCTTGACTAGACGGACCTTTGTTGGCAAAGTAATGTCTCTGCTTTTGAATATGCTATCTAAGTTGGTCATAACTTTCCTTCCAAGGAGTAAGTGTCTTTTAATTTCATGGCTGCAGTCACCATCTGCAGTGTTTTTGGAGCCCCCCAAAAATAAAGTCTGACACTGTTTCCACTGTTTCCCATCTATTTCCCATGAAGTGATGGGACCAGATGCCATGATCTTCGTTTTCTGAATGTTGAGCTTTAAGCCAACTTTTTCACTCTCCTCTTTCACTTTCATCAAGAGGCTTTTGAGTTCCTCTTCACTCTCTGCCATAAGGGTGGTGTCATCTGCATATCTGAGGTTACTGATATTTCTCCCGGCAATCTTGATTCCAGCTTGTGCTTCTTCCAGCCCAGCGTTTCTCATGATGTACTCTGCATAGAAGTTAAATAAGCAGGGTGACAATATACAGCCTTGACGTACTCCTTTTCCTATTTGGAACCAGTCTGTTGTTCCATGTCCAGTTTTAACTGTTGCTTCCTGACCTGCAAATAGATTTCTCAAGAGGCAGGTCAGGTGGTCTGGTATTCCCATCTCTTTCAGAATTTTCCACAGTTTATTGTGATCCACACAGTTAAAGGCTTTGGCATAGTCAATAAAGGAGAAATAGATGTTTTTCTGGAACTCTCTTGCTTTTTCAAATGATCCAGCATATGTTGGCAATTTGATCTCTGGTTCCTCTGCCTTTTCTAAAACCAGCTTGAACATCTGGAAGTTCATGGTTCAGGTATTGCTGAAGCCTGGCTTGGAGAATTTTAAGCATTACTTTACTAGCATGTGAGTGAGTGCAATTGTGCAGTAGTTTGAGCATTCTTTGGCATTGCCTTTCTTTGGGCAATTTCACTCATTTTTAAGTGGGGAAAACGAAACACAGCATGACTTTCTGGACACATAGATCAAGGAAGGAAATTAAAGTAACCTGTGCCATTCTCAATAAATGGATCATATCTACATTCTGCTGGAGGGGTCAGGAGAAGAACAAAAAGGTTAGTAAGAGGAAAAAATAGGTCAAGCCCTAGGTTTCAGAATAAATGATGGTGCAGGTTTTGGCTATCTCAACTCTACTGCCGATTACTGAAGGCAGTTTAGATGCTAGCTAAGAATATCAGCTCAGATACGAGATTACCTGTGTCCTAAGCGAGCTTCTGCCTGACTTACAGTATGGTGAAGTAACTCAACTTCTCTAAGCCTCAATTTGTCATGAGTAAATATGGACACTAAAAATACCCGTAACTTATAGGTTCTTATAAGGATTATATGAGATTTTTCAAGGAGAAGGCTAACTGTCACACATCAAGACTCACTTAATAAATTCATCAGCAATATTGCTAGTGGAACTTCCCTGATAGCTCAGTTGGTAAAGAATCTGCCTGCAACGCAGAAGACTCTGGTTCGCTTCCTGGGTGGGAAAGATCTGCTTAAGAAGGGATAGGCTACCCACTCCAGTATTCTTGGGCTTCCCTGGTGGCTCAGCTGGTAAAGAATCTGCCCGCAATGTGGGAGACCTGGGTTCAATCCCTAGGTTGGGAAGATCCCCTAGTGAAGGGAAAGGCTACCCACTCCAGCATTCTGGCCTGGAGAATTCCATGGACTGCACAGTCCATAAATGGCAGTTCTTATTTTGTATGTAAACTGATACTCCTATAAATGCAGGCTCAGTCATGTCCTATTCTTTGTGACCCCACAGACTATAGCCCGCCAGGCTCCTCTGTCCATGGAATTTCCCAGGCAAGAATACTGGAGTGGGTTGCCATTTCCTCCTCCAGGGGACCTTCTCTACCTAGGGATAGAATCTGCAACTCCTGGTCTCCTGCATTGTGGGCAGATTCTTTACTGTTGAGTACCTGGGGAAGCCTCTCCTATAAATAGTATGTTCTTAAAGGAACAGGGTGTCTTTCTAAATCCCCAAGTATCTTTTATACTAAATATTCTGTATGTTGTAGTCCATGTTTAAAGGCAATAATCATAATATTTACTTTCAGAAAGATGGCTTGCTAAGATGTCAGTGCTTTGCACTGGATAAATCCAAAATGAAGAAACAATGCTAAGGCAGACTCTGCCTGTTGGTTACCTGTCTAACAACCACTTCTCATTATTCTGCTAACAGAACAATTTTCTGCCCTGTGGTGATACAGGATAAGCCACAGTAGGTATAAGCTAGTTGTGGTAATATTTTAATTGTCATCGCCAGTGATTGATCTAGGGGTAAGCATGTGCTCCAGTTTGGCCCAACAGAACCTGAGAGGATGTCTGCTAGAGGGTTCTGAATAAGTAACCTGTGTGTGTGTGAGTACCTAGTGAAATAAACACCTAGTGAATAAGTGAAATGAGGACCTAGTCACTAAGTATCTAGTGAATAAATACCTAGAAAAAAACAAAATTTTCCCCATCTGCACGAAGAATTAGTAAGTTAGCAGTATTTGTTATTTATCCAGTGTGTACAATTCTAGATAGATACAATTCAAATAAGTATAAAATTTCCAACAGCTCTCATTCATTTTTCACAGTATGTTTCTAAAATGATGGGGGACAATAAGTAACTATAGGGAAGCAACAAAAACACATATCAGATAGACTTTTCTACCTGTGTTAGACTTGTGTAAGGATTAGGCATGTATGTGTATATCCCTTGGGAAAAATACTATATCAGCTGATGTAAGGTAAGACAAAGAAATGGAAAAGAAATTAAAGATGGTTTCAAGTCTGAGTGATTAGAATGATTAAAGTGTCACAACTAAATTACTAAAAAGGAGTACATTCTGAGGTGATTCTGATGAGGTCTGCTTTAAACAAGTTGAGTTCAACATGATGAAAGCAAGATAACTCAGAGCAAGCAGCTGGAGGAACAGGATACAATGTCAATGTCTTTTAAACTGAAGTACAGTTAATTTAAAATGTTTCAAGTATACAGCAAAGTGATTGTTTTATACACACACACATGCACATATATAATTTTTCAGATTCTTTTCCATTACAGGTTGTTAAAGACACTGACTATAATTCCCTGTGCTATACACTAGGTCCTTACTGTTTGTCTATTTTATATACAGTAATGTGTATTTGTTAATCCTAAACTCTTAATTTATCTCTCTTCATAATGTCTACTCTTAAAGTGTTGATTTTGATGTCACTAGCATAGAACTGCCAATTGAAATCAAGAATGAACTCTACATGGGAGAGAAGAGTGTGAAGAATGGGCAGAGAACTAATATCTAAGTCCCAGAAAAGCTCAGTTAGTTTAATTGGTGGCTCCACTATGTACTGGGCTTCCCTTGTGGCTCAGCTGGTAAAGAATCTGCCTGCAATGCAGAAGACCTGGCTTCAATCCCTGGGTTGGGAAGATCCCCTGGAGAAGGAAAAGGCTACCCACTCCAGTATTCTGACCTAGAGAATTCCATGGACTGTATAGTCCATGGGGTCGCAAAGGCTTCCCATATAACTCAGTTGGTAAAGAATCCACCTGCAATGCAGTAGACCCCGGTTCGATTCTTGGGTTGGGAACATCCTCTGGAGAAGGGATAGGTTATCCACTCCAGTATTCTTGGGCTTCTCTTGTGGCTCTACTGGAAAGGAATCCACCTGCAATGCGGGAGACCTGGGTTCTATCTCTGGGTTGGGAAGATCCCCTGGAGAAGGGAAAGGCTACCCACTCCAGTATTCTGACCTGGAGAATTCCATGGACTGTCTAGTCCATGGGATCTCAGAGTCAGACACGACTGAGCAACTTTTACTTTCACCACCATGTATTAGCTAAATATGTGGGCCTGCTAATTCACTGAAGAGTTCTAAGTATCATTTTCCTCATCTGTAAAAGAAAAATAACTACCCTATCAAGTGGTTGTGAGAAATAAATGACATAATTAATACAAAGCCTTCAGCACAATGACTAATATATATGTTCTTAAGCAATAGGTTATGGGTCAGAAAGAGGAAGACCATAAAAGGAGATGGATAAGAAGTGATAGGTTCATGCTTTCATTCATACAAACCACAATGTACCAAGTATCTACAATATTTAAGGCACTGAGCTGGAACAAGAACCCAGAGATGGTAAAGTCATTTGCAGTTCAAATTCAATCAACATTTGTTGAGTACTGTCTTATGTCAGACATTATGATATGCTTTCACTGATCTCACTTAAGGGATATAACACAAGGTGGGAGACTTTTCCAAAGAGATCAGGTGGATAAGTTAGATAGGAACTTAGAAAAGATGATTAATGTGGGTAAAATGGAAATTACTGGTGATCTTTGAGAAAATCTTTTTGGTTTACAAGAACAGGGTTGGGATGAGTGGACAAAAAGGGAAGGAAATGTGGGCTGGGGAGTGTGGGGGGGGGCGGGGGTGGGGTTAGGTGGTTTACAGGCACACTAGAACAAAACAAGAAAGTAGTACTGGTTTATGTAGGTGAATTAGAGATTGTGCTTGCCTCAAAGAAAGTGAGAAGGGGTCAGTGGAAAGGAAGAGACAAGAACAATTAATACTTCAGTTGGTAAAGCATCCAACTGCAATGCAGGAGACCTCGGTTCAATTCCTGGACTGGGAAGATCTGCTGAAGAAGGGATAGGCTACCCACTCCAGTATTCTTGGGCTTCCCTGGTGGCTCAGCTGATAAAGAATCTGCCTGCAATGCAAGAGACCTGGGTTTGATCCTTGGGTTGGGAAGATCCCCTAGTGAAGGGAAAGGCTACCCACTCCAGTATTCTGGAGAATTCCATGGACAATGTAGTCCATGGGATCTCAAAGAGTTGGACACAACTGAGCAACTTTCATTCACTCACTCACTGATTTTTTAAACTGTGAAAAAGAAATACTCAGATATACTTGGAAAAGAAAATATTTTTTGTACAAATTAGTCACTCAATGAATGAACAACTCAACTAATCAACACTTCGGTAGGCTCAGTTTGATAAAGAGACATGGAAGATGCAGATTTTTCTTAACTACGATAACTTCACAAGATTTTAAGAGGATAGACAAAACATTTTTTTCTACAAGTGAAAATCTCATTCTCCTGAACACTACTCAGTAGGCATGTTCTTTATGCTTGCATACAGTGTGCGCCAAGATCTCAGGGCAAGGTGAAGGGAACCGTGCTCTACTATCAGTGAAAATATCTTGAATACCACGCTCTCTATCCCATTTTATCACAAGAATGAATCAGCACTATCAAAGCACCAAATTTACTTCTTTTTTTTTTTTTTTGCAGACTTCTTTTGGGGGGCTTCACTGGGTCTTTGTTGCTGTGCATGAGCTATCTCTAGTTGCGACAAGTGGGGGCTACCTCTTGTTGCAGTGCTGTACAGCATGGGTTTGAGGACATGTGGGCTTCAGTAGTGGTGGTACATGGGCTTAACTGCATCAAACCCATGTCCCCTGCATTGGTAAGTGGATTCTTAACCATTCCTAACCAGGGAAGTCCCAAAATGTACTTCTAAACACCTCCCAAACAAAAGGATACAACCAGGACCAGGAAAGGGGTAAACAAAGTGCCTGACACCAGTCTCATCCCTCCATTGACTTCCTCTCACCAATTTCTTCACTAGAGAGAAGAGCTTGGTCCTGTTTTAACTTTGGCTCCAACAGACTAACATGATTTTAATAAAAGATATATTATAAACCCTACCTACCCTTCTTAAAATTATAACCTCCCCCAGTGTCCATCTTGCTGCTTTAATCAGCTTCAAATACACTATGTGCTCAATTTGTATGTGTTCTCTCTCCCCCTTCTAGAATGTAAACCTCTTAGGGGAGGTTTTTTAGTCTGTTTTGTTCACAATTGCATCTCCAGATATAATGCTGGACAGACAGTACTCATGAAAAATAGAGTTGATGAAAAACTGAGTAAAATCAATCCCATCATAACAAAAACAATGCTGTGAAAAGTTTCTTTTGCATGGACTTTTGCACCATTTTTCCTGTGTTAATGTTATTTTGCAAATCTCACAATATTTCATATGAATTGGTTTCTTTCAATTCGACTGTGACTTTCTGGAATATAGCTCCACATATTATTTTTAATTATTTCCTTATTGCTCTCATGTACTAAATGCCAGCTAATAAATAAGGTCTAGTTACCTCTTCTTTACATTCCTGGTCTTGCCTTCTCCTTTTGCTGCCTCATGCCAACACCACTTCGCTGAAGAAGGTTTGGCACTGTTTCAGCGAAGTCATTCTCCACACTACTTTGTTATAAAGTGATTGAATAGACCACGGTTTTAAGTTGTTGAAATGGCAAGCAGTGTTTTTCAAACGGAATTCTTTTATGAGTTACAATGCAATAAAATAGTTCAGTGATTCAACTTGCTGTATTACGTTTCATTCACTTACAGAGAAATTCCACTACAGACAACTGAAGAGAAATCACTTTTATTTTTATTCTCCAGATACTTCACATTTGGTGAGATTTCTCAGACTGAGTACCTGAACCCTCAAAGGTCTCAGAATAGACATGGACTGTTTAGACTAGGTTAACCACAAAATATATTAACCACAAAGAGCCCTTCACAACTTGGTCTTCAGTTATTGATTGCCTCTTCCTAGACTTCTTTGTATGATATTTGAGTACTTCTTCATAATCCAGTTTAGAAAAACTATAACTTATGTTTACAAATAAGGAATTCCCTAAATATTTCTTAACAAGTTTGTAAGACTGCAATATTCTCTAAAAAATGAATGTAAATGGAAATTAAGACAATGTTAAAACAAGCCTCTGATAAATATCACCTCTATTGATTGAAGGCTTTTGATTTTTTCAAAGTCACATGAATACAACCTGTATTTCAGGTGTATTTAGTGATCACTACTGTTCATTTTAGAAAAATTATTTATGCCTAGAATAATCAAGCCACAATGGTTAAGTTCCACTTTTAAAAATAGTATATGTAATAAATATACTTTAGAATACTTATGAATTTTTGCCTAGCTAAAACATTTATGACATTTTGATTCCACTTATTTGACTTAGTATGAACAGAATGCTAGATTTCCTCCCAGAATATTGGAAATAAAAGCAAAAATAAACAAATGGGATCTAATTAAAATTAAAAGCTTCTGCACAACAAAAGAAACTATAAGCAAGGTGAAAAGACAGCCTTCAGAATGGGAGAAAATAATAGCGAATGAAGCAACTGACAAACAACTAATCTCAAAAATATACAAGCAACTCCTGCAGCTCCATTCCAGAAAAATAAATGACCCAATCAAAAAATGGGCCAAAGAACTAAATAGACATTTCTCCAAAGAAGACATACAGATGGCTAACAAACACATGAAAAGATGCTCAACATCACTCATTATCAGAGAAATGCAAATCAAAACCACAATGAGGTACCATTTCACACCAGTCAGAATGGCTGCAATCCAAAAGTCTACAAGCAATAAATGCTGGAGAGGGTGTGGAGAAAAGGGAACCCTCTTACACTGTTGGTGGGAATGCAAACTAGTACAGCCACTATGGAGAACAGTGTGGAGATTCCTTCAAAAACTGGAAATAGAACTGCCATTCGATCCAGCAATCCCACTGCTGGGCATACACACCAAGGAAACCAGAATTGAAAGAGACACGTGTACCCCAATGTTCATCGCAGCACTGTTTATAATAGCCAGGACATGGAAGCAACCTAGATGTCCATCAGCAGATGAATGGATAAGAAAGCTGTGGAACATATACACAATGGAGTATTACTCAGCCATTAAAAAGAATACATTTGAATCAGTTCTAATGAGGTGGATGAAACTGGAGCCTATTATACAGAGTGAAGTAAGCCAGAAAGAAAAACACCAATATAGTATACTAACGCATATATATGGAATTTAGAAAGATGGTAATGACAACCCTGTATGTGAGATAGCAAAAGAGACACAGATGTATAAAACAGTCCTTTGGACTCTGTGGCGGGGGGGGGGGGATGATTTGGTAGAATGGCATTAAAACATATATAATATCATATAAAAAACGAATCGCCAATCCAGGTTCGATGCAGGATACAGGAAGCTTGGGGCTGGTGCACTGGGATGACCCAGAGGGATGGTATGGGGAGGGAGGTGGGAGGGGGGTTCAGGATGGGAACAAGTGTACACCTGTGGCAGATGCATGTTGATGTATGGTAAAACCAATATTATATTGTAAAGTAAAAAAAAATAATAATAAAATTAAAAAAAAAACAATAGGTATGCAACAACGATGGTTTATGTATAGCACAGGGAACTGTAGTCAATATCTTGTAATAATCTACAATGGAAAATAATCTGAAAAATAATATATATGTATATGTATAACTGAATCACTTTGCTGAGCACCTGAAAAATTGTAAGTCAACTCTACTTCAATAAAATAGCTATATCAAGGAAAAAAAAAAAGGAATTTTTTTTACATACTATACTTTGGGCTTCAGTCATTTGTTTGTAAAGTACATATATTTAACATTACACTTTTGCTGTCAGAGTTTGTTCTAGATCAGCACTTTCAGTTAGAATGTTTCATGATGATGGAAACAGTCTATATTTGCAGTGTCCAATACATCAGCCTGTACCACATGTGGCTACTGAGCACTTGAAATGTGGCTAGTGTGACTGGGGAACTGAATTCGTAATTCTGTTAAATTTCAATTAAACTGTAATTTACATAGCTACATGACGAGCAGCAACCAGTTGGACAGTACAATTTTAGACAGTTCAAAAAATACTGGTAATTATTATTGAAAATAAATAATAATGATTCTCATAACTATACTGTAAAGCTTGTATTACTGCCTCAGGAAATGCTGACGCATCTTGACTACTTGTGCAAGAAGTACTCAGGTTTCAGTACTGTTTGACCATTTTATAAATCAACCTTCCACTGTCTTCTCCCTCCCCGCCATCACTTGTGGCCTCTACTCTCTCTTTGAAATCAATTGTGAAACAAAAAGCTAAGATCTAAAAATCTAACCAGTAGCCTAACTCTGACCCCAGGCTGGAGGTATAGCCACCAATGCCATCTGTTTAACGTACCTTCTCCTCAGACTAGTCACATTCAATTAACTCTTGACCAGGCTGTCTTTGTTTTAAGCAGGAATGAAAGAGAACCACAATGGGAAACAGGAACTGTTGCATTTAGTTATCACACAGCAGTGAGAGTGTACATGTATATGTGTGTTTTCACAGGGTCTAGGAGAGCAATTATACCTATCCCTTCCTTCTTCTTCCTGTTAGATATGTTTTCAAGCACTTGACAGAAGAGTCCCACAGCTAGCTAAAAGTAATTCCTCCCTGAATTGTTAGTGAAGTTCAGGGAGTCTTCCCGTAAAAGACTATTACTTGTTCTCAATGGTTGCTTGAAAGAGACTGCTAGAATTAAGCTTGGTTTCTTTTCTCATTTTAAGAAACAACAATATTAATGCTTACACTGGGATAAAATGCTTTCTTTCACATACCTGTGTGTCAGTCGCTCAGTCATGTCTGTTTCTTTATGACCCTGTGAACTGTAGCCCTCCAGGCTCCTCTGCCCACAAAATTCTCCAGGCAAGAATACTGGAGTAGGTTGCCATTTCCTTCTCCAGGGGATCTTCCCTACCCGGGGATCAAACCCAGGTCTCCTGCATTTCAGGCAGACCCCCAACCATCTGAGCCACCAGGGAAGCACCTTCACTTACCTAAATGCATTCAATTATTGTAACATCCTGGTAAGATAGGAAGATGTTATGATTATTCTGACTTTTTTATGAGTGGCATCTGATTCCCAGTTTCTCACATTTTTCTGGTATACCAACCCTTCTACATGGCAAAAGTGCTAACCCAACAATGGCTCTGGGAAAAAGTGGACACTGTAGAAAAAACCTATGACCCACTTCTTTATGATATTTGGGTTTAATTAACTGAGCTCTCAAATTTAGTCCACGAAACTTTTTCATTCTTTTCTTGGTACTAAAATGGTTTAAAAGGGAACTATGAAAAGTATCCATAGTTTTGCTTGGGAAGATTTCTATTATTTGTCTACTTAATATATGATCTCTGATAAAATTGGTTAAATGCTTATAATCATCCTTCTATTATATTGTTACTAGTCATATAAATAGGTTTACCACATTTGCTTGATGATGTTGCTAGCTCTTTTCTGCTTATGTGAGAATATGGAGAAAGGATTTAAAGAATGGGACAAAAAGAAGTCAAGAATATGTAAGTCATATAGTGAAGATGATGTTAATATGTTCTTAGTTTTAGAGTTTCAGGACTGTTGGAAAACTAATCACATTCATAAGACATTTTGCAACTATATTATTTCCTCAATAAATCTATAAATAATAGCTACTGGCTGTACCTACAGAATTAGTGTATATATTCATAGATTGTCTATAATTTCTACTTATTCTTATTAATGTTTTGTGAATATTCATGCAATTTTGTTTTGTTTTTGTTTTTTGAGCATACCATAAAGCTTCTAGGATCTTAGTTCCCTACTGCTACTGCTACTGCTAAGTCACTTCAGTCATGTCCGACTCTGTGTGACCCCATAGACGGCAGCCCACCAGGCTCCTCCGTCCCTGGGATTCTCCAGGCAAGAACACTGGAGTGGGTTGCCATTTCCTTCTCCAATGCATGAAAGTGAAAAGTGAAAGTGAAGTTGCTCAGTTGTATCCGACTCTTAGCGACCCCATGGACTGCAGCCTACCAGGCTCCTCCATCCATGGGATTTTCCAGGCAAGAGTACTGGAGTGGGGTGCCATTGCCTTCTCCTGACCAGGGCTCAAATCTGGGCTCTTGGCAGTGAAACTCATAGTCCTAACCACTGGACAGCTAGGGGATTCCCCATTTTTTTTCTTTTTTAAATACAATTAACGAATTATGTCAAGAAAAGGTCTGTATTGGTCTTTCCTTCAAAATTAACACAATAAAATTGCTAATCTGTTCTTTCAGTAAAAGTAGGGACTAAAAGGACTCAGAAATAGGTTTGTTCTAATAACATTTGTCTCAGTTAAAATAAAGGCTAAAATAATTCATCAATAAGCTTGTCAAAAGGATCTCCACCAGTAAGCAGGAAAAACTCTTACTAGCACTATAATAAAACACGGTCCTGGGCCACCCCTCATAGGAATCTCATAAGACTAAGGAGAGCTCATCTCATTTAGAAATGAATACTAATAAAAAATGCTGTCATAGATCAGATGGAAGCTGAATTAAAAAAAAAAAAAAAGGAGGTATTCAATGAAGTAATTGCTATATAAAACCAGGGCTCATGGCAGGGATATAAGAGTCAACCCAAAAAGGGAATGAAAAATGAGGTGGCAAAAGTCAAGAGAGATGTGAGAATAAAATAAAACCACTACTGAAATGTAGCCTGCACTGGGAGGCAAGACGAAAATGTGCACTGCTGCAGGAGCGTGGTAAGGGACATGCAGCACAGAACTGAGAAAATTAACCAGACGGCCCTGAACAAAGTTTTAAAAATCAGAGAAAATTAGAGCTTTTAGCGATGAATATACTCATAATCAGTAACTGGGAAGAGGATGAAAATATAATAAAATTTTAAAATTAAGATAATTTTTGAAAAAAGCTTTCTAAGAATAAGACTTAAAGCTACATACAGATTGAAGGGGTCCACAGTATGCCAGGGAAAAGGAACACAGAATAATTAAACACTGAAACATGTCCTAATTAAGTTACTAAATGCCAAAGATTAAAGAAAAAAAATTCTTCAGGCATTCAGACAAGAAAGGCTCAAGAATAAGACTGGGAAAATATTTACAACCTAAAGACTACAACAAATCCCATATTTATTCACTTTAATTACTGGTTTAAAAATTAACATTTATCATTACAATAGTTTTTCACGAATGCATTACTTATTTTATAAAAGAAACCGTAGATAAAAATTATAGAAAATTAAAACAGATTAACTGAATAAAACTGTAAAACCTAAGTGATTCCTTAGTATTAAGGATTAAATTTTTAAAGAAAATCTACTACCTTATGGTTTGACATTTATTAAGACTAGTTACAACTTCATAGAAGAAAAACAGTTAAATCATATAAGCAATTGTGATTTTTAAAATAAGCAACAATGCCATAATTTCGGAATATATTAGTTACCCATGTTTCTATAACTTATAATCAGTTAAGAAATTTTTTTTCTTCTAAAAATTTTTGTTGGAGTATAGTTGATTTACAGTATTGTGTTACTTTCTGCTGTTAACCAGTCATGTCTTAAACAGCTGCAATAAAGTAAGGTAATTTTCTTGGGGTAGGGACATAGTTGTGAGAGAATAGCTTCTTACAATTATTTATTTATAATATTATAGGTTTAAGACTAACATCTAATTCAATGGACATAACAAGCTACAAATGTTTTATAATTCAATTATTTGCTAAATCCAAAAGATAGCTTGTTAGCTTCATTTTACAAATGAAGAAATGAAAGCAAAGCTAAAGGAAACTAATTGGCCTAAGTTGCATATTGAATCAACGGAAACAGACAAGTATCACTTCTACTATGAATTTTTTGTCTCTAACAGCTTCAGTCACAACTTTGCACTCATATTATTTTGGCTACTGAATAACACTGATCTAAAACAGAGCTTGTAGTATCATGATCTAGCACAACAAAATCACGAGGTGAATGCTGAAAGACTGGGGGGGAAATACATTTTGGGAAACACAACAGATGAGAATTCCATCAGTCAAAAAAGCACTTATCTGATAAGACTATTCTGCTGAGTCTTATATAAAAAACTGGAGTTTTTTTTGTTTTGACAAAAAAAAAAATTCCTATTATTGAAGAGGGGGAAAATGCAGAAAAGATGCTGAACAGCTAACTAATAAAGAGTTAAAAGAAAACAAAATGAAATCTTCTAAAAATGACAGTTTAAAACCCATACATAATAGGGAGCCAACCACCTAGAGGAAATGGTGGATCCTAGTACAATGGTCAGGCCTCACATTACAGAGGAAGGTGTTTTCAGCTGTATTACAAAGAAAGAAAGACCATCTCATAACTTCACCTAACTGGGACACCTAAGATTATTGTCAATAGTAACACCTTTACAAGGCTGTATTAGATACTTTAATGGTCATTTTTTACACAAGAGAAATTATTAAATTGTCCAGTAATCTAGAGATTACTGGATGTCCAGTAAACTAGAGATCTCTTTAAGAAAATTAGAGATACCAAGGCACAATTTCATGTGAAGATGCGCACAATAAAGGACAGAAACGATATGGACCTAATAGAAGCAGAAGATATTAAGAACAGGTGGCAAGAATACACAAAAGAACTATACAAAAAAAATCTTCATGACCCAGATAACCACGATGGTATGATCACTTACCTAGAGCAGGACATCCTGGAGTGTGAAGTCAAGTGGGCCTTAGGAAGCATCACTATGAACAAAGCTAGTGGAGGTGATGGAATTCCAGCTGAGCTATTTCAAATCTTAAAAGATGATGCTGTGAAAGTGCTGCACTCAATATGCCAACAAATTTGGAAAACTCAGCAGTGGCCACAGGACTGGAAAAGGTCAGTTTTCCAATCCCAAAGAATGTTCAAACTACCACACAATTGCACTCATCTCACATGCTAGCAAAGTAATGCTCAAAATTCTCCCCCTGGAGAAGGAATTGGCAATCTACTCCAGTATTCTTCCTTGCAGAATTCCATGGACAGAGCAGTCTGGTGGGCTACAGTCCATGGGGTCACAAAGAGTTGGACATGACTGAGTGACTAACTTTCACACGCTAGCAAAGTAATGGTCAAAATTCTCCAAGTGAGGGTCCAACAGTATATGAATCAAGAACTTCCAGATGTTCAAGCTGGATATAGAAAAAGCAGAGGAACCAGAGATCAAATTGCTAACATACAATTTGATTCCTGAGAAATCTGTATGCAGGTCAGGAAGCAATAGTTAGAACCCAACATGGAACAACGGACTGGTTTCAAATTGGGAAAGAAGTACATCAAGGCTGTATACTGTCACCCTGCTTTTTTAACTTACATGCAGAGTACATCATGCAAAATGCTGGGCTGGATGAAGCACAAACTGGAATCAAGATTGCTGGGAGAAATATCAATAACCTCAGCTATGGAGATGACTGGAGAAGGCAATGGCACCCCACTCCAGTACTCTTGCCTGGAAACTCCCATGGACGGAGGAGCCTGGTAGGCTGCAGTCCATGGGGTCGCTAAGAGTCGGACATGACTGAGCGACTTCACCTTCACTTGTCACTTTCATGCATTGGAGAAGGAAATGGCAACCCACTCCAGTGTTCTTGCCTGGAGAATCCCAGGGATGGGGGAGCCTGGTGGGCTGTTGTCTATGGGGTCGCACAGAGTCGGACACGACTGAAGCGACTTAGCAGCACCAGCAGCATGGAGATGACACCACCCTTAATGGCAGAAAGTGAAGAGGAACTAAAGAGCCTCTTGATGAAAGTCAAAAAGTGAAAAAGCTGGCTTAAAACTCAACATTCAAAAAATGGAGATCATGGCATCTGGTCCCATCACTTCATGGCAAATAGATGGAGAAACCATGGAAACAGTGACCAGCTTTATTTTCTTGGGCTCCAAAATCACTGCAGATGGTGACTGCAGCCATGAAATTAAAAGATGCTTGCTCCTTGGAAGAAAAGCTATGACCAACCTAGACAGCATATTAAAAAGCAGAGACATTATTTTGCCGACAAAGGTCTGTCTAGTCAAAGCTTTGGTTTTTCCTGTACTCATGTATGGAAGTGAGAGTTGAACCATAAAGAAAGCTGAGCACCAAAGAACTGATGCTTCTGAACTGTGGTGTTGGAGAAGACTCTTGAGAGTCCCTTGGACTGCAAGAAGATCCAACCAGTCAATCCTAAAGGAAATCAACATTGAATATTCATTGGAAGGACTGACGCTAAAGCTGAAGCTTCAGTACTTTGGCCACCTGATGTGAAGAACTGACTCGATGGAAAAGATCCTGATGCTGGGAAAGACTGAAGGCAAGAGGAGAAGGGAACGACAGAGGATGAGATGGTTGGATGGCATCACCGACTGGATGGACGTGAGTTTGGTAAGCTGCGGGAGTTGGTGATGGACAGGGAAGCCTGGTGTGCTACAGTACATGGGGTTGCAGAGTTGGACATTTCTGAGCTGGTGATGGACAGGGAAGCCTGGTGGTCCACAGTACATGGGGTTGCAGAGTTGGACATGTCTGAGCGACTGAACTGAACTGTCCAGTAATCTGAGGTCAAAAAATTAAAGAAATGAAAACTCAACATTTTACTTTAAAGGAAAACAAAGACAATCTCTTCTGAAGAACTGGAGTAAATAATAATGGCTTGTCTAATTTGGTGACTCAGAGTAGTTATTTACCATTATTGCTCTTGAAGTTCTGTTGGCTTTTCTGCTTAGTATTTGCTAAAATTTTCTCCACACCATGACTTTAATCTTATCTTCCTTTCTCTAGAAGTAGTAAAATGAATGGTGCTGCTGGTGGAGAAAACAAAGCGTAAGAAGGAAGTCGTAGGCCCTTCCAAGACCACAAAATGCAAATCTTTTCGCAGTGACATTTTAATTTTCCATCACAGAACACACCATCCATATATCTTGAGTTATAACTGTATATTTGTCTAGGATTTCCTGAAATTAACGTTAAATTCGTTTGCAAGTGTTGGGTTCCAAATGTTTGCTTCCAAGTTAAGTATCTGTTTTTACCCACAAATCAATGTTTCATAAGAAATGTAAGTTAGTTCACAGAGTTTATTAACTATAATGCAAATCTAATACTTTATTTTGCATTTTAAAATATCTTTAAAAAATACAGTTGAGATACAACTAATTATGCAAATCAGAAAATACTGAATTGAGTAATACTTTCAAAGCTCTATCTTGAATTAAGATAGAGTACATACAAATGACATAGCAAGCGGAGACTTGAGACTATTGTGAACTGAACTTTTTGATTACTTAAAGACTTTAGGGACTGCTGACAGTAGCCTTGTATTAAATCACATTTCATTAAAAGTGTATGGCCCTTCTGTCGCTCAACACACGATACATCATTAGCACTGAAACCACAGAAAATCAAGGTTAGAAAAGACTTCAGAGATTACATTCAATTTGACCTTACTTTAGAGGTGGAGAAAACAGATTCAGATGGAATAACTTAATATAAGTTATGCAACCAATTAGTTCTGGAACTGAAACCTCATCCTAATTTTCATCTAGTATCTTTTCCATTATTGGGGCTTCCCAGGTGCTGCAGTGGTAAAGAATATGCCTGCTAATGCTGGTTCAATCCCGGGGTCAGGAAGATCCCCTGGAGTAGGAAATGGCAACCGGCTCCAGTATTCTTGCCTGGGAAAGCTCATGGACAGAGGAGCCTGATGAGCTATGGTTCATGGGGTCACAAGGAGTTGGACATGACTGAGGGCACACACACACACACACACATATCTTTTCCATTATAATAATGCTTACTAGGCTGCAGTCCATGGGGTTGCTAAGAGTCAGACACGACTGAGAGACTTCACTTTCACTTGTCACTTGCATGCATTGGAGAAGGAAATGGCAACCCACTCCAGTGTTCTTGCCTGGAGAATCCCAGGGACAGGGAGCCTGGTGGGCTGTCGTCTATGGGGTAGCACAGAGTTGGACACGACTGAGGCGACTTAGCAGCAGCAGCAGCAGTCATAATCAATGCCAGTAAAAAGAAAAAAATTACTATAACCATTTTATCAGCATAATTTAGCATTATTAGTGAAGCTGGGGATGAGTATACCAATTGACTGAAATATGGGCACACGAATTCATTAAGGCATTGTTTGTAATGGTAAAAAATGAGAACAACTTAGACATCTATCAACAGGGGAAAAATAATTATGGCATAATCATCTGATGTGTCAATAAATGCCATACTATAGTTTTTTTTTATTATTATTTTTTGGCAGTGCCACATGTCATGCAGGATCTTAGTTCCTTAACCAGAGATCAGAACCCATACCCCTTGCACTGGAAGCACAGTCTTAGCTACTGGACCGCCAGGGAAGTCACTGCCATACTGCATTTTAAATCAGTGAACTTGATTTAACTATTTCCTATATAACTCTTTCTTTGGGATTGGAATGAAAACTCACCTTTTCCAATCCTGTGGCCACTGCTGAGTTTTTCAAATTTGTTGGCATACTGAGTGCAGCACTTTCACAGCATCATCTTTCAGGATTTGGAATAGCTCAACTGGAATTCCATCACCTCCACTACCTTTGTTCGTAGTGATGCTTTCTAAGGCCCACTTGACTTCACATTCCAGGATGTCTGGCTCTAGGTCAGTGATCACACCATCGTGATTATCTGGGTCGTGAAGATCTTTTTTGTACAGTTCTTCTGTGTATTCTTGCCATCTCTTCTTAATATCTTCTGCTTCTGTTAGGTCCATACCATTTCTGTCCTTTATCGAGCTCATCTTTGCATGAAATGTTCCTTTGGTATCTCTGATTTTCTAGAAGAGATCCCTAGTCTTTCCCATTCTGTTGTTTTCCTCTATTTCTTTGCATTGATTGCTGAAGAAGACTTTCTTATCTCTTCTTGCTATTCTTTGGAACTCTGCATTCAGATGTTTATATCTTTCCTTTTCTCCTTTGCTTTTCGTTTCTCTTCTTTTCACAGCTATTTGTAAGGCCTCCCCAGACAGTCATTTTGCTTTTTTGCATTTCTTTTCTATGGGAATGGTCTTGATCCCTGTCTCCTGTACAATGGCAATGTACAAAGGCAATACCAAAGAATGCTCAAACTACCGCACAATTGCACTCATCTCACACGCTAGTAAAGTAATGCTCAAAATTCTCCAAGCCAGGCTTCCGCAGTATGTGAACCGTGAACTTCCTGATGTTCAAGCTGGTTTTAGAAAAGGCAGAGGAACCAGAGATCAAATTGCCAACATCCGCTGGATCATGGAAAAAGCAAGAGAGTTCCAGAAAAGCATCTATTTCTGCTTTATTGACTACGCCAAAGCCTTTGACTGTGTGGATCACAATAAACTGTGGAAAATTCTGAAAGAGATGGGAATACCAGACCACCTGATCTGCCTCTTGAGAAATTTGTATGCAGGTCAGGAACCAACAGTTAGAACTGGACATGGAACAGCAGACTGGTTCCAAACAGGAAAAGGAGTTCGTCAAGGCTGTATATTGTCACCCTGTTTATTTAACTTATATGCAGAGTACATCATGAGAAACGCTGGACTGGAAGAAACACAAGCTGGAATCAAGATTGCCGGGAGAAACATCAATAACCTCAGATATGCAGATGACACCACCCTTATGGCAGAAAGTGAAGAGGAACTAAAAAGCCTCTTGATGAAAGTGAAAGAGGAGAGTGAAAAAGTTGGCTTAAAGCTCAACATTCAGAAAAATAAGATCATGGCATCCGGTCGCACCACTTCATGGGAAATAGATGGGGAAACAGTGGAAACAGTGTCAGACTTTATTTTGGGGGCTCCAAAATCACTGCAGATGGTGACTGCAGCCATGAAATTAAAAGACGCTTACTCCTTGGAAGGAAAGTTATGACCAACCTAGATAGCATATTTAAAAGCAGAGACATTACTTTGCCAACAAAGGTTCGTCTAGTCAAGGCTATGGTTTTTCCTGTGGTCATGTATGGATGTGAGAGAGGGACTGTGAAGAAGGCTGAGCACAGAAGAATTGATGCTTTAGAACTGTGGTGTTGGAGAAGACTCTTGAGAGTCCCTTGGACTGCAAGGAGGTCCAACCAGTCTATCCTAAAGGAGATCAGTCCTGGGTGTTCATTAGAAGGACTGATGTTGAAGTTGAAATTCCAATACTTTGGCCACCTGATGCGAAGAGCCGACTCATTTGAAAAGACCCTGATGCTGGGAAAGATTGACGGCAGGAGGAGAAGGGGATGACAGAGGATGAGATGGTTGGATGGCATCACTGACTCAATGGACATGAGTTTGGGTAAACTGCAGGAGTTGGTGATGGACAGGGAGGCCTGGCGTGCTGCGGTTCATGGGGTGGCAAAGAGTAGGACATGACTGAGCGACTGAACTAAACTGAATGGAGAAAAAAACAGAGAACAGACTCATGGACATGGGGAGAGGGGAGGAAAGGGTGAGATATACACAGAGAGTAACATGGAAACTTAAATTACCGTATGTAAAATAGATAGCCAATGGGAATTTGATCTATGTCTCAGGAAACTCAAACAGGGGCTCTGTATCAACCTAGAGGGGTGAGATGGGGAGGGAGATGGGAGGGAGGTTCAAGAGGAAGGGGATATATGTATACCTATGGCTGATTCATGTTGAGATTTGACAGAAAACAACAAAATTCTGTAAAGTAATTATTCTTCAATTAAAAAATAAATAAATTAAAAAATAAAAAAGATATTTGTAATAATTATAATATTTAGTCTTACTCTAATTTATATTTTCAGATTATTAATAAAGTTTAACATTTTCCCACTTAATGAGAAACTATTTGTAATCTCTTTTAATCACGTCTAGTCAAATATGTCTAGCATCATAGGTCTAGTGAAATTTAGTGATCTTGTAAAGGCTTATGACTTTTTTATGTTTTCAAAGTTAAGTTTACAGAAGTTTAAACCATCACTCCTTGAAACTGATGCTGGCAGCACATGAATAATGAAACATGAAAGTATATTGATTATGCCAGGATACCCAACAGGATATTCAGTTCAGTTCAGTCGCTCAGTCGTGTCCGACTCTTTGTGATTCCGTAAACTGCAGCACGCCAGGCCTCCCTGTCCATCACCAACTCCCAGAGTTTACCCAAACTCATGTCCATTGAGTCGGTGATGCCATCTAACCATCTCATCCTCTGTTATCCCCTTATCCTCCTGCCTTCAATCTTTCCTAACATCAGGGTCTTTTCAAATGAGTCAGCTCTTCACATCAGGTGATATTACATCCTCTTTTTTATACTGTTTCCCCCATTAAAATACGTATATTTGCCTAGTAGATGAGAGATCTGTTTTGGCACAAGCCCACCAGTAAACAGCATCTTGCTACCATTTCCTATACACTTTGTTTCACATACTTGATTATCAGCCTGTCTCCCTGAAATCTGTTGGAGGCTCAGGGCAAGTAAGTGATCAGCTCATAGTCATGACCAACATTTTACAAATTATAATTTATAGTAATTATCATCGATTTGATACATGATGGTCAACCACACTGAACTGTAAGCTCATTGATATAAGGACTGTTTTATTGTTGTTGTTGTTTAGTCACTAAGTCCTGTCCGACTCTTTACAACCCCATGGACATGTATGTGTCCAATTGTAGCCCGCCAGGCTCCTCTGTCCGTGGGATTCCCCAGGCAAGAATAGTGGAGTGGGTTGCCATTTCCTTTTCTTGGGGATCTTCTTGATCCAGGGATCAAACCTGGGTCTCCCACACTGGCAGGCAGAGCCCTTTTACTATTCAGGAAACAAACAAAACAGGACTTTCTGTTAGCAACTGCTTTACAGTAAAGAGGCCTTCATACTGATGAAGTTCAAGGAAAAAATAGGGTCCTCAAGCTGTAATACTTCAGAGTCAGAGTAGATGAACTGAAAATGAGTCACAGTGCTATTTATAATGATAATTATAGCATGGTTTATAATAGAAAACATTTGGAAACAACCCAAATGTCCATCAAAAAGAAACTGGTACAATTACATTTGACCGTGTACCTAACAGAACCAGAGACAGATCTATAGCAAAGATGTCTACTAATGTACTGTGAGTAAACAGTAATAGGCATGATATGATTCCAATTAAAAATAACATCAATAATATGAACAATGTTAGATATAAAAGAAAAATTTAGAAGAATATGCTTCAAACTGTAGTGACTATATCTGGTGGAGAAAAGTTTAGTGTAATATGTAATAGGTAAATTTATTTGACTGGGGACATCTACTTTCTATACTGTGTATTGTTGTATCATTTAAAATATAAGTATCTTTAATTAAAAATAATTTTAAGCAACAAAATTAATACTTTTGCCTTTGATCAATTAAAATGTGTGCAAACACAGTAAGTTAGATTTTAAGATATTTCAAGAAAAAAATATGTAAAATTCCAGGAAAATAATTTCTTGCTGCTACTGCTGCTAAGTCACTTCAGTCATGTCCGACTCTGTGCGACCCCATAGACGGCAGCCCACCAGGCTCCCCCGTCCTTGGGATTCTCCAGGCAAGAACACTGGAGTGGGTTGCCATTTCCTTCTCCAATACATCAAAGTGACAAGTGAAAGTGAAGTCGCTCAGTCGTGTCTGACCCTCAGCGACCCCATGGACTGCAGCCTACCAGGCTCCTCCGTCCATGGGATTCTCCAGGCAAGAGTACTGGAGTGGGGTGCCATTGCCTTCAGTTATGTTTTAAGTAAACAACTTCTACATCTGTTGTTTCACTTATTTGATTGAGGCAGAAATCTTATTTTTAATCAGTGAAGTTCTTATGATACGTCTTCATTATTTCTGTAAGTATATATTTTTAAACATTTTTTTAAAAAACAAAGCATATACACAGAGACACAAATAAGAAAAAAAACCAAGTGTAAGAAAAGATCCCTTTAACAACTGTATTTAAAAAAACAACCCCCAAAAGTTCAGGAATAAATTCAGTAGAAGTAATATACAGGAACTAGATGGGAAAATACTACAAAATGCTAAGAGATATAATAGAAAATCTAAATAAATGAAATATCTTTTGTCCTTTTCAATACTGAAAAGATACTATATTTCTTGAATCTATATATTACATGAAATTCCAATAGATTTTCCTTTTTAATTATTAAAAACTTAACCTAGTACAAGGCTCGGAGAACATTTTCTATAAAGTACCTGTAACAGTTTTAGGTTTTGTTGGTCATATGGTCTCCAAAACAACTCAATTCTATCTTGTAGGGTGAATTCTATCTTGTAGTGTGAAAGCAGCCATAGATAATAAATTAGTGTGCACTCTAATAAAAACTTACAGACATTGAGATTTGAATCATATAATTTATAAATTTCAAGAAATATTATTCTTCTTTTGATTTTTTCTCCCAATCATTAAAAAACTTGAAAACTATTCTTGGTTTGCAGGTTACACAAAAACTGGTCACAAGACAGATTTGGTTTGTGGGCTATAGTTTGCCAAATTCTAATCTAGATGAATAAATATCTAATGGCATCCGGTCCCATCACTTCATGGCAAATAGATGGGGAAACAGTGGAAACAGTGGCTGACTTTATTTTTCTGGGCTCCAAAATCACTGCAGATGGTGACTGCAGCCATGAAATTAAAAGACGCTTACTCCTTGGAAGGAAAGTTATGACCAACCTAGATAGCACATTTCAGGATGGGGAACACGTGTATACCTGTGGTGGATTCATGTTGATATATGGCAAAACCAATACAATATTGTAAAGTTTAAAAAAAAAATAAAAGCAGAGATATTCCTTTGCCAACAAAGGTCCATCTAGTCAAGGCTATGGTTTTTCCAGTGGTCATGTATGGATGTGAGAGCTGGACTATAAAGAAAGCTGAGCACAGACGAATTGATGCTTTTGAACTGTGGTGTTGGAGAAGACTCTTGAGAGTCCCTTGGACTGCAAGGAGATCCAACCAGTCCATCCTAAAGGAGATGAGTACTGGGTGTTCATTGGAAGGACTGATGTTGAAGTTGAAACTCCAATACTTTGGCCACCTGATGCGAAGAGCTGACTCATCTGAAAAGACCCTGATGCTGGGAAAAATTGAAGGCAGGAAGAGAAGAGGACAACAGAGGATGAGATAGTTGGATGGCATGACCGACTTGATGGACATGGGTTTGGTTGAACTCTGGGAAGTTGGTGATAGACAGGGATGCCTGGTGTGCTGCGGTTCATGGGGTCGCGAAGAGTCAGACACGATTGAGTGACTGAACTGAACTGAACTGAAATAGTCAGGGAAACTCTGTCAGGGGAGGGAGGAGTGAGTAACAAAGAAGGAGTTCTTCCATCAGGTACTGAAACAAATTGTAAAACTACAGCATATCAAATATTGAGATCTAGCACTGGAAAAGGACAAAAAGATCAATGAAGCAGAATGGTGGTCTCAAAAACAACCAAATACATATGATATAGGTGGCACTTCCAATCAGTGTGGGAAGATGAATTATTTATTCACTAAAATGATATAAAGATAAGTACCTATTCAAAGTAAAAAATATAATAAACTTCTACTTTGTTCTTTACACCACAATAATTTAGACATTTATGCAGAAAAAAATAACACTGAACCATTACCAATGTGAACAAATATTTTTAAAATCTCAGAGTTTAAGTATGATACAAAATATAGAAAATTAAAGACATTAATTTTGCTAAATAAAAACATAAACCTCCAGAATGATGTTGAAGGGAAATCTCTGAACAGTAACTGAGTAAGTGCGCAGTAGTATTATGGAGACAACCAGTCCAGATCAGAGCAGAAGGACACAGAGATCCTACAGGGAAGTCTTTAAGAAGATGAAACTGATAGATTAACATATCTGAGTATACTAAATGGATATATTAGAGGATATTTATAATTCTGGCATAGAATATGGTGATTAGTTAACACATACTAATAAAAGAAAAATGAAGCAATTGTTTAGGGAAAACGAACTGTTATACAGAGAAAGCAAATTTAATCATCGTACACTAAAAATCACAGCTGTAAATAATATACAGAATCAGAACAATGGAAGTATTGTCTATTGAGCCAACCAAAAATTATAACTATATCTGGAAGATGGAGGTCAAATGTGTATATATGTAGGTATGTGTAAAAGCTAAATTTTCACCTTTTATCTAAGACTTGAGTACTGAGATGGCAGTCTAAATATGTTCTTTAGAAAGAGAGGAAAAAAAAATAGAGAAAACCCCTACTAAACTTTAAAGAGGTTACTTCCGGCAAACAGGATTTGGGAGTGGGAGTAGAAATGTGAGGCAGAAGACAACTGTTTATCATTATCAACTTTGAAGAAAAATCTTACTTTTTAAACTGCATAAATGTACAATTTTGATAAACATGTGATTACATAAAAAATTAATGCTTCTTTGGCATGAAATACTATTAAAAGATAGAAAAACAACAAATGGGGAAAATATCTGTCTCATATACTACAAAGACTGTCATTATCCTAAATATATAAAGAGCACTTACAATTCAAAAAGAGAAAGTAAAAAAAGGTAAGGTATCACAATGAGCAAAAGAAGGTGAATAGCCAATTTATAGAACTATAAATGGCTAATGAACATATGAAGAGATTTTTAACCACAGTAGCAAAGAAACGTAAATTAAACTATATTGATTTCTTTATTATTGTTGTTGCTCAGTCATTAAGTCATGTCTGACTTTTTGCAGCCTCACAGACTGCAATACATCAGGCTTCCCTGTCCTTCACTATCTCCCAGAGTTTGCTCAAACTCAAGTCCATTGAGTCGGTGATGCCATCCAACCATCTCATCCTCTGACACCCTCTTCTCCTTTTGCCTTCAATCTTTCCCAGCATCAGGGTCGCTCCCCAGAGCAGCAAAAAATAACTTATTCTTAGAGTTTACCAGCACATTCAGCGGTTTATTCTACTTACAATCTCTGCTCTACCAATTGCTGCCAAAACATTCAAGTGTTGGAACAAGTAATATTGGGCCCTGTGGGTGGATGGGTGGGTGTGCAAGTTGTATAATAATAGAATTTTCATTGGCAGACAATCTGGCACTGTCTATCAAATTTGAAAATAGAGATACCTTGTCATCTGGCAATTCTACTTCAGGCCATTTGTTCTACTAAAATGCACAATGGGATAGGAGTGTTTGACACAGCAAGGCAAGGCAAAAGCTTTAACTTTCATCAATAACATTGATTAGATAAATTATGGTACAAAAGGTTAGAGATTAAAAAGAGAGTTAAGTATATATATACTGATCTTATATAAATACACAGAGTGAAAAAAGGCATGCTGAAGAACAACACATATAATGAAATCTCATTTTAAGAAATGTATGTATACAATTTTATGTGGGTTTATGTATACCCAAAGGAAAAATTCCAGAAAAATATACATCAAGTAGTTAACAGTAAATAAACTTCAGTGATGGTGTTACTAGAGAGAACTCCACTTTCAACTCTTATATGTTGTTTACATTTTTTACAGAAAAGAAAGTACTCTGAATTAAAAACTATGACAGGGAATTCCTTGGCAGTCCACTGGTTAGGACTCTGTGCTTTCACTGACGAGGGTCTGGGGTTAATCCTTGGTTGGGGAAGTAGGAACCCATAAGCCTCATGGCATGGCATCTTTAAGGTACCTAGCATTTTGGCAGGTATTTGGGATTAATTCATTGTAATTTTAACATCAACATTTCTATATCATTCATTTCTATTTCATTTTTATGATCATGGGTTTAATTCTTCTGATGCTTTTATAAAAAAAGATAACTTAGATTTCACCAGCACATTTATTCGGCAGTTTATTCTCATTTACAATCTTCACTCTACCAATTGCTGCTAAAACATTCATTTTTAAAAAAAATAAAAGTAATATGTTGAACAACATCAGCTCAAAAAAGGGTGCAGAGAAAAGAAAAGGTTTCTCTCTCCCCTTAGTATCTCTATTCTCACTCTTCAAAGGTAATTCCTAAGAAACTACTGTGTATTCTTCAAAATTTTTCTATCAATATGTATAATGACTGACCCCTTTTTCTTACATTAATGAAGTCATACTATAATACTAATCTGTAACCTCCTGACTTACATCTTCACCTATCAGCCTAAAGAGATACCTACAAGATTATTGCAAAGTATTCCTTAGTGGTATTTCTTATTTAAAAGATATATTTAGACTAATTTGGGTCTACATGATCAAAAACAAATAAGCAAAGCAAAATACCTAATTCAATTCCTGTATATGGTTTTAATAACAAAAATGACTACTGATTCCACCTTATCACTTACCTATCTGTGAAATGCTTATTTTGTGGTGCTGGAGGATTTATATATATTATGTCAATTAATTCTCCCCAAATACTAAGAGATAGATACTTTCATTCCCATTGTCCAGAGGAAAAAGCTGAAATTCTGAAAAGGTTAAGAACCAGGACTAGTGGAAGTTCATTTTGCTAACTTTCTAATTATAGCATGAAAGCCAAAGTCTAAACAAGTTTGAACCATTTTTTTATATAATGTAAAATATATCACTCCGAAAGAAACATACTTATTTATATTAAGAAATAATAATAGTAAAGGAAAATTCCCAAAACATACATATAAATGGTATGTCTAAGCTATTTTTACCTTGGGCCAAAAATAATGAAGCCAACCAGTGCTAGACAAAGAGTTAAGTTCATTCAATATTAAGTCCTTAGAGACTGGTTCTCAAACTCAAGTTTCCTTTTTGGCAGAAGACGAACTTTTATAAAAATCTTAAAATATAATGTTCACAATAAGCCTCAGGATTATTGGCATTTAGAGTTTCCATTTTAAGTCTTCCTGAACAAAGATTTACTTAGAGGCCACAAACACTATCCTTTTCAATTTTTATTGGTAGATAAAATTTGAAAGGTCGATTTGCTCTTTATGGATTAATTTTAGACTCACTAGGCCTGAAAGCAGAGAAGGCAATGGCACCCCACTCCAGTACTCTTGCCTGGAAAATCCCATGGATGGAGGAGCCTGGTGGGCTACACAGTCCATGGGGTCGCTAAGAGTCGGACACGACTGAGTGACTTCACTTTCATTTTTCACTCTCATGCATTGGAGGAGGAAATGGCAACCCACTCCAGTGTTCTTACCTGGAGAATCCCAGGGACAGGGGAGCCTGGTGGGCTGCCGTCTATGGAGTCGCACAGAGTCGGACACGACTGAAGTGACTTTGCAGCAGCAGGCCTGAAAGAGTAACGATACTGTATAAAACCGATGCCAAAGTTGTGGTTTTCCTAATCCCAATAGAACCTTTTTGCTTATTTCCAGAAATCATACTATAATATTTAGACAGTAAGTTCTACTTTTGATATTGGCCATATATGCATTCTACCACACAGAGTTCACATAAAAAACTAAGAATGCCACTGGAAGGTTCCCCTTCTTTCATGAATTTATACAACAAATTTTAACTGAGTTCCTAAAATGACCAGTTTGTGCTGGGTACTAGACAGAAATGTGATAGCCCCACACCCTACTTCCAGGAAGCTTGTAGTCTACAGAGAAACAATTAATTTAATGATCTACCCATCACTTTCATGGGAATGGAGAACCAGACTCTACTTCCCATTCAAGCTCAAAGCTCTACACTGGGAACAGCAAACTCTAACTTACTATTAAAAAAACAAACAACCCAGCTATTTCAAAAATTCACATTAGTGGGTAACATGTTATACTAATGATTTCCTCTGGGTAGATGAGCTACACCTTTTTTTTCTTCAAAGGAAACTGGAGATCTCTTACTAAAGAAGCCATTTTGCCAGTCCCAAATTTAAAATATAACCAAACTATTGAAACTTTCCATTTGTATGAAGAAATGTAGTGTTAACAAGGTAACATATATCTTGGTATATGGGATCCATAATGGCTTTTAATTCTAAAGAAATATGAAATTAATCAACATTATTTTTCCTATAAATTGTATTCATATATTCAGCAAATACTTAATATCTATTGTGTGCCAGGCTTCATGCCAGATAAGGACATAACTGTGAATATATTAAGATTTCTGTCATGGACAGAGGAGCCTGGTAGGCTGCAGTCCATGGGGTCACTACGAGTCAAACACAACTGAGCGACTTCACTTTCATTTTTCACTTTCATGAATTGAAGAAGGAAATGGCAATCCACTCCAGTGTTCTTGCCTGGAGAATCCCAGGGACGGGGGAGCCTGGTGGGCTGCCGTCTATGGGGTCGCACAGAGTCGGACACGACTGTAGCAACTTAGCAACAGTAGCAGCAGCCTCAAGGAGTTTATATTTAGTAAGAAAGCAGGCCCAAACAGGACAGTGTAGCACATATAAAGGTTATCTAATCTACTCTCTTGAGGAAAGAGAGTAAGACAGTTCCAGAGAAACCAAAAAGTATTCAAGGCAGGGGGCACTAACACACTGGCCTAGAGGCAAGAGAGCATGACAGAGTGCAGAACTAACAAACACAATCAACAGACTGGATAACAGAGTTTGTCATGCTTCCTGAAGGAAAGAGTGTGCAACTCCTTTCTACTAGGAATAGTGATTTAGTTCCTGAGATTAGGATCATTTTCTCCAGAATTAACATAGGAACACACTAGGATTCTGCGTCCTGAAAGACTTGAATTCCAAAGCAATTCAAATTGATTCTCAACCTTTAAAAACTCAGCAATCAAAATTATCATTTATTTCAGAATATATTTAGGGAAAATAAAATAGGGAAAAAGGAAATAATGTACTAAGATAAACGTTAAATATTTGCCAGAATCATAAACAGCAAGGCTTATTTAAGTTATATGCAGAGTACATCATGTGACATGCTGGGCTAGATGAAGCACAGGCTAGAATCAAGATTGCCAGGAGAAATAACAATACTTCACGTATGCAGATGACACTATCCTAATGGCAGAAAGCGAAGAGGAATTAAAGAGCCTCTTGATGAAGGTGAAAGAAGAGAGTGAAAAGCTGGCTTAAAACTCAACATTGAAAAAACAAAGATCACAGCATCTGGTCTCATCACTTCATGGTAAATAGATGGGGAAACCATGGAAACAGTGAGAAACTTTATTTTCTTGGGCTCCAAAATCACTGCTGATGGTGACTGTAGCCTTGAAATTATAAGACACTTGCTCTTTGGAAGAAAAGCTATGACCAACCTAGACAGCATATTAAAAAGCAGAGACATTACTTTGCCAACAAAAGTCTACACAGTCAAAGCTATGATTGTTCCAGTAGTCATGAATGGGAGTTGGACCATAAAGAAAGCTGAACGCCAAAGAACTGATGTTTTTGAACTGTGGTATTGGAGAAGACTCTTGAGAGTCCCTTGGACTGCAAGGAGATCCAACCAGTCCATCCTAAAGGAAATCAGTCCTGAATATTCATTGGAAGGACTGATGCTGAAGCTGAAACTCCAATACTTTGGCCACCTGATGCGAAGAATTGACTTACTGGAAAAGACCCTGATGCTGGGAAAGACTGAAGGCAGGAGGAGAAGGGGATGACAGAGGATGAGATAGTTGGATGGCTTTACCAACTCAATGGACACGAGTTTGGGTAAACTCTGGGAGTTGGTGATGGGCAGGGAAACCTGGCATGCTGCAATCTAGGAGGTCGCAAAGAGTCGGACACGACTGAGTGACTGACTGAACTGAATATAAATCTATTTGCTGGTGGTATAAAAAACAATTCCCCACTTCTGAATGAATTTTTAAACTATGCCAAAGCAGCTTTGTGTATTTTTAGGTAGTATTCAAATTCTTGACTGAAACTCTATTATCATGACTCAGGCCCTAGGCACTCTCCTGGCAATCTTGATTCCAACTTGTGCTTCTTCCAGCCCAGCGTTTCTCATGATGTACTCTGCATATAAGTTAAATAAGCAGGGTGACAATATATAGCCTTGATGTACTCCTTTTCCTATTTGGAACCAGTCTGTTGTTCTATGTCCAGTTCTAACTGTTGCTTCCTGACCTGCATACAGGTGTCTCAAGAGACAGGTCAGGTGGTCTGGTATTCCCATCTCTTTCAGAATTTTCCAGTTTATTGTGATCCACACAGTCAAAGGCTTTGGCATAGTCAATAAAGCAGAAATAGATGTTTTTCTGGAACTCTCTTGATTTTTCGATGATCCAGCGGATGTTGGCAATTTGATCTCTGGTTCCTCTGCCTTTTCTAAAACCAGTTTGAACATCTGGAAGTTCATGGTTCATGTATTGCTGAAGCCTGGCTTTGGCACTGCCTTTCTTTGGACTGGAATGGAAACTGACCCTTTCTAGTCCTGTGGTCACTGCTGAGTTTTCCAAATTTGCTGGCATATTGAATGCAGCACTTTCACAGCATCATCTTTCAGGATTTGAAATAGCTCAACTGGAATTCCATCACCTCCACTAGCTTTGTTCATAGTGATGTTTTCTAAGGCCCACTTGACAAAGCCTCTTGATGAAAGTGAAAGAGGAGAGTGAAAAAGTTGGCTTAAAGCTCAACATTCAGAAAAATAAGATCATGGCATCTGGTCCCATCACTTCATGGGAAATAGATGGGGAAACAGTGGAAACAGTGTCAGACTGTATTTTTTGGGCTCCAAAATCACTGCAGATGGTGACTTCAGCCATGAAATTAAAAGATGCTTACTCCTTGGAAGAAAAGTTATGACCAAGCTAGATAGCATATTGAAAAGCAGAGACATTACTTTGTCAACAAAGGTCCATCTAGTCAAGGCTATGGTTTTTCCAGTGGTCATGTATGGATGTGAGAGTTGGACTGTGAAGAAAACTGAGTGCCGAAGAATTGATGCTTTAGAACTGTGGTGTTGGAGAAGACTCTTGAGAGTCCCTTGGACTGCAAGGAGATCCAACCAGTCCATTCTAAAGGAGATCAGTCCTGGGTGTTCTTTGGAAGAAATGATGCTAAAGCTGAAACTCCAGTACTTTGGCCACCTCATGTGAAGAGTTGACTCACTGGAAAAGACTCTGATGCTGAGAGGGATTGGGGGCACGAGGAGAAGGGGACGATGGAGGACAAGATGGCTGGATGGCATCACCGACTTGATGGACGGGAGTTTGAGTGAACTCTGGGAGTTGGTGATGGACAGGGAGGCCTGGCATGCTGCAATTCATGGGGTTGCAAAGAGTGGGACACGACTGAGCAACTGAACTGACCTGAACTGAACTGAGGGACTCTCCAGATAGTTAAGATATAATGTCTGTGTATATCTGGTTCCAGCTGATAGTAGAACAAAGAGGAAACTCTTGCAAAGAGGAAGTATACTGCACAGCAACCCCTTTGGATTACAAAAGAAGACAGTTGGCCATTAAATTTTAAATGTGTTGGCAGATAAGAAAAAGATAAGGAAAAGAAACCATGAAAGAAAAGAGGCCTAACAGAGAAAAGGAGAGGACAAAAAGAAGGAAAAGAAAAAAAAGAAGGGGAAAAGAGAAGAAGAAAGCCAGAAATGTGTAAAAAGGTACAGAAGGCAATCTTGGTGAACAATGATCCTTTGGTTTGACAATTCTCATTTATGTTTAGGAGGTTCCTAAGTCTGAAACTACCATAGACCTTGTGAAAATGTTGGTTGCTTCCTTTGGTGTGAAGAATGAGACTGTTGGGTTTCTCGGATCTATGCCTAACTAACTGCCACCTACTAAAAACAATCAACAGACCAAGAAGCAATACCAAATTCTAGATAAGGTAGCCAGGTCTGTGGTCTCATTTTATGTTGTGGGGAGTTATACAGACACACACACACACACACACACATATATATATGTATATATGATTGGTATTTTTTAAGAGGAGTAATTACTAGAGAAGAGAAATGTAATACAGAATTCAGTTGCATTTCTTTTAGAAGGAAGTCTATACTGTTTTACCTTTGATTATTGAATTGATGTACACAGGGAGTTGATGTAAGAGGCAGACAGCAGGGGGTCCCAGAAAATGATTCTACCATGCTAAAATCGGAACCCAAAAGCTAGGTTCTGTTCCATCTACCCTGTGACTTTGGGCCAGATGTTTACCTAAAATGAGGATAATAATATGTGACCTTATGATAGTCTCAAGGATAAAATAAAATAATGTACATAAAGATGCCTTAGAAATTGCTATAAAATATAATCTATGACTAGTAAGTAAAAGCATTTTGAAACCTATTAAGGTAAAGTATGATTATCACATTATAAATTAATAAATTTATTTTTAACACCTATGATACCTATGAATAGGAGAGAAAATAAGGAAGAATCTCTACTGTTCATACTAATTGTTTATTTTTTTAAAACTAAAGATCATCTTTATTTGTGGATTTTCTTGTTATCACCGGCCTGCCTCCAACCCTAATACTATCCAGTCTTCATTTTCTATTATATGACTTTATTTTCTCATACTTGTGGTTATAAACAAAGCTATCTTTTCTAAGATACTCATGTCCATTTAAAAAAAATTGTTAATATACCTGTCATTTAGAATTCTCTCTTTTTAAAATTAATCATCTTTATCGAGTATCATTACAGAAAAATTTCTCTATCTGTAGGTCAACTGACATCTCAGTAGCACCTTATACTTTATACTTCTCTTTTAGTATAAGGCTACAATTAGATAAGAATAAATAAAGTGTCTTCATTAAACACTTCTTTTTCTGTATCCATTCCTTACAATACACAGAGAAAAAAACTATGCTGTTGTCCTGTCATTAATTAGTCATTCCCCACTGCCCAATGATATAATTTTCCATAAAGAGAACTGCATGCATAGTCTATTACACAATGGTATGGGTAGGTGGTAGAATTAGATCATGTAATCAGTTTCTTTATTTAAATTAAACTTTTAAAATCATTTAAATGTGATCTAAAGTCTCTTTTGTCCTATTTGATGTGACTAGAAAACCCAAAATTAAAAAAAGAAAAAAAGGAATGCTGTTTTTATAAAACAGAAACACATACTAAGTAACCATATTATAACTTATAGATTTACGTCACTTAACCATCACAAATTCAACCACAGCTCCTTCTCTATACTACATATTAAAAATTATATTCATGGGGTCCATGTCTGTGATGGGACTGGGGAACACCTCAAATTTCCTTGACACCCACAATGCTGGTCAGCCGGCTCCAGTTCAGCTTAAACAGAAAGAACTGAGAGGCTAAGCAGAACCTCAAGTTTGTTATAACAAAAACTGGGAAATAGTGGTTATCTCAGGATAAAAAAAATGAATTTGGTAAATTTACCATTTTCTACACTGATTGTAAAAAAAAAAAAACCCATGCTTTAAATTTTCCTTTGTATGAGTTTATTTTAATAAAGTTCTTCTGGTTAAAAGATTTTCATAATGATGACTCGGAATCATGTAAAATCCTGAAGCAACAAATACATTATCAGATACATTATCAGAAATTCGGTTACGTTCAATATTGCTTTAGTGTTAGCTGTATAACATTCCTCTTTAAAAATCCACATAAGTTTCTTGTTGGGGATGAGATGGCTCAATTCTCCCTGTTCCTCCCCTCCAAGTACAACTATACAAACTGTCAATAATTCAGTAGATAACCATAATGGACTCAGAAAGGTAAAAAGGAGGGAGTGACCTCAGAATTTGAAGAATTTCTTGACAGAGTCTCACTCCCTTTTATCTCAGTCTGTGCATGACAGAGGTCTGCATCCCTTCAGCCACAGCAAAACCCAAGCAGGCCGACCCATTCTTGTCCCACAGCAGGTGGCAGCAGGTGTGCCGCTCCACTCACCCCAGTGACCCATGGAGGCCTGTGTCTCCCCGCTTTCATCCAGCAGAGAACTACCCAAAACTGGTGGCCCCTAGCCATCTCCCAGCCCTTCACTTAAAAGCAGAAGAGGAACCAAGCCCGGAGTCTCCTGCCTTCTACCCAGTAGCAGAGGCCACCCAGAACCCTTAGCTCCTGGCCCTCCATTAGCAGTAGAAAGTGGCTGCAGAAGGGTGTTCTCCAGGAGCACCATCAGAGACAGAGTGGAAATATTAACTAGGGGAAATGCTCTCCATTCTGGAATTCAGCATCTCACACCCCCTACCTAATAATGATGGTAAGTTAGGAGGTCCAGGGGAGTGCCATCCATGCCCACAGGTGGCATCAGCAGGGATCCAGCAGGGAGCTCAAGTGGGGCCAGAAGAATGAAGTAGACCAAAGTCGCATTGAAAAGAAGACTCAAAACTAAATTGTCATTGAAGCTACCACTCACAAAATAGTGTATAACCTACATGCTAAACCTAAACAGGGCAAATGCCTGGAAAAATAGATTTAAAGAGGACCAGTGGTTGAAAACATAATATCCATTATTTTAGCACACAACAAAAAAGTCAAAAACTTTTTGTTGTTTTGTCATACCAAAAATCACAACTTGAATGAGAAAAAACAATCAACTGATGTCAATACTAAGATGAATCAGAAACTGGAACTAAGAAAGCTGTTAAAGTGGCCATCATAAAAGACTAACAGAGTGAATGAAATTCCATAAACAAACAATATGATGGTTGTAAGAAACTCAATTCAAATATAATGTCATAAGTAGGATGAAAATATAAAAGCATGGAAAAAGATATATTTTGCTAATTTGCATAAAAAAGAGGGAGTAGCTATGTTACTATCAGATAAAGTAGACTGAGAATATAAAATTACTATCGAGTTGGTGATGGACAGGGAGGCCTGGCGTGCTGCGATTCATGGGGTCGCAAAGAGTCGGACACGACTGAGCGACTGATCTGATCTGATGGACAAAGAGGGACATTTCAGAATGACAAATGGATCAATCTACCAAGAAGACATAGCAATCCTAAATGTGCACATACCAAACAGCAGCTTTAAAAAAAAAAAAAAAAAAAACTACCCCAAAAAAACCCCCAAAAATCTGAGAGAGCTAAAAGGAGAAACAGGCCTACAGTTACAGTTGGGGGCTTTAACAGACAACTCTTAGTAATTGGTAGAATTATTAAATAATAGAAAATAAGCAAAGATATAAAAGAGTTGAAGAACACCATCAACCAATATGATCTAATTGACATTTATAAAATACTTGACCCAATAACAGCAGAATACACATTCTTTTCAAGTGCCTATGGAACATCACCATATCCTGGGTCAAAAAACAAACTTCAACAAATCTAAATAAACTAAAAATCATGCAGGCTATGTTTTCTGACCACAATGAAATCAAACTAGAAATCAATAACAGAACAAGGAAATTCTTAGGTTAAAAATTAAACATTTCTGAACACTGCATGAGTTAAAAAACTTGTTTCAAGGAAATAAAAAATACACTGATCTGAATGAAAATGAAAACATGGAACATCAAAATGTGGGATGCAATTAAAGCAGTGCTTAGAGGGGAATTTGTAGTACTAAATGCTTATATTAGGAAAAAGGAAAGGTTTCAAATCAATAATCCAAGTTTTTAAGAATCTAGAAAAAGATTAGCAACATAAACCCAAAGTAAGCAGAAGGGAGGATATACCAAAATAAGAGCAGAAATCTATGAAATTGAAAGGGGGGGGATAAGCAAAATCAATGGAATGTAAAGCTATTTAAAGCTGATTCTTTGAAAAAGGATCAGTAAAATTAAAAAAAAAAAGTAATACATAAAAATTCTCAACAAAATATTAGCAAATTGAGTCTAACAATGTATAAAAAGAATTATACACCATAACCAAAAAAGATTTGTTTAAGTATGCGAGGGTGGTTCCATATTTGAATGTAATCTACCTTATCAACAGGCTAATGAAGAAAAGTCATATAATCATATCAATTGATGCAAGAAAAAACTGACATAATCCAACACTAATTTATGATGAAAATTCTTAGCAAGTTAGGAACAGTGAACTACTTCAACTTGATAAAGGGCACTGACCAAAAAACAAACAAACGAAAGCAAATATCATACTTAATGGTGAAAGATGATGGTTTTTCTATAAGGTCAGGAACAAGACAAGGATTTCCTCTCTTGTTGCTTCTATTAAGCACTGTACTGAAGATTTCTAGCCAGGACAATCAGGCAAGAAAAACACATAAAGATTGAGAAATAAAATGGTCCCTACTTGCAGAGATATAATCGTCTACATAGAAAATCGCAAGCAATCTATTAAAAACTAGAACTAATAAGTGAGTTGAGCAAGGTCACAAAGATATGAGAGAAGCCCAAAAAATCAATATCATTTCTACATACTAACAATAAACATGCATGCAGATACTAACATTAAAAACAGTGTCATTTATAATCATTCCACAGAATATTAAATACTTAGGTTTAAATTAAAAGAACATATACATAATCTGCATGCTGATAATTATAAACTGCTGATGAAAGAAATCACAGATTTAAGTAAATAAAGAGATATACCATGTTCAATAATCAGAAAACTCAATTTCAAAAAGTTGCCAATTTTCTCCATGCTGATTAATAGTTTTAATACAAAATTTCAGCAAAGTTTTTGTGGATATAGTAAAACTCATCAATTTATATGGAAATGCAAAAGAGCTAGAATAGCTAAACAATCTTGAAAAAGAGTAAATATCAGCAATCACCCAATATTGTAATATTGCTTAGAATATATCTACAATAACCAAGATAGTTTGGTAATGGTGGAGAGAGAGACACAAAGATCAACTGAGCAGAATGGAACACCTAGAAAACAGACTCACAAATAGACCCAACTGATTTTTGACAAAGTGCCAAAGTAGTTCAGTGGAGGAAGGACACCCTTTCAACAAATGGTGCTGGAGAAACTGAAGATCCATAGGCTAAAAATAAACCTTGACCTAAACCTCATACCTTATACAAAAATTAACTCAAATAGATTATGAATTTAAATGTAAACATAAAACCATAAAATGTTTATGAAAAAAGCACTAGGGAAAATCTAATAGGATCTAGTCAAAAGCAAAGAGTTCTTAGACTTGACACCAAAAGCATGATCCATAAAAGGAAGAATTGATAAACTGTAGTAAATCAAAACTTAAAGCCTCTGCTCTTCAAAACTCTTAAAAGTATGAAAAGACAAGATATAGACCGAGAAGAAATATTTGCAAACCACATACCAGTAGGTAAAAAATATCAAGAACTCTCAAAACTCAACAGTAAAAAAACAAAAATTAGCCCCCCACCAAAAAAAAAACCTCATTAGAAAATAGGCAAAGACAAATAGTAATTTCACTGAAGAAGATATACAAATAGCAAATAAGTACATGAAAAGATGTTCAACCTCATTAGCCATTAGGAAATGCAAATGAAAACCACAATGAACTATTACTACAAACCTATCAACATGGCTAAAATAAAAAATAATGATATAACCAAAGGCTGGTATGGATATGGAGAAACTGGATCTCTGCTCTACTGCTCTGCTATATATAAAATGGCACAGCTCTCTGGCAAACAGTGTGGCACTTTCTTGTAACACTAAACATGCAATTACCACATGACCCAGCAATTATATTTCTGGGCATTTATCCCAGAGTAATGGAAATTTATGTTCACATAAAAACCTATACACAAATGTTCATAGCAGCCATTATTTGTAATAGCCGAAAACTGGAAAGCAACTTAGATGTCCTTCAATGGATAAATGATTGAAGAAGTTGTAGTATATCCATACCATGGGATACTACTTAGCAATAAAAAGGAATGAACTATTGATACATGAAATATCTTGGAAAAATCCCCAGATTATGAGTTTAAAGGAAAAAAAGGCTAACCCCCAAAAGGTATACACTGTATGATCCTATTTTACAACTTACTTGAAATGACAAAATTATAGAAATGTAGAGTAGATTAGTGGTTTCCATGGGTTAAGGATAGAGACTGGGTAGAAGGGGATGTGAGCAGGTGTAGTGATGAAATTATTTTTCATCTCAACTGTGGTGATAGATATGCAGCCCACACATGTGAGTAATTGCATAGGTCTAAATATACACAAACACACACTCTCTCACACAGAAGAGGGGCAAGAAAACTGGGAGACATCTGAATAATATCAATAACTTAGTTGTGCTATTGTACTATGGTCTTTTTAAGATGCTGTCATTAGGGAAAACTAAGTTAAAGGGTATATAAAGTATCTCTGTATTATTTCTTAGAACCGTGTGTGAATCTATAAAATCTCAAAATAAAGCTTAATTTAAAAGTTCCATGTAGTTCATGTATAGTTATATATTCATTGCTGACTTTCTAAAACATTTATTGAGTTGCTTATATACGTGAGGCATTAGCTTAAGTGCCAATGGCCTGGAAGTAGGGAAAAAGAAGGGTGGGCAATCTATAGAGGTATTGAGACCCCACCTTCACTGATGTCACAATTGTAATTATATAAAAATATTTTCATTGTAATTTTTTTTAAACACGTGTCTCCACTAGCAGAGGGCAGAGACTGTTTTAATTACCACTCTATCTCCAGTGTCAAAACAGTCAAAACAGAATATAATAACTATTCACCTGATGAAAGAATGATTAAATGAATGAAACAATACAAAAGGTGCTAAACACCATCAAATGGTTAGAATACAGTATAAACAATAGTGATATGCTGAAAAGTGCTGATGAAAGCAGAGGAAGGAATAACTAGCATTGTCTAGGGGTTCTGGGGGAAAACTTCAAAGATGTAATCTTTTAGCACAGTTTTATAAGAGATGAGGAAGAGGAGAAAAACCATTCCAAGCAGAGGGAATGGGGCATTCAAAAGCTCAGTGGTATAAGAAAAGCACAGGACTTCCTGGGGCCAGCAGAGTTTGTTGTATACGTGAGTTTACAGTTCTCTACTGAGGAAGGCAGTGGGTGAAGCTAGAATTGTGGATTCGACACTAAGGCAAATAGTGCTTTCATATGAGTGATGTGGTGATACTAGTTTTTGAAGCCTGCAAATGATGATCAGATTTATCTTTAAGAAAGTTAACTCTGATGGCAGTGAGGGAGATGCACAGGAGGGAGAAGGAGAGAGAGAGAGAAGGTGAGAAACCAAGACAAATGCTTGAAATGAATGAAAATTCTCAATTCTTCATTACCAATTTCCAAGAAAGCTCAATTCCCTGAAGTCCTGCATTCATGGAAGTGTTTGTAATTGCTGACCTGAATGGGTTATAACATTGTTATCTTTAAATCTATGTAATGAATCATATCACAAGGCTGTGAAGTAAAGACATTTATTGAATTGGTCTTTTCTGCAGATTCTTCCAATAGAAGCATGCTGTTTTAGTTTCTATTTTGAAATTTCCTTACCAATTTTAAAAAATTTGAAATAATAAATTATTTTTATATTTAACAAAATTTTGCATGTTAGTATTTTGAACTCAAAAATGACTATTTTAACAGCAAGTTACAGCTTCAGTAAATAAAATATTGATCTTTGGAGAGACTTAATTATAAATCTGAATTAAAGAGAATAACTGTAAGTACTTTCCACACGTTTCTGTGTGTATATACATGTAGTACTTGTTTATGATAAAACATCAATACAACTGAATGGCATCTTTCTAATGTGTTAACAACATGGCTGAACCACCCCACCCTCCTTCTCACCCTGCAAAAAAGAAAACTCTCTGCCAGGTTGGAAAGGGAAGAGCAAAGGGGTTAAATACAATTCCTTCAGGTAGAATGAGATGACTTTATACCCTTTGCTTTCTTTTTCCACTGTGTGACAATTTTAACAGTTCTTTTCTAACAGCAAAGAGAGGAATATGGATTATGGGAAGAGAAGAGAATGGTGAGGTGTGCAATTTATTGTAGGTAATACTTTTCTTTCATTTTACAAGGAATAAAGACTTTTTAAATGGTTTTATATATAAAGCCTCACAGATGAGTATTAAAAGTTATTTTTTATTTTTTTATTATAGAAAAAGTCACATATAATGATAAGTTGACAGAACGGTATAATGAACCACCTGGGGCCCAGCTTTAAATTATCAACTCACTGTCCACTCCGCATTATTTTGAAACATAACCTAGATGCACCATTTCATCCCTAAACAGTTCAAACTGATTCTCTAAAAGAACTACTTTTAAAAACATAGTAACCATACCATCATTATAACTAAAATTTAACAATCAACTTCAATGTCATCAAAAATAAGGCCAAATTTTTGAAGTTCCCAGATTGCCTCATAATTTTTTTTTCTGCTGTACTGTCTTCTACACGAGACAAAGTTTAGGTCCACGTACTGTGGTTAACTGATGTGTCAAAATTTTATTTTAATGTCAATAATTCAATATTCTTTAGAAATGGAACTTAGAAATTTTAATGAATTTACATAATTAAATCTCATAAAATGAGTAAATAACCAGATTTAAGTCAACCTAGAAGGACAATGTTGATATGTGTGCTACAAAAACTTTAAAAAAAGTGGTGGTGGGGGGAGGTTTGATTTCATTTTCGCCTGTTTTAAAAACACTTCCTTTTTCGGTCAGTTTTAAGTACAAAACTGCCTATAACAATGATCTTAGTAAGATTTTTAATAAGGGAATTCACTAAATCATGCTAAGAAAACTCTTTTGTAATCTTTTACTTGCATGTTTTAACATTTTCCCTGTTTTACTTTGGCCAAATACTTCCTTCTTCATTTGAAATTAACTTGAAATCATAGGATTTCAGAGTTTGGAGGGATTGTGGCTTCCTCATCTCAGACAGTAGGCAGCTTCAATATTATTATAATATTGTGTTTTCAGCAAGAAAGCTAGCGTGAGAAATAATCTGCTGACAACTACAATTTGTTGACAGTGCTATGTAAACATAATTAGTAAAAGTTTTATTAGCACAACATGAAATGACTTTGGATTTTATCCTTTTATAAAGCTAAGTTAATATTTCTTTATGGAGAATATTAATATTTCTCCATGTTGAAAAGATCTTGTTATACGAGTAAGAAACACATTTAGCTCAAGATTTGAAATAATAAAGGTTAGTATCTTATATTTCACAGAAGCTTACAGAAATCAACATAGTAAATGCTACAGACTCTTTAATCAGATGGTATTACAACAAAAGTTATAAACTTGTATACTATCAATAAATTTAAAATGTAACATAAAATACTTGATGTTTATGTGATACTGTAATTAAAAAATTACTAGGTCATCTGAAGTTTGCATATCAAATTTTAACGGTAATTCCTAGGTTTAAAAAAAGTATACTATGGTCTCTTCCAATATCCATTAGTAAATTCTAGAGAGCAGTTCACTATGGAGTAAATTAAAAAGCAAAAGTTTGTTATGGAAATTCAGGAGTTCTGTGCACTCCATATATGTGACACTTTAAATTAAGCCCAGGGCTTAGAATGCCCAGTAAAGTAATTAACAGCACCTGGTGAGTGCTTGATATATATAGGGAACTGCACTAGATACCAAGTGTCAGAATGATACCAAATTAAACCATTAATACATTTTGTTTTAAAAGAAGTGCTTAGAGAAAGTAATTTGGAGGTGGAAAAATTTGAGATTTAATGTTTTCTTTTAAACTCAGAGAATCTTGTAAAAATTTCCAGGATTTAAACTGTTTCAAGCTCTACAACATAAAAAGAAAAGCCCTGCATGGACTTTGAAAATTTAGAATGTTGACAATGAACTGACTTCTAATTCTGTTTATTTTTACTGTGTATCCTGATGTCACTCATTTTCTCCCAGAGACCCTCATATACTAGTTGCACTTTATTCTGTGTACATTCCAAAATTTTCTGACTTACAAAAATACAAAAATTCAAGTTCTTGATTCTTTTAAAACAAAGTAAATGAAGGTATAAAAGCAAATATAATTCACTAGATTGCAGTAAGGCAATTATAGAGTCGAACTGTTCAGTTATTATATAAAAGTACAGGTGTAAATCTCTGTTAATGTACAGAACAGATGGAATACCACATTCTAACCTAACCATCCATCTTACCTGCCTCACAAGGGAGAAGCAGTGTTCACATCAACAGTACCTATTCACATTTTGACAATGATGGAAATATCTAAGAAATGTGCTATCAGCACTATCACTTTTCAATATGTTCAATAACATGAAAGATATGTGGCAATTAGAACTTTCCGATCCCACAGTCCTGTTTGTTTTGTTTTTGTCAACTTGTGTACGTCTCTCCCTCTCTTTCTTTCCCTCTCTCTTCTCTTTTCCTATTCTCCTAATGCATATTGGAAATGATGGAGAAAACTTAGTCAAAAATAAATTTATTAATAAGGCTCCTTCTTAACTGTAAAATAAGTCATGATCAGTTAATAACATCTTAATATTATGAATAGTTTTATGGCCTTTATGATGATAACAATAATTTACTGTCCCATACTTAACACTAGTTCTCTTTCTGTCATGCCTTTTTTAGTCTGGAGCCCAATGCTGTATTTACACTTTAGTTTTTAATTCAATGAATCATATGTCCTCTACTTAACTTTCTCCTGCTGTTAATACCCATGCACCCCTTCACCTTGTCAGAGATAGTTAGAATTCAATTTGCTCTTCTAAGAAGAACAAATCCAGTTTTCAGTTCAGTTCAGTCGCTCAGTCGTGTCCAACTCTTTGCGACCCCATGAATCGCAGCACGCCAGGCCTCCCTGTCCATCATCAACTCCTGGAGCTCACCCAAACTTATGTCCATCAAGTTGGTGATGCCATCCAGACATCTCATCCTCTGTCGTCCCCTTTTCCTCCTGCCCCCAATCCCTCCCAGCATCAGGGTCTTTCCAATGAGTCAACCCTTCGCATGAGGTGGCCAAAGTACTGGAGTTTCAGCTTTAGCATCATTCCTTCCAAAGAAATCCCAGGGCTGATCTCCTTCAGAATGGACTGGTTCGATCTCCTTACAGTCCAAGGGACTCTCAAGAGTCTTCTCCAACACCACAGTTCTAAAGCATCAATTCTTTGGTGCTCAGCTTTCTTCACAGTCCAACTCTCACATCCATACATGCCCACTGGAAAAACCATAGCCTTGACTAGATGGACCTTTGTTGGCAAAGTAATGTCTCTGCTTTTCAATATGCTATCTAGCTTGGTCATAATTTTCCTTCGAAGGAGTAAGCGTCTTTTAATTTCATGGCTGCAGTCATCATCTGCAGTGATTTTGGAGCCCAAAAAAATACAGTTTGACACTGTTTTCCCATCTATTTCCCATGAAGTGATGGGACCAGATGCCATGATCTTCGTTTTCTGAATGTTGAGCTTTAAGCCAACTTTTCCACTCTCCTCTTTCACTTTCATCAAGAGGCTCTTTAGTTCCTCTTCACTTTCTGCCATAAGGGTGGTGTCATCTGCATATCTGAGGTTATTGATGTTTCTCCCGGCAATCTTGATTCCAGTTTGTGCTTCCTCCAGCCCAGCGTTCCTCATGATGTACTCTGCATATAAGTTAAATAAGCAGGGTGACAATATACAGCCTTAACATACTCCTTTTCCTATTTGAAACCAGTCTGTTGTTCTATGTCCAGTTCTAACTGTTCCTTCCTGACCTGCATATAATTTCTCAAGAGGCAGGTCAGATGGTCTGGTATTCCCATCTCTTTCAGAATTTTCCACAGTTTATTGTGATCCACAAAGTCAAAGGCTTTGTCATAGTCAATAAAGCAGAAATAGATGTTTTTCTGGAACTCTTGCTTTTTTGATGATCCAGTGGATGTTAGCAATTTGATTTCTGGTTGCTCTGCCTTTTCTAAAACCAGCTTGAACATCACTTAAATTTTGTAAGTTTAGTCTACTCAAACACCTAGTCATTAAATACAATGTTAAAAACCAAGGACTTCCCTAGTGGTCCAGTGGCTAAGACTCCACATTCCCAATGCAAGGGGCCTGGGTTCAATCCCTGGTCAGAAAACTAGATCCTATATGCTGCAACTAAGACCAAAAGCAGCCAAATAAATTAATTATTAATCAAAAAAAAAAAAGCAACCAGGCTTACTGAATCATATCTACTTTTTGGAAGGAGCTTCTAAATTGTATTCAGATTTACTATCGTGATATAAATTTGAAGTAAAATTTTAAGATAAGAATGAAGATATCTGTTTTATAAAAGGGTCAGACCATGAAAAAAATTTAAAATAATACAAAGAGAAAAGATTAAATTGAGGAGGCTGAAATACAGCCTTTACAATAATGGACAAGATATAATCATTAATCAAAGGACTACAGTAATTGGTTCTTTTGAATAAATCCAGATTCTCTCCCCTCTTAATGATACTCCTAAAGGACCCATAACCAAGAAGTTTAAATGTAAAACTTGAACAAAACATCCAGAATAGGAGGGAATATGACAGGAAGGAAGGCTGGTGACAGTCTAAGGGAAGAAGGGGAGCTAGAGTTCCTTTGGAACAGATGAAGGCAAAGGAAAGAGCCATGTGTTTAGGGAGATAAGTATGTGTCCCTTGAAGTCCTTGATGACTGGTAGAACTGTCAGAACACTACTAGCTCATGTTTCTGGATGGAGAAAATGGGAAACATTCTTAAACTACAGTAGGCTTGGTTGAGACATATAGTATGATAATGCTATTCACTCTTCCTATCTGAAAAAAAAGTAAATCATATTTTGAAAAGTAATTTCTTATCTGCTGTAGAATTTCCTATCATTGGAAAAAAACCTAGAGTTGTATTTGAGATAGAATAACTGAGGAACCATCCAGAACAATTTGAAGAATTAAAACTAAAAAGAAATAACCCACCATGAATAGCCATCTAATAAGGATGGTTTGAAAATGGGGTAGAAGAACTATATTTAGACACAGAAAGATGAGTATTTGTTAATATGGTATAGAGATACACTGTTAAAGCCTTTGTTTTTTTAAAGCAGCCTTAAAATAATACATAGAGTATAATCCTCCAAATTACTATTTTTAAATAACTGAAAAAAGTATGAGAGGTTATATGTAAAAAATATTTGGGTATAGAAGATAACTTGCTGCTGCTGCTGCTAAGTCACTTCAGTCGTGTCCGACTCTGCGCGACCCCATAGATGGCAGCCTGCCAGGCTCCCCCGTCCCTGGGATTCTCCAGGCAAGAACACTGGAGTGGGTTGCCATTTCCTTCTCCAATGCATGAAAGTGACAAGTGAAAGTGAAGTTGCTCAGTCGTGTCCGACTCTTAGCAACCCCATGGACTGCAGCCTACCAGGCTCCTCCATCCATGGGATTTTCCAAGCAAGAGTACTGGAGTGGGGTGCCATTGCCTTCTCTGGAAGATAACTTATTTTCTTCTGATTACTCATCTGTGTTTTCTATTTATTAAAATAAAAAGCATATATAACTTAGTTGTTAAAACTTATATAAGAAAAGTTATACTGGGTCAAAGATTTCCCATCATTTTGTGTGGAAAAGGAGAAAAAGCTGAGAATAAAGGAGATCCTAGTTTCCATATCCACACATTTACCAACAAGTCTTCTTGCTGGGAACTCTGAAATTCAGGAGTAATAAGGAACTGATTTTATAACATTACAGGGAATTTATACTTTCAGAGTGATATAAATTCATCATTATTATTTAACTAAATTCACTAAATTTACTTATGTAATAATCATTACTAAATCATTATTAAATATTCAAGGAAATATTTATATTTAACTAAATATTAATAAATAATTACACAGATTAAAATGTTTCCACAGTACCTGCTACACTACAGAATGGAAGTAACAAATTTCTAGCCTATGGAACATAACAATAATACTGGTTTTAGGTATCTTTCAGAGAAAATAAAACATTTATATAAAAAGAATTCAAACCAAGGATTATGATCTAACCTTTAAACAAAATACCTTATTTGGGTTCCAACTATTACTAGCGCTTAAAATATACAGTTTGAATAATTATCAGAAAAATGTACTCCACAGGCCTAACTGGTAATCTATATATTCTATTACATCATGTAACTATGCTTCAGGAACAAAAATCTATTTAAAATCACAGGCAAAGGCATGCTCAATACACAGGCAAAGGAATGCTCAAAAAATATTTATATAGGGTAGAAATTCAGAATCCAATCTTTCTATATAATAATTCAAGGTATTTTCTAATTTTAACTACTACTAATAAGCAAATCCTGAAAGATGATGCTGTGAAAGTGCTGCACTCAATATGCCAGCAAATTTGGAAACTCAGCAGTGGCCATAGAACTGGAAAAGGTCAGTTTTCATTCCAATCCCAAAGAAAGGCAATGCCAAAGAATGCTCAAACTACCACACAATTGCACTCATCTCACACGCTAGTAAAGTAATGCTCAAAATTCTCCAAGCCAGGCTTCAGCAATACATGAACTGTGAGCTTCCAGATGTTCAAACTGGTTTTTTAGAAAAGGCAGAGGAACCAGAGATCAAAATGCCAACATCCGCTGGATCATCGAAAAAGCAAGAAAGTTCCAGAAAAACATCTATTTCTGCTTTATTGACTATGCCAAAGCCTTTGACTGTGTGGATCACGATAAACTATGGAAAATTCTGAAAGAAATGGGAATACCAGACCACCTGACTTGCCTCTTGAGAAATCTGTATGCAGGTCAGGAAGCAACAGTTAGAACTGGACATGGAACAACAGATTGGTTCCAAATAGGAAAAGGAGTACATCAAGGCTGTATATTGTCACCCTGCTTATTTAACTTATATGCAGAGTACATCATGAGAAACACTGGGCTGGAAGAAGCACAAGCTGGAATCAAGATTGCTGGGGGAAATATCAATAACCTCAGATATGCAGATGACACCACCTTTATGGCAGACAGTGAAGAGGAACTAAAAAGCCTCTTGATGAAAGTGAAAGAGGAGAGTGAAAAAGTTGGCTTAAAGCTCAACATTCAGAAAACGAAGATCATGGCATCTGGTCCCATCACTTCATGGGAAATAGATGGTGAAACAATGGAAACAGTGTCAGACTTTATTTTTTTGGGCTCCAAAATCACTGCAGATGGTGACTGCAGCCATGAAATTAAAAGACGCTTACTCCTTGGAAGAAAAGTTATGACCAAGCTAGATAGCATATTGAAAAGCAGAGACATTACTTTGTCAACAAAGGTCCATCTAGTCAAGGCTATGGTTTTTCCAGTGGTCATGTATGGATGTGAGAGTTGGACTGTGAAGAAAGCTGAGCGCCGAAGAATTGATGCTTTAGAACTGTGGTGTTGGAGAAGACTCTTGAGAGTCCCTTGGACTGCAAGGAGGTCCAACCAGTCCATTCTAAAGGAGATCAGTCCTGGGTGTTCTTTGGAAGGAATGATGCTAAAGCTGAAACTCCAGTACTTTGGCCACCTCATGCAAAGAGTTGACCCATTGGAAAAGACTCTGATGCTGGGAGGGATTGGGGGCAGGAGGAGAAGGGGACGACAGAGGATGAGATGGCTGGATGGCATCACCGACTCAATGGACATAAGTTTGGGTGAGCTCCAGGAGTTGATGATGGACAGGGAGGCCTGGCGTGCTACGATTCATGGGGTCGCAAAGAGTCGGAAATGACTGAGCGACTGAACTGAACTGCACTGAATAAGCATTAATATTAAAAATTCTACACTGAGGCCATTCAATGTACACTTGCTTCCTCAGTTTTTCTCCATTTCAGTTTAAAATTTCTCTTCACCCTTCAGCCTTCCTTTTTCAGGTTAAACTATCTCTTCCCATTACTGCCCAAGAAATGGCCTCATAATTTTGTAGCCTACTACCTTCTCATTTCATTAATTCACTTTTCTCCATTTTCTTAAATCTTTCATTGCTCTTCATATACTCTTTTTGGACTACAATATGCTCAAGGTATCATTTATTGAGGGGAGAGGAGGGAACTTGCCCTGATAGGAAGACGCCCTGGGGCTAACAAACTCACCAGGTCCTAACCTCCTCATCTCCAAACCCAACAGGATCCTTCTCAGGTGGATCCTTCCATGACATTCATGCAGCATCTCCCTACAAGGCTCTCGTTTCTTGGTACATATGGCATTTTGCTCTAGTGGTTTCTTTCCAACATCTCTGCTTAATTGTCCTCCTCTTACCTTTTAACACAGCATCTGTACTGGGCCTCTCTTCTCTCTACACTTTCTCTTATTTATCTGATATGCTTTCAGCTCTCTCCCCCAAGCTGTGGATGCCCTTAATCAATCTCTTTACAGACTGATTTTCTTCTTTCCCTGGAGGCTGTCCTAATTCCAGAAACTCATTCCCAGTCCAAGTTCTCATTCCCAATCTCTTTCTTCTGTTAAAGCATTCTAGGAACTCTTGGTGGAATAGTCTTTCAAAGGCTCTGATTGTATCAGTCTCTAATCAAACACTGTAAATGGCTCTCCAACATCTAGTATTTAAAATTCAAAACTCTTGGTATGTGATTCGAAGCCCTTTGATCTGAGGGACAGAATACTCTTCTTAAGTATTCTATACTTTATTCACAATGTCTGAACTGGGCTAAAAAAAATACATTGATTATATCCTACCACACCTGCTGAAGAAGTTACTAAGTATTTAAACTCAGCTCAAATTCTATCTCCAAATTACCGCATCTCCTGGTATAGAAATGATCTCTTCATTCTTCATGTGTAGAAAGTACTTGACAACTTTTTGTAGCACTGAAGTCATTCTGTCTTGATATGAAAGGACATGGACATTTCTTAATTTCATTAATTGAATATGACCAGCAGTAGGAATCTTATTTACTTATTTGTCCTCTTTAGTGTCTTGAATGTAGTAGGCAGTGCAGATTATATTCATTTAGAATGAGAGACTACTCCAGGATCTGAGCTAAAGTTTGCCTCTGACTTATTTCTGAAGAAAAGACCTGGGAAACAAATAAGCTAAATAAACAATGGTGTGTGAGAGTGTGTGTGTGTGTGTGTGTGTGTGTGTCTTGTGGGGCTGGTATTTAATAAAGGACTTAAAATGATTTAATTTGAATTATTTTACAAAAATAAGCAACTCTACTCCTAGACCTATACCCAAGAGAATTGAAAACTAAGTTCACACAAAAATTTGTACATGAATATTCATAGCAGCATTATTCATAAAGCCAAAAAGTGGAAACAACTTAAATGTCTATCAACTGAAGAATGAATAAACAAAAAGTGGAATGCCCACACAATGGAATAGAATTAAGCCATAAAAAGGAATAAGTACTGATATATGCAACATGGATGACCCCTGAAAACATTATGCTGGAGAAGCCAGACCCAAAAGGCCATATACTATATAATTCCATTTATATGAAATGTCTAGAACTGGTAAACCCATAGATACAGAAGGTAAGTTAGTGGTTGCCAGGGGATGGAGGTAATTCAGAGTAACTGCTGACAGGTACAGGGTTTCTTTTTGAGGTGATGAAAATGTTCTGGAATTTAGACAGTGGTGATGGTTGCACAATATTGTGAATATACTAAACCCCTGAATTGTACACTTTAAAATGATGAATTTTATGTGAATTTTAGCTTAACTAAAAAGAAAAGAAAAAATAGTTGTGAGTTTGGTCTCCTGAATAACTTGATTTGTATTTGTAGTATAACTGAAAAGAAGTCTGACCTTTGAGTCAGCAAATCTAGGTTTAACTTATTTCTGCCACTAACCAGCTGTGTGATCTTAAGGACATTACTTAACATCTCTAAGCCTCACAGCCTCATCTATAAAGTGAGAATAATTAACGCCTCACAAAGCTGTGAGACTCATGAAATCATGTCAACCATAAAGCCTTTCATATAAACTGAAAAAACTTTCATATAAACTGAAAAAACTTTCATATAAATAAAGCCTTTCATATAAACTGAAAAACCTTACTATCATTTTGTACACTTATACTTAAAATGATTTTTTAAAATCGTAAGCTGTATTGAATAGTCCATAACTTCAACTTTTACCACTGGCATATTATCTAACCAGCTTTTATTGTCAAATATGAATGGCATCCTGGACTTGCAGCAGTTATCCTGTGGGCACTAGTAGTACAGCATGTTACAAAGTTATTTAATTCTAATCTTCACGGTGAAAGGTAACATAGAATGATGGTTATGACCAGAGGCACAGAACTGAGTTTCAGTCCAGGTTCTTCCATTGACTTTGAGCAAAGACCTAACTTCTCTGACCATCAGTGTACTATAAAGTATGTGTCTGTGTGAGTGTGCATGTGTGTGTGTGTGTGTGTGAGAGAGACCTACTTAGTAAAGGAGTTATAGGATTCATTAAGATATTTGATATATAAGGCACATATTGCAGTATCTGGTACCTAGCAAGCAATCAATAATCAGTAGTTGTTATTATTATTTCCATTTTATGGAGTAAGAGGTTTAAATAACCGGTCTAAGTTAACAAGTCTGAAGCATAACCAGGAAGAAAAAATAGATATTTTGCTCACACTACGTCAGGTGATCAGGATAGGGGATGATTTCGTATGTTTCCTATGTGTTAAACAGCATCATATAGAGCACTCTAGTACTGCATTAGCCAAATAGCTTAACTTTTTGCTCATCAGTTAAAGAAAAGACATAATCCTATTCAGCACTAGCACAAGGTCTGACACAAATAAATACTCAGTAAATATTTACTGAATAAACAAATGAATAAAGAGTGTTATTATTGGCTATATTTACAACCAAGCATCAACACAAAATCCAAAGACATTTCCAAATACCTGTACTTTTACATATATAAAACATTTTGGGTTTTCAAAGTTCTCATTTGTATTTTGAAAGTTCTCATTTCAGTGTCCTATCTGTTCTTTGGCATTAATACAAAGGAAGGCACATATTTTTTTAAGTAGGAATGTAAACTGATGCAGCCACTGTGGAAAACAGTGTAGAGATTCCTCAAAAATTTAAAGACAGGGACTTCTCTGTCCCAATTGCTGGGACTCCAGGCTCCCAGTGCAGGGGGCCCGGGTTCAATCCCTGGTCAGGGAACTAAATGCCACATGCCACTGCTAAGAATCCTGTATGCCACAACTAAAGATTCTACATGCCACAACTAAAAGATCAAATGCTGAAACGAAGATCCCACCATGCTGCAACTAAGACGTGGAGGAGCCAAATAAATAAATTAATTAAAAAAAGTTAAAGACAGAATTACCAAATAATCCAGCCATTCTACTTCTGGGTATATATCCAAAGGAAAGTATAAAATACAATTTTATTCACCCATAAAAAGAAATAAATCTTGCCACTTGTAACAACATGGATGGACCTTGAGGACACTATGGTAAGTGAAATAAGTCAGACAGAGAAAAATAAATACTATATGATCTCATTTATGCATGGAATCTAAAAAACAAAAAAGGTAATTCAAGCATATAAGGAACAGATTGGTGGTTTCCAGAGGTGGGGGTAATGGGTGAAGGTGGTCAAAAGGTAAAAACTTACAATTAAAAGATACATAAGTTCTGGAGATGTATGTGCAGCATGGTGATTACAGTTAACAATACTGTACTTTATATTTGAAAGTTGCTAAAAGAGTAGATCTTAAAATCTCTCTCCCAATGGAAAAAAAATTATAACTGAAAAGTGAGTGTGTGTGTGTGTGTATGTGTGTGTGTGCATGCATATAATGAGAACTCTTTAGGATTTATTGTCTTAGAAACTATCATGTACAACATATAGCAATGTTGATTATATTTATCATGTTACATTACATCCCTTGATTGATGTTAACTAAATTTACAATGGTAGTCACTTCACAATATATACATATATCAAATCATTACAGTGTATACTTTAGACTAATACACTGTTGTATGTCAATTAAGTCTCAAAACAATTGGAAAAATATAAAGGGGAAAACAAAAAGTTTTCATTTGGGGGCTCCTAAATGCTCTCTGGCATTGATACAAAGGAAAGCATTTACTATTTCAAACAACAGGAGACTGAGAATGAAAGAAAGATATTCAACAAGTATTCTTATGTTTCAGATTCTGAATATATAGTTTGTCTTCCCTAACAGAATTCTGATAGTTTCCTAAGAGCAGGAATCATATGCAATTAATTTCAGTTTACCTTTACAGAGCCTAACCTTACACATGCTGCTGCTAAGTCACTTCAGTCGTGTCTGACTCTGTGCGACCCCATAGACGGCAGCCCACCAGGCTCCCCGTCCCTGGGATTCTCCAGGCAGAAACACTGGAGTGGGTTGCCATTTCCATCTTCAATGCATGAAAGTGAAAAGTGAAAGGGAAGTTGCTCAGTCTTGTCCGACTCTTAGCGACCCCCTGGACTGCAACCTACCAGGCTCCTCTGTCCATAGGATTTTCCAGGCAAAAGTACTGGAGTGGGGTGCCATCGCCTTCTCTGAACCTTACACATAGCAGGCACTTAATTACAATATATTTAAACAGCTGGGTAAGAATATTTCTTGGCTATATAAAATGTATTGATCATATTTAACCTATTCTGCAAAACACTGAAGGTTAATATCAGAACTAAAACTCTCCATGTGTGGCTGGCTATATCATTTTAAGAAAATAAAATCATACAGATACACACATACATACACACAGTTTCTCATAAAGAAATGCAAATATGTCAAACTATAACCAGTTTATAAAACTGTCTTCATTTGCCCTGCATATTTCTATAAATGAAGTGACAGATCTGCACCAAGCTGGAAAAATATTCGGGTCCCCTCAATATTACTAGGATTGCTGACTTGACTTTAGACCGGTATAATGAAACAGATATACTACGTTGTTTTTTTTTTCCCTCAAGTCATAGTAAGGTATCTCAGCATTATGCTAGAAACTGTTAAAGATTTAATTGTAAGATATTGTCCTTGTACTCAAAATACTGACATCATTAGTGAAGATAAGACAACAGACAATGTAAAATGGTATGCACATTTTCGTTCACTGCATTGCTAATTTAAAAATCACCTGGGAAAGACAAATATCATATGGTTTCACCTAAAAAAGAAAAGAATGATACTAATGAACTTATACACAAAACAGAAATAGACCAACAGACATAGAAAACAAATGTACTGTTACCACAGGGGAAAGGGAACAGGGAGGGATAGATTAGGAGTTTGGGATTAAAATATACACACTACTACATATAATATAAATAACCAACAAGGACCTACTATATGGCACAGGGAACTATACTCAATATTTTATAATAATCTGAGGGAAAAAAATCTAAAGAAACAGATATATATGTTTGTATGATGGAATCAATTTGCTATACACCTGAAACCAATACAACACTGTAAATCACCTATGCTTCAATTTTAAAAAATCACCTGGGAGTTTGCAGAAAAACAGTAAGAACTGAATAGGAAAAGTTTCAAACAGGAAGTAAATTTTACACAGGGTCTTGAAGAAAAGGTAAAATCTGACAAGGCAGAAAGAAGGGAGGAGGGTTTTTTGAGGAAAATAAATAGTAACAGAGGCTCAACACTTGAATCAGCACAACGTTCAAGACAGACTTCAATGGCAGAAAGAACAGGCCAAGGAACACAGGAAATGAAGATGGATGAGTAGTATGGGACAGATTAGACAGGGTGTCAAAAGTCAGGCAGAAGAGGTTAGACTTAGTGTGGTAGATAACAGGGAACCAATGAAACTTTCCAGTAAGGGGAGAGATGTGCTAAAAGCAGTAGCATTTACAGAAGGTTAATCAAGATGAGCTGGAAAAAAGAGGGAAGCAAAGGAAGGCAATTGTAGTAATCCAGTAATGAGGTGGTAGGGGTATGAGTGTGATAAGTGCACACAGAGTGTTTCTTAGTGGCAATGTGATGGGCCTGGAGACCGTACAATTGGGAGGGGTACCAGAAAAACACAGACTAACCGAGGGACTGGCTACAAGGTAAAAGAGTCAGACCACAGATCAAAACCTGGACATCTCAAACACTAGAAATACTTATGCAAGGCCTAAAGGTTTTTCAAGTACTCTCTCTGTAAGTAGTTCCATTGTTTTGTTTAGTAAATTTACTGAAGGTGCTCCCTACTTTCACAACTGTTTTGCTAACACAGCCCCATGAAAGTCTGTTAAGGTAAAAATTCATTTGTTTTCAATACATTTTTCAATACAAAGTTAATTAACGTTGTCACAGGATATAAGCTCCCAGAGAATAACATGGTGAAAAGAGAAAAACATTCTTCTTTACATTCAAGTGTATGTTCCTTACAGTCTGGTTCTAGTCCCCCTCCGCCTAAAACTAAAAAACTAACACATCCCTTGAAAACTCAACCTGGTTTGTTTTTTTTTTTTCCCAGCTGATCTAAAATCTCAAAACATAGTCCCGACTTTAATCTGGTAGTGAGCCAGTCCGAAAAAAACCAACAAACTCTCGTGAGAAAATGAATTAAGAAATCAACATTTTGCCATGTTGCTTTCCTGAGTTGTGCTATCAAATTAGGAAGAAATTCTCAGAAGTGAAAAACAAGGAGAAAAACGTTACTAAAGCCAAATTTAGCAGGTTCATATGTATATATATATATTTTTTTTACTAAATATTTAAGTCTACAGTCAACTCTTCCCTGCTTCCACTCTCCTTAGAGAGTAGTAAATACAGAAATGGCATAAAGAAGATTTACAGATTTCATCCACATGCTCCACAGTTTTTTCGGATTCTTCTATTCCTGCAACACTGACCCTGCTATCTATACACAGCTGCACGCACTGTTTCATACCTTCTCTCAAGATCATTTTCTGGTAGACCTGTGAATAAGACTCGAAACATTCCCAAACAGCAAAAATAACTCTATCTGCTATCATTCACTGAACTCTTCCTTTACAATGTGTAACCAAACTTGTGCTTTAATACACAACCTCGTTTAATCCTCATAGCAATCTTGCAAGGTAGGTACTGTGATTATGCCCATTTAACCAGTGAAGAAACCAAGGCTTTGGGAGTTCAGGGAATTATACAAGGTCACAAACCTAGTGACCTAGTAAGTGGCAGATATGTTCATCTGACACGCTCTTGTGAATCGTTAGAATACACTGCCAATCCTACAGACATGTGAGTGAAACCAAAAGTGAGAGATAAGGAAGGGTGGCGTGCTATTCACAGAGTCCAAGGGTTTGAGAGGAGCATCAAAGATACAAATGGAGAGATTTCTGGACTTGTCTCTAACCTTTCCTTACACAATTCCTGGAGGAGAGTGAGACACTGCTATGAAATGGGAGTGAACTGTCTCCTCTTGTAGGAGGACACATATTACACGACTATTTCATGGTATTGACAGGATCTCAACATCTTAATTTGATTCACATTAAAAAAAAATGTTACTTAGATAGGCCAGGTCAAGACGAATTAGGCTGATTGGTGACATCAAAATGCTTTAAAAAAATATTTTCTTAATAGAATTCCAGTGACCTGAGAAACCTATGTAACTCCTACCAATGACCCTGAAATAGAAACTAGCTTTTTAAAGCTACTTCTCAGTACAACATATATATTCATAAGAAAACATTTTTAAAAATAACTCTCCTTATGCATCTGGGCAGAGATGTCATATTTCCTCCACAAAGCTTCCTTTTATGTTGCAACACTAAGAATCTCAATTTTAGGCTGAACTAGAACAACTGAGAACTGCAAACTCCTTCACAGGAGATGATTATTTTTAATAGTTTTTATATAAATTGTCTAAAACTTTACGTTTTAACTCTGCAATACTCTTCACTAGAGGGTAAAGCAGTTAAAGTTTCAAGTTCTGTTTCCCCTCACCCCTCTCTTTTTTTTTCTGCTAACACATGGTCTTTCACAAAAGAGTCAGTGTGATCTCTGCCGACTGAAGATAACAGATATGACTGTGGTATACTCAAGAAGATTAAGCACATGTCAAGTAATTCAGAAGTTTAAAACTTGTCACCTGTGTGTGAAACCAGCAAACAGTTATAACTGGTTAAATAAACATGGACAAATTAGTAGGATGTAATTAGTAACTACCACTTTTCCCTCCAATGAGTGGTGTCTGGGCAGGCAGCCATACAATCTGCAATAATCGGTCACTACTGTGAAGCCCCAGCAACTTCCTCTGCCCCACCCTCATCTAACCTCCGACTGGGATACTTTTGGACTGCTAAAAGAATGCTCAGATAATCACAAAAGTCCTCTTTATCAGTGAACACTGAAATTTACCTAATTTGCTCTTTTAGGTTTTTAACATTCATAAATATTAAGAAAAAATGCAATATGATAATATTTCAAAGATTATTTGAAGGTTTTGATTTCCTTTTTATATGTTAGAAAGAATAGTGTCCCCGAATCAGTAATATCCACTGCAATGCTTCTTGACCCTGATGCTGGGAAAGACTATAGGCAAAAAGAGAAGAGGGTAGCAGAGGATGAGATGGTTGGATGGCATCATTGACTCAATGGACATGGATTTGAGCAAACTCTGGGAGACAGTGAAGGACAGGGAAACCTGGCATGCCTTCAGTCGACAGGGTCACAAAGAGTTGGAAACAACTTAGCGACAGAACAACAACAATCCTATGTACCATCATAAGACTTTACAGATAAAGACTTTACATAAAATACCAGGAGTTTAGAAGTCAGGGTTATACACATTTCATTTAAACCATGTTCCAAGAGTCTAGTAAATTTGGGAAAAACTGTTAAGGTAGCTTTCCTGGTTTATAAAATATTATGAATGACATACAAATATGAGATATTTAAAAAGTATCCACTTGCCTACTTCATGTAATTTCACCTCATGGACTGGAGTAGTCCCATAAATTATTACCTCATGCCTAAGATATTTTATTTTTATACTTTAATAAGTAAACTACCCTTACTACTAAAGAAAAAAATTACAAAACAAAGTAAATGTGATCAAATCTTCTGACTTTTCTGCCTCTAAATGTGATATTACATTAAAAAAAAAAAAAAAACTGCTCTGTTTTCTCTCCTTTTATCCCTTTCTGTGAAAGAAGAAAAATGGGAAGTGGCTTGTTATTTTTTAAGATCTCCGGGATAAACAAGTGTGCTGTTTTAAGTAGCCTAATTTTGAACTGTTGTCTTATAGTAATAATATCATTCATTATCAAAAACTGCATCCATTTAATAAAAATGGCCTTCAGTATATTTAAAATTTGTGTTTAAAAAACTCTTCTGACAAGATTTTGATGTTTTATTTGCAGCTTAGTATTTACCTTACTTATCCAGGAGAAAGGAAAAAATAAAACACTTTGAAAATAATCCCCACTAATAGTTATTTGTAGAATATCAAACTACAAATTAAAATTAATAGAGCATATGAATCCAGTGAATTTTTAGGTTGATTGCTCTCAGCTGGACTTTTGAGTTAAGGCCATAAATATTCACATGAAACTCAACAGGGTTTATTAGCTATGTTTAGACACAAACTATATTTATAATAAAACATTACATTTAAAACAAAACACCAAGCTTACTCTAAGTAGATCTTCTCAAACGCATGTCCTACATTCCCCATTCGACATACTAAAGACTTTAAAAATTCTTTACTTAGCTACAGCAATCAGTAAGATTGCCCCAGAGATGGCTTTCTTTAAAAGGCAGCCTCTTATTCACTTAGGAAAGATAAAACTGAATTCCACTTAAGTTGTAAGAACAAGATCATGCTATCAGCACCTTCATCCTGAGAAAGGAAGTTATTATAGTCACAGTTTTATAAATGAGGCTTTAAGAGAGTACTTCCTGGTCAGACAGTTAACGTCAACAGCATTTAATATAGCTTTACATTTCGACATTTTGAAAAGAGCTTTCTGAAAACTTTTCCTGATTCTTTTCCTCCTGTCCCCACAACAGAGGAAAACCAGCTCAAGCTAAACAAACCTTAAGGTAAAATCTACGAAATCCTACCAATGTCTACCGTTATGGTATCATGTAAATATCAGAACTGGTTGTTATTGTTGATAATATCAGCTTAAGTTTTAGTTATTGTACATTTACGCACCCTCTGTCTAATCCCCTCTGTGTGCTGGAGTGAAGTTTCAGGGTACACAACATTAGAAGGAAAAGAAACGTTAGAAAGAAAAGAAAGGAAAGACAACTCACCAATTCCTTGATAATGAAGATGATGCCAGTCAGCATTCACAGTTCAATTTTCAAATTCAAAGTTAGTTCTCTTTTAAACTTATATATATACATATATATATATATATACACATATACACAAACAAGCAAAAAAACCCAACTCCACGAAACCTTGTACAATCCGAATAAGGAACTGCAGATAAAAGCAGCGTGACCTGGGCGCTGCTCATGACTATCTGTATTGCAAGCTCAAGTATTTCCTGTTACGACGCCCATTGGTTCCCACAGGTGCAAGTGCCTATGGGTGTTGCCGCTTTACCCTTCCTTTGGTAAGTGAACCGCTAAAGGAGATTTCAGGTTGGCATAATCAATGCTGGGAACTATTGGGGCAGAACTACCCCGGGCTAATACCAAGAGCCTCCCAAACTAGCTTGATTGTGAATTGATGATTACCTAATTCAAAACGGCTGGAGAAAATTTATTTTAGTAGATGTTTATGATTTTTCTAAGACGCACTGTTATTAAAGAATATTTGTGATTTTACTCAACAAATATGTATTAATTGCTTTCTCTGTGGAAAGCTCTATTTAGGCACTAGGAATATAGTAGTGAACAAAACAAAATCCCTGTGGTCATTCATACACTGTCTGGTAGACTTTTGACTATTTCACATATATAATGAGAAAACTTCCCTAAAGGCAGAGATAAAAGAAATTTGTATGGAAATTTGGAGAGTCAATTGTAGTGCTTATTATACAAAACTAAAAAGCACTGTAATTAAGGCCATGCCACCTTAAACCTTAAAGAACTTTTCCAGAACCTAGTACAGAAAAACAAGATTCTTTATGTTTGCAGTGTTTCTAAAAGGCCAGGTTGGAGGCAATGGCGTATGTTCCAGCAGGGAAAAGGAAAAACTTCTCACCATGAGTCACCAGTGACTAAGTTCTTTTAATTCAGGCTTAAAACACATTTCAAACCCAATTACTTGTACATGCAGAAAACTGATAACCCCAAATTAACATCAGGAGCTTGATTTGACCAATTTTCAGGGTTAATATTAGCAGCTAAGAAAAATAAATGAAGTGCTTTTAATGCGAAAATGCCCCTGTACTGAATTTTGTTATCATTTTGGTCTTATAAGTCTTTACTGCCTAAGGGCCATGTTAGAAGCTTCCATTAGATTTTATTACAAGGAATGTTGTTTTCTTAGATTGTAGCCAGACTGGGACACAATCATCTTGGATATATGATGTCATGGTAGGAATGGCTTTTATTTGTATTCAGTAAAACAAAAACACAATAAATTCAGGGCTGCTCAAAAAAATGTAAAGCCCAGAGAATAAAATATATGGATAAAATCCACTCTTCCCAGCTATGCTTCACTTCCTTAGGATTTTATTATGTTTCAAATAACAAACTTTCTTTTTTGACAACAAATGGGAGAAATTCCCAGAGCCAAATTCATCCATTTAGTGAGTCAATAAATCTTTATTGAGCAACTACTACGTTTCCCTGGTGCCTCAGTCACTAAAGAATCCTCCTGCAATGCAGGAGACAGGAGTTTGATCCCTGGGTTGGGAAGATGCGCTGGAGAAGGAAATAGCGACTCACTCCAGTATTTGTGTCTGGGAAATCCCATGGACAAAGGAACCTGGCAGGCAGTTCTTGGGGTTATAAGGGTCAGACACAACTTAGTGGCTAAACCACCACCACTACATGCTAGGTAGGCACTGTTTCATGAGTTGGGAAAAAGCAATGAATAAGAAAATCTCTGCTTTCATGGAGTCTAAATTCTAGTGGAGGGATATAAGGCAAACAAAAACATAAAATATCTGATGTGTCAGAATGGTGTCCTCTCTCCAGTATAGAGAAGAATGCAATATGAAAGATAAGGATAAAAATAAGAAAATGTACAAAGTAAGCACTTAAGGAATTTAGAGGAGAGAGTAGCAAGAAGATGATCAGAGAAGGCCTCAGGAAAGATGGCATTAAAATTAGATCTGCGGGAATTCCCTGGTAGTCCCAGTGGTTAAGGACTCAGCACTTTGACTGCTGGGGACCTGAGTTTGATCACTGCTTGGGGAAACTAAGATCCCACAAACTGAACTCTGAAATAGGAGGAATAGAAAAGGCATTCCAGGGAAAAGAAACAGCAGGAACAAAGGCCTGAACGTGTAATCAGTATAAGTGCTTGGCTGTAAGCAGGCTGTTCTGGGACACAGGAGATAGATATAGATATATACAGATATAGATATAGATGGATTATGGGGCTATAGGAATGCTAAAACAGGTTGATAAATCTGTACTGAATTTAGTAGGCCACAGGGTATTAAAAGTTTTTAACACAGAAGTGACAAAATCAGAGCTGTACTTTAGGGGGAATAAGAGAGCAATAGTGTATACAGGAAGAACAAAAAAGAGGAGACTGGAAACTTGTCACAGTAGACCTTCCTGAGCACATATTTTGGGCTTTCATTAGCTTTTTCTTGAACCTTTAAGAAATATACAGTAAAACGTGTATTGAGTTGAAAAACCAGATCTAGGTTACAGTGGTCAAGTTTGCCACTGTCGGTATGGCCTTGGGAAGTCACTCACATTGTTGTTGAGTCGCCCAGTCATGTCTGACTCTTTGTAACCCCAGGGACTGCAGCACACCAGGCGTCCCTATCCCTCACCATCTCCAGGAGTTTGCCCAAGTTCGTGTTCATTGCATCGGTGATGCCGTCCAGCCATCTCATCCTCTGATGTCCTCTTCTCCTTCTGCCTTCAATCTTTCCCGGCATCAGGGACTTTTCCAATGAGTCATCTATTCACATCAGATGACCAAAATACTGGAGCTTCAGCTTCAGCATCAGTCCTTCTAGTGAGTATTTAGGGTTGATCTCCCTTAAGATTGACTGGTGTGTTCTCCTTACAGTCCAAGGGACTTTCAGGAGTCTTTTCTAGCACCAAAGTTTGAAGGCATCAATTTTTTGGTGTTCTGCCTTCTTTATGGTCCAGCTCTCACAACAATACATGACCTCTAGGAAGACCATAGCCTTGATTATACAGACCTTTGTTGGCAGAGTAATGTCTCTCCTTTTCGGCACACTGTCTAGGTTTGTCATGGCTTTCCTGCCATGAGGCAATGGTCTTCTGATTTCATGACTGCAGTCACCATCTGCAGTGATTTTAGAGCCCAAGAAGAGGAAATCTGTCACTACTTCCACCTTTTCCCCTTCTATTTGCCATGCAGTAATGGGGCTAGATGCCAAGATCTTAGTATTTTTAATAGTCTTAAGTTGGCTCTTTCACTCTCCTCCTTCACCTTCATCAAGAGGCTCTTTATTTCCTCTTCACTTACTGCCATTCGGAGAAGGCACTGGCACCCCACTCCAGTACTCTTGCCTGGAAAATCCCATGGATGGAGGAGCCTGGAAGGCTGTAGTCCACGGGGTCGCTGAGGGTCGGACACCACTGAGCGACTTCACTTTACTTTTCACTTTCATGTATTGGAGAAGGAAATGGCACCCCACTCCAGTGTTCTAGCCTGGAGAATCCCAGGGATGGGGGAGCCTGGTGGGCTGCTGTCTATGGGGTTGCACAGAGTCGGACACGACTGAAGTGACTTAGGAGCAGCAGCAGCACTTACTGCCATTAGGGCAGTAACATCTGCATATCTGAGGTTGTTGACTTGATTCCAATTTGTCACTCATCTAGCCCGGCAATTCTTGTGATGTGCTCAGCATATACGTTAAACAAACAGGGTGACAGCAGACAGCCCTGACGTACTACTTTCTCGATTTTGAACCAATCAGTTGTCTCGTACAAGGTTCTAACTGTTGCTTCTTGACCTGCATACAGGTTTCTCAGGAGACAGGTAAGATGGTCTGGTATTCCCATCTCTTTAAGAGCTTTCCACAGATTGTCATGATCCACATAGTCAAAGGCTTTAGCATAGTCTATGAAACAGAAATAGATGTTTTTCTGAAATTTCCTTGCTTTCTCTGTAATCCAGAAAATGTTGGCAATTTGATCTCTAGTTCCTCCTCCTTTTCTAAACCCAGCTTGGACATGTGGAAGTTCTTTGTTCACATAATGCTGAAGCCTAGCATGCAGGATTTTAAGCATGATCTTACTAGCGTGGGAGATGAGTGCAACTGTCCAATGGTTAGCATATTCTTTGGTACCACCCTTCTTGGGGAGTGGGGTGAGAATTGATTTTTTCCAGTCCTGTGGGCACTGCTGGGTCTTCCAGATCTGCTGACATAATGAATGCAAAACCTTGCTGACATCATCCTTTAAGGATTTGAATCAAATTGATTATATTCTTTGAGGCTGAAGATGGAGAAGCTGTATACAGTCAGCAAAAACAAGACCTGGAGCTGACTGTGGCTCAGATCATCAGTTTCTCAAAGCAAAATTCAGTCTTAAACTAAAGAAAACAGGGAAAAATAATAGGCCAGCCAGGTATGACTTAAATCAAATCCTGTATGAATTTGCAGTAGAGATAATGAATAGATTCAAAGGACAAGATCTAGTTAACAGTGAGCCTGAAGAACTAGGGACAGAGGTCCGTGATATTGTACAGAAGGTGGCGAATAAAACCATCCCAAAGAAAAAGAAAAGCAAGAGGGCAAAGAGGTTATCTGAGGAGGCTTTACAAATAGTGGAAGAATGAAGAGAAGCAAAAAGCAAGGGAGACAGGGAAAGGTACATCCATTTAAATGCAGAGTTCCAAAAAATAGCTAGAAGAGAAAAGAAGGCCTTCTTCAAAGAACAACGCTTAACAATAGAACAACAAAAGGAGAAAGACTGGAGAGCTCTTCAGGGAAATTGGAAACATCAAGGGAGCATTCTGCCCAAAGATGGATACAATAAAGGATAAAAATGGCAAAGACCTAGTAGACGCTGAAGAGATCAAGAAGAGATGTAAAGAAAACACAAAAGAACACAGAAGTATAAAAAAGATCTTAATGAAGTGGATTACTACAATGGTGTGGTTAGTCACCCAGAGTCAGACATTCTAGAGTGCAAAGTCAAGTGGGCCTTAAGAAGTACGCTGTTAATAAAGCTAGTGGATGTGATGAAATTCCAGGAAGTCACTCATACTGAGTCTCAATTTCCCTACATGTGACCTATTAATTATTCTTTTTGGAGCCAGGAGCCACGGGATTCATCAAGTGATTAGATACTGAGGATAGAGCAAACACAGCACTAAAAAATGGTTTCAAGTGATTAAAATAACAAGCAGCTATCACTTGTTAAACACTTCCTATGCATTTATCACTGTACTTGGTGCTTTACATAAATCACATCATTTATTCCTTATAAGCCATAAGGGCTTCCCTTATGGCTCAGCTGGTAAAGAATCTGCCTGCAATGTGTGAGACCTGGGTTCAATCCCTGGGTTGGGAAGATCCCCTGGAGAAGGGAAAGGCAACCTACTCCAGTATTCTGGCCTGGAGAATTCCATGGACTGAATAGTCCATGGGGTCGCAAAGAGTTGGACATGACTGAGCGACTATCACTTCACTATTCCTTATAAGAATCTTGTGAGGCCCATATTTTTGTTTTACAGATGAGAGAACTGAGAGCTTTAAACACTTAAGTAACTTAACCAGGATAAGCAAACTGGCATAGTGATAAAGCCAAAATAGGTGCCTGGGTCTGAGTCTCAGGCCCTTTCTCTTTTCAATGTATCATGCTGTTTTCTACATGGCAGATAAATAATGCTAACATTTGTTCTTGGGTTGCAACAGAATCATTCTTTTAACACTCTTTTGATGCACTAAAAGCCCTCAGTGAAAATATGAAACTAAATGTGAACATAATCTAATAATTTTCCATCATTAATTCATTCACATCCATTCAACTGACATGTAATGAGCACCCTTCATACTCTGTGCCTGCTATTAAATCTTGATCTAGAAGAGTTAAAAACTCTATTTATGTGGTTTGGGGAAATATTTGTGTATTTACACAGAAAGCCTTCAAGAAGTAAAGGCTAATATTTGCAATAGAATGAAAAATTGGCCATGAACTCCGATTCTGTTTTGTATGCCTACTGCCAAGACCAATTAGGTTATTAGTTTATTTAAGAAAGCATTCTGTCTTGATTAGTGCCATCTATTGTAATGGGTAAATAAAATGTATTTGAATTGTCATAAGCCTTGATTGCTATGGACAAAAGCCACTGTCATTAGACAGAAAATGAAACATATAAAAATACTACACAGAGTCCTAGTTTGATTTGGAAATAAAAGGTTATCCTCCTGTCCATCAAAAATAGTGTGAGGAAGTAAAACTGAAATCTTCTAATGAGTACTTTGATAACTGACTAAAATAGTAAGCATAACAAATATGGGGTTGATTTTGCTATCCATCATTTTTACTGAGGCCAGGGGTTAGGTGAAAGGTTCCCAAACACTAGGCTACAACATATCAGTTCCAATGTTAGGAGCTAAACTGACATGAGCCACCTATAAGTAGGTTTTGCTAGGTGTAAGATGTTTATTACATGGCATGTTCCTCTTCTCACTCTAGGGATGATAAATGTGTATCTTTGAGAAAGGGGATAATGGTTAGGAGTTGATCTGCGTATCATGAAACTGACCCCTATGCCACTCTGATGTAAAATAGAAATAATTTACAAAGACTTTAAATATACTCATTTCTAACAAATCCCAGGTCAGACAGAAAAAAATGCATTCAGTTCAGTTCAGTTTTAGGTAACTTTAAAAACATGTAGCTGGAATGATAAAATTTATCAACTTAATTCCTACATCATAAAATTTCTGAATACCTGTTATTTTTAATTTGTTGCCCATAGCCTGTAAGTTAGTTACATCACATTTTGGTCCATAAATTCAATGCATCTAATCCATTATTAGATGTAAGTAAATTTTTTTTTTTACTACAATGAATTCGAGTTTGAAAATAGTAACAAATTTTTAACGTATCCTTACAAATGACAAAGTAACCAATTAAATGAATGTTAAAGCTAAATAATCACAAACTACACTTTCCATGAAGAAATGCAATTGTACAATATCCCATAACTCAAAACTACTAATCCAAAACTATGGTGGGACTCTTTCATTGAAGACTGAAAAGAAGTCTTCTCTTAGAACAGTCACAAAACACTGTTTGATGGAAGCTTTCCCTCTGTCCACCTGCTTTCTTTTTAGGGGGAGGGAAAAAACAGACTGAAGGAAAAGATTATAAAGGAAAGATGCTTTTAATGTCTATAAAATAAACTCTAAAAAAACCCTAAAGTCAAAGTACCAATAGTTACTTTTCATTCATTCTCCCATATCACTGAAACCAACAAGTATGAACAGTGGCAAGTAAGAGAACTTTTTTCAGGTTGGCTTAAAAATTAAGCCAAATTAGATATCAAGGTAGACTCTGAGATTACAATGATTTGACTGTATATGACTCAAGTGCTAAAGAAAGTATAAAATGGGTTATTGTATTTACTGGGCAGTACTTGCATCCTGCTAAACTAAGAATTATTTGAGAACTCCAAACCAAAAAAAGCATGTATTCTTTGGTGGTTATAACCATGGAAGGATGAGGCTCCTTCTTAATCTCTGCTTTTGATTATATTTTTTTAATCAAAAAGTAACAGGTATAATGAAAACCAGTATTTTACATATTAACAGCTTCTCAAAGTGTAGTTTTATTTTGTGAAACAAATGAAAATAAACTCCCACAGAATTGCTACGCTCCTAACCAACCTCCCCTACCTCCACCCCATGTCCCCAGAAATAAAAAGTTATTATAGACCCTGCCTATTATTAAAAATCCTATTACAAGGGTTTTCTTGTCATTGTCTCTGGGTCAATACCATAGCATAACATGGTTTAAATGACTGCTTTAGTAATCACTCAGGGGAGTATCAGAATATTTTCTTTTCTTAGAAGGAACTAAAGTTTCATCTTGAGAGACCATAATTTGTACCAGACAGAAATGAGCTAACAAGGATGATGGAAGAGCTTATCTATTCAAACATTTCTATTACTTTGCAGGATTATTGTTACCGAGATTCTCAATCCTTCTACAGACTATTTTATACATTACATGCACTACATGGAGAAGGCAATGGCACCCCACTCCAGTACTCTTGCCTGGAAAATCCCATAGAGGAGCCTGGAAGGCTGCAGTCCATGGGGTCGCTAAGAGTCGGACACGACTGAGTGACTTCACTTTCACTTTTCACTTTCATGCACTGGAGAAGGAAATGGCAACCCACTTCAGTGTTATTTCCTGGAGAATCCCAGGGACGGGGGAGCCTGGTGGGCTGCCATCTATGGGGTCCCACAGAGTCGGACACGACTGAAGTGACTTAGCAGCTTAGCAGCATGCACTACATAATAAATACATGCCCCTTATAAACCTAGGCTTTCCAGGTGGTTCTGTGGTAAAGAATCTGCCTGCCAATGTAGAAGATATGGGTTCCATCCCTGGGTCAGGAAGATGCCTTGGAAAAGGAAATGGCAACCCACACCAGCATTCCTGCCTGGAGAATACCATGGACAGAGGACCATGGTGGGCTACAGTCCAGGTGGTCGCAAAGAGTCAGAGTCAACTAAGCATGCATGCCCCTTGTAAATAACCCTCTGGAGTTAACTAACCTTCCTTTTACTTATACCTAGGGTTCTGGAAAAATAAATTTAATGTAAAAAAGTTATACTTTATACATCTTAAACATAGTCTCTCATATTTCAAATTTGTTTTTGTGTATCTACTATTTGTATTTGTGTATTTGTTCCTCTCATAACCATAACTTCTGTTTCTGAGGACTTCTCAGAAAGAGAAGTCCTTTCTCTTTCTGGTGGAATTTTCATAACCACACCAAACTCCACACTCTCTGAAACCATTGTACCTGATACAAAACAGTTCTGTATCAGGTAATATCAAATGAAAATCCTCAAATGATACATTACCTCTACTTATTATCACCCTCATGTAAGATATCTTCAGTAATTTTTGTCTTGGATTTAAACATTCAGTTCTCTGTAAGCCTTCTACATTATGTCTTTGAGAAATAATACAGCATTTCTTTCTTCTTCTTAGCTGCCCATTACTGAACACAGGCAAAGGCTTCCAATAAGACATTATTTTCAACCTGAAATAAAGACAATATCTAAATAACTGCAAAATGATAGGGTAATTACGTGAGATAAGTCACTTCAGTCCTGTTGGACTCTTGGGACTCTATGGATTATAGCTCTTCTGTCCATAGGATTCTCCAGGCAAGAATATTGGAGGGGATCATCCCCCAGTATTTCCCCCAAGCCATCATTTTCTAAGTCTACTTCTATCAAAAAGAAACCTGTCTCAAGGGTGAGGAGAAGCAACACACACACAAAAAAGAGGTTAAAAAATTCAAATGTAAAACCGCTGGGAACAATCATAACAAAGCGTGTGCATTCAAGAGAACACTGGAAAGTAGTCAAGACAGTATTAACATATCCTAAGTATTCTGAACAACTAGCCTGGTCATTAATTTTCACATCTGTCAAAGTAGGAGGCTGCCCCTCATTTCCTACCCTCTATGGCTTTCCACTATTTGTTTTAGCATTTTACTAGACATACACTTGCTTTCCACCAGTGTAGTGTCTGGTTTAAATAGGCTTCTCTCTCTCCTTAGCTTGTCCTGGAATTTCGCCTAAAGTTCAGTCCTGGTAGCTTTTAGGACAAGAATTCTAACTGGAAAGTGGTGTTAGTTCAGTGACTCCAATACTTCTTTTCAAAATTTAGTTTGACTTTTCAATTATCTTTCCAACACATCAAAGATAAACAGTCAAACTTACTATATTCGTTCCTTTAAGTCTGCCTTGTAAACACTGATACTGGTGTGCTGCCGAACCTGAAAGAATTTCTGAGCTCCTCTCTGAGCCCAAGTGAAAAAAGAAGCAGGGTCTATCAAAATTTAAACAGCCTAATGAATCAAAAACCTGCATCTCCAAGAGGGGCCCTTCCCTTTCCACTTGTCTGTGGGAGTTAAAGAAGCCCGGTTCAACTTTTCACGCTCTGAGGAAGCACTGAAGTCAGGAAGCCCCTCACTTTCAAGGCATCCACGCCCAACTAGGAGAAACAGATGGGAAGCCAGGCGGCCAGTGAGCCGAGGTCCCTAGCCCCTCGCTCCTGCCCTTTCCCGGATCCTCGCACTTCAGCCGGACCCTCCAGTCCGTGCGTTCTCCCAGAAGATGTTAATTACATAATCCCCGTTCCTCAGAGTCACCCACGGAGTCCTGGGGGCTCCCGCGGTCCCCCGTCTCCCACTCCGTCCTAAGAAAGCTCAGCTGACTGCACCCGGGGAGCGGCGGCCGGCTGTCGCGATTCGCCCAGCGCCGCGACCCGGACCCAGACCCCCTCTTCTCGCCAACGCGGGGCGGGGCCGCACCTCCGCCGCAGCCCCTGGGGAACCCCTCAGACTCAGGTCCTCAGCCCCCAAGGGGTCCCCCGTCACAGCCGCTGTCCCAGCTCCTCTCGGTGTCCCCCAACACACCTGCTGTCCCAAGCCTCAAGGAGTCCACTTTGCCGCTCAGACCCTCTGTCCTGGTCCATTTCTGGGGCTCCTCCTTTGAGACCCTCTTCCCCAGCCGCTCTCGGGGTCTTCCCTCAGACCCACTGTCCCAGCTCCTTTCAGGGTCTCGCCCTCCTCAGATCCACCGTCCCAACTCCTCTCAGGTCTCCCCCCTCCCTCAGATCCCCTATCCCAGCTCCTCAGGGTTCCCTCCTTACACCCAATGTCCCAGCTCCTCTGAGGGCCCCCTCCCGTCACTCCCGCTGTCCCAAGCCCTCTCGAGGTTTCCCTCTCAGGCCCGCGGGGCCGGCCCCTCTGAGGGGTCTCCTCTCCACAGAGAGGACTGTCAAAACCACTCCCGGAACTCCTCTCCCTCGAGTACTCGCCGACCCCACTCCGCCCTGGGTCGGCTCGTCTTGACTCACTCTGTCAACTCCTCGCGCCCCGGTGCTCTCACCTCAGATCTGCTGTCACCACCCCGGGCCCCGCGTCGCCGCCGCCGCTTCCTCTCTCACACTTGCTCCGGAGTCGCTCTTCTGCCGCTGTTCCCCGGTGAATACCTGGGTCCAGTCACTGAATGTCCGGTCCAGCAGCGCAGAGCGTCCGCCCGCGGTCTCCGTGTCGGGTCCCACTCTCGCAAGCAGGACCCCAACGCCGCCGTCGCAACTGGGCGCCTCACGGACCCTCCCGCGGCAGCCGCTGCTGCTGTCCGAGGTGCGGCTCCTGCCAGGGGTGGCCAATCGCACCCGACTGCGCCGAGCGCGCTCCGCCCAATTGTCCCAGTCTGCCCGCCCCCTGCCCCCGGCCACGCCCCTAGTCAGGCTCCGATAGGCTCTCTACTGACCTTCCCTGATCGTGGGGCACAGACCCGTGGCTGGATATAGGTACTTGATTGGAGGTGCCTGGGAAGCCGAGCGGTCGATGGCTCCCGAGGATTGGCGGAGTTGAATGTGGGCGGGATACGGAGGGGCGGGGTTTCCTCAGACGCGGAAGACCTCGCAACTTCAGATACACACTGGCCCGCCTGGGGTGGGGTCTGGCTTGTTTGTGCTGCGTTGGGGGTCAAAGTTCATGGCACTCCTGTCTGAGTTTTCTTGGGAGACTCCCAAAGGCTGAGGCCCCCTGGGGCTCCCTGGGACCACCTTGTTAAGAGTCTTTGGGGTCCCCATTCTCCCTTTATACCTGGCACACCTTTCTAAGTAATTCTGACATAAATTGATAATGGCATTTATTCACTAACGACTTGTAACTGTTTCCTGAATTTAAACTCTCTAATATCTTTGTCTAGGGAGTTGCCCTTCCTTGCATTGCATTCTACAGACGTCAGTTTGATGCTGCTGGGGGGAAAAGAGTCTATATACTACGTGCATACTCTGCACAACTTGGCAGTCAACACTGACGGGGCACATTTTGATAGGTACAAAGACAAAGCTTAAGAAATACTTAGTTTGTGGGTTATGATAATCATTTTGACAAGTAGGAACAGGAACTGTGTGCTAGGGGAACCCTTGCTAGCTTTAGCAAGGCTTCAACATACTCTTTTTCAGGGCAACATGAAATGATTTTAATGATTTTGTGGGAATTAATGGCCAAAGTATAATGAACTTTGACCCAAAAGCAACCCGTGATAACCAGAGAGACCCATCTTGACCCAAGCAGCAAGAGGATACTTGCCAGTGGTGAAAGTGCATCCTATTAACTCAGAGTCATTCTTTATATTTTTGTGAAACTGGCTATGTTGATTAAATCAATTAAATTAAACCTAAAACTCCTACCGGCACCCCAAAACCCTAAAGTTTATGGACTTTGACAATTCAGCCTTTTGTGAAGACATTGTTTCATTTTAGGAACACAGTTTGTTCCTAAGCCTTGTCAGATGTATACAGGACTTTGCTCTTACAAAAGTCTCCATCATTAACTCTTCTTTAACTCCTGCTAACAAAAATTTTCTAAACTATTCAGGTTTTTCCTAGTATTTTTAAAATCATTGTTGTGTGTTGTTAGTCGCTCGTCGTGTCCGACTCTTTGCAACCCCATGGAGGTCCTCTGTAGCCCACCATGGTCCTCAGTCCATGGAATTCTCTGGGCAAGAATACTGGAATGGGTTGCCATTTCTTTCTCCAGGGTATCTTCCCGACCCAGGGATCAAACCTGCAACTCTTGAGTCTCCTGGATTGGCAGGTGGATTCTTTACCACTGTGCCAGTGGGGAAGGATGGCACAGTATGATTTAAAATCATTATTTAAAGTAATGCTCATTCCAATTAAGATCATTCTGATCTAAGATCGTACTGTAGATAGCACCTGAGCCGTGTGACTGAGTGCCTTTTTGGGAAGGGATGCAGAGATTTCAAGGTGGTAAAACTTGGTTTTAAGGGAACTTGATTTTTAGAGGCCTAGGGAAAGACTGTCCAAAATCATATTAGACAACTATACTTGTTGGGTAAGACTAAAGTCATGGGAGAATTTTTTTGACTAGGTCCCCTTTCTTTATAAAGTATTTATTAGTTAAGAGCTCATCCTGAAAATGTGAAAGTGTTAGTTGCTCAGTTGTGTCCCACTCCTTGCAACCCCTGGGACTGTAGCAACCCCCACCCCCTCCCTGCCGGCTCTTCTGTCCAAGGGGTTCTCCAGGCAAGAATACTGGAGTGGATAGCCATTTCCTTCTCCAGGGGCTCTTTCTGACCCAGGGATTGAACCCAGGTCTCCTGCATTGCAGGCAGATTCTTTACCAGCTGAGCCACCAGGGAAGCCCAAGAGCTCATCCTACTAATTGCAATATGGATGGGAAAAAATGGGTTAAGTTCACTATGCAAGTGTTCAGTTCTGTCTAGTTACATAAAAAAGAAATGCATGATCATTAACAGATACTATTTTCAATTAAGTAGACAAAAGTAAGCAACATAGACATGCCAGTGTCTTGAAAGGAAACCAATTAGCAATGATATCAACACTTTAAAAAAAAATCATTATATCATTGTATCAGTGAACTCTGATTTCTAAAATGTTGGTGCTTTGTTTGGTGTTATTGCTACTGATGGAAACTAGTTGCTCAATATAGTTGATTACAAATAATTTAGACGTGACCCAACAGCATAAAAAAAGAAAATGACTTCATCCTTTGGACAAGAGACAGTTTTGAAGTTTTAGTTTTAAAATAGATGGTGGACCTACAGGAGCCATGCGAATGTCTCTTATTTAGGAGCTTCAGAAGATCTCTGAACTTCTGGGAAGACATTACAGCATTCCATTCTGAAAATTTTTGAGTTTTGTTGGGAGGAAGAATCTGTCAGAAGTAGAGCCAAGATTTTATTTACAACAAAGCATAAAATAAGAAATGTTAAATGGGATGAGAAATAAAATTTTCTTTTTGAAAAGTCTCTGTGGGGACCAATTTAGAGATAAATTTGGTCACAAAGGATTTGATATTGGGTTCCATCCTGGCTTTTACATCTGTGTTCAACTTTACTGCTTGTACATTATTATTTCCTATGGAGACTTGTTTAGTTGCTCAGTTGTATCTGACTGATTTGAGACCCCCTAGACTGTAGCCTGCCAGGCTCCTCTGACCATGTGATTTCCTAGGCAAGAATACTGGAGTGGGCTGCCATATCCTTCGCCAGGAAATCTTCCTGACCCAAGGGTCTAACTCGAGCCTCCTGCATTGGCAGATGGTTTCTTTACTACTGAGCCACCAAGGCAGCCCTATGGAGATTTGGGTGCAACATAAAGAATAGTGTTACTCTGGACAAACCGTTAAACATCTCTGGGCCCTTTTATCCCTTTTCTTACTACACACATCTGGATGAGGGACATCCTCAATTTGTTCATTAAGCAAAGCTTATAATATCATGTCCCCTTCTACTCAGAGTAATCACACAAATGAATTCATACATATATTCAACTTTCTTGTTTTCCAAGTTACCAGCTAGCACTTTCCTTACATGTGTCTAATTAATTTTCTGTAGGCACATGCTCCTCTTGCTCAGTTGAGAGCTGGTTAACAAGTTACTGGATTGGGAAAAACAACCTTTTAAAAAATTTATATTCTGAGAAATATGAGGCAGCTGTACTGCAGAGGACCTGGGGGTGACAGTCTAAACAAAGCAGGCTGGTCGTTACCTTTTTTTTTTTTTTTAAGGAAACTGACAGCTCTTTTCTTATCTGTAAAATCGAGATAATACCGTACTGAGCAAACCTACACAAGCGAAAAGTCCTCCTACCGACTGGCAAAATACAGTTTTGCTGGCTCCAGCATGGAATATTAGCATCATCGTTTTCATTTTAGTTCTTCAAAAGCTCTAAGCAGTCAGACGAGAAGCTGGGCTCCTTTTCTTCCGGATGATGACGCAAACTCTAAATGTCTAGGTTTCCCGACCTATAAACGGGATGGTTCATGCCATTCACCTGTTTTAAGTTAGAGACCCACCTCCATCTACGTAGTAGAGCCCTGGGAACCCTTTGGCTCCCAAGTCCCTAAAAAAGCATCTCTGGTTTTGGCTCCAGGCGCCGCCTGGTGGCTGTTTCCGTAAGTGGCTCTGAGCTATAGGGTCCTAGCCGCGGTCGGGCCTGCCCAAGAATTTGCCTAACTTGAGAGCCTGTCTGTGCCCCTCCCCTCTACCCGTCGAGGGTTTTAAAGACGGCGATGAAGGAGATGGCGTTAAGGCGAAGAGGGAGACCGGCGGCCTCGTCACTCCCTCTAGGATGGCGGAGTCAGGCGGTCGTCAGGCAGCTCGCGACCCGGAAGTTGCGGCAGGCGCGAGGCCCCCGTTGCCGAGAGCGGGCGCGCGGGGCGGAGCCTGGCGAAGACGGGGACGGGGTCGCCGGCGCTCCGGCTCTTGGAGTCGGCGGCTCCCTCAGGCGCTGCGACGCGGACGTAGAGCCTGGAGGGCGGGTGGCTGTGGTTCCCGGGGGGCACGCTCAGCTTCGGGCGGAGGCGACATGAGTGCTGCGGCGCTTTTGGCGCCTGCTCCGGCCCCGGCTGGAGCGCCGCCGGCCCCGGAGTACTACCCAGAGGAGGACGAAGAACTGGAAAGCGCCGAGGATGACGAGCGCAGCTGCCGTGGCCGCGAGTCGGACGAAGGTCCGTCTTCCCGCCGGCTGTGCAGCCCCAGGCGGGGGTGGGACGGCTGCGGGAAGGGGTGGGGCTGTCTGGGTGCGGGGCGGGGCAACTTCTGGGCCTTGGGGGTCGGCTGGAGGGGCCGCCCGGAGGAGAGCGGCTCCCGGAGGTTCCCCCGACCTGTGTTCGGGAAGGGGGAACCTCTGAGGACTTGGTTGCAGACAGTTAACGCGGAGAAGGGTCTTAAGGAGCTGTTGTCAGAGCATGTAGGTCTCTTTAAGGTTCTGCTCGTCTCCTCCCAGCTGTCTCCGTTTGAACTTCAGCTTTTCACGGGTTGGAGTGAAAGCCGCCATTCATTGGGTCTACTGAGCACTCCTCGCTTTTTACTTCCTGAGAGGATCTAAGCAAAAGCCCAGTTTAGCTTCCTAGTTACCAAAGTGTCCCCCCGCGTCGTCCCCCCCCCCACCCCCCCATCCCCGGGAAATGCTTAAGTCAGCCCCGCTCACAGGTTGGTTAAAAGAAGGAGTCCTGAGATCGGCCACATCGAATTAGATCTAAATTTGGCTTAGTGAACCCAGCTTAATGGTATCAGGCAATTTACTGAAGCTTCTGAGTCTCAGTTTCTTTAACAGCAGTGGGGCTTGCAGTAGTACCTGCTTCCTAGCGTAGGTGCCAGGATTAAATGAGCTTCAGGCCTAAAGCAGATCTTCCCTAGTGGCTCAGTTGTAAAGAATACGCCTGCCAATACAGGAGGAGACACGGGTTCGATCCCTGGGTGGGGATGATCCCCTGGAGAAGGAAATGGCAACCTGCTCCATTTTGCTTGCCTGGGAAATCCCATGGACAGAGGAGCCTGGTGGACTACAGTCCATGGGGTCGCAAAAAGAGCCAGCGAGGATTTAGCAACTGAGCACATACACTGGCTTAAAGCATGTGAACTGGTCCTTGATAAAAATACTCAGTGTTTACCATTGGGGAAACACGCTCAGGGAACAGGAGGTAGGGATTTGCTTAATGATACTCAGGTGTTATTTTTTCAGTTCCACAGTCTATATTATCATTACTGAAGTTTGGCAAGTGTGAGGAACACTTTTTGAGGAACTGAGGAAGGAGCTGGCCGCAGGAGGAGAAAGGTGAAGTTTTCAAAGGACAAGAGAGAAGAAAGAGATAAAGAGAAACATTTGGGTGGACTGGTCTGGCTCAAAATAGCGCGGTGGAGCAAAAGCTAGAGCAGCTGTCTGGAATCAGGAGTATGTTTTATTAATCATCTCACTGTGAGTGGCAGACAGGTGACCACTCAGGGTAGGCTCCTTCACTGAAGGAGGGAGGAAAGGGGGGATGGAGGATTGGATCTGCTGCTGCTGCTAAGTCGCTTCAGTAGTGTCCGACTCTGTGCGACCCCATAGACGGCAGCCCACCAGGCTCCCCCGCCCCTGGGATTCTCCAGGCAAGAACACAGGAGTGGGTTGCCGTTTCCTTCTCCAGTGCATGAAAGTGAAAAGTGAAAGTAAAGTCGCTCAGTCGTGTCTGCAGCAGGCTTTAAAAAGGCAGCTGTGTGTGCAGATACAAAGTTGAAGGAACTTGCTACAATTCTGGTTGAACTACCTTTGAAGGCAAGACTTAACCAGAGAATTTGAAGGTGAATCCCTTGTATTGCTTCTAATGCCCACGAGGGGGAGCAGTGAAGCAAAAGTTGATTTTCGTTTCCCCCTCAAATAGGACTGTTGAAATTAGGTAGACACTCCAGCCGTTTGCTTACTCTAAAAACAGTGTTTAAAGTATTCTGAGACAGTTTCTGTTTAATCTTCTTGTCCCCTTCCTTCTCCCTTTGAAAATATTTCTGTAGTTAGAGTTCCTTTAGTTGGTTTGGATTCTCCTTTTGTATATGTGCTTGCTCAGTTCTGTCTGATTCTTTACAGCCCCATGGACTGTAGTCCACCAGGCTCCTCTGTCCATGGGATTTCCCAGGTAACAATACTGGAGTGGATTCTCCAGGGGATCTTCCTGACCCAGGGATCGAACCTCCGTCTCTTGAGTCTCCTGCATTGTCAGGCAGATTCTTTACCACTGCGCCCCCTGGAATATATAATGTAAAATCTCGTAGGGATTCAAATTGGGCATATACCCAAAGAGGATGCGTGTATTAGGTTGTTTGGAGTAGGAGCAAAGCTTGCTGCTTGTAGTTTTCCAGTCTTACACCCACATCTCCTTTTCCTGAACTGCCAGTGTTTTGTTTCTGCCAAAGTTACAGCCTTGACTGTGACCAATTGTGTCTGATGCACCCTGTTCTCTGGCTGCAGTTCAGATAAAGGCAGGCTCTTTTTATAAATCTGTCTGTATACAAGTTGGAAATGGCTCTTTCTTGTTTCTTTGATGGCTTCACGCAGGTCTGCATTGAGTAGAAATTCATTTTTCAGAAGTCTGTCAAGTGTCACTGTATCAAGTGATACAAACTCTGTGAATTATGATTTTAACAAACCCTTATTCCCTAATTTTGCTCAGACACTGAGGATGCTAGTGAAACTGACCTGGCAAAGCATGATGAAGAAGACTTTGTAGAAATGAAGGAACAGTGAGTATGATTATTTTACGTTTCTTCTTTGGAATACAGAATTGACAAGGGCATCTTTAATGGTGGCCTGGCCTGGTGTGTATGGTTTTCACATAGTGCTTCCAAAGACCATGCATGTGGGTGCAATTTCCCCCCTTTAAATTTGTCACATTTAACCAGTCTTCCTGTGATAAGAATCTTTTGAGGGTTAGGCTAGAAAGAACCTGGAGTAAACTTTCCCAGAGGAAGAAGACCATGGAGGAGGGAGGGGGGGACCCATTGGTCCCTCCCCCCAACCCCTTTTCTAAGTGAAAGCGTTGCTTGGAGAGGGGAAATGATGTTTCGCAGCCCCTTGGTTCTCAGGTGGGTGTGACTGCACTGAGCACTGACCAAGGCAGGGCTGCGTGTAGATGCCAGGAGAGCTCAGGAGACCAGGCTTGGAGAGCAAGGCCAGGCCCCTGACTCCTGCTCCAGTTCACTCTGCGCCCACACCTAAGCCTCAGTGGAACCACACCTCAGAGCAACTGAAAGCACTCCCTCTTATCCAACACTCAAGAGAGCATAACACAGATCTGATAAATATTTGTGGAATGTATTTTGAGAATCTAGCCTTGGCTTTTCAAATTCTTTGAAGTGAAGTGAAAGTTTCTCAGTCGTGTCTTTTTGACTCTTTGTGACCCTGTAGACTAAACAGTCTGTGGAATTCTCCAGGCCAGAATGCTGGAGTGGGTAGCTTTTCCCTTCTTCTCCAGGGGAATCTTCCCAACCCACGGATCGAACCCAGGTCTCCTGCATTGCAGGCAGATTCTTCAGCAGCTGAGCCACCAGGGAAGCCCAAGAATACTGGAGTGTATAGGCTATCCCTTCTCCAGGGGATCTTCCCGACCCAGGAATCGAAACGAAATCTCCTAAACTGCAGGCAGATTCTTTACTAACTGAGCTATCAGGGAAGCCCTCAAATTCTTTACCTTTAAACTAGACGATCCACATTCTTTTCCTTATGGAATGTTTTCATATGCAAATGTTTTGTGACCATCCTCTGCTTTCTGTTAACCTTTTCAAGCTTTGGAATATAAAGGGGAAACAGCTAAATCTGTACAGGGCCGAATGGAGGACTGCTTTAATAATCGATGTGATTTTTCTCACAACTTTAGCCGTGAAACTGTGCTGCTGGTTTTTTTTTTTTTCTTTCACTTGCCCTCTCTCCAGACTTCTTACTGATTTACCTGGACCCATTTGAGATGTATTTTTCCATACCTGTTTTCTTCCCTAATCTGAATTTTCTTATTGTTTACCTCTTAAATCTATTAATATTCTCTTTTAAAGACACACTAAGGATTCAAAGGCATCATCTGTCACACTCTGTGGTGGACAATTTAAAACACTGAGTTCCAAATACTGGCTTTTTGTGTGCAGTTTACCTATCTCTTCTCTCTTCTATACTTGGCATGTTTAAGTGAACATACCCCCTAATATTTGATGATGGTGAAAGTAATTTTAATTAAATTTAAAGCACTGAAAGTACATCAGAGTTCTCCCTAAAAGAATCTGGGCTTCCGTGTAATTCTCAGATTCTTATTCTTCCTCAGCCTATAGACAGATGGATTGTATTTGCATCTCTTACTTGAGCAATCATCCTAAGGCTATCCTTCCTGTTACCTGTTGGACGGTGTTCTTTTGGGTTGCAAGTCTTTTTCGTCCTCGTGAAATTGAGTGTGTTTTTCAGGTAGAAGCAAAAATATGGCTGAAATGTAATTTATGTGTGGCATTCACAGTTTGAACAGATTGACCAGGGTGCACAGTTGCCTATGATCCATTCAGTGCGAGGGGGCAAAGGTAACATGCCGAGTTCTTTTGCTTCATGTGTGCTGTGTTCTTACCCTTCTGGGGCTGCAAGTAAATCCTGCATTTTTACTTTTGTCACTGAATTGCTGTTATTTCTCAGATCACAAAAAGAGTAGTGTTTTTAAAAACGACATGAGGATTTATTAACTTAGTGCTTACACAGCTGTGCTATCTATACAGAAAAATGTGGTTGGAGGCATAATCTTACTCCTTTCAGTTTATAATCTAATTTCAGAGTTGATATAAGAGCCGTGTTTAATGCTTTTTATGTTTTTGTGTGTATGTTACCCTTCTGAATCTTGAAGAAAATGGCGTTACACTTTTAATTTTTCTTTATATTCTTGCCTAACACATTATTATTGCCATTTATTTATTAAAATTTGTGTGTCTTCATATTTGTGGATTTTAGGTTGATTCTCTAAAGAGAACACAGGAGTACCTGCCTTTCAAGAACACAGAAGCCTTATCTCTTTCTGATCCCTTTAGCTATGGGCATATTTTAAAGCACCAGGCTTTCATTTTCTCTCTCACTAAAGGACATTAATGACATTCCCATAAAAACCCAGGCAGTTTCTGTGTGCAGATTATTGTGGACTTGGGTATTGGTTGTTTTTATCTCTGAGTGTGGCTTTTTTTTTTTTTTTTTTTTTCTTTTAAACAGGATGTATCAGGATAAACTGGCTTCTCTCAAGAGACAGTTGCAACAACTGCAGGAAGGTTGGTGTGGGATTTCATCCTTTTCTAAACATCCTTCCTAATATTACACACCTTTGAAATCTGTGTATTTCACTTCTCAGCGGGCATGATTTAAAATTTGGTTTGATTGATCTTAGCTGTCATTAAAGTGGCCGTTTTCAGACTCTTGAAATCTCACTGAAAGCCTTCTGCAGAGCAAGAACTGAATACCACCATGCCAAAAGCTGGTGGATTTTAGGAGAGATGCTTTTACCAAGAATAAATATAATTGTGCTGTTCTTTCTAAACTAGATGCTAATGAGTTGTGGGTCATCCCCTGTTTGCTCTCTTTGTTTCGTTAATGACGGGTGGGCTGTGCCTTCTTGAAGGCTTTTTGCTGCTAGGGGCAGTTCAGCACCTGGTGAAGAGCACAGGCTCTCAAGTCCTGTCATGAGTTTGAATCCCACCTTCGCTACTTTCTAGAAATTTGACCTTGGGCACATCACTGTCTCCTCCTTAATTTATCTTCTGTTCTGTGAAATGAAGAAAATGGAGGCAAGTGAGATTGTGTGAGGAGCAACCAGCACGTCTGGGTACCCTGTGACAGCTCAGGGCCGGTGGTTGCAAACCTTGATTTCCCCTGCAGAGTGAAACATACTCCTGTGACTTGCAATCGTGTATCTCTGTTTTAGTTTTCCTTCCAGTGGGAAAGGAGGTGTTGCCAAAGAAAGAAATATGGCCCCCTCTAGCAGGTCTGTAAGGTGTGCTTGGCAGGGTTGAGTGAGGAATTGTGAAAAAGGTGCCATTAATGTATCCCACCGAAGCAGTCGTCAGAAAGCAACTTCCCACATGAATTGGGACCCTCATCATTAGCTGCTTCAGGGAAGAGCCACTTGATCAAGCTCTGCTGGAGTGTCACTAGCCATGTGTGGCTGCCTACATTTGACTAGATCAAATTAATAATTCGGCTCTTTGCTGCTACTAGCCCCATGTTCAACTGCCGTATGTGACTAGTGGCCCCATGTTCAACTGCCCCATGTGACTAGTGGTCCCATATGGCCTGTTTGCGCCGATGCACAGCAAGTTCTACTGGATGACCTTGACCTAGACCTTACTGTGGGGGAAGGAGCTTCTTCAGCAGAGGGAGGCCCATGGGCCAAAGCTGCAACATCGAATGATGAGGGTCCCTGGTGGGTGGCTGCTCCTTTCTTCGACTCCTCACTTGCTTGAGAGTCTTAAAACCACGGTTGCTGTGCGCCTTGGCTGGGAACCGAGATGGTTCTGTTCGTGGGTGCCTATTCACAGTGTGTGTTTTCCTCTAATGTTATTTAAAACATTTACTGCTGGTGCTAGAAAATAATTTTAGGAACCAGTGTGTAGAGCAGTTTTATCTTCACAGTAACTATTTTATGAATCTCCATCAGGTACATTACAAGAATATCAGAAGAGGATGAAGAAATTAGATCAGCAGTACAAAGAGAGGATACGAAATGCAGGTGAGGCTCTCTTAACTGGAAGTAAACCCAGTTAATCCAGATTTTCAGCAATTTGGACGTACTGTGGCCAGAAGAGCCATTCTCCAAAATGTGTTTGAGATATCCCATTGTGGGGCGAGTTTTGGGAAACTCCAAAGCTGCACTTACGTAGAACCGTTCTTCTTTGCCAGTGAGTGGCCTGTGGTCAAGGTTGTTTTCGGAGGTGCCTTGAGGTCAGGCTCCCTCCGTGATGCCCCCAGAGTAGTCGTGCACAGTTTTTCATACATCTGTGTAGTTGGCTCAGCAGATGACACAGGAGCTGACGTGGAAAAGGGTTGTTGGCCACTTCACTCCATTTTTAAGTTTGCTTCTTCTGGTCTTTTCTTCCAAGAAGATAGGGTGCCCTCATGTCATTCCCCTCAAGTATGGTATCAGAAGCATTTAGAGGGAGAGATTGTGTGCCTTTGTTTTGGTCTGTTGTGCATAGGAACTGTATTCCTTCAACACATGTGTTGAGCCTGTGCTGCATCCCTGCTCTTTGAGGACATACAGCCGTGAAATGCCTTGTCCTTGACTTTAGGAAACTCACCGTTTCTTTGGTAGAAGATCTTCAAAAACATATCCAGGTTAAGGAACATTGTGACTCAGAGTCACACGAAAAGTAAGATGTGATCAATGTTGAAATAGTGTGTAAACACAGTGCTTATTGGAAATCTTCTATAAGTTGTGAATCTTGAAGCTCCTTGGCCAGCATTTTCTGGGCCAGTACAGTGCTTGTTCCTGCAGAGGTGAAACTCGCGCCTGGTTCCAAAAGGAGGTCTGGACCCCGCTCCTCGAGTTGCTGTTCTCTTGCTGTCTGAGCCATTGACTTTCCAGCTTTCTATGGATGGAGGCCTTCTTTCCTTCAGTGAGCAGGTGTCCATGTCCACCAAGGCACAGCACAGGAGCTGCGGGGCGTGGGGGATGCAGGAAGAGTGGGGGACAGAGCCTCCGTGGTGACCCGGCTCCACTCCCACTCCACTGGCACCCCTCGTTCTGAATTCCTGAGGCGTCTTCTCAGGTGACCCAGCTCCACTCCCACTCCACTGGCACCCCCTCATTCTAAATTCCTGAGGCATGGGGGATGCAGGAAGAGTGGGGGACAGAGCCTTCGTGGTGACCCGGCTCCGCTCCCACTCCACTGGCACCCCCTCGTTCTAAATTCCTGAGGTGTCTCCTCAGGGCATTTTTCCTGGAGTCCCCTTTTAGCAGGGAAAGGAGGTGGCATGTCAGAGGCCGAGGTCCCAGGTTGAGGGCTTCCTCCCAGCACTTAAGGGCCTAAACCTCTAAGTGGCTGTTTACCCTTGGAGCCTCCGTTTCCCCATCTGGAGAGAGGAATACTAACGTCTCATGGAATTGGTTTGAGATGCAAGGAGGGAAAGAAAATTGATGTGAGTCTCTTCTCTTAAGTGAGGACTCGAGGCTGAGTGTTGATTTGTTTCTCTCTTTTTTTTTAGGTTACTAGTTTAAATTTTTAAATTTATTTATATTTTTATCTCTTTTTTTTTGGCTGCACTGGGTCTTGTTGCTTTGCTCGGGCTTTCTGTAGTTGCTGTGAGTCGGAGCTCCTCTTCATTGTGGTGCTCGGGCTCCTCACTGTGGTGGCTTCTCTCGTAGTTCACCTCAGGCTCTGAGGTGCACGGGCTGCAGGAGTTGCAGCACTCAGGCTCACTGGTTGTGGCGCACGGGCCTAGTTGCTCCATGGCATGTGGAATCTTCCTGGACCAGGGACTGAACCCGTGTCGCCTGCCTTGGCAGGCATGTTGTTATTCACTGCCACCAAGGAAGTTTTACTTAATTGTACTCTCAATCTTCTGTGTTCTTTCATAAGCACCCCCCACCCCCACACCCGTCCCCAGGTAAAAATGTGGAAGAGCTCCTGAATCAGTTGCATCTTGAGCTCTGAAAAGCACATTTCCTGCAACACTAATCCACCTGTTTTTGTTGTGTCTGGTGTCTGGCTGCTTTGAAACATCCACCACCAGCTCTGAGTGCTCATTGTCACTTGACTTGTTGGTGCAGGTGTGATGTCTCAGAATGGCGCAGACCTCACACGTCTGGCCCGTTCACACGGTGCGAGTGCAGCAGTCATAGGAGTGAGTATGTGGGGCTGGGTGCACTCAGGCTTGTGTGCGCCATGCTTCCCAGTGCTGCCGGGATGGCAGCTTCTAAGGGTTAGAAAATTGCGACGGCTTGTCTGTTTCCTCAGTTAATTTTCTCATTCAGCAATTGTTGGCTGACGTTGGAGTCTTCATCTCAAGTTACTGAAGCTGTCAGTTTTGTATGACTGTGCATATGTGCTCCTCTGTGAGTGGATGAATCGGTGGGACTGATTAGGGTTGCACAGGAGACCCTGTCAAATGGTATCCGCATCCCATGGAGTTGTTACTCCCCCAACAATCTTTGTGGACCATTTGCAGCAGCTCTGCTGTCACCCAGAGAAGATCAGAAGCCATGGACTTATTTTGTTCCAGGTGCTGGGTTTGTAGGGGCCTTGTAGTCTAGGGGTGGGGGAGCTGCTGGATTAACAGGCACTACTCTCCTGGCACACAGTGGGTGCTAAATAGCCGGTGATCCTATGAGTAGATGCTCTGAGAGGGGCTTGGTGGGTGACGGCCTCAGAAAAGTCCTTGCTGAGGAGGCTGCAGTAGATCTAAAATTTGCAGTTGTGGTCAGAGCCTGGAGGGTGTTGTGGGTGGAGGCCTGGGTGTGACCAGAGGCTGGGTGGCCTGTGACCATAGCCCCAGGAGGCCTGGGGCCTCTGCCCTCTGTCTGCTCGGGGAATGTTCTTCCTCACCACAGAGAGCCCTGTGCACGAGGCTTTAAAAACATCCACATTGCCTCTGCTTCTGGACTAACTGAGTTGTTTCTTCTGTCCCTTAAGACTGTTGAGGGCGTGTGCTCAGTGAAAGAAGGGCTAACTTTACTTTTATTTTGCCGGGGTAGCTTGGTTCCTGCTGCCCCCTTTTGCCCTTGGGCAGAGCTGCCAGAGCGGATTCTGTTCAGGGCCAGATTTTAACTAGTCCTGCCTCTTCATGTAGCCACACTTTATTGATGGAAACATTTGCTCTGTGTAACGGTGCTCTCAGAAGGCAATTACTGCTTCTAAATGAATCCTAACGTCACTGTCTAGAAAGGTGGCACAGCTTCACGAATCTAATTGCATGTTTTCTCTCTTTCAGAGCTCTTCCTCCAGCTGGAAGTAAGTACCACGGGTCTTCTGGGCTTGCAGGATCTTTGTCAGGGTGGGATCTTGCTTTCCCAACCCAGTGGGCCTTTCCTTCATCACCACATAGACATAGGGAATCCCCGCTGGAAGCCTCGATTAGGGTTCTGTTTGACTAAAGGACGTTTGGTCTCAGCTCAGAAATTCTGTTTGTTGGTCGGGCAGCCTGTGCTTATCCCAGGGGTTTGACAGATGGATACTCACCCCTCACTGCTTTCTTGTTGACTCTCATCTCACATTATAGCCGTTTGGGGGTACATGGTAAAAAACTCACTTGCCAATGCAGAAGACATATAAGAGATGCAGATTTGATCCCTGGGTCAGGAAGATCCCCTGGAGGAGGGCATGGCAACCCACTCTAGTATTCTTGCCTGGAGAATCCCATGGACAGAGAAGCCTGGTGGGCTGTGGTCCATGGGGTAGTAAAGAGTCAGACATGGCTGAAGCAAATTAGCACACATGCACGCACTGAATTATAATGGCCTCATAGTTGGTTATATTGGTCCTCAAAGCAGCCAGGTCTCTGAATCAGCTCAGGTTCATCCCTTGAAACTCTGGATGGGAGGGAAAGACTGATTAAGATCTTTGACTCAGCAGATGTCTGAGTGCTGGTTCCGTGTGAGGTGCAGAGCTACAGGCAGTGATGAGGGCCAAATCTTGGGTGATGTGCTTGCTCCTAAGGGGCCAGTGTGTGTGTGGCGAAGCAGGAGGGTGGGTGGGTGGTCATGGTTTCTCAGAGCTACGTTATTGGAGACTGAAGTCAGCACACATAGTCACAGCCCAGAGGGTCACATGACCCACAGCCATACCCACCAGGAGTCCCCTTGTTCTTCACCTCAGGCAGTGATGAGATTTGGAAAATGGATGCTTATGCATTTTTTTTTTACTTAGTATAATTTCACTGTTTGAGTGTCTCTCGGGGTTCAGTCACCTAATAAGTGATCTTGTCCTCTTGTTGGTCTTTATCTTACTGTTAGATCTAACCTCACTGTAAGCATCAAAAAATAGGGTAACTCAGGCTGTCTTGGTATCTTATAACTCATCTTGAATATAGGTATTTTATTTGGAATATACTATTTTCCTTCGAAGTTGTGTCTTCAGAAGGGTTTATTTATTGTTTTTGAGAATCTTATATTTTGTTTTCACATACAAGCCACAAAGTATAAGATGTGGAAGAGAGGAAATACCTGATTACAAGTGAGGGATTCACATAAAAATGAGAAGTTGTGTAGTTCAGTTTCATGCATGCATTGGAAACCTTGCTCCCAGACACCTTGTTAGTGCTCGCTGGTGTGTGACTGCTGCTGTCTCTCTTATTTCTAGAAAAGGTATTTTCTTGGTGCTTGCACACAGAACAAGGCTTTGTGTTCAGACCCTGGCTCCCAGGGTTATATAGCTACAATCTATGTTTCTCTCTTGCTCAGACTGAACAAGTGGAAAGAAATTACATCAAAGAAAAGAAGGCGGCAGTGAAAGAATTTGAAGACAAGAAGGTTGAGTTGAAAGAGAACTTAATTGCTGAGCTAGAGGAAAAGAAGAAAATGATTGAAAATGAAAAGCTAACGATGGAACTGACTGGAGGTACGAAAGCACCACAGAACAGGATCCAGGGAAATTTGAGGGGGTCTTTGAGGGAGGGAGGCACTCCAGTGCTGACTCCTGTCAGTTCCTTATCATCAGAGCAGTGAGCTGAAAGAGGGGTGGAGGGGCAGTCTTTGACCTGACAGGTCAGAGTTAGAGCTCTGTTGTATTGGCTGTGTGACTTTAGTCAAGCCACTTAACCTCTCTGAGCCTGTTTTCCCCTCTGTAAAATGAGCCTGATCATACCTTATCCCACAAAACTGATTAGAAATATGAGTGCCTAGTACAAGGCCCTGTACATAACGTGTTGGGTAAGTTAAATGGTAGACCTTTAACAGTGACTGCAGCATCAGGCTTCTGCTTTATTTAACAAAATTTGTGGGTCAGCTGTCATTCCAGTCTTGCTTATCTTCACGAATTACTTGGCCAAGTTCCTCTGTGCTGGTGGAAATCCCTCTCTTTGGTTTTTTTTTTGGGTGGGCGGGGGGTGGGGGCGGGGGTGGGTCTACCTTCGTTATGGAAAAAGCATTGTCTTAACTTTGACCTGACTGTGAGAATGGAGGCTTTGGCTATATCATCTGTGCTGTCAGATCCCTTCGCCCCCAGTGTTACTGTGAACATTTCAGCAGGGGTAGCTAAACTGAGTTGTTCTCCTGTGAAGCTAGTAAAGTTACGTTAAACTTGGAGCCAGTTGCTCCCTGGCCTTCTAGGATTCAGTCATCTGCATATGGGAACTCGGCAGGTTTGAGGGAGAAGCAATATGGGCTGCTTTTTCTGTTGCCATAAGTAGACCAGTGACTCTGAGAAGGATACAGGATGGGAATTGGCTTGAACTAGCTGTTTTGGAACTTGGCAAAATTTCCATCAGCAAATACTGAAGGCACGTCAGTGGTGAGTTTGTCACTTGGATATGTAAATGGCATGCCTTCTGCACACCCCCAGATTTACTCTTATAATCATCTTCAGAAGGTCCTGGGGCTCTGGCATGTCTCATTTTTGTCGAGTGCTCTAGAAAGACCTTGTTTTATGGAAGTCCTCAGGGCTGACTTTGAAGCTAAAAGTAACAGTTTAGAGCTCTGTTTCCCCTTTGGTATTTCTGGTGCTGTTAGCCAACACGGCCCTCCCCCTGACATGGACTTCTAGCGCCAGTCCCCACGACACACCAATGATATTGTGGTTGTGTCTAAAGTAGGGGTCTGGCTCTTGAAAAATCTCTGTTCTGATACCTTCCTCATTGAAAGACTTGGCAAAAGGAATGAATTCCTTGAAGACCACTGACTGCAACTCAGAAATATGTCTTGGTGAGAATGGATGCTATATACAACAGCATCTTCAGAACGGCACTGTCTTGTTCTTGTTGAGGCGCTTTTTTGATTAAACTGAGAGCACATTGGCGCCTTATCCGGTCCCAGTCTGTGTGGCTGTGTTCTGACCTGCACACCCTCTTCTCCAACGTGGCTCTGGCGGCATTGACGCCTCATCGATCCCTGCTAGAGCCACCAGATGCTCAGATCCTTCATTAGGCTGGTGGGAAACATTGTCAGTTTACAGCCGCTCCCTTTCCATCTGTGGGGAAGGCTGTCAGCCCCTCACCTGTGATTTGGCATCCTAAATATTGACAAGCAATAGTCATTGTTGAGCCAGGCTGTTTTACAGCCGGAATTTTAACAGGGACAGGAGGCATCCTCGGTGACTTAAGAGGCCGAGCCTGCCAGGGTAGAAAAGACAAATAAATGCAGGGAAATCATTTGTGACGCAGTAAAATCGACTACAGGAGTGCTTACAGCCTGCCATGGGCATTAAAGGTGCCGATGTCCTTCCGCGAGCCGTGTGGTACCCTTGGCATGGAAAGCACGGCCGAGGTAATGATGGACTGTCTGAAGAGAAGGCAGCGGAGCTAGAAGGGTGACGAACGCTTCCACAGATGGTGCTGCGATGGTGTCGGCTCAAAGGCCCGCTGCCTCCCTCTTGCTGAGTGACTGATTTCACCTCTGGATTGATGCCCAGCATCAGTGCTGCCTAGCTCTGCCCAGAAAAGATGCTTCTTAAAATTTCCTTTTCTGGTTCAACATGAAGATCTCTTGAAAAACAAAATGGAGTATGGCTCCGATGAGAAACTCAAACTAAATAACCCGTTGGAAAACGGGTGTTCCTGGTGAAGTGCTCTATCTGAGCAGGACTTCAGCCTTTACAGCCCTCCGTGGGAAATGGTGGGACATTTTCTAGGGTGTGAACCACTGGTGGAGACCTTGGGACAGCTGGGTTGTTCAGGCAGGAAGGCGTACTGTCGTAAAGAAACTGGGATGTGAGCAGCGATTCCCTCACCTTGAGTATGGATGTGAGTCACCTGTGGTCTTGATAAAATGCAGATTCTGATTCAGGGGTTCTGGGGTGGAGCCAGTGATCTGCATTTCTGACCACCTCTTCAGGGCCTATGATGCTATTGGTCAGACCACACTTGGAGGAGTGAGATTATAGATTGAATCACCTAAGTGTGAGTTTTCTCTGCAATTGAGACCAAAGTTATAAGTAACTGCGATAATTAATGAGACCTTCATGAGCTTGAAAACATGTGGGTGCTTTATCTTTCTTCGTTTGTGTGTCCCCTTCCTACCTTAGGCCAGCCATCTTTTCTCCTGCCTGCTGACAGCCCACTAACCACCACTTCTTTAAGTGTGTGCCTCACCTGGGGCGTCTTCCAACCAACCTGCAGGCCCCTGTGGAAGCTGTTCATGACCTCAGTAAAGCCTGTGAGGTTCCTTAGAAGATACTGGATTCATGGCAAGAGCCATGAGTGATGATGACATCAAATAGGAGCTCTGAGTACTTACCTCGAGCTAGGTGTTATATGAAAACATGAGAGCTGCCGCTGAAGGCTGACAGGAGTGGATGAACCCCAGTCTGCCTTGAACTTGCTTCTGTGGTGGGGGTTCTGTTGTTTGGCAGGGAGCTGCGATGTGCCCCTGGGGGGCTGGCACACAGAGCAGGCACTGAGGGCCAGTGAAACTGGAACCTCATTCAGCCCCTGCAACTCCTTCAACTTGACTTAGCAGGGCAGGCACGTGGGAATGGAGCCCTCTGCTCCAAGCGTCCTAGTGAGATGATTCTCTGACTCAGGCATGTTCTGTTAACCACAACGTGATGCTGACTCCAGAAACCCTCTGAACTCCTGTGGCACTGGGTGTGCCACAGAATGGCTGCCTGGAAGGCCTGTGTCCTCAAGGAGCCCGTGTTCTCATAGTTACAAGACTGACGTGGTTCCGTGCCTTCCTCAGTGTGAGGTGGTTCCGACAGAGGAGTGTCCTAAATAAATGCAGGTAAAGATGTGTCAGGGTGGTTTCTAGTGGCAAGGAAACTTTACAAGACACGTGTGGTTGTAGTGATGCAGGAGGGGGTTCACACAACACAAATCAGATGCCAGTGAGCCGGGACCCTTGGAAGTCAGAAGAGGCTCCAAACAAACGGCATGGGAGAGAGGATGGAAGAGGGAACCTGGATTTGGGGTGGGGCGGGCTCGTCCCCTAGACTTTCTTTTCTGATGCTGCCATTGTGGAGTCCAAGCGTTGTGGGGGCTTGATCGGTTCACCCTTGAAATGCGACCTCTGCATTGTGGGCTGCTGGCCTAATGGAGATCAGTCCCTTCATTCCTACCAGTTTGACTATGGAAGACATGACCTTGATTTTCATCCCTCTCGCCCGTCTCTTACAGGCACCCATTTGTAGTCACAATGCAGCCTTGGTTTGTGACGTTGCCAGTAGAAAGGGGTGCCTGGGGTTTGCCTCGGGCCTTCAGTCCAGCCTTTGGTTTGGGGGTAACTGCCCATCTGCCACAGTGTTGACCCTGCTGTGGCTTTTCAGTCGGAGATGATGCTGTTTCCTGCTCGAGTGACTTCTCCAGGGTGGCCACACTCTTGAAGTCTGAGTTTCAGTCCCAGAAGTTTGTCTTTTGTCAGAGCACTTGGGACCCCGGGTTAAACCCAGGAGACTGATGTAAACCCAGCCTGTTGATTCTGGTGAGAAATACAATTTCCAGATCAGCTCAGACCCAGGTGGTCAGCACCTCTCATCTTTCTATGAAAAATCGTCTGTGGAAGCCAACCATGCAAACCTTGCTGGGACTGGAGCAAAGCGAGTTAAGTAAACAGTCTTACTGTGTCATTTGGGACTGTGACGCTTACACACGTTGCCCTTCCCCTTGAGTTACATCCTCCACCTGGACCCTGGGCCAGGACAACTTCCTGCTCACTCACTCTCCTAGACAGTGGTGGGGACATGCGAATTAATTTTAGAGATTTCCTTAGAGCACCTTCCTTATGGGTCTTTTGGGTAAATTGATTAGGCTAATGCCATGACTAGGCCAGTAAAATAGATTGATTTTTACCATTGCAGAGGAGAATTCTATTATGTTTTCTTATCTGAGTGATTGGGTGCAGTTATTTTTTTCTGAGTTTTTTGGCTTTGAATGGACCAGTTTATTCCCAGATCATCTCATATCTCCCTCTCCCTGCTTGTTTCCATCATGTATCTCCTACCCCTGGAGGGCAGGGCACACTTGGCTGGAGTCTTGGTGCCTTATCTCTGGTGTTCTTTCATCTTCCAGATTAGGTCTAAATGTTGCAAAGCCTCACGGTTGACAGCAGTTGCCTTCAAGTTTGTAACTTCTATTGCAGCTGTTTGTGCCATGACTTGTCAGAAAGATCTCTGTTATGGTTTTTTCCTGGCCGAGAGCTTGATGATAAAAACTGGCATTGACTGAACTCTAGTTACGCCAGGCACCATGTTGAGGGCTTTATACCTGTCATCATGTAATCTTCACAGCACCCTGTGAGGCAAGTGTTACCGGTATGTACATTTTATAGATGAGGAAAGTTGAGATGCAAGAGCATGTACTCAGCCTGCCTCACACGTCACACACTACCACGGGGATTCCCACCCACCCAACCAGTAAGAAACTGGGGAGGGTGGCATCTCAGCACAGGATAGGGAGACAGCCTCTCACTCTCCCCCGTTATATCCTCTCAGGCCTTGTGCGTTGCTGTGGTAGACAGGCCACGTCGAATTCTGTCAGGCTATCCTGTCAGCTGTCCATGTAGGTAACAGTCACAAATGAACTGGCCCTCAGTATCAGGCTTGACTTCATCTAGTTCTGTGGGAAATCCTGTGCAGCCAGCCCCTGCTGTGTGCTGGAAGTGTGCTCGGCCTTGGGGTGGAGTTGGTGTGTCTGCTGGGGGAGCGACCAGGAGCTTGGTGGAAGGGCTCGTACAGATGCTCTGGTTGCTGGGAAGAAGGCGGGACTTCTCAGAAGCCATAACAGCAGGGGGAGTGTTGAGCTGGCGCTCAGAGGTTGTCATGTGTAGGAGTTTCCTGGCAGAAAAGAGGAGGCTGGGCAAGGGACAGCACGCAGAGGCTGAAGACATAAACAGTAAGGTGCCTGTGGGTGACAGAAGAGTTGAAAAGCTCGCAAGAGACTCTGTGTGCAGGGAGGAGAAGGGACGGAGACCAGAAGGGAGAAGTGAAGTGAAGTTGCTCAGTCATGTCCGACTCTTTGTGACCCCGTGGACTGTAGCCTACCAGGCTCCTCAGTTCATGGAATTTTTCAGGCAAGAGTACTAGAGTCGGTTGCCATTTCCTGCTCCAGGGAATCTTCCCCACCCAGGGATCGAATCCTGGTCTCTTGCACTGCAGGCAGATGTTTTACCGTCTGAGCCACCAGGGAAGCCGGCATGGCCTTTATTCTGTAGCCAAAGCAAGGCATTGATGTGTTTCCTGAGAAGAGTGATGTGATGAAAGATCTGATTTGTGTCTGAGGAAGAGCCCGTTGACAGAGGCGAGGGTATGACGAGAGGATGGAGTTGAGAGGTAGTGAAAAGGCAGCATGCATGAGTGCTAAGTTGCTTTAGTCGTGTCCGACTCTGCGACCCCACGGACTTTAGCCCGCCAGGCTCCTCTGTCCATGGGATTCTCCAGGTGAGAATAGTGGAGTGGATTGCCATACCCTCCTCCAGGGGATCTTCCCAACCTAGGGATCGAACCCACATCTCTAAAGTCTCCTGCATTGGCAGGTAGATTCTTTACCACTAGTGCCCCCTGGGAAGCCCAGTGAAAAGGCAGAACTGCCATTATCTGAGGAATCTCATGTGTAGGTGAAGAAAGTCACAGATGATAGTTGGCTCTGACTGGGGAAGGTGGGTGGTGGAGGAGATGGTCTCAGGGATGAATCACAGGGAAGAAGTGGTTCACTCAGAACCTGAAGAAGAATGTGTGGCGGTGTAGGGTGCTATGCCACAGGGTGGGTGGAGCTGGAGCGAGAACTGACAAGACCTCAGAGTTCACCTGCATCTAAGGAGCAGGCCAGTAAAACGGAGCCCAAGGATGGAAACCAGGAGAGAAGGAGGGACCTCGAGGAGAGGTTGTGTATGAGGGGAGGTGGCCACAGTGACAGCCAGTCGAGAGAAGTCAAGGAGGAGGAAACTAGACTTTTACCAGGAGCCTTCAGGGTATCAGTCTGGATAGTTGAGTAGTTAAAAAAGGTTGTAAAATAAAATAATAAGAGTTCAGACTTGTAAATCTCATGTAAAAATGTTGAGACTGAGGCTAGAGGCCTCTCAAGAGTCTATTACACCACTGGGCTTTGGTTTACTCACTGTCTGTGGGAAGGGCGGGAATTAGCTGAGACAACCCAGAAGTTCCTTCCAGTCCTAAGTGCCTACTGCTCTGTGGCTTTTTGATTTGAAAGAGGAGGAAGAGGAAAAACGCCTGGTTTCCAGGGAGTCGGAGCGAAGCCGCAACAGCTGCAGTGGGAAGTTGCAGGGGGGCTGCCGTTTCTGAGCAGGGCGTGCGCTTGGGTCAGCCTTCCATGTCTCTTGAGCACAGGCCTCTCGGAAGTCATCTGGCATCTGACTCAGGTCACGCATGGATTGGACGTCCCCCATGAAACAACTCTGATGGGGTGGCTCTGGGGCTGATAGTCCTACTGTGGATTCTTGCAGACTTCAGGTGGCAGTTGGATAGCTTTACCCGTTCCATTCTTGCCACAGATTCCATGGAAGTGAAACCCATCATGACCAGAAAGTTGCGGAGGCGACCGAATGATCCTGTCCCCATCCCAGACAAGAGGAGGAAACCTGCTCCTGATATCCACTCGCATCAAGCCTTCATCACGCCTTTTCCTTTAGACCACAGAATCCTTTGCTTTTCCTTTTGATAGACTGAACATGGCCATTGTGCTACAGGAATTGTCATATTAGGTTGGAAAGCACATATATTTGTCCATGAGATAGAGGGTGGCCATTTTATGATTGGAGTCCTCAGTCATTTCTGCTTTGAGTGGGAGGAAGTTGCAGAGAGCAGTCATTTGGAAAGGGACTCTGGGCTCCTCTTACACTCACTTGGAGATTCGGGACAGCTGAAAATTTCATGTGCCCTTGATTTTTCTACTTAGCAAATGAGAACAGTAACTGCCTCTTGTACTTCAGTCAGCTATATCCCCCAAACCGTGGATTGCAAACTGCTGTTCAATTGAAACAAAAAAGAGTTTAGTTAGACGTCAAGAAACCTCTCTCATCATAAGAATGGGAAGGGGATATGTGGCGGGGGGAGGGGGGCGTTGTTTATCTTCTCGAGGAGATAATAAATAGCCATTTGTACAGAATGGTTTTCTTATTTATCTGCCAGGAAGACAGGGCATGACTTCAGGTCCCTTCATCTTCCCAGCCGAGAATTGAAGCTGCTAGGCAAGATTATGTATGTGTGTGGAAGTCTCAGATCTTCGGGACAAAAGCACTTCACAAGTGGCAGGTGAAGTTTTTTCCTGTGTCCTGGGCTCTCACTGTTACTCTAGTTACCTGTGGAGTCTCATTTCACCTTCTTAACCATCGACATTTGTTGGATGGGGGATTGTGGATTCTTGTACATACCTGACTCCACCACATTGAGTAGGAGGATCAGAAAGTTCCAAGAGGCAAACTGTAGGAACATAGTGGAACTTCCTCTCACTTGGTAGATTCTCAAAGGCTGACACCATTTTGTTGAATTCTGTTTGCTTGGAAATTGTCATTTTTAGACACGTTCCTTTAACTCTCAACACCCCAGCTGAACTATTTGTTAACAGATGAGCAGATCATGGAGGATCTGAGAACGTTAAATAAGGTACGGTGTGATTTTTTTTTTAATTTATTTGAAAGCTCGGGCTTTATTTTGTTCACATGTTGCTTGTGAAATCACTGTGATACCTTTGACACCTTAAGTTGCACCTGAAATGATTTTCTCTAAGATTTTTTTGTTGTTCTTCCTACAGCTGAAGTCACCCAAGAGACCAGGTAAGTGCACGATGTTACAGGCATTTGTGCAGCGTTTTTGTATTTTTGGAAAAGCACGTGAATGCCTGACAAGGAGTTGTCATGGTTTTCAAAAATAAAACATTCATCATTTACCTAAGAGCAGTCATCATGATAACCAAAGGGGACCTTTAAGCTCATCCTCCCCTGATTTTTATTTTTAACCTTGCTATGTTAAAGGTACCTTCGTGTTTTTCTTAGGATTTATTGTAAAAAAGATATATGATCTTTTCCTATCCTTTGTAGGCATTAGGCATAAGATGTCAGCACAGATCCATTTCTGAAAATGAAATCAGAGAGTGCTTCAGTGGTAGTCGCTTGGTAGAGTTCAGCACGAGGCGTCTTATCCGGTGGCTTTTCACAGGCTGGTTCTCCTAAGGGCCTTTCGGGCTACTCCCAGTCCCAACTTACAGAAGAGACAGGCCCAGTGTCTAGGGTGCTTCATTCAGAGCAGCACTCAAGGGTCTTTGCTAGGCTACAAAATAGAACTGTGGACTGGCAAGGCATTTTTTTGTTGTTGTTTTTAAACATGGCGATTGCTTACACATCCCTCTATGAGGCGAGTCTTGCTAAAGGAAACAAGATTCTTCCCACTCTAAATAATTCCCTCCTGAAAGCCACCATGGTCTGGAGAGAAGTCCTGAGTGTCTGAAGGCCTGGTGGGGCAGGTTTGTGAGTAAGTGTATGAATTTAGATGATTTGAACCCATTTTAGTTATCAGCGCTATTAGCTTGATTCGATACATACCCCAATAACCTGCTCTATCTCTTAATAAATATTTCTAGGCATGATTTAATTTTTATAAATTTAAAGATATTTTTCTAGTTCTTGCCCATTGGAGCTTCTGATTGTCAGTGGTGTTTTCGTCCTACCCTCAGTCACCTTGGGCACATCCTTAGCCTACCTGAGCCTCAGGTTTCAGTTTCTCTTCCGTGGGGAGGTTAATCTTTGCCTTGCCTGCTCACAGAGTTGCTTTGAAGATGTGATGTACAAGAATTTTGTTGAATTTCCATTTATTACAGTGGTAAGAACTTGAGATCATGAGGATCCTTACCCCCTTTTAAATAGCATTTCACTTAAAGCATGTTAGTGGATAGACTCGCATGCTTGTGACACGCGTAGTCATGGGAATATCTCTTTGGTTCCTCCAGCATCCCCATCCTCTCCCGAACACTTGCCCACCACCCCTGCAGAGTCTCCAGCGCAGAGATTTGAAGCTCGGATAGAAGACGGCAAACTGTACTACGATAAAAGATGGTAAGTTCTGTGTGAACATAGGTTATTCATTAGTATCTCAAAAGAACCGTTTGGAAAGAGGGCCAGGGCTGTCTCTAGTTATTATTTCAGAGCATGGCTGCTGCTTAACTAACGGTGGAGGGACATTAAGAAGTGTGTCAAGAGTCTTGGATTGATACTGCTTGTTAGATCTCTGAAGGCAGTGTTCCCCAAAACATGTTCTTCTGATCATGCTGCTGCCACCATACTAGATCCTGCAGGCTTACATCTTTTGTGGTGCCCCTGTAGACTGGGGTCAGGGTTTATGTGCCCCTCTGCCTCCCCTTAACTGTGGCCTCTGTGTGCTGAAATTAATAGGGGTTCTGTGGAAGAAAAGATTCTGTGGTCAGGTGAGTGTGGGCAGTGGCTGTGTTAACTAAGATCAGTGGGTTTCATCATTGTAGCACTCTGGGTCTTCTGATACGCTAATGTACACTGTGAATTTATGAGATGTTACTCAGTACTGTTTATCTGACCAAGGTACCCTTTTACACGGTACCGTTTACACAGGCCGTCCTGGTGGCTCAGTGGTAAAGAATCTGCCTGCCAGTGCAGGAGATGTGGGTTCAATCCCTGGGTTGGGAAGATACCCTGGAGGAGGAAATGGTGACCCATTCTAGTATTCTTGCCTGGGAAGTCCTATGGACAGAGGAGCCTGGTGGGGTCGCAAAGAGTAGGACATGAGTGAGTGACTGAGCATGTGTGCACCCTTTTACACACCACATCCTGCAGCACAAGTGTTCCAGGGAAAGTGCCTGGGAGAGGTGTAGCCTAAAACATTACGAGTTTAGATTGAAGATGGTTTGAAACCTTCAGGCCACCATTGAGGTCATTGGGAAGGAAATAGCAAAACAATATGAAAAACCTTATTCATGCATTTGCTCTTTTTGTAAAGGTTTCCTACTGTTTGCTCTGTGACTGGGCATCTGCTAGGTGTCAAGTCACCTAGACCCTGCCACCTTTTCTTTAAATTCTCAATTCCTCCTTTTATTCATTGCCCACGTGTAGGCATACTGTTGCTCAGGGTAAGTCATGGTGGACACGTTTTCATGCTGCCTTTCTACTTGTTTGTATGGAGAATGTTTCTCTGGGTTATTGTAGGGTCTCTGTAATTGCCATTTTTAATGGTTATATAATGTTTTGAGTTTCAGTATTTAAACCAAAATTCAAAAATTAGTTATGATTATTTTGAATGTTTTGAGGTTTCTTTAAAAAAAAAAGCCCAACATTAAATGTCTGAAGTTGGTAAAAATGCCCAGAGACCTAGTGGTGCCTGAAGTAAATCAGTTCACCCTTGAGGTTACAGTGAGTTAATAACCCAGTAGAGGATGAAGCCTGGATCTGTCTGTGAGCCTGATCTTGGTGACTTCTGCCCCTGTCATTTGATTCTTCGGTGTCCTTCTAAAAGGCCAGTTGTCTTGTTTTCTAGGGTTGCTTGTTAGAACACAGCACCACTAGATGGCAGGCCCCGACAACTCAACACATCAAGGGGCAAAATAAGATGAAAAATGTTTCTAATAATGAAAACCAAATAACCTTTAAAGATCAAGCCCACACATAAGAACCATCTTCAAAGATGATGAGATTTATCACTAACATCTTTACGAATCTGTGAGTCCTAAAGCCCTGTGATATTTCAGATGATGTTCATTTTGTCATTGTGTCGCTTTCTGTCTTCCTTCTCCTAAGGCTTAGTCCTCAGATTTACGAGATATGAAAAGGCAGTAAAATAAAATTCTGTTTTTCTAAAGAAAGAATCCACAGTGACGGGGGTTTCACAGTGTAGACCGTGGTCAGGTGGGATGTGTCCAATCACCTAAGCATTTGGAAGGAATTTCACTCTCTTTCTCCCAGTGGCAGCAGAGATCTTTCAAGTGTCTGGAAGCATCTGATAATTTCAGTGACTTTCAGGTTGCTTACTCTGTTGTTAAGTATGATGACTGTTGTTTTCTGCATTCTTTGTGTTCCTCTTCTGTGGCCTTGCCGGTCAGAGTTCACATCACATCTGCTGAGAGAGGGCCCCTCCCTTTCCGCTGGATCTGGAAAGTGTGTTTGCCAGAATCCTGGCTGGTACACTCCCAGTGCAGGACTGGCCTCTCACATCTGACCAGGCTCCTGATGTTTGGCTCTGTGTCCTTGTCAGTTTGGAGGCTCTCATTCTTCCTTCTTTCTCAGTAGTCCTAGCCTGTGGCCGAGAGGTCATCTGAATTGCTTTCTGCTCTTGCCGGTGGCATGAAGTATTTTTATGAAACAGTATTTCTGGCAAAACACATTTCATTGAGTTTTATTTTTTTTATTTTTATTTTTTTAAAACACATTTCATTGAGTTTTAAATGACCTCAGCACAATGAGTGTGATTTGGGCTGCCCATCTTGGCTTGAATGCTTATTTATCAGGCTACGTTTCACTTGGGAAGATGAGCGTCTGCCCTTGCCTCTGGGTACACTGCTTTTAAGATATTTTATGTCCTGCTGGAGGTTTTCCTCACATTTTGATTTGTACTAATGACCCTCCTTAGAAAGCACTGTGAAAGTAGCTGAGATTTTAAGGTGACTCACTGATGCTGCCTGTGCCGGTGGACTGTATTTTCTCCCCTCACTTTAAATCTGGGGCTGCTAAAGTGAATCCAGTGAAATCAACCACTTGCACAGGTGGATTTAACCCTCCGGCCTGGCTGTTATTAATAACTGAAAGCAGTGACTCTTTTTTCATTTTTAATTGGAGGATAATTGCTTTACAGTGTTGTGTTGATTTCTGCTGTACAGCACCTTGAATCAGCTATAAGTGTACGTATATCCCCTCCCTCTTGAGCCTCCCACCCACCCCCACCTCCCCAGCAGTGCCTCTTTACAGCTGGAATTGGGACTTCTTGCACTCCTGTGGTTGTAACATGGCATTCGTTTTTTGGGGGAAATAAAACATTAATATCAGGATTCCCAGGAGGATACAAAATTAAATTAATTCTACCCCTTCTCTGCCCCACTTTTTGACCCACCTTCTAAAGAAATTGCTTTCTTCAATAATAGTAGTTGTGGTTCTAGTTCATTGGGTTTAATAGTAGAGGCAAAACTTTAAGGGCTTAATTGTAGAAATTCCCCCAGGTCAGAATTTCCATTAGTAATAGAGTCAATTTGATGTTTGGGGCTTCTTCTCTGAGGCTATTTAAAATATTTTTTCAGCGGAGATGAGTTGTAGCTTATCAAACAAGTTAATTGGTTTAAAAAAAAAAAGGATACATTTTTACTAATTTAACTCAATTTTTGTTGCTTTTTTTTTTAAACATTTTTTGAACATATTTTGAGTTTTCTGCTATTTTTAAAATTAGTATTTAGAATTAGCAAGTAAATTTGTGTGGTAAGGTTGCCATATACTTTATGGTTTCTTCTTGGAAACTTACCCCTCCTATCACCCACTATGTATGAACACTTTAATTTCTGAGGACTTGTTTTTTCCCAGAGAATTTGGGTAATTAGTAGATTTGATATCCAGGGATAATGGTTCCCCAAGACCACTTTGTGATGGGAGAGAACCCCCCAGAGGTCCCAGAGCCTCTGCTTCAGAAGGACTTGGGAGTCAGCTCATTGGGCAAACAGTGCTGGCCAGCTCTTCTGTGGAGCACACAGTGGGCACAAGAGCATGTGAGCAGTGGTGGGCATTCAAGCCACCAAGGTTCAGTGACCCCAGAGCAGGCAGCTTTGAGAGGTGGCCGGTTATGTTAGTCCTAGACCGCTTCCCAGGCTTACCAGACCAGATTGCATTTACTCCTGATATCTAGTTTAAAGCCAGGCTGGTGTTTTGGCATTTGAATGCTGAGTATATCGGAAGGAAGATACAGTGCATCCCAGGACAGCTGTTCTGACTATCTCCCAGAATTGCCTTTAACAGATATTAAGACATAATTTGTAACATTAAGTTTTCTTCTTACCATTTTTTGGTTATTTTGGTATTTTCCAGTATTGTGGCTTATAAGAAAGTACAGTATACTTTTTAATACAAGTAATGGGGCTTCCCTGGTGGTTCAGACAGTGAAGAGTCTGCCTGCAATGCAAGAGACCCAGGTTTGATACCTGGGTCGGGAAGATCCCCTGGAGAAGGAAATGGCAATCCACTCTAGTATTCTTGCCTGGAGAATTCCGTGGACAGAGGAGCCTGGTGGCCTACAGTCCATGGGGTTGCAAAGAATCAGATATGACTCAGTGACTAATGCTTTCACACTTTTGTACCTATTTATTCTGAAAAGAAGAAAACCACGCAATGAAAGAAATATCATTCTTTTCTGAGGTTTTTATTTTATATTTTGGTGAAATTTTTATATATTTAATAGACATTTTGATATATAAGCTTACCTGTTTTTTTTCTGTGTATATGATACACACATAACACATATTATGTTGTGTTATGTGCCCAGGGACATAATGGATGTAGCCTTTTTCTTGACTTAGCAGTATATTGAGCACATTTCACACTAGTTATGTACTTCTATACCACACCCACCCATGACCTTTCTTTATTAAAGTACTTAGAAAGTAGTATCAGGGTGACTTGAGGCTAGTTGCATGTTGTTTTGTGTTTTTTATCTCTTTAATAACTCATAATCCCCATAGAGTAGCTGTGAATAGTCTCCCATTCTGTTTTTATTCTAACCATTACTCACAACTTTACCATTTACATGGGATGGTTGGCTTAGATGTGGGAGGGAAACTCAAGTTTGAGTTTTGCCGTGAACCAGTTCACCCTTTGCTTATGTGCTGTGATATTAACATATTTAGAGTTCTGGAGGTCCCCTGACCCAGTTTACCAACTAATCCCTGGCCAAAGGCAACTTTAAAGCTGAGTCTCAACCAGTATTGCTGTTCTAAATGACTCTATGATTCTATTTCTTTTCATAGTGTTCTCAGGAAATAAATTGACTTGTAAGCTTGAGTTTTCAGCTCTAAGTAGCATGTTAAAGAATGCTTCAGTTCAGTTCAGTCGCTCAGTCATGTCCGACTCTTTGCGACCCCATGAATCACAGCACGCCAGGCCTCCATGTCCGTCACCAACTCCCAGAGTTCACTTAGACTCATGTCCATCGAGTCAGTGATGCCATCCAGCCATCTCATCCTCTGTCGTCCCCTTCTCCTCCTGCCCCCAATCCCTCCCAGCATCACAGTCTTTTCCAATGAGTCAACCCTTCGCATGAGGTGGCCAAAGTACTGGAGTTTCAGCTTTAGCATCATTCCTTCCAAAGAAATCCCAGGGCTGATCTCCTTCAGAATGGACTGGTTGGATCTCCTTGCAGTCCAAGGGACTCTCAAGAGTCTTCTCCAACACCACAGTTCAAAAGCATCAATTCTTCGGCACTCAGCTTTCTTCACAGTCCAACTCTCACATCCATACATGACCACTGGGAAAACCATAGCCTTGACTAGATGGACCTTTGTTGGCAAAGTAATGTCTCTGCTTTTCAATATGCTATCTAGCTTGGTCATAACTTTTCTTCCAAGGAGTAAGCATCTTTTAATTTCATGGCTGCAGTCACCATCTGCAGTGATTTTGGAGCCCCCAAAAATAAAGTCTGACACTGTTTCTACTGTTTCCCCATCTGTTTCCCATGAAGTGATGGGACCGGATGCCATGATCTTCATTTTCTGAACGTTGAGCTTTAAGCCAACTTTTTCACTCTCCACTTTGACTTTCATCAAGAGGCTTTTGAGTTCCTCTTCACTTTCTACCATAAGGGTGGTGTCATCTGCATATCTGAGGTTATTGATATTTCTCCCGGCAGTCTTGATTCCAGCTTGTGCTTCTTCCAGCCCAGCGTTTCTCATGATGTACTCTGCATATAAGTTAAATAAACAGGGTGACAATATACAGCCTTGACGAACTCCTTTTCCTATTTGGAACCAGTCTGTTGTTCCATGTCCAGTTCTAACTGTTGCTTCCTGACCTGCATACAGATTTCTCAAGAGGCAGGTCAGGTGGTCTGGTATTCCCATCTCTCAGAATTTTCCACTGTTTATTGTGATCCACACAGTCAAAGGCTTTGGCATAGTCAATAAAGCAGAAATAGATATTTTTCTGGAACTCTCTTGCTTTTTCCATAATCCAGCGGATGTTGGCAATTTGATCTCTGGTTCCTCTGCCTTTTCTAAAACCAGCTTGAACATCTGGAAGTTCACGGTTCACGTATTGCTGAAGCCTGGCTTGGAGAATTTTGAGCATTACTTTACTAGCATGTGAGATGAGTGCAATTGTGCGGTAGTTTGAGCATTCTTTGTCATTGCCTTTCTTTGGGATTGGAATGGAAACTGACCTTTTCCAGTCCTGTGGCCACTGCTGAGTTTTCCAAATTTGCTGGCATATTGAGTGCAGCACTTTCACAGCATCATCTTTCAGGATTTGAAATAGCTCAACTGGAATTCGATCACCTCCACTAGCTTTGTTCCTAATGATGCTTTCTAAGGCCCACTTGACTTCACATTCCAGGATGTCTGGCTCTAGGTGAGTGATCACACCATTGTGATTATCTGGGTCGTGAAGATCTTTTTGTGCAGTTCTTCTGTGTATTCTCACCACCTCTTCTTAATATCTTCTGCTTCTGTTAGGTCCATACCATTTCTGTCCTTTATCGAGCCCATCTTTGCATGAAATGTTCCCTTGGTATCTCTAATTTTCTTGAAGAGATCTCTAGTCTTTCCCATTCTGTTGTTTTCCTCTATTTCTTTGCATTGATCGCTGAGGAAGGCTTTCTTATCTCTTCTTGCTATGAACCTTAATTGAAAAAAACCCATTTGGGCATGAAGTGAAAGTGAAAGTCGCTCAGTTGTGTCCAGCTCTTTGCAACCCCATGGGCTATACAGTCAATGGAATTCTCCAGGCCAGAATACTGGAGTGGGTAGCCATTCCCTTCTCCAGGGGATCGTCCCAACCCAGGGATCAAACCCAGGTCTCCCACACTGCAGGTAGATTCTTTACCAGCTGAGCCACAGGGAAGCCCTTGTAGGCGTGAAGTGCATCCTTAACTGTGATTTCTTTGCGGTGGATTATTTCATTGTACCAGCAAAACAGAGTCTGTCTTCTTCCCCAACAGAAATCGTGGTAAGATGGCGATGCTTTGCTGGGAGATGCATTTTGGTGGAAGCTACATGAGTTGGTGGGTCTGTTAAGTCAACTCTGCGCAGCCAGAATGAATCAAAGGTTACGTTTGACTGGACTGGACTGGCCCAGGCCAGAGTTGCCAGCAGCACCTCTGCTGATGTTTCCAGCTCTGGTCACACAGCAGCTACTCATTCCCCATGTGGCAGCTGTTACTGACTCATTTGTGCTTTGGCCCTGGTTTCCTCACTTTCATCCTTGGCCTTGTCCCTGAACTTGTAAAAGAAAGTGAAGATGGTCCTGCACTACAGGCCAAGAGAATAGATGCAGAGACTGAAAGGGGGAGAGTCTTGTCTTTTCTCCTGGTCAGTTCTCCCAACTGACCAGGGCAAAGTTAGGTACCTTTTGGTCCAAGTCTAATGCTCTGAACTTCGCCTAGTTAGACTTGGCAAGTATGAGTATTTAATAGTCACTGCCACTATATTCAAAGCTCCTGACAGCAGAGACCCTATGGCCTTGTTGGCTGTCTGCCTCCACCCTCTAGGGTGGCCAGTGAAATAGTGAGTGGCTAATGAGTATTTGTTGAATGAGCAGTCAGAACAAGGGCTGAATTTGACCTGTTGTCTTGTTGAAAAAGTCAGGCCAAATTTACTTATTTTCTATGTGTTATCTGAACAAATAGAAAATAATGGAACAGTGTGTTCAAGCCCATCTATTAATTTTGTCCATCCTCCCGTCTCAGTGTTTTAGGGGTGGAGATAGAGAGTGGGAACAGGTTTTACTTGAAAAATTATATTTTACTTTTTGAACTGGGTCAGTTCAGTTCAGTCGCTCAGTCATGTCCAACTCTTTGCCACCCCATGAACCGCAGCACACCAGGCCTCCCTGTCCATCACCAACTCCCGGAGCCTACCCAAACTCATGTCCATTGAGTTGGTGATGCCATCCAACCATCTCATCCTCTGTCGTCCCCTTCTCCTCCTGCCCTCAGTCTTTCCCAGCATCAGGGTGTTATTCAAATGAGTCAGCTCTTCGCATCAGGTGGCCAAAGTACTGGAGTTTCAGCTTCAGCATCAGTCCTTCCAATGAACACCCAGGACTGATCTCCTTTAGGATGGACTGGTTGGATCTCCTTGCAGTGCAAGGGACTCTCGAGAGTCTTCTCCAACACCAAAGCTCAAAAGCATCAATTCTTTGGCGCTCAGCTTTCTTCATAGTCCAACTCTCACATCTATACATGACTACTGGAAAAACCAGAGCCTTGACTAGATGGACCTTTATTGGCAAAGTAATATCTCTGCTTTTTAATATGCTGTCTAGGTTGGTCATAGCTTTCCTTCTAAGGAGTAAGCATCTTTTAATTTCATGGCTGCAATCACCATCTGCAGTGATTTTGGAGCCCCCAAAAATAAAGTCTGACACTGTTTCCACTGTTTCCCCATCTATTTGCCATGAAGTGATGGGACCAGATGCCATGATCTTCATTTTCTGAATGTTGAGCTTTAAGCCAACTTTTTCACTCTCCTCTTTCAATTTCATCAAAAGGCTCTTTAGTTCTTCACTTTCTACCATAAGGGTGGTGTCATCTGCATACCTGAGCTTATTGATATTTCTCCCGGCAATCTTGATTCCAGCTTGTGCTTCTTCCAGCCCAGCGTTTCTCATGATGTACTCTGCATATAAGTTAAATAAGCAGGGTGACAGTATACAGGCTTGACGTACTCCTTTTCTTATTTGGAACCAGTCTGTTGTTCCATGTCCAGTTCTAACTGTTGCTTCCTGACCTGCGTATAGGTTTCTCAAGAGGCAAGTCAGGTGGACAGGTATTCCTATCTCTTTCAGAATTTTCCACAGTTTATTGTGATCCACACGGTCAGAGGCTTTGGCATAGTCAATAAAGCAGAAATAGATATTTTTCTGGAACTCTCTTGGTTTTTCGATGATCCAGCGGATGTTGACAATTTGATCTCTGGTTCCTTTGTGTTTTCTAAAACCAGCTTAAACATCTGGAAGTTCACGGTTCACGTATTGCTGAAGCCTGGCTTGGAGAATTTTGAGTATTACTTTACTAGCATGTGAGATGAGTGCAATTGTGTGGCAGTTTGAATATTCTTTGGCATTTCTTTTCTTTGGGATTGGAATGAAAACTGACTTATTCCAGTCCTGTGGCCACTGCTGAGTTTCCAAATTTGCTGACATATTGAGTGCAGCACATTCACAGCATCTCTTTTGGGATTTGAAATAGCTCAGCTGGAATTCCATCAGCTCCACTAGTGAACTGGGTCACATAGTCTTAAATAAAAAACTAAATACAGAGTTGGTTTTCCAGCCCTTTCCTTGGCCCCCTTTTCCACTCTGCAGTGAGACCAAGAATGTAGATTTTAGACTTAGAAGATTAGGAGATTGTCTAATCCAAGGATGGAAGCATTGAAATTAAACTTGAAATCCAGGCTGTTCCTCAAATATAAATTAGGACTCCTTTAATTATATTTTTTGTTGTGGTGGTATTTTTTTTTCTTCCCTCCTTTTCTTCATTTCTTTATTACTTTCTTAAATTTGTGCCAGTACTTACATACTTAAAATTTTTAAGAGGGTTAAGTGAAAGTGAAGTGAAAGTTGCTCAGTCATGTCTGACTCTTTGCAACCCCATGGACTATACAGTCCATGGAATTCTCCAGCTCAGAATACTGGAGTGAGTAGCCTTTCTCTTCTCCAGGGGATCTTCCCAACCCAGGGATCGAACCCAGGTCTCCCACATTGCAGGTGGATTCTTTACCAGCTGAGCCACAAGGAAAGCCCTTATGTTAAATATTCTTACCAAAAAAAGAAAAAAAAAAGCTACAAAACTATAGTTATAATAAAGAGGATGGGAAAGACTTTGGGAGGAGACAGATGTTTATGACTGGTGGTGATGATTTCATGGGCATGTACTTATTCTCAAACTCACTTATTTGTGTACATTAAATATGTACCACATTTCAGATGTCAATCATATCTCAAATAGGTGGTTAGAAAAATAAGTGTATGTCTTGTTTCTGGCAGGTACCATAAGAGCCAAGCCATCTATCTGGAATCGAAGGACAACCAGAAACTGAGCTGTGTGATCAGCTCCGTTGGAGCCAATGAAGTAAGGACTGAACTCCCTCACCCTTTAGGAATGCAAAGTGGGACAAACCTGCAATGCAAGCACCACCATGGAAGTGCAGTGGAATCACTGTACCCACTATATTGTATGTGGGTTAGATTCGAAAGGTAGCACTTTCAGGCAGAAATTGCACATATTGCTCTTGAAAATCTCTTTGCATGATTACAGTATATGTGGGTTTGTATATTCCTTGTGATTGTGAACTCCCTACAGAGTAGTTGAGTCAGGCACCACTGAGATAGACTGCACGAAGGAACACAAGGCAAGTCGGTTTGCCGTCTGCACATTGAAATCATGCCACTTTTTAAGGAAACAGTCCACTGAGGATGGGACTTGCCTGTGGAGCCAGCTTGTCTTTGTTGTTCTCTCTCTCGAGCTCTCATGGGTACTCAGATTTGTTTCTCGCTCTGAGGATCTAGCAAGGCACCTGGCACACAGTAAGTGCTCAATAAATGGGTGGTGGTCTCTTCTGACCCACATGCCACTCCTCGCCTGCTGTCTCTCTCATCCTGCATGTCCTGTTGTGCTTCTGAGCAAGGAGATGCTAGGCTCATATCTTCAGGGACTGGTGTCCTCCAGTTACTCTTGTGGGATGGGGGCTGGTTGAAAGTCAGCTCAGAGGGTCTTGAGGCCGAGGACGATGGGACTGGTCTGTGCGTTCTCCTGCTGGCCCTTCATTAGCAGGCTGTCAGCAGTGTGTAACTGGGTATTGTTAGTAGTCAAAAAACAGTTTAAAACTTTAATAGCTGTTTTGGCTTGATCTTTTATCAGTCCACAGATGTCTGTAAAGAAATTGATTTTTATGTGTCTACCCTCCAACTTATTCATGCCAGTGCACAGTAAATCTAATGAAGCTGGATTATAAAATAAAGTAAGCCTATTCTATTCTCCCAGCTTCCTGAATTGAAAATGCCCTCCAGTGTGACTAGTTTGCAGAATGATTGTTTACTTAGTAGTTACGGAGAGCCTACCAGATAAATGAATGTTATTTTTCTGTAGGCTTGGGATCTGTGTGTCATCCCAAGCCAAGTCAGAACAGGGCATCTCAGAAGCCTGCTGTTCCCTGGCAGTAGGCTTTGCAATTTCACAGCAGAGCACATGTGCCTGGCCCTGTGGGCCACTGTACAAGGTGCATGTGGCTTCCTGGTACCTGAACCTAACTTCAGAACCTGTGCTGTGACACCTCAGGACTTTCAGGAAAATAGAAATGCAAGTTAGGTGGGTTTTTTTTTTTTTTCTTTTGAAGATTGTCTCCCTTTGACAGAGTATCAGCGAGATCTGACAAGGGAACAGTGAGACTGAGACATGTCTCCTGGAGGGGAGAAGCCTCAGTGCATTGGAGCCTTGAAACTCTGGCAATGGGGAAACTTTTCTCAATTCTTAGAAATATTTCAGCTCATTTTTTAAATTTCAAATCCTAAGCAACACTGAAGCTACTTGGCCGCTGCATAATTTGACCGTGGGCAGACTTGGTGCATGGGTCGTGGGTCTGAGCATGTTGGTGACTGCCTGCTTGTTCAGCCCTCCTTGGAGTCAGTTTTCAGTTTAAAATGGTTCTACAAGGTCCTTTAGAAGCTTGGCTTCATGTGAGGTCTTTATGTTTAAACCAGTGTACTTGACTAAAGTCTTTGTCTTGTTAAATAATCACAGTAAGGAAATTGAGATGAAACTGAAAATATTCTATGTGTGTCTCCCCACCCCCCAGTGGGTCAGATGGTAAAGAATCTATCTGCAATGCAATCAGGAAGATCCCCTGGAGAAGGGAATGGCTACCCACTCCAGTATTCTTGCCTGGAAAATTCCATGGACTGAGGAGCCTGGCCTGCTACAGTCTGTAGCGTTACAAGGAGTTAGAAGTGACTGAGCGACTTTTTTGAATAAGCTTTTTTAAAGCCTGAAAAATGAATGGGGGAAAGAGGAGAGAGATCTGTGAACTTGCACTTGCATATATGGTGAGATGCAGATCTTTAAAAGACTTACATTATACTTTTATCTCCATCTGATTGCATGTTAGGTACATGGTTGAGAGAACAGGTGAGAACAAGAGTGAGGCGCTGTGGTTGAGTGAGGAAGAGCAAGGAGCCTTGACGTCGTGTGCCAGGGCTTCCATCAGACAAGTGGACTCAGCCTTGCTCTTCTGTAGCGTGGGGATGATGCCAGTACTTCTGATGGTTTTCCTGAGAATGAAGGAGCTCAGCTTGGTCATCACAGTGCCTGGCCCCCAGGAATTCCTCCCTCAGGTTGGGTGGGTAATGGAGGGGTAGCCCTCCTTCCCCTCCCTGTCTGCAGGATGCTGTGTATTGAGTGCCCCTGGCAGCTCTGGCAGGCCCCCGCTGGAAGAGTTCTTTCTCAGTTCTGTGGAAGAATATACGTGCCCTGTCCAGTGCCAGACATCTGATCGCATCTGTGGGAGAATGATACTGTCAGGAGGGAAGGACTGTCTTAAGCTAATTTTGCCTTCTCAGCATCCTAATTGGACTTTCACTCACTCACAGGCATTTTTTGTTAATTTTTCTATCATTTCTTGTTATGACCATTAGCCTTAATTGCCAGGAAACTAGAGTTCTAGAAGGCTGTACCATGAAAGTCCCTTGGGTCAAGGAAAATATTTTCCTATTTGGAAGTTTGTTTATCAATATGTGTGTCTTAATGTTGCTAATGCTGTAATCAAACCAAACAAGAAAGAGTCCTTAAGATGGAGGCAGAAATGAAAAAGAAACTCAGGATCACTGTGCTTTCCATTTTTGTACTCAAAGTTGTAAAAAAGGTGACTGGAAGAAATGAGTTCAAGTGCGGATGCCTGCTGTCTGCAGTGGAGGCCAGAGGTCAAGGAGATGCCTATGAAGGCCTCTTGGGTTGACAGGAAGAGGTTGCCCGCTGTCTGCCGGCACCTAGTTGATGCAGACATCCCTGTGCTCTGAAACATGTGTCCCTCAGTACTGCCTTCTCATCCTGTTCCTTTTCCTTCTCTCCCACAGATCTGGGTGAGGAAGACAAGCGACAGCACCAAGATGAGGATTTACTTGGGCCAGCTTCAGCGTGGGCTCTTTGTGATCCGCCGGAGGTCAGCGGCTTGATGTTCTCCAGTATTCTTCTTCCCTCGACCCTTTTTCTGGAATGGTTTTTGGTTTTGTCTTGTTTTCTTAATAGAAAATTTTTAACTTGGGAATGGCTCCTTGGCCTTGGCAGATGGAGAACACTGTGGTGGATTCTGCAAGGCACTCTCGTGGCCAGCCCCATCCCGCCTTGCATCATTCTTTCCCTGCGCCAACTTCTTCCGGTCGTCCGTCACCCTGAAACTGTTGTACTCTCTGGAGCATTGGGAGTTGGCTTTACCAATTTTTTTTTTTTTTCTTATGCTTTGTCTTTTTTTTTTTTCTCTTTTAAAGCCTCCTCTGAAGAGACAGCTCTCTCTATTATCTGTAGGTCTTTCTTCCATGGCGAGGAGCAGGAAGGGGTACCCTCTGCAATGCGTTTTCACCTTTTGAATCCAATCAGTGGATCACATAGGTCCCTTCCTTGTCGAGCGCAGTTCGCTGCTTCCCCAGAAGCTTGGGGCAGAGGTCCTAGCAGAAGAAGAGTCATTCTCCGGACTCTAAGCCTTCTTGGAGAAACGAATGTCTTGTGTTACGTCTGGTGTGTTCCATCCATTCCACCGGCTGAAAGACAGAAAAGTTTGCATGAGAGACAACGTGCACTGCAGTAAACAGAGCTGGGGCAGGGAGAGTGTTTCATATTCATAAAGTGCTGAAGGTACTGATTTCAAATGTTGTTTAGACAAGTGGTTTGTTCACACAGATTTATTCTAGCTCAGTCTGGAACACGAAGTGATCATTTCAGAAATGTTAGTGTGTAGTTCACTGCTGTCTCCTGCTCCCAAGTAGATGAGGTGGTCCCTGCTGCCAGCTGATGATCTGGGTTGTCTGTGGTCTGTGGGGAAGTGAGGTGGATGGTGGAGTCATCAGTGATCTGTACACTTTAACTCAGATCGCACTCTTGTTGCTGATGCCTGTGTTTCACCTTGGCCCTTCCAAACCCATGAAACCTTGTCAGCTCCCAGGAGCTCTGGCCCAGGTTGGAGACAAAGAAGGCTGTGACCACCATTAAACCCACTCTCTCCCTAAATGAATCCGGATGAAACAGCCTGCCCTGCTCACGTTCCTTCGCTCTCCAGATTGGACAGATGACTTACTGGCTGATTGTTTGCTTTAATATTCTTGTTGCCATCTTAAGATGTTAAAGTATTTGGGTCAAGTGTTAGCATCTCTGAGCAATCAGTAGATGTTATGTGTCCTAGGAAACCTTTGTAAGCAATTCCCTTGGTCTCAAGTGATTGTCTTCGTATTATCTCTTGATACACATGTCCCAAAGTAGGTTGTGGAGCTACTTGTGAGGACAAGTAGATTATCTTCTCCAGAGTCCTGGCTTCAACAGAGACCAAACCTTAGTGACCCAGAGTAAAGGCTTGTACAGGTACATTTGAGTTTTAATTTATAGTCTAGTTTTTCTCTCATTTTCTTCTGGTGTTGGAGTCTCATTTAGAAAACAGGATAAATGACGTCATTTATCAGAAGTTGCCCGGGCGTTCTGAGTTTCTTTACTGCCTTCCAGCCTCCCACGGTGATGATTTTTACAATAGTGAACCGGATCTGCACTAAACAGGGCCTTCACCTTTTATTTTTTCTTGGCAGCCTTTGCTGTAAGGGCAGCCCTCTCTTGGCTGAATTTTCGCTGTGGTGTGTGTCACCTCCCATAATATCAGGGAGCTCTTTGTTATCCCCTTGCACACTGTGCTGGAAATTTATTTAGATGTATTTTGTGTGTGTTGCCATCAAAGATGGTTTAAAAAAAATTTTTTTTTTTTAATGATTGTCTTATCTTCCTACCACTGCTCTAGAGTTTCTTTGGGGGAGTGGTGGTGGTAAGAATTGTATTGATAACAACTTTTCAGCATTGAAGCAGCAGCAACTCGCCTTGTTTTCTGGCCTTGCCTGGTGGTTCCTTTGTGCTTTCATGAAAAGAATAGTGATTTGAAGACCAGGCACTTTAGGCTTTTCTCTTCTGTAAATTTGGAGAATGTTTGAGGCCACGCTTCAGCGTGGACTCTGCCACACCACTACCTTCTCAGTATCCTCACAGCCCTTCACAGTCATGATGTGGTGAGAATGGGGGAGACCATGTGGTCCACTTGAGATATGGCACAGTAAATTATATTCCTGATCCTGGTATATTTGCTTTTTATTGAGTCACTCCAGAGGTGAAGAGTCAGCAGTTCTGCCCCTCAGTTAGACCCCTGTGGTTGGTGACCAGGGAGGGAAGAGCCCCCTTGTTAGGAGATAGAGGTGCTTTTATGATGGGCCAAGTCAAACAAGACAAGGAAAAAACAGATTCTGAGCTTCCTAGAATAAGAGGGGCCTGGCTTTAACCCAGGTGGTTATTGTTCTTCCAAAAGGCCTTTATCTCGTCAGGGCATGAGATAAATTCCCAGATTCAAACTATTTCCTGAAAGTGGTACTTGGATAAAGTTTGGTCCAGACAATTCCAATCAATAACCTATACATATGTTAATCTGATCAAGAACCTGTATGTATGTTATTCAAGAAGCTGTATGTGTGTGATCCTGATCAAGAACCTGTCCACATGTTTCGTTCGAGGCATCAGCCTCAAGTGTTGCCCGCAGTGTTTGCTGCGGGTGTGCCCTAATATTTATTTTACCTCCACCTAGGAGTTGTGTCTCCCTCTCTAAGCCGGTGTCCTCTTGAACAGTTTCCAGATTTCTGTAGCCATACCAAAGCCAGGATATTTTCCTTGATTTGGATACCAGTATTTATAGAAGTCTAACTAACTACCTAACTTTAAGTTTTTTTTTTTAAAGAAATTCTAACTGGGGCCAGTAGAAGATCCCAGAAGCTGATCTGCAAATCAAGCTACTTGTATTGGTGTGTGAGACCCTATGTTTAGGATTGGGTGACTTTTCTAAGAGAAATACAGGGGGTGGGATGGAATGGGTTTGGTTGCAATGTTGTTTTTTTTTTTTTTTTTTTTAACCTAACTTGACTGGCTGGGGGGAGGGGTGGGGGATCCTATTTTTTACAATATTTTTGTTTTTTATTTTCTATTACCATTTCCTTTTACCCTTGAATTTCTACTAAAATTCCTCCTGATAAAAAAATCTTGTTTCTAATCTGGGAATTTGAAATCTCAGTACTTAATGTTACACCGTTTTTTCCAAAGAGTTTAAAACACTTTAATACCAGAACATGGCAAAAAATAATAACAACATACAGCCATTTCAAGCAGTTGGTGGGCTTTTTTTTTTTATACAATAACATCATTAACTGGTACATTAAATGTTCTGAGAGGTGAATGTAACAAGTAGAGGGTTTTATTTTTTTTCTTTAAATGACAATAAACTTTCAAAGAGAAAACCAGCATGTAATCTGTGTGACATCCATTGATTGCCTAAATGATTAAAATTTATTTTAGGTTTTCCCTTCAGTGGTCATGGAGGAAGGAAGTTGGAGAAGAGGGAGGGACCTCCTAGACATTAGCTTGCTGTGAAGAGTGAGATATGTGTGATGTCCAAGATGAACTCCCAGGTCTGTAAAGAGCCAGTCTATGGTTGTCAACCCTTAAGTGTAGCCAGCTAAGCTGTCTTCTGGTCAGAAAGGATAGAAGAACCTGATTAAAAATGGAGTAAATACGGTTGACCTAAGGTAGGAAAGGCCTTAAGGTAAACTGGTCTGATGAAGAGGATGCTGTTCATTGAGAACTCAAGAGCAGTACTTGCCAGTCTCACCAAAAAACATGGTGTTTCCACAGCTCCCCCGGGGGGGTGAAGTGGTGAGGCCACTTTCTGCCCCTGGGGGCCAACGACATCTTGTGCTCACAGCCCAGTTGTGCTTGTAACACCCATTGGGAAGGGCTGCTCCACACTCTGGATAATGGAGAAGGGCAGTCACAATCTGCATAATTCTTTATTGTTATTGTAACAACTCACTGGAAATGAGTTATTTATTGTTATTCGTACAACTCATTGGAAACGACCCCGATGTTGGGAAAGATTGAAGGCTGAAGGAGAAGGGGGCACCAGAGGAAGAGATGGTTAGATAGCATCACCGACTCAATGGACATGAATTGGAACTCCAAGTGATAGTAGAGCACAGAGAAACCTGACGTGCTGCAGTCCATGGGGATGCAGAGTCAGACATGACTTAGCAACTGAACCACCACAACAGTCATATAGAAAAGTGCACAAATCTTAATTGTACAAGTTGTTTTCTCAGTGTGAGTACGTACGTGTAACCAGCATCTAGACCGAGAGACAGCGTCCATGAGCTCCATAGACCTTCAGTTATCATTCCTTGCTCTGGTAACTGCTTGCCTGACAAGTTTCCTCTGTTCTAATCACCTTAGCCTTCAAGCTTTTCAGGTCTGTGGGTCCTTCCATAGTTGTAGAAGAGCCAAGTTTCTGGTGTAGGCTAGGGGCTGTGGATCGGGGATATGAGAGCTGGCAGCAGAGGGTGTGGTTCAGACTTAGGTCAATGAGCTCACTCCTATTTGTTACCAAGGCAAATGTGGCTTGCCCTTGATGTTAGTATCTGCCTTTTAGCTGAGTACTCTATATATCAGGCTCTAGACTAAACCCTCTGTAGGAGGTGTTTTCTCACTTAATTGTGGCAGTAATCTGTTGAAGAGTACTGATACAAAATCAGTCCAAGGCTTCTTTGAAACCCAGAGATCAGCACCATGCCTGGTAAGTGCTCCGTGAATGGTAGCTGTCGAGCAGCGTTAGTGTAAAATGATGGGTAGAGTGAGGCAGACCCGGCGCTGTGCCCTTCACCTGCATCCTCTCGTTGAAGCCTTGTAACAGTCTTGGAGGGAGCACATCATTGTTATCACCAGTTTATGGAGGAGGAAGCAGGTTCCATTAGTCACAGAAAATGGTTCAGTAACTTCTCCAAGGTCACATACTGAGGGGCTGAGTCCAGATCTTTTGGATTCTAAGCCAGCTTTCCTACCTACTACCTTTTGCTGTCCTTTCCCGACCTCTTCTGTTAAAATCAGATTCAGCATTCTCACCTTTCTCCTTCAGTGCTTCCCTAGCTGTTTGCTTTTATCTGCTCTCACCTCTTGGACACACATCCAGAGAAAATTTTAGAGGTGAAAACACTTGGTCGGACCTTTCACCTTGCCAGATGACTCTGGCACTCTCCCTTGGTAGGAGAGCAGCTCCCGAGAGCTGAACTCCTGGCCAGGAGGTTGCCTGCCTTTGAAAAGGCATGAGTGTGCCAGTTCTGCAAGAGAAGGAACCGTTGAGAACACAAAAGAGTCTTCCATTTGAATGGAGCTGACTTGGTCTCATGAGCAGTGAGAGCAAGGCTTCAGAGGCAAACACGGATCTGGTTTTCCAACCCACTTTCTTCTTGCCTTTCCAGTGTATAAAGTGAGGAGGAGGGTTAGGAGCCATTGACCTGGTTCTAAAATGTGGGCAGAGAGCTAAATATCTGACATGGTGCTGTACTCTGCACGTTGCATCCTGTGGAGTCACCAGCTGGAAGAGAGAGCCACGGGGTTCCACATTACTTGCTGCAAGCTCAGCACCCACTAGCAACCTGGGCAGAAGCAGGAACAGAACGAATTTCTGGTGTCTCACTAGTGTTAGAGACTCCCCAAGCCCCATTTTTGGGTAAGTACTTTCCCAGCAAGGCGCACTGGGACTTCCTTGGAAGTCCAGTGGTTAAGACACTGCACTTCATTGCAGGTGGTGTGGGTTTGATCCCTGGTTAGGGAACTAAGATTCTGTGAGCTGCATGGCTTGGCCAAAAAAACCAAAAAAGCACTAGATGGAATGAACTAGAAATACGGCACCACCAGCTCACCCTGTTGGATGTAATTGCATGGCCAGAAATACGTTAGCCATAGAAACTTTTTTCATGCTAACTGGAATTGATATTTTTGTGAATAGGTGTGATTATTAAGACAAAGAGATATGTATGTTTAGGAGGCTCCCCAGGGGAGTGAGATAGATAAGACACAGCATAGGTACCTAGGTGCTTAATCCCTTTAACCCATTTTCTCTAATTTGTGTCTGCTCAATTCCCTGAAAGATAGAGATCTATAAGATGGCAGAATTTGCTTAACAGATTGGGGAAGACCAATAATCAAAATGGTAAAGCTTCTCTCCCCTGTTTCCCAGGAGCTGGAGACTCAGCAGTCTGGGTTCTGGTTTTCTGTAGGCCGATGCTCGGATCTGTTGGCATCAGTGCTCCCTTTGCCAGTGGTGTAGATGGGCCAGGGTAAAAGCAGGAGTATTCCAGAGCCAGCCAGGAGAGAACAAGCAGGTGCTGGGGTGGTGGGGGACGGGGGGTGGGGGGGGGGCGGAATGCGGCGTGCAGCCCTAGGAATCCAGGCAAGGCCCTGCCGACAGTCAAGAATCACTTACTTCACCATCAAGTGTTTACAGAGATGCAGTGTGGCAGAGCAAAGCTTAGAAATCAGCCTTTGAATCCGGCTTTGCTGCTTAACTAGCCGTGTGACCTTGGGCAACGTAATCCCTCTGAACCTCAGTTCCCTCATCTGTTAAATAATAATATCTACCTTGGAGGGTGATTTTGAGGATTCTAATAATACTAACACATCTACTGCTTACTGTGTGCTAGGCATTTTACATATATTAACTAATTGAATCCTTATAATCCTAGGAGGTAGGTAGTCTTATAATCCTTATTATGTAGTTGAGGAAATGGAGAATCAGCTTAGGTAACTTGCACAAGGTCACACTGCTTGTATGTAGTGAGTGAGCCAGGATGCCAAGGCCAGGTGGTCTCTCCTGAGTCCCTGCCCTTGTCCATGGTGGTGTCCATAACACAGGGCTGAACAGGGAGTGCCCAGTCTACGGAGTCTGTCCCTTCCATTGTCATCCTATGGTCATCTGTCTGCCGTCCTTAAGTGTCAGTCTGAGAGCCGAATTCTAAGAGACCAGAGTGACTCCTGGGAACCTTACTGGTTGAGTGTCAATAGACATTGAAGATAAAGATGTTGGCTTAGGAAATCATGCTAAAAATCAGCTACAAATGGGTTGTGAATACCCACTCTGTTGGGTTGAGAAGGATTCTGTGGCCCAAGTTTGGGTGGAGTGCGAAAGAGTAGTGGGCAAGGGGAGCCTGTTATTTGCCATCCCTGAGTTAGACCCCTTCCTTCATCTTGAAGCTGAAAGCATCTGAGGCCCAGGGATGATAACAATTTGCCTGAGAGTCACATGGCTAGCTCTGGGCAATGCATGGCTAGAACACAATTGGGCCAGTCATTTGAATTACTTGTGTCAGACTCTGTGCTGGGAAGCCTGGTGGAGAGTCCACTTTATGACCTGGCTAATTTGTTGCCTCAGTGGATTCATTTTTGCCTTTGTGTCTGCAGTAGAGGTGATGGGGGTCCTGGGTTTGTCATCCTGGTTTGGCCACTCATTGACCTTGGGACATTTGCATAACATCTGTGTGCTTCAGTGTTAGGCACTCACCCCAGCGTGCCTGGGACTTTTCTGGGTTTTGCACTGAAAATCTTACATCCCAGGAACCCCCTCAGATCCTGGCAAACCAGGACAGCTGGTCATTTTAAGTTTTCTCCTTTGTGAAATGGTGAGAATTGCCCCTTTTCCATGGAGTTGTTTTGAGGATTAGCTGATTTATTTGGGGTAAAGCACTTAGAAGTAGTAAGTGCTTGTTTAGGATGTAGTAAGATCTCAGTACCTGTTGGTTGTTTCTTGCTCTTATTATTATGAGAGCTGACGTGTCTCTGCCACAGAATGGTTTCCTGGAGAGCCTCACTCTCATCCCAGACAAGATTGGGAACCTACCCACAGTCATCTGGTCATCTGTACCCAGTTGCTTGGGATGTTTTTTCTTCTTGAAACAGTCCATAATTAGAGACTGTGATAGTCATTGCATTCAATTCACATGATATTTATGCCACATCTATTTTACGTTATGTAGTAGATGAGGCTCTTTTTGAGGATTTAGAGATAAAAGCATAGTTCCATGGTTGTCAGTAATTCTGGTTCAGTATAATAGATGCGGAGGAAGTGGGACTGGAATGTGGGTGATTGAGAAAATAATAGCAGCTGACATTTATTGAGCAAAGGGTTTAGCCTTTGTGTACATTATCATTTATTATTGATTGTAACCCTATGAGGTTGTGACTACAGATCTACATTTCACAGATTAGAAAGCTAAGGTTTCTAGAGGTGAAGAAACTTGCCTCAAGTTCAACCAAACTCAATTCCAAAGCAGGTCTTGCTGACCCAGAGTCTGTATTCTTATTAGCCATGGAACACTTTATAATTTCTCCTGAAAGAAAATAAAATTTGAGCTTGGCCTGAAAGCTGGGCCAGTCTCGAGCAGTGTCTGTGGCGGGGAACGGGAAATCACATGGAGGAGATAGCTGGAGTGAAAGCACGAGGTGGGAGAGTGGGGGCCGTGCTGAAAAAGTCAGAGAAGTGTGTGTTCAGCCATCAGCCTGCATGACTGTGCTTTGAACTTCAAAGCCAGTTTGCTCCCCAGCCCCGTATCTTTTTGTCCTTCCATACCTTCTGGGGCTCACCTTCTGTAGTTCCCCGCCTCGCTCCTTTTCTCGCTCTCCTCGGCCCACCATGTCCCCCGCCCTCCTCCCCTTTTATATTGCCAGTGCAGCGGCTCGTGGCGGTCCTGCAGTGACGCTTTCCAATTTCACACTTACATGCTCCTGAAAGTATTCGTAAACTAACTCGTATGTAAAACCAATAAAGGGCAACAGCACACATCCCTGTTAGACAGTAATTCTGTTTGACTCCCTTTTCTTCTGCTTTGATCCCGCTTCTTCCCACAAGCATGGTGCACTGCCCTTACCAGAAGGAGGAGCTTTCAGAAGTCCAAGTGTGGGAGAACCCTGGAAGCATACGAGGACTAGGAAGGAATAAGGGCTTGTGTTAATTGAGCACTTACTCTGTGCCCAGGCGAGTGCTAAGAACTTTTCCATACATCATCTTATCTAATGCACTCAGCAAGCATGAGAGATATGTCTTAATGATTCCCTAAGTTTCTAGAAGGGGGCTTCCCTGGTGGCTTAGTGGTAAAGAATCTGCCTACAGTGCGGGAGACACAGGTTTGATCCCCTGGAGAAGGAAATGGCAATCCACTCCAGTATTGTTTTTTTTTTAATTAATTTGTTTTTGGTTGTGCTGGGTCTCTGTAGCTGCTCAGGCTTTCTCTAGTTGCGGTGAGCAGGGCTAACCTCTAGTACGGGTGCAGAGGCTTCTCACTGCGGTGGCTTCTCTTGTTGTGGAGCACAGGTTCTAGGCATACACAAGCTTCCGTGGTTGTAGCATGTGGGCTCAGTAGTTGTGGCTCCTGGGCTTAGTTGCTCTGCGGCATGTGGAATCTTCCCGGATCAGGGATCAAACCCTTGTCTCCTGGATTCTTTACCACTGAGTCACCAAAGAAGCCCCCATTCCAGTGTTCTTGCCTGGGAAATCTCATGGACAGAGGAGTCTGGCAGGCTACAGTCCATGGGGTTGCAAAAGAGTTGGACACAACTTAGCAACTAAACAACAGTTTTCCAGATGAAGAAATGGAGGCTCAGAGGAGTAAAAATGTGTTCACCTCTGCATCCCCTTCATGTGTCTCCTTTCCCCACTGGTTTCTCCTGTCCCTAACAGACTGGCCAGGTCCAGAGAATGCTGAGATATCACTGGAGTCAACCCCTTCCATTTTCACACCTGGTAAGCCACCTCCGAAGTTCACTGTGAGGATTAAATGAGGTCATGGAAAGCAAGCAGCCAGAACAATGGCCCTCATGCTTGAAACAAGCCTTTAGGTTGCTCTCCGCACTTCAGAGAATGTATCCCACATCGCTCACTGCCCCTGTTAGAGACCGTTGTTATCTTAGTTGTCATCTTTCCTACCTGCTTGTGTCCCATCGTGACTTGAGGCTAAACTCACTGCTCCCTTGCCCACAGTAAGCCAACAGAAACCACTAGCGACAGGGCTTGAAATTCAAGACCAAGCAGGTGTCCAGGCCTCTCCTCTTCACCATATTAACGCCTCTCTAGAGAATAGTTTGAACCACTACCCCTCTGGTTGTGCTGAGAAACCTAATGGACTGTGAGCCAGTGAAGAAAGGGCCTGGATCAAGGAACTTTGTTTTTCCTCCAAATTCCCAGGGACTGGTATACAGTAGGCACACATTAAATGCTTATTGAACAAATCGATAGGTGACTGTTGCCTGATTTCTGATTGCAGCTTATTAATCTCTCTCTAAGATCAAAGTAATGCACATGCAGTTTAGAAAGTCAAAGGATTTTATCAAGTGGCCACAAAATACAGTAGTCCTCTGTTTTCTCCTTCATTTCCCCTCCCAGAGTCAACTACCTCACCTCCTTAAGCTGATTATTTTGGTATTTAACTTCTATATCTCCTTGTTACTAATGCTGGACATATCCATCCTAGGCATTCTCTATTAAATTCCTCCTGTGGAAGCCATTCTGTACTCCCCCAAAATAGATCTTTAGTAATTTTGATTAGCTCAGTATTCAGTGTTTACATCCTTATGGCTGGAGAACACTGGAGCTGTGAATAGTTGCAGCTGAATCATGTTGTAAACTGTGGTTGCCTTTTCTTTCCTGGACAATGTTTCCCCCAGGAGTTAATAATTACCTTGCGTTTTGCCCTCATTTTTGTTTTCTTGGTTTTCTATGTACTCTTATAAATTTGACCTCAAAGACTTCAATGAGTGTCTCAATTCCCAATAAGACATTGAGATGCATCAGGTATTCCATACGTTCCATCGCCCTGAGAAGCTTCCTGCCTGAGGGCCTCTGACCTCCACTCTGAACCGGTTGCCCTGCAGCCTGACACACAGCTGTCCCTCTGGGGTTCCCCTCCTCACCACCATCCTGGAGATCCCCTATATCTCTCTGTGTTTGGCTCTCCCATCTCTTGTTTCTCTTGTCTTGTTTCTCTGCTTCCTCCCCAATTTGGGTAAAACGCATCTTGCAGTAACTTACCAAGCGTGATTCAAAACACTTCTATTTTTGTACTTCTGTTGATGCTTTGGCTGGTATAACTTAAGTTTTTCATGCCCAGAATTTAGTCCCTTACATATCCAGAACTTAAAAGGCCTCTTAAGTACTTAGCTCTTAATGGTATTTCAAACAGCCCCTCCCTCCCTGGACGTCCATTTCTAGAAATTCTTTGTGCTGCTAATTCATTATTTTCAAGTTCTTCATTGTCAGGTTTTAAAATTCAGGTTTTGTTTTTTTTTTTCTTTTTCAGTTTACTTCCCAGCTTCTAAAATTTGGTTGTTTCTTCTCCAGTGTTTCTCCATTTTGGAGGGTTTAATTCTGACTTGGAGATTGTTTTTCTGTAAGATTTTGAAGGCAGTGTTTATTGCTCTCTAGCTTCCAATGTTGTCTTTGGGAAGTCTGAAGCCATTCTGACTACTGATTTTTTGATCTGACCTTTTTCTCCAGCTAATCCATCACTATATACTTGGTTTATGACATTGTGTGCAAGTTTGAGGTGTACAACATAATTTGATACATGTGTGTTATGATTATCAATAAGGCTAGTTAAACATATGCATCACCTCATTAGTTATGTTTGTGTGTGGTAAGAACTTTTAAGATCTACTGTCTTCGTAACTTGCAAGCACACACTACAGTATTGTTAACTAGTCACCATGCTGACCATTACATCCTCAGACTCTATTTATTTTATAACTGGAAGTTTGTACCACTGAACACCTTCACCCATTTCCTCCAGCTCCTATGCTCCGCCTTTGGCAACCACCAATCTACTGTTTCTATGAGTTCTTTTTTTTTAGCTTCCACATATAAGTTATATGCAGCATTTTTATTCTGTTTATTTCACTTAGCATAATGCCCTCAAGGTTCATTGATATTGTTGCAAATGATAGGATTTTCTTTTGTGTGTGTGTGCTTGTGGTTTTCTTATTTCAGCAAGATCTTAGTTTCCTGACCAGGGATTGAACCTGGTCCCATAGCAGTGAAAGCACTGAGTCCTAACTGCTGGACTGCCAAAGAATTCCCTGTACCACATTTTCTTTATCCATTCCTCTATCACAGGTTTTTCTCATGTCTTGGCTATTGTGAATAATTCTTTGGTGACAAGTTGGTGCAGATATTTCTTTGAGATGATGATTTCATCTTCTTTGGATATATACCCAAGAGTGGGATGGCTGGATCATCTGGTAGTTCTATTTTTAACTTCTTGAGGAAGCTCCATACTTTTTCCATAATAGCTGTCCAAATTTACATTCCCACCAACACTGCATAAGAGTTTCCTTTTCTCCGTATCCTGGCCAGCACTTGTTAACTCTTGTCTTTTTGATGATAACCATTTTACAGGTGTGAAGTAACATCTCATCATGGCTTTGATTTTCATTTCTCTGAGCACCTTTTCATGTACCTGTGGGTCATCTGTGTGTCTTCTTCAGTGATCTGAGTTTTTAACATCTCTGGAAGCTCATATGATCCTTGGTGTTTTGAAAGCCCATGACAGTGGGCTGTGGCATGGACCCGTAGTGCTGAGTGGTTAGCGGGCTTTTTCAATTCTGGAAACTTAGATCCTCAAATTCTAAGAGTTGAAATATTTAAATATATATGTTTAATATATTAAATGTTTAATATTAATACATTAAAATATTGTATATAATCTTAAATATTATATAATATAAATATTTTAATTCTCAGAATTTCAGGATTTTATATATATATATTATACACACACACATAAATAAATATACACACACCTACATATTTCGTGGATGTGGTAGTCAGCCTCCAAGATGGTCCCAATGATCATCACCTCCTGATAATCATACCCTTGTACAGTTCTCATTATTGGACCAGGGTCTGTCTCTGTGACCAACAGCATACAGTGAAGTGATAGTAACTCCCTGCTGAGATTGGGGTATAAAAGGCACTGTGCCTTCCATTTGGCCATGTTCTTTCGTTCTCCTGGATCACTTGCTTTGGGGGAAGCCAGCTACCATGTGCAGAAGCCTTATGGCGAGGCCTCCTGCCAATAGCCAGGTAGCAACTGAGGCTTCTTCCAGTAGCCATGTGAGTGAGTCACGCTGGAGAAACTCCTCTAAGCCCAAGTCCAGCCTCCAATGAGACAGCAACCTTTGCTGGCACCTTGCTTGAAGCCTCTTGGAGGGCTCTGAGCCAGAACTATGCCATTAAACTGCTCGCAGATCTTGTCCTTCAGAAACAAGGTAAGAGAATAAATGTTTGTTATAAGTTTTCTGTGTGGTTGGGGTGATTTTAAAAAAAATAGTTTATGTATATATTTATTGACTGCACCAGGTCTTCATTATTGCATGGGTTTTTCTCTAGTTTCATAGAGTGGGGGCTGCTCTCTGGTGCATGGGCTTCTTATGGCAGTGGCTTATCTTGTTGCAGAGTACAGGCTCAATAGTTGTGGTGCACAGGTTTAGTTGCCCTGTGGCATGTGGATCTTTCTGAACCAGGGATCGAACCCATGTCTCCTGGACATGGCTCTACCACTGAGCCACCAGGGAAGCCCTGGGGTGACTTTTCTCTTATGCAGCGATAGATAAATTATATAATGGATAGTTTCCTCCCCTCCATTTTTTCTGTTCTTGCATTCAAGGATTCCTATTGGACAGTAGACTTCCTATGTGGGTGGGTGGGTTAATCACTTAGTTGTGTCTCTTTGACACTCTTTGCGACCCCACGACCTGTAGCCCGTCAGGCTCCTCTATCAGTGGGATTCTCCAGGCAAGAATACTGGAGTGGATTGCCAGTCCCTTCTCCAGAGGATCTTCCTGACCCAGGGATCGAACTCAGGTTTCCTGCATTGCAGGCAGATTCTTTGCCATCTGAGCTACAGGGAAGATCTCAGCCAGGGTGAAAGTGAAAGTGAAGTCGCTCAGTCGTGTCCGACTCTCTGCTACCCCATGGACTGTAGCCTACCAGGCTTCTCCATCCATGGGATTTTCCAGGCAAGAATACTGGAGTGGGTTGCCATTTCCTTCTCTAAGACTTCCTATAGCAGTCTTTAAATTTTCATTTATTTCCTATTTTTCTTTGTCTTTTTCCTTTCTGTGTTGGGTGATTTTCTTAACTTTATTTTCTAAACTTTCTATGGAGTTTAACTTTTGCTCTTTCATTAAAACAATTTTTTAAAAAATTTTTTATTCTGTAAGTTTTCATTCTCTCTCTTTAAAAAAAAAAAAAAATGTGGGATCCAGTTCTGGAGTCCTTTAGTCCAGAGACCTTTAGTTTTACCTTTTCTAGAGGAGAAATCTCCAGTCTCTTTCCAGGTTGGGATCTTGGCAGTCTTGCTACAGGAAATAGGGAGACAGATCTGGGGAACTTACAGCTTCTTAAGCTGAATTTCAGTCATTCCCACTGCCTTCACTTTTGTTTCTAGAGGCATCTTCCTTCCTGATTAGGTGCTGGTATTCCATGTTCCTCTGCTTTATCCACTGTTGTGTTTTGTTTTTTTCATCTACATTCAGCTTCTACAGTTGTTTTTTTTTTTTTTTCTTCCTCTGCCTATTCTCTCCACTCTGATGGGTATAAAACCTAAAACAACAACAAAAACAAAACACTTTATGTATACTTAACCAACCCTTCATGCCTTAACTGTCCCCATCTCTCTCTGGGACCTTCTGTGACTCATTCAACCTCTTCCTAATCAACACCAATAAGAGGACATTGGCTTTCTCACTGTCACTGTGGTTCTGAGGTCACAGCAAATGAATAACTGCAGTGGGAGCACTCACAAGTTGTTTCTGAATAATCAGTCCATCAATACTAAGCACACCTGCTGGTTCATGCCTGAAGACACGTCAGTGGCCTTGACCTACAGACTTTGACTTCGGAGCCAAGTGTCAAAATTTAAGAGGAGGAATTTACATACACACACCTTGGAGGTCTGAGTATGTTATATAAAACAATGCCAGTGGGCTTATATGCATATATATGTACCGACACACATCTCAAAAATGAGCTTTCTTGTGAAACAAAACCCACCTTTGGACTGTGGGTGAAATGAGAAGCATGAAAAATGTTTAGCCTAAAGAGTATTTAAATATTCATGACATCTTCAAAGCAAAGCTGTTGGGAAGACTAAGTCACCCAAACACAGCTGGGATAGTACAATGAGGTGTCTTGAAAAATCACAGAGTCCTGTGCAGGGCTGAGAATATTCAGAGATGACCTAGCCTGACCCCCTACTGCCTGCATGTCATGTTCATTATTAGCAAGATAAGATTAATATTTAGAAAGTATAATACTATTTTGCCAGTTTGAATAAAATTATATTTTGGGTTATACAACTTACTTGGGATAGCAAATTCCATTTGTTGACTCCCTGTCTTTCCCCATGTGGTATGGTTTTAAAGGTGGCAGTTACGTGGCACACTCATCAGTATTCTCCTTTATACCCTTGACAGACATTACTAATCAATCATGGCCCTCATTCTCTCTCAGTCCTGCAATGTGACGTTTCATGATCCTTTTCCATGCAGTGGCCACCAGCAGTGGTTTAGGGGTAGGGTGGAGTGGGGTGGCAGGCACACCCACCAGATGAAACATAAAGCCTTTTCTGCTTGAGTCTTTTATCACTAATCTCTGTTGAACATGCTCCTGTTCACGTTACTTTATCCAGAACTGATCTAGGCATGGTCCATACTGAACACACTAGGGTAGAATTTTGGCTTTTTGTGGCCTAAAATCACTTTAGCAATTTTGTTTTTGGTAGCTCATCTCCCATGATTACTCTGGATTTTGATTAAAATTCCAAGGGTTTAAGTGTTGATGCAGTCGACTTCTTGAACTGAATAGTATGCTTTACCCTATTACACATCTTTCTTTCTTTTTGGCTATGCTGCACAGCATGTGGGATCATAGTTCCCAAGGAACCATGCAGGCAGGGGATCAAACCTGTGCCCCTTGCATTAGAAGTATGGAGTCCCAGCCACTGGACCACTAGGGAAGTCCACATCATCGTATTCTGATTCTGAACCAGGGGTCAGCAAACCACGACCCACAGAACAAATTCAGCCTGTGACCTGCTCTGGTGAGTTGTCTTATTGGAACACAGCCACACCCATAAATTTGCACATTGTCCATGATTGCTTTCACACTAAAAGGGCAGAGCTGAGTAGTTATGAAAAAGACTGTCTGGCCCACAAAGTCAAAAATACTTGGCAAAAACACTCATTGGTACTCTCTGCAGTTGTAGGCTAAAATTAGCAGTGGACATGGAGCTGACTCCTTCAGGGTGGTGGCTGGGCCCTGGAGGTGCTGGCTCCTGTCAATTATTCTAAGATGTTTTTTACCTCAATTTTTCCATCTTTGAAATGGGGAAGAAAATACCTGTTTTTCCATCTTCCAGACTTTCATGTAAACGATATTTCAAGTAAGAGAACCAGCTTTGAACAGATTGCAAAGCGGAAGCCTGTAAGATCCAACCCACAGGTGTTCTCTTTGGCTTACACAATGAACAGTAAATTGAATTAACTGGACTTTTTTTTTTTTTTAATTGAGAGATTTTTGAACATCTCCTGAATAACTAGCTAACTTAGTAAGACTGAGTTTGTTGTCTTACATGAACACAATGTCTGGCATTGAGTAGAGGCATCTCCCTTTAGACAGCACACACTTTCCTGGTAACCAGTCCCACCATGCCAGTTATCTCCCCAACTTGGAAGCCATGTCAGTTACTATTTAAATGCCCCATTTCAGTTATTTACTTTGCCCTGGTGGCTCCGTGGTAAAGAATCTGCCTAACAATGCAGGAGACATGGGTTGGATCTCTGGGTTGGGAAGATCCCTTGGAGAAGGAAATGGCAACCCACTGTAGTATTCTTGCCTGGGAAATCCCATGGACAGAGGAGCCTGATGGGCTATAGTCCAGGAGCTGAAAGAGTCAGATACGACTTAGCAACTAAATAACAACAACTAACCTTGTAGACAGTTGAATCTGCAACTTACATATCTAAGCAGGAGAGATTTTCAACTGGGTCTAAGGAAGAATATCATCTATAAGATGAAGTGCATTTTACAACCATTTGAACTGAATTGATAGAAAAACTTCTTAATTCTTTGCATTTTAATGGAAGTTATCTTTCAATGGGGACAGGACATTTAAAGTAACAATACACGAAAGAGGGACTTCCTGGTGGTCCAGTGGTTAAGACACTTTCCTTCCAATGCAGGGGGCATGGGTTCAGTCCTTGGTTGAGGAACTAAGATCCCACATGCATGCCAGTGCAGCCAAAAAATAAATAAAAATAAAAAACTGAGATAGTGCAACAGAAATTGAGATAAAAGCATAAATCAATGAATCAGAAAGCAGAAAAATAAAACATTAAAAAATACATGAAAGAAAAGTTGTTTTTGGTACACACACACATAATTGTATATTGTGATGTTCATTTACATATTGAGGGCAAAATGTTACCTCTGAAAAGTTATAGGGGAACTCATGATTACATTCAAATCCCAGCTAGGCTCATGGAGTCACCAACTGGTACCTTGGACAGCAGCACCCCCCCCACCCTGCCCCCCCCACACACACCTGCCCGCTGCCAATTCTTTGGTGTGAACTCTTATTTTTTTGATGGTTGTAACTCCTATAAAGGAGAACGGCAAATAAGAGAATGGGTAGCTACTCAAATATCTAGTCTTCACAACATTTTAATTATTTCTTTTTTGTACTCTCAGGGTGTTTATCTAACTGCTATTTTAAGGCTTAATTGGTGGCAGGGGTTTGTTTATTCTTCCTGAAAGCTACAAAGCATTTGCTTTTTGCTTTCTTCACTGCTCTTTCAACAGTGTCTGTACACAGTTAACAGTCAGTAATGCTCATAGAGTGAAAACTTGCCCCTCCTCCGGTGACACTTATATTTGCTCACCTCGGTCGCAAAAAGCAAGGTGCTAATGGGGAAGGGTTAGAACATTTGATCTTTTCTGGAAAGTATGTTTTGTTTGGGCTTTCTGTAATAGGCTACATCCCCTTGACAACTTTGTTCACAAGATCAGATCAGTCGCTCAGTCGTCTCTGACTCTTTGCAACCCCATGAATTGCAGCATGCCAGGCCTCCCTGTCCATCACCAACTCCCGGAGTTCACTCAGACTCACATCCATTGAGTCAGCAATGCCATCCAGCCATCTCATCCTCTGTCGTCCCCTTCTCCTCCTGCCCCCAATCCCTCCCAGCATCAGAGTCTTTTCCAATGAGTCAACTCTTCGCATGAGGTGGCCAAAGTACTGGAGTTTCAGCTTTAGCATCATTCCTTCCAAAGAAATCCCAGGGCTGATCTCCTTCAGAATGGACTGGTTGGATCTCCTTGCAGTCCAAGGGACTCTCAAGAGTTTTCTCCAACACTACAGTTCAAAAGCATCAATTCTTTGGCGCTCAGCCTTCTTCACAGTCCAACTCTCACATCCATACATGACCACAGGAAAAACCGTAGCCTTGACCAGACGAACCTTTGTTGGCAAAGTAATGTCTCTGCTTTTGAATATGCTATCTAGGTTGGTCATAACTTTTCTTCCAAGGAGTAAGCGTCTTTTAATTTCATGGCTGCAGTCACCATCTGTAGGGATTTTGGAGCCTAGAAAAATAAAGTCTGACACTGTTTCCACTGTTTCCCCATCTGTTTCCCATGAAGTGGTGGGACCAGATGCCATGATCTTCGTTTTCTGAATGTTGAGCTTTAAGCCAACTTATTCACTCTCCACTTTCACTTTCATCAAGAGGCTTTTTAGTTCTTCTTCACTTTCTGCCATAAGGGTGGTGTCATCTGCATATCTGAGGTTATTGATATTTCTCCCGGCAATCTTGATTCCAGCTTGTGTTTCTTCCAGTCCAGCGTTTCTCATGATGTACTCTGCATATAAGTTAAATAAACAGGGTGACAATATACAGCCTTGATGAACTCCTTTTCCTATATGGAGCCAGCCTGTTGTTCCATGTCCAGTTCTTTTTTTTTTTTTTTTTTCCCATGTCCAGTTAGAACTGACCTGCATACAAATATGCTTCCTGACCTGCATACAAATTTCTCAAGAGGCGGGAAGTGAGTAAAAATAAGAGAATCAGATCTAGCATGCTCCCTGAGCACCAATATACACATACTCATGCATACACAATGCATTTCAAAGTGAACTCTCCACAAAACACACAGCACCGAAGTCATTCCAAGTCTAGATCCTTGTTCATACTTCATATTTCACAACCCATTCTTGGGAGCAAACCGGACAGCACTTAGCTCTTTTGCAGCCAAGAAGAAATTTCCTTCCTCATCACGTTATTCCATATTAATATCATTTCTCCTTCAGGCTGTTAGCACTCCTCTCTGTACCCCTCGCTAGGCAGGTCATCATGCACATCTCTTGTTCTGTTATTTAAATCTGGTGTTTAACCTTTCCTGTGTTGGTTTCTTTATCTCTGCCTGGTTATATACAAACTGGATATAAGGAAAGGTAGAGATTAGTACAGTTCCCTGTACCAAGACAAATACAAGCCACATGTGTGATTTAAAGTTTTCTAGTAGCCACATAAAGAGGAACAGATGAAATTAACATATTTCATTTAACCTGTTATCTCTCTCTCTCTCTATCTGTTTTTTTGCCTCACTGTGTGGGATATTGGTTCACCGACCAGGGATCATACCTGTGCCTCTTGCAGTGAGAACACAGAATCCTTACCACTGGACTGCCAGGGAAGTCCCAAACCCAATGTATCTAACATATCACTTAAGTATATAAAAATTATGTGTTGACTGATTAAAAATCTCTGTATTCCTGCCACACCAGCCTTTTTCCCCTGATTTTGGTGTCAGCATTACGGACTGACTTGTGTGGTTACACAGGTTGAGCACTGCATTACTCTAGGGGGCAACACTCAGCCAGGCTTCCATAGCTGGCAGTGTACCTGGCGCCCCTCAAGTTGTGCAGTGCCCAACCTGCACAACGCCTCATGTGAGGGCTGTCAGCCTCTTACCTCTTGATTATTGCTATGCTCATCCCTTTGGAGAAAGAATAAAGGATTGTTAGAGCAGGCACATTCACTCGGGCTCAGCTACAATATTTTGTCTTTTAAGGGTCACTCAACATTTCAAGCACCTGACACCGTTTCCCTGCAAGCCAGCATCATGAGTAATGGGCAGAAGACCACACCTCCAGGGCCCTGCAATCACTCTGAAGGAGTCAGCTTTACTCCCACTGCTAATTTTAGTTTGCAATCTGCAGAGGGTACCGATGAGTCTATTTTTTGCCAAGCACCGTTAATAGATGTGGCCTGGAAGTGGCTCACCTAGGCTGGGGCTGGAAGCCGGGAAAGAGCACCATCTGTGGCTCAGAGCTGCCTCCCTGGGGCTAGGCTTCCCTGCTCCTGCTTGCCCAGACCCCTCTTGCTCTACTGGGCTTCCTCACCTCAGTCACCCATAAAGTGGCTCACTGGCTGCAAGACTTAGTGAACTCTGGATTCCTAAGGTCAGTCTCTCAGTCATAGTTGATTGAGTTGATTTGTTTCTCTGTGGTGGCAACAAGCCATGCAAGTAGAATGGAACTGGCCTGATGGATAGCATCTAGGAAAAAAAAAGATTCAATGCAGTTTCCAGGGAGGTAGTGATGGAATTAATTGAGTACAGAATTGGAAATTAACTCAGAAATCAAGGACTTCTCTGGTGGTCCAGTGGTTAAGACTCTGTGCTCCCAATGCAAGGGCCTGGGTTCCATCCCTGCAGGGAACTAGATTCCACACATTGCAACTAAAAGATCTTGTATGCCACAGCTAAAGATCCTGTGTGTCACAAAAATAAATATTAAAGAAAAGAAAAGAAATTAAGTACTTCAGCCATTTCTTGTTACACAACGTGTATAGCAGAATGGGAGATGTTGAGGACTCTCATTCAGGGTTACACAGTGGCCTGATGGTAGAGGGTTAGATTCTTTGTGGAAGAGACCTTGTTTTATTTACCTCTCCAGTGCATTGTGTCTGGTACACAGCATTCAGTAGATGTTTGTGGAATGAATTGATGCATTTTTATAATATCTGGATTACCTACAGGCCAAAAATATATACATATCCACTCTGTATGGAATGTGTGTGTATTGATTTTGCAAACCCAGCATCCATTACCCTTCCTACTTGTGGTGCATCCTTCCCCAGTGCTGCTGGGAGCCATGTGATCCAAGGATGGCCAATCAGATTATTCCATTTCCCTAACCACAGTGATTTGTTTGTTCAACAATCAACACGTGGTTCCAGCCTGACCAATCACAGCTTATGCAGACACAGTTCTGAGGCTTTGTTTTGGTCATGCTCTCACCAGCAGGGGAGAGACAGCCTGAGAATGAAGCCAACACAGAAGGAAGCAGAACTAAGAGCTGGAGAAAGCACTGCTGAGTTTTGGTGATGGCTTTTGACCACCAATATCTGTGTATATGAAGTCAAGGTCTGTCCCTGGATTTTTCAATTATATGAACTGGATAATCCCTTCTTTTAAAAAAATCAAGTTTTTGTTATTTGCATCTGAAACCAAATGACAGGTAAACTAGTTTAAAACACCAGTGAAACAATCTACAGATTAGTACCTCCAGCAGCTCCTATTGTTTGCATTTTCACCTTCCCCCTAAGCCCAGCCTTAGGGGGTAAATTTACAGGAGCCTAGACTTTAAGTAGTGGTTTTATTCTCATTGCCAATGATTGCTTTAGGCATGAGTAGGTGATGCAAATGTGGTGAAGAGAGGGAAATTGCTTGCCTGAATTCTGGGATAGATTTTCCTCTTGGGTTGTTGTTTTAGTTATTAAGTCGTGTCCAGCTCTCTTATGACCCCATGGACTGTAGCCCCCCAGGCTACTCCGTCCATGGGATTTCCCAAGCAGAATGCTGAAGTGGGTTGCCATTTCCTTCTCCAGGGGATCTTCCTGAGCCAGGGATTGAACTAACATCTCCTGCCCTTTCCTGACTTTGTACATGGCTATGTGAGGATGTGATGACTGGATCTGCAGCAATCAGCTTGAGGCCATGAGGAGATAAGTCAGAGGATGGGAACCAGAGTGTTAAGGGTGGCAAAGCAGGAAAATGGAAAAAGCCTGTGTCCTCGGTGGTATCACTAAAGTACTGGCAGCCAAAAGCAACTTGATTGGAATAATGGGTGTTTTTTAAAAATTAATTATTTTTGACCATGTCTTGTGGCTTGCAGAGGTTTAGTTCCCCAACCAGGAATCAAACCTGGGGCTACAGCAGTGAAAGCTCCAAGTCCCAACCACTGGACCACCAGGGAGGTCCCAGAATAACTGCTTTTTAAAATATATTTTTAAATAGAAAAGAGAAGTGAAAACTTTGAATGGAATCTCACAGGAAGACCGTTATGTAAAATAATTATATGAGAAGTTGCCCTAGAAGAAGTGGGGAGGGAGTACTGAAGCCTTAATCACTTGGACCCTGATATTTTCCCTTACGACAGGCCCCATGTATCCTCTGGAATCCTGGGCCTCTCGTTTGAAGACTGGCCTACAGTCTAACTGTTAAACTAGAACAACATTTCCCAACCTTGGCCCTGTTGATACAATTCTTTGTTGCGGGGGCTGTCCTGTCCATCTAGGATGTTTTAACAGCGTCCCAGGACTCTACCCAGCAGATGCCAGTAACACCCTGTTCCTGATCATGACAGCTAACAATGTTTCCAGACATTGTCAGAGGTTCCTTAAGTGGAAAATATTGTCCCTAGGTGAGAAATGCTAAAGTAGAATTATTCACTTCTCAGTTATTTTAGAACAATAAGTTTGCTATTTTGTGAGACAGTTGAGGCATTATTATAAACATATGAACTGCAGAAAAATGACACGAGAGATGAGGATGTGGAGAAATTGGACCCCCTGTGCACTTCTGCTGGGAATGTAAAATGGTGCAGTGGATAACAACTTGGTGTCTCTTTAAAAAGTTGAGTATAGAATTATCATATGATCCAGCAATCCTGTTACTAGATGTATATCCCAAAGAATTGAAAGCAGGGACTCAAGCAGATATTTGTACACTAATGTTCACAATAACTGAAAGATGGGAGCAACTCAAGTGTTCACTGGAAGATGAGTGGATAAGTAAAATGTGGTCTCTACATACAAAGGAATGTTATTCAGCTATAAAAAGAATGAAATTCTGGTACATGCTACAATATGGGTGATCTTTTACAACATTATGCTAAGTAAGTGAAGTAAGCTAGACACAGAAGGACAAATGTTATGTGATTCCACTTATATGAAATACCTAGAATATGAAAATGCATAGAGACAGAAAATAGAGTAGAGGTGACCAGGGGCTAGGAGAGGGGAGAGTAAAGAGTTACTGCATAATGTATACAGAGTTTCCATTGGGGTGATGAAAATCTTGGAACTTGATACCAGTGATTGTTGTATAACATTGTAAATGTAACTAATGCCATTGAGTTGTAGCTTAAACCTGGTCAAAGTAGCAAATTTTACATTATGGACACATTTTTTACTGAAGTAAAAAAGTAAACAATAAACTTCAAATAAAATAAAAATCCAGGTTCCATCCCCGGGTGGGGAAGATCCTCTGGAGAAAGAAATGGGAACCCATTCCACTACTCTTGCCTGGAAAATCCCATGGATGGAGAAGTGTGGTAGGCTATAGTCCATGGGGTCGAAAAGAGTCAGACAGGACTTCACTCTCACTTTCAAGTTAAAGTTGTGGACTTTTGCCAAGTCCTGTAGTGCTTGGTGCAATGTGTGACCAAGATGCTGTGGCCCATGATGGAACACCTGAGGGGAAGGAGTAGATGCGATCTGGGGACTCTGTTCTGACTCCACTAGCGTTAGTGGCTATGGAGTTCTAAGACATCCCTGTTAGAGGTGGTGGTTCTATTGTGTACTTTCCATGTACTAAGCTAAAGTCTTCACACAAGTCACCTCATCTAACTCAAAACAACCCCAGGTGGGTCTTCCCTGGTAGCTCAGTGGTAAAGAATCCACCTGCCAGTGCAGGAGACATGGGTTCAATCCCTGATCCAGGAAGATCCCACATGCCCTGGAGCAAATAATCCCATGCACCACAACTATTGAGCCTGTGCTCTAGAGCCCAGGCTGCAACTACTGAAGCCCTCCAGCTCTAGAACCTGTGCTCTGCAACAAAAGAAGCCTGAGTATGAAGACCCAAAACAGCCAAAAATATATAAAATAAAATTATGAAAAAAACAAAAACTCTTCCCTGAAAGCCATTGGGAAGTTTGTCTTTAAAAAACAAAAACAACCCAGGAAACAACCTGGGTGCTCCTATTGACCCTTATATTTAAAAAAAATTTTTTTGGCCACACCATGCAGCTTGCGGGATCTTAGTTCCCCGAGCAGGGATCAAACCCGTGCCCTCTGCCTTAGAAGCACAGAGTCTTAACCACTGGAGTGCCAGGGAAGTCCCTGTCCCTTATATTTGTGATTGAACTGAGGCTCAGAGAAAGGGGTAGAGCACATATTCAACCCAAGTAGTCGGGTTCCATTCAGGCCCCCTGCTTTTAACCATTGGACTCTCTTTTGCTGAGCTTTGGGGCCAAAATGCTTACTGTTGGATTACAAAGCCTGTTTTGAGTATTTACTTAGTTAAACAGTAATAAGGAGAAGTGAAATCATTAGTGGTTCCCAAGCGGCTCTAGTCATTCTGACTGTACAGTTTTTTTTTTAAAGTCTTATTCCACGGAAGAGGTGTTTTTCTCTGAACAATGTCAGTTAGATCAGAGAAGCACTTTTCCCAGGAGGGAGACTGAAGCACATGGGCATTTCCGTGGGCCAGGATGCTCCTGATTTGTGAATTTACAATTTCCTGTTGGGGGCTTAGATGGCTATATCCAAATTTTCTTGTCTATCTTTCTACCTTTATTGGGGAGTGAATTATGGCACTTGATGATTTAATCTGTGTAATCTCTAGACAAAACATGGCTCCACTTTGCTGCCAGGAAAATGTTAATTTATTCAGCTTTTGGATCTCGATAGGAAAATGAAATGATCGACAAAGCAGTGTGTGTGTGTGTGTGCATACTCTTGTGCTTGCACATGTGTGCTGATACACAAATATCTGCACAAAGAGCAGCAACCATGGCTTAGGTAGGGGTTTTAGCTGGAAAGGTCTTCAGGCTCCTTTCAAGGACTGCAATCTCCCCTTCCCCAAAATTGTATGCACAACTGTGTGTCTATGGCATGATTATTTTTTTGGAGGGCACACAATACTGTGTTCATCAGAATCTCAAAAGGGTTTTAGGGAACATCAGTCTGTAATTTGATGACGCCTGTTACCTGGCACGTCTTTCTCTTTGAAGAGCCACAATCATCTTAGGTATGAGAGGTCCTTGATATTTGAGAAGCGTCTTTCTCTAGGTAAGGTGCTGAGCTACGGGAATTGTTATTATTTCGAGCTTGTTAAGCTTGAAGCTTGAGAAACTCCAGCCAGATAGAAATAAACTTTGGCAGGATGAATCTGAGCATGGCTGTCTGCGCCTCCAGCAGGCTGTCCCTTCTCCTTCCAGCTCCTTCCCCTCCTTCTGTTCAGCTGCTTGAGCTTCTGCCCACCTTCTGTTTTCCAGGCCTGGAACCACCACGAGGAATGGAAAGACCACACGGTTTCACTTGATTTAACATGTTTGATACATAGTAGGAATTAAAAAAAGAAAAAGGTAGCTTAAAAAAGCACATCCGTCCAGATCTCTGGGAAATGGTAATTCGTTCCAGATGTGGAACAAGGAAATTCCCATTCTTTTCCTAGGCAGAACCAGAGACAAGCTCAGGTTTTACACATTCATGGTAAATGGGGGGCCATCTGAATGTGAGTTTCTTTACTTGAAAAAAAAAAAAAAGAAGCATAATTAGCTGAGTATTCAGCACATGCCATGCTCTGTCTTCGATCATTCATGTGCAGTATCTCCATCAGTCATCACAGCGGTCGGGGAGGTTGGTACTCTCACAACTGTGTTAGAGACGAGGAAATTGAGGTTTGCAGAGGTGAAGCAATTTGCCCATGGTCAAATTGACAGCGAGCATCAAGAGTCAGGCTTTGAAAGCCCTGTTTCCATGATGCTGAGCCATTTATGTGAACCTCACATTTTCTCATTTGATCAGGAAGGACTTCTTGTATGAGAAGGACCACGACCTGAAGGTTAACAAATGATATATTCCATGAATGTGTCTGTCTGTAATTTTCTTGGGATTAAGCAGTCCTTCTTAAACTTTACTGCGTATACAAATCACCTGGGAATCTTATGAATGCAGATTCTGATTCAGCAGGTGTGTGAATCCTGGAGTGGGGCCCAAGATGCATATTACTAACAAACTTCTAAGTGAGGCTACTGCTACTGAACGTTTTGAGTTAGTCAGGGGATAGATACAGTGTTTACAAAGGACTGGCTCATATATGATCTCCTTTGATGCTCACCCAACCCCTGTGAGGTTACCATTATTATTTCTACCTTAGAGATGAGGACACTGAGAGTCTGATTAGAAATGGCTACCATTTTCCAGTGTCAGCTATTTCTGGGAATAAGATGTGGGCATTTATTGTACTATTCTTATAACTTCGTCTTCTATAGAAAAGTTTCGGAGTCAAATGTTGAAGAAAAGAGAGAGAAAAGAGTGGTATCCACAGTATCAAATTCTGTGGTGAAGTCAGGTCAAGATAAAAGTCAAAAGAGTTCACTGGATTTAGCAACATGGATTTAGCATTGAATTCATTGCCCCTACATTCTAGTAGGAAACTTATAAATGAATATATAATTTCTTCTTTTTTTTTTTGGCTGTGCTGTTTCACTTCCTAATCCTATATTCTTACATATAGCACTTTTTCACCTCCAAATCCTTTTCCATTTTGTAATTACATATTCATCTATGGGTCTCCACATGGAATTTAAATGACATGAATTCAAGGACCATATCTTCTCTGGTCACTGTCATATCCCCACCATCTAGCACATTTCTTGACCCACAGTAGGCAGTGAATGCAAATTGTTGAGTGAATGGATTAATGAAAAGTTCAGACACTGCATAGAACTGGCAGCTTTGCATCTAGGAAAACCAAGACTAAAACCACTGAAAGGAGAGATGATTCTTACCTATGTTTAAAGATCTGCAGAACAAATAATTTCACACTAAACATCAGTACTCCCATTACAGTCTTTTGGCATGAAATGTGCAAACTGTGACTGGAAATTGATTCAAGCTCAGAGGTAGGCAGCTGGGGAGAACACATTTAAAAAATTATTGCTGATGTATGCTGTGACAGAGCCCAGCATGGCCCCAGAGGCCAGTGTATGACCAAAACTAATGACATTGGGCTTTTGGCCTAAAAGATAAGAAAGTTCAGCTGTAAGTAGGGACTCAGAACAAATTTCATTCCCGTTCATTTGTTTTAGATGTTTGGATTTTGAGTTGATTTGAACTGGTTTTCTAGGTGGAGCCATTTACAAAATCTAATATTTGGCTTTTGTTAAGGTTGTGTGCATCAGTGCAGTTTTACTCTAGCTTCTGGTTCATAGTCTCTATAAGACCACTGTGGTTCTCAGTGATTCTCAGGCAAGATCATCCGTTCTAAGAATCCTCTTGCTTGAAGGTCCTGGAGTATTATTTTGTCCAGTCTCCTGCCTGCAAAGGGTCATTTGATTTGTCCAAGGCAGATTGTTCACTTGTTTTTATTTATTTAGCAAACATTTGCTGAATGTTTACTCTCTCAAACATCAGGGCTAACAATACTAAGATATATCTACTCTCAAAGTCATTCCTTGAGGACAAAGGCCATGTCTCGGTCTTGTTTTTTCTTTACACAGTGCCTGGTCCAGTTTTTGTAGCAGGTATGGTGGCATTTGTCACTTTTTGGTGCCCAGTGTTAGACTCTTCATCCAATCTTTGGAAACTTTCCCATTATATGTGTCTTAGGGAGAGGTAGGGCCCTCCTGGTGCTTCAGGAGCTTCAAAGATAAAGTAATTGCCTTCCCAGGTTGTTTGCAGCTCAGGTGTGAGCCTGTGATCTAGACTTGACCAATTAAATGCACGTGTATGAGAGTTTTACCAGGGAGCCACATTATGCAGAAGCCAGGGCTGTGGAGGATGTGTTTGGGGGATGGCACGAGCGGCAGTAGGCTTCTGGAGGCCAGTGTTGGTACCAAAGGCAGCACCATTGCCCAGGGCCAGCAGAGGCGGAGGTCTGAGCTGCGGCACACCTTGGCTCACTGGCTGCTGCACTCTCGTCCTCTCTGAACTCTTCTTGTCACCTGAATTTGGCAGAGGCCTTTATGCCTGCCCACTCGCCAGGCCTGGCTCTCCAACCTTCCAGATGGTTCCTTGAGCTCCTCAAGCCCCAGAATGCTTGAAGGAGCCAGAGCTGTTTGCTGTTGCTTGCACCTGGGACACCTGATTTGTGTAAACTCTTGGCTCACCAACCCCAGAATACCAGTGCCTATCTTACTTTTCCATGATTTAATTTAACTTAGACTCTGGTGTGGGTTTTTTGGGCTGCACCACCCTGGCTTGTGGGATCCTAGTTCCCTGACCAGAAATGAACCAGCTCCCTTGGCAGTGAGAATGCAGAGTCCCAGCCACTGGACCACCAGGGAATTCCTTTTAATTTATATTCTGAACTCCCATTATGTTGGGTGGTAGATACTTCATCTCAGTCAACTCAGGATCTCATCTCCTCACCAGTCTTTTTTTAAATGAACATCTAAAATTAATTTTTAATGTTATAAAAACACAGAAGAGTGAGAAATAGAGAAAAATGCCATAGATAATCCCACCATTCTAATTTAACTACTGTTATTTGCACCTTCTTTATCTTTTTCATGTGTATATGTTTTTTACAGATTTATGAATACACTTAACACAATTCTTTACGCTTAACACATTTTAAACTAATATTATTGGATCGATATTTTCCTTGTGACTTCTGGGCATTCATAATACAGTTGTGAATTTTATTATAAAATTTTATTTTAGAAGTTTGTATATTGTTGAAAAATTAAAACCTATGAGAGTTGAAACACTAATACAGTGAACACCTATATGCCGCCCCTTCTATTTTAGTTCTTAACAACTTTCTGGATTTGCTTTCTCTGTCTCCCCTAAATGTACCTGTATGTTCCCCCCACTGAATTATTTGAGAAGTTGCAGAAGTTATGGTATTTTAATCTCTTAATAGTTCAGTGTTATTTTCCTAAGTAAAAGGACTTTCTGCTACATAATTGCAATACCATTACCACAGTTAAGAAAATTCACAATAATTTCATAATATAATCTAAAATCTAGTACATGTTCAAAATTCCCCAATTGTTCCCAAAACATCTCTCATAGCTAGATTCTGAGAGCCTCTTTTTTAGGTTCCTGGAGGCTTAAATAGTGTTGGGGGTGGGGTAAGAGTGATGCGTGGAGTCCTTTATGGGAGGAATCTGGAAGACTGCTTCACCATGCCTGGATCCTATTTCCCCTTTTGGGTCTTGCCAGATTCTGCTGGCTTTTCGGGTGAACTGCTCAGAGCACGGATTTCCAGCATTCAGATTCCAGTCGAGTGTTTCTGTTGATAGCGCCCCCTCGTGGGGGCGGGGGACAGGTACACCCCAATGCCCAAGCTCTTTCAGCTTCCCTTCCTATGTTTTCTCATTCTGAAGGCAAGAACTCCCTGGTCTGCTTCTTTGTTTTCCTTTGGCATGAGTCCCTTCAAGGTTCAATCTTTTGAAACTTAGAAGCCTTTTTAATGCTTTCCTGGTCGAGCCATGGTCTGACCCCTTAAGCAGAGAACGGCCATAGGATAGGAGGACATACTGGTGCTGTAGGAAATGAACATCAGTTAATCTTTCTAAATATTATCCCAGCTTATTTGTTCTGTGTCGACATTAGCACATGTATTTAGCTGTTATGCCTCAGGATGGCCATGCTGGTTGTTTAAATATTAAAATACTTATGAACTAGACTGCTAATCCTGTTATCCTAAAAGATAACTTTGGCTGGTGTCTGTTTTCTTCATCTTTCTCATATGTGTATTTTTAGATATTTATGAATACAATTAATGCAGTGGTAAATTAACACTATATAGTAATAAAAAGCCACTGTCCTGAGTCCCCTGTCCCCCAGGAAGTCCAGCCTCTCCCCCAGGACACTTCAGATCTCCAAGAGGCCAATGGGTGAATGCCAAGAAGAGCAGGGTACCTCCAGGAACCTCTAAATCCATTCTGATGGATGGTGCCAAGACTCGAAGCCCGTTCTAAATATCCTGGTAGAGTAAATGTAAATCAGATCTCATCACCCTCTTGCTTAAAAGCCTTCATTGTCTTGGCTCCCTGTTTCCCTCAGAATTAAATTCCAGCTGCCTCACAGATCACCCAGGACCTTATAAGGTCTGGCGCTTGCATCCCTCATTAGCTTCTTCTCTATCTCCCCACCTGCTTCCATCAGGCCTTCTACTACCCATGTCCTGGCTGAGATAAACTTGTTTGTTCCTTATGAATCCTGTGCTCTCTTTGGACTCTGGGTCTTCTCAGAGTTGTCCCCTCTGCTGGGAGTTGCCTTGCTAATTACTGCCGACCTTCAGGTCTTAGGTTGAATGTCATTTCTCCTGATCTGGGCTCAGGCTTCCTGTAGCTCTTTGAACTTCTTTTATAGTAGAACTCATCATAACCATTTCCTGTGATTGCTGGTGTCTTCCCATTAGGACTCTGAATACCAGAAGGCTAGTGTTCATACTTATCTTGCTCATCATTTCACCCCAAGTGTCTAGCGTTGTATTAAACGTTATTGGAAGAAGTGATGAAATTTATGCATTCATAAATGCATATGTGTGTGTCTGTTTACTCACATACACACATGAAAGAGTCAACAGATGGGACTCAGAAAAGGGGGATAATCTGGAACGTGGCTAAAAATGGAATGATGTCAGGTCAAGTGTCCACATGGGATCACTGGTGTTTGTGGGTAGGAAGAGATAGCCTGAAATCTAGTAGCCTAGTGAAAGGAAATTAGTTGAAGTGATGCAGATAGGGATAGGAGACTGTTTTGCAGATGATTATAGATGCCTTATCATGGCATCTTAAGATCTCTTAGAGATAAAAGTTTAGAGAAAAACCGGGGTTGCTTATATCTTTACAGTGTGGAGAAAGCAAGCATGAAGGAAATAGGAAATCTACCCTCCACATCCCTGACTCCATCAGCAGAGCAAAGCGACTCTTGTCACTTCGGGAGGCAAGGCCCTCCCTGCAGGGGGATTATGTATCTCCATGCTGTTGACTGGCTTTGGCCAGTGAAATGTGGGTGGAAGAGATAGGTGTCACTTCAGGGTGAGAGTGATGAGTGTGGTTTTCGGGTCTCCTTTTCCTTTGGCCAAAATGACTGTCAGTGTTCCAGATGGAGCTCGCACATCAGACTTGCGGTGTGAGTGAGAAACCAGTCCTCTGGGGTTGTTACTGCAGTACTGCTCTCCTATTCTGACTCTTATGTGCAGTACCACTTGGATTTTTTTCCCCACATTATAAATCCAGATTTTGTTGTGAAATACTTTAAAAAGTTTGTAATGAATTCAAATCATACATATGTATGTATGTGTGTATGTGTATGTGTGTGCATGTGTGTGTGCGTGCTCAGTTGTGTCCGACTCTGTGACCCTCTGGACTGTAGCCCACCAGGCTCCTCTGTCTGTGGAATTTTCCAGGCAAGAATACTGGAGCCAGTTGCCATTTCCTACTCCAGGGGATCTTCCTGACCCAGGGATCGAACCCAAGTCTCCTGCGTCTCCTGCATTGGCAGGCGGATTCTCTGCCCCTACGTCACCTGGGAAGCCTGTGTATATATATGAAACATTGGGAGGGTGGGTCAAAAAACGTGTGTAGGCCAGTGGTTTCCTATCTTGTAGTTAGACACAGATACATTATGATGTACAGGACAGACATGCTCTTTACTTCATGGGGTGTTTCAGGAAATGAACACTAGATAAAAGAAACATAAACGTTATTTCTGAGTTATCCTTGCAATAAGTACTACAAAGCCAAAACACAGGGTACAATGAGAGCTCTCTGAGGGGAACTGGCCAGGTGAGGGCGGTAGCAGGGGGGTCAGGTGCAGGTGAGATGGCCAGGTGAAAGGCCCTGACAGGGGAAGTAGAGACTGTGACCTTTGCCTAACGCAAAATCTCGGAGCTGAAAGAAGTTTGAGGAGCTTGTAACTGGAGCTCTTAAGAGATAATGAGTGGTTCAAGTGGTGTGGGAGTCCTCATAGGCTTTGAAGAATAGCTTGGGCCTTAGCCCAAGGGTAATAGGGAGCCATTGAATGATATTTAGCAAGGGAATGTCATATTCCAAAGTTGTAGGAATGTGACATTCATTTAATCATTTTTTATTGGTTTATTCAACACATCTCTGAGTATCCACTCTGTGGAAGGTATTGTGCTTACAAGCACAGGAAATGCAAAACTATGCCCTGTCCTCAAGGAACTCATAGTTTAACTTAATAAAGTTGTTACCACATGGACACAACTATAAGTTAAAGTAGAAGGTGGTGTATGCCACCATTTATTCAATCACTTATTCAGTAGACATTTATTAAACACTCACATGTATGTGCCAGGCACTTGTTGTATATATTGGGTATATAGTGAACAAGACATCATGGATATTACAGTTTAGGTCACCCCATAAAGCAAAGTTTCCTTATTTTTGAAGTGACAGAAGTATTCGCAACACAACAAAATTACTGTGATGTTTACATGAGAGAAAGTGCTTAGCATAATGTCTGAAGATAACTACTCTATAAAAGACAGCTTGTTATTATCACTGTTATTAACATGAAGGAAGAATTTCTAAGATCAACATGATGTGAAGTATTGGAGTCAAGCTTGGAGTCAAGTAAGGAGTCAAGCTTGAGGAAAATGAGTGGCTCCATAGAGACTAGAACTATTCAAGAGTGGCAGAGGTATGTGTGTGTGTGTGTGTGTGTGTGTGGTGGGAGGGTCATTATAACACACTTTGACAAATAGAAAGATCAAGCTTGTGATGGACAGATAGCAAGACCCTCTGTGGGCTAGGAGAGGGAAGGAGAACATGAGGTATGGTAAAACTGCTGCTGCTGCTGCTAAGTCGCTTCAGTCGTGTCCGACTCTGTGCGACCCCATGGACTGCAGCCCACCAGGCTCCTCTGTCCATGGGAGTTTCCAGGCAAGAGTACTGGAGTGGGTTGCCATTGCCTTCTCCAAAACTGATGCTACAGAGATTTATAGAGAGCATCAGTTCAGTTCAGTTCAGTTGCTCAGTTCTGACCAACTCTTTGCGACCCCATGGACTGCAGCTCGCCAGGCCTCCTGGTCCATCACCGACTCCTGGAGTTTTACTCAAACTCATGTCCATTGAGTTGGTGATGCCATCCAACCGTCTCATCCTCTGTCACCCCCTTCTCCTCCTGCCTTCAATCTTTCCCAGCATCAGGGTCTTTTTCTGTGAGTCAGTTCTTCATATCAGGTGGCCAAAGTATTGGAGTTTCAGCTTCAGCATCAGTCCTTCCAATGAATCTTCAGGACTGATTTCCTTTAGGATGGACTGGTTGGATCTGCTTGCTGTCCAAGGGACTCTCAAGAGTCTTTTCCAACACCACAATTCAAAAGCATCAGTTCTTTGTCACTCAGCTTTCTTTGTAGTCCAACTCTCACATCCATACATGACTACTGGAAAAACCATAGCTTTGACTAAACAGACCTTTGTTGGCAAAGTAATGTCTCTGCTTTTTAGTATGTTGTCTAGGTTGGTCATAGCTTTTCTTCCAAGGAGCAAACGTCTTTTAACTTCATGGCTGCAGTCACCATCTGCAGTGATTTTGGAGCCCATAGGAAGAGCATAGGAAATACAATAGATAACCAGTCATTTCCTGACCAATCCAGGGTGTGTGGTCATTCAGCGTGCATACCCATTGGCAGGATGGTTATAATCCTTTCCAAACTAATAAAGTTGAGAGAAAGAAAGGAAAACATTACCAAGAGGTCTGTTCTTCTCTGCCAGGGACTAAGGTCAGTCAGGTAGATGAGTCAGGGTGAGTCAACAGGTACTCTCTGTTTTAGAAGTGGGTGTTTCAAGTGGTGCAGCCCTTTTAGCTGATTTTGAAAGGATGGAATTCATTTTGACATTGAACAGATCAAAGTGTTTGGTAATACGGTGATAGATGTTATGTAAACATGATGTATTATAAGTCAGATTATAGATATATCATGTGCACACATATGTATATACATAATAATACTAAAGGAAATCAATCCTGAATATTCATTAGAAGGACTGATGCTGAAACTGAAGCTCCGGTATTTTGGCCACCTGATGGGAAGCGCCGAGTCATTAGAATGCTGATACTGGGAAAGACTGAAGGCAGGAGGAAAAGGGGACGACAAGGATGAGATGGTTGAATGGCATCACCGACTCAATGGACATAAGTTTGAGAAAGCTCTGGGAGATGGTGAAGGACAGGGAAGCCTAGTGTACTATGGTTCATGGGGTTGCAAAGAGTCGGACACGACTGAGTGACTGAAAAATAACAACAACCAAAACATATAGAGCAATGCTGTCCAATAGGCATATAATGACAACCATATATGTAATTAAAATTTTTCTAGTAACCACATTAGAATAGTAAAAAAAAAAAAAAAAAAACTATGTGAAAATAATTCTGTTACCCTCAAACTGAGTTTGCCTCTTGATAGGTGTAGAGTCAAAAGATACAACCAAACCAAAGAATGGGAGAAGGAAGGATTCATCATTTCTTGCAGCAAGTAAGAACATTGGGGATCTTTCCTAAAGCAGTGTCTTTTGGAACAGCAAAATTGGGGATGTTTTAAGCTAAGGGCACATGTATATTCATGAAGGGCTTGGGTGGTCCACATAGTCCAAGTTTTAGTTGATTGAAGTCACTAAAGGAGTCAGTAAAGGTTGACACCATCATCCCTTAAGTTCCAGTTGATCTGGTGGTTGAGTGCTTTAGGCTGATCTTTACCACTCAAACACAACTAGGAGTCCTTTCAATTGATGTATGTTATCTTGGCTGTTATTACATCTCTTGCCTGATAACAGTTACTTGTTTTTGCGTTCTTTTGTCCCCTTAAGGTCATTAAGGGGACTTCTGTAATGGTCCAGTGGCTAAGCTCCCAATGCCGGGGGCCCAGGTTTGATCTCTGGTTAGGGAATTAGATCACACATGTTGCAACTAAAAATCCTGCTTGTCACAACTAAAATCTAGTGCAGCCAAATAAATAATATGAATAAGTATATTTAAAAACTTAAAAAAATCATTAATTACTGAGACTTGTTCAAGAGTAAGTATTGTGACCAGGCTTCAGTCATTTTTTTTTTTTTTAATTTAGTCTGAAATTCCATGTGTATTTTACATTGACAGCGCGTGTCTCTTCCCGCTAACCACATTTTGGGTGCTGAGTAGCCACATGCACCTACTGGCTACCAGCATTGGACAGAACAGACTATAAAACAATGACTTGCAAACATTTTTGAATAGAGTAAGAAACACATACACACACTATAAAAATTAAGCCAAGTTTTTATGAAATAATCATACTGTGAATTTTGCACTCTGATATTTTCTGTTTAGTTCTGTTTAGTTAAAAAACATGCAGGTCATAACCCACTGGTCATAAATTGTTTTTATGACCACCTATTTGTGGATGCCTGAAGTTTGAAAACATTGATAGGAGAAGCCTGTAGAGTGACATCTTGATTGAGAGGCTGAAGGGATAGGCTCTAGTATTAATGGTGAGGGTAAAAATTACCTTAAACTGCCCTGGGTCTTTACAAGGGCAAAAGGCAAGAATGAACTTGTTTCTTTTTGTGTTTTGCTTGTGACCTTCCTGTCTATGAGGCACTGAGGCCAAATTCTAATGTGATTTGTTTTAAGAGCTGCAGGATACATTTTTCTTTCTTTCTCATAATTGAATTCAAATAAGGTAAATGTGTGCATATTGAAAACACCCTGGATACAATATATGTTTTAACTGATATATCTATATGTGTGTTTCGTGGCTCAGTCATGTCTGATTCTTTTCCACCCTTTGAACTATAGCCCACCAGGCTCCTTTGTTCATGGGAGTTTTTAGGCAAGAATACTGGAGTGGGTTGCCATCTCCTTTCCCAGGGGATCTTCCTTGACCCAGGGATCGAATCCATGTTTCCTTTCTCTTGCATTGCTGGTCGATTCTTTACCCGCTGGCCACCAAAGAAGCTCTCTCTCTCTATATGTATATATACATATATGTGTGCATGCTAAGTCGATGCAGTCATGTCATGATTCTTTGCGATACTACTGCATTTCCTATGTATCCTGCATTGGCAGGTGGATTCTTTACCACTTTGCTACATAGGAAGCTGCCAAACAGTGCTAAAAACCCTGTGTAACTGACCAGAAGCAAAAACTTGATAGAAGTTTTTGGATGGTAGCTGACTCCTTGGCAGTGGGAGCCATATTTGAAAACTATCTGGCAGTGGGAGCCATATTTGTAAACTATCTGAGGAAAATGGAAAAGATAGATGTTATGGGAACTGATCTGATCTGATGGGAACTGATCTGGGGATTCCTGATGTGGCCACACCCCGTTCCCCCACACCATAGGCCCTCTGCAAAGTGTGGAACCCAGGGCTCCCATATTGATTCCAGGTGCTTTTCCTCACCTGGTTGCAGCTGATTGGACTAAAGATAGACACTTGGGTATAGATTAGCCAGTCAGAGTCTTTGTTTCTTGAGAATCTACATAAGGAGAAATAGAAGGCATGATTAAAGGCATGGGCATGCATGGGCCAGGATTGGTATCATGGTGAAACTGCACAACTCAGATTAAGACATTAAGACTTGAACCCGTGGACCAGGATGTGAACCCAGCCAAAACTCCAACTGGCACTTGAACCCAGGTTTTTTTTTTTTTTTTTTAAGCTGTAGCATGTAGCATGGGAGATCTTAGTTCTCCAAACAAGGACTGTACCTGCGCCCTCTACAATGGAAACACAGAATCTTAGCCACCAGACCACCAGGGAAGTCCTGAACCTACCATCTTTTTTTAAAAAAAAGTATTTATTTTTGGCTGCATTGGGTCTTCATTGCACTCAGTCTTTCTCTAGTTGTGCTGAGCAGGGGCTACTCTTCATTGTGATGTGAGGGCTTCTCATTGCCGTGGCTTCTCTTGTAGATCATGAGCTCTAGGTGTGCAGGCTTCAGTAGTGGCAGCACAGCACACGGGCTCAGGTGTTGTAAAGCAGGAGCTTAGTTGCTCTGAGGCCGTGGGACCTTCCTAGACTAGGGCTCAAACCTGTGTCCCTCACGTTGGCAGGTGGATTCTTATCCACTGCACCACCAGGGAAGTGTGGAACCCACAGCCCTTTAATTGAGGTCACATATCTGGTCTCAGGACTTAATGAAGCTCAAGTTCTTTATGTCTTATTGCAGAAAAAATTCAGTGAGAGACCAAGTGATAGGTAAAAAGTAGTTTTATTAAGAGAGATGCACATTCCATAGACAGAATGCTGTCCATCCCAAAAGGCGAGATTGGCCTTGGAATGACTCCACAGATTGTGGGCCATCTCAGAATGTGAGAGGCCCCAACATACGGGGTGATTAGTTTTTATTGGTTGTATAATTTAATAGGCTAACAAGTGGGAGGATTATTCCAACTATTTTGGGAAAGGGGCAGAGATTTCTAGGAATTGGGTACCGCACACTTGGCCTTTTATGGTCAGCCTTGAATTGTCATGGAGAAGGAAATGGCAACCCATCCTATTATTCTTGCCTGGAAAATTTCAAGAACAGAGGAGCCTGGCAGGTTATGATCCATGGGGTGACAAAGTGTCGGACACAATTGAGCACAAGATGGTGGAAGTTGAGTCTTCCACCATCTTGAACCTAACAGGTTCTAACTAGTCTTTGTCATCTCCTCAATGGCTCTGTCACTACGGACAGTAACTTCAGCCATAAAATTAAAAGATGCTTGCTCCTTGGAAGAAAAGCTATGACCAACCTAGACAGCATACTAAAAAGCAGAGACATTACTCTGCCTACCAGTGCAGGAAACATAATGAGACATGGGTTCGATACCTGGGTTAGCAAGGTCCCCTGGAGGAGGGCATGGAAACCCACCTCAGAGTTCTTGGATGGAGAATCCCATGGACAGAGGAGACTGGTGGGCTGCAGTCCATAGTACTGCAAAGAGTCAGACAGTACTGAAGGGATTTGATCTCCAGTCGAGATCATGAATCCAGAAAGTTTGGTTTCAGATCTTAAGCTCTTAACTAATTATGTATAGAGACTTGGGCCCAAAGAAGCTATAAACAAAAAGCAATTATAAGAACTCAAATGGCTCAGTAGCTTTAGGAGGGGAGCATTTAATTTTTTTTTAAATTATTTATTTATAAATTTGTTTCCTGCAGCACTGGGCCTTTGATGCTGCTCTGGGGCTACTCTAGTTGTGATGCACTGTCTTCTGATTGCCATGGCTTCTCTTGTTGCGGAGCATGGGCTCTAGGGCATGCAGGCTTCAGTAGTTGTGGCCCACAGGCTTAGTTGCCCCAAGGCATGTGGGATCTTAGTTCCCTGACCAAGGATGGAACCAGTGGCCCCTGCATTGCAAGGACAGATTCTTAACCACTGGACCATCAGGGATGCCCTTGTTTTTTATTTTTTAATTAAAAAAAATTTTTTTTTTTAAGTTTTGGCTGTGGCACAGCTTATGGGATCTTAGTTGCTCAACCAGGGATAGAACCCAGGCCCTCACAGTGAAAGCACAGATTCCTAATCACTAGACTTCCAGTGAATTCCTGGGAGAATTTAATTTAGGAGCAAAAAACCACATGCCTCAAGAGCAACAGAAAATAACATCACTTTAGAATCCAATAATCAAAATAATTACCACTTTCAAGTATTTACTATATGCAGTGCTTCCTGTGCTTTGTGAATATGGGCTTAGGAGACTGACTTTATTATTATCCCTGTTTTACAGATGAGGAAACCAAAGTACAGAGTCATAAAGTAAATGTCACAGAGCTAGTAAATGACCCCTGAGATTTCGTCCCAGATGTTTGACTCAAAATCTGTGCCTTTTCCCAGTCATGCTAGGCTATCTCTTAGTACAAGCAAGAAGAATCATTTACAGTGTCAAATGTAAGAGAAGAGGCATGGGGAAAGAGGGAACAGTGTGTGCAAAGATTTGAAGGTATGTTAGTGCAGATTCAAATTTAGGGGATCCATTAGTGCTGCTGTGACTGGGATGTGAGTGAAGGATGCCTTGGATGCTTGACCTAAGCCTGAAATGGCAAAGTGGAGCTAAAGTGGAGTCTTAGAGTCCACAGTGAAAGTTTGAGGCTTATTCTGTTGGTCCAGGAGAGCCAAAGGTTTTGGGGCAGAGGAATGAAGGTTATGGTTACGTATGCTAGAAGGAGTCCCTTGGAGCAGCAGAGAGCATGCGATGGGACAGTGAGGAAGCAAGAGGCAGGGAGAACTGCCCGGTCAGACTGAGGACACACCAGAGGGAAGGGCATGGTGAAGCTTTGAGAAGTGTTTCAGAGGTAGAAATGTTTGGCTCAGCATATGTCTAGGTTTAGGAACAGGAAATGAAGAGATCCTAGATGGGGACTGGGTGGTTGGTAAATCTGATCAAGGAATATAGCAAATAGGACAAATAAAAAATATATATTTTTAGGACTTCCCTGGTGGTCCAGTGGTTAAGACTCGATGTTTCCACTGCAGGGGTCACAGGTTCAACTGCTGGTTGGGGAAGATACTGCATGCTGTGTGTGTGTGTGTGTGTGTGTGTGTGTGTGTGTGAGTCGCTCAGTCATGTCTGACTCTTTATGTCCTTTGGAATGTAGCCCACCAGACTCCTCTGTCCATGGGATTTTCCATGCAAGAATACTGGGTTGCCATTTCCTTCTCCAAGGGATCTTCCTCACCCAGTGGTCAAACCCAGGTCTACTGAATTTCAGGCAGACTCTTTACTGTATGAGCCACCTGAGAAGAGGTCAAAAAAAAATAAGGAAAAAAATTTATTTTTGTAAAAAGTAAAAGCAATGCAATATGACTTTTGAACATGTAGATGGTATAAGTCTTCAATCCCAGTCCCCAGAAGTAACCCACTTTTACCTATGATTTTAAAATGTGTGTATTTTAATCTCAGTTTATACTATTATACAACTTTTTCCCCACAGTATGTTCTGTGCATCTTTTCAAACCAGTTAATGCATATTTACAATGTTATTATTAATGGCTACATAGTATTCCACTGTGGAGGTGTGCATGATAGCCAACTGAGTATTGATGGAAATGTGGGTTGTTTTCAGGGTTTCTTTTTTTGTCTTTTTGTTGTTTTTGTTACCAACAAAGCGATGTATGTCTTTGTATGTCTTTGGATTTTTGTGCTAGTGAATTTGTGGGATACATTTTTCAGAGTAGAATTTCTGGGTCAAAGGTTAAACACATTAAAAAGATTGGATAGTTCTTCTAAATTTCCAGACAGCCAGGTTTTTAGAAGTGATTGATGAGTTCTGATTTGGTCAGCTTAAGACAAGGTGCCAAAGGCTAAAGCTTATTGTGGATGCCCCTCTGATCATTAGTGACACAGGCTAGGACTTGAAAAAAAGTGACACCTAGAGGTTGTCAAAAGCAGAGCTGTGAGAATTGTAAGCCTTCATTATGATTTAAAATGGGCTTCCCAGGTGATGCTAGAGGTAAGGAATCCACCTGCAAATGTAGGAGACGATCCCTGGGTCAGAAAGATACCCTAGAAATGGCAGCCCACTCCAGTATTCTTGCTTGGTAAATTCTCATGGACAGAGGAGCCTGGCCGGCTGCATACAGTCCATGGGGTTGCAAAGAGTCAGGCATGACTGAGCAACTGAACACACACAATTTAAGATAATAAACTAATGATGTAAGATAATAAACTAACCTTCAAATCTAAATAAAGATATATTAGACACATCAATTATAAAAAGGTTCTCAATGTACTGTGAAAGTGTATATACAGCACATAAAAATAATTCCACCTTAAATTTACCATAAAACTAATACATTTGCTATGATAAATATTAATTAAGCATCCAAATAATAATCTTCCTCAAAAATCTCTTTACATTTAGAAGTGTCTTTGGAGCATGGTTTGGATTCCTCAGACACCTTAAAAGCATTTATCAAATGTCAGTGCCCTTCAGCTAAAGACCACCAGGAACACACTTGCAGTGGAATGAGTTGGGATTAGTATTCACTGCACTGAGGGGGGAAATGCACTAGGAGCCATGAGGCATCTCAGTAGGAAGGTATTAAAAAGGATGAGATTAGTATGGGATTTGGGCTTAGGTTGGGTGATTCAGGGAGGGTTTAAAGAACTAGGGCTTTGCTCTAGACTGGATACTGGCAGGAAGTGGAAATAATTCTATCATTGGGCATCTTAATAAATTGTATCCAAAGGGAGAAAAGATTAGATTGAGCTAATTTGGGGGAAATTGGTAAAGAAGCAGCAGCCTCTCATATTAGGGTAGGGAATTTGGGTCATTTTTGTGGTTTAGACAGTGTTCCTGTTTGGTCTGTGTTCTGTTGTCTTGCTCCTTTGTGGTATCAGAGTAGCCTTGTCTGATATTGATGTTCTGTGCAGTTGTTTATCTTCAGCAGGAGAACACCAACCCCTAGCCAGGATTGCCAGCAGATCAGCTCAGAGCAGCACTGGGGCCAAGCTGATCTAAGTGTCAGCTTGTGGATGTCGGGGCAGTTTCTCTTCTCCTTCTCAGAAGGAAGTTTTCACTGTCTTTGCCTGGATAAACCCTACTGATCCTTCAGATCTCAAGATCTCAGCTCAAACCTCATTTCCTAATGATAGTCTTTCCTTACCCATCCCTCCCCACTGCCAACTGTGTCCTCAACAAAATAAATAGGTCAGGCCTTCCTGTTCCACAGTCATTAACAACTTCAGCTTCTTCTTTGTGACACTCATCACAATTGTCATTGCTTAATTGTGCCATGAGTTATCTAGTGCCTGTCTCACCAGCTCACCTGTGGATCCCTGTGAGAGCAGCGACTGTGTGTATCTGGTTCATCTCAGTAGATGCTCATAGTTAGTATTTGATGAGTGAACACTGAATGAGGCAGTGAAGCTTCTTGTGTATGTGTGGATTGTACCTCACTCATGTCTGTATTCTAAGACCTGTAATAGTGCTTGGTGCATAGTAGGTATCCAATAAATATCAGTTTTATGTGTCAACTTGACTGGGCCATGGGATGCCTAGATTGCTGGTTAAATATTATTTCCAATTGTGTCTATGGGGGTGCTTCTGAAAGAGATTAGCTTTCAAATTGGCGACCTAAGTAAAGAAAACAGCCCAATGTGGTGCAGCTTCATCCAATTCATTGAGGACTTGAATAGAATATGAAGGTGGATGAAGGTTGAATTGACTCTGACTATTTGAACTGGGACATTGATCTTCTGCTCTTGGTGCTCCTAGTTCTCAGGCCTTTGGACCTGAACTGGAATCTGTACCATCAGCTATCTGGCTCCAGGGCCTTTGATCTACACCACTGGCTTTCCTGGGTTTTTAGCTTGCAGATGGCAGACTTCTCAGCCTCCCATAATCATGTGAACCAATACCCATAATAAATATCATATCATATCTATCTACCTATCTATCTTTCTCTCTCCTTTTGGTTCTTTCTTTGTTAAAGCTATTTCTTTTTAAATTTATTTTTAATTGGAGGATAATTGCTTTACAATGTTTTACTGGTTTCTGCCATACGTCACGGAGAAGGCAATGGCACCCCACTCTAGTACTCTGGCCTGGAAACTCCCATGGATGGAGGAGCCTGGTAGGCTGCAGTCCATGCGGTTGCGAAGAGTTGGACATGACTGAGCAACTTCACTTTCATGCATTGGAGAAGGAAATGGCAACCCACTCCAGTGTTCTTGCCTGGAGAATCCCAGGGATGGGGGAGCCTGGTGGGCTGCTGTCTATGGGGTCGCACAGAGTTGGACACGACTGAAGTGACTTAGCAGCTGCAGCAGCCATACATCAACAGGAATCAGCCATAGACATACACATGTCCCCTCCCTCTTAAATCTTCCCACCTCCCATCCCATCCCACCTTATTGGTTCTTTTTGTCTGGAGAAACCTGACTGACACATGCATTAATAACCCAATTCTTTTCCTTTAATTTTATTCTGTCCAAAGAAATAATTCCAATGGCTTCAGAGTTATCTCAGATAATTGAGTATTATATTCAGTGCAGATATAGTTGGTGGCCTAGGTGTGTAGAGTGATCAGTCAAAAACCATTTTGAAAAATATTTGACTAGAATTTTCTCCTCTTTGCCTCATACACCATTTTTTTTTAAATCTATCAGAAGCTCTGTTTAGTCTCAGATCAAATAAAGGCCCTCAAGAAACCAGTGATGGCTATCAGAGCTCTGCACACTTCATTGGAAAGCCATAAACACAATTACTAGATCATTAAGGATAGTAAAACAGAAGCTTTGAAGCAACATGCACAGCATTGCCTAGTTGGGCATGAACAGTGTCCTGCATGTGCCAGTGCCTCCCTGTTGGAAACCACCTAGGAAATGACGAAGGATTGGGACCTGAAGTGTCTCTACGGCAGGTGTAAGGATTTAGGTCTGGCAAAGAAGACCTGGGTTCCACTCACAATTCTGGTGCATCTTGGGTGGTACCTTAACCAGACTCCGAGCCTCAATGTCCCCACTGTTAAATAAGGTATTGGGGATTGATTGCATTAATGCCCTGATTTTTTACCTCTTGTGTTAGTTTGCTAAGACTGCTTTAACACAGTACCACAGACCAGGTGGGTTAAACAACAGACATTTATAATCTTACATCTAGAGGCCAGAAGTCCATGATCAAGGTGTTGGCAGAGTTGGTTCCTTCTGAGGGCTGTGAGGGGCTTTCCCAATGGTGCAGCAGGTAAAGAATACACCTGTGATGCAGGAGACACAGGAGACGTGGGTTCGGTCCCTGGGTTGGGAAGCTCCCCTGGAGGAGGAAATGGCAACCCATTCCAGTATTTTTTTTTTGATTTGTTTTTATTTATTTTTAATTGAAGCATAATTGCTTTACAATATTGTGTTCATTTCTGCCATGCATCAACATGAATCAGCCATAGGTATACATGTGTCCCCTCCTTCTTGAACCTCCCTCCCACCTCATCCCACCCCTCCCTCTAGGTTGCCACAGAGCCCCGGTTTGAGTTCCCTGAGTCATACAGCAAATACACCCCAGTATTCTTGCCTGGAAAATTCTATGGATGGAGGAGCCTGGTGTGCTGCAGTCCAAAGGGTCCAGAGAGTCAGACATGACTGAGCGACTGGGCATGTACCCACGAGGGCTGTGAGGAAGCATCTGTTCCAGGCCTCTCTTCCTGGCTTCTAGATGGCATTTTCCAGACTTCTTTCCCTGTGTGTTTGTCTGTGTTTAAATTTCTCTTTCTCTCTCTCTCTCTCTTTTTTTTTTTTTTGGCTTCACTGAGTCTTCACTGTGGCATGTAGGCTTAGTTGCTCCACAGAATGTGGGAATCTTAGTTCTCTGACCAGGAATTGGACCTGCGTCTCCTGCACTGGAAGGCAGATTCTTAACTGCTGGGCCACCAGAGAAGTCCCTAAACTTCTCTTTCTTATAGGGACATTAGTCATATTGGAGTAGGGCCTATCATAAAACATTAGCACTGTAAACATCCTATCTCCAAATAATGTCACATTCTGAGATAGGGCTGAATAGCGCATTCTGAAGTCAGTACTTTGATAAATGAACTTTGAGGATATACAGTTCAAGTGATAACACCCTTCCTGTACCCACAACCTTTGCAGTTCATTTTATGAAAAAGTTAGAGTGTATTTCCCATCTTTTATTTATTTATTAAAATTTTTTTTTGAATATACTGCATGGCATATGGGATCTTAGTTCCCTGACCAAGAAGCATGGAGACTTAACCACTACACCACCAGGGAAGCCCTCCCCTCCCATCTTTTAAATGATCTGTACTGGCCTCATGATTTGCTTTGGCCAAAGGAGTGTTAGAGGCGATGCAAGCAAAAGTCTGCAAAAGTGTTTGTACTATTGCTATTCGAAAATTTCCAGGCAAGCCTGCTAGCGAAGGAGAGGCCCATGTTTTCCCAGGCATCCCAGCAGAGGCTATCCTAAATCAACCAACATCAAATATGTCAGTGAGTCCAGCCAAAATCAGCAGAGCTGTGAAGATAACTTGCAGTTACCCATAGGCTCGTGAGGGAGGCAGCAAAATCAGATGAACCTTGCCTGGGATGGCTGAACCCCACATGTTTATTGCTAAATGTTCTGGGGGTTTTGTGCTTGCTTGTTACTCAGCATCACTGGGGAAATATGTAACTGATACGGGGTTAGAAATATTCATTCCCTGAGTTGTGAGGACCTGTGTGAGAGCACATAAATGTTAAATAAATGGTGGCCATGGCATCACAGTTCAGTTCAGTTGCTCAGTCATGTCCGACTCTTTGCGACCCCATGAACCGCAGCACGCCAGGCCTCCCTGTCTATCACCAACTCCCAGAGTCCACCCAAACCCATGTCCATCGAATCAGTGATGCCATTCAACCATCTCATCCTCTGTCGTCCCCTTCTCCTCCTGCCCTCAATCTTTCCCAGCATCAGGGTCTTTTCAAATGAGTCAGCTCTTCTCATCAGGTGGTCAAAATATTGGAGTTTCAGCTTCAACATCAGTCACTCCACTGAACACCCAAGACTGATCACCTTTAGGATGGACTGGTTGATCCTGCAGTCCAAGGGACTCTCAAGAGTCTTTTCCAACACCACAGTTCAAAAGCATCAATTCTTCGGCACTAAGATTTCTTTATAGTCCAACTCTCACATCCATACACGACTACTGGAAAAACCATAGCCTTGACTAGACAGACCTTTGTTGGCAAAGTAATGTCTCTGCTTTCTAATATGTTGTCTAGGTTGGTCATAACTTTCCTTCCAAGGAGTAAGCGTCTTTTAATTTCATGGCTGCAGTCACCATCTGCAGTGATTTTGGAGCCCAGAAAAATAAACTCAGCCACTGTGTCCACTGTTTCCCCATCTATTTGCCATGAAGTGATGGGACTGTATGCCATGATCTTAGTTTTCTGAATGTTGAGCTTTAAGCCAACTTTTTCACTCTCCTCTTTCACTTTCATCAAGAGACTCTTTAGTTCTTCTTCACTTTCTGCCATAAGAGTGGTGTCGTCTGAGGTTATTGATATTTCTCCCGGCAATCTTGATTCCAGCTTGTGCTTCCTCCAGACCAGCATTTCTCATGATGTACTCTGCATATAAGTTAAATAAGCAGGGTGACAATATACAGACTTGATGTATTCCTTTTCCTATTTGGAACCAGTCTGTTGTTCCATGTCCAGTTCTAACTGTTGCTTCCTGACCTGCATATAGGTTTCTCAAGAGGCAGGTCAGGTGGTCTGGTATTCCCATCTCTTTCAGAATTTTCCCCAGTTTATTGTGATCCACACAGTCAAAGGCTTTGGCATCACAGTGCTTTATAAATGCTTGAATACTGTGTAGAAGTAAAGAGTCATCAATATACAATGACGTGCTGTGTAATAATAATGATAAGAGAGTTGGCATGAATAAAACTAATGAATTTGGCCCTGGTTATAATCTATAAATATGAGCCTACATTCATGTACATAAACCATTCATGATATGATACACTGTCTGCATGATGTGGATTCTTAGAGACCACCTGTGAGAAAAATGATACTCAGAGAATCAAATCGACTCACTGCAGGTCACATAGGTAGTAAGTGGCAGAGCTTCACCAGAACTGGAGATATTTATGATTGGTCTAACACAGGAAAGCATGGTATTTTCATTATCTCTTCCTGAGGAAGCTGTTGACTTTAAAAAATAAATAGAGTTGATCATTCATCTCTGGAAATCTTCTATCTTTGTGTGAGGTTTGAAATGAGGACAAAAGGGGAGATTAGGCATCCATCCATTCATCATTTCATTCAGTTATCCACTCATTCAACAAATAATGACCAGACTTCCCTGGTGGCGCAGTGGATAAGAATCAACCTGCCAGTGCAGGGGACATGGGTTCGATCCCTGGTCCAGGAAGATCCCACATGCTGAGGAACAGCTAAACTCATGTGCCACAACCACTGAGCCGGGGCTGTAAGGCCCAAGAGCTGCAACTACTGAAGCCCGCACACCCTAGAGTGTGCTCCTCAACAAGAGAAGCCACCACAATGAGAAGTCCGTGTACCACAAGGAAGAGTAGCCCCTGGTTACCACAACTAGAGAAAGCCCACACAGAGCGATGAAGATGCAGCATAGCTAAAAATAAATAAGTAAAATTTTTTAAAAAATCAAATAATGCCCGAGGTCACGCTTTGCTTCAGGACTGCACTCGGCATTCTGCTTCTGTCTGTGTTCCTTCATCCTGTTGTCTCATTCTTCTTCTCACCAATACCTCCTCCTTCCTTTGTTCTCCTTTGTGAATGTTGACAAGTATGAGTTAAAAAAAAAACAAAACAACTAATTACTTGTTAGGGCAAGTCTGTATAAGATTGATGCTGATGGTTTTAGTTCATTTACAATGTTAACTGCCGTGAGCACAACTTGCCACACCTCAGTTTTGTTCTGCATTTTTGAAAGACCATACAGTCTAGTGGCTGAGAGCATGCCCATAAACATAAATACTCCGCTGCAGCTTCCCAGATAGGATGCCCAAATAGGATGCTGAAAATTACATGCTTCCAAAGTTCAGTTATTTCCAACCCATGTCCACCCACTCATCTCTTCTTTTTACCACTTTTTATCATCCACCATGGGTCAGGCTCTGTGTGACTGCACTAAACCTACAAGTGGACACCGGTTGTGCAGTAGTGCACACTTATATAGAGGTTATCAAATGCCGACATTGCCCTATGTGCTTTACATATGTTAACTCATTGGTCTTCACAACAATCCAGTGAAGTATGTACTAATATTCCCCCTTATACAGATGAGGAAACTAAGGCATGGGGGTGTTTTTACCCAAAGGTCACGTGGATGCCTGAATGGTAAGTGAGAGAGCTGGGATTTGCACTCTGTCATCTGGATCCAGAGCCTGTCTTTGATTCTGCCTCTCTAACCTCTCCTGATGTTACTACTGAAGACCATATCCTTCTCTGGACCACTGTTGGGTGCTTCTAACCTGCCACAACTCTTGAGTGTACTAAGTGGTGACACTGATGTGGTTATAAGGGAAGTGCTTTCTTCATTCCGTGTCTATCTATCTATCTGTCTGCTTATATGCATAGGCATATTTGGCCACGCTGCTCAGCTTGCAAGATCTTAGTTCCCTAAGCAGGGATTGAACATAGGCCCATAGCAGTGAAAGCATGGAGTTCTAACCATTTGACCATCAGGGAAGTCTGGTAAGTGCTTTTATTTTTCCAGAGTAAAACCACTAATTACACATCCTAGCATGGAATTTGAATCTGGATCCCCTCCACTCATGGACTCACCTGTCAATCCCACAACCTTTCTAGTCTTACCTTTCTTCTGAAACTGACCCTCAGCAGAACATCAGTGAGTGTCCATCTTCAGACTAAAAGACAGCAGGGAGAGGAGGAAGAATGACCTCCAAAGACATCTCAGTTGAGCCCCAGTTTCCTCATCTGCAAAATGGGAATAAGTTAATTGAATAATGTAACATGTCGGTTCAGTTCAGTTCAGTTCATTCGCTCAGGTGTGTCCAAGTCTGCAACCCCATGGACTGCAGCATGCCAGGCTTCCCTGTCCATCGCCAACTCCCAGAGTTTACTCAAACTCACGTCCATTGAGTTGGTGATGCCATCCAACCATCTCATCCTCTGTCATCCCTTTCTCCTCCTGCCTTCAGTCTTTCCCTGCATCAGGGTCTTTTCAAATGAGTCAGTTCTTCACATCAGGTGGCCAAAGTATTGGAGTTTCAGCTTCAGCATGAGTCCTTCCAATGAATATTCAGGACTGATTTCCTTTAGGATGGACTGGTTGGATCTTCTTACAGTCCAAGGCACCCTCAAGAGTCTTCTCCAACACCATAGTTCAAAAGCTTCTCTTTATAGTTCAACTCTCACATCCATCCATGACCACTGGAAAAACCATAGCTTTGACTAGATGGACCTTTGTTGGGAAAGTAATGTCTCTGCTTTTTAATATGTTGTCTGGGTTGGTCATAACTTTTCTTCCAAGGAGCAAGCATCTTTTAATTTCATGGCTGCAGTCAACATCTACAGTGTTTTTCAAGCCCAAGAAAATAACATGTATGCTGACTTTTATTGAGTGCTTCGTGTGTGTAAGGCTTATGCTAAATGCTTTGCCATTTGCATGCTCTCATTTAATTCTTAAAGCAACATTATGAGTAAGGCAGACTCAGAGTAGTTCTGTAACTTGTCCAAAGTCACACAGTAGGTAGGAGGTAGTAGGTAGGCAGCAGAGCCTGGATTCAGAATCAAGCTATAGAACATCAAAGATCTCACTCTAATGCAACTCCAGCAGTTCTCACTGAGATAATACTGCCTCTTAGGGCTCTTTTCAGAAATTTGTGGGGACAGTTTTGGTGATGATGGTGATGGGAAGTTACAAAACATGGCATTGGGTGATTTGCTTTAGGGGACAAGGCAAGCTAAACATTTAGCAATGTGTGGGGAAGATCTGTTATGTGTCCTGCTTAACCTTTTAGTGCCCTGCCAGACCTTCGTGTAGGTAAACAACTCATTTATTATCGTCTGAGCTTGTCTTATATACAGAGTATATTTTGTGTAGTTAAAACTACAGGTTCTGATTTTTCTAGGAATGCAGCTTACAGTGTGCCTCAAGGGATGGTTTTAGTTTATTTTGCTCAAAATATTATCTGTTGTGTGTACCATTTCCAAAAAAAAAAAATCACATCACCAGTGGCAACATTGTTCAAGGTATTTGAGGGGCCAGCATCACACCCCCGAGTTAGCTTGCATTTTATCTGTTATACACACAGTGGCTCTTTGCTTATGTGCCATCATCAGGCTACCTAACTATGTCTTCTAGCATTTACATATGAAATGGATTTTTGGAAATTATATACATGTATGCAGGTTATATTATCTCTGAATTTCAGTTTGCGATAATGTAAAGAGCACATTACAATATGTTTGTTATAAAAGGGTGGATAAAATGGATCATTGCTCCCACTTCTTCCTTCTTTCCCATAATGGAATTGCACATCATCACATTTTGTCATGTGACTTTGTAGTACTTCTCAGTAGAGTAGGTGGAGAGTATTTATGTGCCTCATTGATTTGGGGCTTAGATATGAAATTTTCTTTGGCCAGTGATACCTGGAGAGAAATGGAAATGTGCCAGTCTTGAACCTGGTCCGCAAAAGGCATCATCATGGTTTCCCTCATCCTCTTGTTCTTTTGACACTTGCTATAAGAAAAATGTGTGTCCACTGCTCTGTGGAGAATGGGGAAACACTTGAAACAGATCTGAGCCCCACCTGGAGCCAAGATCATGGTGCGGCAGTGAGCTCAACAGAATGACAGCCAACCACAAACTTATGAGTATAAAAATAAGGTTTTTCAAATGGCAACCTACTCCAGTATTCTTGCCTGGAAAATCCCATGGACGGAAGAGCCTACTGTCCATGGGGTCTCAAAGAGTCGGACACAACTGAATGACTTCACTTCTCCTTGTGAATCACTGAGATTTCGAGATTGTTATGCACCAGAAACTGACTGATACAAAGAGATGTTGAGTCTGATAAGATTGATAAGCAATGTGTTCTACTGTTTTCCTGTATACAAAGCAGTTACTTTAAGTCTTGGAACACACAGAGTGAATGCTTTTCAATAGAATGCCTAAATGATATTCTTTGTTTTTTTTTTTTTAAAGTTTATTTATTTATTTTCTTTTTGGCTGCTCTGCTCTTCATTGCTAAATGATATTCTGATACCATATTAAAGGGGATTATGGATACCCAGCTTTCAAATCCTTAGGTTTAGGGCCTCTGCAATTACTGTTGAACTCTCCAACCACCAGGGTAAGTGCTGGTGTTTGGGAGGGTGTAAATTCACCAAGTGAGCAGGCCGGAAATAATTGATGAGTTCTCTTCTTTAAAAGGGGTTCTGGTGCCATGGAAACAAGTGTGTTCAGCTTTGTGACTGCGGATTATAATTACCAAGTTATTAACCAGAGCATTATGTGAAAGATTGATGATTCTTGCTCAATGTAATGTGTCCTTTAAATGCTAAATAATAAGTTAAATGCAAGGAATAAATAAGTTTGATGGCTTATTTATGGGGTAATTATGGGATATTTTCAGCCCATAAACTAGGGCATCTGTAGAAACCCAATGCTATGGAGGAGAAAGAGCCCTGAATTAGAAATAAGGAGACCTGGATTCTCTGTCACCTGCTAGCTAGTGACCTTGAATGGCTTATGTCTTTGCTCTCTGCCCCAGTTTCTTTGTTTGGAAAATTGTGTGTGTCGGGGGGTATAAAAATACCCATCTCATAGAGAGGTTGTACGGAATCATTGTCAATGACATAATTATACATGTTTCGGAGCTCCGTGCCTGACATGTAATAAGTGGTTACAAGTGTTATCTATCATTATATCATCATATTTGAAATATGAGATTCGGCCCTTCTGCTAAGAGTTTTCCTATTTTATGTTTTTAGTCAATAAGAAATTAGTATAATTTATAATAGACTGTCATTGAATTCTTCTTGAAAAACCACTCTTCTCTGCTCAAAAAATTATCAGAGACTTGAGTAAATTCAGACAAGAATAAGAGAAAAAATATATATCATCCATCTATCCCACCATCTAAATATAACTACTGTTAACATTTTAATGTAGACTCCTAGTCTTTTTTTTACCCATGTATAGAATTTCTTTTTTAAATCTGAAATTGGAATCATGCTGTACATGCTGATTTGCCACCTGCTTTTGAGATGTTTCCAATGTCATTAAATGTCCTCCTAAAACACACTTTTTAATGGCTGCCGAGTAGTGTGTTCTTGAGTAACATAGTCTAAGTGGAAGAGTTATTCAAGGAAGCCAACTTAGCCCATTCACTTAAATTATACTTTCAGACTTTCTGAAATCTTCATTTCAAATTGGTCTTAAATGGGCTAGAACTTGGCTTTAAGATTCCTCTCCACCCCTTCCTTCCTCCCCAGCTACCCCCAGGTGCTCTGTCAAGTAGTTAATGATCATACTAGGCACTTATTCAGTAGGGGAGCTCTCAATCTAAAGGGTCTCCGTGGCGAGCCATTTTGTAAAAGGAAAGATTTGTCATTCAAATAATCGCCCTCTCGTTTCTCTACTCAGGTAAATTTTTTTTTTTTTCTTTTAAGTTGAGTTCTCTCTTAAAGTAAGGTCCATCTACAGGTAAGACTTCTCTACTACCCTTCTTAAATTACCTTCAGTTCAGTTCAGTTGCTCAGTCATGTCTGACTCTTTGCGACCCCATGGACTGCAGCACGCCAGGCTTCCCTGTCCATCACCAACTCTCAGAGCTTGCTCAAACTCATGTCCATCAAGTGGGTGATGCCATCCAACCATCTCATCCTTTGTCATCACCTTCTCCTCCTGCCTTCAGTCTTTCCCAGCATCAGGGTCACTTCCAGTGAGTCAGTTCTTTGTATCAGGTGGCCAAAGTATTGGAGTTTCATCTTCAGCATAAGTCCTTCCATTGAATATTCAGGATAGATTTCCTTTAGGATGGACTGGTTTGACCTCCTTGCAGTCCAAGGGACTCTTAAGAGTCTTCTCCAACACAACAGTTCAAAAGCATCAATTCTTCAGTGCTCAGCTTTCCTGATAGTCCAACTCTCACATCCATACATGACTACTGGAAAAACCATAGCTTTGACTAGACGGACCTTTGTTGGTAAAGTAATGTCTCTGCTTTTTAATATACTGTCTAGGTTGGTCATAGCTTTTCTTCCAAGGAGCAAGCATCTTTTAATTTCATAGCTGCAGTCACCATCTGCAGTGATTTTGGAGCCCAAGAAAATAAAGTCTGTCACTGTTACCACTGTTTCCCCATCTATTTGCCATGAAGAGATGGGACCGGATGCCATGATCTTAGTTTTCTGAATGCTGAGTTTTAAGCCAACTTTTTCACTTTCCTCTTTCACTTTCATCAAGAGGCTCTTTAATTCCCCTTTCTGCCATTAAGGGTGGTATCATCTGCATATCTGAAGTTATTGATATTTCTTTCAGCAGTCTTGATGCCAGCTTGTACTTCATCCAGCCCAGCATTTCGCATGATGTACTCTGCATATAAGTTAAATAAGCAGGGTGACAATATACAGCCTTGATGTACTCCTTTCCCAATTTGGAACCATTCTGTTGTTCCATGTCTGGTTCTAACTGTTGCTTCTTGATTTGCATACAGATTTCTCAGGAGGTAGGTCAGGTGGTCTGGTATTCCCACCTCTTTAAGAATTTTCCACAGTTTGTTGTGATGTACACAGTCAAAGGCTTTGGTGTAGTCAATAAACCAGAAGTATATGTTTTTCTGGAACTCTCTTGCTTTTTCTATGATCCAATGGGTGTTGGCAATTTGATCTCTGGTTCCTCTGCCTTTTCTAAATCCACCTTGAACATCTAGAAGTTCTCAGTTCATGTACTGTTGAAGCTTGACTTGGAGAATTTTGAGCATTACTTTGCTAGCATGTGAGATGAGTGCAATTGTTCATTCTTTGGGTGTCAGGGGCTGAATTAGGTCTCCTCCCAAATCTGTATGTTGCAGTTCTAACACCCAGTACCTCAGAATGTGACTGTACTTGAGATAGCATCTTATAGAGGTAATTGAGGTTAAATCACTGTGGATAGTGACTGCAGCCATGAAATTAAAAGACACTTGCTCCTTGGAAGGAAAGTTATGACCAACCTAGACAGCATACTAAAAAGCAGAGACATTACTTTGCCAACAAAGGTCCGTCTAGTCAAGGCTATGGTTTTTCCAGTAGTCATGTATGGATGTGAGAGTTGGACTATAAAGAAAGCTGAGCACAGAGGAATTGATGCTTTTGAACTGTTGTGTTGGAGAAGACTCTTGAGAGTCCCTTGGACTGCAAGGAGATCCAAGCAGTCCATCCTAAAGGAGATCAGTCCTGGGTGTTCATTGGAAGGACTGATGTTGAAGCTGAAACTCCAGTACTTTGGCCACCTGATGAGACAAGCCGACTCATTTGAAAAGACTGATGCTGGGAAAGATTGAGGGCAGGAGGAGAAGGTGATGACAGAGGATGAGATGGTTGGATGGCAGCACCCACTTAATGGACATGAGTTTGGACAATCTCTGGGAGTTGGTGATGGACTGGGAAGCCTGGTGTGCTGCAGTCCAAGAGGTCACAAAGTCGGACATGACTGAGCGACTAAACTGACTGACTGACTGACAACAAATGAATGCCATGCCTGATGACAGTCTGTTTTAATCCTTTGTCTCTCTGAGGAGAATCTCCTTCTTTGGGAGGCTGTTTGGATCCAAGAGGAGTTTCCTTGCGATTCAACATGGACTGGGAACCCCAAGAAGGGCCTCTAATTATGACCTACCATGATCTTTGTGACCCGTAGCTGGTTACTCAACCTCTCTGTGCCTTTGCTAGGTGGCAGCAACAGATACAAAGTAGGAAGGAAGGTAATTTGCAGACATGGCCAAACCAGCAGAGAGTTTATAGCACTGACAAAAAACATATTTGGTTAGGTCAGAATTTAATCTCTTGGCTTGACATGTTTGCCGTGGGGGGTGGGAATCCTAGATTTTTCTGAATCTAAATTTATAAGTTAGAAATAGATTAAAGGATGAAAGAAAAAAGACTTCTTGCTTTGGAAGGGACCCACCCGCTTGGCCTTTCTAAATAACAACTTTTCTATAACAATCGAGTGTGCCAAGAACATCGAGTTTGCAACTAAAATGTCTGGTTTAAGTTCCCCTCATGCCATTTACCAGCGTCAGATCCCGAGCAGTTTCAACCTCTCTGGTCCTCAGTGTTACCATCTGCAAAATGAGGGAATAAAAGTTCATGGTTTTTACACTTGCTGTGAGGATTAAATTAGAAAATAATGTATGTGAAGTGCCTGGAAGAACCTGTTTCTTTGCACTCATTTTTTTGGCTGCCTCAGGTCTTAGTTGCAGTATGTGAGATTTTTCTTGTGGCCCATGGACTCTCTAGCTGTGGTACATAGGCTCATTAGTTGTGGCATGGGGGCTTACTTGCTCCATGGCATGTGGGATCTTAGTTCCCAGACTAGGGATCGAACTTGCATCCCCTGCTTGCAAGGTGCTTAACCATTGGACCACCAGGAAATTTCCTTTTTGTAGTTATTTTAATATAGTTACTAGAAACCCCCACATTACAAATGTGGCTTTTTTGGCTATTTTTCTACTGAACAGTATTGTTTAAGCCTGGCTTCTTGGAGGCTTTAGATTACATTTTCTTCATCTCTGTCTGTAGAATTCACCACTTAGTTGGAGTGCTTGTACTGAATATGTTCACATGAGCTTTTTGTCTTCACTGTGGTGATGTTGGGAAGAAGTCAGTTTGTGTAACTCAGAATCCTCATTTGTTTAATTTTGCCTTGGTTGTGGTTTCAGGGGAGGGACCCCTTTTCCAAAGTCTCAGCCCAAAGAAAGTGGGCTGGAGCCAGTGGTGGCAACACATTCAATGGTACCATCATTTTTTTACTGCGTAAGGGCAGCCCGGAAACCCAGATGGTGGCCCCCAGGGGGACTCCTCCAGGACAGATTTGCCTCCAGGAAGCAAATGATTCTGGCTTCAGGAAAAAGAATCTCTTCCAGAGGAAGTCAGAAAGAGTAGATTTTGTTCCAGGAAGGAGTGTCGCCCCAGGCGCTCCCAGAGAAAACCGGAGAAGCAACAGATGGGGAATGAATATTGGCCAGGATACGATGGTTCTCATTCAATTAAAATATCAAATAGGGAAGTAATGGGAACAGAGCGTTTAGTGGGGGGCTTCTGATAACTTAAAGACCAGACTGAACAAGCAGGAAGATCAAAGTTACATTATTATCTCATGTGGAAAAGAAATGGCTGGGGATTTTTTCCACTTAAAGTGTTTTTTTTTCCCTCCCCCTTCTTAGTCCTTTTTAAGAGTTGATATTGATTCAAGTCTGACAAGTGCAGTAACCATTTATAGTTGCCATTGAGAGTAACCTTTAAAATAACTATGAAAAGTCAGGTACCATTTTCCCTCCTGGATTTCTTAGTTTTTAAGTCTTGACTGTTCTGTCGGGCCTCTGGGTCTGTCTGATTTCCTGCCAAGTGGGTCAGGAATCTCCCTGGATGACTGGGATAGAAGGAGAGGAGGAGCCAGACAACCCAATTGTGAATGTTTACCCTGCCCCTGAGGCAATGAGGGGAGGGTCCTGGAAAGGGTGTTCAGTGACTCAGGGGGTCTTGTCTTCCTCGGGAATCCAGAAAATGCCCACTTAAATGTGTAGAGAAAAAAGGACTTATCGATAGGGCCCCACGGCATTATGAGACAGGCTTGTTGTCAGATAGTCATGTTTCTGGAGATGCTTCTGGTCTGTCCTGTGATTCACTCTGCTGAGTAACTTCCTCTCCCAGGATTCTAAGGCACCCCTGTGTGTTCCCCTCCCTTGATTTTAGTGTGACTTTGGCCTGTCACAGAGCTCATGCCAGGCCTGACACTGAGATTTTGTGGGCTCAGAACTCACCACTCTCTGATGATCATTTCTGTTCCTCTGGTAGGTGTTGAAGGGGAAACTTTTGATTTTGGGGGGATGGGGGTGCATTAGAGTGTTCACGCCTCCCACCAACTTAAAAACTGCATAAAGTCTGGGACTTCCCTGGCAATCCAGTGGTTAAGACTCCATGTTTCCAACACAGGAGATATGGGTTTGATCCCTGGTTGGGGAACTAAGATTACACATGATGCGAGGCACAGCCAAATGATTTAAAAAATTGCATAAGGTCTAAGTCCTTTATGTGGACATAAATTTTCACTGGGAAAATTCCTGCTGAGAGCTATGCCCTACAGTGTGACCTCCAGAAACAGACATTTATCTTGATAATCATTACTGTTTATTACTTCCCAATATCAATCCTTCTCCTTCTTCCTAACCAAACCCTAATTCTATTTATGTGTTCTCCCAATCCCAGCTTTAAGGGTAGCTCCAGATCAAGGATCAACAAGGTTTTGCAGAAAAAGGCCAGAGAGTAAATATTTTAAGCTTTAGAGGGGCATATGATCACTGTCACAACTAGCTGTGTGACAGCTCTCTGTTATAGACAATGTGTAAATGAATGAGTGTGGCTATGTTCCAATAAAATTTTATAACATTAGGCAGTTGGTTAAATATGGCGCATGGGTTGTAGTTTGCCAACCCTGATCTAGATTAATCTAAGCTTGGGTTTCCCAAGCTCAGCACTGTTGACATTTTGGAATAGACAGTTCCTTTTTGTGGGGACTGACCTGTGTGCTATAGGATGTTTAACAGCATCCCTGGCCTCTACCCACTAAATGACAGTAGCATCCCATACCCCAGTGTGACGACTACAAATGTTTCCAGACATTGCCAAAAGTCCCTGGAGGCATTTCCCTGGTGACTATTACTGGTCCAGATAATCATGTGGCTCAAGTTGGTCCAAATACACTAATAATGGGAAGAGCTCATAGTCCGTGATTTGGGGAGAGGTTCTGTCTCCTCTTAGACTGAAATAAGAAAGCCTTAGTGCCATAGATGGCAGAGGAGAGGGACCAGAACCTGGGTCCTTGCTGAGCAGCTGAATCAACCAGACCTGAGACCCTTCTTACCTATGGACTTCCTATTGCACGAGATGACACATTTCCTTATTGTTTTAGATGGAGTTTCTCAGGGGTGTTCAGGGGGGTAATTGACCAATGTGTACAGAAGGAGTTTGGGCTTCTCTGGTGGTGCTAGTGGTAAAGAACCTGTTTGCCAATGCAGGAGACATAAGAGACTCAGGTTCAATCCCTGGCCCAGTAAGATCCCCTGGAGAAGGTCATGGCAAGCCACTTCAGTATTCTTGCCTGGAGAATCCTCATGGACAGAGGGGCCTGGCGGACTGCAGTCTATAGGATCACAAAGAGTTGGACACAACTGAAGTGACTTAGCACGCATGCACACAGAAGGAGTTTAATATTTTAAACTCTGGTATGTCTGTATTTGTATTCAGTGGCTGGATATCAGTCATGAGGCAAACAGGCCATCAGGGCTATGATGGGTGTAGATTCTCTTAGCAAGGATGTGGGTAGGGGGGCATTGATTGGTGTCTCAGTACTTTCACGTGTCCTCTTGGCTCCACACAGGCTTTTGTGAATTTATCTTACCACCTGGCCCTGCAAATGTGGTGGAGCATGACTCTTTTTCTGGATATACTGGGGTTGAGTCCTCTGTGAACATGTTCAGTGATATGGGTCTTTCAGAGGAGCTTATATTGCCTGATTGGTTACAGAGAATTTTTTAAATGGTGTCTTCCTGGGAAGGAGATTTGATCAGAAAACTGTGGCAGTGCTTGGCCCAATACAAGGGTATCAGGTCCTGAACTGCAAATGTCGGGGCTACAAAGATAACAGAAAACCAATTTCTACTCAGTTCAAATCACAGCTTCTCTTAGGATCATGCCCCTGCTGTATTCCAGCCACCTGGTCTCCCCATCCCCCACTCCCCCATCACCACCCCTTCTCTCTAATTCTTGGTTGATGCTAAAGTGGGAAAATGCATTTAGAGCAAAAATCAATAAAGAGCAAACTTCTAAGAAGGTTTCCACAGCAAACCAGCAAATGATGTTGGAAAGGCTATTGGAGAGGCCCTGGCTTCAGAACTTGGCTCAGCTCATGGGTGATTTCATTTGTTGAACCTCAGTTTACTCATCTTGTAAGAATGGATAGAATGATCTGCACCCATAGATTGAATGAAATAATGTATGTGAAAGAATTTAATGAGTCAGGAGATTGGAGGAGAGGCACTTGAACAGGCCATGGGTGTGACAAGTGGGTATTTCAGGCCTGCATTTTTCCCCCCATCTCTCTTGGTGGTACTGAAAGGAACCACCAAAAAAAAAAAAAATCCCAATTTCTTTTGGTTCGTAATTCTGTCTTCCTGAACAACACCAGAGCCAGAATTTCAAAGGCAGATGATTTACCCACCTGTGTATCCCATTATTTGGGCTGGTTGGTACTTGGCATACTATAGTAGACACTCAGAAAGTGTCAAAAGAATGAATATTGTAAGAGGCAATGCATTGTCAACATTGAGGATCTGGGCATTGTGGTACTTGCTTTCATTGTGATTTATTTATATATATAACGGAAAAGGCAATGGCACCCCACTCCAGTACTCTTGCCTGGAAAATCCCATGGATGGAGGAGCCTGGTAGGCTGCAGTCCATGGGGTCACTAAGAGTCGGACATGACTGAGTGACTTCACTTTCACTTTTCACTTTCATACACTGGAGAAGGAAACGGCAAGCACTCCAGTGTTCTTGCCTGGAGAATCCCAGGGACGGGGGAGCCTGGTGGGCTGCCAGACGTCTATGGGGTCGCATAGAGTCGGACACGACTGAAGCGACTTAGCAGCAGCAGCAGCATTTATATATAAAATATATTTTTCTACCTTAAATCCTAATTCTTTTTGTACACTGGGTATTTTTCTGTTGTGATTGAAGTTTCCTTAGTCTGAGCCAAGAGTAGCGGGTTGTGCAAAATTGAGGGGTTTCCTGGATATTGGTGAGGATGGATGGCTCTGTGCAGTTGTCTCAGAGTTAGGCATCAGGGGTACCTCTGGTCAGTTGTCCTGGACCCACAGACAAACACAGGCAGTCCCACGGTACTCAGGGCCCACAGCAAGAAGACAAGATTGCCAAGTGGTCTCTCCAAGGACAAATCTGTCCAAATGGGGGGCAAAGACAGCTGTGTACTCTGCCACTCCCAAGTTTGAAGCCCCTTAAGTCATTGATTAGCTGTGTGAACCTTGGGCAAAAGTTAACCTTCCTAAGCTTCACTGGTAAAATGGTGATAATAATAGACCTTTTACCATGAATATTTGAGAGGATTGCATGAAATATATGCTTGACACAAAACAAGCATGCAAAAACTGCTAGCTTTGAAGCTTTCTTCCATCTTTCCTAAAATGCTTTGACAACTAATCATGGAATGAGGTTGTTATGGTGAAGGGACGGATTGAGAAAGATGTGGCCTTGAGGAGAGTGGACCTGCCTGGATAAAACTTTGCGAAAGCTGGTCCCCTTGGACCAAGCTTGAGACATCCCATCACCTGCTCCTGAGAGTCAGCTTGGATGTTCTTCCTGCTTTGACCCTTCCACTCAGCTCACTGCTAAGTTCTGTAGCTGATTTTTACCAAAGGTATCCTGAATGGAGCCTGTTTCCCCATCTCCCGTGGTGGAGAGCCTCAGTGGAGCTGCATCGTCTCTCCCTTAAACCACTGTAGCAACCTCTAAACTGGTTTCTCTGCTCCTGCTCCCTGCTGCCCCATCCCCTCAACAGCTGGAGGGGATATCTGAAAATGTAAACAGACCACATGCTGGCTCCTTCACCCCTGCAGTGGCTCCCCCTGCACCTAGAGTAACATTTAGCATTTCTGGTGGGAAATGGTCTGCTCATTCCCTTAAGGTGGCTGAATTCTTTTCCCATTTCAGGTCTTCATTTAAATGTTGTCTCTGGCTGATTCCAGTTAAGTGCTTTCCATGCTCTGTTGTATTTATAGTATTGACAACAGCTTGTATTTGTATACCTCTTTGTGTGTTTATTCATTCAGTGTCTGTCTTTCTTGCTGGATTGTAAGCCTCGGGAAGGCAGGGACAGTGTCTGGCTTGGTTGTCACTCCATCCTTGTGTCTGGCACAGTGCCTGGCCCATTGTACACTTGTGTTAGTCACTTGGTCATGTGCAGCTCTTTGCAACCCCGTGAACTGTAGTATACCAGGCTCCTCTGTCCATGGAATTCTCCAGGCAAGAGTACTGGAGTGTGTTGCCATTCCCTTCTCCAGGGGATCTTCCCAACCCAGGGATCAAACCCAGGTCTCCTGCATTGCAAGCAGATTCTTTACTGCCTGAGCCACCAGGGCCTAGTCCATAGTAGGTACTTTATTAATATCTGGTACAAAGAGTGAATGTCCTCAGGTCAGTGATTCTGTTTGTTTTTCTTCATTTTGTGTCTTCTGAGCATGGAAAGGCTCTGCGTAAAGGTGCCATGAAGGTCTCTACAACTGGAGTCTCCCTCCGGAGTGCTGAGAGGCAGGAGAACTTAGTGGTTAAACATGTGTATTCTGGTGCCAGGCTCTCCAGGTTCAAATCTCAGCTCTGCCTCTTTTACCTATGTGTAATTTAGCAAACTACTTAACCTGTCTTTGACTGTTTCCCCCTTTGTCAAATGGAATTAATATCAGAATCTACCTATGAGGGCTAATTGACATTTGTGAAACCTCTGGCATGGTGTCTGGTACATCATGTGTGCTCAGTGATGGTGACTGTGGTTATCTAATTGGTGTGTATTGAACATTTCCATTTATGGGTGATTTTATACCTTTCTTTTTCTACTTTTTTATTTTTTAGGTCAAAGTGCCACTTATTTGACTTTACACTGAGCATCTACTTTATGTTCCACTCTGGGGATACAGAAATGATCCCATAAACAGAGTCCCTGTACTCACGAGGCTTACATTTCAGTGGGGAATACAGGATTCAAAAATAATTACAGGTGGTATGAGTGAAATGAAAGAAATAGAGGGTGAGGAGAACAAATTCTAAGGGAATTGAAGCATCAGTGTGTGGAGTGGGGTCAGAGAAGTCCTACCTGAGAACATAGATCTAAGCTAAAGTCCATCCAGGAGATGGACTTTAGTCCATCGCAGTGGTGATGGGGGGTCAGGTGAGGGGAGAGAATACTAAGCAGAAGGAATAGGTTGTGCAAAGGTCCTGAGGCTGCAGAAGATATGGCACATAACTAATGTGTACAAATAGGTATGTAGCTGGAAAACCTGCTCATGGAAAATAATAGCTTTTTCAGGGATCTTCCCAAAGAAGACCTTGACATAGAGATTTGAATATAAGACATTTGCATTTTGAGAGGCAGTTCTGAGTTCGAGTTGAGAAAAGGGATGGGGGGTCTGGTGAGACAGGGAAGGGAAGGACCCAGATATATCATCACATCAGTTATCTCTGTGAGCAAGTGGAGAGCTTTGGGGGCTATGGTCAAACATTCCTCCCAAGTTGGGGTACTTACACAACATCTCCCATCAGTGATTGTTTGAGGATTGCTCTTGGGGTTGGGCAAAATTAATTCCCTGGCACCTCCATTCTGCCATGTGTGTGAGTCAAAGTGGGTCCCAATTGCCAGAGAAGCCATCAGGCAAATGATAGCAGGTGCTGGCCTTTGAAAGTTGGACCAGTAGGGTAAAGGCCAGGGGACCTGGCAGGGCACCAGTGCATCTGCTATGTACTCCAACCCGCTTTGAGGCTTGGAGCTGTTGGGGTCAGCCAGGATCAGCTTGTGGGGGCCCTCGTGAGCTGTTGTGAGAGGTCTCAGGCTCCACCCTTTGGGGAAGCAGTGTTGATCTTAAGTTTTAAGCTGATCTTAACTTTGATCACTCTAGTCCTTGGGTGGAGAACGGACTGTTGTGGCCTGAGGAGCAGATACAGGGAGAGAGAGTTTGTGAGCCAGCCTCAGCTCTCCAGGCAAGATGATGGTGGATTAGAGTAGGTAGGGTGGGGATGGAGAGCAAGTTGGAGAGGGGTGGAGATGGAATAGACTAGATTTCATGAGCATCTGCAACCGGGGAAGGTGGCAGCCCTTTTCCATAGTCTCTTCCTTATGCTGAATTAGATGCAGGTGTCTCTGAGACTTGGCAAGTGGGGCTGTCATTCTCCTGAGCCTCCACCCGCCACCCCTTACCTGTCATCTGCTGCAGTCTTTCTGCCCACTCTTCACAGTATTCCCCAGGATGCTGGGGCCAGCATAAAATAAATAGCCCCTGTGTCCCACCTTGCCAGCTTCCCTTCTGCCTTGCCCGCCCTGCTGTGCCTGGTGAGCGCTGGCTACAGTTCCAGCTTCTGAAGCAGCATTATTGTCTAGGAATGTGGAAGCAGACGGGCCAGGGAGCAGGGGGCGGGGAGGAGCATTCCGTCTGCCATCTGCGACTCAAGCGAGAGCTGTGCTGATGGGATCCAGGGCCTTAGTCTCTGTGTGATCCAGAGAAACGCATCTCTACTGAGCGGGCAACAGGACTCCATCTGCAGGCCCATTTGATGTCCTGTGGGGTCACTGTCTCTGAGAGTGGGGCTGGGAAGCCAGGCCTCGAGATGACATGCTGTGGATAGAGGTCTCCTTTGTCCCCAAGTCCCACTCTTCAGCTGGGCCCTGCAGGGTACAAAATGCTGCTGTGCTGTACTTGCAGCTCAAGAACATATCGCTTATTGTTAAAAATCACTCTATTAGCCATTTTAACCAAAAATCTGGAGTTCAGGTTTTAAGATTTCTAGAATGTAGAGGGATCCTAAGGATCAGTCATTTAATGAATATTTAATTCTGGAAAATTCCTGTTTTCTTCTGGGTAAAGCCCACCTGTACCCCAATTCAGCACTCTAAGCACAGAGACACCAAGGGAGTTATTGTTTTTACCACGATGAGACTTGCCTTCGACCTTAGATAATAGCTTCAGGTATATTCTCCAGACCCAAGCTGAGCCTGTTCGAAGGCTTCCCTCGACTGAGAATAGAGAGAGAAAGGGCAGCCTGTAGTGGCTGAAATGATAACATGTAGAAAATGGCACGTACCTGTTTCTCTCCCTTGAAGAAAGGGAGAGAAAACTGGTCAGCATAGAGGAGAGAGAGAGAGGGAGGGAGGGCAGAAGGGATGGAGAAGGGTGAGCAAGGAAGGGTTAGTAGAAGGGTGGGGGAGGAGGGTGGGAGGGGAAGGTAGGTACGAGTGGTGAGTAGGAGGACACAGGTGTGTTTTGCACCTTTCTCCAGTTTCCTTGAGCTCCTATTCCCTCTGTGGTAGCTCACTTAGTATAGCACACCCATTATTTGCTATATCTTCCTCATTTCCATACTGTGTTTCCTCTACTTTTTTTTTTCCTTTAATTGATTTTTATTGCAGTATAGTTGTTTTACAATGTTGTGTTAGCTTTTACTATAGAGCAAAATGAATCAGCCATATGTAAACATATCCTCCACTTCTTAAATATACCAGTTTCACTCAATTCCTTGTCCAATCCACTGGGATGGTCAGAATGCCAGCACCCCAGCCAAAGGCCCCAGCTTGCATGGCTTCCACTTTCCCTTCAAGACCACAATGACGCCAACCTGACTGTATCAGCCAACCAAACAAACTCATAAATGCCAATTAGTTATATTGATGAGCAGTGTTTATGGGTTCCTGCAGATCAATTCATAAGTATTATAAATTGCAACAGTTTCTAAATGCCCTGTGACTAATGGCTTTGGTTGTAGTGGATTTTATCACGTTGTTGAGCACCTAATCGTCCTTGGCCTCACTGAGTGTTTCTGTGACCTGCAACGAAGCGACAATGACTCAGAGCCCAGCAGTTTCAAGGTCAGAGAGCTTGTGTTTCTAGCTTCCGTCCTGAGTGACAGGGATCCTGGTATTTCACTTTTTAGTGGTTCATTCTTTCATTTTTGGTAGTGGTGAGCTGTCCTTTTCCACTGACTTAAGAAACATCTTTTATTCTGACTTCTACCTGTTGTTTCTGAGGTTCATTCATTCATCAGATTATTTATGGAGCACTTTCTATATGCCCAGTGCTATGTGAATGCTGGGAATATAGTGCTGTATTGGTCAGGATAGGCTAGGTTGTGCTGATGTAACAAGGTACCTTTGAAATCCTAGAAGTTTAAAACAAAAGTTTTTTTTTTTTTTTTTTTTTTCTCATTAAGCTACACATCTACTGTGAATCAACAGTGGGTACTCTTCTACTAATTCACTCAGGGGCCCAGGCTGATGAAACATTGCCTCATTGTGGTAGGAGAATTGATAACTGGAGAATTACTGTGCCAGCTTTTCTATGCTTCAGCCCAGAGGTGACATGTATCACTTCTCTACTCAGCCCATGAGCCACATATTAGTCACATGGCCCCAATTAACTTCAAAGGAGGCTGAGAAATGTGGAGCGAGCACATGGAATATTTGGTATGTTTAATGGTCTTCAGAGAGATTGCATTGTAGCTTGTGTTGCAGGGATCAAACAAATTATTGCATAAATAATTGTTTAACAATAATTGGGATGAAGGCTATGAGAGAATTCGGGATGCTACAAGAGTGTAAACCAGGAGATCTGTTGCCTTCTAGGTGGTCGGGACAGATTCCTAGGGAAGGGTTATTTCAGCTGAAGCCTGAGAGGTGAACTAGGGCTGGTGAGGTGGAGAGAGTGAGTGTGGCACCCAGCTGTGTCACAAAATACAGATCACCCTAAGTACTCCTCTCAAAGAAATGAAGAGTATAGCTTGAGAGGTAAGAAATATATGGAAAAGGACAATACCAGTTAGCCAACAATGATAGATGGCATGGTTAAGTGCTTTTGGTGCATTGGCTCACTTAATTCACCCTCACAATAGGTTTAGAAACATACTGTCCAGCAAGTATCTGGTGAGGACTTGAACTCGTGTGTGCCTGAGGTTCACCCTCTTCACCACTATGTGCTGCCCCCTCTGTGGGGACAGCCTGGTGACTGAGTTAGTTAGTCACTGAGTTAGTTAGCTCCGAGTTCAGTGACTGAGCTGTTCTTCCTCTGCCTCTCTGATAAGTTACTGAATCTCCCCAGGCATTGGTTCATCATTAAAACAAGAGCATTTGGCTAGACCAGAGCTTTTAAAAAATGTTTTAATGTAGTGGAACATTTAAAAAATAAAATCCATTTTAATTTAATGATTATACATATATAAATACATACGTATGTATATAACTAATTTAAAAACAAAATCAATTTAAAAATGCAGTTCAATATATAAAGGAGGTACGAGTGGACAGTAGCCTGAGGAGGATCCCCAAACCTCAGCCCCACATTTTCCCATCTCCTGGGACTCCCCTGGGGGGCCTGGCATGTGGTAAACACTCAATAAAACCATTGGCCCATCTGAGGTTACTTCCAGCTCTCAAGTCGGCTGAGTGTTCCCAGTATTATGAGTCACTGTGGCTATTTGATTATAAGAATGGACTCCTTAGTTGTCCTTAGTGGTAGGTAAGCATAACGAGCCACAAAGCCTGAAACCTGTGAATACGCTACATGGCAAAAGTGACTTTGCAGATAAGGTAAAGTTAAGGATCTTGAGATGGGAGGATTATACTGGAGGATCTGGGTGGGCCCAGTGTAATCTAAAGGGTTCTTATGAGAGCAGTTAGGGAAGTCAGAGAAGGAGATGTGAGGACAGAAGCAGAGGTGAGAGAGAGAGAGAGAGTTGTGCTATGCTGCTGTCTTTGAAGATGGAGGAAGAGGCCATGAGCCAAGGAATACAGGCAGCTTCTAGAAACTCTGGAGAAAATGCATTCTTCTTTAGTACTTTCAGAAAAAGTGCAGCTCTGCATATTTTAATTTGCAGGGCTATTGAGTAACCTCTCAGAGCTATTTGGAGAGACTGTCATGTCCAATTGTTTGGTAAAGATGAGGAAACTGGGGCTCTGAGGAGTTACATCAGCAGCTCAAGGTCACTCATATAAGCATCTTTGTGACCGTTACTTTGAACTCTTTATCAGGTAAATTTCACCACCCACTCAATGACGACCCCCTGCAAGTTTGCTTTCACACACCTTTCCTGCCCACATGGTCTGTTGAAGCTGAACTTTCAGAGGCCACTGAAGATCTTGCAGAAACAATTCTCCATTGTCTTTCTCACTTCTCAGTTTTCTTCACTCCTGCAGCATGTTTCATCTTCTTTAAAAAATTCATCCTTTCTCTAGTTTTCACAACACTGTTCTCTCTACAACCTTCCTTATCTTACTCTTCAAAACTCACTTGTTCCATTCTTCCAAGAGCAAATTCTCTTCAAGATTTTTTAAAAAATTAACTTCTGTTTGGCTGCATTGGGTCTTTGCTGTTGGATATGGGCGTTCTTCAGTTGTGGTGCACAGGCTTCTCACCGTGGTGGCTCCTCTCGTTGTGGAGCACAGGCTCCGGGCGCACGGGCTTGAGTAGTTGCAGCCCGAGGGTTCATTAGCTGTGCTCAAGGGCTCTAGAGAGCCGCTCAGTAGTTGTGGTGCATGGGCTTAGTTGCTGTCTGGCATGTGGAATCTTCCTGGACCAGGGATTGAACCTGTGTCCCCTGCATTAGCAGGCAGATTTTATCCACTGCACCACTAGGGAAGTCCCTCTTCAAGATTTAAATGCATATTAACTTTCTTCTTGCTAGCTACAGCAGTGGTTCTCAAGCTTGGCTGTAACTTAGACTCACATGGGGAGTTTCCAGAAATGCTGGTGTCCACAGAAAGTTCTTAGGGCAGAGAAACTATCCTAAATGATGACACAGTGATGGATACCTGTCATTGTACATTTGTCAAAACTGTAGAATGTACAACACCAAGAACGAGCCCTAATGTAAACTGTGGGCTTTCGGTGAAAATGACGTGTCAGTGTAGGTTCATCAACTGTAATGATGAACCACTCTTGTGGAGGATGTTGAAGATGGTATGGTTCTCTGTGTGTGGTGGGAAAGGAGGTACGTGGAAACTCACTGTACTTTTTGCCTGATTTTGCTATGAACTTAAAACTGCTCTTAAAAATGAAGTCTATTAGTTAAAATGCAGATTTCCAGGCCCCGTGACCAGCGATTCTGACTTATTTTGATCTGGTTATTATAAGGTGCAACAGGGCTGAAAAACCTGTAATAAGACTTTTCCTGAGAATCTTTCTTTCTGTCAGGCTTAGTGCTCACTTTGAAACACAAAATTCCCACATTTAACTTACCGACTCTGACCTTTTCCTTGATTCCCAAGTTTACAACCTCCACTTGTTTGAATGTGTCTGAGATCATATCAAACTCAACACCTTATTCATTTTCCAGACTCCTCTTCTAATTATCCTGGTTTTTGATCGGTGCACCAACCATTAGCTTGGCTATTCATTCAGGTTTTATGAACCTCAGAATCCCAACATGAAAGATTCTTTAAGTTTAAATCTCTGACCTTTACCCCAAGCTGAACCCCTATTCCCTGAACCCCTGGACCCCTGTTCATTGCCTCTGCTTGAAACTTTCTAATGGAAGCTCATTCCTGTGCAAAGATCATTTCCTTTTCAAAACCACCCTTTTCCCCCTTATCATACAGCCGATACTTGTGAATTGTAGAAAAAAAATATAAATTACTATTGGAAAGCATAAAGGAGAAAATAAAAACCATCCATAAATACTATCACACATCAACTACTGTTAATGTTTGAGTGAGTGAGTGAGTGAGTGATAGTTGCTCAGTCATGTCCGACTCTTTGTGACCCCATGGACTGTAGCTCACCAGGCTTCTCTGTCCATGGAATTCTATAGGCAAGAATACTGGAGTGGGTAGCCATTCCCTTCTCCAGGGGATATTCCCAACCCAGGGATCAAACCTGGGTCTCCTGCATTGCAGGCAGATTCTTTACCATCTGAGCCACCAGGGAAGACCCACTGTTAATGTTTAGGTATATAAAAATAAACAAGAGATGAAAGCTTACATCGTGAAATATTTTTTATGTCATTTTTGACCTAGCATGACATCATAAATATTATCCTATTATAAATACTCTTTCAGACCATTTAAAATAATTTTAATATTATTTCATCTATAAAAGTGGTACCAACATTAAACAGTGGTGAAATTTGTAGAATAGAAAATAAAACTCTCCCAACTCTCTCTTGCTAGATTATCCAGAGCAGTCTAAGGGGGTTTCCCCATTTATCTTGTTGGGATAAAGAATTTGATATTTCAAGGAAAGCATTTGTTGGCATTCCTTATGCTTATTTTCTGGTTTTAAAAAATTGGATCATATAATCTTCCCAGGGCTCAGGGCATCTAGAGGTTTTAACTGGCTCTTTGGAGTTACTCCATCCCACTCTGTCACCACCTCCTGGGGCTAACCATGCTTAATAATTCCAACATGCTTTTTAATGGCTATAGCAATCTTTCTTTTTAAGGAAGTTCTAATGGTTGGAAAGCTCTTCTTTATGTTGTGTTGAAAACTGCTTTTTGTATCTTCTACTCTTGACCCTAGGCTTTCTTTATGGAGCTAGGGAAACAAAAATAAAATAAACAAAAAAGCAAACAAAAACCCAAACAGACAAGCCCTAGTGTCTTTTTGACTTGCATGTTGACCTCCTTCGCCACCAAGGACTGATCTTTAGCTGATGTGGAGGCAGGATCTGGTTAAGAGCACAGCAGTGTAGCCAGACCCCCTGGGTTCCTTGGGCAAGGATTTTAATTCTCTGTGAGCCTCAGTTTCCTCATCTGTGAAATGGCAATCATAACAGTACATACTTCATTGGTTGCTGTAGGGAATTAAAGGAGTCATGGGCCATTTAATAGCCCTTTAGACCAGGCCTGGCATGTGCTGCTGTCAGGTATCCATAGAATCTGGATTCTCTACAGAAAAAAGGAAGGTGGCGAGATAGTCAGGCTCTGAGATTCTACTTGGAAATTCACCTGGGTGCAGGAACCCTGTTTATGTTTTTGTGTCTTTGAGACCCTGTTTGTGTCTTTGAGTCAGAACTCATTTTGGTGATTAGCATCGCATGTCTGCCTGTGGCTGCAGGGCCTAGGAACTGAAATTGTGTAGATGATGAAATGAACACAGGGGATGGACATGGGACCAGGGAAGGGAAGGCACACAGCCAGGGTGTGGAGTTCTGTGGCAGGTGACAGAAACAAGTGATTTCTGATCTGGCAGCTGCTGTCGCAATACTTAGTAGCTGGGTGAACTTGGACAAACTGGTTAAGCCAAATTTTTTTTTCATCTGCGAAATGGGTTCATTAACATGTGCTGAGGAGTAAGAGCTCGAGTATTCAGCTTTTATTCAATGCTCCCACCTTCACTCCCTTAATTCTCATAACAACCCCATGAGACAGAAATTCACTTCCTTATTTTACAGAGGAGGATACTGGGGCACTGAGAGGTGAATCACGTTCTCATATCCACACGCTCAGAAGGTGGAAGGGCTGGGATTGGAATTGAGGCAGACTCTAGAGTCTGAGCTGTTACCCAACTCATTGTGCTGATTAAATGAATAGTAATAAGCCTACCACTTCTTCTCAGTTACCTTCTCTTCTTTAATCCTCATAACAACCTTGATTAAATGACTGGCCCCTGAAAGTCACCCAGGAGGTGTGCAAGGACACACAGCCTTTGGGTGGGAGCCTCCTTTGCTTTAGAGCAGGGGTCTTTGTCGCTGCCTGCTCATTAGGTTCATGCACAGAACTCGTCAAAACAAACAATGCCAGTATCTGTGTGCTGCTTCTGCTTTATTATTTTCATTTCTTTGTTTAATTTTTTATATTCCACATATTAATGAAAACATACAGTATCTGTCTTTCTCCCCCTGACTCTCTTCACTAAGGCCAATACCCTCCAGAGACATTTATGTTGTTGCAGGTGGTAAAATTTCATTCTTTTTCTATAGCTGAGTAATATTCCAGCGTGTGTGATTGTATGCATGTATCACATATTCTTTATCCAATCATCTGTTGATGGGCACTTAGGTTGTTTTCATGTATTGGCCATTGTGAAAAATGCTGCTATGAAGGGTAGGGTACATGTATCTCTTTGAATCAGATAACAAACTAGTGGTTACAAGTGGAGATGGGGTGGGGGGAGAAGCAATATAGAGGGAAAGGGATTAATAGGTACAAACCACTAGGCATAAAATAAATAAGGTACAATGATGTAATATACAGTGCAGGAATAGAGCCAATATTTTATAATAACTTTAAATGAAGTATAGCCTATAAAAATATTAAATCACTATGTTATACTCCTGAAACAAACATAATATTATAAATCAACTATACTTCAATAAAAAAATAATGATGCCAAGCCCCTTCTTAGGAGCTTATGATTCCATTAGTTTGGGGAATGGGGACTGTGCATGGGGAGTTTCCCAAGGCACCTGGGGTGACTCCCATCTGTAGGGCAGGATTGAGACAGGGGTTTAGAAGGATTTTACTTCCCTCCAGGCACTGGCTGCTCTTTAAAACCATCTGGAACCTTCTAGATTCTGAGCTTGTTGGTTTAAACATCAACCTTACTCACTGAGCTAATTAATGCCCATTGGACCTTACTGGATGCCAGACATGGCATTAACTCATTGAATCCTGCAGTGACCAGTTTGCTGGGGGTTTTCCATTTGAAGAACTAACACCTCAGGTCAGTTGTGGGCAAACCGAGATGATTGATCACCCTTCTTAATCCATCCCTAAATTTTTGTTTCTTTTTTAAAATTTATTTTTAATTGGAAGATAATTGCTTTAAGATGTTGTTGGTTTCTACCATACAACAAAACGAATCAGCCATAGTATACATATATCCCCTCCCTCTTGAACTTTCCTTGCCTCCTCCCACAGCCCTCCCCTCTAGGTCATCACGAAGCACCGAGCGGAGCTTCCTGTGTTACACAGTGCCTTCCCACTAGCTGTCCGCTTTATTAATACACGTGGTAATGTGTATATGTCAGGGCTGCTCTCTCAGTTTGTCCTGCCCTCTCCACCCACCGCTGTGTCCACAGGTCTGTTCTCTCTGACAGTATCTCTATTCATCAGTACCATTTTTCTAGATTCCATATATGTGTGTTAAAATATGATATATGTTTTTCTCTTTCTGCTTTACCTCACTCTGTGTAACGTGCTCTAAACTTTTGTTCCTTATTGACCTCATTCATTTATTTTACAACAAAACTCCAAGTAACTTTCTCCTGATAAACCCATGTTGCAGGTGACGAAACTGAGGCACAGGAAGTATTAGTCACAGTTAGACAGTGGTCACAAAATACTAAAACCATTATCTCAATTCCTCTCAGGGAAAGCTGTAAGATTAGTCGGGGGGATGTTTTTGGTTCCCACTTTATAGATGGGTAGAGCAAGGTTCAGAAAGGCTAATGACTTTCCTGTGGTTGGTGGTCAGTGTATTAGATGGAAGATCTTATCTTCTGACCCTGTGCCCCCCCAACCCCACCCCAGGCTGTTACATGGCTTCTGCTATGCTGTGTGGGAGGATGAAGAATGTCCCCTTGAGAAGGTTTGAGGGTCACTGGCTCTGACACTCTTTGCATCTGTCAGCAGATCTGGGGCCTCCCAGCCTCCCTTCCTGCAGGGCTGAGAGGCTTGCTGTGGACTCCTTCCCGCCAGGGATTAGAGGGTCTCTGGGTTAGAAAAGACCAAGATGACTGCAGGCAGTTGGGTGCCGTTCAATTAGAACATCTGCCCTCGGGTCCCCAAGGCCAGTTCTGTCTGAGGACACGTACCCGAGCCAGGTGCTGCCAGACTCTGAGAGCAGCCTCTTGCTCTTGCTCTCTGGGGAGAGATCTGGACACAGCTGAGCAGGCTGCTGAAATGTCATCTGAGGTGTGGAGTAACGGGAAATGCAGGCAGAGAGGCTAGTTTGTACAAAGGATTATTTTAGCATAATCTGGTGTTATTTGGGATAAATGGGGAGAGAAATGTGAGGTATGCATGCCTGACTTCTCGACTCAAGGCAGCCAGACTTTTTTTTTTCCTCCAGAAAAGTGACCAGCTGAGTGTTCCAGGGAGACAGCTGGGCCCACCTTGCTCTGCAGCAGCTCAGCTGTCTGTTTTGTGGGAAGGTTTGTGTATCTGAAGCATCAGTGCATTGATTCTCGTAGTACATGGTGATTTAGTTGCTAAGTCACATCTGACTCTGCAGCCCTATGGACTGTGGCCCACCAGGCTCCTCTGTCCATGGGATTTTCCAGGCAAGAATACTGGAGTGGGTTGCCATTTCCTCCTTCAGGGGATCTTCGCAACCCAAGGATTGAACCTGTGTCTTCTGCATCTCCTTCTTGGCAGGTGGATTCTTTACCACTGAGCCACCTGGGAAGCCCCACAGTACATGAGTTGATTCTGAAATGTTCAAGGACACAAAAATGTTCATTGTTATGTAGTTATAGTAAAATAATTGGAAGAACAAAATATAACTATATATACACAAAATGGAGATTCACGAATGCAGTGACTTTTGCCCAGTTCAGGGCTGTAGACTCAGCACCTTGGACAGCTACTGGCACACAGTAGGTATATAATGAATGAATAAATGAATTTCTGGCACATGGGTAGTTTTTAACCAGAAAATGGAATTTGAACTTAGGTTTATAGGATGGACAGGATTTAGTTAGGAAGAAATAAGTGAGATTAGAAGGAGGGGATGATTCAGGTGGGGGACATGGCATAAGTAAAGGCTAAGAGGCAGGACAGACAAGGCCCACAGAATATAAGCTAATGGCTGATGAAGTTTACTCTGCACCATGTCACTCTGAGAAGCTCTTTTGTGTATTAACTAAATCCTGATAACAGCCCTTGTAATATCTCCATTGTGCAGCTGGGGAAACCAAGGCCCCAAGCAGTGAGCTGTCTTACCCAAGGACAGGCTATAGCCCTGACTTGGCTATTTTCAGGAGTCCTGCAAGGTCATGGCCCATTTGGAGGTCCATGACAAGTGAAGCACATGTTCCAGCCAGCACACGGTCCGCTGCTGTCTCAGCTCAGGTGGCGAAGACCGGTGTCCTTTCTGCTCTCTGGCTGGTGGGAGCCCGCTCAGCGCCCTCCGCTCCAGGCCTGCTCTCTTTTTAACCCAGCTGCTGTTTTCACAGGTTTCCATTTTTAGCTCCCCGGACTGGAACGCAGTGTTCAATGCACTGTAAACCTCAATGTCAGTTTGATTATACGAGAGGCATGTGTGGGCTCCTGCTCTCCCGTTTCCATGTCTAATAATAACCCTCCGGTTTCTCTTGTCCCTTTTCTTCCAAGGCCTGCAAAGCATTTCATATGCAATGTCCCATTTAAGCCTCCAGTTCCCCAAGGAGGCAGCTGCTGGCTATTATGTGAAAGGGCTTTGGCAACTATTCAATTCTCTTCAGATAGTAAGGACTACAGTCATCTCTGTCTTAAATGTAGGAGTACTGAATTATGGGAGAATAAAGAGAAATGCTAAAGGGAGATGGTATTTAATGAATTTCTACTCTGTGCATCTTATCAACCCTGGGAGGGGCATCTGTGAATTGTCCTTTTTTTATGGATGAGAAAAATGGGCTCAGAGAGGCTAAGTGACTTGTTCAAGGTCACAGTTAATAATTGGTAGACTATGGATTTGACTCTGGATTTATCTCCACAGTCTTTGTTTTCTCCATTGCATCACTAAATGCGCTGTTGTGGAAATAAAGGCACAGTCAGATCCTAATTCTCTTGGCTCACAGACCAAGTCAGTCCCCCGTCCCTTTCCTTAGAGCTTCATGTAAAGAAACTATTGATTAAAAGGCTTATTTCTCATCAGTCAAGACCATCTCTCACCTTCTAAAAAGTACTGAAAGTAGGAAACTACATGTTTGCTCTTCCTTCCGTCCCATTCACTCGTGCATGCACACATATGCAAGCATTTACTGTTTCCTTTGCTGTAAGTCTGAAGGGGATGAAGACACAGTCCCAGTCAGTTTCTTTTCTCCAGGATCTTGATTTTTGTTAAAGCACCTGTGTGATCTGGAACAAGTGACTTCCCCTCCCTGAACCCTAGTGTCCTCATCTGAATGATTGGGATGATAATGGCTCCTATTTCATAGGGATTGTGTGGAGAGCAAAAAGCATTTGAGAGTCAAGGAAAGGATCAGCCTCCAGGGCAGATATATGGGCGCTGCGAGGAATGAGGTAGAAGGTGTTTTCGGAGCAGAAGGGTGTGCTTAGGTCAGTGTTGCTGACGTAATTCTGAGGAGATGATAACCTTCACTGTCGGGTGGACCAAACTTACTCTATCCATGTCCTACATGTTTGTTTTGGAGAGGTTGGAAAATTAAGTTGATTTAAATCAAAGAGCATTGATTGAATATTGACTTGGTAGACTGCGCAGACCTGGATTCAAGTCCGAGCTCTGCCACATGATAGGCATGTGACTTTGGGACAGATGTTGCACTTTTCTGAAGTGCAACTGCTTCTGTAGATGGGAAATAATAATATCTGAAATAATAATATCTGCAGGAAATAATAATATCCTCAGTTTCTGCTTCTGTAGATGGGAAATAATCTCTGGAGTGGTCTTGTGAGAATTAGAAATGATGTGTGGAAAGTACTTAGCATGGTGCCTGGTACCTCTTGGTGCTCAGTAAATGAAGGTTATTCCCAAAGCAGTATAGGGTACAGATTAAGACTCTGAAACCTCAGAAACTTAAAATCCATCAGTTAGGTCCTCAGGTACAGCTGGATCCAGGTGTTTGTATGAGCTCATGACCTGGTCCCATTCTGTACTCCTCTCATCTCTGCTTTCTTTCATGTTGACTTCACTCCCATGAGGGCCCACTTCTCCTGATGACAAGATAGTCCCCAGTAGCTCAAAACTCATATACTACTCACAAACCTAGTAGAACAAGATCTTTTTCCTTATAGTTACAGCAAAATCTATCGTCTTGAGTCCCACTGAACCAACTTGGGTTACGTGCCCGTCCTTGAAACAATCACTGAGGTCATGAGAGAATGAAATAACTTGAATTTCCCAGTCTGGGGCATGTCTGTCCATTAAGCTGGGAGGCGAGGTCATCAGCTTTAAACAAACTATAGGAACTAAGAGTGGGAAAGGGTGATTCTCTAAAGGAAAATCTATGTCCTTTTATTAGAAGAAGGGGAATGAGTGCTGGACAGATGTGTTCTCCCATGAACAGACTAGAGATAAGGATTTGTGTGTGAGTAATTTATTAAGAAATGCTTATAGGAGAAACTGGTGAGGGAGTGAGGAAATCAGGCTAAGGAAAGAGGAACAAAGTCAGCTACGGGTGGGATTTGAGGTGAAGTCCTAGCCTTAACCTGATCCTATGGGAAACTCTGGATGTAAATTACACTGTGGGGTATATCCTACCTCGGGCACAGGAATTGGATGTTTGTACCCATGAACCAGCCACTGGCCATGGGCTTCCATGGGTGTGAATCCCCAGGGACTTCTGGATCTCTAAATGGGGAACACAGCAACAGTTGCTCAAGGACAGAGCTCTGAAGGTCATGTGTGTGGGGCTCTGGCAGCACAGAAGCTCAGGGATGTACAGGAGTGGTAAAAGGGATGCGAGGGGATCTAGGGCCCATTATAGTGGGGGACAATAACAGCTGTCTGGAGCAAAAGGAGGTGAAGGAGGTGTGAAGGAGAGGGAGCAGGGGCAAGGGCAAGCATGGGCACCTGTTCTTATCCTGGTCAGGATTGAGGAGGAGAAACCAAGATGCAGTCTTCCACACCTTCTGTGTTTTTCCGCCCAGACAGTAGCTATCATGGCAATGCCCTTACAGCCCTCAGCAATGTTCTGAAACTTCACTGTGCAGAAACAAGTGAGGAGGTGATTCGGCACAGAGCGCAAGCAGCAGGGATGCCAAAGGGGCTGCCTCAGGCTCCTGCTAGATGGATGAGGTTGGCATGAGGTCACTGGTTCCAGAGAGTCCTGGATACATGCCCATGCCAAGAATGACTCGCCAGCAGCTGGAGGTCTGGAGGTTCAGAAGTCCCTCGGGCTCATTTAGTCTCTAACTGCCTCCTCTCTACCCATCTCTCACCCCTCTGATGGCCTCTCTATTCATCAGGAGCTGCTACCCACCTTTGCTGCACCAGCTTTCATCTGTCACTATCTTCCCAAGCCATCTGGCACTGGGGCTTTCTGCACAGGGAGCTGAGAGGCAGTGAGGGAGAAGGAAGTGAAGGCACAGGCTAAGTCAGTAGCTCCATCCTCAGGGTCATGGCCACTGCTCTGCTAATTATTTTGAGGGTGATGGATTTATTCAGTCCGGGAATAATAAAATGATGAGTTATTTATTGAGCACTTGCTATGTGCAAGACTCTGTGCTAAGTGCCCATGAAGATTGTCTTCTGTTATCATATCCTAAGATTCCTTTTTTTTTTTTTAAAAAACAAGTAACAGAAAAACCAAGGCAACACAACTTGAGGGGAAAATAACTTTTTGGCTCAGGAAATGACAAAGTTGAGGGGGAATCAGGCACAGCGTGGATCTAGGAGTTTATATAATGTCAGTGGTTTCTGTCCATCTTTTCCACTGTTTTCTTCTGTATTGGCTTCATTCTCAAGCAGCTTCTCTGTTCCTTTTCCTTCAGCGATGGCCGATTGACCTTCTAAAAGTTACAGAGGTGCCAGTGATCAGCTCAGCAAACCCATTTGGAAGAGAGGTTCTCTTTTCCAGTGATCCATACTGTAATCGTGTCTGGTTGGACCAACTGAGGTCCTATGTTAGTTTCTAAACCAATCACTGTGGCCTGGTTCTGATTCATGTGCTCAGGGGTGAACTACTCTGATTGGCCAAACCTTGGTCGTGTGCCCACATCTGGAGCTGGGAGTGTGTTTAACTTCATCTGAAACATAGAGACTAAGAATGGGGAAGTGATTTTCCAAAAGAAAAAAGTACATATTCTTACCAGAAGAGGGGGACTGAGTCCTGGAAAGGAGAAATAAAAGGTGAGAGGTCTACTACAGGTTTATGTTATTACTGTCCTGTTTCATATATTTAAAACTGAGGTTCAGACAGATGAAATAATGATCTCAACACCATATATCTCGTAAGTGACAGTCTGATTCTGGGGTCTGAGCTCTTGACTACTATCCTTGGGTGCTGCTTTGATGAGAGAGGAGATGGCTCCTCTTGGGATCTCAGAGTTCTTGGGATCTCTGACGGGTTGTGGCATTGCTTGTAGCAATAAATATTGACTCATTTATTGGGAGCAAGCCTTGGATTAGAAGTCAGGAGGCATGAATCCTACTTCTGGGCTGCCAGTTGTTGGATATGTGTCCTTGAGCAAGAAGTGACTCTGAACCCCAGTTTCCTCATCTATGTATGGAGCAGAATGACATGCCCTCTGCTTACCTCATAGGGTGGATAACTGGATGTGAAAATGGCTCCGCATCTGCTGTTCCTTCTGTTTGTTGTAACTTTTCTTTCATGCTAAATTAGGTGCCCCCTCCTCTATGCTATTGCAAAGATATATTTATAAGTCTATTTTTCCCTGAGGGCATGGGCTCCCTCCCAACTCCCTCTCTCCCTCTCTTCCTTCCTCATTCCCTCCCTCCCTTTCTTCCTTCTTTTAATAAAAATTTTTGAATACCTATTACATGCTAAACATTGTGCTGTGTACTGGTTCATTCGCCTGGCCCATAGTAGGTACTGTGCAAAATTTTGTTACCCTGAATCTTCCTGTCACCCTCCCAATTCACCAGTGAATGATCCCTCAATGATCTCATTCATTCTGCTTCTTGCTACTGTTAACCAACCACTAGGGGTGTGTCCCAACCTTTGTGATACAACTGAAAAAAAATCACAATGTGGATTTTAGGGAAAATGTACTAAAAAACATTAGAAATGAAAAGGAGAATGATAATTATCATTAAAGACTGTGCTTGGGCAGGAAGGTGATCTCACTGATAGACTCCTATGGAACTTGCTGACTTGGGCAGTTTTGGGGGGCAGAGTTTCTGGGAGCCCCAGTAAAACACATGATCCTGACTGGGTACATTCCAGGCAGTTGGACTGAGCCCTAATCAAGGCACTGGCAACATACACCCTATTGGGTTTCAGAATTTCTGTGGACTATTGAGTGGCTCCCACTTCCTTTAGTGGTACGGTCTATAGCAGTCTGCTTGGCTCACTGTGGTGGGTTGGGTGTGTTGAGGGAAGATACTCTGTCTTTTTAGTCCACAGGTCTTCAGATAAAGAGAAAGTATACTTGTTGAATTTCATGCAAGAAGTTGGACCCACACTTAGACTTAATTTAGATGACAGCATCCTGCGTGAACACGTGCATGCATGCTCAGTCATGTCTGACTCTTTGTGACCCCATGGACTACTGTAGCTGCCAGGCTTCTCTATCCATGGAATTTTCCAGGCAAGAGTACTGGAGTAGGGTGCCATTTTCTACTCCAGGGGATCGTCCTAACCAAGGATTGAACCTGTGTCCTGCATTGCAGGTGGTTCTTTACCTCTGAGCCATTGGGGAAGCCCGACAGGATCCTGAGCTGAGTTTAATGCTTCCAGGAGAGACTTTCAGGGGTCATTAGGAGTGGGTAGGTTTGTGCTGTATGTGTATAATTTGTGCCATGCAGGCAGACTGTAGGGGTTTTAAAACATGTCCACACATGATTTGACACCTCCTTTCAAGAGGAGCACTCTGTTTCCTGCCCTTTCTTCTGGGTGGGCCTTTGTGGTCGCTGGGTAAACAGAATGCAGTGGAGGTGACACTGAGACTTCCAAGGTTAGGTTAGAACAGAAAGGCAACCTCTGCTGGTTTCTCTTGGGATACTCAGTCTGGGAACTTTCTTCCCCAAGTATGGCCATCCTGCAGGTACCATGTAGAGGGACCACATCAAGAAGAAGAGGTGTTTCTGCCCTCAGTTGTCTGAGTCTTCCAGCCCAGGTGCTTGATGTGTGAGTGAATAAACCTCTGAGCTGACCAGGTGTCAGCTACAATGAATACAAGGGCGTGAAATATTCCCAAGAGAAAGCTGCCTGGACGAGCCCAGCCAACCCACAGATTCAGGAGCAAAGTAAAAGATTGCTGCTGTTTTAAGTACTGCTTGGGGGGCTTTGTTACGCTCAATAGTAACCAGGTCCTGCTGTCAAGAGCAGTTCTTAAGGAGGACTCCATGGTTTTCATTCAAGACCCTGAACCCCATTCTGCAAGTTTTAGTTCTGGTGCTTTCTTGGTCTTACCAGAAAGTACCAAAGGAAGATCCTCAGATGACAGCCAGGACTCATATTCCTTGCTTATATACGTGTCATTCCGATGGGACAGGCTGACTGCAATACTGAGAAGCTGCAGTTGTCTGCTCAGACCGTGAGGAAAACCGACCAAGTTCTCTCATTCTCAGGGGATGCCCATCACTGCCATCTGTCATATGGCACTGAGATGCCATCGATTCCAGAACCCACTCCAGTTCCATCAGTCTGACAATGTACATCTTGGAATGATGATCTCAGGCGTAAAATGGGGATAATTTTGTCTCCGTGGGGTGGGGGAGGTCCCCAGCACAGCTCCAGGCTTATGATGGACCCTCAGTGAGCATGGCTGTCAGTACAGAGGTATATTATTATATCTACTCTGCATAAGGAAGCGGATGCTGGGTAGTGAGTGAGGCATTGAAACCCCAGGAAAAGGAAGTGTGAACCAGAGCAGAAAGTAGGAGAGGCCTCAGGAAATGGCTCAGCTGATAACACTGCCAGCACCTCATGAAAAGCAATGCATCAGAAATGCTTTGGTTACTCGAGTGAAAAAATCATATTAAACTTTGCATCCGGGAGCAGGGCTGCTCTAGCCAGGGAACAGTGTCAGCTTCACTGAAAAATGCTGCAGCCTTCCCTTAGCCTCAGGAAAGCTGGGAGCTGCCAAGGTGGGGCCTGTAGTGTTCTCCTGGGGCTGGTGTCCCTCCAGGATGTGATGTGTAAACATCTCAGGTGGTTCCATGTGTTGGCAGCTGTCCCTCTTGCTCTGTCTTCAAGTGAAGCCCTGTTCTCCCAGAAGGGGGCCTTGTTTATCCAGACTTCCCTCACTCCTCTGTAGGCAGCCAGGAGGGATGGAGAAGAAGGAAGTTGCAGGAAAGCAGCAACGGATTGTGATTTAGGAAATAAAAATAAAAATTTGTAGCTGAAGAATGCTTTGATCAAATGAAGACTTACTAGGAACTCTACCACAGAAAGCAGATCTTTAAAGGTGCTTTTTAATATCAATGCTTTGGATAGTGTTTTTGCAATATCTAGTAAAGCTAAATAAACACGGCACAGTCTATGATTCATCTGGTCCCCTTGTTCAGAGGTCCCCAACCCTCGGGCCGAGGACCTGTACTGGTCTCATGGCCTGTTAGGAACTGGACTGCACAGCAGGAGGTGAATGGCTCTGAGGGTAGGGGGAGTGAGCTAGTGAAGCTTTGTTTGCTGCTCCTCATCACTGGAATTACTGCCTGAACCACACCTCCTACCAGTCCATGAAAAAATTGTCTTCCGGTCCCTGGTGCCCAAAAGGTTGGGGACTGCTGTCCTTGTTGGTCTATCCCTAGAGAATTGCTCCTCAGACTTTACTGGAGCGATGAAGAACCTGGGGATCTTATCAAAATGCAGAGCTCAAAGGATCCTGAATGGGGCCTGTGGTTCTTTTAACCTGGCTGGCCCCCAGGTGGTACTGATGCTCAGGCCACACTTTGAGTAGCAAGGCCCAAGGGAACGGCTTTCTGAACTTTCTAGGCTCTGCCAGTAAAATAACACATTTCAAATGGCAACCCAGTATACAGTTATCTATAATTGAAGCAGAAGTTTTATGAAGCAATACTTATTCTTGCCATATGATGCACTTTAATATTTTGTTTTCTGCCAAAAAAGAAAAAAAAATAGCTGTGTTGACCACAAAGCCACTGAAATGATTTCATTATTCACTGGTGGGTCTCCAGCCACACTTTGAGAAACAGAACCCTGGAGAAATTCTTACACACAAGGAAGCAGGAAGGCTCACTGATGCATTGTTTGTAATAACAACAAAAAAATTTTTTTTGGAAAAAACAGAACAAAAGCAAAAATAGCAACTCTAAAGACCTATCCACATGAGAATGTATCAGTGCATTTATGATATATGCATACAGTGGAGCGGTGAAAATAAGTGAATTTGAACCACATGAATCAACATGTATCTCAAAAACAAGGTTGAGTTAAAATTCAAGTTGAAGTATACGTGTTCTAGGACACCATTTTAGAGACTGTTTAGAAACAGGCAAAATAATTCAATTTGTTATTTAGGAATTCATACATATGTAGTAAAGGTATAAAAGTGCATAAGGGAATGATTAACTCCAAATTCAGGGGACTGATTTCCTGTTGGGAGAGAGTGGACTTGGGTGGAGGTGCCTTTGGGGCTTCATTAGTATATGTACAGCTTCATTTCCCAAGGTGGGTGATGAGTCCATGGTGCTCATTATCTTGGTGTCTGTCGTTTTTTCTTTTTTTCTTTTAATAGGCTAGAGGCATTTTGTAATAATTAAAATTTTAAAAAGAAAAAGAAAGGAGAAAGTGCTTGAGTTGAAGTTTGTGGGGATTTTTGTTAGTTTCTCAGGGCTGCTGTAATAACACATTACTAAAAACTTGGTGGCTGAGGACAACAGAAATTTATTCTTGCACAGTTGCTTAGGCCAGAAGTCTGAAATCGAGGGGCTTCCCACGTGGCTCAGTGGTAAAGAACCTGCCTGCCAGCGCAGGAGGTGCAGGTGATGCGAGTTCGATCTCCGGGTTGGGAAGATCCCCTGGAGGAGGAAATGGCAATCCACTCCAGTATTCTTGGCTGGAGAAATCTGATGGACAGAGGAGACTGGTGGGCTACAGTCCATAGGGTTGCCCTATGGACAGATACAACTGTCAGATACAACTGAGTGACTGAGCACACACACAGGATGAAATCAAGGTGTCCTTAGGGTTTGTTCTTCCTGAAGGCTCTGAGCCTCTCTCTAGCTTCTTATGACTGCTAGTATTCCTTGCCTTTCCTTTGGTGTGGGGGTGGGGTGGGGGGCTTACCACTCCAGGCTCCGTCCCTGTCTTCACATGACTTCTTCTCTGTATCTCCAGTCTCCCTCTCCGATCTCTTACGGGGATTTCAGTCACAGCCTAACTCCGGGATGATGTCATCTGGAGATCCTTAATTTAATTTTTTTAAATTAAAAGACTCTATTTCCAAGCAAAGACTCTATTTCCAAGTAAGTTCACAGTCACTGGTATCAGGGCTTAGTATTTGGAGCAGAGCTGGGATTCTAGAGCCCATGGTTTGAAATTATGATTCCCTACTGTCTTCCATCAATACCTCTTTAGGTCTCAATTCCTTCTTTTCTCCAATGGGACTAACAGTTCTGGCCTTTTAGGGTTTTTCTTAGGGTTCATTGAGCTATTGTGTCTAAAACACTTATCCTGGTCCCTGGCATAGAATAACTAGCAGTTGTTATTATTAAGGGAGGGGGAGTAAGACATGAAACATGGATCCCCCCCTTCCATCCTTCCTCAGACTGTGTGTTTAGCAGGACTTGTATCTCACTCATTTTTGTTCATTTCATTTTTAAACCCATGTGCAGTGAACACTTACTATGTGCTTGGCACTGCTCTAGATCTTAAGACAGGATCCTTGTCTTCAGAGTCTAGTATTTCCCCACTAAGCCCAGTAGGTGGTTTTATCTCCACCCCACCATTTCCCTTAGTAGGCCCTCAAGGAATGCCTGCAGGATGAATGACTGAATAAATGAATGCAGAGGAAGTGAGCCCCCTCACCAACTGCATCCATTCAACTGTGAGAATTGCCAAGACTAGTCCTGGGATAAGGAATTAGCCCTGTCTTTCATTAAGGGTGGTTTCATCCATCTGAAGAACGAGGATGATAGTATATTCTTTGTAAATCTGTTGGTGGCTTAATTAACTAATATTTATAAAGTACCTCTAAAGCCACATAAGAAAAGCAAGGTAAAAATACCTGTATTATTGGTATTGCTCAATTACTTTCCCCCTGCAGCTGACCTTGCAAATGTGTTTCTTGAAACAGGAAGAGATAGTGTCTAGTTTTAAGATCATTAAACCCCAATAAAGATCATCTGGACTTGCCTATAGTTCTGATGGTAAAGAATCTGCCTGCAATGCAGGAGACATGGTTTCAAGCCCTGGGTCAGGAAGATCCCCTGGAGAAAGGAATGGCAATCCACTCCAGTATTCTTGCCTGGAGAATCCTGTGGACAGAGGAGCCTGGTGGGCTACAGTCCATGGGGTCGCAAAGTGTCGGACACGACTAACACAACTACTAAAGATCATCTACTTGATTAGAGCCAAAACCTACCCTTTCTTCTCTTTCCCAAGGCTGTTTTCTTCGTACTCAGGCAAGCTGCCTTGTTTTGGGAACATCTGCTATTGAGACAGTAGCTTTCTTTCTTTGTATCTGTCATTTAAGGCGTGTATTTCCACCACAGTCTTCCTGGGGCTTCATCTGGGCTTATAACATAGTTAGAAGGGCCACAAGAGCATTTGCATAACTAGCTGTTGATTTGAATATAATTTACATAACCTATCTTGGTTTATGCAGTTATATCTTATTTGATTTCTAAAAGCTTTGTCATTTCTGTTTATATTATCATAGAAGTGGCAAAGATTTCAGATCTCGTGAGGAACTCATTCTCCCAGAGTCATTGGAGTAGAAGAAAGAGACATTTAACATCTACCATGTGCTTACAAATGTGATTTTGCTAATTTAGTCCACTGGTTCTCATATTTGGCTGCACACTGTAGTTGCATAGGGAACTAAACAATACTGATGCCTGATCCCCACCCTCAGACATTATGATACAATTAGGGGTAATGGGGGTAGGGGTGGCAGCCTAGTGGGTCAGGAGCTTTGCTGAAGCTGAACATCTGTCTCATTGGAAAAGACCCTGACGCTGGGAAAGATTGAAGGCAAAAGGAGAAGAGGGCGGCAGAGGATGAGATGGTTAAATGGCATCACTGACTCAACGGACATGAATTTGAGCAAACTCCTGGAGATAGTGGAGGACAAGAGAGCCTGGCATGCTGTAGATCCATGGGGTTGCAGAATCAGACACAACTTAGTGACTGAACAAAACCAAAGATGATTCTAAGATGTAGCAAAGATTGAGAACTACTTACTTAATATCCATAAAAAACCTATGAACAACCCACTACCCCCACGTTAAAGGTAAAACTGAGGCTTTGGACATCCATACTGTTATTAATGTTAATAGCTGATCATTTTGAAACTTATTATGTGCCAAATTATGCTAAGCACAGTGATATTTGTGCGTATTAAATTTTTGCAATGAGTTTTTGAGCCAAAGGTTAATATTTTCCTCTTACAGATAAACAAACAAAGCTCAAAAAGATTCTAATTAGCCCAAAGCCTTCCAAACTAACAAGATATCATTCACAGGAGAGAGATGACTGCTTAGATTAGGATCAGACTGTGTTGGGATTTGAATTTTGCTTCTAACCTCTGCCTGATGCCTGATCCAACTTGTATGTTCCTTGAGGATCTTCTCTTTGTATTTTCCTGTGTTCTTTTGGGCTTAGCATGGTGCTGGAATCTTCACAGGCACCTGGAAAATACTGAGGGTTGTTATTGCTGTCCAGTCGATAAGTCATGTCTGACTTTTGTGACCCCATGGACTGCAGCTCACCAGGCTCCCTCTCCTTCACCATCTGGAGTTTGCTCAAACTCATGTCCATTGAGTTGGTGATGCCATCCAACCATGTCATGCTCTGTCATCCCCTTCTCCTCCTGCCTTTAATCTTTCCCAGCATCAGGGTCTTTTCCAGTGAGTCGGCTCTTCGAATCAGGTGGCCAAGGTATTGGAGCTTCAGCTTCAGCATCTGTCCTTCCAATGAATATTCAGAGTTGATTTCCTTTTGGACTTATCTGGTGGCTCAGATGGTAAAGTGTCTGTCTACAGTGCAGGAGACCCAGGTTCGATCCCTGGGTTGGGAAGATCCTCTGGAGAAGGAAATGGCAACCCACTCCAGTACTCTTGATTTCCTTTAGGACTGACCAATCTGATCTACTGAGGGTTGGGATGAAGCAGCTGGGACCAAGGAGTGGACTTTACAGCCAATAACCAAGACCTTTTTACTGAAAGATCAGCTCTCCCTCCCTTCCTGTCCCTTCCCGCCAATATTTATTGAGCTTTGTGCCAAAGACACAAGCCAGACAAGGGCTGTTATGTAGCATCCATCATTTGTCATCCAATATTGGAGCTTTGAATTAACCTGCAGAAGTCAGGCTGTTCTCTTTTCTCCCTGTAAAATGAACTGAAGCTGTTGTGAAGAAATAGTTTCAGCACATCAAAGGGAAGAATGGTGACTTGTTTTTATTTATTTGGGTTCTTTTTTCTTCTTACCTGGGAAATGTCAAGAGGAAAGAAATTTTATCACATTAACTAGCCAAATATGCTCCTGAAATCGTGAGTCGTTGGGTGCCATGCTATTCAAATATAAATTTACTCATTCAATTCAGTACTTTCTGAGCTCCTGTCATGTGCTTGGCACTATTCTAAATGATGAGGACCCAGTAAAAAATGAGGCAAATTCCCTCTGTCTGTGGTGACCTGAATGATGAGAAGAAACAAGTCCTGTGTAGATCTGGAGAAAGAGTCTGCCATGCAGAGGCACCAGCAAGTGAACCCTGAGATGGGAATGCGCTTGGTGGATTCATGGAGCAGGAGTGGGGAATGTGGTTCCCAGTGGCTTAAACAGAGAGAGAGGGTCAGCGAAGTGGCAGGGCCAGATCTCACAGTGTTCAGGAGCCACAATAAAGCATTGGAATGTTCATTTGAATGAGATAAGAAGCTGTTGGGTGGTTTTAAGCAGGAAAATGACATGATCCAACTTACATTTCAGAAGGATCACTCTGGTTGCTGTGGGTAGAATAGACTGTAGGGAGCAGGAGTGGGATCCTGGAGCTGACTTACAAAGTGTTGAAAGGATCCAGGGGAGATATGATGGTGGTTTGAACCAGAGGGTTGCAATGAAGGTGGCTAGAAGTGGTTGCATTTGGCATCTGTTTTGAAAGTTGAGCCTACAGGACTTGTGGTGTTGGATGAGGAAAAGAGGAATTTTGGTCTGAATGGATTAAGGCACCATCTCCTGAGGTGGGAAAGATTGAAGAAGAAGCAGTTCATATTCAACTACGTGTGAAAAATGTCATGTATTGTATCTTCTTTTTAGCAAATTCACAGTCGCATATCAAAGGTTTTCAGATGGCCTGCAGTAAAGAGATCTGCTTCATTTTGGCTAACCCAGTATTTCTAAATGTATTTGATCAAGTACAATAATTCTAACTGCCCCTTGGAACATGTTGCAAGGTTCTTGAAACTTTCTTTGAGTAAGACTATCGTCAGTTAGAGTATAGAATCTCGTGTGTGTGCTTATGTCTGCCCAGGTATGGAAAGTGACTTATAAGTGTTTTTGCAGTGTTCTAAATTCTGGTGGATGTGCTGTGGACTTCTGTTCTTTCCACCTTCAAATACTTCACCACCATCCTCTTCCATCTAGCTAGTATTCCTGCCTCCAGGCTAACCGAAGCTTATCCCTACACCAAGTTAGAGAGAGCTAATAGGAAAATCGGTAGCACTCTCCTGCCTGGAACTTTAAATGGCTCCCCATTGCCTTCAGGATGAATACCAAATGCTTTGCTATGGCTTCACCATATGCTTTGTAATGTGACTTTCTGCTACCTTCCCAGCCACCTTTGAGCTCTGTGTTCTAGTTAAACCGAACTTTTTAAAGCTTCTTATGCTCTTTCACCTCTGTGCTTTTGCACACTCTCTTCCTTCTACCTGGAATACTTCCTAAGCTGCTTTCTACAACCTTTGAGTATTATCTCGTATAGTATCCCTTTGTGAGCAATCTCTTGACTTCTTATGCTTGGGCTAGGCAACTCTATTTGTGCTCATGGTCCCCGTAGCTTCTTTTCCCTCCAGCTTTATTGACATATAGTTGACAAATAGAAATTGTATATATATAGTTGTACAATTTGATTAGATTTTTTTTTTTTTTTGACTGTGCCTCACAGCTTGTGGGATTTTAGTTTCCCCACCAGGGATTGAACCCATGTCCTTGGCAGTGAAAGCACAGAGTCTTAACCACTGGACTGCCAGGAAATTCCCTACAACTTGATATTCCGATATATGGTACATTGTGAAATAATCACTACAATCAAGCTCAGGTCTAAGCAATGATATTTTCGATGTGATACCAGAAGCTCAGGCAACAAAAACCAAAATAGACAAGTGAGATTGCATTCAACTAAGAAACTCCTGCACAGCAAAGAAAATAGTCAGCAGAGTGAAAGAGTGAAAGGCAACCTACAGAATGGGAGAAACTATTTGCCAACCATGTATTTCGCAATATATAAGGAACTCATACAACAACAAGTAGCAAAACCCCAAATAGTCCAATTTAAAAAATGGCCAAGGGACCTGAGTAGATATTTATTAAAAGAAGACATACAAATGGCCAACAGGTATATGAAATGCTGCTCAGTGTCACTAATCATCAGGGAAATGCAAATCCAAACCACAATGAGATAACGCCTCATACCTGTTAAGATGACTGTTATCATAAAGACAAGGAGAACAAGCGTTGGGGAGGATGTGGGTGAAAAGGAACATTTCCTTGTGTGCTGTTGGTGGGAATGTGAATTAGTACAGCCACTAAGAAAAACAGTATAGAGGTTCCTCAAAAAATTAAGAATAGAACTACCTTATGATCTAGCAATTCCACTTCTGAGTATATGCTCCTAGCTTTTCATAGTATTTATCACATGTTTTTGGGGGATCTCTCTTCCCCATCAGTGGTTGAGTTTCATGAAGGTTTGGCCAATTGTCTTGTTTTCCATGATAATCCTAATGCTTAGCACAATGCCTGGCACAGAGTAGTAAATACACAGTAAGTTGCTATAGAGATAAATGAATAAATAAGTGAATGTAGCTCTCTGGATCATTAGCAAACAATCTTCAGACAGTTTTTATTATTTTGCTTCCTATGATCTGGGAGTCTTAAAATTTTCACAGAGCTAGAAGGAGGTTCAAAAGGTCCTTAAATCCCTCTTTCTGTCTCTAGACTGAATTCTACTCAGGATTCTTTAACAGGTGGGGAGGCTGGAGGTCATGGACAATGACCAAGACACTGATTGACTTCTGCAAACCTCTGCTGGAAAATCAGAGATCCCTGGGAATCTAGGAACTAGGGTACAGTTTGTGTGTGTGGAGCATACAGCTGGGAAGATAGACTCACAAATGAAGTTCCAGGAAGATAGAGCTAAAAATGGAGATTTGGGGAGCGGTTTTTGGGAACATGGAAGAGGAGAAATTAAGTTCATCTGAAGTCAAGGATTGAAGAAGCTATAGGAGAAAGAGTAGTAATTAACTTGGGCTTTTAGGGGTCACCAAGAACCTGCCAGCCAGGAATCTGAGATGGGGGCCTGGAGGGAAGGATATTTAAAGTAGAATAAGAACACAAAGATGAGGATGTTGGTGGCATGTCTAGAGGGACATGAGTTGTATGCCCAGTGATTCAGGTGAGGTTGAGACTAAGTTTATATCAGTTAGGGTGCTTTGGCTTATGAGTAAAAGAAAGCCATACCAAAAGAGGTTCAAATGTCAGGAAAAAATTATGTTGCATCATGAGAACTCTGGAGGGAGGTAATTCCAGAATGGCTAATTCAGCAGCAAGAAAAAAAGTCAGCTTTTCCTCACATTGCCTTTCCAGTGAATGAATATGCGGTTGTGTCTTCTTCTTCTTTTTTTTAAATTTAATTTAATTTTTTTTTTTTTGGCTACACTATGTGGCATGTAGGCTCTTAGTTCCCTGACTAGGAATTGAACCTGTGCACCCTGAATTGGAAGCATGGAGTCTTAACCACTGGACTGCCAGTGAAGTCTCCTTCTTCCATTGATTTATTTTTTGTAATCAGTAAGGGAAATATTTCCCAGAAGCTCCACACCCAAGCCTGTTGGCCAGGATTATATCACATGTCTAAGCCTGAGCTAAGTCCCAGCCAGAGACATGTGCACTCTGCAATTGATGTAGGCCAGTCAAGATTTACACCTGCATCCAGGACTGGAGAAGCTCTCCTGGGGCCCATGACTGTTCAACAGATGAACAAAATCAGGGTTCTGGTAACAAGAGATGGGAGGGCAATGGGTTAGGCAGCAAATTTTGGCCACCGTGGGGACCTGGAGCACCTGGGCTCTGTCCAGGGTATCAGCTCAGCTCCAGCCCAGTGTTGCCATATGGGAGGGGCTTAGTGTTACCAGAACTTGTAATTTTATTTTGAAAAAACGTTGCATGTATTTGGACAGCGGACAGTGAGCCAACAGAGATGAGATCTTTCACTTATTCATGTATTGGCCGTGCTGGGTCTTCGTTGCTGAGCACGGGCCTTCTCTAGTTGCGCAGGCGCAGGCGGAGTGGTGGTGGGGGGTGGGGGGTTGCTCTTTGTTGTGGTGCATGGGTTCTCACTGCTGTGACTTCTATTGTGGAGCATGGGCTCTAGGTGCTCGGGCTTCAGTAGTTGTGACACGTAGGCTTAGTAGCTCCAAGGCATGTAGAGTCTTCCCAGACCAAGGATCAAACCCTGTGTCCCCTGCATTGGCAGGCAGATTCTTAACCACTAGACCACCAGGGAAATCCCAAGACTTGTAATTTTAGAAAAAACCCAGAACTGGAGATTTTTATGTGAAGTCTTGTAATTTCTAAATGTTGTAAACTAATTAAAAAAATAACCCAAGCTGTTTATTTTACAAATTTATTTTACAAATAAAATGTTTGTGAATCAATCATTTGGGAAAGGGAAATTTCCCCTTCACCACCAACCCAATTTTCCTCTCCTGTCCAGAAATGAACACTGTGAGTCACATATGTATCATTCCGGACCTTTCATTTTCTGTGAACTTACAGACACTAAGCACACTTACACGGCTTTGTTTTTTGGTGTGTGTATGTGTGCACGTGTATGTTTAACCTCTGGGGGATTTTCTTATGCATATTGCTTTATGACAAGCTGTTTTCACTTAACAAGGGGTCTCAGAGATCTTTCCATGTCAGTGCATAGAGATTCATGAATGATACATGACAGAGAGAGAAGGAGAGGGAGAGAAAGATTCTTGTCAGTTATGCCCATAAAGAGTGTTCCATAGCGGTGTAAATAACATTCCTTGGCACTCCCCTGTGAAAACCCCTTCTAGCATGAAAATTCATTCATGGGAAGTCTTTTGTTTTTGGACGGCGGAGTGGCCTTGTAATGCATCCCATCAACGTGGCTCGTATGAACTGCAATCCCCGCAATCATTTTCTTGTGTGTTTCCAATTAGGGTGAGCCACCAGGGCAGTTCTTGGGAGATCTGGAGGGCACAGGGGAACAGCAGCCAATTTGTAGCTTACGCGTGTTCTTGCTAATCTGCTTGATCATCTTGGGGACATGGTGAGCAGTGGATGGCTCCCCTTTCAGTACCTCTGACTCTCAGGCTGGGCGTGTGTCTATGTGCAGCTCTGTGACTAAGGGCCCAGCTTCCTCAGAACAGTCAGAGCACTAATAACAGGGACAGTGGGAATGGTCATGGGTTTTGTGGTGTTCCAGCACATTCTCCCCACCTTGTGCCCCCCTTTCCTTTTCAACTGCCTGTCCCAAGGACGTCAGTCAAGCTGCAGCATCAGATGTGAAGACAACAGCCCTTCAGAGACTGCTTAATGAGCTCCCACAGTTGCATAAAGCCAATTTACTGTAACAAATTCCTTTTGTTTTGCATATATTTATATATAGCTTCATAGAGATATAGAATATATATTTAAAATGTTATATGTAAAATAACATGTGTTTTAAATATATGAAAATGTATGTATATATGTGTGTATGTATATTTGTATGTATCTATCCACATATCTGGGGCTTCCCTGGTGGCTCAGTGGTAAAAAATCCGCCTGCAAATGTAGGAGACACGGGTTTGATCCCTGGGTCAGGAAGATCCCACGGAGAAGGAAATGGCAATCCATTCCAGTATTCTTGCCTGGGAAACTCTACGGACAGAAGAGCTTGGTGGGCTACAGTCCATGGGGTCACAAAAGAGTTGGACTCAACTTAGTGACTAAACAACAACAGCAACAAATCCATCTATCTGTGTGCTAGTGGTTTTGCTTCTCTGGTTGATACAAAAGAATTTCCATCTCAATAACAGCAGCAATTGCAGCAACAGTAAGAAACATGGAATATTTTTTAACTGTCAGGACTGTGCCAAGTACTTTAGGCATACCAACTTATTTAATCCTCCCACAATAATTCTATAAGCAAGGGCTATTATTCCCCTTTTACATAGGAGGTGCACAGGCTTAATGAAGTTAAGTCACTTGACTGCCATCATAGACATGCAGAGCCTGATGCCAGCCTGCGTCTATCTGACTCTAAAGCCTGAACTTTAAACCATCACACGGTATTGCTTCCCTTAAACAACAAGCTCTAGCAAGACTTCACATTAGGAATATGGTTTATGGATATTCTGCACTGTGAATATTGGCATATCCTCCAACTGCAGAGGAAGAGAGGAGAGTGTGCTCACTTTGGAAACAGGATGTTCCATCTTTGGAAACAGGATGTCATCGAGAGTCTGGTTTACAAGCAAGTGTGGCATTTTCACTGACTCATAAAACAGGCCCCCTGCCTGGCCTCTTTCTGGAAGCCACTCGTGTTCTTTGAACAGAGTCTGGTACGGGTACCACTGGTTACGCACAAGATGACTTTAGGCAGCACTGAACATTGCATACAGTTGAATCACATTGCTATTCTTTTTTCAAATGTCTTCCTATTGATTATGGCTGCTGCTGCTAAGTCGCTTCAGTCGTGTCCAACTCTGTGTGACCCCCTAGACAGAAGCCCACCAGACCCCTCCGTCCATGGGATTTTCCAGGTAAGAGTACTGGAGTGGGTTGCCATTGCCTTCTCCACTGATTATGGCAGGGAGACAGTATTCACTTGGTACTAATATGTTTCTAACACCTCTCTAGTGTTGGCTAATCTACCTTTGAACAAGAAAAACAAGGCCATTGCCTGAGAGTCTCTAGCATGCAACGGTACCTTTAGCAAATTAAGTAGCACTGGTTATGTTTTTTTTGTTTTTGTTTTACTGTTGTCTGTTTGACAAGGGAGAGTGGTTTTACATTTATGTTATATGCTAGAGTTCATATGTGAGAATTTTCCTAATTCAAATGATGTGAGGCAGTTTAAGAAGATACACAATAGTGCCTTGGGTTTTGGCGAAAATTGTTAAGGTTCTTAAAAAAGGACTGAATTCTATGAAGCAATGGTTGGGTCAACATGGTGAACCAACTAGTCAGTATGACTTATATTGTTCCAGTCCTGTTGGTATATCAGGACCCATTTCAAACCCATCGTGGTGACTGCTCAAAAAAATATTTGTTGAATGAATGAATAAACGCTTCAAGAAGTCTTCTCAGTCCCTTCTAGCTCCAAAGATTCCTCCTACTTGGGAACTCACAACACTTACTAGGCCAGTACCCATTCAATAAGCATTTTTTTTTACATAACACCTGTTGTGTGCCTGGTACCAAAAATGAAGCAGCCAACCAGATACCAAATATAGGGCAATTAAATGAGTATATTATGTGACAATACTGCTGCAGTATTTTTCTTAAAAAGTTTTAATGACAGTATGGACTTTTTCATATGCTAGGCCCTATTTTCCATATTAATTCTAACTCAAAGCCAGGTCCAAATGACATACTAAGAAAACTAGAGAAAATAGGATGAAAAAGGAGAAAAACAAAAATGATTTGGTAATACACCTAGAACTGTACTAACGCGTTAGCCACTAGTCACATTTCATGTGCTGTTGAACCCATGAAATGTGACCAGTGTGACCTGAAATGTGCCTTATTTGTAAATTACACACTGGTTTTCAAAGATTTAGCATGAAGAAAAGACTGTGAAATACCTCATTTATAATTCTTTATATTGTAACTTGATGGAATTACATTTGGGATATAGTGGGGTAAATGAAATAAATTATTATTTTTTAAAGACATTTTTTGGGCTTCTCTGATAGCTCAGTTGGTAAAGAATCCACCTGCAATTTGGGAGACATTGGTTTGATTCCTGGGTTGGGAAGATCCGCTGGAGAAGGGATAGGTTACCCACCCCAGTATTCTTTTTAAAATTTTTTGAACCTTTTGTTTTGTATTGGGGCATAGCTGATTAACAAACAATGCTGTGATAGTTTCAAGTGAACAGTGAAGGGATTCAGCCATACATATACATTGAAATGAAGTTCAACTATTTCTTCTTGATTCTTTAAGGTGGCCAGTGGAAAATTTAAAATTACAGATGTGGGTAATATTTTCTTCTGTTGGGTAGTGCCAGTGGCTAGACTGTGTGGTCCAGGAAGGGAGACACCTGTCTCCTTACTTCATGCTGTGCTTCCAGCATTCACCACAATGCCTAGTACATAAAAAGTGCTCAGTAAGTTTTCATTAAACCACACTGGGCATGTGAGTCATGAAAAAGCTTTTAGGCTTCTTCAACAATGGGCTCAGTATCCAACTCTCATTGCTGTTTCTTGGACTTTACTAATATTTTTTTCCTGATAATCTTTAGGAACTCTACTTTAAAAAAAAAAAAAAAAGAGCTCCAGATAAGAGCCTCAGATAATGATTTAATTTGGATCCGACAAGCCAGTTATTGCAGGTCAATTAAGTGCCACTTTATGATTTTTTAAAAAATAATTTATTTTTGGTTGTCCTCTGTCTTCATTGCTGTGTGTGGGCTTTCTCTAGTTGTGGTGAGCAGGGGCTACTCTTCCTTGCGGTGCATGGGCTTCTCACTGTGGTGGCTTCTCTTCTTGTGGAACAGAGTCTAGGCACACAGGGCTTCAGCAGTTGCAGCACAAAGGCTCAGTAGTTGAGGCTCTCGGGTTCTGGAGCTCAGTAGTTGTGGCTTAGGGACTTTAGTTGCCCGAGGTATGTGGAATCTTCTTAGGCCAGGATTGAACCCCTGTCCTCTGCATTTGGCAGGTAGATTCCTATCCACTGTACCACCAGGGAAGTCCCATTATATGATTTTAAATCTTTTTTTTTTTTTTCAGATTAACCACCACTAAATGGTTTTTTTTTTTGGCAGAAAGTGAAGAAGAACTACAGAGCTTCTTGATGAAAGTGAAAGAGGAGAGTGAAAGAGTTGGCTTAAAGCTCAACATTCAGAAAACTAAGATCATGGCATCTGGTCCCATCACTTCATGGCAAATAGATGGGGAAACAGTGGAAACAGTGGCTGACTTTATTTTTTTGGGCTCTAAAATCACTGCAGATGGTGACTGCAGCCATGAAATTAAAAGACACTTACTCCTTGGAAGGAAAGTTATGACCAACCTAGACAGCATATTAGAAAGCAGAAACATTACTTTGCCAACAAAGATCCGTCTAGTCAAGGCTGTGGTTTTTCCAGTAGTCATGTATAGACACGAGAGTTGGACTATAAAGAAAGCTGAGCACAGAGAAATTAATGCTTTTGAACTGTGGTTTTAGAGAAGACTCTTGAGAGTCCCTTGAACTGCAAATAGATTCAACAAGTCCATCCTAAAGGAGATCAGTCCTGGGTGTTCATTCGAAGAACTGATGTTGAAGCTGACACTCCAATACTTGGACCACCTGATGCGAAGAGCTGACTCACTTGAAAAGACCCTGATGCTGGGAAAGATTGAGGGCAGGAGAAGAAGGGGAAGACAGAGGATGAGATGGTTGGATGGCATCACTGACTCAATGAACATGAGCTTGGGTAGGTTCTGGGAGTTGGTGATGGACAGGGAGGCCTGGTGTGCTGTGGTTCATGGGGTTGCAAAGTATCAGACACAACTGAGTGACTGAACTGAACTGAACTGAAATGGTTTTGTCATACATATTTTTGGTTAATATTATTTTAAAACTATTTTCAATTATTTAAAACATCAATGGACACTTACAAAATTCTCTTAAAGGCAAGACCTATATATTTTTTAAATCCCTTTGGTCATTTGCAAACTGATTTATTATAAAAGAATAAACACATGTAATTTATTAAGGAGTAAAATAACCAAAATATCTTTAAGGATTCTGCAGACAATGAATATCAGGTGAGAGCAAGCAGACAAAATTGACTGAACAGTGAGCTCATATTTGTTGTTGGTGGTGATGTCCAACTCTTTGGGACCCCATGGGCTGCAGCGTGCCAGGCTCCTTTGTCCTCCACTATCTCCCAGAGTTTACTCAAATTCATGTCCATTGAGTTGGTGATGCTATCTAACCATCTCATCTTCTGCCTCCCCCTTCTCATTTTGCCTTCAGTCTTTCCCAGCATCAGGGTCTTTTCCAGTGAGTTGGCTCTTTGCATCAGGTGGGCAAAGTATTGGAGCTTCAGCTTCAGCAACAGTCCTTCCAGTGAATATTTAGGGGTGATTTCCTTTAGGATTGACTGGTTTGATCTATTTAAAGTCCAAGGGACTCTCAAGAGTCTTCTCCAGCTCCACAATTCAAAAGTATCAGTTCTTCAGCACTCTGCCTTCTTTGGGATTCCCTGGTGGTTCAGTAGGTAAGGAATTCACCTGCAATGCAGTAGACCTGGGTTCGATCCCTGGGTTGGGAAGATCTCCTGGAGGAGGGCATGGCAACCCACTTCAGTACTCTTGCCTGGAGAATCCCCATGAATAGAGGAGCCTGGTGGGCTGCAATCCTTGGGGTTGCAGAGTCGGACTCGACTGAGTACTGCACTGCCTTCTGTATGGTCCAACTCTCACATCCGTATATGACTACTGAAAAAGCCACAGCTTTGACTAAATAGATATTTGTTGGCAAAATGATGTCTCTGCTTTTTAATATACTATCTAGGTTTATCATAGCTTTCCTTCCAAGGAGCAAGCGTGTTTTAATTTCATGGCTGCTGTCACTGTCTACAGTGATTTTGGAGCCCAAGAAAATAAACTCTGTCCCTGTTTCCACTTTTTGTCTTTTATTTGCCACGAAGTGCTGGGACCAGATGCCATGATCTTAGTTTTTTGAATGTTGAGTTTTAAGCCAGCTTTTTCACTCTCCTCTTTCATCCTCATCAAGAAGCTCTTTAGTTCCTCTTGACTTTTTACCATTTGAGTGGTTCTGTTCAGTTCAGTTCAGTCGCTCAGTCATGTCCGACTCTTTGCTACCCCAAGGACTGCAGCACACCAGGGTTCCCTGTCCATCACCAATTGCTGGAGCTTGCTCAAACTCATGTCCATCAAGTTGGTGATGTCATCTTACCATCTCATCCTCTGTCATCCCCTTCTCCTACTGCTTTCAATCTTTCCCAGCATCAGGGTCTTTTCCCACAAGTCAGTTCTTCGCATCAGGTGGCCAAAGTATTGGAATTTCAGCTTCAGCATTAGTCCTAATGAATATTCAGGACTGGTTTCCTTTAGGATTGACTGGTTTGATCTCCTTGCCATCCAAGGGACTCTCAAGAGTCTTCTCCAATAGCACAGTTCATATCTGAGGTTGTTGGTATTTCTCCCAGAAATGTTGATTTCAGTTTGTAATTCATCTAGCCTGGTATTTTGCATGATGTACTCTGCATAGAAGTTAAATAAGCAAGGTGAGAGGACACAGTCTTGTTGTAGTTCTTTCCCAATTTTTAATGAATCTGTTGTTCCATGTCCAGTTCTAACTGTTGCTTCTTGAACCACATACAGGTCTCTTAGGAGACAAGTAAGGTGGTCTCTTACTCCTTTCTCTTTTAGAATTCTTCACAGTTCGTTGTGATCCACACCATCAATGAAGCAGAAGTAGGTGTTTTTCTGGAATTCCCTTGCTTTCTCTATAGAATTGCCTAGTTTGGACATTTCATGTAAAGAGAGTCATACAATAAATGGCCTTTTGTGCCTGGCTTCTTTCACTTAGCTCACTGCTTTCAAGGTTTATCTAAGTTGTAGTATATATTAGTATTTTATTTGTTTTTATGAATCATTAGAAAAATGCAAATCAAAACCCAATGATATACCACTTCATGTCCATTAGTATGGTCATATTTTAAAAATAAGAAAGAAAAGTAACAAGTGTTGGAGAGGATGTTGAGAAACTGGAACCCTTTTACATTGCTGGCTGGGATATAAAATGGTGCAAATATTGTAGAAAACAGTTTGGCAGTTCCTTAGTATCTTATGGATGAATTTAACAATAGAAGTTCTCAATTTTAATGAAATCTATAATTGTTTCAATTAGTGAGTGTTTTCTAGGTCCTATTGAAACATATCTTTGCTTATTCTATATTTGTCTTTCAGAAGCTTTATTTATTTATTTATTTTTATATCCTTATGTTTAAGGTCTACCATCCCCCTTGAATTGATTTTATATATAGTGTGAAGCAAGATACTTTCTTTTTTCCATGTGGATTTCCATTGACTGAGCCCAGTTTTGAAAAATCTTATCTTTCTCTGCCACACTACAGTGGTCACTTGGTCATAAATTAAGTAACTATGTATTAATAGCTCTGTTTCCGGACTGTATTCTTGTCTACTGATCTATTCATCTAACCTTGCACCATTACCTCACTGTCTTAATTACTGTAACTTCATCACATTTTTTAATATCTGGAAATATAAATCTTCCAACTTAGTTCATCATCAAGATTATCTTGGATTAAAAAAAGATTATCTTGGATATTCTTGGCTCTTTTTATTTCTGTATAAATTATAGAATTACCATATCAGTTCCAACAAAAAGAAACCCACTGGGATGTTGATTAAGGATTTGTTAAAATATATAGCTCAACTCAAGGAGAATGGCTTCTTTAAAATGTTGACTCTTCCACTCCTTGAACATTATTTTTTCCTGTATTTATTTAGGTCTTGTATCAGTCAGGGTCCAATGAAGAGACAGAAGCTGGACTAGTAATTTAGGGAAATTTTAATGTAAAAATTCATTAGCTAGTAAAAAGGTGGATCATTATTCAAAAGTGCAGAAGATGACTATAAGGATTAGAGCAGGAGCAACTACAGAAAGTTGTTAATACCTCTGGGGTAGAGATATAGTGAATAAGTAAAGATACTCTGAAACTTAGAAGGGTACCCTATCCTTATTGCATAGGCTGAGATTCAGAGCTCTTTGGAGAAGGCGTGGGCACCACAGACATATGCAGTCCACTACTGATGGAGAAATAGGAAGATGCAGGCTACACCCAACCTGTAGGAGTGGCTTACCACTGGCAAGGAGAATGTTGCCAGAGGCATGGGCTAAAGAGCTGGTTTACAAGACTTATGATATGATGGGGTAGAAGTGGTGTAATGAGTATCCTTAACTCATTCCCAACCTCATAGAGAAAATCCTCAGTATTTCACCATTACATGTGATGTTGGAGCTAGTTTTTTTGTAGTTACCCTTTGTCAAAAGTACCCTAGTTTGCTAAGATTAAATGGTTATTTGACTTTTTCAAATACTTTTATTTGCTGAGATGATTCTCTGTTCTCTTTTGACCTTTGTTCCCTTAGTGTGGAGAATTATTGTGATTTCTTTTCAAATGTGAAATCAACTTTTTACTCCTGGAATAAACCAAATTCAATAATGATATAGCATCCTTTTTATGTATAACTGCATTTGATTTGATAATATTTTGTTTGGGAGTTTTGCATCTAGGTCTGAGAGAGTTTGAACTGTATTTTTTCTTCTTCTAATTTCTTTATCAGGTTTTAGTACCTGAGTATTTGTATTAAGGTTATGTTGACCTTAAAAAATGAATTGGTAAATATTTTATTTTTTAAATATTTCCTAGTAGAGGCTGTGGAAAGTCAGTATTATTGTCTTGTTTAAATGCTCAGAAGGATTCAATATCTGGGCCTAGAGATTTCTTTGTGGGAATGTTAATTACAGATTCAATTTCTTAATAGATATAGAAGTATACGGATGTTTTATTTCTTCTTATGTCAGTTTTGGTAATGTGTGTTTTTCTAAATCACTTAAATTGTCAAATTGCAGTGGCATTAAGTTGTTTATAATATTCTACTGTTATCTTTTCAATGCCCATAGGATCTTGCTTGGCACTTATCAATTTTTTTAGCCTTTTTGAAGAAACAATTTTGGGCTTTGTTGATTTTCTTTATTGTAATTTTGTTTTCTGTTTCATTGATCTTTTGCATTTTGTTATTTTCTTCCCTCTGCTTTCTTTGAGTTTGATTTGCTGTTTTTTTTTCTAACTTCTTAAGATGGATGTTCATATCATTGAATTCCATTCTGTCCTATTTTCTAATATGTACATTTAAAGTTGTCCAGTGGGTAAGACTCCATGCTTCCACACTGTAGGGGGCACAGATTCAGTCTCTGATTTGGGAACTAACATCCTGCATGTCACAAGGCATGGGCAAAAAAGAAAAAGAGAAAAAGCTGGTAGTTTTTGCCTTACCAGTGCTTTAGCTACTTACAGTACTTTTTGATATGCTATATTTTTATTATCATTCATTTAAATATATTCCTACTTTCCCTTGTGATTTTTTTCTTAGTTTCCAGGCAGGATTTAAAAGATTTTAAAGTTATCATTATTGATTTCTAGCGTAAATGTATTATAGTTAGAATATTCTGTTTAATATTAATCCTTGAGATTTTTAAAAACTTATTTTATGACCCATTTTAGATCATATCTGGGTCCCATGTGCACTTGAAAAAATTTGTACATAGGATTGAGAAGATGCAAGAAAGGTTTAACAAGGACCTAGGAGAAATAAAAAAGAGTCAATATATAATGGATAAAGCAATAAATGAGATCAAAAACACTCTGGAGGGAATCAACAGTAGAATAACAGAGGCACAAGATAGGATAAGTGAGGTAGAAGATAGAATGGTAGAAATAAATGAAACAGAGAGGAAAAAAGAAAAACGAATTAAAAGAAATGAGGACAATCTCAGAGATCTCCGGGACAATGTTAAACACCCCAACATTCGAATCATACGAGTCCCAGAAGAAGAAGACAAAAAGAAAGACCATGAGAAAATACTTGAGGAGATAACAGTTGAAAACTTCCCTAAAATGGGGAAGGAAATAATCACGCAATTCCAAGAAACCCAGAGAGTCCCAAACAGGATAAACCCAAGGTGAAACACCCCAAGACACATATTAATCAAATTAACAAAGAACAAATATTAAAAGCAGCAAGGGAAAAACAACAAATAACACACAAGGGGATTCCCATAAGGATAACAGCTGATCTTTCAATAGAAACTCTTCAGGCCAGGAGAGAATGGCAGGACATACTTAAAGTGATGAAAGAAAATAACCTACAGCCCATATTACTGTACCCAGCAAGGATCTCATTCAAACATGAAGGAGAAATCAAAAGCTTTTCAGACAAGCAAAAGCTGAGAGAATTCAGCACCACCAAACCAGCTCTCCAACAAATGCTAAAGGATCTTCTCTTGACAGGAAACACAGAAAGGGTGTATAAACTCGAACCCAAAACAATAAAGTAAATTGCAATGGAATCATACTTATCGATAATTACCTAAAATGTAAATGGGTTGAATGCCCCAACCAAAAGACAAAGACTGGCTGAATGGATACAAAAACAAGACCCTTATATATGTTGTCTATAAGAGACCCACCTCAAAACAAGGGACACATACAGACTGAAAGTGAAGGGCTGGAAAAAGATATTCCATGCAAATAGAGACCAAAAGAAAGCAGGAGTAGCAATACTCGTATGAGATAAAATAGACTTTAAAACAAAGGCTGTGAAAAGAGACAAAGAAGGACATTACATAATGATCAAAGGATCAATCCAAGAAGATATAACAATTATAAATATATATACACCCAACATAGGAGCACTGCAATATGTAAGACAAATGCTAAAAAGTATGAAAGGGGAAATTAACAGTAATACAATAATAGTGGGAGACTTTAATACTCCACTCACACCCATGGATAGATCAACTAAACAGAACATTAACAAGGAAACACAAACTTTAAATGATGCAATAGACCAGTTAGACCTAATTGATATCTATAGGACATTTCACCCCAAAACAATGAATTTCACCTTTTTCTCAAGTGCACACGGAACCTTCTCCAGGATAGATCAAATTCTGGGCCATAAATCTAGCCTTGGTAAATTCAGAAAAATAGAAATCATTCCAAGCATCTTTTCTGACCACAATGCAGTAAGATTAGATCTCAATTACAGGAGAAAAACTATTAAACATTCCAACATATGGACGCTGAACAACATGCTGCTGAATAACCAACAAATCACAGAAGAAATCAAAAAAGAAATCAAAATATGCATAGAAATGAATGAAAATGAAAACCCAACAACCCAAGACCTGTGGGACACTGTAAAAGCAGTGCTAAGGGGAAAGTCCATAGCAATACAGGCATACCTCAAAAAAAACAAGAAAAAAGTAAAATAAATAAGCTAACTCTACACCTAAAGCAACTAGAAAAGGAAGAAATGAAGAACCCCATGGTTAGTAGAAGGAAAGAAATCTTAAAAATAAGGGCAGAAATAAATGCAAAAGAAACAAAAGAGACCATAGCAAAAATCAACAAAGCTAAAAGCTGGTTCTTTGAGATGATAAATAAAATTGACAAACCATTAGCCAGACTCATCAAGAAACAAAAGGAGAAAAATCAAATCAATAAAATTAGAAATGAAAATGGAGAGATCACAACAGATAACACGGAAATGCAAAGGATCATAAGAGACCACTAGCAGCAACTATATGCCAATAAAATGGACAACTTGGAAGAAATGAACAAATTCTTAGAAAAGTACAACTTTCCAAAACTGAACCAGGAAGAAATAAAAAATCTTAAAGACCCATCACAAGCACAGAAATGAAACTGTAATCAGAAATCTTCCAGCAAACAAAAGCCCAGGACCAGATGGCTTTGCAGCTGAATTCTACCAAAAAATTTAGAGAAGAGCTAACACCTATCCTACTCAAACTCTTCCAGAAAATTGCAGAGGAAGGTAAACTTCCAAACTCATTCTATGAGGCCACCGTCACCCTAATACCAAAACCTGACAAAGATGCCACAAAAAAAGAAAACTACAGGCCAATATCACTGATGAACATAGATGCAAAAATCCTTAACAAAATTCTAGTGAACAGAATCCAACAACACATTAAAAATATCATACATCATGAACAAATGGGCTTTATCCCAGGGAAGCAAGGATTCTTCAACATCCACAAATCAATCAATATAATACACCACATTAACAAATTGAAAAATAAAACCATATGATTATCTCAATAGATGCAGAGAAAGCTTTTGACAAAATTCAACATCCATTTATGATAAAAACCTCCAGAAAGCAGGAATAGAAGGAACATACCTCAACATAATAAAAGCTATATATGATAAACCCACAGCAAACATTATCCTCAATGGTGAAAAATTGAAAGCATTTCCCCTAAAGTCAGGAACAAGACAAGGGTGCCTACTCTCACCACTACTATTCAGCATAGTTTTGGAAGTTTTGGCCATGGCAATCAGAACAGAAAAAGAAATAAAAGGAATCCAAATTGGAAAAGAAGTAAAACTCTCACTATTTGCAGATGACATGATCCTCTACATAGAAAACCCTAAAGACTCCACCAGAAAATTACTAGAGCTAATCAATGAGTATAGTAAAGTTGCAGGATATAAAATCAACACACAGAAATCCCTTGCATTCCTATACACTAATAATGAAAAAATAGAGAAATCAAGGAAACAATTCCATTCACCATTGCAATGAAAGGAATAAAATACTTAGGAATATATCTACCTAAAGAAACTTAAGACCTATATATAGAAAACTATAAAACACTGGTGAAAGAAATCAAAGAGGACACTAATAGATGGAGAAATATACCGTGTTCATGAATCAGAAGAATCAATATAGTGAAAATAAGTATACTACCCAAAGCAATCTATAGATTCAATGCAATCCCTGTCAAGCTACCAACGGTATTTTTCACAGAGCAAGAACAAATAATTTCACAATTTGTATGGAAATACAAAAAACCTCAAATAGCCAAAGCAATCTTGAGAAAGAAGAATGGAACTGGAGGAATCAACCTGCCTGACTTGAGGCTCTACTACAAAGCCACAGTCATCAAGACAGTATGGTACTGGCACAAGACAGAAATATAGATCAATGGAACAAAATAGAAAGCCCAGAGATAAATCCACACACCTATGGACACGTTATCTTTGACAAAGGAGGCAAGAATATACAATGGATTAAAGACAATCTCTTTAACAAGTGGTGCTGGGAAAACTGGTCAACCACTTGTAAAAGAATGAAACTAGAACACTTTCTAACACCATACGCAAAAATAAACTCAAAATGGATTAAAGATCTAAACATAAGACCAGAAACTATAAAACTCCTAGAGGAGAACATAGGCAAAACACTCTCCAACATAAATCACAGCAGGATCCTCTATGACCCACCTCCCAGAATATTGGAAATAAAAGCAAAAATAAACAAATGGGACCTAATTAAAATTAAAAGCTTCTGCACAACAAAGGAAACTGTAAGCAAGATGAAAAGACAACCTTCAGAATGGGAGAAAAGAATAGCAAATGAAGAAACTGACAAAGAATTAATCTCAAAAATATACAAGTAACTCCTGCATCTCAATTCCAGAAAAATAAATGACCAAATCAAAAAATGGGCCAAAGAACTAAACAGACATTTCTCCAAAGAAGACATACAGATGGCTAACAAACACATGAAAAGATGCTCAACATCACTCATTATCAGAGAAATGCAAATCAAAACCACAATGAGGTACCATTTCACACCAGTCAGAATGGCTGCTATCCAAAAGTCTACAAGAAATAAATGCTGGGGAGGGTGTGGAGAAAAGGGAACCCTCTTCCACTGTTGGTGAGAATGCAAACTAGTACAGCCACTATGGAGAACAGTGTGGAGATTCCTTAAAAAACTGGAAATAGAACTGCCATATGACCCAGCAATCCCACTGCTGGACATACACACCGAGGAAACCAGAATCGGAAGAGACACATGTACCCCAATGTTCATTGCAGCACTGTTTATAATAGCCAGAACATAGAAGCAACCTAGATGTCCATCAGCAGATGAATGGATAAGAAAGCTGTGGTACATATACACAATGGAGTATTACTCAGCCATTAAAAAGAATACATTTGAATCAGTTCTAATGAGGTGAATGAAACTGGAGTCTATTATACAGAGTGAAGTAAGCCAGAAAGAAAAACACCAATACAGTATATTAACGCATATATATGGAATTTAGAAAGATGGTAACGATAATCCTGTATGCGAAACAGCAAAAGAGACACAGATGTATAGAATAGTCTTTTGGGCTCTGTGGGAGAGGACGAGGATGGGATGATTTGGGAGAATGGCATTGAAACATGTATAATATCATATGTGAAACGAATCACCAGTCCAGGTTCGATGCATGATACAGGATGCTCGGGGCTGGTGCACTGGGATGACCCAGAGGGATGGGATGGGGAGGGAGGTGGGAGGGGGCTTCAGGATGGGGAACACATGAATCCATGGTGGATTCATATATGGCAAAACCAATACAAGATTGTAAAGTAATTAGCCTCCAATTAAAATAAATTTAAAAAAAGAAAGTAGAGTAAAAGAAAAAATAAAGATAAAATCAGAAATTAAAATGAAAACAAACAGAAAAATAAAAATGTGATTAATTTAAAAAAAATTTATACATATACAGCTATCCTCAGTGCAGTGGATTCCAATCTATTGTTAAACATTCTAATAGCAAACAAATCAAACTTATTGTGTTGCTTAAATATTTATACTCCTGTCACTTTTTTGTCTGCTTGTTTTATTAACTACTGAGAGGGCTTGTTAAAATATTCCACAATATTATGTATCTATCTGGTCTTCTTTTCAGTTTTTTGATTTGAGTATTTTGAAGGTATGGTATTATGTGCATATGAATATAAAATTGCTGTATCTTCCTGGTGAATTAACCTTTTGAAATCTATTTTTTATAGGACACTATACCAAACAATGAAATGATACATATTATTTTCAAAAGCATATAGAATGTTCAATCATAAAATGATTTCAAGAAATAGAATGGTCACCATATAGAATGATTTGCAATTATTCAGCAAGGGTTTTTGACCACTGTGGAATTAAGCTAGAAAACCTCTGACAGCTAAGAAATTCAGCACTATACTCAGTTTAAAAAAATCAGATTGGTTTCATTTATTTTAAATATATTTAAAAAATTTTTAATTAAAAATATTTAATTGAATTATAATTGATCTTCAACACCATGTTAGTTTCTGGTGCTCAGCATAGTGAGCACAATATTTGTATGTATTATAATATAATCATCTTGAATTAATCTTTTTATTGAAAATTTTCTCTTTATTCCTGGTTATTCATCTCAACTTTAGGATTACTTGACTTAATAGCTTAATATTAGTACTGATATTACCATACCACCTTTTTTTTTTTTTTCTTGGTTAGCGGTTTTTTGGTTTTTTAAAAATTCTTTTACTTTCATCTTTCTGTGTCCTTATGTTATGGATAGCTAATATAAGCAGCATATAACTTTTATTTTAATGCACTCTGACAAGCTAGGTCTATTATTGGAGTGTTTAATCCATTTACATGTAATTAATTACTGACTTGGTTTTATAACTACAATATTACTATTTTTTCTATTTGTTTTCTTCCCCCCTCCTTTCCTGCCTTAATTTGAACCAATCAATTTCTTTTTAGTAAAACCAGTTTTTCTTCTATTAATTTGTTAGTTATATCTCCTAATAATCTCCTATTAATTTGTTAGTTATTGATCCCTGCCTGTACAGGAGGCAGGGATCAAGACCATCCCCATGGAAAAGAAATGCAAAAAAGCAAAATGGCTGTCTGGGGAGGCCTTACAAAGAGCTGTGAAAAGAAGAGAAATGAAAAGCAAAGGAGAAAAGGAAAGATATAAACATCTGAATGCAGAATTCCAAAGAATAGCAAGAAGAGATAAGAAAGCCTTCTTCAGTGATCAATGCAAAGAAATAGAGGAAAACAACAGAATGGGAAAGACTAGGGATCTCTTCAAGAAAATCAGAGATACCAAAGGAACATTTCATGCGAAGATGGGCTCGATAAAGGACAGAAATGGTATGGACCTAACAGAAGCAGAAGATATTAACAAGAGATGGCAAGAATACACAGAAGAGCTGTACAAAAAAGACCTTCACGACCCAGATAATCACGATGGTGTGATCACTGACCTAGAGCCAGACATCCTGGAATGTGAAGTCAAGTGGGCCTTGGAAAGCATCATTACGAACAAAGCTAGTGGAGGTGATGGAATTCCAGTTGAGCTATTCCAAATCCTGAAAGATGATGCTGTGAAAGCGCTGCACTCAATATGCCAACAAACTTGGAAAACTCAGCAGTGGCCACAAGACTGGAAAAGGTCAGTTTTCATTCCAATCCCAAAGAAAGGCAATGCCAAAGAATGCTCAAACTACTGCACAATTGCACTCATCTCACATGCTAGTAAAGTAATGCTCAAAATTCTCCAAGCCAGGCTTCAGCAATATGTGAACCATGAACTTCCTGATGTTCAAGCTGGTTTTAGAAAAGGCAGAGGAACCAGAGATCAAATTGCCAACATCCTCTGGATCATGGAAAAAGCAAGAGAGTTCCAGAAAAACATCTATTTCTGCTTTATTGACTATGCCAAAGCCTTTGACTATGTCGATCACAATAAACTGTGGAAAATTCTGAAAGAGATGGGAATACCAGACCACCTGACCTGCCTCTTGAGAAATCTGTATGCAGGTCAGGAAGCAACAGTTAGAACTGGACATGGAACAACAGACTGGTTCCAAATAGGAAAAGGAGTTCGTCAAGGCTGTATATTGTCACCCTGTTTATTTAACTTATATGCAGAGTACATCATGAGAAACGCTGGGCTGGAAGAAGCACAAGCTGGAATCAAGACTGCCGGGAGAAATATCAATAACCTCAGATATGCAGATGACACCACCCTTATGGCAGAAAGTGAAGAGGAACTCAAAAGCCTCTTGATGAAAGTGAAAGTGGAGAGTGAAAAAGTTGGCTTAAAGCTCAACATTCAGAAAATGAAGATCATGGCATCCGGTCCCACCACTTCATGGGAAATAGATGGGGAAACAGTGGAAACAGTGTCAGACTTTATTTTTCTGGGCTCCAAAATCACTACACATGGTGACTGCAGCCATGAAATTAAAAGACGCTTGCTCCTTGGAAGGAAAGTTATGACCAACCTAGATAGCATATTGAAAAGCAGAGACATTACTTTGCCAACAAAGGTTCGTCTAGTCAAGGGTATAGTTTTTCCTGTGGTCATGTATGGATGTGAGAGTTGGATTGTGAAGAAGGCTGAGCACCGAAGAGTTGATGCTTTTGAACTGTGGTGTTGGAGAAGACTCTTGAGAGTCCCTTGGACTGCAAGGAGATCCAACCAGTCCATTCTGAAGGAGATCAGCCCTGAAATTTCTTTGGAAGGAATGATGCTGAAGCTGAAACTCCAGTACTTTGGCCACCTCATGCGAAGAGTTGACTCATTGGGAAAGACTCTAATGCTGGGAGGGATTGGGGGCAGGAGGAGAAGGGGATGACAGAGGATGAGATGGCTGGATGGCATCACTGACTCGATGGACGTGAGTCTGGGTGAACTCTGGGAGTTGGTGATGGACAGGGAGGCCTGGCGTGCTGCGATTCATGGGGTCGCAAAGAGTTGGACATGACTGAGTGACTGATCTGATCTGATATCTCCTTTTAGTAATTACTCTGAAAATTAAGACATATCTCCTTTGTTTATTTGAGTCTCATATAAATAAGTATTTTTACAATTTCTCAGACATTCTCGGGCCTATTAAACTGTAATTTATCTTTCTTTAGCCTTTTGTTTTTAATGTTGATTCATTTAAACCTACGTATATTTAAAACCCCATAGAAAATTATTGTTATTGTTTTCAGTATTCATTTAGATTTACTCACTACTTTTCCTGTGACTCTTCAATCTTCTCTGCATTTCTGTCTGGGATTATTTTCCTTTTGCCTAAATCGTCCCCTTTAGTATTTAATTTAGTTGGATCTCCTGAGTTTTATTTTGTTTAAAAATACCTTTGTTTTACTTTTTATTAGCTACATTGTGTGGTATGCAGGATCTTAATTCCCAGACCAGGGCTAGATCCTGTGCCCCCTGCATTGGGAGTGCAGAGTCTTAACCATTAGACTTCCAGGAAAGTCCTCTTTATTTCATTTTTGTATTTGAAGAATATTTTCAGTATTATAGAGTTCTAACTTGGACATAAGTTCCTATTTTTTTTGTTTCCATCATCTCTGTTGAAAAGTCAATTCTCATTCTATTGCTTTCTTGCAGTTAATGTTTTTTCTTTTTTTCTGATGCTTTTGAAATAATTTTTGTTTCTTTTTAAATTAAAAAATATTACTGCAAACATGTTGTTTATGGTAAAATAAAAGACAATCTCTTAAAACCTTTACTATTTCATTTGTTCTCAGATGAGGAAAAATTTTTATATTTTTATTGTACTGTGATATGCTTAGCTGTGATTTTCTTTGTATTTTTCCTGTTTGGGGTTCTCAGAAGTCCCTGAAACTCTGTCTTAATCTTTTTACTTATTCTGGAAAATATTTCTCCAAATATTGCTTCTTTTGCATTCTCTATTCTTTAATTCTGGGACTCCAATTTATTACATATGTTAGAGCTTTTTTTTTTTTTTTTTTACTATGTCTCTTATGTTTTTTTAGCTTCTTTTCTGGTTTCCCATTTCATTTATTCTCTGGATTTGATCTGGTTATTTCCTTCTGACTTACATCCTGTTGTACCAATATTTTTTTAAAAGCTGTATCTGATCTACTGTTAAACATTTTATTAAATTCTTAATTTCAGTTTTTATATATTCCGAATTTTTATATATTCAAAATTTTATTTATTCCTAGAATTTTGACTTGGTTTTGATTTTATAGATTTAAGTTCTCTGGTGAGATTATTTTGCCATCTGTTTCCTTGACTATGTTCAGCATAATTATTTTAGGTAACTAATATCAGGATTGTGTGTGTGTGTTAGTTGTTCAGTCATGTCTGAATCTTTGCGACCACATGGACTATAGCCTGCCAGGGTCCTCTGTCCATGAAGTTCTTCAGGCAAGGATACTGGAGTGGGTAGCCATTCTCTTCTCTAGGGGATATTCCTGACCTAGGGATTTAACCTGGGTCTCCTGCATTGTATGTAGATTATTTACCATCTGAGCCATCAGAGAAGCCCCAATATGTGGATTATGTCTGAGGTTTTTTTTGTTTTTTCTTTTGGCATTCCCACCCTCTCCCCGCTCTGTAGACAGAGCAGCCTGGTGAGCTACAGTCCATGGGTTTGCAAAAATTCAGTGACTGAGTGACTGAGAATGTACCCATGCACACATGCATAATACTCACCATGGGAGGGGAAGGCTGGGAAAAGAACCAGGCCTTGGGTTGAATGCTTTAGGGGCTTCCTCCAAGGCTAGCCTGATGGTAACCCTCATCATGTTCAGCATGGTAGGCTGGTGACAAGTGGGGATTCCAGCATCAAAGGGACAAAGCTATAGATTCTAGGTGTATGCTGCTGCTACTAAGTCACTTCAGTCACATCTGACTCTTTGTGACCCTATGGATTGTAACCAGCCAGGCTCTTCTGTCCATGTAATTCTCCAGGCAAGAATACTGGAGTGGGTTGCCATTCCCTTCTCGAGGGGATCTTCCTGAACCAATGGATTGAACCTGGGTCTCCTGCATTGTGGGCAGATTCTTTAACATCTGAGCCATCAGGTCCATACTGTCTGAGTCATCAGATCTAGGTGTTTGGTTTTAAGCAAGCCTTGCTTCCCTCATCTTTTAAGGAGGTTGATGAAACCTCCCTTTCAGGTCAGGAGGGCCAGATGTTATGATTCATGGAGACTGTTTTCGAAGTTCAGTCAGTTGTGTCACTCAGTCGTGTCCGACTCTTTGCAACCCCATGGACTGTAGCACGCCAGGCTTCCTTGTCCGTCACCAACTCCTGGAGCTTGCTCAAACTCATGTCCATCGAGTCGGTGATGCCATCCAACCATCTCATCCTTTGTCATCCCTTCTCCTCCTGCCTTGAGTCTTTCTCAGCATCAGAGACGGTACAAATGACCCCAGAGGGTAGGAACAGCCACACATCAAGGCAATCTATTTTCTCTTGGGCTAGGTTTTTAGTATGCCTGGTATATTTTGGCAGACTACCAGATGTTGTGTAAAAAATCATAGAGGTTCTAGATATTGTAGAGGCTCTGTCCTTTGGCAGGAAGCTACTGTAGGAATGGATTGCCTCTATCGACTCAGGGACTAAATTGATGAAGGGTTGGATTATGATCTTTGTAATGCTCAGTCTGCCTCTAATTCTGTCCCCATTCCTCTGGACCCAGAGCTTCCAGATGGGAACCAGAACTCTTTACTAGGGTATTTCCTGATTGGTGACCTTCACCTCCAATTTCATATTGAAATATTAGGAGAATGCTAAAAACTCAACTTAGCTTTTCAACTGCTCTTTGGATTCTAAAAAAGGAAAAATTGGTGCCATGGTTTTGGATCACTTCTCATTAAGTCCTTTTTTGGGGGGACAAATTTTGAACTCTTACCTCTTACAGGTTTTGACATCCCCAAATGCTCATTTTTGTGTTCCTCCCTCATGAGGCCTCCTAACTCTGTGATGCCTCACCTGCTTTTTAGCAACTACTTTCTGCTCTGCTTCTGATGCTTAATAGTCATTGGCACCCCAATGGAAAAAGTGATGTCAGGCTTAAACTCACTGAACTTCCCTCCTTTCCAGGACTTTTGTACCTCCAGTCCTGGCTGCTCCTTGATGCTTTCAAATAGATTTTTTTTTTAAATTTATTTATTTGGCTCCACCAGGTCTTAGTTGTGGCATACAAGATATTTGTTGCCACATGTGGGATCTTTAATGGCAGCATGTGGGATCTAGTTTCCTGACCAGGGATGGAACCCAGCACCCCTGCATTTACAGCATGGAGTCTTAACCACTGAACTATCAGGAAAGTCCCTCAAATAGAATTTTTGAATGTTTGTGTTTTATCCAGCTTTTCTAGTAATACTTATTGGGAATGTTGTCTGCCTCAGTTACTCCACGGCTGCACTTGAAAGTTCCTGACTTTTTTTTTTTACTTCTGAACACCTTCTCTTATACAACCTTTGTGTTTTATTTATGCTTCTGGTCCTTCGCGGTTTCTACTTTCTGCATATTGCCTACCAGGGCTGCTGGTCTTGCAGCAGGGCTGTGTGTTCAGTGTAATTGGTGTCTCCTGTGGTTGTGTGATGTGGAGGCCCTGACATTCACCCTGTGAGGCTCGGCATGATCTGGCTTTGTGCTTATTCCCTCAGCGACACTTTCCAGCCTCTCAGCATTGGCAAATATGCTTAGAACCCAGAATGGGCAAGGGAGATCTTCTGGGAGGCCTTTCTCAACACTTCAGCCGAGTCCTCTTAGAAAATTCTCATTAGCATGTTATATTATTTCATCCCAGTGCTTCTCACAAGTGTACTTTCCTACTGATTTGTGGAACTGACTGAGTAATTTTTCTATTCTTCTCCAGAATGTGGTCTGAAATGTGAAAACAGTGACCTTGTTGGTCATGTTTACCACTGTATTTCCTTGTATCCACCACAGTGCCTAGCCCACATTTAACAAATCAGTTTGAGCCTTATAATGATGGGTGATGAAAAGGAGGGGATAAAAACCAACATTCATTAAAAATTTATCATTTTATTTAACCTTATCATCTTATTTTAAGGTTCACCTTAACTCTTTGAGGCAGATGGCACTTCCATTTTGCATAGCGTAAACTATGGCTTAGAGAAGTTATGTTATTTCCCCAAAGTCACGCGGTTGATAAGTGCCCAATCTAGAATTCAGTCCTAGTCCTACCTGATTCAGAAGGGACCCCAGCATTATGAATTGTTAAATACTTCTCATTCTTCCAAGCTTTTTGTATTTTCTTCCTTTTTTATTGACTTTTTAATCTTTATCTGAAACTGCTAGAATTCTGGATACTCCTAAAAAAACTCCAAAAAAAAAGGAAAGAAAAAAACATATAGAGGAGAGGTTGAAAATTTCTTTCTGTTACTTCAAAAACAAAATGAGATGCCTTTTATATTTGGATGGAAAGGTTATGGAGGTCAATCTAGATTGTTGTGTGAACTCCTTAATCCCCAAGTGGTTCAGTTGAGGATGAGCATTAAGTTCTTTAATGACTACTGGTTAAGTTCAATTAAAAAGAGGTACTTTCAGTCATAGCAGTGACTATTTAGTGAGCAGCTACTATGTGCCATGCACTACACTGGTCACTTTACATAATTTCTCTTCAGTGATTGAAATGCTTTTGGAAAATAGGCATTATTATTCCTATTGTGCAGGTTTGAAAATTGAGACTCACCAAATTAAACTGTTTTAGGAAGCTTCAGAGTCAGAATTTGAACTCCTTTATGGACTTCCATAAAGATTGCTTATTTCAGTATATAGCACTCAAGCCATCAAGTCTGGAACACAGAAGGAGCTTAGTAAACGTCGTTTGCTTTTTTCAGGTCAGTGATGATACAACGAGCTTCCCAGGAAACAACCACGAAGTCTTACAATGCAGCTTCTTTATGTCTTGCCAAGGAATGTGAATAGCATCTCCAAACTGACCCTTTGGAAAACCTTGAAGGTTCTGAGTGACAGCAGTTTCCGAGTGGCAAATAAGGATCACGCCAGTCTCAACTGCAGGCTGTACTCTGCTGTTTTCTCCAAATATTTTCTGGTTGCAAATGTCATTGATCCAACAGTTGATTTCCCGAGACACATTAGTTCCAAGCTGGTGCAATATGAAAGTCTCCTCCTAAGGAAATTGGCCTTGTGAGTGGCTGTCTCCTGGGAAGATCATGCTGTACTCATTGCTTTACTAATATGATGAAGAGGCCGCAAATACAATTAGCAGGCCTGGTTGGTGATTTTCCAATAATGATATTTGGGGCGTATTATTGGTTTAGCTGTAATTGAGCTTAGGATGATCTGAAAACGTCTAAACCAGAGTGAAAGTCATCCGCAGCTTGGCTCCAGTGTAGATGCTCATGAGTGAGGTGGGCTGATTACTCTTGGATGTGCTGAGCCTGGGGGCATGGGCTCCTGGATGGATGTGGCTTCTCTCAAATTTTGCTTCTTTTCACACCTTCACAAGTAAGGTGACAACTTTGTCATAATCTACCCTCTCCCGAATCCCACCCCATTTCTTATCATTTGGAGTTTACTATATATTTTGTAGCTCTCTTATTTCTCATACAAGTTTGTTCAGTGTATGTTAAAGTCATCTTTGATAGGACTGTTAATGCTAGCTGTGAGAAGAGGCAAGACCTGAAATCTCAGTGATCGAATATCACAAAGGTTTGTTTTTTGCTCACATAAAGCCTCAGGTGGGTTGGCAAAGGCTGTCCTCCACCTGGTGATTCAGGGATCCAGGTTCCTTCCATCCTGTGGCATCATCACCTCTGTACGTATCTGTTGGGAGACAGTTCTCCCTGGATTTCTTGGGTTCTTGTATGGTCTGGACCTTCCCAAGGAAAGGGTGCTGAGAGGCTGTTCAAGGCTGTTGAATAGCAAACTGAAGATACAGAACCTTTCTCTTCCTGGAGACATTCCAAGAGGAGAAAGTTCCCTTCTTCCCTGGTGGTCAAGTGGTTAAGATTCTGTGCTTCCACTGCAGGGGACATGGATCAAATCCCTGGTTGGGGAACTAAGATCCCATAAGTTGTTCAGTATGAGCAAAAAAAAAAAAACAAACAAAACACAAAAACACATGAAAGTTTGCTTTTCTTCCTGGAGGATATTTGGTTACCTTCTAGGCAGGAAACATAGAGACAAGCTCCATGTCCCAGAGACATTTACTTACTTTCCAGAGTAAGAAGTAATCTTTCTCCACAGGGGTGAATAGGCAGGTAACCAGCAGCTTGATAGAAATTCAGCATCTCCCACGTTCAGGGTTCTTCTCCAGTGCTATAAGCCAAGTAGAGGAGGCCAGACTCTTCTCACTACATTCTGCTACCTAGTGTTGTAAACATACCTTCTTTTCTTCTCCCACCCAAACCTCTTTCATTAGGGGCTGTAATGGGTCCCAAGGAAATAAATTCTAGATTGCAACAGAGAATTACAGTGCAATTTATGGGTAAAGAAGGGGCCAGTTACAGGTCAGCTAATGGTGAGGGGATGCATTTGAAAGTCTCCTCAAGGCCTTGTTAAAATTAATACTCTACTACTATATGATTATCAATGTAATTTTCCAACACTGAGGGCACTGCTGCTGCTGCTGCTGCTGCTAAGTCGCCTCAGTCGTGTCCGACTCTGTGCGACCCCATAGACGGCAGTCCACCAGGCTCCCCCGTCCCTGGGATTCTCCAGGCAAGAACACTGGAGTGGTTTGCCATTTCCTTCTCCAATGCAGGAAAGTGAAGAGTGAAAGGGAAGTCGCTCAGTCGTGTCCGACTCTTAGCGACCCCATGGACTGCAACCTACCAGGCTCCTCCGACCATGGGATTTTCCAGGCAAGAGTACTGGAGTGGGGTGCCATTGCCTTCTCTGGAGGGCACTGGTAGTTTGCAAATATAACACTATGGCAAATTCATTATTTAAAGGCTGAGTATGTTAAATCATAAAATGCAAAAGATTTCTTAGTAAGCCCATTCAAATCCACAAATATTTTTGAGTGCTTGGACACTTGGGATACATTGCACCTGAACAAGATACTATTACTCTCAGAAACCTGTGGTTTAGTGAAGAATCACTTGCCTTAACCACTCTGCAGTCAAATTTATTACATTAAGCTCAAAGGAATACGCATTTGTTCTTAAATCTACTCTGTCCCCTGTATTATGGGGCTTCCCTGGAGGCTCAGTGGTAAAGGATTTGCCTGCCAACACAGGAGACACAGAAGACACAGGTTCAATCCTTGGGTCAGGAAGATCCCCTGGTGGGAGAAGTAGCAGCCCACTCCAGTATTTTTGCCTGGAAAATCCAACGGACAGAGGAGACTGGTGGGCTGCAGTCCACGGGGTCTCACAGAGTTGGACATGACTTAGCGACTGAGCACACATGGACCCCTTTATTATGTGCTCGTGATTCCTACCCAATGTTTTCTGTAAATATTCTTTCCACTTTCCAGTCCTGTCTCTTGATCCTTTTCTATTTCTTTAGGATCTACAAGTTGCCTAATAATTAAGTAGGGACTATGCTGGGCAAGACTTCTTTGGTTGGGGGTGATAGAAACCAACTCAAGCTGGCTCAGGTCACAAAAGGGGATGAATCATATGAATGAACTGTCAATGTAAGCTTCAGGCTCAGCTGGATCCAGGGACTCAGATGATGACATCAGGACTGTCTCTTTCCAACTCTGTTTTCTTCTATACTGACCTTTTCCATATGGTAACCCCAGCAGCTCCATTATATATATATATATATTTGTTTATTTATTTGGCAACACACAATCTTGGAAATGAAGAAATTCCCTGTACTTAAGTTTTTAAAAAATGTCTTCGATCAAATCAATCACCCTGATCAAGGAGAGGAAAATATTTTGGCCAGATATGGGTCACAAGTTGTTATGGGCTGAGTTTTATCTCCCCCAGATTCATGTGTTGAAGTCCTAACCACACCCCCTCCCCCAGTATCTCTTAAACGTGACTATATTTTGGAGGTAGGCTCTTTAAAGAGGTAATTGTGATAAAATGAGAGCATATGGGTAAGCCTCAATCCAATATGACTGTTATCCTCATAAGAAGAGGAAATTAGGACTGAGACACACAGAGGGAGACCATGTGAAGACAGGGAGAAGATGGCATCTGCAAGCTAAGAAGAGAGAGACAGACCTCAGAAGAAATTAATCCTGCCAACACCTTGATCTCAGACAGCCTCCAGAACTTGGAGAAAATTTTTGTTGTTTAAGCCACCCAGTCTGTGACATCCTAGTAAACTAATATTAATACATAGTTTCAGCCCTGAAATTGAGGCAAATTTATTTAGTCCCTCTTGAACCTCCCTATTAGTAGACAGTGGGTGGTTACTCAAAGGAAACCCAAGAGGCTATTACTACAAGGAATAATAATTGCCTAGTAGGGGAACAAATCCAGATTGTCCATCATCTGTGTCAGATTATTAATAATTATCAGATATTCATTATGTGTTAGGGCTTGAGAACACCTTATACTTAATATAAAAACCTCATTGCTGCTGCTGCTGTCACTTCAGTTGTGTCCGACTCTGTGCGACCCCATAGACAGAAGCCCACCAGGCTCCCCCATCCCTGGGATTCTCCAGGCAAGAACACTGGAGTGGGTTGCCATTTCCTTCTCCAATGCAGGAAAGTGAAGAGTGAAAGGGAAGTCGCTCAGTCGTGTCCGACTCTTAGTGACCCCATGGACTGCAGCCTACCAGGCTCCTCCATCCATGGGATTTTCCAGGCAAGAGTACTGGAGTGGGGTGCCATTGCCTTCTCCAAAAACCTCATTAGGTGGATACTATTATTTCCCTCACTTAACAAATGAGAAAACTGAGGCACAGCAAGTTATATGACTTATCCAAGGTCACTCAGTGAGCAAGCAGCAGAGCCAGGATTTACATCCATACCTGTTTGGCTATAAAAACCACAGACTTTTACCACTATTCTCTTTTGAAAACCAATGATACTGTTAGCTTCTGATGCTCTTGCTTTTTGTCTTCCCAAGAATGAAAATGCTCTGACTTGAGGCATGGGAAGGATGTATGTTAATATGTTAATTAAGGAAAATTCACTGTTTGCAGAATTCAGAAGTCTTTTTTTCAGAACTGTTTCCTATCTGGGCAAGCCTTTGATTGATTCAAGTTAATTAGCTTTGCAGAACATGAAGTAATTGCTGTTGTTCCTCAAAATTGAGGCTAGGAAGATACCCAGTGACCTGTAACCACCTCAGCCCTGACCCCTAAGTCTGAGGATCAGAACTCCAAAGGCTCAGCAAAGAGACAAGATGGAGAAATTCATCATTTCAGCTGCTGCTTTCCCTCTTGTGTGTTTACTCTGTTTTCTGTCCCATGATTAACAACACAAGCCTCATGCCTGTCTGAATTGGTGGACTAACATCTACAGTTGTGTAAGGAATCTGTCCTGAATTTTATAAATAGGATTTCCAGTTTGAACTATGTAGGCTGATATTTGAGCATTTCACTTAGGAAACAAATTTAGAAAACATCAGACCCATTCATGGTCATTGTGTTTTTTTCCAAGTGGTTCTGATATTTCTGTTGAAACCATCCAGTGATCCCATATATATATATATATATATATATATATATATATATATATATATATCCTAATAGTCTTTTGCAAGATTTATTGGTTGCAAGAAAGGGCAATCCATACAAGTTAGTTCACAAACAAAATTCAAGGGGTCTTTGTTGTTGAGTGTTTATCATCTGAGTCCTGGAGATGATGGAGTTCTTTAGAGATATAATAGTTGTCCTTCAAATCTTACAGTAATTATATAACATTAATTGTTAAAAATTTTAATGATTAACACTAGCATGAATCCTTTTCTACAACACCATCTACCTGTGGCTCAGCCTCTCTAAAGCACCCCCTGAATTTTGAGTGCCCATCACAAGTCCTGGGAAGGGTTGCTGTTTCTTATAACCAGTGAGTCCTGTCAAAGAGAATCAGCCTCTCACTGACGGTCTGACCCTGGTACCTACACAGTGTAAACCAGCTGCAAATGCTTGATTGAAAATCTTGCCCAAAGTGCAGGATTCCATGAGGTTGATGCCACGTGCTTAAAGAACAGGAAAACCACAGACAACCCTTGGGAGTCCAGTGGTCTTAGGACAATCAATACTGATGCTCAGCTGGAACCCGCAGATTCAGCCACGATGGCTGTTGCAGTGACTGGGCTGGTCATTCGATACTGACATACTAGTTATTCAGTGTTTTTATTATCCCCTCCCCCCAAAGAGTTAACAGTTGAAGGAAAAAAAAAAATGACAAGGAAAGTGACACGGTGAACACTTCAAAAGAGAAAGATTTAAATATCAAAAGATTCCAGAAGGCCTTGGGAAAAATTGGTGAAGCCCTTGAATATTTTTTTAAATGACCTTTTTGCTATCATCCTATGAAAGCCAAAGCTGAAATGAAGGATTTTGTCAGAAAAATTACACCAAAAAACCCCCCCTGACTACTTAATTTACTTTTCACTCTTCATAAGAATTCATGTGTCATTGAAGTGGTAACCTAAATTGTGTTAGGTTGATAAGCTTTAGTTTCATTTTTCAAGATAAAATTCCAGCTCAAATATCCCCCACGTTTTTTTTTTTTTTTGGCCACTCTGTGTGGCATATGGGATCTTAGTTCCCTGACCAGGGCTCAAACCTGTGGTCCTTGCATTTGGAGTTCAGAGTTTTAACCACTGCACAATTTGCTATGAAAATTTGGGTATAGTATCAAGTCACCATAGACATCTTCTACCAAGATTGATTTTTACCTCAAGGGTAACCAAAAAACCAGGGAGGAAAGTCCCTCCTGCCTTTCCTCATGGAGCTGATCGATCTTTCTCTTCCACTTCTGGCCATGACCACTCCATTCTCTGCCTCTCTCTGCACATCTGTGCTTCTGCTCACCCACAGGGTACCTGTCAAGGCATCCATGCTTTATATCATATATCTATCTCCCCTTCCTATTACATGCCCTTGGCCATAAGGATTGGTTAAAAGATGAGCATTTTGCTCAATGTGGACCCATATCAGTCAGAAGAAAGAGTTTTGTTTAAAGAGTTAGGGAACGGGCTTCCCCAGGGGCTCAGTAGTGAAGAATCTGCCTGCCAGTGCAGGAGACACGGGTTCGATCTCTGATCTGGGAGGATCCCACATGCCGCGGGGCAACTAAACCCCTGCACCACAACTTCTGAGCCCATGCTCTAGAGCCTGCGAACCACAGCTACTGAGCCCATGTGCCACAACTACTGAAGCCTGCACGCCCTAGAGCCTGTGCTCCATAATAAGAGAGTAGCCCCCTCACCACAACTGGAGAAAAGCCCTCACGGCAACGAAGACCCAGCACATGCAAAAACGATGAATAAATAAAAATAAATAAAAGTAAAGAGTTAGGGGAGGAGAAACTAGGGGGATGTGCACCTGAAGTTGTTGGCAGCCTGTCCTGTTGAGAAATGAAGCAACCTGGAGGAGATCAGGACCAAGATGTGGAGAGAAAATAGGTCCTGCTGACAATGTTTGAGTTGCTGGAGCCTGCCATTCCTGAAACTGGCATGACTCCCTCCAACTTCTGGCCACTTTTTCCTCCTTTTGCATTGGCAGGATTGTATAAGGTTTTATGTAACTTTTACCAAAAAAGCTGTAACTGACACAACATGCTTATTTGATTATGATAGTAATAATCCCTCTTAACCATTCCAAGATACTTCCAGCCGTCATTCCATCTGATTCTCTCAGCGACCCCGGGATCAAGACAGGGCAAAAAGGATAATCATCTTGATGAAGATGGCTGCCAGGTTTAGGGGGCTACGGTGATGCTTTCTCAAGCACTTGGAAAACACAGGGAGTGAAGATTGCCTTTCTGAGCGTTAAACCAAGAAGTCAATATATTATAGATCAAAGCAGAGCAGTACAAAGTCACCTCAAAGAGGCAGGATGGCTCCAAGACCTGCAAAACTTGTCTGTCACGTGATTGAAGGTATTAACATGTTTAAGGCAAGGTTGCATCCATCATCATCTGCCCAGTGGAGGCCCAGAGGACAGAGTTGCAAATGCCGACCTTGGCAGTGCAGCCACTGCAGCTTGTCCCAGTGGACAGGGGGTCTTGCTCTTTCCAAGGCTGTATTTAGGGAAGTGCTTTCAGTTGCAAGTCATATAAAAGCATACTGATAACTGTGGTCAATTAAAGGTGGCTGGAACTGCTTTGCCATTCCTCCCGTTAAGAAGCAGCGTCTCCTTCCTTTTCTCTTAAATTGAGCTCACCCTCTGATCTACTTCGAAAAACAGAATGGAGTGGAAGTGATGCTCTATAATTTCTGAGTCTAGGCTGCAAAAGATCTGCAACTTCTACTTTTGCACACTTGGACGATTCCATTTTGTGACCCAGCTGCCTTGTTGTGAGAAACCCAAGTCATACAGAGAAAGGCTGAGCTACCAGCCAGCTGCCAGTCATGTGAGTGAGCTCCTTTGGGCATTCGACTCAGTCGAGCTTCCAGATGATTGCAACTCCAGTCAATACCGTGTGGAGAGAATAACTGTCCTGCTGAGCCCAGTGAACTCATAGAATCATGAGAGATTATAACAGTTGTTTAAAGCTGCTTAATTTTGAAGTGATTTGTAGTTGTGCAATGGAAAATTGAAACAACGAAGGCTTAAGCGACAAAGACACTTAATGGTGTTCTCTAATGGGAAGTCCAGATGTAGGAAGTTTCAGGTTTGGTGCATCAGGTCAACAATATTATGAATGATCCATACTCTTTTTTTTCTTCCCGTTCCATAAATCTTAGCACATTGACTTTTCATCTCCCTCATGGTCGAAAGATGGCTCTGGCTATCATATATTTTTAAGCAAAAGGAAAGGGAAGGAGGTAGTACCAGTGAGCTCTTCTCTTGCCTCTGTACTTTTCACCAGAAAGGCAAGTATCTTCTCAGAAGCCCCTAAGATGACTTCCCATTATGTATCACTGGCCAGATATGGCAACCCTTAGTTCTAAGGAAAGTGAGTGTATGTTTATCTAATCTCTATGTTAAACAGCCTTTGGAAAGGGAGTTGGCAATTGCCTCTCAACAATGACCAAAATCTCTGCCACAAGATGGAGGCAGATATTGCTGCCAATTGACTTCTAAGAGTTATGAACACCTGACTGGTTGATAAAGGAGTACAACAGGGCTGTATATTGTCATCCTGCTTATTTAACTTACATGCTGAGTTTGCTGTATTCCCCTGTGCTGTACAAAATATTGTTGTATGTTATTTAGTCACTAAGTTTTGTCTGACTCTTTTATGGCCCCATGAACTGTAGCCCACCAGACTTCTCTGTCCATGGGATTTCCCAGGCAAGAATACTGGAGTGGATTGCCATTTCCTTCTCCAGGGGATCTTCCCAACCCAGGTATTGAGCCCACGTCTCCTGCATTGGCAGGCACATTCTTTACCTCTATGCCACCAGGGAAGCTCTATTATGCAAAATACATCATGTGAAATGCTAGGTTGGAAGAATCACAAGCTGGAATCAAGATTGCCAGGAGAAATATCAACAACCTCAGATATGCAGATGTTACCACTCTAATGGGAGAAAGTGAAAAGGAACTAAAGGGCCTTTTGATGAGGATGAAACAGGACAGTGAAAAAGCTGACTTGAAATTCATCATTCGAAAAACTAAGATCATGGCATCCAGTCCCATCACTTCATGGCAAATCAAAGGTGAAAAAGTGAAAACAGTGACAGAGTTTATTTTCTTGGGCTCCTAAATCACTGCAGATGATGACTGCAGCCATGAAATTAAGACACTTGCTCCTTGGAAGGCAGGTTATGGCAAACCTAGACAGCATGTTAAAAAAGCAGAGACATCACTTTGCCAACAAAGTACAGTCAAAGCTATGGCTTTTTCAGTAGTTGTGTAAGATGTGAGAGTTGGACCATAAAGAAGGCTGAGTGCTAAAGAATTGATGCTTTCAAATTGTGGTGCTGGAGAAGACTCTTGAGAGTCTCTTGGAAGGAGGTCAAACCAGTCAACCCTAAAGGAAATCAGTCCTGAGTATTCATTGGAGGGACAATGTTGAAGCTGTAGTTCCAATACTTTGGCCACCTGTGCCAACTCATTGGAAAACACCCTGATGCTGCGAAAGATTGAAGACGAAAGGAGAAGGGGGTGGCAGAGGATGAGATGGTTAGACAGCATCATTAAGTCAGTTGACATGAATTTGAGTAAACTCCAGGTGATAGTACAGGAAAGGAGAGCCTGGCATGCTGTAGTCTGTGGGGTTGCAGAGAGTCGGACATGACTTAATGACTGAACAACAGATTATGATCCCATCTGAACTATCTTTTCCATGAAATGCTTGTTCCCAGTCATTTGAGTTAACTGCCACTAAATATTCAGTGGATACATCTGTCTTTCTTTGTCCCAATTTTATTCAGCAAGAAACCAGATTATTATTTATTTCCCCAGACTGGTCTTCTTACCAGGAGAGAATGCACTGATTGTGTAGACTTTCTGAACCAATTCCTACTGTAGTCATTTCTCTTTGCACATGATCAAGTTGTCATCTGGTTTACACATTGGTGTGTAAATAAGAAGTGTGGCTAATGAGATGATACCACACTCAGTGTGCTGAGAAAGCCAGGTTTCCATGTTTGCAATGATCTGAGTGCAATCACTCAACCTTCATTGTGTCACAGAAATCTCCTTTGAAGACGGCTTCCAGTCATTTCTTCTGGTGGGGGCACAACCAGTGACTGAGAGAAGACATCCAGAATTTCTACAGAAATGAGACTGAATCGGGGCTGAGTGGCCATTTGTCATGCTCCCGGACCTCCTGAATACACAGAGACCCTAGCAACTTCAGGCTTATGGAGATGTTTGACCTCACAACCCAGATTTTATGATTCTATCCTGATTTAAAACTGTCTTGTTAACCTTAAAATATCAGTGTGTGTAATGGTTCAGAGCACCAGCTTAGGCTTGTCTGGAGGATCGACCACATATTGACTGTGTGACCTTGGGAAAATGTTTTCCTCTCTCTGAGTGTCAGTTTTCTCATCTGTAAAGTGGAACTGATTTTCAGGCCTCTGCCTTGCAAGGCTGCCATGAGAACAACAGTGTGTTGTATGCAAAGTGCTTGGCAGAGTATCAGTCTGGAGCTGGTGCTCACTAGGTGAGAGCTGTTTTTATTTTCACAGACCTTGTGTCCCTACTGGAGGTCAGAAAACCTAGTCACCCCCGGCCGTGCTGCTCCATCCTTATAGGCCTGACTAATACATTCCAGTAATAATGCAGTGAGTGTCAGCGGTGCGCGAAACACAGTGCTTGCATTGAGGGGGATAAAGAAATGTAAGACATGCTCCCTGAGCTCAGAGAAGTTATAACCTGGTTGGAGAGGCAATATTTAAAAACATGAAATGGTTAAGTAACCGTGCCCGACACATCAAGATGATGGAGAAGCCCCAGGTGCAATGGCAGCTGCTTCCATACCGCTTGTCCTGTCCCGGTGAAGTGGGAATAGCCGTTGTCTTGGAGTCAGACAGACTTTCCTGGACACTCCCCATCCTAGGCTGGGTTAGAGACACCGCCGCTGCCCCCCACTCCCCACCCCGCCCCGCCCTGCCCTTGGGATATCCCCTTTGATGGTACTTACTGTGCTGAAATGTAATTGTTCACTGTCCAGTCTTCTCTGTGAAGTTGGGAACAGAAGAAGTCATTCGTTCATTTTTAATGGGTATCTGCTCTATGCCAAGCAGTGTTCTAGGCAATGAGAACAAGACAACCATTGTGTATATTCTTAAAAACATCAGTTGGGTTATGTGGAAAGATGATAAATAAGTAAATATATAGACATACTGAAAGACAAGGTAGTGGAGGAGTAAGTGGATGTGGAGTAAATCTTTCTCCATGGATGCGTCAGGAATATACCTTCAGACACAGAAGATCTTTCAGAACGCCTGCTGAGAGTGGGCAAGAGCCCCTGACCACCGGAAAGGAATATACAGATCCATGCAAAACTCCGTGGGTCAAGTTTTGACTGAAGATGATAGCATCATGGATTTTCTAACCTACCAATGTTTTCTAAACTTGTCAGATAGTGACAATCACCAGGATACTTGTTATAGTTGTAGATTATCCATTCAATATGAACAGTTTGTGTTGGACTCTTGAGAATCTATTTTTTTTTAACATGAAGTCCAGGTGATTCTTATTTTTCGACACACTTAACTGCATCTCTATACTATTTTAATGAATAAAAAATTGGGGGGAAAAACCAACATAGACATATACTGAGTTGGGTGATGGTTAAGTGCTAGGAAGAGATTTCAAGCTAGATGAGGTGTGTTGTAAACAGGCAGATGCTTCACCCACACAGCCCATCAAGGAAGGACTTGCTGGTCAGCTGTGGGAGGGAAGTCAGCAGACAGCCTGCACCTGTCAGCTCCTTCAGGGTCGGCCTGAGCCGCAGAGCCACCTTACCAGGCTCACACCCTTTCCGGGACAACCTGCATCCAGGGACTATGACTGGAGGAGGTACATTTCAGGCTGACTCAGGACATCTGGGGGGATAATATGTGCTTGCAGAGCTCTTCATCTGTATGAACAAGGCTTTGTTGAAACTCTGTCATGGTTGATCTTTTCCCCTTTCCTCAAACCTGCTTTTCTCCCCTATATTTCACAATCTGTCACTGTTTGCTTCAGGACAACCCAACATGCGACAAGGGGATGGAGCCTCGGGGCATGGGAAGGGCTTGCCAGCTGGATAAGGTGGTCAGGGAAGTCCTCCCTGAGAAGGTGACATTTAAGCAGAGACCACAAAGGAGGGAGTTAGTTATGCAAAGATCTGGAGGAACAGAGTTTCAGGCAGAAGGAACAACAAGTACAAAAGCCCTAGGATAGGAGTACACTTGGCACATCTGAGCATCAGTGGCAAAGCAACCCAGAGTGCAAGCCCAGGGACAGAGGGTGACTGTTGGAAGGGTCAGCTGGAAGTCACTTGTACACAGACATCTCTATCATGTATCCCTAGTGCCCATACACCGAATGCCCTGAATAAATGTCTGTCAACCTGACTGTACTGTTGTTCCAGCTTCTCTTCTCTCTCCTCACATGACCTTGAACAAGTAGTTGCTCAGCCTTGCAGTGCCATGGTTTCCACACATGTAATCAATCAGTGGTGAAAGTGGGACTCTCGGACTTCCCTGGTGGCACAGTGGTAAAGAATCCACCTGCCAATGCAGGAGACACTGGTTCAATCCCTGATCTGGGAAGATCCCACATGCCTTGGAGCAACTAAGCCTGTGCACAACTACTGAGCCTGTGCTCTAGAGCTCGAGAGCTTCAACTGCTGAACCCCGCACACCCTAGAGCCTGTGCTCTGCAACAAGAGAAGCCATTGCAAAGAGAAGCTATTACAACCAGAAGCCCGCACACTGCAGCTAGAGAGTAGCCTCCACTTGCTGCAACTAGAGAAAAGCCCATACGGCACGAAGACCCAACGGGGCCAAAAATAAAATAAATAAATCCATAAAATTATATTAAAAAAAAGAAAGTGGGAATTGGAGCTCTGGCTTAGAGCTCTTGCTCCTGGACCATTTTCTCTTCTCGCAATTCCTACTCCCTTCTCCCCTCTCCCTCCAGGCATCTGGAGCATGCCCGGTCCCACCTCCATGATCCCAGCAGCTTTCCTACTGGGAAGGTGGTTTCTCTGGGCAGCTTACCCTCCAATTCCAGAGCTCCTGAGCTGAGAAGCAGCCAGGCTGGGGCAGTGGGTGGGGGAGGTGGCAGAACCAGGAGGGAGAGTTAGATTACTCTCCTCTGATAATAAATAAACCCGATTAAGGCATCCCTGCATCCGTGAGGCAGGGTGCTCCTTTGGAGGGTCTTTTTGCTTTGATAAAAACTGCAATATCTGAAAATTGTCTCGGGCACCCGAGAACTCCCATTTTATGACTTGCACGTGCCTGGGATAAATTGCTTTCGCTGCCTTTTTATATATAATTCAGGTCCTTATGGATGCTGGTGGGATGCGTAACACTCTCCTGTAATGATTTATTCATCTGGGGAAGCAAGAGTTCCCCCACTGGGTTGTGCCCCGCCTGTCTGACAGCTTGAAAGGTTGGCGCTGCAGGCATGTGTTGGGTTTGCCTCCAAGGAGTCCGTTTTGGCCGGTGAGCTGTCCTGGAAAGCAGGTCTGGCTGGGTGAGGGCCACTCATCCATCATGAGACTTTCTCTGAGGCAATCACTGGCTGAGCTCAACGACTTTGCAGGTTTGACTGCAGGCTCCCTCATCACCACCTTGGGGGTATGGGGGTACTCATAACCCAATTTTACAGCTGAGGAAATGAGGTTCAGAGAAGTTATGTGACTTGCCCAAGGTCACCTGGCCAAGCAAGGAAGGGATTTTCCTATCAAATGTGCCAGCTTCATTTTGCCCATTTTGCACCGTAGCCAGGTGCTTTCCTGATGCATACAGACTCACTTCCACCTCAGCACCTCCCTGTGAGGTGCAGGTGCAGTGACTTACTTCCCCATTTTACAGGTAGAGCTGGGGCTCAGAGAGGCGAAAGGACTGTCAGATCACCCCTCTATGGAGACCAGATGACTGGGATTTTAATGTAAGTCAACATTCGTTTATTCTTGTATTCATATATTCATTGAGTTACTGCTCCATGCCTCGTTTTCTCATTTGTCACCGTCCTCATTTAACTGGGGACAATATTGGTACCTAGGGCTTCCCTGGTGGCTCAGTGGTAAAGAATCTGCCTGCCAATGCAGGAGACTTAGGAAATGAGGGTTTGATCCCTGGGTTGGGAAGATCCCCTGGAGGAGGAAATGGCAACCCACTCCAGTATTCTTGCCTGGGAAATTCCATGGGCAGAGGAGTCTGGCAAGCCACAGTCCATGGAATTGCAAAGAGTTGGACACGACTGAGCAACTGAGCACACACACACTATTAGTCCATACCTTATAAACTCATTGCGAGGCTGAAATGAGGGGTTAGACAAAGGAGTTCACATATATAAAGTGCACTCCGCAGTGTCTAGCACACAGGAAAGTGGGGTATCAATTTTAGTTGCAATAATAATTATTTCCTCATTCAGTTATTCATGCTTTGATTCCACAAGTATTTTCCAGTAGCCTGTTCTGTGCTGGGGACTCTACTGGGTGCATTGCACACGTTAGCTCATTTTCATCCTTACTGCTACCCTCATCTCACAGATGGAAACTCAGAGAGATGAAACAAATTGATGGTGGTTCCCCAGGTAGGAGGTGAACTCCATTTTCCAAAATAGGTCAACATTCATTCATTCATTTAATATATTTTCATTAAGAATGTATTACGTGTGGGCAAGGTGTTTCAAATATTCCTGTTGATTAAGTGTGGAAATGAGTACAAGGGTGGATAAGATCGGTTCCTGTCCTCAAGACACTTGTGATCTTTTGTATGCAATATAGACAAGCAGACAGGAAATGACTGTATTTCATAAATTCTAAGGTATACATTTTGCCATGTATTAACCTCTTCAAGAGGGGAATGCATCTGTTTTTTTTACCACACTTTGACTTGTGGGATCTTAGTTTCCCAACCAGGGATTGAACCTGTGCCCCCTGAAGTGGAAGCATGGAGTCTTAACTACTGGACCACCGGGGAAGTTGCCAGGATGCGTCTTAATGATCAAGGGTGTGAAATCACCACTGACCAACAGTAGTCAGGATGCGGTTAGCCTTGCCTGGAAATGACAGTGGAGCTCTCTTTTGAGAGTTCTTGTGTTGCTAGTGCTTTTCACGGCACACAGGACCACAGCTTATAGGAAAACATGGACACTGGTTTTAAAAATGATTTAGAAGACCCAGACTTTGTATTGAAAACATTTTTGGATGATCTTAGCTGATGTATTATGCTTCTTTTTTTAAAAGAAAATATGTGCTAGAGTTATATGTGATAAAAAATTGATGTATAAATAGGTCCAAAAGTGCTTTTTAAATATATAGAAGTAAAGGGATAAGAAAGCATTGTGACTCTTGGGCATATAAAAAACGTATGTCCACATAAAAACATAATTCACAATAGACAGAAGGTAGAAATAGCCAAATGTTCATCAGCTGATGAATAGATAAACAAAATGTGGTCTCAGTTCAGTTCAGTCGCTCAGTCGTGTCCGACTCTTTGCGACCCCATGAATCACAGCACTCCAGGCCTCTCTGTCCATCACCAACTCCCAGAGTTCACCCAGACTCACGTCCATCGAGTCAGTGATGCCATCCAGCCATCTCATCCTCTGTTGTCCCCTTCTCCTCCTGCCCCCAATCCCTCCCAGCATCAGAGTCTTTTCCAATGAGTCAACTCTTTGCATGAGGTGGCCAAAGTACTGGAGTTTCAGCTTTAGCATCATTCCTTCCAAAGAAATCCCAGGGCTGATCTCCTTCAGAATGGACTGGTTGGATCTCCTTGTAGTCCAAGAGACTCTCAAGAGTCTTCTCCAACACCACAGTTCAAAAGCATCAACTCTTCGGTGCTCAGCCTTCTTCACAGTCCAACTCTCACATCCATACATGACCACAGGAAAAACCATAGCCTTGACTAGATGGACCTTTGTTGGCAAAGTAATGTCTCTGCTTTTCAATATGCTATCTAGGTTGGTCATAACTTTCCTTCCAAGGAGTAAGCGTCTTTTAATTTCATGGCTATAGTCACCGTCTGCAGTGATTTTGGAGCCCCCAAAAATAAAGTCTGACACTGTTTCCACTGTTTCCCCATCTATTTCCCATGACGTGATGGGACCAGATGCCATGATCTTCATTTTCTGAATGTTGAGCTTTAAGCCAACTTTTTCACTCTCCATTTTCACTTTCATCAAGAGGCTTTTTAGTTCCTCTTCACTTTCTGCCATAAAGGTGGTGTCATCTGCATATCTGAGGTTATTGATATTTCTCCCGGCAATCTTGATTCCAGCTTGTGCTTCTTCCAGCCCAGCGTTTCTCATGATGTACTCTGCATATAAGTTAAATAAGCAGGGTGATCTATCCCTACCATGAAGTATTATTTTACTACAAGAAGGAATAAAGTAGCAACACATGCTACAATATGGATGAACTTGAAAATGTTATGCTAAGCGAAAGAAGCCAGTCACATCGGTTCACATGTTATATGATTCCATTCAAATAAAACTTCAGAATAGGGAAATCTATGGTGGTCGAAAGTGGATTAGTGGTTGCCTGTAACTGGGTTAAGGGTGAGGGACAGAGGAACAGGGAGGTGATACCTAATGGATACAGGGTTTCTTTTGCGGGTGATGAAAATTTTTTAAAAATGGACTGTGGTGATCTGAAAATGTATCACAACCCATGGAGTTATACAGGTTCAATAGGTGAATTGTATGGATGTGAATTATATCTTAACAAAGCTGTCAGAGAAGAGGGAAAGCTTTGGCTCAGAGTATTTCTTAGATCAGTTCAGTTCAGTTCAGTTGCTCAGTTGTGTCCAACTCTTCACAACCCCATGGACAGTGGCCTGCCACACTCCTCTGTTCATGGGATTTTCCCAATTCAAGGGGATCTTTCCGACCCACATCTCCTGTGTCTCCTGCATTGCAGGTGGATTTTTTTTTAAAACCATTGAGCCACCAGGAAAGCCCACAATAACTATATGTGTGTTTATATTTTTTTTCCTGATGCACATACAATAAACACATAACTGTTAGAATTAACATATCGGTTCAGGTACCACCTGGACTTGGTTTATACAACCAGGTCCATGCAAAATACATATTGTCATTTAGAAAACTTTCAAACAACCCAAAGAGGAAGGCACATCAGGTGAGATGGACTCTTTTTTTGTGCTTGCGTGCTTAGTGGTCAGTCATGTCTGACTCTTTGTGCCCTTTGGACTGTAGCCCACCAGACTCCTCTGTCTATGGGATTTTTCTGGCAAGAATACTGGAGTGGGTTGCCGTTTCCTTCTCCAGGGGAGCTTCCAGACCCAGGGATCAAACTTGAGTCTCCTGTGTCGCCTGCGTTGCAGGTGGATTCTCTACCTGCTGAGCCATTGGGGAAGCCCTTTTTTACTGAGGAGTAAACTGAGGCTCCAAGAGCTACAATGCCTTGGCAGGCTCACACAGCTGGAAGGTGCTGGAACGGGCCTGCTGGCTCCATCTCTTGCCTCTGTAATTTTGGATATAAATTCTTCCTTGAGAAAGAGTTTGAACCTGCAACTCATCTAATTTCCCTGAAAGGTTAGACTGCTCATCCACACCTGAAGGGATGCTCATTCCCACCAGGTGTGGGCAGTGGCGTCTCTCAGCTTCTGTGGAGAGCAGGATGTGTTGTAATTGATCGCCCTGCTGCCTTTCCCCCCCTGCCCAGGCTGAGTCACTGCCAGAGATGAACTGGCTGATATTTCAGCTGGGGAGATAGCATCTCTCCCGCTACCCCTCCTTAATAAGCTTCCAGTCATTGGTGATGGTGAAAACCTTATCTTCTTCTGCAGGTATGCCTATCGGCTTCACAACCCCTCACACAGTTGTGTCCCCAGGGGCCAGAATCCCACCTACCTGCTCAAGGTTAAAAACAAAACATCCTCCCCCCCCTCCAACTCTCAGAAAGGGTGTTTGTAACATGCTGCGTCTTTGAAGAGTGAATGCCACATTCAGGAAGTGGTCTTAATTGACATCAAAATGTATCTTCCTGATGTGAGTTATCTGCTGCTGCTGCTAAGTCACTTCAGTCGTGTCTGACTCTGTGCGACCCCACAGACGGCAGCCCACCAGGCTTCCCCGTCCCTGGGATTCTCCAGGAAAGAACACTGGAGTGGGTTGCCATTTCCTTTTCCAATGCAGGAAAGTGAAGAGTGAAAGGAAAGCCGCTCAGTCATGTCCAACTCTTAGCGACCCCACGGACTGCAGCCTCCCAGGCTCCTCCGTCCATGGGATTTTCTAGGCAAAAGTACTGGAGTGGAGTGCCATTGCTTTCTCTGGTCTGTTATCTAGGGATGGCCTATTTTGCTCAGTTTTCAATTGGAACATATGAAGCTAGAGAGGTCAAGTGGTTGCCTAAGGTTGCGAGGCATAGTGGAGAATGGCGTTGAATTAAGGTAGGCAGGATAACCAGGGATCAACAGTCCTAAGAACCACTCAGGTATGAAGTTTGGCTACTTTGCAAACTGTATTGGTCTTGAACAAGTTACTTAATTTTGTGTGTCTCTGTTTCATCACCTGAAAAAGAAATGACAATAGAAGCAACTACCACATAGGGTTATTATGAAGTTTAAATGAGCTCATCTATTTAAAACATATGTAGCACAGTGTTTGACACAGAGCAGACAGTCAGTAAATGGTGTTGTTATGGTCGCTGTTGTTCCTGGGAGAAGAAATTCGGTTTTTACCTCTTCCCTCGGGAACTCCTAACCCTCCTGGCAGGTGAGGACATGCAGCAGGTTCAAGCTTTGTTGCTCAGAATGTGGCCTGTGCACCAGCAGGAGCGTTACTGGGAGTTTGTTAGAAATGTTGAGTTCCAGGCCCTGCCTCAGATCTGCTGAATCTGCATTTTAATAGTGTCCACAAGGGATTAATTTACACCTTGCAGTTTGAGAAGCACTGATCTAGGGCTTTTCTTCTCATCTTTCCCTGTGCATCAGGGTCACCTGGGGAAGTTTTTAAAAATGCAAATGCCTGGGCCCCACCACTACAGATTTTGGGCCATTGGGATAGAGTCCTGGCATCATTATTTTTTAAAAGCTCCCCAGTGACTTTGATGCATAGCAAGGTGTGATCCCAATTATGGTGGGGGCTGACTTGCCTTAGAGTTGGAAAGAATTAAGTTTGAGGCTAAGGCCCTTCCACTTACTAGCTTTGTGATCTTAGGCAAGTTGCTTAGCTTCTCTGATCCTCAGTTTCTTCACAGTAATCCGAGAAGAACAATCCTCCTCCCTCCCTCTCCCACTTGTGAGGATGAAATTAACACTGATTATGTACAAGAGCCCGACAACTAGATATTGCTAGGTGTGAATGGATGCACTAACCCTCTTGTGTGCTTCGTGCTGTGCCAGGCCCAGAGGTGGTATTTGGCTATTGTCATCAATACTAATATGATTAGTGGCAGTGGTACTGTATGCAAATATGAAGGATTAGGAGCTCATTGGGGCATGGCTTGTCTCCTGTGGTGATGCAGGGAATACTTGTCATAGATTGAGAAGGCAGCTTCAGCAAGGTCAAGGAAATAACAATCCTTGCTACCATTTATTAAGCACTAACTATGCATCTGTCACTGCATTAAATACTTTATAAAAAACTAAAAAAAATAAAGTTATACATGCCTGATGCTGGGAAAGATTGAAGGTGGGAGGAGAGGGGACGACAAAGGATGAGATGGTTGGATGGCATCACCGACTCAATGGACATGAGCTTGAATAAGCTCCAGGAGTTGGTGATGGACAGGGCAGCCTGGCATGCCACAGTCCATGGGGTCGCAAACTGGGGTGGGACACAACTGAGCGACTGGACTGAAGTAAACTGATACATGTGCTTAATTTAGATTAGTGGTTCTCAACGTGTGTGTGTGTGTGTGTGTGTATGCGAGTGTGTGTTGCCCCCTGGGGACATTTGGAAATGTCTGGAGACATTTTTGGTTGTCACAACTGGGGGTGGGGGTGTTATCTGTTATTGGCATCTGGTGGGTAAGGGCCAGAGAGGCTGATAAGCATCCTGTAGTACACAGAATGTCTCCCAACACAAAGCATCACCTGCTTCCCAAATGCCAGTGATGCTGAGGTAGAGAAATCCTTGTTTAGATTCAGGCAGCTCTGCAAAGCATGTTATATAAAACAACAGCCTCTTGACCTCTTTCTTCCCTTCCCCCTCCCCCAAAGCAACCACTTTTGCCCTTTGGGTGGGTTATTTACCTGTATGTCTCTAAGTAGCCTGCTTGTATTGTGACTTCTTGATGATTCCATTCTAGACTTTACCCCTTGGCTTCTCTACTGTGGAAGGTGAGGAGTTAGCGTTCCTTCCTCAGCCCCCACCTGTGCCCACCTACACATGTGCCCCCTCCCCCCAGATCCGCTGTAATTTCTGTTGGATCAATATTCTGTGTTTATATTACCCGGACTGTAAGTGGTGTGCGCTGCTGGTGCTGATGTAGTCAACCCATTACTTTCCCTTCCCGCAACGTCTTTTGTTCTCTCTGAAGTTAATAATTGCCTTGTTTTTCCCTTGGCTTTGTTATCTATGTACTTTCCACTAACTCAGCCCTCAACTCTTTTGCCAATTGTCTAAATCTCCTTTCAAGATATTCAGACCCATCAGGGAGGAAATCTATCAACTTTGCCTTTCAGAAGGCGTCTCTTCGAGAACAGGCGAAGTGTTTCTGTAGGGAATGTTTTATGTAAGACTCACAACAGCCCTGTGAATTAGGCACTGTCATCATCATCCTCATTTGACATTTGGGGAAAAAGTCTCTCAGAGAGGTTAATTGAGTTCCCAAGATCACACAGCAGGATGTGGAGGAGTCAGAACTCAACCTCGGGACTGTGTGACCCTGAGGCTCTGGGACCTGGGCTTCCTTATGTCTCAGAAGGTCACTCTAGTGCTTCCTTGGTGGCTCAGTGGTAAAGAATTTGCTTGCTAATGCAGGAGATGCAGGTTCGATCCCCAATCTGGGAAAACCCCATTTGCTGTGGAGCAGTTAAGCCCATGCACCACAACAATTGAGCCTGTGCTCTAGAGCCTGGGAGCCACAGCTACTGAGCCCACGTGCCCTAGAGCTGTACGCTACAACAGGAGAAGCCATCAAAATGAGAAGCCTGTGTACCGCAACTAGAGAGTAACCCCTGCTCTCCACAACTAGAGAAAAGCCCATGCAGCAACGAAGACCCAGCACAGCCAAAAATAAATTAATAAATAAATAACATTTTTTTAAAAAGAAGGTCCCTCTAGGAGAAAGCCCTTCAAAATACCTCCTGAATCCAGACTATAACCTGCCCCAGTGAAAGAAGAGTAGCTTATTCATTTCTGTGTCTGCTGTGTGGATCACAAGGCCAGGCGTGGAGCAGGACTCCCAGTGATGCTGGCTGAATGGACAAGTGGAGAATTTTGAGAGGAGTGCTCCGGATCAGGGTATCAGAGGAGCTGGAGCTTGCCTTGTAAATATCATCTATTGTTATTTTGCGGCAAGTCACTTAACCTCTAGCCTCAGCCTATTTGGCTGTCACATGGAGCTGAGAAGACTTGCTTCAAGGATTGTTTTCAAGCAGCCTGAAGAAGCTGATGAAAGGCAGATCCTCAGGAGCCTATAAAACAACTACACGGATTGGTGCAATGGCATGTCAGTCACCGCATGGAGGGGTGGTGGGGAGGGAGGATTTCTGCCAAGTTCTGCCCCCCTCCCTTCCCCTCCTCTTTGCTTCCTTCTTTCTTTTCTTCTAAGTGAAACATGGCATAATTAATTTAGAAAAGAAAAAAGAAATGCCTTACAGTTGAGAAAAAGATATATATGTTATAGCCTAAGCTAGTTCTCATATGATAAAATATTTATATTAATGTGTCATAAAAATTGATGTACCCTTCTCTTGCCTGGTATCATTAATGGGTAGATGTGTAACATCTTATTTTCTTGTCTTCTTTGCTCTCTGTCCCTCCCTCCGTCTCTTTCTCCTCCCCAGCAATGTACAGTTTCAAATGACTATGAGGAAATCATTTTTCATGAACAACAACAATAAAAAATAACAATAGAAGGTATTTATTTAGTGCTTACTATGTACATGCTTACTATGTATTTAGTGCTTAAAAGAACTTGGCAGACCTTTTGCAAGTCCTTTTTGCTATGCAAGTCCTTTTGCATTTTAACTCATTGAACTCTCACACAGCCCTCGGAGGTCAGTGCTATTGCTGTTCACATTTGACAAAGGAGGAGACCGAGGCACGCATCAGTCACTGGTTCAAACCTGTCCATCCTTACCCTAAGACCCTTGCTCCTGGCCGCTCCTTCCCCATTTCCCTGTGCTATGGTGTCCAGACTCACAGTTTTCAGATCGAGGCCAGTGTCCCACAGCCTTCTGCTGGTGAAAGGCACCTGATATTCAAAGCCTTTTCAATTTGCAGTAACTAGATGTACCAAGAACTTTTTAGTTTTTGCAGCTCAAATTTTGGATGACAAAGTAGGTTTTTTTAGCATGGAGTGGAGACATCTAGGGATTCCACATCTAGCAAGCTTTCAGATCTTGGCAGCACAGGGCTGGCTGTCAGCAGTGGTGGAGACAGGAGACCCAAGGAGTACTGGGGCAGCCAGCCCCTGCTAAACCAGATTTGTGTTTTAGGAACATGACTTTTTGGTTCCCAGACTGTTGCTCCCTGGCATCCTGCTTGTGTGCCTTGCAGCTTTAGTGTCAGCTCTTCCTAAACTTGATGCAAGCTGTTTCCTGGAGCTTTTCAGAGTCAGGCTCTGATGAAGAAGAGCTTATAATGAGGCTCCCAGCCTGCAGCTGCTCCACAGGCCACATACACGGACACATATACACAGAGACACATACACAGACACATGCTGAGACACACACAGAAACACACATTCCCAGACACGCCCAAAGACACAAACACAAACACACATTCACAGACACAGAGATACACACTAAGACACACATACATGCAAACACACATAGAGACACACATGTATACGTAGAGACACACAGACACACACAGAGACATATATTCACAGGCACACACGAAGGCACACATATACAGGACACATATACATACACACTCAATCACACACCAGTGCACACAGAGACACAGACACACACAGAGATATATATTTACAAATACACACAAAGCATACACACAAAGACACACGCACACTCAATCACACACCAGTGCACACATATACACACACATATATTCACAGACACACACAAAGGCACACACATATACAGAGACACACACACTCAATCACATAGCAGTGCACACAGACACACACAGAGACACATATTCAGAGATACACACAGAAAGACACACATACACACTCAGTCATACCCGAGTGCACACAGACACATGCAGACACACACAGAGACATATATTCACAGATGCATAGAAAGGCACACACATAAACAGAGACACACACACACAGACTCAATCACACACCAGTGCACACAAACACACACTCCTCTGCCCATTTTTCCCATTCACTGCTGTTGTTTTTTAATCACAACAGTGCAGCCTGTAGTATCTGGTCCCAGCCCACAACAGGTGTCCAACAAATGCCTGTTAGATGAATAAGCACAAGGGTGATTCAGGTATTCTCTGTCTGCCCTGTCCCTGAATATTGTTTTATTGTTCTGGCTTGCCTGGCTATATTTGGAAAAGAGATCCAGAAAGGGTTCCTGTATTCATTTTGGATGGTGCCAGGCTCCCTAGCATGACTTGAGAAGTCCTTCATGATCTGGCTCCTGCCAACTCCTTTCGCCTCATTCCCCACAACCCTCTGGTGTGTCCGTCTCCACTTTCAGCAGTTTAAATTTTTTTTCAGGTCATGGAATTCTTTGGGGATCTGATGAAAGGCATGGACCCTCTTCTTCAATATATAGACATCTCCACACTCAAACAGTGTCCTGAATATAATTTCTAGGGATCCCTAAGGCCCATTCATGGATCTCCAAGGAGCGTACAGGGGCCTGCTGAAGGACCTCTGCATGTAAGGCTGGGGAAACCCAGAGAGGGAAATGCCTGGCCCAGGGTCATGAATGACAGAATTGGAACCAAGACCCAGGCCTCTGGATCTCAAGTTCAGGACTTCCTCCTTTTAAACATCCTGTGTTGATGGATGAAAGCCAGGTAATTAGTTGATACAATGAATGATTAAATGAGACACTCTTCTTTGCCTTCTCCATCCATCAAACCCTCAGCACTGGCAGCTCTGTCAGGTGTTCAAATACCAGCGGTTTTTGGAATTCAGCAGTCCTCCTTGTAGTTTGGTATTTTCCTGATGGTTATTAATGGCAGTGATTACAGCACAGTCCTGTTGGCTCTTCCTCGGAGCATCTGCCACACAACCGAGAAAGCTCAGCCTCAAGCCTGCAAGCTGGAATCAGGAGAGTGCCCAAAATGAAGGCTGTTTGTTTCAGCTGCTAAGGGCCATGTTCAGAGCTCTTGGGACCAAGAAATGTGGTCAGCGTGGTCCTCTGCATCTCATCTAATGGCTCTATATTCCTGATTCCTTGAGCCAGAAACCAGGGCACAACCTGACATACCCCTCTCCTCATCCTCCCAGGCTAGTCCATCACTAAGGCTTGTCTCTTTTCACATTGTATCCAGTCTATCCACTTCTGTCATCTTTTCTGCCACCACCTTTACAAAATCAGATCAGATCAGATCAGTCGCTCAGTCGTGTCTGACTCTTTGCAACCCCATGCATCGCAGCACGCCAGGCCTCCCTGTCCATCACCAACTGCCAGAGTTCACCCACACTCACGTCCATGAGTCAGTGATGCCATCCAGCCATCTCATCCTCTGTCATCCCCTTCTCCTCCTGCCCCCAATCCCTCCCAGCATCAGAGTCTTTTCCAATGAGTCAACTCTTCGCATGAGGTGGCCAAAGGACTGGAGTTTCAGCTTCAGCATCATTCCTTCCAAAGAAATCCCAGGGCTGATCTCCTTCAGAATGGACTGGTTGGATCTCCTTGCAGTCCAAGGGACTCTCAAGAGTCTTCTCCAATACCACAGTTCAAAAGCATTGATTCTTCAGCACTCAGCCTTCCTCACAGTCCAACTCTCACATCCATACATGACCACAGGAAAAACCATAGCCTTGACTAGACGAACCTTTATTTAGAGCATGGAGAATGGCCACAACCTCCCCTGGAGGATGACCTGCAGAGCTATTAGCTACTGAGTGCTTTTTATTTTCAGTTTCACCATCCACTGTTTGGGCCAGTGTTGGGGGCCAGAGTGAGGTACTCCGCCCGTGACAAAGGTCATGAGGAAGGAGGCTCGACATACGCAAAGGCGGGATCGAGCCTCAGGAGTCCCCCTGGAAATCCTCAAGCATCTACCCCCATTACCAGAGCCTGCCTACTTTACTACTTTGTGCTCTTACCTACACCTCTGACTTTACGGGGGGCTGTCCCCCACCACCTCTTTCGGAGAAGGAGTTAACCTAGAGCTCCAGTTAATAAATCCTGGGCGTGATAAGAGTGTTTTAACCTACAAACTCCTCTGAAGGTTCTCTAGCCTGCCTGACAGGCTCGTCCAGCCACATGTGATTGCTCACAGCCTCCCAAGAGAGGCACAAGATGCTTTAAACCCTCTAAAAACAGGTTCTTTAGAGAAGTTAGAAAACTATTAGTATAAGTATAATGGGCTGATTAGAAATTGTGTTGGTGAAGGGTTTTTCATTTGTTGAGCCAATGTTTGTTGCTAAGTCTCCACATCCCCTGCCCTTACACACATTAATGAATATATAGAAGAAATAAGTATTAACCTTTGATATTAATCACGTTAGACCTTAGGCTAAGTAAATTCTTTCCTTAACTAAAACCCACTACACCCTCACCCTGTAGGAATGTAACTTTACTTGGGTGGCTCTGTTTTGAGAATAATCAGCCCTGGAGAAATAAGTGTCTTGATTGACTGATCGCTGTCACAAGGAGAGGGTTGTAAATTGTCAGCAGGCCCCCCTGGCCAGAAGATGATGTAACACCCCTAAGACCTCTGTATACCTTTGTATGAAGCACCTGACTTTGATAAAAGTCAGGACTGCTGACCCCGCGTGACTTTTGCATAACATCTCAGTGTATAAAAGTAGACCATGGAAAATAAAGAATTGGGATCAGTTTCTCGAAATACTGGTCTCCCCATGTCGCTCTCTCTCTCACTCTGGCTGAGTCTCCATCTGGAGCGCGGAACCCACCATGCTTACTAATTATGCCTGGGCTTCTAAGATCCGACTGGGGAGGCCTCAGTGTCTCCTCTCCTTCGGGAGAACGGAAGGACGCCTGCGGCCTATGTAAGTGGTGCAAACTTCTTGTCTTGAAGTTTTATTGGTCTCCCGCGTAAACCAAGCTACTCAGCCTCTTTTCTCCACTGAATTTTCCTACTGAGCTATCCTTATTCTATTACTCTTTATATCTCTAATTAATATCTAATTGAAGCTATTGTATCCTGATCCTCGCCTATGCCGTCTCTCCTTCGAATACCCTGGATCAGCCGGGGCTGGTCCCCGGCAGGCCAGCAACATGGTATGTTAGTCAGGGCAGGCAATGCTATGCTCTTGTAACAGGCAACTAGTGGGTTCAAAACAAAATTCTGTGCTCACACAGTCTGCTTCAATCTTGGTGATGCCAGGGACAGCTGTACTCCGTGACTGGTTCAACATTCCAGGCTGCTTTGATCTTATGAATATCCCGTATCAAGGGAACATGCTTCTGTGATTGCTGCAGGAGGAGGAAAAAGGGAAAATTGTCCAACAACTCTGAGATGCTTCCACCCAGAAGTGACAGGTGTTGCTCCTGACAGTTTTTTTGGCCACAGCAATTTGTAGGACCATGTCTAATTCAAAAGAGCAGAGGAGCACTTGGAAGAGGAGGAATTGGAAATATTGGTGAGCATCACTCATATCTAATCACTTCCCCCAGGGTACGGGTGGCAGAAGAGGAGCTGATAATAAGGGTGGTGATTCATCATCTCTTTAATCCAGAAGACTGATCCAGCTCTGAGCAGAAAGATTCAGAAAATCAACATCAGCCAGACCTAATTCTTCTCCTCTCACCTCTAATTAGAGGCCAGGTGGGAGGTGAGTTGGAAGAGGAGGAGGGAGAGGAGATGAGGGAGAGGGGCAGAGGAGAATAAAGTGTAGGAAGTGAGGGGAGGAGGAACAGAGGGAGGGAGAGGAAAAGAGAAGAGAGACTGGAAGAAACAGGAAGAGCGATAGATGGAGAGAGGAAAGGAGGGAAGGTAGAAGAGAGAGAGAGCTTGAGAGAGAGCAAGAGATGGAGAGAAGCAGAGAGAGAATTTTATATAAACGTATTTGCTCCATCTCCTTAAGTTGACTGCTGGGAACACGATTGTGAATACAGAGACCCAAGGGTCAAGGGGTGCCTATGACTTGTTGGCTCCCGGTGATCTCTGATGACCAGCAGCCTTGCTCTGCTCAATGGCAAGAAAGCTAGTGGTCATGGTGGCTGTGAGGTGTGCCAGGAAGAGGGAAAGCTGGCCAAAAGCATGTGGGTTTTGTGTGGTCCCAGAGAGAGTGGAAAGGAGCCAGTGGCAGAGAAGGAGGTAAGGAGGGAGGTCCAGAGGCAGAACCAGTCCCAGGATGCAGGAACTTGTGTGGCAGAGGATGCAGTGATGAGCTGAACAGGTGAGGACTGAAGGGGGATGCAGCATCACCTGCATCAGTGGTGGTCGGTGTAGGACAGTGGATAAGCTCAAGGACCAAGGAGGACAAGTTATGTCCAGCGCAGGAACTGGCACCAGGCAGAGGCAGATGAAGACTAAACAAAGCAGTGCCTTCTCTCTCAAGACCATCCGGGCTGGTGTGTGTGTGCAGGAGTTCCCAGAATGGACGGCAGGAGAGGACTGAGAAGGGGGTCAGAGGAGAATAAGCACTCAGATGTGTGAGTGAAACCTGTAGGCTTGTCTGAGCCCTGAAGGGCTCAGAACATTTCCTATGTCAGGCTGGTCAGAGACCAGGCGCCAGAAGCTCAACTAGGTTCTAGAAGATAAAGTTGTTTTCTTTTTGGACACCAGAGTCTGGCTTGGCAACCTCATTTGTGCTACCCCAGTGCTACTCCAACTGTCATCTACAGACTAGTGACAGTCAGCAAAGTATTACTGGTCCACAGTGAGTAAGTAGAGAAACTGGGATTTAGTGTTTAGAAACTTTTATAACAATTTGACATTGCTGTAAAATCCAAGCAAATTTGGGTTGTATTTTACAAGAGCATTGGTTTTGTGATGGATTGTGGAGAAAATGGTTTGTCCCTGCAAATAGTCTGAAAAGTGCTGTGGTAGGTTCTTAAGTTGGAGAAGGCAATGGCACTCCACTCTTGCCTGGAAAATCCCATGGATGGAGGAGCCTGGTAGGCTGCAGTCCATGGGGTCGCAAAGAGTCAGACAAGACTGAGCGACTTCACTTTCACATTTCACTTTCACGCATTGGAGAAGGAAATGGCAACCCACTCCAGTGTTCTTGCCTGGAGAATCCCAGGGACGGGGGAGCCTGGTGGGCTTCTGTCTATGGGGTCGCACAGAGTTGGACACGACTGAAGTGACTTAGCAGCAGCAGCAGCAGCAGGTTCCTACGTGGCCTCTCTCATTCTGTGCAGAGACCCCTCCTAATCTGTTTTCCTTAGTGGTCTTCCTAGAATGCAAATAGGATCCTGACCTGCCTCCCTCTACAACCTTCCAATGACTTTCTCAAGCTGTTTTGGATAAAGGCCAACTCCTTCACAAGGGCCTGGAAGGTTCTGCATCATTGGGTCCCTGCTCATCTCCACAGCTTCTTCCCCTCTGCTTTCTTCCCCAGACTTACTGTATCTTTACAAACACCAAGCTTCTTCTGGCCTCAGGACCTTTACCTCTGCGACACCCTCTACCTGGCACTCTTTCCCCTCTGTCCTGGGGGAGTTGATTCCTATTCTGTCTTCAGATCATGGCTGTTGGGGAGGGGAAATTTCCCTTCTTTCTCCTCTTAGTTCTTTTGCCTGCAGTTAAAATGACATAAGGGAGATTAACAGGAAAAAGTCAATGTGCGCATGGGGAATCTGGGCTTCCCAGGTGGCACTAGTGGTAAAAAAAAAAAAAAAAAAAACAAACCTGCTTGCTATTGCAGGAGATGTAAGAGACATGGATTCAATCCCTGGGTTGGGAAAATCCCCTGGAGGAGGGAGGACATGGCTACCCACTCCAGTATTCTTACCTAGAGAATCCCCATGGACAGAGGAGCCTAGAGGGCTACAGTCCATCGGGTCACAGAGACACGACTGAAGTGACTGAACACACACACACAGGGAGTCCACATAATGAAGAATTCCAAAGACAATAAGGCTAGATGAGGTGTTTATATGTATTTATATATATGTATGTGTGTGTGTGTGTGTATATATATATATATATATATATATAAATATAAATATAAATATATTCTGGACCAAGGAGAAGCAGGTAGGGGTCTGAGGATTCAAGTGGAAGGAAGGTAATCCACGGGGAGCTAAAAAGAGTTAATGTTTGGTAAACATTAGGGACAGTAGGCTTTGACAAATGATTCCTCCCTGTCCACTGCATCCAGTAATTTACTACAGTTGTATATGGTGATAGCTTCTTCCTGAGACAGGCCTCCTGTCTTAAATTCTTTTAGGTGGTAAGGGGGTGGTTCAAAGGTTCTTCCTGAAATTTTTGGACCCTGATTGATTTCAGTTTAAAGTAATCCACACGCCAGAGTCACACATCTTGGGGCAGCCCAGCCTGAGCCCCATCACAACTCAAGGACCACCTCCTCAGGTCTTCTCTGGTGACCCAGTGGCTAAGACTATGCACTTCCACTGCAGAGGGCACAGGTTTGATCCTGGGTTGGGAAACTAAGATCCCACAAATTGTGTGTTATGGACAAAATTTAAAAAAAAAATCACTTAACTGAGGCCCTGGCTTCTTGCCTTGATAACCTCACCCATTTACTTGAATGCACCTGTAAGTAACTTGTTCTGTGTCTCCAGACCTCTAAACAGGGGGCAGAGGCCTTGCCTCTGTCGTTCACTGGTGTATCCCACATGTCTGGCTCAGCACAAGGTCCTCATTAAACATGTGTTGAATAAACGAACGAGTGAATGAAGGAATGAATGCAACATCCAGAGTGTGTGGGAGAGGCATTTGAGACTGTGAATTGTGTCCTTTGGCAGCCAGGCCTTTATTTCATAAAATAGTTCCCATGCCTCCTTCCTCTGCCCGGAACCTGGCAGCCCGTCCCGAGCTCCTGCTGATAAATCATTTTATTGGCACAGCCGGACAGGAAAGGACAGAGTGAGTAATGGGAGTCGGGCACCGTGTCACAGACAAAGGCCTGAGTTGACATGGTAACAACAGGCAGACCGATGTGGCCCGGGCAGTGGTCTGGCCCCTGGACACATCTGAGAATAGGCCCTGGGTCATTTTTCCTCTGTGCTGGGGAGCGTGAATAGGCCAGGGAAGTGAAGAAGAAGGGGCCATGAGGCCCTGCTTCTCCCCTGCCTCAGGATGGACTGGAAGCAACTTCAACCATTGGCTGAAGACTTTTAATATATAGAACATATTTGTATTTATTAATTAAAACATTATTTTCCATTTTATGTTGCACCATGTTTTTAAAATTGCAAAAGTATGGAATTTAGTGCTTTTAACTAGAGTCAGTATTGGTGGCTATGTGTGTTGTGGAAGCTTAGGAACCTGGCTGCCTGGGTTCAAAACCTGGCTCCATCCCCTCTCAGTTTTAGGAACATGGATAATATTATTAAATCTCCATATACTTTTTAAAAAATTTGATCTTTAAATTTTATTTTGGCTGCACTGCATGGCATGTGGAATCTTAGTTCCCAGACGAGGGAACAAACCTAAGATCCCTGCATAGGAAGCATGGAGTCCACCACTGGACTGCCAGGAAATTCCCGTAATCTCTGTGTACTTTTGTTTCCTGATAGGCAAACTGCGGGTGAATATGGGAGCTATTTATTAAGATTACTTATGAGAGTCCCTTGAGAGGATGCATGTAAGATGCACAATAAACAATATCTGGTTGCACGAAAGTGAAAAGTGAAAGTGAAGTTGCTCAGTCGTGTCCGACTCTTTGCGACCCCATGGACTTTAGCCTACCAGACTCCTCAGTCCATGGAATTTTCCAGGCAAGAGTACTGGAGTGGGTTCCCATTTCCTTCTCCAGGGGATCTTCCCCACCCAGGGATTGAAGCTGGGTCTCCTGCATTGCAGGCAGATGCTTTACCATCTGAGCCACCAAGGAAGCCCATCTGGTTATATAAGAACAATTAAACAACCTAGAAGTAAATACGGAGAAGGCAATGGCATCCCACTCCAGTACTCTTCCCTGGAAAATCCCATGGACAGAGGAGCCTGGTGGGCTGCAGTCCATGGGGTCGCTAACAGTTGGACATGACAGAGCGATTTCACTTTCACTTTTCACTTTCATGCCTTGGAGAAGGAAATGACAACCCACTCCAGTGTTCTTGCCTGGAGAATTCCAGGGACAGGGGAGCCTGGTGGGCTTCCATCTATAGTGTTGCACAGAGTCGGACATTCTGAAGTGACTTAGCAGCAGCAGCAGCAGCAGAAGTAAATAAAGAAGCAAAGTCCCTATCCCCTAGCCCATTTTCTAGATATAAGTTCATGTATTAGAGTCTGCCCAGGTAGTTGAACCTCTGCAAACATATACAGATCAGGACTGGCACGAGAGGGAGGTTTGCAAGGTGCCAAGGATGCCCAGGTACCAGCCCTGCATCTGCCTGGACCTGAGAGTGAGCACATCCTGAAATTTGGGGCCTGGATGCCTCACTCACCTTACCCCAGCCAGGCCCTGACACCGATAATGAAGAGATTTCTGCTTCCGATAGTGGCAGATGGGTTGATTTGGGCCAACCCTCCCACTAGACAAAACATATTCACACACACATATACATACGCATATGAAAAAAAGTAAGTGAAAGTGTTAGTCACTTAGTTGTGTCCAACTCTTTGCCACCCAATGGACTGTAGCCCACCAGGCTCCTCTGTACATGGAATTCTCCAGGCAAAAATGCTGGAGTGAGTTACCATTTCCTTCTCCAGGGGATCTTCCTGATCCAGGGATCGAACCCGCATCTCCTGCATTGCAGGCAGATTTTTTACTGTCTGAGCCACCAGGGACATATGTATATACAAACACACATACACATATGTACGTATACACATACCTGTATACATATATGTGTACACACACACACACACACACATTACTTTAGGACATCAGAGAGCTAACAAGTAGTGAAAATTCACCAGAATCTGGGGAGGCTGGAGATCTAGGAAGATGAGACAGTATCTGTCCGTCCCATGTGTGTGAGAGGTGAACAGGCTGAGCACCCTCTTAGGGCTGAGGGCACAGCGATCAGAACTTAGGGCTAGCTGAGGGGAAGAGACCTTTGGTGAACCCTCCTTCCTTTTGGTTGGCATCCTGATGGGCTGCACCCTAGTGGTAAAGGTGAGATGGAAGCAGACAGGTTCTTGCAGGGACTGAAGCTCAGCATTCCTGAAATCCCTGAATTTATATGGAGGTGACCCCAGATTACTAGTTTCCACAGGGACCTAGAGGAAGTAAACTTAAGTGCTCCCTGGAGAAAAATAACATCATTCTAAGCCTCAAATTATTTCTACAAACCAGCTTACAAATGCAATGCAATAAAATGATAATCAGGTACATGCTGCTACTGCTGCTGCTAAGTCGCTTCAGTCGTGTCCGAGTCTGTGCGACCCCATAGACGGCAGTCCACCAGGCTCCCCCGTCCCTGGGATTCTTCAGGGAAGAATACTGGAGTGGGTTGCCATTTCCTTCTCCAATGCATGAAAGTGAAAAGTAAAGTGAAGTCGCTCAGTCTTGTCTGACCCTCAGCGACCCCATGGACTGCAGCCTACCAGGTTCCTCCATCCATGGGATTTTCCAGGCAAGAGTACTGGAGTGGGGTGCCATTGCCTTCTAAATCAGGTACATGAGAGGTGAGCAAAATAAATGACCAGCAGCATAAACAATGGACAAAAGAACAGATCTCTAGAACCTCCATATATTGAGGCTATCTGACAACGACCTTAAGATAACTGTGATTACCTATGTACAAGAGATAAAAGACAAAATTAAGAATGTCAGTAGAAAATTAGAAATAGTAAAGAGAAGTAATGGGAAGTTCTAGAAATGAAAAAAAAAATGACTTAAGAACACAGCAATTTGGACAGAGTTTGAAGAGACTTGGTCAATTGGAAAGTAAGTCAGAAGAATATAGTCAAAGTTAAGAATAGAGAGACACAAGGATGGTAACTTCATAAGATTAGGAAGAGACTTGGAGCATAAATTGAGAAGATCTGATTGGGGTTTCAGAAGGAGAAGGGAAGAAGGGACTATGGCTGAAGGAGGTATTTGCAGAGACAATGACTAAAAGTTTTCCAAATCTGATGAAAGGTTTCAGCCAGACCTAAGATGCCCTACAAACCCCAAGCCTTAAATATGAGGAAACTGGGACTTCCCTGGTGGCCCAGTGGCTAAGACTCCATGTTCATAATACAGGGGACATGAGTTTGATCCCCTGTCAGGGAACTAGATCCCACATGCAGCAACTCAGAGTTCGCGTGCCACACCTGAAGATCCAGCATGCTGCAATGAAGATTGAAGCTTCTGAGTGCCGCAACTAAGACCTGATGCAGCCAAATAAATAAATAAATATTTAAAATACATAAATAATGTTTAAAACAAATAAATATTTTTAAAAATGGATACCTCGGCACATTCTAGAAAGAAAATAGAAAACCAAAATAAAGAGAAAAAGCTTTCCTTACTTGGCCTCTGGGTAGGCAAAATAACTCCCCCACTCCACCACCTCACCTTACAGTGGAGGCTGGGAAATAGCATCACTATGAAACATGACTCACATGCCATGGCTGCCTTCTTTCCTGGTCTGGGAAGAGGTGGGGGATGAGTGGAGAACTGGGGGCGCTAAGGTCAGGTTGTACTTCTCTTGGTGAAACTTAGAGGTAGGTATCTGACTTCCAAATTAGTGACTCACTTTAAAGCACCGAGGTTCTTAAGATCTCTTTTGTATTAGCTTTTATTCCTAGTCACCATTTTGGACCTTTTTTTTTTTTTTTTCTGGTTTAAACAACAGAGATTTATTCTTTCACAGTTCTATAGGCCAGAAGTCAGAAATCAAGATGTTAGCAGGGTGGCACTCACTCCAAGGGATAATCCTTCCTTGCCGCTCCCAGCTTCTGGTTGCTCCTGGGATCACTTGACTTGTAGCTGCATCCTTTTAATCTCTGCCTCTGTCTTTACATGGGCTTCTCTTCTCTTCTGTGTCTCTCATAAGGACACTTGTCATTGGGTTTAGGGCCCACCTGGATAATCCAGGATGATCTTGTCTAGAGATGCTTTAATTACATTTGCAAAGATTCCTTCTAAGTTGGAGCATTTGTTCATTCATTCAGCATATATTTGCTGAAGACCTACTATGTGCCCAGCACTAAAGATAAATCTGCAAACAAAATAGACTAAAATCTTTGTCATCATGCCACTTACATTCTAATGGGATGAGACAACCATAAGCAAAAGAAATAAAATGGTCAGTACCTGAGATGATTAGAAGAAAAATGGGGAAAAATGAGCAGGAAAGGATAGGGAGTGTGGTCATTTTCTCTGACTGAGAAGGAACCTCTGAGCACAATCTGAAGAATCTGAAGGAACCAGCTGGGCAGACGTCTGGTGGAAGATCACAGCTCCTACATCTTGTTCTGCTTTGAGTATATAGTTTAATTAAGTATTACAAATCAGAGATGAAATACAAGAGCTAAAAGGGAGGAGTCGTTTCTGTGACAACTAAGTTAAATGCTTTGAAAAGACTTGCAAAGAAATGCTGTCAAATTAGGGGACGAAAACTTAAAGATTAGCAAAAAAAAAAAAAAAAATCCCAACAATCTGAAAGAATGTGGTACTCAGGTTCCTTCACGTGTGCCTTCTTTAAAGTGCTCCACTCTAAAGAAATTGAAATTGGATATCAGAGGTAATATATTATGGTTGTGATTAATGCAAGAAAGAGACAGGGAATTCCATCAGGGTTCCAATGCTCCAAGACAAAGCCTTTTCTCTGCCTCCAAAGATTGGTGAACAAATGACTTACTTTGTTTTAGGTGAAACTAAAACAGTTAGGACACAAAGGCATTATGTTTTATGATTCTTCACTGGGACTTTCTTGAGTTACCCACCAACCACTAGTTCTGATACTGGAAGCAGGCCAATTTGTTGAACATCAATGAGCAGAAAGCTGTTTTTCTGAAAATCAATGTGTCCGACTGGCCTTTCCCCTCCCCACCAAAATCCATCACGTTCTTTCTCAGAGATGATTGCAGAGAGCAGGCAGGAGAGGGAGAGAAACCATGAGGAAAAGGAGGTGATGTGAAGTAGGTGAACCACATTCAGGAGACCTGGCTCAGGTTCAGATCATAACTGACTGTGAGAACTTGGGCAAATCATTTTGCCGCTTAGAACTACACTCTCTTCATTTGTGACATGGGCATGGTAGCAGACCCGACCTCTTGAGTTCTTGTAACGGTTGAATGAGGTGATGCATTTCAGGTGCTTATACACTGCCTGGCATATTGAAAGTGCTAAGGAGAGGGTGACTCTGATTTTACTATTGACATCCACTGAAACTCAAACGGCTGTAACTGCATTTGATGGCAGATCATCTCTTGGAGCTTCGAGTAGACAAACTGAAGTAGGTTCAAAGGGGAAAAGAGCTGTCTTCCACGGGAGCAGATTGAGCCCCAAGAGGAGACAGGGAAGCATTGCCTGTAGCAGTTAATGTAATGGCAGTCTTTATAAGAGTTCCATGTGGTATAGCCAGCTGAACCTCATATTGAATGGAGAAAGGTCAGCCTCACACTTTGTAAACCCTGGCTGGGATTGGGAATTGGTGAGCAGGAGACCCAGACACCAAGGCTTTGCAGGTGGTCCCGGGAAATTGGCATGTCTCCAGATGTACCATTTTGGATTTTGAGAGATGGGCAGGGAGACCATGTTCATGATGTTGAGCTCCCAATGAACTCTTTGGGTCTGGTAATGCCCTGGGGTCTGTCTTCATCATAGGATGCCATCTTCGTAGGACCCTCTTACTTAGCATTTCTCAAACTTGGTTCTGTGGTATCCTTTGAGATGCTGATGGATATTCTGTGTGAAAAGGTTCCCATGTCATATAAATCTGGGAAATACAGCATACCAGAGTAACAATGATACGGGCTAATATTTTTGGAGGGCAGGTGATTTATGTGTGTCAGCAAGCATTCTAAGTATTTTTAGGAGTTTGTATCACTTAATTCTCTCAGTGTCCCAATGAAATAGGGACAATGGTTATTATAAACCCCATTTCATGTGCGAGGAAATGAAACATCAAGAAATGATGCTTAGAGAAGTTAGTTAATTTAACGAAGGTTGCACAGCAGGTGAGTGGAAAAATAAGGATTTGAACTCAGGCCTTTTGACCCCAAAGCTTCTGTTCTTAATTTGAATTTAAAGAAGAGTTTTTTTTTTCCTTTCTCCAAATTCTTGACTTCCTATGGGGTTGTCAGAGAATGTATCTAATATCTCCTCTTCTAGGAATTTTTGAGCAGAACAGAGGACTTTGTTTTTCAAGCTCAGTAAAATCATACATATGTGAATATATATGTAAATTAAAAGCATAATCACTCTCTGTAGGTGTCTTCTGGTCTGTTTGAAAGGAGAGCAGCTGTTTCTATCTCCAGAGTCAACCTGTGCCCTGTCTTAAATATTCAATCCCCAATTAACATACAAAACATTCTGAAAGTCCTGCAATTAAAAAACCTCTTTTTCTTCAACCCAGTTTCCCATCCTATTTTCCTTTCAGAATCCCTTTTTTTGCTTCCCATTCTCTTTGAAAACATATATTAGCATCCACAGAAAGAGTACACCAAGAAACAGAGTTTGAGTTATTTCCTTTGTAGGGGAGGCGTTTGAGGCTGTGTGCATTCCACACACTGGGGGAGAAGAACCCATTTAAGAATACATCCTCTGCTCAGTTCAATTCAGTCACTCAGTTGTGTCTGACTTTTTGCGACCCTGTGGACTGCAGCACACCAGGCTTCCCTGTCCATCACCAACTCCCAGAGCTTACTCAAACTCATGTCCATCGAGTCAGTGATGCCATCCAAGAGTATCATCCTCTGTCATCCCCTTCTCCTGCCCTCAGTCTTTCCCAGCATCAGGGTCTTTTCAAATGAGTCAGTTCTTCACATCAGGTGGCCAAAGTATTGGAGTTTCAGCTTCAGCATCAGTCCTTCCAATGAATCTTCAGGACTGATTTCCTTTAGGATGGACTGATTTGATCTCCTTGCAGTCCAAGGGACTCTCAAGAGTCTTCTCCAACACCACAGTGCAAAAGCATCAAATCTTTGGCCCTCAGCTTTCTTTATGGTCCAACTCTCACATCCATATATGACTACTGGAAAAACCATAGCTTTGACTATATAGACCTTTGTTGGCAAAGTAATGTCTCTGCTTTTTAATATGCTGTCTAGGTTGGTCATAACTTTTCTTCCAAGGAGCAAGCGTCTTTTAATTTCATGGCTGCACTCACCATCTGCAGTGATTTTGGAGCTGCAAAATATACCCTGCTGGTGGTGAATAAAGCAAGAGTTTTTTTCTTTACATAAAGGGTAACATAAAGTAAACCCAGACATACCCAGTAAAATCTTCTAGAAGATATTGTTCTAGGGATTAGCTACTTGGAATTTCACAACAGGGAGGGTTTTGGAGGGAAATGGCAAATCATGATTTATTGACATATCCTAAATTTTTCAATGTGTCATAAAGGGAAACTTGACAAGAGGAAACCTCTGAAGTGTCTTAGATGACATTTGCTTGAAATTGGCTTGTGTTATGTTCATATCTCCTTTGCAGACCTAGCTCTGGATGACTATGTGAGTAATATTTTCCTTTTGAAAGCTTTTCATTCTTTATATCATTTTCTTAGTCCTTGCCAAGATTGCTTAGGGGGCTATATTCATTTCTAATCTGCAGAAAAGAAAGCATATCTCTCCCTGAGACTCCAACCACAGCAAAGCATGTAAGATAATGATAGTGTTAAGCAGTTATACAGACTTAAAATAGCTATCAATGTAAATATAAAAATGCAAAGCACATGAATAAAAGCTCCTTGAACATTCCGGGAGGGAAGGTAAGCCTTGGTGAACTTTTGCAAGTACTCAAAAGATACGACCGGAATAAATGAATTATTGGAAAGCAGTGTGGTGAGAGTGAAAGTGAAAGTGAAAGTGAAGTAGCTCAGTCGTGTCCGACTCTTTGCGACCCCATGGACTGACTGTAGCCTACCAGGCTCCTCTGTCCATGGGATTTTCCAGGCAAGAATACTGGAGTGGGTTGCCATTTCCTTCTCCAGGGGATCTTCCCAACCCAGGGATTGAACCTGGGTCTCCTGCTTTGTAGGCAGACACTTTACCGTCTGAGCCACCAGGTGAGAGTACTAGCCCTAAATTAGTTTTCCTTCTTCCCCTCACAGACTACATTTCCCAGCCTCACTTGCAGTACCTGCTGCCATGTGACTGAGTTGTAACCAGTGGGATGTAAACAGAAATTTGTGATCTACTTCCTATGAAAACCTCACGCCACAATCCTTCTTGTTCTTTCCCCACCTTGACCATCTTGGAAGCCAGTTTGATTTTGAAGGTGGAGATAGAAAGGTTCTGGGTCCTTGAGTTACAGTTTGCCAGAGCTGCCCTACCATTCAGGAACACTGCCCTGAAATATTAGATAAGTGAGAAACTGCTATGTTTTGAGTTATTATACTCTTAGGGGATTGTTTACCGTGTTGGCTGAAAGTCTGGACAGGGAGTTTGCACTTGGTGTGTGTTTATAATGCTTGCAGAGAAAGAATATTATGTGCTTGAAAGACCATGAGCTGCAGAGTAAGACATACATGAGTTAAATTCTCGGCTCTGCCATTCACTGTACTCCTAATCTTGGGCAGTTGACTTAATCTCCCTTAGCTTTAGTGTTTTTCCTTTAGAAAATGGAAATAACACCCTGCAGGCTTGTTTTGGAAGTTAAAGAAGACACATTTAACATATCTGGCACAATGATGGATATATAGTAGATGCTCCCTAAATGGTAGCTATTGTTATTGACTTTTCCAATCATTTTTTAAAGGATTCTGTTCACCTGTTTGGGTTCTGCAGGTTATAACAATGACCCCTTCCGTGTATTTCCACTCTCAAATAAACTTAAGAAAAATGCCAGAAAACTGAGAGAGGAAACACTTGCCCCTGTCTTCTTTTTAGTGGTAGCTCAGCTGGTAAAGAATCTGCCTGCAATGTGGGAGACCCCAGTTCAATTCCTGGCTCCAGAAGATCCCCTGGAGACAGGATAGACCACTCACCCCAGTATTCTTGAGCTTCCCTGGTAGCTCAGATGTAACGAATCTCCTGCAATGCGGGAGATCTGGGTTCTATCCCCGGGCTGGGAAGATCCCCTGGCGGAGGGCATGGCAACCCACTCCAGTATTCTTGCCTGGAAAATCCCCATGGACAGAGGAGCCTGGTGGGCTACAGTCCATGGAGTCACAAACAGTCAGACATGACTGAGCAACTAAGCACAGCACAGCATGATTAAATAATTATTTGAATAGTTTAATCTCTCTGTCCCTTTGCTCTTTGAGGGCAGGCAGTATGTCTGTTTTAGTCTCATGGGTGTGCCCAGCCTAGCAGATAGAGGCATACAAAGTAGAGGCTCCATAAATACTTCTTGAATGCATGAATTGACGAGGATGTGAATCTCTCACTTGTAAATCTAAGCAGGGCTACACAAACAGGTCCACAGAGGAGAGACACTGCAAGGCCAACCATCTCAGAGATGTCTTTATCACTGGCCTTCCTGAAGTGTCACCATCAGAGGCCCTCCTTAGGTCTTAAAAGTAGTTATAAGCTGGTAGTCCACCATTAGCATATTTTGTTTATTCAATACTGTGTTTTCAAAGGTTAAGTTTATTGCCAACATTTAACCCTTAGAAGATTTCACATAAAAGTCACATTTTCTGCTTCTGTTGAAAAATTAAAAGGTCTGGCAATGATGGGCTTGATTCTGGCATGGCAAGAGTTGGTTGGAGTTGAGTAGCAGTGCCCTCATTAAGGACAAGTGGCCTCAAGTTCACTCCATCAGGCCCCTCTTGCCCTTGTTTATATTACCAGCCTGGCCCTTCAGTTTTCCACCCACTATTATTTTTCCTTCATCCATTCATGTAATCATTCATTCACTTAACAGATATTTGCATGTTGGTGAAAATGAGAATCCAAGACAATATTACCCATTCTTCCTGATCTCTGGGAGTTTACAGGGTGGTTGAGTAATAAGAGATAGAAACATATAGTCAAACTTCTAAAAATATTGATTAATTCATAGATAGCACAGTGTAATTATTGTGGATTAATATCTCCCCAAGTTTATATCTACTGGTCACCTCAAAATGTGACTTTATTTAGAAATAGGGTCTTTGTAGGTGTAAATAGTAATTTTCACATTCTTTATCTCAGAGATTCGTAGTATCTTTGTGAATGGGTAGGCTCAGCCTCATTTTACCAACAAGGAAACTGCTGTTCTGAGGGGTTGACCCATCTGTCCAAAGTTGATATTTGGCCTCCAAATCCGTTCTTTCCACTGTATGTCACTGATTAGATCTGTCTGGTTCGTTGCTGTGTATTCAACTGTTGTGCTTGGCACAGAGTAGGTGCACAATTAATAGTCTCACCCAGTTTGAAACAAATGACCCGAAGGCAAGATCTTGACAGGATGGGGCAGAAGATGGAGAAAGTCTTCCCTAATAGAGGAGTTTGGGAATTAGACCCAGCACAGTGCCTTGAACATGGTAGTGCTCAGTAACTACCTGTTAAACAGCGAATGAATAAGTCAGACTTGGGAGGTGGGCCTGCCTGGGGCACCGCAGTGGTGACCTGCAACTTTGGGTGTTTGTTGTGGGGAGTCCCAGGAAATAAACTGCCAGGCATGTACTCTGTCTGCTTTCCAGTTGGTCCAGACCACACCCTACCTTTTATCATCCACTTCTCCTCAGATTAGGAAACCTGGCCAAATCAAATTGTGCTAACTTCATTTCTGCCTGGCTTTCTGCCCACTCCCTGACATCCGTGCTGTGTTAAAAATTGATAGTGGTTTGCGAATGTTAAACAGCTGGGTCTGTGTGAGGCCAGGAGCTGGTGGCTAACAGGGCTGAAGTCTGCAGTGTTTGAACTGCCCTCTGGGATCTGAATCCCTATGGGGGCATCTCCATGCGTTCTGGTTTGTGAAGTTCAGAGTCAGGCAGTGCTGCATTAGCTGATTTCCCCAGAAACGTGGAAGAGTGATGGAGGAATAGACGTGGAACTCATCTCATTATTTATTTTTGCCATGAAATGGGCCTTCCCGAGGTAGCATACATCAGGAGACCTGCTCACAGTGCTGCTTGGGTGACACTTCATATTTTGTTGGGCAGGTCCTCCCCTGGTGCCAGCAGCCCCTCTGCTTGATTAATGACATCCCTTCAGTCTAACTGTGCCTCTCCTGTCTCCCTGGATCCCCTGCTGCACTGGCTGGCTGGCTTCTCACCGTGATGACAACTGACACAGAGTGACTTCATTGCCAATTTGAAGGTCACTCCCATTTTGTTGCACCCACCCCCGCGTATACATACACTATGGAGACTGGTTCATTCGAAGCACCCTCAAGGTATGGGCTGCTGGCTAAAAAACTCAAAGATCGCTCCAGAGAAAGCCCACACAGCAGCTTCTAAAGATGCCCATGTCCTCCAAGAGAACTGGCACTGGCTCTAAGAGCATGGGCAGGGGAAGCTTGGACTGGATTCCCAGACAGTAGAGTGAGCAGTTCAGAGCATGAAGTCACACCTGCTGGGTTTGCTCTTTTTTAAAGGCATCACCTTGGTCTCAGTGAGCCTCCGGCTCCTCAACTGCAAAGTAGGGACAATAGTGTCCAGTCACAAAGTTATACTGGAAGGTAAATGAGATGAAGCACATGAGATGTACTTTGCATATAGTAACTGCTCAGTAAATATTAGCTCTATTATTATTACTCATAAAATAATACTGAAGCCATTTCCTCAAACATTAGACCAGAGAAAGTGAAAGTGTTAGTTGCTCAGTTGTGTCCGACTATTTGTGACTCCACGGACTGTAGCCCACCAGGGTCCTCTGTCCATGGGTTTCTCCAGGCAAGAATGCTGGAGTGGGTTGCCATGCCCCTCTCCAGGGGAATCTTCCTGACCCAGGGATAGAACCCAGATCTCCCACGCTGCAGGTAGATTCTCTACTGTTTGAGCTACCTGGGAAACCTTAGACCAGAGAAGCAATTTCTAACTACAATCTGAGTGGAAGTCGAGAGTTCAAATCAGGAAAGCAGAAACACTCAGTGGTCTTAATACAAAAAGAATTAAATGCAGGGAACTTAGAGACTGGCAACAGCCAGAGGAACAGAGAGAAGAGGTGGTATGACCAGGAGTTGGGATCATCCTTTGGAAGCTGGAACCATGGAGTTGGGCTTACAGGTGACCTGGTTGCTACAAGAGATGAAGCCTGAGGCAGAGAAGACAGGAAAGACAGACTGACTTCTCTCCTACTGTTAGCCACCACTCTTCCACCCATGCTTCCCCTTGGCCAAACCCAGAAGCCAGCTAGCAAAGGGTTCTGGGAAATGTAGTCAGCAGAGGTCAGACCCCTGTGACAGAGGTGAGCAGAAGGCAGAGGATGGAGCTGAGGGTACATAGGCCAAAATTTGAAGAAGTTGAATTATGTTTGTTGGATTAAATACTGAATTCCAAGTCAAATGTGAATTTCAGATAAACGATGATTTTTTTAAAAAATTTATTTGGCTGAGCTGGGTCTTAGTTGCAGCAATTAGGGTCTTTAGTTGCACATGTGAACTGTTAGTGGCAGTGTGTAGAATCTAGTTCTCTGACCAGGAATTGAACCCAGGCTCCCTGCCTTGGGAGTATGGAGTCTTAGCCACTGGACCACCAGGGAAGTCCCCAACAATGATTTTTTAAAGTATATCAAAGTGAAATTATTCCAAAATTATTATTCACTTTGAAATACTAAAACGTTTCACTGCTCATTTGAAATTCATATTTAACTGGGTATCTTGTGTTTTCTTTGCTACATTTAGCCACTCATGTAGACAGTTTGAACCCTTGTAGGGTCCCAGTTCTCAGACCAGTTTGGGTGGGTGACACTTTAGGAAGCGGAAGGAGAGAAGAATAGAGATATCAAATAGCACTGAGGTTCACCAAGTGAATTAATGCTGTTTCTGTTTATCTTATGAACTCATTCATTCAGTTGCCCACCTATCCATCCATCCTACTCTATTCTTCTACTCCCTCATTCATTCCCTAATTATTGAACACCTGCTGTGTGCTGGCACTATGTTGAACATTGGGAGTATATCAGCAAGGAGACAGATAGCTTCTTCCCTTGGGCAGCTTACATACCAGGCAAGAATACAGATATTAAACCATAAAGCACATGAAACATTTTAACCAGATCTATGAATGGTTGTACAGAAATCTTGGACAATCAGGGAAAGCTTTCTGGAGGAAGTGCCATTCAAATGGAGATGTCGAGGGTTAGTAGGAGTTATTTAAGTGAAAAGAGAATTAAGAGTGTGTCTAAAAAGACAGAATGACATAGACAAAGTTGGAAAGGAGCTTGGTGTGTTTGGGAGACTAAGACGAGGTCCAAGTGGGTCCACGATGGAGAACAAGAAGGAAAGTAGTGCAAATGAAGCCGAGAAGTTAGCAGGGGCAAGGCTGCTGTGTATGGTCTGAAGGTTGTATAGGGAACAGCTCTCAGCATAATAAAGTTATAGTCTAGAACACGGGGTGTCCTAGAGTTGTTCAGGATATACCAGTCTGGACATATGTGATATTTCTAAGCCAGAAAATGCTAGAACTTATAAGCATGATAAGGGGTTTGGATATTATTTGTTAGAGCCATGGGGTGGCACGACTACATTTACAATTTAGGAAGATCCCTTGCTTGTTTGGTGGAAGATGGATGGTAGTGGGTCTAGAAGATATAAGAATAAATCTGTAAGAATATGTCTGTATCATCAAAGTGAGCAATGATGATGGTGGTTTGAACTGGGGTGTTGGTGATGAAGGGGAGAGGTGTGAGCAGATAGGAGAGACTTAGATTAGATGGTAGGGGTCATGAGTGAGGGAGCTGTCACTTAAATTTCTGTCTTGGGAAGATGGGTGGGTAGATGGCAATGGTGTTCCTTGTGATAGTGAACACAGCTATCGTGAAATCATTAGAGAAATAAGACGTAAAGCATCAAAGAATGTTTTTTAAGTTGAAATTTAGATAAATTCAGCCAAACCCACCTTATACCTGAATAAGCTTTTAAGTTCTTTTAGCCCAGATATTTTCTTTCTATACTGACCCATTCATCTCTGGTTGTTAATTTTTTCCCTACCTTATCTTAGGGGTATATAAGTCCTATTATATTATATATATTATATTATATGATCATTTCCTAATACTAAAGCAAGATAAAGCAGTAATCTATTTATGCATTTCATTGTTTCTAAAATACACATTAAATAATGATATGTCATCTCGGAAACTGGGATGCATCTGGAGGTTGATGGCAATGTGCAAGCACTGCCAGCTAGACGACCATTTTTGTGTAATTGTCATTGTCTGAGTATTTGCACACTTGCTTCTTATTCCTGGTGGCCTAAATGGACCACTTGGCTCCATGTTTCAGTCAACAAACTGTTAGGAAACATTTGAGGAAAGACTATGAATTCTGATTGATATCTAAAAATCTTTCACTGACATTTCTGATAAAATTAAGAAAGTTCCAGCATTCAAATTTGCTGTCATCCGCTTAGAAGAAAACTCTGAAGACAATAGTGGAACACTCTTTGGAAAATAGTCATTATCATCAATGTGATAGTATGATGAATGGCAAAGGGAAATGGACATTTGACTGTAGGTCAAAAGTGACTTAGCAGAATTGGATTCTATGCATAAAGGAGTTCTAGGAATACTCTGCCAATTTATTTTGCCTATATTTCTCTCCTTTATGAGTGCACAAGAATAATAGGTGATGATAGTCTGAACAAATAAGTCTAAAACAGCTCTTTAAATAGGTATAAAATAAAAAGTATAAGTGATAAGGCTCTGGCTATAGTTTAATTGGTAGTGTTTTTTCTTTCTTAGGGCTACATAAAATAGTGGTGAGTCAAGGATGAATCTCACAAATATAATGTTGAATGATAGAAATCATAGAACAAAAGAATATATAATATATGATGCTACTTACAGAAAATTAAAAAACCCAGGCAAAACCAAGATATAGTGTTACATGTCAAGGCAGGTATTATCTTCTGAGAGGGTAGAGGGAGCATGACGAAGTGGGACACTTCTGAAAGCCTGGCATCATTCTATTTCTTGACCTGGCTGGCAGTCACATAGATGTTTGCTTTGTGATTATTCATTGAGCTATACTTTTATGTTTCACACACATTTCTCTCTGTGCTTTAACTTCAGTACAACTTTAAAAATAGTGTCTTTTAATTACTAGCTTTTTAGATTTGATGAAATGCAGAAATGTTTGTGTGTGTGCATATGGGGGAGTGTTTTCTTTTCCTAGTAGGTATGCTTCCCTAATAAGTAAGAGGGAACTACATGGCTTTCATGGTGGCTTGGACAGTAAAGAATCTGCCTGCAAGGCGGGAGACCTGGGTTTGCTCCCTGGGTTGGGAAGATCCCCTGGAGGAGGGCATGGCAACCCACTCCAGTATTCTTGCCTGAAGTATTTCATGGACAGAGGAGCCTGATGGGGGACAGTCCATGGGGTTGCAAAGAGTCAGACATGACAAAGCAACTAAGCACATAAATACACACACTCACATCTTCCTTGAGGAGCGCTAGGGTCGATGTACAGGGACATGGAAACAAACTTTTAGTTTACAAAACAGGCTCTTCATAATCCAAAGGGAAGGGCTTGAGAGGAGCAGGGCATAGAGTTTATACATAACAGCTTATGTGTCATAGAATGAAAAAAGAGCCGCAGACGATGCATATGGTCCACCAGGGATGAGAGTCACTGTGGTTGGAGGAAAGTGGAGGTGGCAGTGGGCACTGAGGAGAGGAACACAGCTGGAAGAAGCCATGTGGATCAGAGTTGAACTGACATGCAGATATAACCAAGCACTCTCTGAGGTAAGTGCTGGAATTGATATATAAAAGTCTGAAAGGAATAATACTGTTTATTTCTAGGTATTAGTATCATATGAATTTGAAAAAATGATTTGTGCTTCCTTGTATTTTCTAAATCTTCTACAATTAACAAATACTGTATGCTTGTGTGCTCAGTTGCTTCAGTCGTGTCCAATTCTTGACAAACCAATGGGCTGTAGCCCACCCGGCTCCTCAGTCATGGGATTCTCCAGGCAAGAATACTGGAGTGAGTTGCCATTTACTCCTCCAGGGGATCTTCCCGACCCAGGGATCAAACCCAGGTCTCCTGCATTGCAGATTCTTTACTTCTGAGCCACCGGGGAAGCCCCAACATATATTATGTTTGTATTAAGAAAAACACTATTTTTAATTAAGCATATTGGCTGGAATTCCATCCCATGTTAGGCTGTGATTGGTACTGGTGCTTAGTGGTGCCTGTGGATGCTCTTAGAATCTGGAGAGTGTATTTATGGCATCTTAAATCTTCCATCCTGCCTGTGGTATTCTGAACAACAGAGTCGGGGTGGGCACCCAAGGCTTCCAGTTGAGAGAGCTATTATGCAGACCAATCCTTCTCAATGGTCCACGCTTTCAGTTGCCCAAACTCCCACTTGGTGCCTTTTGTCTTCTGTAGCATAAGTACAACCATACAGAATATTGGACAGATGCGATCTGTTGGAGACAAGCATGAATTTGTTTTAAAATGCTCCTTTTTCACCAGTGGCAGCAGCTTTTCTTTCAGCCACTACTCAGCAGAGCACATCACCATCTGGCACCCACCTCCACCCCTTTGTGAATGCCTGGAAGACACTTAGATGTACAGAAAAATAAAACATAGTCCATGCCCTTAGGGAGCCACAGTCTCCTAGGAGAAACAGATTATAAACAACAAATCAAAATCCAGTGTGATTATTATTATGATAGAAGAGTAGAAAGACATATTTTTCTCCCTCCACTCCCACATTCTTATGGCATATACCAAGGCTACTATAACAGTAGGAGATAGATATTCTTTTAAATGATAAAGCATAGAGGATGAGGTAGTGGGGGGTTAATCTTGGCAGTGTGACTTATCTGATTGCTCTTTTGATAATTAACCAGGAGGGAGGCCAGGGTGGGTACCTCTCATCTCCTCCTCTAAGGATCTGCACCCCTTCCCTTCATCATGCCCTAACTTCTAATCCAACAGTGAACAAAAGGAAGATCTACATGGCTGAAAGACTGTCCTGGAAATGAACCCAAGAAGAGGGAGTATTGGCTTTGATAAGCTAGGAGTCCACAGGGGAGAGGAAATAGAGAATGAGGGTCCAAGTGGAAGAGGCTTCCACATTGGTGATGCCTCACGGCTCCACTTACTTTGCATCTTCATCTTGGCTAGAGGGTCATTTCCATAGTGGAGAATAGAGAGACATAAAATGAGAAACTGACAGCAATGAAATGCTGCAAGATTTAAAGAAAGGGTGCTACAGCATTTAGTTATTTATTCTACCACTTTTTCAATAAATATTTGATGAAGATTTGTTACCCATATGTCCCTGTGCTGAGGTCTGGGATTATATTGGTAAAGAAATAGACAGAATTCCTGTCCTCATGAAGTTTATAGTCTACTGGGGAAGAAAAGTATCCATTGTCAGAAAAGATGGCAGTGCCAGAGCTAAACTGTTGTTTTCTGATTTCCATTCCAACTCTGGCCTACAAACAGATTCATTTCAGACCCTGTCCAGTTTCTTGTGGGCTACAGTCTGCTGTGATGGTGTTAGCCACTTAGTCGTATCCGACTCTTTGCAACCCCACAGACTGTAGCCTGCCAGGCTCCTCTGTCCAGGGGATTCTCCAGGCAAGAATACTGGAGTGGGTTGCCATTCCCTTCTCCAGGGGATCTTCTCAACCCAGGGATTGAACCCAGGTCTCCTGAATTACAGGCTAATTCTTTACTGTCTGAGCCACCAGGGCTGGGTCCCAGCTAATTCAACTGGCTCCCCTGGGGAGTATTGATTGCTTCCACATCAGGATGCATTTAAATTTTAAAACTCCGCCGTCACTCCTGGAGGTCAATTAGTGTTTGGACTGGATCTTTGCAGCTTGGGAATGATTCCAGATTTCTGATTTATCATCTCTGTTTCTCTTGCTGAAGGCAGCTGTAAAAGATGAGGTCTGCACCTCAGCTGCCGTGGAGTCCTCATTAAATCCACACTTCTCCCTGTTGATTGAACAAACCATTTTCTTTGTTAGGAACTACGATCCCTCTACACAACTCACTCCCAAGACTGGGAGTTGTAAAAGTCTTTTTTTTTTTTTTTTTTTTTAACTTGAATCATTGTGTCCTTCCTCTTAAGATGCCAAATGTCAATTTTCTCACAATACCCAGGCATGAAAAGTAGTGATCCCATTGAAATAAAGGTAGACAAGACAGCAAAGATTTTCTTTGTGGTCCACGGTGAAGAAGTTGCTATATTGCTCCAGAGTGATTGTGGAACTGGAACCAGACCAAACTGGAAAGGGTTTAGGACATTGTTTAATGTGGGTGTGGGGCGAACTTTGCTCCACATTTATTCTACCACAACTTAACCGAGTAACTACCTTGTGTCAGACATTTATGCTAGGAACCAACAATATTGGTGAGCAAGTCATGTTCCCTGCCCTTGCAGAACTCAGTATAGTGAGGGAGACAGACACATCAACCAAAAAACGAGGAGGAAAGCTCCTGGTAGATTAAAAATTTTTGTAATAATTCTTTTTTTTGGCCATGTTCCATGTAGGATCTTAGTTCCTAACCAGGGCTTGAACCCACAACTGCTGCAGTGAAATCGCAGACTCTTAACCATTGGACCACCAGAGAAGTCTGTGTAATAGTTCATTGACTAAAGTATATTATATTAGTTATAAAGTCATTTATTAGATTAGTAAAAGTCATTTATATAAGATTAGTAATAAAGTCATTTATGGAAAGGCAGAAAGGCAAAAAGATATGACACAGGTCGGTAAGGTGCCCAATATGCTACTGGAGAAGAGTGGAGAAATAACTCCAGAAAGAATGAAGAGACAGACCCAAAGCAAATATAACGCCTAGTTGTGGTTGTTACTGGTGATGGGAGTAAGTCCGATGCTGCAAAGAACAATATTGCATAGGGACCTGGAATGTTAGGTCCATGAATCAAGGTAAATTGGAAGTGGTCAAACAGGAGATGGCAAGAGTGAACATCGACATTTTAGGAATCAGTGAACTAAAATCGACTGGAATGGGTGAATTTAACTCAGCTGACCATTATGATTATGATGGAAGTGAGAAATAGATTTAAGGGCCTAGATCTGATAGATAGAGTGCCTGATGAACTACGGAATGAGGTTTGTGACATTGTACAGGAGACAGGGATCAAGACCATCCCCATGGAAAAGAAATGTAAAAAAGCAAAATGGCTGTCTGGGGAGGCCTTCAAATAGCTTTGAAAAGAGGAGAAGTGAAAAGCAAAGGAGAAAAGGAAAGGTATAAGCATCTGAATGCAGAGTTCCAAAGAATAGCAAGAAGAGATAAGAAAGCCTTCCTCAGCCATCAATGCAAAGAAATAGAGGAAAACAACAGAATGGGAAAGACTAGAGATCTCTTCAATAAAATTAGAGACACTAATTTAGGGAAAATTTCACTAAAATAGGGAACATTTCGTGCAAAGATGGGCTCGATAAAGGACAGAAATGGTATGGACCTAACAGAAGCAGAAGATATCAAGAAGAGGTGGCAAGAATACACAGAAGAACTGTACAAAAAAGATCTTCACGACCCAGATAATCATGATGGTGTGATCACTCACCTAGAGCCAGACATCCTGGAATGTGAAGTCAAGTGGGCCTTAGAAAGCATCACTACGAACCCAAAGCTAGTGGAGGTGATGGAATTCCAGTTGAGCTCTTTCAAATCCTGAAAGATGATGCTGTGAAAGTGTTGCACTCAATATGCCAGCAAATTTGGAAAACCCAGCAGTGGCCACAGGACTGGAAAAGGTCAGTTTTCATTCTAATCCCAAAGAAAGGCAATGCCAAAGAATGCTCAAACTACTGCACAATTGCACTCATCTCACATGCTAGTAAAGTAATGCTCAAAATTCTCCAAGCCAGGCTTCAGCAATATGTGAACTGTGAACTTCCTGATGTTCAAGCTGGTTTTAGAAAAGGCAGAGGAACCAGAGATCAAATTGCCAACATCCTCTGGATCATGGAAAAAGCAAGAGAGTTCCAGAAAAGCATCTACTTCTGGTTTATTGACTACACCAAAGCCTTTGACTGTGTGGATCACAACAAACTGAAAAATTCTTCGAGAGATGGGAATACCAGATCACCTGACCTGCCTCCTGAGAAATCTACATGCAGTCAAGAAGCAACAGTTAGAACTGGACATGGAGCAACAGACTTGTTCCAAACTGGGAGAGGAATACATCAAGGTTGTATATTGTCACCCTGCTTCTTTAACTTATATGTGGAGTACATCATGCAAAATGCAGGGCTGGATGAAGCACAAGCTGGAATCAAGATTGCCAGGAGAAATATCAATAACCTCAGGTATGCAGATGACACCACCCTTATGGCTGAAAGCAAAGAAGAACTAAAGAGCCTCTTGATAAAAGTGAAAAAGGAGAGTGAAAAAGTTGGCTTAAAACTCAACATTCAGAAAACTAGGATCACGGCATCTGGTCCCATCACTTCATGGCAAGTAGATGGGGAAACAATGGAAACAGTGACGCTTCATTTTTGGGGGCTCCAAAATCACTGCAGATGGTGATTGCAGCCATGAAATTAAAAGACGCTTACTCCTTGGAAGAAAAGCTATGACCAACCTAGGCAGCATATTAAAAAGCACAGACATTACTTTGCCGACAAAGGTCTATCTAGTCAAAGCTATGGTTTTTCCAGTAGTCATGTATGGATGTGAGAGTTGGACTCTAAAGAAGGCTGAGCACCGAAGAACTGATGCTTTTGCACTGTGGTGTTGGAGAAGACTCTTGAGAGAGTCCCTTGGACTGCAAGGAGATCCAACCAGTACATCCTAAAGGAAATCAGTCCTGAAGATTCATTGGAAGGACTGATGCTGAAGCTGAAACTACAGTACTTTGGCCACATGATATGAAGAACTGACTCATTTGAAAAGACCCTGATGCTGGGAAAGATTGAAGGCGTGAGGAGAAGGGGACGAAAGAGGATGAGATGGTTGGATGCCATCACCGAGTCGATGGACTTGAGTTTGAGCAGGCTTCAGGAGTTGGTGATGGACAGGGAAGCTTGGTGTGCTGCAGTCCTAGGGTTGCAAAGAGTCAGACACAACTGAGAGACTGAACTGAACTGAATAAAGTCATTATAAGTAATATTGATGCTGTGGCTTGTGTTACAAAATAGTTGGTGGATGCTTCTATGGCTCATGTGTTGAATTTTTTTATTATTAATAGAATGAGAATAACAGCTACTATATTTATTTCAAGTCCAGCTCAGGTAAATAACCAGTGTGAGCTTGTTATTACACTTATGGTTCCTGAAATGATGGTCTGTAGAATGATAGCGAAGATGTGCAATGCTAAGTTGTTCAGTTGTGTCTGACTCTTTGAGACGCGATGGACTGTAGCACACCAAGCTCCTCTGTCCATGGGGATTCTCCAGGTTTGAGAATGAGTTGCCATGCCCTTCTCCAGGGGATAGTGAAGATAATAGGGTTTATTAGTACAGGAACATTTTGGGGATATAGGCTGGATAATTTATGTAGCTGACCTTTACTACAGAGTGTGGTGTAATGTGGTAGCACAAGGGACTTTGAATTCTTATGGCTAGGTTCAATTCCTATAATTCTAGAAGATTTTTTTTTTTTTTGTAGGGGGCATGCTGTGTGGCTTGTGGAATCTTGGTTTCCTGACCAGGGATTGAATTCTGGCCCTGGCAGTGAAAACACTGAGTCCTAGCCACTGGACTGCCAGGGAATTCCCCAGAAGTAAGAGGATTTAAAGTTATTTACTTGATCAAAATAGCTCTTTTGTCAGGCAAATTGCTTATGTTTGTTGTGGGATGCCTTATATGATGATAGGTAGCGAGACATGTTGTGTACATAGGGCTAGTGTTAATGGCAGAAAGTATTTTCATTACATGTATGAGTTGATCATATTGTAATCATGGATAGTATGTTTGAATTCATAGAAAGGCAGTTGTTAGGAGTGTTTTAATGATGAAATCAGCAGTATACAGTTATGGAAAGTAGGGGTTATGAAATACTCCTAGAAATAGGATTGTTATAAAAATATTTATTATGTTGATATTGGGGCTTCCCTGGTGGCTCAGGTGGTAAAGAATCTGCCTGCAATACAGGAGACCCTGGTTCAGTCCCTTGTTTGGGAAGATCCCCTGGAGAAGGAAATGGCAACCCATTCCAGTGTTCTTGCCTGGAGACTCCATGGACAGAGGAGCCTGGCTGGCTAAAGTCCATAGGATCGCAAAGAGTCAGACACGACTGAGCAACTAACACAGTATGATGACATTAGCATATTCTTTTGTTTTGTTTTTCTGGCTGTGAAGCGTGTGGGATCTTAGTTCCTCGAACAGGATCAAATCTGCTCCCCCAGCATTGGAAGTGTTAAGTCTTAACAACTGGACTGCCAGGGAAGTCCCGATGTTGGCATATTCTGTTAGGAAGAATGGGCTTCCCAGGTGGCACTAGTGATAAAGAACTTACCTGCCAATTCAGGAGATGTGAGAGACCTGGATTAGATTCCTGGGTTGGGAGGATCCCCCGGAAAAGGGCATGGCAACCCACTCCAGTATCATGCCTGGAGAATCCCATGGACAGAGGAGACTGGCAGGCTATGGTCCATAGGGTTGCAAAGAGTTGGACACAACTGAAGCAACTTAGCACGCATGCATGCATGCTGGGAAGAATAGGATAAATCAGGCTGCTGCATGTTCTACATTGAAGCCGAATCCAAGTTCTGATTCTCCTTCTGTTGAATCAAATGGGGCTTGGTTGTTTTCTGCTAGAGTTGAAATAATTCATATTATGCCTCGGGGTCAGGATAGGAAAATTAGTCATATGTGTTGTATGACAATTAGTGTTGAAAGTGTAAATGATCGGTTTATCAATAGGACTGATGAGAATAATTGCTAGTATTATTTCATATAAGACTGTCTGTGCTGTTGCCTGTGGGGCTCCAATTAGTGTGTATTTTGCGTTTGAAGTCCATCTGAATCAGAGGATACAGCTAGTATAAATAGTACGTGTAGCCTTCTGTTACTCAGTGGGTAGGGTATGGGAAGAGGAACTCATATTGTGAGAGCTAGGGCTAAGGCCAGAATTGATGCAAAGATAAATATGGAAATTGATAGTGTTGGTGGTCATAGTGGATCTTTAATAATCTGACTGCATCGCAAGATTATAATAATCCATAGAGTTGACAATGTTTGACCCTTTCTTCAGAGTTACCTATAGCCTAGAACTTTTGGTCCAATTGGACTTCCCTGGTGGCCCATATGGTAAAGAATCTGCCTGCAATGAGGGAGACCTGGGTTCAGTCCCTGGGTTGAGAAGATCCCCTGGAGGAGAGCATGGCAACCCACTCCAGTATTCTTGCCTGGAGAGTCCCCATGGACAGAGGAGCCTGGTGGCCTTCAGTCCATGGGGTTGCTAAGAGTGGGACACAGCTGAGCAACTAAGCACATTTGGTCCAATTAATATGAAGAACAGTACAGCTAGTAGGATTGGGGTCATGAGTGAAAGAACATGTGTGTGTGTGTGTTTTAATAACCCTTTTATTTTGGAATAATTTTAGACTCATGGAAAAGCTACAAAAATAATGTAGAGATTTCCTATACCCTTCACAGTTTCTCCTATTGTTAACATCTTACATAGCCATGGTGTATTCTGCACAATGAAGACGGTAATGATGATAGATTACCATCAACTAAACTACAAAGTTCATCTGGAGTTTACTGGTCTTTCTACTAATATCCCTTTTCTCTTCCAAGATCCAACTCAGGATAGCACAATGTCTTTTGGCCTACTCTCTTTTAAATAGTTTTTCTGTTTTTTAGGAAATACATGGGTCAGATAGAATCTGCTTGAATGAACGTTAATTATGAACATTTTGTTAAGAAGAAGAACTGAACCTCTGGCAATAAAGGTTTAAGTTTTACATAGTGGGTTATATCTCCCTAACACATCTTGTTCTTAGGAAAAAGTGTGAAAGTGTTAGTTGCTCAGTCATGTCTGACTTTTTGCGAACCCATGAACTATAGCCCGCCAGACTCCTCTGTCCATGGACTTCTCCAGGCAAGAATACTGGAGTGGGTAACTATTCCCTTCTCCAGGGGATCTTCCTGACCCAGGGATTGAACCTGGGTCTCCCACATTTCAGGCAGATTCTTTACTTTCTGAGCCACCGGGGCTTGGGAAGGGTAAGAGTAAATTAATTGAATTGAGATGATGTTATTAATGAATTTGAAGGTGCTTTTGTAAAGTAGGCATTATTTCCTTTGTCCTTTTGTGCTAGGAGAAATGTATAATAGATAGAAACCTATCTGGACTACTTGAATCTCAACTCAGATCACTTAAGACTAATCGTTGAACTAACGAACGATTAATAGCAGTTACATCATTGGGTTGTCCTGATTCAACATTGAGGTCCTAAACCCTATTTTCGATATGAACTCTAGAGTAGGATCCTTCTGCTATCCCTAGAGTAACTTGTTCTCTTGATCAGTATTTTGGGTCAGTAAGTGATTAGGCATTTTGACCAGTTGGTCTAAATTTTAATCCCTCGGAAGTTATTTTATTTTCTGAGATCACCCCACCAAAAATTCTTAATCCATTAAAATCTTTGTTATCCCCTCTAAGGTTTGGTTATTGTTTATTATTATATTTTTTTTGGATTAGTTAATTAAAGCTCCATAGGGTCTTCTTCCCACATCTTCCCAGGAGGATCAGTTTCACTGATCAAAAGTAAGAGATAGTAAAAGCCTCATGTGACCAGTCATACAAGCCCTTACTTATAGAAGAAATGATTTTGCTGCCTTTGCACAGTCAGGATATCATGACCATTAAACATGTCACTGGGCAGGCAATGCCTCTCACACTAGTGATGGCAGAGGTGATGATTTTGGTGAATAATTTTAGAGGCAGGGCTTGTGTTTGCCAAGTTCCTTTTACCTTTTTAAATCTTTCCTTAAATGCATGCCTGTGTTAGGTTAACCATTGTTTGAATAAATAATTAAGTGTTGGATTAGGTTTAAATTTTGTTGTTAACTATTAGGGGGCTATCTGCTCTGCTATAGGCTTATACCGGGATAATTTTTTTCTTACTCAGGTTAATAGTATTGCTTCTGTTAATAGATAAGTTAGTCTAGTATTAAATTGAATTGGCTTGTTTATTGTTGGTGTTAAGATGAATGTATTTTGAGCTTGAATGCTTTCTTTTATATATGTGTGTATATATATATATACATATATATACATATATGTATGTATATATATATATCTAATTTATTTTTTATTGCACTGGGTCTTTATTGCTCCATGCCAGGCTTTCCCTAGTTGAAGCGACTGTGGGCTACTCTCCCTTGTGGTCCACGGGCTTCTCACTGTGGTGGCTTCTCTTGCTGGGGGGCACAGGCTCTAGGTGCAGGGGCTTCAGTTGGTGCAGCACGTGGGCTCAGTAGTTGCGGCTCGCAGGCTCTAGAGGGAGCATGCTTCAGCAGTTGTGCTAAATGCAATGGGCTTACTTGCTCCCAGATGTGGAATGCTCCAGGACTAGGGATCGAACCTGTGTCCTCTTCTTTGGCAGGCAGATTCTTATCCACTGTATCAGTTCAGTTCAATCGCTCAGTCGTGTCCGACTCTTTGCGACTCCATGAACTGCAGCACGCCAGGCCTCCCTGTCCATCATCGACTCCCGGACGTCACTCAACTTGCCACCAGGCAAATCCTTGAATGTTTTCTTAATTGGTTGCTGCTTTTAAGCCAACTGTGAAATTGTTTATGCTTTCTAAGAAAAGTTGTATTTTGTGTTTAAAAAGTTGTATCTTTTTAGAGTAATATTTAAAATTACATGAAAAGTTATGATTTTTAAAGTAATATTTAAAGTTGAACTAGCAATCTTTTCTGGACAACCAGCTTATCATCAGTCTCATCAGGCTTGTTACCTCTGCTTATAAATCTTCTCACTGTTTTGCCACATAGATGAATTTGCTTCTGTAAACTGTTGATAAGTAGCTCATCTGGTTTTGGGGTATTTCACTTAAGTGCTCTCTGTTAAAGTTTTCTACTTATATCATTCTGCAAAAGGTAAAAGGATAAGTAAGCCTTACTTTTTGGCAGTTTAGTGCTTCTTTCATCATCCCTTTGTGGTACTTTCTCTAAAAAGTCAAGTTTAAATTTCTATCTCCTACACTTTAGATGTTGAATGAATGCTTTATTTAATTTTCTCACGTTAGTTGAATTGGGTGGGAAGTTTGGACTAGTTTTAGTTCAAAGCATTCATGCGGTATGAAATCTCCTGGGTATAAACTAGATGCTTTATTTAAGCTACACTTTGATTTGTCCAAGCATACTTTCCAGTATGCTTACGACTTGTCTCCTCCTATATGTTTGGTACATGTCAACAGCTTGTGAAAAGTTATCCATATTTGTGGAGGGTGATGGTTGGTGTGTGTGTGTACTTCATAGCCCGATTCCATTAAGCGCACTATTTTTTTAAAAAATTTTTTTATGTGGACCATTAAAAAAAAAGTCTTATATTGAATTTGTTGCAATATTGCTTCTGTTTGTTCCTTTGGCCATGAGGCATGTGGAGTCTTAGCTCCTTGAACAGGGATCGAACTTGCACCCCCAGCATTGGAAGGCAAAGTCTTAACACTGAATCACCAGGGAAGTCCCTAACATGCCATTCTTAATTTACTAATAAATCTTTCTTTGGTTTTTAATTTCATAAGAAACTTTTGTGTTATACTCCTGAGGTAGAAAATGTAACCCGTGTCTTCATATGCCATAGGCTACATCCTGACCTAACATTTTTATTTCTGATAATTACACTTACTATTTATTGTTCCTTTTAGGGTTTGCTGAAGGTGACAGTATATAGACTGTGTTAGCAAGGGTTGGTGAGTTACTGGCTACAGAACAAGCTCCCCTAAAGGGGTTTGAAGCACCATCAAGTCCTTCGAGTTTTAGGCTTTTGCTAGTAGGATTCTGGCAAATAATTTTGTTTTAATTATTTGAGTTTGGGGCTAAACATACTGAGATGGGCTTCCCCAGTGGCTCAGTGGTAAAGAATCCATCTGAGGAACCACGGAGACTTGTCTGATCCCTGGATATGGAAGATCCCATGGGGGAGGGCATGGCTACCCACTCCAGTTTTCTTGCCTGGAGAATTCCATGGACAGAGAAGTCTGGCGGGCTATCGTCCATAGGGTCTCACGACTACAGTGACTTAGCACGCATGCACGCATAGTGGGGTGTCTAATCCCACTTTGGCTCTTAGCTGTCATGAGTCAAAATGTTAAAGTCACTTTTGTAGCTAGTTTTTAATTTAGCTAGGACATTTTACAGCATAGCTAGGACTTTATTTTGGGGTGCTCTTTATGCCAGATTTCTATTAATTAGGGTTAATTGTATGACCATAGTATTTAGCACAAAATGTACCAACCCTGATTGGTAATATAACTTAGTCAAACTTTCGTTTATGGCTTAATGTTGATCACTGCTGTTTCCCGTGGGGGGTGTAGTTAAGCAAGGTGTTGTGAGCTGCTTTTTGCTATGCTTGATGCTTGCTCCTTTTAATCTTTGATGATTTCGAGGGCATTCTTGCTGGGATAGAGATGCTTACATGTGGAATTTTATTAAAAATTAATAGGAAGGCTGTGACCAAATCTATGTATTTATGGAATGAGTGAGTGAGTGAAGTCACTCAGTCCTGTCCGACTCTTTGTGACCCCATGGACTGTAGCCTACCAGGCTCCTCCCTCCATGGGATTCTCCAGGCAAGAGTACTGGAGTGGGTTGCCATTTCCTTCTCTAGGGGATCTTCCCAACCCAGGGATTGAACCTGGGTCTCCCGCATTGCAGGCAGACGCTTTAACCTCTGAGCCACCAGGGAAGTCCCATTTATGGAATAGGTAACCTCATCTAGGCATTTTCAGTGTCTTGCTTTAATTATTAAGCTGTATCAACAGGTTGAGTAGGATTTTGTTAGTACAAGATTTGTGTATTTAGGTAATATAGTGGTATTCACTGTAGTAGTTTGAATTGTGTTGAAATTAGTATCTAAGTGCTTAATTTTTCCTTTTGTGTATTTTTAAGATGTATTTTAATTTTGATTTTGTTGGAAGTAAGTGGCAGATCTAGGAGAGTGTCTGTGTAAGCTGTGAAAGTGAAAATCAACTCTTAGTGATCCCATGGACTGTTGTAGCCCACCAGCCTCCTCTGTCCATGGGATTCTCCAGGTAAGAATACTGGAGTGGGTTACCATTCCCTTCTCCAGGAGATCTTCCCCACCCAGGGATTGAACCTGGGTCTCCTGCATTGCAGGTATATCTAAATAATTCATTGATATAGTTTAGAGACTACTTTGTAGTTATACTAGCTTTGGGTTGATAAAAAAAGGTTAATCTATTGTTTGAGGGGTTTGGCAGGATGATGATGACATATAATAAGGGGAGTCTGATTAAACAGGCTATTTACCCAATACGTATGTGTATGTATTTGTGTAATTGCTTCATGTCCCATAACCATTAGCTGATGACGCTGGGAAATAATATTTAATTTAAGCTCATCTACAAGTTGCTGGAATGTGTCAAGGCCACTGACAGTCATAGCAGAGTCATAGCATTCCCCCAAATTAAAAAAAAAAATAGAAGTAAACACATGAAACCACAGTTACACGTGAGGATGGGCAGATTAGTCATTAGTCTATCAAGATGTCTTATTTAAGGGGAAAGAGTGGGCAATTTTAGGTGAGAGGAGATAGCCCTGAAGTAAGAACCATATACCAAGTATAGCTCATTCATAGAAACTCTCCTGATTTATGGGCCTGGAGCAATAAGAGAAAGATGTTTGTGGGCAGGTGGACGGTTTCTTACAGCTTGCTGATTAAGCTCTGGTTATTGGTTATGGTGGGCTTCCCCGGTGGTGCACTTGCAAAGAATCCACCTCCCAGTGCAGGAGACGCAAAGAGACGTGGGTTAGGTCCTTGGGTTGGGAAGATCCCCTGGAGTAGGAAATGGCAACCCCTCCAGTATTCTTGCCTGGAAAATTCCATGGGCAGAGGAACCTGCTATAGTCCATGGGGTCACAAAGAGTTGGACACAACTGAGCGACTAAGCACACACGCACATTGGTTATGGTAATGATTTGACTCAATGCAGTATGTATGATTAATAAGTGTATGTGTTCTATGTAATATCAAGTTGTTCAGTTACTTCATAGATATTTGTAAAGACAAGGGTTGAATGTGAGTTGACCAGTATGATGTATTACATAATGTCAATAAGATAATGTACGTGCTTATAATCATGGGTATATGAGTATACATTTATTATGTATAATAAGTATATATTGTGCTTATGTATATGGCAAGGCAACCCACTCCAGTTTTCTTGCTTGGAGAATCCCATGGACAGAGGAGCCTGGTGGGCTGCAGTACATAGGGTTGCAAAGAGTCAGACATTACTGAAGCAACTTAGCACAGCACAGCACAGCACATATGGAAGGGCACATATTGCACAAAATACACAGTAGTGTTGCTTTTAATGATGCAGTTATTAATACTCATACAGTACTTAAAGGTAGTGTAAGTGTCCCCTAACAAATTTTCAGGGAAGAGTTTAAGTAGAATTTCAATTTTGGGTTCTGATGGTAGGACTGGAGCTTATTCCTTGAGTCATAGGGAGATGTGTTATTTTCCTTTTCTAGTTTATAAGACCAAGGAAATAAATATACTACAAAGACCCTTCATTTTAGGAGGTTGTTTTCAATGATGCCTGTTAGTAGTATAAGGAGGAGGAGTTGGGCTTCCCTGGTAGCTCAGCTGGTAAAGGGTCCACCTGCAATGCAGGAGGCCCAGTTTGATTCCTGGGTTGGGAAGATCCCCTGGAGAAGGGTTAGGCTACCCACTACAGTATTCTTGGACTTCCCTCGTGGCTCAGACGGTAAAGAATCTGCCTGTAATGCAGGAGACCCAGCTTCGATCCCTGAGTTGGGAAGATCCCCTGGAGGAGGGCATGGCAACCCACTCCAGGATTGTTGCCTGGAGAATCCCCATGGACAGAGGAGCCTGGCAGGCTACAGTCCATGGGGTCACAAAGAGTTGGACACGACTGAGCGACCAAGCACAGCACAGAACATAAGATAGATGCTGGTTGCCCAGTGATAATAAATGGGTGTTCAGCAAGTTCCGATTCATGTTTGCAAACCTACTGTGAGTACTTAGAACAGACATCGGCTAAGGGATTGAGTACTGTATTTCATTGTTTTGATATATGAAGTATTGGGATAACTGGTAAAATTAAGATTGAGAAGATTAAGGCTAGTACACCTTCTAGTTTGTTGGAAATTGATTGTGGGATTGCATATGGATATAAGAAGTATCCATCTGGTTTGATGTGGTAGCGGGGAGTGTTGATGGGGGTTAGCTGGGATATAGTTGTCTGGGTCCTCTAGAAGGTCAGGTAGGAATAGTACTAGTACTATTACTAGTACTGGTAGGATCAGAAACTGGAACAAGGCACCAAGATATCTCTGTGCAGTATGGATGAAATTGGATTTTGTTCATGTCGGATGAAATTCTTGTTGGATTATTAGAGTCTGTATCATGAAGGAATAACAAGTGGATGATTGCTAAAGCTGCAATAATAAACGGAAGGGTAAAGTGGAAGAAGAATTGTGTAAGAGTGGCTTTGTCAACTGAGAACTCTTCTTAGATTCATTCTACCAGGCTGGTTCCAATGTAAGGAATTTGTAAAAGGAAATTTGTAATGACGGTTGCTCCTTAGAAGCATGTTTGGCCTCATGGTAACACGTAACCTATAAATGCTCTAGCTATTACTGTAAATAGTAGGGATGATTCTGATATCTCATATTTCCGGGAAAGTGTAAGATCCATAATACAGTACTTGCCCTACATGGATAAAAAAATACGGAAGCTGTATGTGCATGTAGATATTGGATAGTTCATCTGTAATTTACATCTCGGTAGATATGGGTTACAAATTAAAAGACAGTTACTGTATCTGATGTACAGTGTGTTGTTAGGAATAACCCTGTTAACATTTGTAGAATTAAAGAAATACCTGGTTGTTGTTGTTCGGTCACTAAGTCATGTCTGACTCTGCGACCTTATGAACTGTAGTCTGCCTGGCTCCTCTGTCCAGGTGATTCTCCAGGCAAGAATACTGGAGTGAGTTGCCATGCCCTTCTTCAGGAGATCTTCTTGACCCATGGATTGAACCTGCGTTCCTTATGTCTTCTGCTTTGGCAGGCAGGTTTCTTACCACTAGTACCAGCTGGGAAGCCCCATCTAGGCGTATGTTAGTAGTTTTTGGTTATATAAGAGCTGTGACCACTGAGCTTGCAGTGGTTCTTTACATTTTCCAGGACGAAGAAGTAGAGATTGTGTGTAATTTTAGTGGGATGGAAGACTGAGTGATTTATGATACTGGAGATTCTGGGTTTTCTACTGAGGAAGCTATACGAATTGCTGCATTATTGTACTTGGCTGGTGTTTGTTACTGGTTGGTCATTGTTTATTGGCATTGTGATAATTATGGAAGTAACTCATGGAAATTAAATAGAACTATTCTTAAGGCAAGTGTAATGAGGAAGGAGAGGAAATAAACTTTAATTAGGCCCTTTTGGTCTAGGGCTAGTATTGAAATTTTTATTTGGAAAAGTAAGGTAGATTTTGGTAACACATTTTCTAATCAAATTCGGTCTAACAGTAGTGATGCTCATTTCTGACTCCTTGATGGATTTAGATATGGTCAGAGACTGTGTATGATAGCTAGAAAGTATCTGAGAAGATTAGAGAATTTGAATAGGTTTGAAGGATAATTGAATTTAGATTTTTGTCTAGTAAAGTTGATTTCAAGTGCCAGAATAAATCCTGAAATAGTCACGGCAAGGGCTGTTAACTTCAAATAGTAAGGCATAGTTATTTGTGGAATTGTTGTTGGAGAGATGTTGCTGGAGATAAAGAATCCAGCAAAAACACTTCCAATTAAAAGGCATTTGATAGAATTAATTAGGAGTGGATTATTTTCATTAATTCAAGTTAGAGTAGAGAAGCAAGGTTGTCCTAAGAGCAAAGAATTTGAGTGCTATAGACAGTCGTTAGGGATGTGGCAATAGGTATAATTAGGAGGGCTCAAGCATCGGTACAGGATGTGTTGACTGTTTCAATGAGCAGCTCTTTGGAACAAAGGCCTCCGAGGAAAGGCATTCCTGTTAACGTGAGTCTTCCGACGATGACGGAGGTTGTGGCAAAAGGTATTGCTCTAAACAGACCTCCTATTTCCCGAATATCTTGTTCATCATTTAGATTGTGAACAATGGAGCACATAAATAGCATTGCTTTGAAAAGTGCTTGTGTGCAGATATGGGGGAAGGTTAGGTAGGGATGGTTAATGCCAGTGTTTACCATTTTAAGGCCTTGTTAGCTCAAGGTAGAAAAGGTGACTTTTTTTTTTTTTTTTAATGTTGTTTTGGGTGAGAACACAGATTGCTATAAATAGTATGATGATGGCTCCTAGGCATAATGTCATTGTTTGGATTGTTTTTTTGTTTTCTCTTAGTGGATGATAAAGGATATTAGAAAACACCTGCCTCAACTGTTGTTTGAGTAGCATGGGGTTGAGACTGGAATGTGGCCCTCTATTCCTGAGGGAATTCATGGGTGAAGGCCAAATTGGGCAGATCTTCCAGCTACAGCTAGGAGAAACCTGACCAGGGATAAACTAATGTGATGTAAATCTGAAAATTTGTTGTGAAGTCTCATGCTTTTGAGTGATAACCATGCTGTTAATAATGGCTCCAACTGGAGACCAATGAGGTTAGGTAAAATGACTTGAAGATCAGTAGTGTTTGCGTCTGTTTGGTCCTGCTACTCATCTCATGTGCAAAAAGGGTATAATACCAACTAAACTGTTGGAGAAGATTGTTGGCAGTAACTAAAACTTAGTATAGTGATGAGAAATACAAGCAGATATTTGAAGAAACCATTAATGTTAGAGTCTGAGTGTGTATAGAATGCTGGGCATTCTATGACTGATCATGTGATGAATTGTGCTGCTGTTATGAATGTCATTGAGAAGTAATGTAATTTAAAGCTAAGTGATAGTTTTAGGGTTGGATAGTAAGTAATTCAATGTCAGTTTGAAATGATTATTTCATGGCCCGAGTAAGTGAATACTGTTATGGAAATTAAGCTGGTAATAAAGACATGTGAGACATAAAATGAGCATAGGTTGCTCCTGTAGACATTGGAGTTTGTTATTTTAATTGGTACAGTTAATGTAATTAGTGTGACTAGAGTAGAAGAAGGGAATAAACTTATTACTTTTATTTGGAGTTGCACCAGTTTTGTGGTTCCTAAGACTGATGGATTACTCCTTTTTCTTTTAGAAGTTTGGTTAATTATGAAGACATGAAATAGCAGTGCTTGTATACCTTTTTGGTAAATAAAAAGATTTGCATTTCTGTTGCTTGATTCACAATCTAATGTTTTTGTCAAACTGTATTTACAGCACATGGAGCTCAAAATAATTTGGGGTTGAGTGATAGTGGATGGGTAATAGGTGCAGAGTTACGAGGGTGTTTTCTTGTGCTTCCCTGGTGGCTCAGATGGTAAAGAATTGGCTTGCAATGAGGGAGACCCAGGTTCAATTCCTGGGTTGAGAAGATCCTCTGGAGGAGGAAATGGCAACACCAGTATTCTTGCCTGGAGAATCCCATAGACAGTCCATGGGGTTGCAAAGAGTCAGACATGACTGAGTGACTAACACTTTTACTTTCACATTTTTCACTTTTCTCATGTAAATACTGTGTTATGATTAGTATACAGATAGAATCTATGGCAGTATTGACTGCATTAATCCCTATTAGGATGATGGTGATGTTGGAACATGAAAAAGATTACTACGAATAGTTCTCCAATGAAGTTGATTGTTGGGGGGTAATGCTAGATTTGTAAGACTTGCTAGTAGTCATCATGTTGCCATTAGTGGAAGAGATCTGTAGGCTACAGGCTAAAATTAGGGTTTGGCTCTGAATACATTTGTAATTTGAATTTTCCAGGCAGTATAATATAGATGACATGAGGCCATGACCGATTATCAGGGCTGCTGCTGCTAAGTTGTTTCAGTCGTGTCCAACTCTGTGCAACCCCATAGACGACAGCCCACCAGACTTCCCCACCCCTGGGATTCTCCAGGCAAGAACACTGGAGTGGGTTGCCATTTCCTTCTCCAGTGCATGAAAGTGAAAAGTGAAAGTGAAAGTGAAATCACTCAGTCGTGCCCGACTCTTAGCGACCCCATGGACTGCAGCCTACCAGGCTCCTCCGTCCGTGGGATTTTCAGGCAAGAGTACTGGAGTGGGGTGCCATTGCCTTCTCCGGATTATCAGGGCAGTGGCCCCTAAATAACTTCAACGTCTTTGGATGAGTATAGCTGTGATGGCAAGTGCTATGTGGTGAATGAATCACGGTGAGTGATTTTAAGTCTGTTTGGTGCAAGCAGACTGATCTTAGTTATGATTATTCCTAATACGAGGAGTGGATATGCTATGTGGTTTGTTAAGGGGTATAGGATCATTGTGGTTCATAGCATACCAGGGCCCCCAAGTTTGAGTACTGTGGCTGCAAGAACTATAGAATAGGGGCTTTGACATGCAATTTTAGCAGTCAGAGGGGTATTTTTTTTTTATTATAAAATCTGTTTTGCATCCTAGCAAAATGTTGGATCAAGAGTTAGATTTTGTTGGGTTCAGTGTTGGATCATTAAAAAGTTTCATGAACCTATAATATTTTGGATATATATGAGAAACTAGGAGTGGAGAAGATGCTACTAGTGTGTAAAATAAAAAGTAAAGTCCTGCATTAAGTTGTTCTGTTTGGTTTCCTCAGTGAGTAATAACAATGTGGGGGTTCAGTTCAGTTCAGTTCAGTCGCTCAGTCGTGTCTGACTCTTTGCAACCCCATGAATCACAGCACGCCAGGCCTCCCTGTCCATCACCAACTCCCGGAGTTCACTCAGACTCACGTCCATTGAGTCAGTGATGCCATCCAGCCATCTCATCCTCTGTCATCCCCTTCTCCTCTGCCCCCAATCCCTCCCAGTATCAGAGTCTTTTCCAATAAGTCAACTCTTCGCATGAGGTGGCCAAAGTACTGGAGTTTCAGCTTCAGCATCCTTCCCTCCAAAGAACACCCAGGGCTGATCTCCTTCAGAATGGACTGGTTGGATCTCCTTGCAGTCCAAGGGACTCTCAAAAGTCTTCTCCAATACCACAGTTCAAAAGCATCAATTTTTTGGCACTCAGCTTTCTTCATAGTCCAACTCTCACATCCATACATGACCACTGGAAAAACTATAGCCTTGACTAGACCAACCTTTGTTGGCAAAGTAACGTCTCTGCAATTGAATATGCCATCTAGGTTGGTCATAACTTTCCTTCCAAGGAGAAAGCGTCTTTTAATTTCATGGCTACAGTCACCATCTGCAGTGATTTTGGATCCCAAAAAAATAAAGTCTGACACTGTTTCCACTGTTTCCCCGTCTATTTCCCATGAAGTGATGGGACCAGATGCCATGATCTTCGTTTTCTGAATGTTGAGCTTTAAGCCAACTTTTTCACTCTCCACTTTCACTTTTGATTAGAGTTGCTTCCAATAAGATACAGAATGGAATCAATTCTGTGGCTGTGAATGTTCTAATTAGGAACATCTATAGCATGATTAGTTTAGAATATATAGCTTCTTCCAAGTAATTCTTTTTTTTTTCTTAATATTTATTTGGCTGCACTGGATCTTAGTTGCAGCACATGGGCTCTTCGTTGCCATGTATAGATTTCTCTCTTTTTTTTTTCACATTTTTAAAAAAAATTTTATTTATTTTTAAACTTTACAATATTGTATTAGTTTTGCCAAATATCGAAATGAATCCGCCACAGGTATACCCACGTTCCCCTATAGATTTCTCTAGTTGTGGTTTGTGAGCTCTGAGTGCTCAGGTTCAGTAGTGGCAGCACATGGGCTAAATTGTCCTGCGGCATGTGGGGTCTTAGTCCCCTGACCAGGGGTGGAACTGAGTCTCCTGTGTTGGAAGATGGATTCTTAACCACTGGACCACCAGGGAAGTCCATGGTGATTCTTTTAATAGGTGACATTTATTGGCAATGAATATTAGTGGTAAGAGTCACATTTTTTTAAATTTTATTTTATTTTTAAACTTTACATAATTGTAATAGTTTTGCCAAATATCAAAATGAATCCGCCACAGGTATACATGTGTTCCCCATCCTGAACCCTCCTCCCTCCTCCCTCCCCATACCATCCCTCTGGGTCGTCCCAGTGCACTAGCCCCAAGCATCCAGTATCGTGAGTCACATTTTTAAAATTCATAAAGGTGCCAATAGGAGTTGGAGAAGATTAATGAAAAATTAAGACTGTTGTCATTAAATTGGTTAAGAAGTAATAGACTGATAAAACTAATCAGTAAGCTATAGGTTGTGGTAGTGATTCAAGTCATGTTATTTTTGATAATCATGTTAATTGTATTAATATAATAGTTGAGATAATAATTTTAACATTGGAGAAGTTTAAGAATTTGTAGGTGATCAATGCTGTAGGTATTCAGTAGTGTTACTAATAGGGATAATCCAAGTGCAGCTTTGTAGGCTGTGAATACTGGTAAGAGGAGCCTTCTAGCAAGCTCTCTTTCTTCCTTGTAGAGCCTTCCCTCTCTATGAGGGGCACAGCTGGATAGCTGACTGGCTCACCAGCTCTCCTCCTAGTAGAGACAGGAAGCCCCAAAAGCAGCTTCTGAGAAGGAGTTAACACCAGGATGTTTATTAAAGAATGCCTTTGGAATCAACATGTATATATAAGGGAGGAGTGGGAAAGCAGGCAGTAAAGAATCTGCCTGCAATGCAGGAGCCTCAGGAGATGTGGGTTCGGCCTCTGGGTCGGGAAGATCCCCTGGAGGAGGGCATGGCTACCCACTCCAGAATTCTTGCTTGGAGAATCCCATAGACAGAGAGCCTAGAGGGTTACAGTCCATAGGGTGGCAAAGAGAGTAAATTAGCATACACACACTCAGGAAGCAGGGATGGTTGGGGGGAAGTGAGACACAGTGAGGCTCAGCAACAACCTGAGCCAACTCTGCAGGTAGCTCTCAAGCTAGAATGACCCTCCAAGTTGTCCTAAACTTGGGTAGGATGGCTCTGAGCCTTCATAACCCTGTATCAGTTAGTCAGTGGATGTAGCCTTCCCCAGCAAGGTGTGTCCTTGAGCAAGGGAGCTCTCTGTAGCTGAGGCATTTCCTAAAGGGACTGACAACTGAAGGTCATCTGTTAACAGCACTCCCAGCAGCTAGGGCAACAAGTCCTTCAGTGAGGGACATAGGGATAGTGATTCACAGTGTCCAACACTGTAGGAGGCACAGCAAATGAAACAAGGAAAGGAAATAAGCCAATAAAGAGTGTGTTATTAAGCAGGTTACCACTATGGGCAATCAGATTATCCCACCTGGGATAGCATGGGAGCTGGAGTATTTATCCATCAACTAGCATCAGTCAGTGGTTGAGTGCTAATCCCTGGAGCCTTCATTCTCTGGCATTTCCCAGGCAGAGGCTCACTGAGCCCCAGTTACCAGAGAAAGCAATTCGGCAGAGACACAATGCAGCTCTTGGGAGTCTTGGGCTGAACTTTGTAGATAATTGCATGGAAACAGGTAACAGTAGGCTTCATTCGCAATTAACATGCATCAGGAACATTTGGATTTAGCCTTGTGTGGAGAGTAGGAGGAAATTCCCAGGGCTTCATCAGAGAAGCAACTTGTAATTTCTCCTTGGTTCTCCAAGACTATAGCATTCAGGTGTAATTCTATTTCTAAAATGTTTTCTCTGCCAAGAGGAAGAATTTAGGACAGACACTGAGCATCATTTTGTGACTGAAAAGGTTGAGAGTCCCTAGAACAGGTTACCAAAAGAAAGTGAGTTTCTATGAAGTTCCAAAACTACCCCCTCCTGGATATTTTATTCATTCAACAAATTGGGTGCCTACTGTGTGCTAGGGGCTTCTCTGGTGGCTCAGTGGTTAAGAATCTGCCTGTCACGCAGGAGACATGGGTTGGGAAGATCCCACGGAGAAGGAAATGGCAACTCACTCCAGTATTCTTGCCTGGAAAATTCCATGGGCAGAGGAGCCTGGTGGATAACAGTCCATGGGGTCTCAAAAAAGTTAGACATGACTTAGTGACTAAACAACAACTGTGTGCTAGACATTATAGAAATTTCTGGAAACACAGTGGCAAGAAAACCAAATGCTATTCCTGCTCTCCTGAAACTTAAATTCTAGTGAGGAGGTCAGACATTAAAATGATGCCCCCCAACTTTACATCTGGGAAACAGGCTAATATGGAAGCACTTAACAAAAAGACCTGACTCATAGTGGATGTAGTAGTAAAAGGTTGGAGAGGCTTCCCTGAATGGGGAACACTAAACTGAGATATGAAGGGTGAGTAAGTGTTAACTTGTGGGAAAAGCATTGCCTCCAGAAGGAGCAATGTGCAAAACCTTTGAAGTTCTGAAGGAGCTTGGGTAAACAGAAGTCTGAAAAAAATGCAATAGATTTGGAATATAGAAAATAAAGGAAAGAGTAGCTTAAGATACATTTTATTTTCAAAGTTTATATAGTCTCCCCCCTCATTTTAAAATTAATACTCAGAAAAATAAAAGCCAGAAAAGTGGGAGAAAAAGTAGAACACAATCACAGAAAATTCAACTGCCTAAATATGTCAGGAATTTTAGAATCATAGACCTTTTAGAGGTCAACTGGCCCAGGAAACAAGCTCAGAGATGGCAAGTGACCTGCTAAAGTCACACAGCTAATTAGTGGTAGGTATCTTACCAGGAGTGTTTTCTTTTTGAATAGTTAATATTTAATTAAATGTATCAGAAAAAAATATAACTGGTATATCAAACTTCTGATCTCATGGATGGCAATGCTTTGAATAATGTTTTGTGGGGGGAAAGTGAGGTGGATTAAAGTAAACAAAAGCTTAATAAGTAATTGTACAGTTGATACACAAATATGACAAAACCCACCAACGTGTTAAGCAAATGGTTGACAGACAGGAATGTGTGAACCACACTATGCTGACTGGCATTCTTTATGCCCATAGTAGTTTAGGGTAAATTACTAGGGACAAGAGATCTTCTCGCTAATCTCAAAAAGTCCCTTTTGGACTTTGATTTCAAAGTAGTCAGGGCCCTTTTCAGCTTGTTTCTTTCTCTGTTTTTCCTCTCCATGAAAACATCCCTTTGGTTCATCTCTCTTCAAACTATGGGGGTGGAGTTGGGGAGGGAGAAAGTAAAAGGTTACTGACTTCATGTAATCCTAAAAGTAACAACCATGACTATAACTTGGGTTATGGCAAATGAGAGATTTGTGAAGGGGGCTATCAGCACTATTCAGAGATTGGGCAGTTAATGAATGTGAACTCTGAAAGCAGATTAAGGCACTCTGGCAGATAAACCCCTTAGCAGGAAGACTGTGCTTAATAAGAAGCCCATAATTTACTTGGCTCCCTTTTCTTTTTAGTTTTCTGAATATTGAGCTTTAAGGCAACTTTTTCTTCTTTTTTTTTTTTCATTACTTTTTTAAAAATTTATTTTATTTTTAAACTTTACATAATTGTATTAGTTTTGCCAAACATCAAAATGAATCCATCACAGGTATACATGTGCTCCCCCTCCTGAACCCTCCTCCCTCCTCCCTCCCCATACCATCCCTCTGGGTCGTCCCAGTGCACCAGCCCCAAGCATCCAGTATCGTGCATTGAACCTGGACTGGCATCTCATTTCATACATGATATTTTACATGTTTCAATGCCATTCTCCCAAATCTTCCCACCCTCTCCCTCTCCCACAGAGTCCATAAGACTGTTCCATACATCAGCGTCACTTTTGCTGTCTCGTACACAGGGTTATTGTTATCATCTTTCTAAATTCCATATATATGCGTTAGTATACTGTATTGGTGTTTTTCCTTCTGGCTTACTTCACTCTGTATAATAGGCTCCAGTTTCATCTACCTCATTAGAACTGATTCAAATGTATTCTTTTTAATGGCTGAGTAATACTCCATTGTGTATATGTACCACAGCTTTCTTTTTTTTTTTTCTTCCCTCCCCCTCCCCTGCTTTCTTATCCATTCATCTGCTGATGGACATCTAGGTTGCTTCCATGTCCTGGCTATTATAAACAGTGCTGCGATGAACATTGGGGTACACGTGTCTCTTTCCCTTCTGGTTTCCTCAGTGTGTATGCCCAGCAGTGGGATTGCTGGATCATAAGGCAGTTCTATTTCCAGTTTTTTAAGGAATCTCCACACTATTCTCCATAGTGGCTGTACTAGTTTGCATTCCCACCAATAGTGTAAGAGGGTTCCCTTTCCTCCACACCTACTTGGCTCCCTTTTCTCCAGGTTGGTTCTGTAGCAAAGCTGGCTGCCCCTTCTCATGAGCTCTTGGGACAAGCTAGAGGATGGTGTGGAAGGCAGGCACAGGGAGAGTACTTGCTGGTCGGTAGGCACAAGTTTCTCCTGGAAATATTTCTTTCTGCAAGCTGGTGTAGTCAGGGCTAATTTATCCATTGGCACAGTAGATGAAGTGCCTAGAGTCCACAAAAATGTTTCAATTTCTTCTAAAATCAGAAGAAAAACATGAATATAATTCAGCCTGGATTATATTTGTCTTTATGACAACACAGTCATAAAATACAATTTTAAATATATGTGTCTTTATGGTGGAAGGAACTCATGAAGATCGAAGTGCCATAAAAGTTGTAGCGTGGCCCTGGGTGTGGTGGAAATCTTTATTTTTATCTGTCCACCCTCTACTGCCTCTTCTGGTTATAGAAACTCATAACCAGAAGAGGAACCACCTTTGGTTCACCTTTGGGGAACCACCCTTCCTGTACCCTCATTCCTGTGAGGTTTAGATGGGTTGTTTTTTTTTTTTTTTTTTTTTTGTGAATTCTGGCTTCAGAAATGGCCACATGACTGAGGCCCAGTCAATCAGAGGTCCATATCTCTTGTCCTCTCTGATTGGTTCAGGATGAGTCAGTGACTCAGGTGGTGCCAATTAAGGCCTACCAAAATCAATTCTGAAACTTTTCATGAAATTGTGGGAAGTGAGAAATAGAATGTAAGTAGACGATGCATGCCACCATCTTTGCCACTAGATGGGAAGCATTTGAGAAACAGGCGCTAAGCAGAATAGTTTGAGTTTCCATCAGTAAGAGTTTGGAGACTTTAACTTCAGAGCTGGGTCACCTCCCTATGCAAAGCTATTTCTGGAGAGCATCTGATTGGTTCATCCTCAGTCAAGCGCCCACCTCTCATCCAATTAGCTGTAGCTAAGGGGTGAGTTGAATGATGAAGAATTGATGCTTTTGAACTGTGGTGTTGGAGAAGACTGTTGAGAGTCCCTTGGACTGCAAGGAGATCCAACCAGTCCATTCTGAAGGAGATCAGCCCTGGGTGTTCTTTGGAAGGAATGATGCTAAAGCTGAAACTCCAGTACTTTGGCCACCTCATGCGAAGAGTTGACTCATTGGAAAAGACCCTGATGCTGGGAGGGATTGGGGGCAAGAGAAGGGGACGACAGAGGATGAGATGGCTGGATGGCATCACTGACTCGATGGACGTGAGTCTGAGTGAACTCCGGGAGTTGGTGATGGACAGGGAGGCCTGGCGTGCTGCGATTCTTGGGGTCGCAAAGAGTCGGACACGACTGAGCGACTGAACTGAACTGAAGGGGTGAGTGACAGAGTAAAGATATACAAAGATGATTGTCAAGACTCAGTACTGGGACTTCCCTGGTGGTCCAGAGGTTAAGAATCCACCTACCAATGCAGAAGATTCAGGCTGGATCCCTGGTTGGAGAACTAGGACCCTGCATGTCCAGGGCAACTAAACAGCAACTAAGACTTGATGCAGCCAAATACGTAATTTTTTTTTTAGTTAAAAAAAAAAAAAGACTCAGGGCATGGGAGTCTTGGGCTGGGCAGAATATGTCACATCTAGATTATTTGCTAGGTTTTTTTTTCAGTTTGGGAAGCTGTGGAATGTTAGGTGACATGGCTTGGCTTCTGATTTTGAGTGGGAGATGTCAAGAAGCTTTGATCTAATTCAGAATTTCTCAGACTGTGTTCTGGGATACTAGTGTCAGTGGGGATATTTGAATTCATTTTGTGGTCAAGTATATTTGGGAAATGGCAGCCTAAATAGTATCACACAGATTTCTTTCCTGCAGAACTTCTTGGATCTTTAATATGTTCAAGTGCATTATGAATCTCTGTGAGAAGAAGAAATAGAAGGCCTAGTATTTCTCAAACTTGTATGACCACCAAACTAGGGATTTTAAGGAATTCCCTGCTTTGGAAGAAACCACTATTAATACATCTACATCAAGGAATACAGTTTAAGAAATGCTGGTCAAGCTGATTTACCTTGAAAGCATTAAATGCTATCAAAGAAAAACATTTTAAATTCCAAAACCTTTAAAAATGTCCTTTTTCCTAAGGATGCACCCAGAATTTAACAATTCAGTTTTTCCTTCTGCGATGTAAAACCTTGTACCAGCTCCATCAATATTAATAATAAAATGCAACATTTATCTAATGCTTATTCTAAGTCCTAGGAAACTGTGCTGATGCGTTTTAAGCTCTTTTAATCCTTCTAGAAATAAGCAAGTGGATATTATGATTAGCCCCAGTTTATAGATGAGAAAAGTGAGGCACAGAAAAAGAAAGTAAATTGAATGTGACGGAGGTAAAATCTGAATCTAGGTAGTCCAACTTCAGAGTCCTGCACCCAACTCCGTTCTGATGCTAAAATAATCTGCCTATTACATTAAGCGAGTCTCTTATTGTATCTCAGTTTCTTGATCTGTAAAACGAGGGGACCAGACTAGAAACTTTAAAGCAATCTGGCTTTATCTAGAATTTCCATGATTTCATGACTCGATATCTAATCTCACCTTAAGGAAAGTGGCCCTTGTTAAAATGTTTTCCTTGCTGTAAAATGAAGTGATTAAAGACCTGGAAAAGAGTGGAGGTGGAAATGGGAAATTTCAGACAACTGCTTAGAAACGAGCAGCCGCCCTGATTGAAGTTCTCACCACTGCAAAATGACATGCTGGTGAGCTAAGGGAACCTGTGAAAATGAGGTCTCTAGAGGAGTCTCAATTGATTGCCAGTCTGAATTTAGCTGAGATATCAGATGCCTAGACAGACATCAGTGGCTGCTCCAGAAGCACCGGCTCCTTTGCTGGCATGTGGCAGATGGGTGTTTGGGCTATTCTCAGCAGTTTACTGGTTTCTCATCCATTAACCCAAGGCAGACAGACAGGCAGGCCTTGAGTCATCTCACATTCTTCTGGTTTTGCATTGCTCTCATGGGACTGGTGTCAAGTGCCAGAACTGATGCTTCCATAAAAAGCAAGAGGACCAGGTGGAAGAGGCATGTTAAGGAATCACCTGATGGTACTATGTATCTCTGGAACTCTTTACACCTTCCATCTGATGAAGTCCTTCAAATGACCTTGAGAGATGGGAATTATATATTGAGCACATATTATATTCCGGGCATGTAGATGAATTCTTTAAATACATTATTTCATTCAGTTGTTTCATTGAGGTCCATATACCTAGAGTGACCTTATATTCTAGTTTATGTTGGACAGTCCTGATTCACACCTGCTGTTCTGGCCTTATCTTTAATAACAGTCATTTCACCCTGAAAAGAATGCTATTTTGCACAGTAAATTATACAGTCACCTTAGGTATGGTCAGACAGTCTGGGTTAAATTCTAATACTGTTCTTCAGAGCTATGTACTCTGTGTCTCAATTTCTTCACATAAAGTAAGGTTGACAGCAGAAGTATCTCTCACTATCTAAATTATTTTTATACCAATTGAAGAACTGAATAGATAAATATAGCAAAAGATATAATTCATAGGACTGTGTGTGAATACACACACCGCACACACACACACCCCACTCCCAAGCTCTCTCTGAAGTGGACTGTCATATTTCAGGTTAAAAAAGATGGCCATCTCCCTCCATTCAGTGGTTAAATTTTTTTTCCTGGTTAATAATGTAAAAAAGAGGCCATTTCATTCCCTGGATTGTGGAAGAGGTCCTGGAGAAATTGCCCTTGCATTGACCTGAAAGACACTGGGAGGGCACTTTCTGGGGTCCTGAAACACTGTCCCATTTTGTAACCAGAAGGTTACATTTTGAGCTACTTGGGTGCATTTTATGGTAGACAAATAGATAGTTTGTGTTCAGTGAGTATCATGGCCCTGCAAATGAAAAATGAGCTGAAATATTAATAGGTCTTAACTGCTCTGTGACTCCAGAGTTGAAAAGGCATAGAAAGTCTTTGAGATAGTATTGCTCTGTGCAAGAACAGAAATGATAGGAAAGAAAGAAGCTGTGGTCTAGGGAGAGTGTCTGTTCTAATAGAGCAGGGTTTTATATGAGGGCAAGGAGTGCATGTTCTCTATACTTTGTGCCCCTTAGTATTATCAATAAGCCACTTGGATCCATGATAGAGGAATACACAAAAGACTGGGTTGAATTAGATGATGGTCACAGGCAAAATGATGAAGTGGGAATGGTTTAGTATTAGCACCTTCTTCACAACTTTCATATCATACCCACAACTTGGGTTTAAGAGCATATCCTCGTGTCTTAGAAACTACTGTCTGGACCTGCTTTCTATAGCTCTGTATTCTGTGAGAGAGCCTGAATATTTAGGAAGACTTTCAGCTTCAAGTAAGAATCATCCGTAATCGCTTGTAACAGGAGGTCAGGAGGTCCATGGATACCGGTGTTGGTTCACTGAGTGGCTTGGGAATGTCAGGGCCAGTGCGTCTGTTCTTTCATCAGTCTTCCGTTCATGCTTGTTATCTTGAGATCATGTGATAGCTGCTTTGGTTTCAGACATCTTATGGATGTTTAGGATAGAAAGAAGACAGCCAGGGAAAAAGACAAAGGCACCAAACCAGTTGCTTTGTCTCCTCTTACCAGAAAAGAAAATGCTTTTTCAGGACTGCCTCCTCAGGAGATTTTGCTTATGTTTGTTGGCTGTGCCTGGACCACATGACCACCTTAGCTGCAGGAGAGACTGGGAAGAGCAATCATAATCCATTTCCTGGAATTAGCACTTCACTTATCCAAGTAAAATTTGATTTTGTTATCAAGAGAGAACGGATATATTAATAGATATTGCCAAGGCAATTAGCAGTGTATTCCACTATGTTTTTTCTTTACAATCTGATACTATTCTGGAGAAATAGATTTCTATTATTGTTTTTAATATCTTAAGAGCCTTGAACTAAGTTTATAGGTTCTTAGAATATGTTTCAATGACAGAAAGAGGCTCACAAACTTAGATAACAAACTTAGGGTTGCAAGGGGGAAGGATGGGTGAAGTGATAGTTAGGGAGTTTGGGATGGACATGCACACACTGCTATATTCAAAATAGATAACCAAAAAGGACCTACTGTACAGCACATGGAACTCTGCTTAATGTTATGTGGCAGCCTGGATGGGAGGGGAGCTTGAGAGAGAATGGATACATGTATGACTAAGTCCCTTCACTATTCACCTGGAACTGTCACAGCATTGTTAATCAACTCTACCCCAATACAAAATAAAAAGATTTTTTTTTTAAAGAAAATGTTTAAGTGAATAAGTGACTGAGTGTATTTCTTCTGAATTATAAAATAGGCCAACCAGTCTCATTTTCTGTTAATATATTTTGTTTTGAGGCTAGTACTTTTATAAAAACACATCTTAATTTGAAGATGTGGTTCTAATAATGAGTATTTCAGCTAACAGCAGGTCATTGAGGGCAGATCTCATTTTCACTGGAATATGCATTATCCCTTTGTTGAGCCTTTGGTTGCTTTTCAGTTTTGAGAGGAGAGTCCTAACCTATCAGCCCTGCAATGATTTTTTGATAATGATAATCAATAGGTAGAAGTTTTAAACACTTGCTACCTGCTAGGTTCTCTACTAGGACTTTAAAACTATCAATTCATTTGACCCTTATGTTGAACCTATAAGGAAGATAGTATTATCATTCCTATTTTATAGAGATGGAAATTAAGATCCAGAGGGACTTAGCAGCCCACCTAAGTTCACACATATTGTAAGTGGAGGAGCTTGGATTCAATCCTAGATGGCCTGGTTCCAGATCACATGTTCACATCCCTCTGACAAAGTGGTCTCTCTGACAAATAATGGCTACCCTTGACTAAGAGTCTACAAAACTGGCACCCGTCATGTAACACGGATTTACATAAGCATGTTACATACATTTTCTTATTTGATTTTCATAACAACCCTATCAGATAACTACAAAAAGCAAAGAAGCAAAAACACATAGAGGTTAAGTGATTCAACCCTGGATTACAGAGCTTATGTAGGGCGAATTCTGGCTTATCTGGGCTCTAAGCTGAGGATCTTTCCTTGTGTTATTCTGTATCTCTTGAGATCTGTTCTTTTAAAACCCCTCATTTAGAGATAAGTTAAACAGACATGGGATGAAGAAATGTTCATTAAGGATGATTAGTCATTAGGAGATCTGTGAGGTAAGGGTTATTATCTTGGTTTTATGTATATTGGTTATGATACATACAAAACTGCTGTAACTCCCACCTACGGTAACTTAAACTAGAAGCTTATTTATCTCATATAACTGGCAGAGTTTGTTGATTTGAAACTCACTTGCATTTATGAATTCAAGGTAGCTGTTCTACTTCTTGGGATTTCTTAGCCAGCAGAAAGAAAGAAAGGAATGTGGAGGTAAAACAGCTTGCTTTTAGGTGAACAATATAGCAGTTAAATATACTAGGCAGTTTCTCTTACTTACATTTCATTGGTCAGAATATGGTCACATGGCACCTAGTTGCAAGGCAGGCTCAGAAATGTCTACAAGGATGGTCACATGCTCCGGGGAAGGAAGGAGGGAATAATGGATATTGGGAGCTGATCAGCAGTCTGTGCCATAGTTACATTGGGGAAATGGAGGCTCAGAAGAGGAAAAACATGCCCAATGCCCCAATATATTTAGTTCCAAAGCTGGAACAAGCATATTTTGAGGAGGACTAGATGTGGGAGAAGCATCAGGATGTGGGGAAATAGCTCAGCAGGTCAGATAGTGGTACAGAGAAAACACACTGCAAAGCCCCGAGTGACAGAAACAGGTCACAGGGCAAGAGTCAGGTACCTGGAAGAGGCAATGTCAGAGGTCAGTGGAGCAGATAGCTAGGTGCTCATATGCATGCATATAAGTGGATGGTGTGATTTGAAGCAATGACAACACAGGGCTTAAGGATTGCATAACTCTAGGGAATACCATTTCCAAACAGAACAGGGGAAGTGCAGCACCTGGAATGATAAAGCATGTTGGATTTACCAAAGACGGCTTTCTCCCATTGCCCTGTCACAGACTGGATTCCTGGGGGAAACTGACTTTGAGATGGGAATTGGCATGCAGGACGCTTATTAGGAAGAAACTTTAGGATAAATACTTACGGGAGGAAGGGAAGGATGCAGGATTGAAGAGGGGAAATTGAGCTGTAATGTAGTCTTAGCAGAAACCTCATCCAGCCTTAGGGGGAGTTCTGAACATGGGTTGATCTTCCAAACTTGTGTCCAAAGTTGTCTCAACAAGAAGGCTGAGCCGGCATATCTCCTGTTCATTAGTAACTGGGTGCAGACTGCCCAGGGAAGGGGGCATGATCTTGGATGAGGTAGTCCCCTTCAGCTGAGGCAGTCCCTGCAAGGACTAACTGCAAAGGGTCTTTAAAAAGTACTTCAGCAGTTGAGATAATGCATCTTTCATTTCTGAAGGGGGATCTTGGCAGCATCTCACAGCATCCACCACTCCCCTCAGTAAACACACTGCTTACTATTCATCTAGGGTTCCCTGGTCGCTCAGATGGTAAAGGATCTGCCTGCAATGCAGGAAACCCCAGGTTCAGTCCCTGGGTCAGGAAGATCCCCTGGAGAAGGGAATGGCAACCTACTCCAGTATTCTTGCCTGGAGAATTGCATGGGCAGAGGAGCCTGGTGGGCTACAGTCCACGGGGTTGCAAAGAGTCAGACACAACTGAGTGACTAACACTATTCCTCTACCATAGATTCAGTGTCTTGAAGACTTTGGGCTCTCCAAGAGCTCCCTTTTTCAAATCTCAAATATCCTTGGATTGATGGGGTATCTTGAGCTTAGATTTCATTATCAGTTAATTAACAGTGGGTTGAAATATCAATTAGCCCTTCCTGAGAGTCTCTTGCTAGCATCACAGAACACTAATGGGACGTATGATGTCAAGACTGAATGGGACAAGTGACAGGAGATCTACCACAAAGGAGGAGATGCTAAGAGAGAGGCAAAGCCAAATTCTTCTTTCTTTACCTTGCTCAAGGGAGTTTCTTCTTGGGGGAGGTGGGGAATGGGGCACTGGAAGATCCTGGAGTCACACTTTGCCAACCTCGGAATTCTGCCTGAGGCCAGTGCTGCCTCAGACATCCCCTCTTCCTTTTGTTTGAATTTCTCATTTTCTGTTTACCAAGAGGGCTGCCTGTTCAGATGAATGAAAGATCACAGTTTGATCCAATGCAGATTTGATTTTTTTTCTCCCTCCCTCAGCATAACAGCTCACACCATCTGAGGTCTGCAGCTAAAAAGTGATTTTTAAAGACTTCTCTATGGCAAAGAAATCAACTGAAAGAAATTTCCATCCTTCCCCCTTCCTCTGCCCCCCACCTCTCTATTCTGCTTTTTTTTTCCCTCTCCAATCCCCTACTAGGAAAGTTTTGTCTGAGGCCATCTAATACACTTTGTCAGAAAGCTGCCTTGTTAAGGATGGGGGTCCTGCTGCGTGAACTGAGGAGGTAGTGAGATTTCCCTACAGTCTTGGCAATTAACTCAGCTTGAGGAAGAGGTGGAATCAAATAATTCCATCAGGAAGATGGAATCCTAAGGCAAAGTCATCTGTCAAGGACAGGGTTATTGCTAAAATATCTTAATAGCAGCCACCAAGGAAAAGTCTCCAGGAGGGGTAGTGTTAATTAGAGGGACAGGTCAGAGAGGGATGACCTTACTCAAAGATGTGTGAGAGAGGGTGCAGGCTTCACTCTGTCACTCAATTGCTGTGCTATCTTGGGTAAGTTGGTTAGTCTCTCTGAGTCTCAGTTTACTTATCTGTGAAATGGGTGAAAAATCTCTACCTTTTAGTGAGCTAAGGCAGTGGAATAATTGGTAAAGAATACAGGCCAGTGTAAATAAAAGGGACTTTTTAGAAAAAAAAACTGTGGTAAGAACTCTTAACATGAGAACTACTCTCCTAAATTTTTAAGTCTATACTGTGGTATTGTTAACTATAGGTGCAATCCTTTGTACAGCAGATTTCTAGTACTTACTCATTGTGTAACTGAAACTTTATCCCTTTCAAAAAGCAATTCCTCACCTTCCCCTCCCCCAGCCACTGGCAGTCACTATTCAACTCTCTGTTTCTATAAGTTTGACTGTTTTTCAATACTTCATGTAAGTGAAATCATGAAATAGTTCTGTGGCTTATTTCACCTAACCATTGTCCCCCAAATGCCTCCAAGTTCTTGACAGAATTTCCTTCTTTTAAAAGGCTGAATAATACTTCATTGTATGTATATAGCACATTTTCTTTATCCATAGCAAAATCAAACAAACAATAAACAAAACCAAAACCCAAACAAAAAAACAAAAACAAAATTACAAAAACCCAAACCCAACCCCCAAAACAACCTGATTAAAAAGATGGGCAATGAACCTGAGTAGACATCGCTCCAAAGAAGATACACGAATGGCCAACTAGTATATTAAAAGATTCTCAAATTCACTACTCATCAGGGGAATGCAAACCAAAACCGCAGTGAGCTATCACCTCACCTGTCAGGATGGCTGTGAGTGTTGGTGAGGATGTGCAGAAAAGGGAGCTCTTGTGCACTATTGCTGGTAGTGTACAATGGTGCAGCTGCTATGCAAAAAAGGATGATGGTTCCTCAAAAACTTAAAAATTGAACTACCAAATGATCCAGGAGTCCCAATTCTGGGTATAAAATGGGCTTAATGATAAAGTTGCTGAAACTGGAATGGAAAGTTCTCAGAATCTGAAATGGTTCTAATAACTGTTTTCTCCCTTCCTTTGTAACTCTTTGCCTCTGTGTTTTGGGACTGCTCTACTCTTCTCGCTATGGACTACCTCATCTGTAACTCATAGTTTCTGTTCATCAAAATATCAGCTTGCAGAAGACTTTGAAGGCAGTTTCACCGCTACTGTGCTTAATGAACTTTCAGCAGCCTTTCCCATGAACTGCTGCTGCCTTCTATTTCTTAGTTCAGGTTCCAGAGAGAGAGAGAATCTGATTGGTTTAGCTCACCTTTATGCACCAGCCCTCTGGATTGGCTGCCTTTAGGTCACATGACTAGACCTAAGGCAATCAGCTGTCCCTGGAAGGGTAGACACACATCCTATCATGTAGAAGGTAATTGTCTAAGACTCCCCAGGCACAAGGGACTAGAGGAGGACATAGTTGCCTTCATAGGAATAGAGGTGCATATTTGTCCTTTGTTGTGAATAAATACTTTATGAAAAATCATAAATGGAATTGTTGGCTTCTTCTGGTAATTTGTTGTTAGTGTATAGAAATACAACAGATTTCATGTAAACCCATGGCTGATTCATGTCAATGTATGGCAAAAACCACTACAATATTGTAATTAGCCTCCAATTAAAATAAATAAATTTAAAAAAAAGAAAAGTCCTTAGGGACCAGGGCAGTGGAGTAGTGTGGGAAAAATTCTGATCTTGGAATTAGGAGATGATTACAAGTCCTGGCTCCAGCCCATTTGATCTTAATCTTAAATTCACTTTCCTAAGCCTTTATCTTTACATTCCTAAATGAGGAGTTAAACTTGACCATAGTATCTGTGATATTCTCACTTGTATTGCCCTTCCCCAGGCCCTACTTCGCAGAACCACATGCTGCAAGTGACCAGATGGAGAAATTTTAGTCAAAGATAAGGAAAATGTAGCCAAACCAGCAGATTCACACAGCTAATCCAAACAATTAGGAAGCATTCATGAAGCCAGTTCAGTGTCTTATGAGGCTCTCAGGTTGGCTTTCTTTAGCTCTAACCTGATAAGATTGTTTGGAAGAAATAACTCCCTTAGGTGGAATGCTTTCCTTGGAGGATGGAGGTTGGGGGGAAAGAAAGCGGTCAGTTATGGCAGATTGTATTTTCTAAGGATGACCACAACAGTATCACCAATCCTACATGTTTTACTAGCTATCAAGAATCTATGTCATATGCATTGCAGGTGGATTCTTTACCGTCTGAGCTACCAGGGAAGCTCCATATGTACACTACCATGTGTAAAACAGATAGCTAATGGGAAGCTGCTGGTTAACACAGGGAGCTCACCTTGGTGCTCTGTGATGACCTAGAGCAGTGGGATGGGGGTGGGGTGGGAGGGAGGCTCAAGAGGGAGAGGATATATGTAAACTTATAACTGATTCATGTTGTAAACCACAGAAACTAACACAACATTGTAAAGCAATTATATGCCAATTAAAAAAGTCTACTTCCTCTTGAACTTGGGTGGACGTTTGTGACTACCTTGAGCGACAGAATATCAGTGGAAGGTGCTATATGACATCCCAGGCTAGTTCATAAAAATACTATGAGCTTCCCTTTTGTTCTCTTAGAACATTCACTTTTGAGTCACCGACACCATGCTGTGAGGAAGCCCAGCCAGTGGAGAGGATCCAACCTCCACGCTACATAGTTTTGGCTGAGTTCCCAGCCTAAAACCAGCACCAACTTTTTGGCCATATAAATGAGCCATCTTGAAAATGGATCTGCCAGGGACTTCCCTGGTGTTCCAGTGGCTAAGACTCTGTACTTAGTCTTAGCCTAAGGGTCCTGGATTCAATCCCTAATCAGGAAACTAGATCCTGCATGCCGAAACTAAGACCCAGAGTAGCCAAATAAACAAATAAGCACCCAGTCTAGCTGTCTTACCCGATGCTGCTTGGAGCAGAGAAGAGTCAACTCTGCCAAGCCCTTCCCAAACTGCAGATTTGTGAGAAAATTAAATGATTGTAGCTGTTTTCAGCCACTAAGTTTTGGGGTGTTTTTTGGGGGGCAGCAATAGATAGGAGATACAGCATTGAATAAACATTCTCACGAACCTTCCTTGTTTTGTGTGTAAATAGGGAGTGAGAAGAGTTAAAGACCAAATAGAAAAGAGTTAAAAACGGACAAGGAGAGTTCATGGACTGCAAAGGGAAGGGTATAACCCAATCCTAAGAATGATCATTTAGTGGACATCTGTTATGTACCGGAATCTGAGCTAAGGGCTTAAAACCAATCACTTACAACCCCCTGAGAGGTGAGGGCTATTATTGTTATCATCTGACAGCTGAGGAAACTGATTCCCAGAGAGCTTAATAAGTCTCTCACCCAAGGTCACAAAACCAGTATGTTGTCAAGCTTGCACAGAAGCCTAGGTCTGCCTTTTTGACCACTGCATGATGCCAGACTAAATTCTTTCTTGACCAGAGGCCTATTCTTAACATATGTATAAGCATTCAATCAGGAAATCTTTGAGTCCTCATTGTGATTCATTATGCATTTAATAGTTACTTCTAATACATATTTAGTGCTTGCCACATGTCAGGCACTATTCTAAGCTACTTACTTACTTATTTCACTTAATCCTCACAATTACCTTTATTTCTCAGACGAAGGACCTGAGGCTCTGAGAGGTTAAACCATTTGCTCAAGGTCACATAGGTAGTAAATGGCAAAGCTGAGTCTGACACCAATTCCCTACCTGATAGACACTCTCTGCATGTCCTAAATTTATGAGTAAAGATGAAAAGTAGAAGGAAGGGACAGGGGGAGTGGGGAGGAGGTTAGAAATGGGACGGAAGGGGGAAAAAAACCTTTTTTTCCCAGAAGAGGGAAAGAGGGAGAGACATGGCAGGTAGATTTTGTTGATGCCAGAATTGGTCACTTCCAAATAAAGACATCTTCACTGGGGGAAGGGTGTACAAACTATCGAGCCCTTGTGATGAAGACACCAAGTCCAGGCCTGGGGGATGGGGCAATGCTGCCTCCCATAGAGCTATTCTTCTTCCGGTTGTGTCTTAGAAACATATAGGGTGAAGCAGGGGAACGTATTGGAATGAAATACTGTATAATTCATTTGTCTTCTTTACTGAGGAAATCCCCTATAATTTATCAGTAGGAAAGGTTAAGTGAGTTTTGTAGTTCTTTTTATGTGCCCTTAAGAGGCAGGTTCTACTTTGCTACTGGGGGCTTTTTCATCATTCCCTGAATCACAGGTGGGGATCATGCTTTAAAAAAAGGAGAGGAATTCTAAGAAAAACAAACAAGCAAGATTTTGCACAACCAAAACTTCTTTTCCCAAATGCAAAGAGAATGCAAAAATGTGACCCAGAATGTGAATTTCTTTCTCTCTACCCAATATAGTGAGCATGAACACATGGTCTACACATGTGTATATAGCCACACACATAATCCTACATCCATGACCACACACACATACACATACATAGTCATGCACACGGACAGACAGACAGACACATCACGAGGATTTGCTAAGCACTGGGTTCTTCAGGCATCTCTACTTCTAAAATTCTATCCAGGCCTTCTAGTATACTTAAGGTCAAATTCTGTTTCTGCCTCTTTGTATTCTTGGTCAAGTCACTTAACCTCTCTGTACTTCAGTTTCCTCGTATATGAGATGGCCATAATAACATGTCTGTTTCATAGACTGGCTGTGAGGAGTCGGTGAGTTATTGCATATATGGCACTTAAAAATGTGTCTGGTGCACAGTGGCTCTCCATAAATGTTAGTGATGATTGCTGCTGCGAGCTGGGTAATTAGTGCTATGATTGTGATCACATGTTATCATCAAAACCTCCCTTTTGTTGAACCCTGGGTGTGCCAGGTGGAATACTTGAATTATGTCCTTTAATACTCAAAATAGCTGCATGAGGTAGGCACTATTATTTTTCCCCCAGAGGAAACTGAGGTTCAGTAACTTGCCAAAGGTCACCTATCTGGTAAATGGATAAACTGGGACATGAACCTAGGTCTGTTTTGTTTCAAGCCCCAGTTTTTTGCTGTATACAACATACGATCTCAGCCATGGGGGTACTTAGTACAGGAAAATTTTCCTCTGTTAGGTTATAAATGCCCGAGGGACTGTGCCTGTCTTATTCATTGCTGTTTCTCAGCACATAGCATGGGACCCAACTCCAGGAAATTGACTTCCCTTTGAAAGAAAAATGAGTTCATTCACCTTACAGCACTGCAGAAATTAAATAGGATAATGTCTGCGAAAGAGCCTGGCACATATCAGGGGCTCAATAAATGGCAACATGAGGATTTTTGTTGGATTAAAGAATAAAAGGATGACTCGGAGCCCCCAATCTTCAGGAACTGGGAGAACAGCAATACCTTCAGTGGAACAAGGCAGGCATATTAAGTTGCTTTAAAGGAACACAACAAAGTTGGTTTGAGGTACATAGAACATGAGGTGCCAGCCACCTCCCATGTCCAGATGGAATGATCTAGCAGGTGGTTGGGAATTGAGATGAAAGGGTCATGACAAAAGTAGTGACTCTCCTTAGAGTTGATGGGAGAACCTTGGATGGTATACAGCCCCTAAAATGGCCTCAGTGATATATAGTGTATATATGCCTGTGTGTAATCCCCTCCTTTTGAGTGTTGATGAGACTTTGACTTGATTCTAGTGCACAGAATTGAGCAAAAGTGGTGGGATGTCACTCTGAGATTAGGTTATAAAGAATGTGCCTTCCATCTTGGGTGTGTTTCCTTGGACCAGTCTCTCTCGGGAAAGCTGACTGCTGTGTTGTGATGCAGCCCCGTGGAGAAGCACATGCGTTAGCCTGGAAGTGGATTCTCTCCTGGTCATGCCTTGAGATGACTGCAGTCCTGGCTGATACCTTGATTGCGGCCTTCTGAGGGATCTTGAGCCAGAAACACCTGCTAGGCCACTCCTGGATTCCTGACTGTAAGATAATAGATGTTTGTTGTTTTCAGCTGCTAAGTTTTGGGGTCCTTGGTTATGCAGCAGTAGATAACTAATACATTCAGGAGTAGTTGAGACCCGGAGGGAGAAGAGGTAGAGAAACGAGAAGCCCCCAGAGCCTGGGGAAATGTGCCTGTTATAGGTGTAGGTAGAGGCAGAGGAATGAATGAAATGAAGAAGAGAGAATGAGAAGGTGAGAGAGAGAGAGAAGACTTACAGTGGGATGCTGGGGCCCAGAAGAAAGCAGGCCACACCATTAAGAGAGGGGAGGAGGAAGTGGATCAGTCATGTTATACACAGCAGATTTATCTGACTGAGGAATGTAGGTCCACAGAGTAAGCTAATCATTTTGCATCCTTCAAACTGATGTTCTTTAAATATTTGTTTAGTGTTAATTTGGAAGAGAGCTTGAGCATCATATGGGGCAAAGGCCTCTCCTCTATTGACCCAAACAATTAGCTCTGGCTCCAGGCTTGCTTTCTATATTCAGCAAAACATAAGCCCTGCAATTAGAGACCAACCCTCATAGGTGGGCAGCTGGAAAACATTTGTTGTTACTCAGGCACGCCTCCTGGGGAGATCTCCCAGCCCTTCCCTGAGTAACTGATCAAAGTTTGCTTGCCAACTACACACAGTACTAACTCCTGAGAGGAGTTCTGTTAAACACAGTTCTCTTCATTTGTTATATTTCCAGTGATGTTTTGGAGTCCCATATGGACAGGAGCCCTGGGCGGCTGCCTGGCTGCTGTGCCAATTAATCATGTCCAGGAGGAGGGAACGTGGGGAGAAGCCATTGGATTGGCTGTTGTCGATAACCCTTGGGCAGAGCTGTTTCAGTGGGGAGGCAGGGAAGGATGCTAGATTAAGCAAAGAGTAAATGTGTCCTGAAGCTGTGGAATCAGTGAGTGTGAAGAGGTGTTTTGAGAAGCTTGATAGATTGAGGAGAGATTAGGGTGAAGGAAAATGGCCCTCATTTCTCTTTAATTATAGGGAAGATCTGAAAATGTTGCTAAACAATGGAAAAGGGTTCATTAAACAGGGAGACTTCAACTGTGTAGAAGAGATGGGGCCACTGAGGGGTAAAGAATGTCAAGAAGAGACAGATGGGAGAAGGACAAAGAGTAGCTGAGAGGTTGAGCTTTGGAGCTGGACATACTAAGATCTGAATCCCGGCTCTACCTTTTTCTAGCTGTGCATCCTTGGGCAAATTGCTTAACCTTTCTGGGCCATTGCCTAGACTTTAAAATGGGGTTAATAATGCTTGCCTCACAGAGTTGTTCTAAGAGCCAAATAAATAGAATGCTATGGAATGTTCTCTCATGCCTGACTCCTTGTGATCCCATGAACTGCAGGCTGCCAGGCTCCTCTGTCCATGGAATTTTTCCAGGTAAGAATAGTGGAGTGGCTTGCCATGTCCTACCCCAGGGGATTTCCCCAACCCAGGGATGGAACCCACATTTCTTGTGTCTCCTGCATTGGCAAGTGGACTCTTTACCACTAGTGCCACCTGGGAAGTCCAGAGCTAAATAAGATAATGTTTTTAGAGTGCTTAGCAGAGTGCCTCGCACTTAGTAATATTTAGTAAATGTTGCTAAAATAAGGAACAGAGTCAGAGGTGAAACTAGGGGGAGAACTGTGACATTTAGGAATGGAGCAGAGAGTAAGTGCTGAATAAGTTTTATTCCTGGGAAGTTTAAGATGTTTTCTGGCCAGTGGAATCTGAGGAAAACTACTGAGGGTGGAAGCTTCTGGGAAAGACTATTCTCCTTCATAAAAAAGAGAGTCAAGAAGGTAAAGTTCTCTTTTGAATATTTTTGGATGCTATTAGGTGAGTTGTGATGTCTAGAGCTGTGGCAGCCATTTTGCTACGTGTGTGTGTGTGCGCGCGCGCACGTGTGTCTGTGTTGGGGGAGGGTTCAAGCCTGAGGATGTAGTCACTGAACAAACTATTTTAAATTCTGTATTGTTTAAGCTATTTTTTATTTTGGTATTCTGTTAATTGTAGTAAAATATATTGTAATTGAAAAGTGTCCCCTAAAGAGAAGGCTGCAAGGAACATGCTCAGGGAACTATAAATAGTTTGGCTGTGGGACAGGGTGGGAGGTGAGAAAGAGAATTCTGAGAAATACAAAAGAAATACAGTCATGGAAGTGGGGAAGAGCTCAGTGTAAATGGAATATTCCCAAATATTTAAAAAATTCCTTAATGCTGAGATACAAAGTAAAAGCAGTGAAATAGTGAGTGACAAGGGCAGAGATACTTGCAAGGATCAGATCATGGAGGCTTTGAACACCATGCTGGATAGATATGTTGGTTCAGTGGGAAACCACTGAATAATTTCAAGCATTAGGGACTTTCTAAGTATTAAGATGGGAGAAGATCGGTCTTTTACCACTTATGTATTTCCTATTTCTAGACATGCTTGTATTCCTAATTCTCACTTTCGATGAAATCTTTAATTATCCTAGATGAATAAGCTGCTTTTCCCTCTCACTCTGTCTAGGTCACAGATTCCAGGATAAATGGGGAAACCCTGGTTTTATGATAAGGACAGACCAGAACATGTGTTAGTCTTCAGCACTGTGATATTTCTCATGTATTTTCATTTAGCAGCCTTGTCTCTTATTAAATCTAATTAGTTTCTCTGCTGCTAAGAGATCGAGTGAATCCTCAAGATGAAAATACGTAGTTTGAGTCACATTTAGCAAAGGACCTTGTCCAGGGTTTTCTGTCATGCCTTTCAGAGGTTTTTAGCTTTTAGATTCAAGCTTGTTACCCCCTACTCATTGCCGGTTGTCTTCAGGATAACAGACTTTTTATAAGTTGAAGGATTTTAGAATATATGCAGTCTAGTCGCTTTGCAGTTGAGGAAACAGACCCAGCAAGAGGAAATGACTTATTCAGTGTAACAGAGCAGATCTGTGGAAGTGAAGCACAGCCTTCTGACTCTCAAACTATTGCCCTCACGGCTTTAACAAGGTGAACACCAATGGTAGGCTTCTGAATGCCATCAATGCATGAAAATATTTACCAATTAACTTTCCACTTAAAAAATCAAGCCCCCTACAGATACTTCTTTTCACTCTTCACTAGTCTATCCCTACCTAAAAGTCAGTGGCTCAGTCAACCTCTCCCTTAATTATCAGATGTTGTAAACATCTAACGGTGTTCAAGAAATATAATGCAAATAGGTTCATCTGTACCATTTTTTTCTAGATTCCTATTTGCAAAGCAGAAATAGAGACACAGACATATGGGCACCAAGGGAGAAAGAAAAGGGGTGGGATGAATTGGGAGATGGGAATACATACACTATTGATATATCTATAAAATAGATAACTAATGAAAACTGACTCAGTGGTATAAGCAACTCTACTCAATGTTCTGGCCAAAATGAGAAAGAAATACAAAAAAGGAAGGGATATATTATGTTGACTCAGACAGTAATGAATCTGCCTGCAATGCAGGAGACCCAGGTTTTATCCCTGGGTCAGGAAGATCCCTTGGAGAAGGGAATGGCTTCCCACTCTATTATTTTTGCCTGGGAAATCCCATGGACAGAGGAGCCTGGTGGGCTACAGTCCATGGGGTCAAAAAGTGTCAGACGTGACTGAGAAACTATTATTTTTTTTCATGTTTATATATGTATAGCTAGTTCACTTTGCTATACGGAAAATACTACATTTAAAGCAACTATAATCCAATAAAAATTTTTAAAAAAGAAATATAATGCAAACCGACTGAAAAGTGGACCTGCAAATCTTGCATAAGTTGTGGGATTTCATGAAGCTGATGACAATTATACTAGTGAACTGCTCACATCTCATGCACAGCCCTTGACAACTGAACACCTGGCAGAGTTAGGCAATTAAAGAAGAGAAAATTCTAGAAGTATGACCCTACAATGGGAGTTGCCAAGGGGAGGGATAAGGAAAACAGTGGACTAAGTGACTATCAGGAAAATTGATGAATCTGATTGTAATGAACTCGTCAGAAAAGTCAAATATGAGGTGAAGCACCTCTACAATATGTTGGGGTATAATTTGGTTAGAAGAGTTGTGCTCTGTATCAAACAAATCAATAATACATTCTTGGTTTTGAGAATTAGAGCATGTAATTATAGAGCAACTTGTTTATAACAAGTTTTAAATTGATGTATAAACTTGTTTTCGCAATTTTTAGTTTGATTTTTGAAATAAAGTTCCAATCAAAAGCCTTTCTCCACTATTTTTATCAGGTAGGATTTTTTTTCAGCTGTAAGTAGCATAAACCTGACTGTAGTGATTTAAACATCTGTTTCCAATAGCATGAAGTTGAGGGAAAGTGGTTTTTGGCTCAGGTGCATTGGCTCAATAATCCCATAATAATGCCTCTGTAATTCTCTTGTATTTTCCCTCAAAGTTGCAAGATGGCTATTGCTGTTCCAGCCTTCCCATCTGTACTCAGTTCAAGAAGGGAGTGGGGAGAAGGCTGTGCTGATCTTGCCTGATTCTTTATTAAATCAGAAAATCAAAGCCTTTCCCAGAAGCTTCATTGAAGATGTCTGCTAAAGCCATAACTTCCCTAGCTTTAAAGTCATCTGGAAATTGAGTATTTGGATCTCCAGCCTTCAAACAGTGGGAGATGGCAAGGGATACAGGTATTGTGAATGACTAGTAGGCGAAGGACAGGGAAGCCTAGCATGCTGCAGTCCATGGAGTTGCAAAGAGTTGGACAGGACTGAGCAACTGAACAGCAAAGTACCTACTACAGTATTTCAAACAGTCTTTAAAAAAATTCAGGTATTAGTTTTCTATGATAGTAAGACTCATCTGCACCTGGAACTGTGCCTTCAAGGCCCAAGAAGCTCCCAGAGATCAGCAAATCTTGGGGCATCTTTAGCTGGGTCTGAACCTGGAAATTGCTTTGGGCAATGTCACCTTGAGATGATTCTGGCTTTTAGAAAAATACAGCTACTATGTGCAAGCTTTTTACTTTTCCTGTGTGGTATTGCATTTGATTCTTGTAACAAGCCCTGTGAGGAACATAAAGGAGATATTGTTATAGTCACATGGCACAAATGAGGAAACTGAAACTCAGAGAGATCAAGCGACTTGTCCAAGGTAACCCAGCTGGAAGGTAGCAAAGTTGAGATTTTGAATCTTGATTTGTCTGACTCCAGATATTTTGTGCTATCCATTGTGCTATAATACTATGTATCAGTATTTTCCACAACATGGCCCATAGAAACAGTTGAAAAGTGAAAAAAATGAAAATGTTAGTCGCTCAGTCATGTCCAACTCTGTGAACCCATGGACTGTAGCCCGCCAGGCTTCTCTGTCCATGGAATTCTCCAGGCAAGTATACTTCATTGAGTAGGGCCAGTCCCTCCTCCAGGGTATCTTCCCGACCCAGGGATAGAACCCAGATCTCCCACATTGCAGGCAGATTGTTTACTATCTGAGCCACCAGGGAAGCTAAAACAGGTGGAGGATAATGTGTTCAAACAAATTTGAGACCTTCTGTGAGAAAAAGAGTTGGACAAAGACTTCTCTGGTGTTGCATTGTAATTCTGCAAGAGAATTAAGAGACACATGCTTTCCACAACTCTTTGACTATAGAACCTTTAAAAAGAAAACATGCCATAGAACTATCCACTCATTTGTTCATCTCTCAAGCATTGTTGAGCTATGAGTGTATGGCAGCCACTTTTCCAGCTCTTGGGAAATGTTAGTGATCAAGATAGACCTGGTCCCTACCAGTCAGCTTACATCTTCAAATTCTCTTTGGGAAAAACTGTGATACTTAGTAGGGTTCACCTCTCTCCAGAGAGGAGGTGTCCGAAAGGCAATAAATGATTAGATTCTAGTCCTGTTCTTGCATGCTAGCCTTGACCCAACTCAATTTGTTCCCTAAAGTCAGCCTGTTTGCTTTCCAGATATAAAAGGGAACATTCTCTTCCTTTCCTGGATTTCATGGGAGGAGAGATAGGTGAGCTAACAGAGGCAGAATATTATAGAAAGAAGATAAACATGAGGAAAGAATGGTTGACCAGATGTTTTGGTGATCCTTATGTCTCATAGGCTGGGAGACTATGAGGATAGGTGCCCTAAGATCCTCCACTCTCATTGTGGCATTCGCTGTTCTCCCTTCTCTCCTCATTGCTCTAACCTCTCCCCTGTGACTTCCCTGCTTTTCTCTTGTGCTTTTGAGTTACTTGTTTTCCCTGATAACAGCTGACCTCTCTGTTTTCAATCCATTTCTAGAGTGAGAAACTGGTTATAAAATATTAAATCCTTATAAATATTAATGCCTCATTACTGTCTCATTAATTCAGCCTTCTGGACTGAGAGGTCAGGAGTAGGCTGATGAGAGGATCCATCATGTTTACCTGTTACAACCACCGCCACCATCACCCTACCACCCCTACTACGATCACTGCCGCTGTTGCTACCACTGGCAACTTTAGAAGGTCTTCTAGCAATTGAGAAACTATCCGTTTGGGAGCCTCAGTGACTTTTTTCACTCTACTTTTTCTCTTCACCAATTACTTTCTAGGGCTCAGAAGGTGTATCCAGTAGGGTCATTAAACTTTAAAGAGTTGTTGCTGAAAGGGGCATCCTGAGACCCTAAGGCAAATTCTAATCTGGGTGGTGAAACATGCCATTTCTCTCTGCTACATCTTTGTCTTATTTCTCATCGTTGTCAATATGGTCTGTATAACTCATAATAATGGTGGTATAGGGAACTGGTAAACTTAAAAGTTATTTCCAAGTTGAGAGACATTCCTACATTTCCAGCTGCTTTTATTTCTAAAGGTGGAAACTTTTCTTGAGTGGGTTATGTAGATGCAAAGCAAATATGTACCCATTACTCCAGGGGAGGAACATAGCAGATATGTTTGGAGATAGATAAAAGCTTTTTCTCTTTATATTCCTTGTTGAATGGACCTTGTTGACTTATGGAGGGGGGTGGATTCTAGAGATGGATATGCTAATAAGTCAAAGGGTATATCAGTCAGCATAGGTAAGATAGGCTGCAATAATGAACAACTCTAAAATATTAAAACAACAAAGGCTTATTTCCTATTCACCTTATATATTCAGCTGGGTTATGCTTATGTATTCACTCACTGGGACCAAGGCTGATAAAAAAACATCCACCATTTCAATCATTGATAGTCTCTGTGGAAGAAGAAAACAGTTCTTTAGGTGTTGCATTGACAATTTAGTGTTCTGGTCTAGAAGTGGTACTCAGCTCTTCTTAATAACTCATTAGTCTGAACCATATATAGTAACTAGGTGGATAATAACTAGGAAACCATGAAGTTCAATTCTACTGTGTGTCTGGAAGGTGGAGAGCCAGAAACATTGTGAATAGGATTAGTGACTCTTTCAAGGGGTATGAACATTTTTAAAGCTTTTGATACATGTTACCAAACTATCCTACAGATTGTGCCAGTTAAAATGATGTTAAAATTATATGGACTTGTTTTGATAAGTATACTGTACTCTGTTTCATGGATGCATTTTAAATCATCTCATCAGTTCCTTGACAGTGACTAATTTTATACACATATATACTGGCCCTTTATTTCTTTAGGATAAATTCATAGAAATTGGATTGCTGAATCAAAGTATATGAACTCTAAGTTTTTTGGTGCACACCATCATATTTTCCTCTCAAAAATGTTGTACCTTTTTATACCTGTACCTTCAAAATAGAGGAGTGCCTGTTTCATTGATTTGGAAAGAGTATTCATAACAATTGTCTTCTAAGTTCCTTGATTCCAATTTCCAAGTCCAGATACCCCTGACATTGACTGGTTAGAGGTTGATTTCAGATGTTTGGATTTGCATCAGGTGAGGAATAAATGGCACCCCACTCCAGTACTCTTGCCTGGAAAATCCCATGGACAGAGGAGCCTGGTAGGCTGCAGTCCATGGGGTCTCAAAGAGTTGGACATGACTGAGTGATTTCACTTTCACTTTCATGCATTGGAGAAGGAAATGGCAACCCATTCCAGTGTTCTTGCCTGGAGAATCCCAGGGACAGGGGAGCCTGGTGGGCTGCTGTCTATGGGGTCGCACAGAGTCGGACACGACTGAAGCGACTTAGCAGCAGCAGCAGCAGAGGAATGAAAGAGATAAGAGAGTTTGCTTGCAAGTGTCATTTACAGGCTAGGCAGGCAGTGAGTGTTGTAACTTGCTTTTGTCTTAACTTAGGGTGTCTGCTTGCTAGATTGACCTTGAAACCCAGTTTCATATCAGCCAAGCTAATGGATAAGGCTCACTAGATGATCGGAAAACCAATGGGGCACTTGTTTGACACACCACCTCAGCAGAGTGCTCAGTTTTCTCTATGACAGTGGCCAAGTCAGCCCAGCCTGCTGAAAACAGTGTAACTTCAGTTCAGTTCAGTCACTCAGTTGTGTCCGACTCTTTGCAACCCCATGGACTGCAGCACGCCAGGCTTCCCTGTCCATCACCAACTCCTGGAGCTTGCTCAAACTCATGTCCATCGAGTTTGTGATGCTATCCAACCATCTCATTCTCTGTTGTCTCCTTCTCCTCCTGCCTTCAATATTTCGCAGCATCGGGGGCTTTTCCAATGAGTCAGTTCTTCATATCAGTTGACCAAAGTATTGGATCTTCAACTTCTACATCTGTCCTTCCAATGAATATTCAAGACTGGTTTCTTTTAGGATGGGCTGGTTTGATCTCCTTGCAATCCAAGAGACACTCAAGAGTATTCTCCAATACCACAGTTCAAAAGCATCAGTTATTCAGCGCTCAGCTTTCTTTATGGTCCAGCTCTCACATCCATACATGACTACTGGAAAATCCATAGTTTTGACTAGATGGAACTTTGTCAGCAAAGTAATGTCTCTGCTTTTTTATATGCTATCTAGGTTGGTCATAACTTTCCTTCTAAGGAGCAAGCATCTTAATTTCATGGCTGCAGTCACCATCTGCAGTGATTTTGGAGGCCAAGAAAATAAAGTCTGTCACTGTTTCCACTGTTTCCGCATCTATTTGCATGAAGTGGTCGGAACAGATGTCATGATCTTAGTTTTTTGAATGTTGAGTTTTAAGTCAGCTTTTTCACTCTTCTCTTTCACTTTCATCAAGAAGCTCTTTAGTTCCTCTTCACTTTCTGTGATAAGGGTGATGTCATCTGCATATCTGAGGTTATTGATATTTCTCCTGACAATCTTGATTCCAGCTTGTGCTTCATCCAGCCCAGCATTTTGCATGATGTACTCTGTATTTAAGGTAAATAAGCAGGGTGACAATATACAGATGTGATGTACTCCTTTCTCAATTTGGAACCAGTCTGTTGTTCCATGTCCCATTCTAACTGCATTCTTGACCTGCATACAGATTTCTCAGGAGGCAGATAAGGTGGTCTGGTATTCCCATCTCTTTCAGAATTTTCTAGTTTGTTGTGATCTACACGGTGAAAGGCTTTGGCATAGTCAATAAAGCAGAAATAGATGTTTTTATGGAACTCTCTTGCTTTTTCTGTAGTCCAGTGGATGTTGGCAATTTGATCTCTGATTCCTCTGCCTTTTCTAAATCCAGCTTGAACATCTGGAAGTTCTCAGTTCACATATTGTTGAAGCCTCGCTTGGATAATTTTGAGCATTAATTTGCTAGCATGTGAGAAGAGTGCAATTGTGTAGTAGTTTTAACAATCTTTGGCATTGCCTTTCTTTGGGATTGGAATGACAATTGACCTTTTCTAGTCCTGTGGCCACTGCTGAGTTTTCCAAATTTGCTGGCATATTGAATGTGGCACTTTCACAGCATCATCTTTCAGTATTTGAAATAGCTCAGCTGGAATTCTATCAGCTCTACTAGTTTTGTTCGTAATGATGCTTCCTTGATTTTGCATTCCAGGATATCTGGCTCTAGGTGGGTGATCACACCATTGTGATTATCTGTGTCAGGATGATCTTTTTTGTACCATTCTTCTGTGTATTCTTGCCACCTCTTCTTAATATCTTCTGCTTCTGTTAGGTCCATACCATTTCTGTCCTTTATTGTGCCCATCTTTGCATGAAATGTTCCCTCGGTATTTCTAATTTTCTTGAAGAGATCTCTAGTCTTTCCCATTCTGTTGTTTTCCTCTATTTCTTTGCATTCAGTACTGAGGAAGGCTTTCTTATCTCTCCTTGCTGTTCTTTGGAACTCTGCATTCAGATGGGTATATCTTTCCTTTTCTTCTTTGCCTTTAGTGTCTCTTCTTTTCTCAGACAACCATTTTGCCTTTTTGCATTTCTTTTTCTTGGGGATGGTCTTGACCACTGCCTCCTGTACAGTGTCACGCACCTCCATCCCTAGTTCTTCAGGCACTCTGTTTATCAGATTTAATCTCTTAAATCTATTTGCCACTTCCACTGTATAATCATAAGGGATTTGATTTAGGTCATACCTGAATGACCATTCAGTGGTCATTCCCTACTTTTTGTGGTTTTCCACAAAACCACTTTTAGTGGTTTTCCCTACTTTCTTCAGTTTAAGTCTGAATTTTTCATTAAGGAGTTCATGATCTGAGCCACAGTTTGCTCTCAGTTGTGTTTTTATTGACTGTATAGAGTTTCTCTCTCTTCTGCTGCAAAGAATATATTCAATCTGATTTCAGGATTGACCATCTGGTGATGTCCATGTGTAGAGTCGTCTCTTGTGATGTTGGAAGAGGGTGTTTGCTATGACCAGTGCATTCTCTTGGCAAAGCTCTTTTAGCCTTTGCCCTGTTTCATTTTGTCCTCCAAGGCCAATCTTGCCTGTGAATCCAGGTATCTCTTGACTTCATACTTTAGCATTCCAGTCCCCTAGGATGAAAAGGACATCTTTTTGATGTTAGCTCTAGAAGGTCTTATAGGTCTTCATAGAACCATTCAACTTCAGCTTCTTTGGCATTAATCATTAGGTCATAGACTTGGATCACTGTGATACTGAATGGTTTACCTTGCAAACAAACAGAGATCATCTGTCATTTTTGAGATTGTACCCAAGTACTTCATTTCAGACTCTTTTGTTGACTATGAGGGCTACTCCATTTCTTCTAAGGGATTCTTGCCCATCAGATCAGATCAGATCAGTCGCTCAGTTGTGTCCAACTCTTTGCGACCCCATGAATCGCAGCACGCCAGGCCTCCCTGTCCATCACCAACTCCCGGAATTCACTCAGACTCATGTCCATCGAGTCAGTGATGCCATCCAGCTACCTCATCCTCTGTCGTCCCCTTCTCTTCCTGCCCCCAATCCCTCCCAGCATCAGAGTCTTTTCCAATGAATCAACTCTTTGCATTAGGTGGCCAAAGTACTGGAGTTTCAGCTTTAGCATCATTCCCTCCAAAGAAACCCCAGGGCTGATCTCCTTCAGAATGAACTGGTTGGATCTCCTTGCAGTCCAAGGGACTCTCAAGAGTCTTCTCCAACTCCACAGTTCAAAAGCATAAATTCTTCGGTGCTCAGCCTTCTTCACAGTCCAACTCTCACATCCATACATGACCACTGGAAAAACCATAGCCTTGACTAGCGAACCATTGTTGGCAAAGTAATGTCTCTGCTTTTGAATATGCTATCTAGGTTGGTCATAACTTTCCTTCCAAGGAGTAAGCGTCTTTTAATTTCATGGTTGCAGTCACCATCTGCAGTGATTTTGGAGTCCAGAAAAATAAAGTCTGACACTGTTTCCACTGTTTCCCCATCTATTTCCCATGAAGTGGTGGGACCAGATGCCATGATCTTCGTTTTCTGAATGTTGAGCTTTAAGCCAACTTTTTCACTCTCCACTTTCACTTTCATCAAGAAGCTTTTGAGTTCCTCTTCACTTTCTGCCATAAGGCTGGTGTCATCTACATATCTGAGGTTATTGATATTTCTCCCGGCAATCTTGATTCCAGCTTGTGTTTCTTCCAGTCCAGCATTTCTCATGATGTACTCTGCATATAAGTTAAATAAACAGGATGACAATATACAGCCTTTATGTACTCCTTTTCATATTTGGAACCAGTCTGTTGTTCCATGTCCAGTTCTAACTGTTGGTTCCTGGCCTGCATACAGATTTCTCAAGAGGCAGACCAGGTGGTCTGGTATTCCATCTCTTTCAGAATTTTCCACAGTTTATTGTGATCCACACAGTCAAAGGCTTTGGCATAGTCAATAAAGCAGAAATAGATGCTTTTCTGGAACTCTCTTGCTTTTTCCATGATCCAGAGGATGTTGGCAATTTGATCTCTGGTTCCTCTGCCTTTTCTAAAACCAGCTTGAACATCAGGAAGTTCATGGTTCACATATTGCTGAAGCCTGGCTTGGAGAATTTTCAGCATTATTTTACTAGCATGTGAGATGAGTGCAATTGTATGGTAGTTTGAGCATTCTTTGGCATTGCCTTTCTTTGGGATCAGAATGAAAACTGACCTTTTCCAGTCCTGTGGCCACTGCTGAGTTTTCCAAATTTGCTGGCAAATTGAGTGCAGCACTTTCCCAGCATCATCTTTCAGGATTTGGAACAGCTCAACTGGAATTCCATCACCTCCAGTAGCTTTGTTCGTAGTGATGCTTTCTAAGGCCCACTTGACTTCACATTCCAGGATGTCTGGCTCTAGGTCAGTGATCACACCACCGTGATTATCTGGGTCATGAAGATCTTTTTTGTATAGTTCTGTGTATTCTTGCCATCTCTTCTTAATATCTTCTGCTTCTGTTAGGTCCATACCATTTCTGTCCTTTATCGAGTCCAACTTTGCATGAAATGTTCCTTTGGTATCTCTGATTTTCTTGAAGAGATCTCTAGTCTTTCCCATTCTGTTGTTTTTCTCTATTTCTTTGCATTGATTCTTGCCCACAGTAGTAGATATAATGGTCATCTGAGTTAAAATCGCCCATTCCAGTGCATTTTAGTTCACTGATTCCTAAAATGTCGACATTCACTCTTGCCATCTCCTGTTTGACCACTTCCAATTTGCCTTGATTCATGGACCTAACATTCCAGGTTCCTATGCAATATTGTTCTTTATAGCATCAGACTTTACTTCCGTCACCAGTCACATCCACAGCTGGATGTTGTTTCCACTTTGGGTCTGTCTCTTCATTCTTTCTGGAGTTATTTCTCCACTCTTCTCCAGTAGCATATTGGGCACCTACTGACCTGGGGAGTTAATTCTTCAGTGTCATATCTTTTTGCCTTTTCATCCTGTTCATGGGGTTTTCAAGGCAAGAATACTGAAGTGGTTTGCCATTCCCTTCTCCAGTGGACCACATTTTGTCAGAACTCTGCACCATGACCCATCCATTTTGGGTGGCCGTACATGGCATGTCTTATAGTTTCATTGTTAGACAAGGCTGTGGTCCATGTGATCAGTTTGGTTAGTTTTCTGTGATTGTGGTTTTAATTTCTGTCTGCCCTCTGATGAATAAGAATAAGAGGCTTATGGAAGCTTCCTGATGGGAGAGACTGACTGAGGGAGAAACTGGGTCTTGTTCTGATGAGTGGGGCCATGCTCAGTAAATCTTTAATCCAATTTTCTGTTAATGGGTGGGGCTGTGTTCCCTCCCAGTTGTTTGGCCTGAGGCCTCCACCGGAGACTCCTAGACACTCACAGGCAAGTCTAACTCAGTCTCTTGTGGGGACACTGGTCCTTTCTCCTGGCTCTTGGTGTGCACAAAGTTTTGTTTGTGCCCTCCAAGAGTCTGTTTCCCCAGTCCTGTATAAGTTCTGTAATCAAATGCCAGTGGCCTCCAAAGTCAAATTTGCTGGGAGTTCCAATCGCTTTGCTGGATCCCCAGGTTGGGAAGTCTATTGTGGGTCCTAGAACTTTCTTAACAGTGAGAGAATTTCTTTGGTATAATTGTTTTGCAGTTTTGGGGTCATCTGCCTGGCAGTTCTATGGTGGAGCTAATGGCGACCTCCTGCAAATGCTGCGTGACCCAGATCTGCTACAGCTAGAGCCCCTGTCCCCATAGCAGGCCATTGCTGACCCGTGCCTCCACTGGAGACACTCAAACGCTCAAAGGCAAGTCTGCGTCAGTCTATATGGGGGCCTCTGGGTTTGAATCTAAATGTGATTTTGCTCCTCCTACCATCTTGTTGGGGCTTCTCCTTTGCCCTTGGATGTGGGGTATCTTTTTTTTGTCAGGTTCCAACATTCTCCTGTAGATGGTTGTTCAGCAGCAAGTTGCAATTTTGGAGTTCTCACAGGAGAAGATGAGTGCACATCTTTTTACTCTGCCATCTTAATCTTTATCTGTAACAGCATAAGAGGAGAGGGCAACTGGCAAATTGAAGCTTTTAATGGAGTGACTGGGGAAGGACAGATGAAGGCGAGTGTGAGAAGAAGCACCTGTAGATGCATTTTCTAACAGTGCAGACGTAACTTTGGGGAAAGTTAAAGAGCTATATATATTGAGAAGGACAGGGTTTTGCTGCATGAGATGCTAGTATAATAAAAATACAGTGTTTGGCAGGAGGGGAGACACATAGGTCTGCCTTGAAGATTCATGAGACATTTTGGAAAAGATGGATTCTCAGATTATAATGTCATTATTTGTTTCTCTCTCATGTGTTTTCTGTTTCCACAGTAATGATGTTTACTAAAGAGGGAAGAAGAAAAAGCACAGAAAATTTTAAGTAGAGGTGATGACAAGATATTCATTCTAAGCTTTAATATCGTCATTCATGTACTTGTGTGTATGCATAAATAGGCACACATATGTATACAGACGTCACTTATACCTCTCTCTAGCCCTGTATTAATTAGAATATTTTGACTGCATAGAATAAATCTAACTCAACGTGACTTAAATAATAAGGACATTTATTATCAGTAGGGAGACCATATGATGTATCATTCAAACCAGTAAACTTTTATTCAGGACAAATGCTAAATCAGAAAATACACTGGCACAAATGTCAACTGAAGCAGCTCCAGGAAAACCAGGATTTTATGGAAAGAATGTTTATGTCCCTCAGTGTCTAATCCCCAGTGTGATGGTATTTGGAGATGGGGCTTTTGAAATGTCACTAGGTCATGAGGGTGATGCCCTCATGAATGGAATTTGTACCCTTACAAGAAGAGGCCAGAGAGTTAGCTAGCCCTCTCTTTCTACCATGTGAGAATACAAGGGAGTATCTCAAGGTCTTTTGCAATCTGGAAGAGGGCTCTCACCAGCACCTGACCACTCTGATCTCTGACTCCCAGCCTCCATAATGTAAGAATAAAATGCTTATTGTTTAAACCACTCAGTCTATGACAAGTTGTTATATCAGCCTGTGCTAAGGCAAGGATGTGTGATCACCCTATATTATCCTACACATAAGGACATCTCTAGACAGGGCATATCTAGAGTTAACTCTGAGGATCAAAGACTTTGAGGCTTTCAAAGTCTCAGTGGCTAGCTTTTGTCCTTATACTTTTCTTTTTGAGTTCAGAGATGTCTGCAACAGCTTGAAGCATCAAGAGAAAATCATCATAAAAGACATTGAGTTTATTGTTTTTAAAATCTTTAATATTTTAATGATGTTGTGTGGTTTTTCAGTATGCAGGCCTTATACATCTTTTCTTAAATGTATTTCTAAATATGTTTTTAATGATATTTTAAGTGAGGCACTGACTTTGTTAGAACAAGAAAATGTATCTCCCAGAGCCCCCAGCAGACTTCCTATTGCTCAGAATTGTATCACATGCCTGTGCTTCAGCAAATCACTGACAAAGGCAATGAAATTACCATGATTGTTTTGGACCAGTTGAGATTTACTCCTCTCCTGGGGTTAAGAGGGACCATAGCCCCAATCCTAGCACTTGGCTGTTAGGAAAATAAATAAAATTGGAATTCTCTTGGTAAAAAGGATGCAGTGAATGGTTGCTGGGTAGGCAGTCAAAAGGGCTGCCACTCACTCACTCTGGCCAGAGCTCCCATGTAGGATTATTTGAGAGACAGACATAGACTTGGCTCCTGGTAAAGAATCCACCTGCCAATGCTGGAGATGCAAAAGACACAGGTTCCATCTCTGGGTTAGGAAGGTCCCCTGGAGGAGGAAATGACAACCCACTCCAGTATTCTTGCTGGGGAAAATCCCCTGGGCAGAGGAGCCTGGTGGGCTACAGTCTGTGGGGTCATAAAGAGTCAGACATGACTGAGCATGCACACATAACCAACAAACATAGATAATCAGTGGGATGATTACCCAGAATTCAGAGACTGAGAAGTCAATGGCAGTATCCAGTGAGGGGGGGTGGTGTGGGTGGAAACTAGGGCTCAGAGTGGCTAGGGATTTGATGTTAATCCCAGAGACACTAAACATCCAAGAAAGGATTAGAATTCAGATCTGACTCCACTGCCCTTTATCGTGTGGTACTATGCTAATCTCAAAAGTCAAAACTATTTTCCTTGGTTGGGGGTGAAAAGTATAGGAAGTAAAAGACAAACATAATTTATAATTGGGTTGGGAAGATGAGATTCATTGAGTTGTGGTCCATGCATGGAACTCTGTCTTTTTGCTCTCCCATGTAAGACAGGATTTTGGAACACAAGTGCCACAAACTTATATTATAATTAATAATATATTATTAGAGACACAACTTGAATTGACTTTAATTTTTTTAAAGAATTGAAAAAAGAAATAAAAGGAAGAGACAAATCATCTTTTGAAAACTGTTGCTAATGTTTTTTTTAAACCACAGTGGGGTTACTTTTACCACATTTCACTGTCAATTTCCATGCATTTAAAGTGTATCAACCTACCTTGTTGAAAACTGGTTCTCCACAAGTCACCAGTGGGTGGAATAGTGGGAAAGGAGGGGAAAGAAGTGGAGAAAACCTCAATTCCTTCAGAAATACCCTACCTTTGATGATAGCATATGTATGGGGGACCCACAGTCAGCTGTCACCTCCCTTCTTCCATGCCCTCCCTTCTCCCTATTCTTCTTCTTCCAATTAAGCCTACTCAGGACCCATTTCTAACAAGTGGCTGTGTGTGAGTGCTTCTTGATGATTTCATTTTCAACAAGTGATAAGTCAGGAAGCAGCTGGGAGCAGAGCAATTCAGATATGAGCAGTCTTGGCTAATTAGATTTCCGGCTGCCTTACTCCTTTACCCAACACCCTACCAGTCTGCCGTCCTGTCATGCCCTCTGTTGAATTTCATTCCACCGGTTGTCTTGGTTAATTTGCAGAAATCAGGCAGAAATACACCATCTTCTACATTTATTAAAGGTTTCTCTGCTGGGGCTGATAATGTCAGAAATCAGTAGCAAATTCTTCATGCTCCAGGGGTATCTCCACAGTGAACAACCTCCTTATGGTCAGAGAGTATGAACACTGCCAAAGAGGCATTTGTCAATAAGTAGAGACATTTTTGGCTGATGTAATGACTGGAGGAGGGGCATGAACATCTACCTGAGGGGGTAAAAAAAAATGCTAAACTTCTTGCAAAGTCAGTCCTCATAAAAAGTTATCCCCAGTATGTTAGTACACACTTACCGATAAACCCTTCAAAATACAGAGAGGAGGAGGAATCCTCAGCTTAAACTTCTCCCCTTTAAGAGGCTTAAAACCTCTGATCTAGATATGGAGGTGGGAGAAAGGGGGTTTGACTCTCTGTCTAAAGGTGTTCTGGGCACTCCTGGCTCATTCTGTTTCTGTTTCATTGCTGGACCTCCAGAATCCCACACAATGCCAGGCTCATAGTAGATGCCCAATCTCTCAAGATTGATTTAAGTTGTTCATGCTGTCTTCTAACCACAGGATCATGCCTGATTTCAGTGAAATTTTAATTGAATGTCTACTGTATCATCAGTATCCAGTGAGGAAGACAGAAACCACACTAAGGTATTAAAAAAAAAAAAAAAACAAAACAAACTTTAGCAGCACCTCAAGGCATGTGAGACCTTAGGTCCCTGACCAGTGATGGAACCCTCACCCCCTGCATTGGAAGGCAGAGTCTTAACCTCCAGACTTCCTAAGGTATTTTAATGGGGGGAGTTTAATATAGGGAATTGGATGGATAGATTGTGGAAATGGCAAAAGTAGGAGAAAGATAGATGTAATAGCCAAGGGAATATGCTACTGTTCTATCGCTGGGGGATCAAAGGGAAGAACATATGGTTATCAAAGCCTAGAAGCAGAGAGGAGGGGCTCTTGGATCTGAGCTTATACCTCTGATGAGGGGACACCCCTCGTTTGTGCTAGGACCTGTGAAAGGGCACACATTGCCTGACTCTGGGAGTGCTGAAAGCAACTGGGCTAGAATCACTTGCCAAAGCAGAGTGGCAGGTGGTAGTGGTGATGGTGCTGGGGCTACAGGGTGATGGGCATTGGGTGCCAACCATAAGAAGGAGCAAGTCCCTAAGTCCCTTCTGCCTCCTTCAGCCTTGACATCTCCCGCTATTGACAATGGATAAAGAGATATAGCTGGCAAAGGAGAAGTGTAATTTTCAGACCTCATAGCAGCAACACAAAGCATATTAATGAAGGGCAGTTTTAGAGCTGGGAGATGAGAGTTGACTAGGATTTCGTGTTAGGTCTTGGGAATCTAGAAGTGAGCAAGGCAGATGCAGTCCAGGCTCTCAGAACTTGCAGACCAGGGACATTATGAGAATAATTAAAAATGCAATTAATTACTGCTATAATACATATTTTAAAGTACAAGTACAGGGCATGGAGAAAGCACATAATAGGGGACAAGAACTTGTTTGGGGCTAAGATTCTTCTCTTAAGAAGGAAGCACTTAAGATACAGCCTGAAGGATGAAGAGGATGACTTAACACAGCGAAAAGGAGAGGCAGAGGAACCATGTATATGTATTGATGAAGCAAAAAAAAAAAAAAAAAAAAAACCTCAGCATATTATTTTAGCAAAATAGAAGTTTGATTAAATAAAACAAATGAGCCAACCATGTCCTTGTGGCATGTGGGGCCACATTTCCCAGGTTCAACATGGGTCAGGCTTCCACTCTAGTTTTATTAATAAAATTAATTCAATACCCATAGGAGTTAGGCAATCATCATCCACAGGAAATTGAACAACAGAGCCCTCTTTTATTGATGAGCAATAATTTGCAGGGTTGGCAACAATGCCCACCGATTCCTCTGTTGTAAGATGAAGTGAAATAGTATAGGTTAATTGTCTAGGCCAAGGTCTGGCACAGAGTAGGTTTTCAGAAAATGTGAGGTTCCTTCCCCCCTGGCAGTGACTCACATCTGAGTTCTAGTCCTAGTCTGAGTACTTCCTCATCTGCTTTGTCTCCTTTTTCATCAGTTGTCATTGAAGCCTGTAATGACCACAGTTGGATGTCTCTGTATTTCTAGGAATCTGGGGAGCACAGAACTGACCAAATCTTTGAGAAACCTGTAAGGTATTCACCTTGTATTTCTTTTTTTAATTAAAAAAATAATTTAAGATTTTTTTTGATGTAGATCATTTTCTTTAAAGTCTTTATTGATCCTATTACAATATTGCATCTATTTTTTTTTTTTAATGTTTTGTATTTTTGGCTGCGTGGCAGGATCTTGGCTCTCTGACCAGGGATCAGACCTGTACCTCCTGCTTTGGAAAATGAATTCTTAACCACTGGACCACCAGGGACATCCCTTCACCTTGTATTTCTAAGTTGTATAGTTGATGGAAACTGAAAATCCTTATCTATTCACTAACAACTGACTCTGTGCCAGGACCCTGCCCTCCAGGGGAACTAATAGTCTTCCTGGTCACCCTGAGGCTCTAAGATCTCGAGGAAAGAGAAGGAGTCTGATTTGCTCTCTGCTATCTCCCCAATTTCTAAAACAGAGCCTAGCACATAGTGAAAATGAAAGCCACTCAGTCTTGTCCGATTCTTTGTGACCCCATGGACTGTAGCCCGCCAGGCTCCTCTGTCCATGGGGATTCCCCAGGCAAGAATACTGGAGTGGGTTGCCATGCCCTCCCTCCCCCAGGGGATCTCCCAACCCATGGGTTGAAACCAGGTCTCCCACTTTGCAGGCGGGTTCTTTACCACCTGAGCCACAAGGGAAGACCAAGAATACTGGAGTGGGTAGCTTATCCCTTCACCAGGGGATCTTCCCAACCCAGGAATTGAGCCAGGGTCTCCTGCATTGCAGGCAGATTCTTTACCACCTGAGCTACCAGGGAAGCCCAACACAGAGTAGGGATTCACAAATATTTTTAATATAAGCAATGGGAGCCAAAGAAGGAAGAAGCAGAAAGGGGAAACACAAACACAAAACATCAGAAGAGTGGATCTCCAGAATTCCACTTCAACAGAAAATTCCTGGCAAGGGTCCATAGCTGAGCATCCTCTGTGACGCACTTCCTCCTGCCTGGCCTGGCTCCCAGAAGACAACTCTCTACTCAGACCAGTTTCTTCATCATTAGGCCAGGCAGAAAAACCAATCAAACCAAGTTTCTACTCCCAGGAGAGAGATTAGTGATCCCTCAGAAACTCAGACAGACATGGGTCCAAATTCTCCTTTCCCAACTTGTGAGTTTCACATCTCTGGAGAAGCCCTTGAGTTTTCCTCAATCTTTATTCCCCTGTACAAAGGGGAGGACTGCATATTTCTCAAGGGGACTTCCGTGAGGTTGAATGTGATCATGTGACTATGGATGAGGCATGAGGCTCCCACCTTTGTTGGCTTCTTTGTTCCCTGAAATATTCAAGTTTAGCCTCCACTGCCCTAAGGGAAGATGAAGAAGAAGAAGAAAAAAAAAAAGGATTCCAGTGACATCTGTAGCTTTGGAAGTCCAAAGGCTGAGGTATTTGGGAGAGTTTAGGAAGATTTCCTTTAGAAACCATTTATTTTCCAAACTCCTTTAACTCCAGACTGGAGGAAGCGAGGGGAGTTAAACACTTGTATGCACACGGGACTCTGCCTCTCTGGGGCAAAGTTCTGGAGAGGTTTTAGGGAGCAGGACCCCACTTTTAGTTTTGGATTCTATGAGTGTTTCATTGCCCTGGGGAGTCTAGCTCCAGTTCCCCCTCTTAATGGCCATGTGACCTTACACAGGAGAGCTAAGCTTTGGACCTTAGTTTCTACATTTAGGATTGGGGGGGGATTCAAAACAGATCTTACCTCGTAGAGCTGTTGGTGGGAGTAAATGAAGCACACCCTGTAAACCTGAGAATGGTGCCCGAGAAGGGCTCAATAAGATGTTAGAAAAGAAAGCGGGACTTCCCTGGTGGTCCAGTGGTTAAGAATCTGCCTTCCAATGTATGGAGGACTCAAGTTCGATCCCTAGTTGGGAAATTAAAATCCCACATGCCATGGGGCAGCTAAGCCCCCAAGCTGAAACTACTGAGCCTGTGTACCTTAGAGTCCCTGGTCCACAGGAGAAGGCTGAGTGCTGCAACTAGAGAAAGCCCAGGCACTGCAAAAAAAAAAAAAAAAAGAGAGAGAGAAAGAAAAGAAAGAAGGAAAGCGAGAAAGCTAAGGGAGATGACAGGCTTCGTGGAGATGTCCACAGTGCCACTGTGGCATCGTAGTGTACTAGCTGGAGGGACCATACATGGTAGGGGGTCTAGCCAGGCATGTGAAGGACAGAGACTGTCTTTCCAGTGTTCCTGGAGTGTCACAGTTCCTGGCCCCTAAATGGGACTTGGAGTTCAGGAGGAGGGGAGGGAGAGGATGAGACAGTGGTTCTGCAAGGTTGCCTCTGGCCGGAGTACTGGTACCATAGTGAAGGACATGCTGACCACATGAGGTACATCCCATCCCTGAAGTCAGTCAGCATGGAGGCTGGCAGTGAGCTGGGGGGTTCCGTCTCAGTGGGTGTTAGTAGAGAACATGAACAGATGAAAATAAAGACCTGACCAGGGACTTCCCTGGTGTTTCAGTGGCTAAGACTCTGTACTCCCAATGCAGGGAGCCTGGGTGTGATCCCTGATCCGGGAACAAGATCCCACATGCCACAACTAGGAGTTCACCTACCACAACTAAAAGATCCTGCATGCTGCAAGGAAGATCAAAGATCCGGTGTGCCACGGCTAAGACCGAGCACAACCAAATAAATAAATATTAAGGAAAAAACAAAGAGCTGGCCGCTCCTCTCCATATGGCACAGGGAGATTTGCATACCCCTGGGGGGTTGGCATCTTTTCCACTAAGAGGAAGGGAGGGAGAAAATCCAAAATCTGTCTTGGTTTAAGCTGAAATCAAGGAGAAAAATAAAAATCACTAAAATGATTGCATTTAGCTATAAGTGACAAGATTAAATGTTCTGCTTCAGAGAGTTTCAGGGGGCTCAAGACAGAAGTTCAGTTCAGTGAGAGGACATATAGGCTTCACTCCTGAGAAGGTGCTGGGGAAGTCATAGTCACTAAGTATTCAAAGGGCTTGGAACATGGTAAATGCTCCATAAATGGAAAATAAATACATAAATAATAATTGAAAAGATCTACTACATCTGCCCGTGGCAGTGGCCAGCCTTTCCAACTGATGGAAGGGACGGGAGCCAAGAATCAGCCCAGGTTCAGTTCTCTCCCTCCTTCCTCCTGACTATTCCCCTTACTGTGCAGACATCCTCCTGACCAAGCCTGGCGAGCAGAGCACAGAAAAGGCAGTGGACTCTGAGGACATGCCATCCCATAAATACTTCCAGGGGTAAGAGAGATTTATGGTGTTATAAATGCCAGTGGCAAGCCCCGTTTGTGTTAATAGCCTTATTAGTTACATTGCTGTAAAATCCAGATCTCCACACTGTTTAACAGCTACAGTTCTGCTCAGCAGCATTAATTCAATAAATCAAGGCCCCCTTGACATAAATCTTAAATCCCCTGGAACGCAATTAGGAAGTCCCTCCTGGTGGGTCAGAGATGGACGGATGGAGTGAGGCCAGTGAGCTTCCAGCAGGAACAGTGAATCTCATGACGCAGGCTGTCTCCAGAGGCCATCAATTGGGTCATTTCCCATCTTTAATCCCAGTAGGCTCGATCTTGACCTTGAATGTGGAGGGTCTGACAGGGATTGCTGGTGATTCAGGGGAGGCGAACTCAGAGCCCCCATTAGCCATTATGACACCTTCGTGCAAATTAGAGAAAGCCATCCCTGCCCCCCTCCATCCCCTGCCAACCCTGGATGCTGCCTCATTGTATGTGACCCGGTGGGAGACTGGGGTCTTTGTGCTGATAAGAAGTAGACCAGAGGAGCTGCAGGGTGGATTTCAACACAGCCCCCGCCCCTTCAGCATCCTTGGCTGGGAACACTTGTGCACCGAAGAGCCCATACAACCAAACGTGGCAGCCTGAGTGAAACTATAAAATTCAACCACAACAAAAGAAGTAAGAGCCTATAATTGAAAGACCTAGAGGTTAGAAAGTTAAAGACAAACAGAGTGAAATAATTTATCGTTAGGCATATAAATGTAAAAACACTAAAGAAAAAAATCAGTGGGATGTTGGATCCAACATTTAGGATCATGGTTACCTTAAAGAGAAACACAGAAGATGGGATGTGTAGATGAAATTATTGCTAACATTTAGGTCCTTGGGACTTCCCTGGTAGTCTGGTGGCTAAGACTCCATCCTCCCAATGCAGCAAGGAAGACTGAAAATCCTGTTTGCTGTGACTAAGACCTGGTGCAGCCAAATAAATTATAAAAATAAAATAAATATTAGAAAAACATTTAGGTTCTTGATTTGGGCGATGAGTTCGTGGTGGTCATTGTATTATTTAAAAAACAATAAATAAAATGGTTATCATTAGCTAGTGATTAACCTGACTCTATGTACCTGGAAAGGGGAGACAAACACAAGAAAATAGAGACTAGGTCTGATATCCTGTTTCCTTCTCTCCCTCCCTTATTCCTAATAATGATCCATATATACTAAGCCCTGGGCTAGGCACCTTATATCCATCATCCTCTTTAGTCTTTATAAACACTGTGTGTCCTGGGGTCGAATCCTGACCCAACTATTTAGAAGCTGTGTGATCCTGGACAGGTTATTTAATGATGTTCTGCTTCAGTTTCCTCATCTGTGAAGTGTATGTGTGTATTTGCACACACTGAAAAACTCAAAACAAAACAAAATTAGAGTTTTGGTCATAAAAATAGGCAAAAAAGAATAAATGTGAATAGCAAATAGTAGCTACTTAAGGATTAAGTGAGATACTGCATTTGGACTTATGCTTTGCAGATAGTAAGTTATTCACTAAATGTTAGCTATCAGAAAATCATTATGCCCATTTTATAGATAAGGAGAGTAATGATGTTTGAAATGTTAAGTAATTTGCCCAAGACTGGACCATTGGCACTGACAGCCATTCCTTTCCTCCCTTTCTAGCCAATCCATTTTGCTTCCTCTCTTTCTATCTCTTACACAAATTACTTGATTTTGAATGTGAGCCAAAAAATGTGCTAGGTTTTGAGGGGCAGAAATGAAAGGATAATGTGTATAATCCTTATAGTTAAGGATCCTATGGTTGTGAGTTTACTCTAATTTTTTAAAAAAGAAAGCTGTGGTACATATACACAATGGAATATTACTCAGCCATCAAAAAGAATACATTTGAATCAGTTCTAAAGAGATGAATGAAACTGGAGCCTATTATACAGAGTGAAGTAAGCCAGAAAGAAAAACACCAATACAGTATACTAATGCATATATATATGGAATTTAGAAAGATGGTAATGATAACCCTATATGCAAGATAGCAAAAGAGACACAGATGTATAGAACAGTCTTTCAGACTCTGTGGGAGAAGGCGAGGGTGGGATGATCTGAGAGAATAGCATTGAAACATGTATATTATCATATGTGAAACAGACTGCCGGTCCAGGTTCGATGTATGAGACAGGGCACTCAGGGCTGGTGCACTGGGATGACCCAGAGGGATGGGATAGGGAGGGAGGTGGGAGGGGGGCTCAGGATGAGGAACACATGTACACCCATGGATGATTCATGTCAATGTATGGCAAAACCACTACAATATTGTAAAGTAAGTAGCCTCCGATTAAAATAAATAAAGTTAAAAAAAAAGATATGGGCACCCATAACTCCTTTCATAAAAACATCCAAATTCTCCAAAGAGCCAGTGGTTGGGTAAATTTGGGGGAGAGGAGAGGAGAAAGAGTATGGTAATGAGGTCTGGTCACTCTTCTCAAGTGGAAATTCACCCTTCCCTGGCAACCTGGGCTTCCCTGGTGGCTCATACAGTAAAGCGTCTGCCTGCAATGCAGGAGACCTGAGTTCAATTCCTGGGTCAGGAAGATCCCCTGGAGAAGGAAATGGCAATCCACTCTAGCACTCTTGCCTGGAAAATCCCATAGACAGAGGAGCCTGATAGGCTACAGTCCATGGGGTCACAAAGAGTCGGACACGACTGAGCGACTTCACTTCACTTTACTTCACTTGGCAACCTGGAGAGATGACTTCGTTTTATTAAGGGAAATGGTGCTTAGAGTGTCCTTATCTTGATTGATTGAATTATTAACATGTTTAATGAGCATCTACCACTTGCCAACAAAAGTCGGTCTAGTCAAGGCTATGGTTTTTCCAGTGGTCATGTATGGATGTGAGAGTTGAACTGTGAAGAAAGCGGAGTGCCGAAGAATTGATGCTTTTGAACTGTGGTGTTGGAGAAGACTCTTGAGAGTCCCTTGGACTGCAAGGAGATCCAATCAGTCCATTCTGAAGGAGATCAGCCCTGGAATTTCTTTGGAAGGAATGATGCTAAAGCTGAAACTCCAGTTCTTTGGCCACCTCATGTGAAGAGTTGACTCATTGGAAAAGACTGATGCTGGGAGGGATTGGGGGCAGGAGGAGAAGGGGGCGACAGAGGATGAGATGGCTGGATGGCATCACTGACTCAATGGACGTGAGTCTGAGTGAACTCCGGGAGTTGGTGATGGACAGGGAGGCCTGGCGTGCTGTGATTCATGGGGTCGCAAAGAGTCGGACATGACTGAGCAACTGAACTGACTGAACTGACCACTTGACAGGTCCTGGAGAGACAGTGTTGAACAAGACATAGTTTAGTGCATTTCCTCAGGATGCTAATGTGTGTGTAGATAGGAAGATTGTTGTTTAGTCACGCAGTCGTGTCTGGCTCTTTGTGACCCCATGGACTATAACCAGACAGGCTCCTCTGTCCATGGGATTTCCCAGGCAAGAATACTGGAGTGGGTTGCCATTTCCTTCTCCAGGGGACCTTCCTGACATGGGGATCAAACCCTTCTCTCTTGTGTTTCCTGCTTTGGCAGGCAGATACTTTGCCACTGATATACTGTAGAAGCCCGGATGGGAGGATAGAAGGGATTAAACAAGTAACCATAGAAAATGAAATAGATGCTGTGATAGAAGGCATCAGGAGGTGCTGCAGGAACTAAGGGGAGGGGCATTTTATCAATTATCCATTACTATATATCAAAGCATTCCAAAATACAATAGCTTAAGCAAATATTTTATTTTTCACAATTCTTTGGGTTAAGGATTTAGTAGGCTGGCTTGTTTCTTCCCCACATAGTATTGGCTGGGGCATCTGGGCAGGGACAGGAGTTGAGATGACCTCAGTCACATGTCTGACACCTGATGGGGATGACTTGACTCTCCTGGGGCTTGTTCATATGGCTGGGCTGCTTTCTTCTCATGATGTTGGTTCTCACATAGTTTAGGACCTTACTTCTCCATGCGGTGCTTCTCTCTCCTGGACTTGTTTACTCAGGGGCTGTTTCCCCTGATTGAAAACAGAAGAGAATTTGTAGTCTCCTAAGGTTTTGGATCTGACATCCCAGAATGTCACTTCTGATACCTTCTATTGGTTAAAGCTGGTCAACCAGCCTGATTCAAGGAGTGGGGGAACAGAGTCCACTCTGTGATGAGGAAGGCAGAGTAGGTGCAAACAGAGATGGGGAGATTGTTGATGCTATCTTTGCTGATAATCTACTACAGTAAACTCATCCATCCTTAAGGTATGGTGGTCAGGGAAAGCTTCCTGGAATAGGCAACATCTAACTGGACACCTACAGTTTGAGTAGGAATAGGCTAGAGATTATGGAATATCTAATACAGAAGAACAGTGTGTGTGAAGACTCAAAGGCAAAGGGGAACATGGAACTTTCAGAGACCTCTAGGAAGTTCAGCAACGAGAGGAGTGGGGACTGGTAACAGTGAGGTTGAGGAGGAGGGCAGAGGCAATCAATAACGGTCCTTTAGACAGTGCTTTATCTGAAGGACAATGTGCAATTTGAAGAGTTTGAATCTGGGGGTAACAGGACCTGATTTAAGTTTTAAGAAGGTCCCTCTGGTTATAGGGGAATAGGGACTATAGCGGAAGTAGATTGCAGCAAGCCAAAATAAAGGTTCTGAGATTGGTTAGAAAGTTGTAGAGCTGCCCAAGCAAGAGATGGTGGTGGTCATAGTAGAGATGGAAATGGGTGGATGGGGAAGATTTTTAGGAGGTTAGTATGGGGGGATAGGGCCAAGGCATCCATTCAGTGCCCCTGAACTTGAACTAAAAGGAGTTACTTTCTCCCTTCCACCCAGTTCCAGTCAGTCTCCAGCTGTGCTAAAACTTCTTCCTTTTATACCTTCCTTTCCTTTCTATGGCAACCACCCACCCACTCACCCCACCTCATGGCTGGGTGGTTTCAATAATCAACTAATTAGTCTCCCTGTCTTCTGAGTCTCCCCTTCCAATCCATCTTGCACACTGTCGCTAGAATGAGTATTCTAAAACATAGCTTTACATCATGTCAGCTCTCTTTGGAAAACAACAGAACCAGTCATCACAGGAGAAAATGAAAAATCTCTCATATGGCAGTTTGAATATTCCTTGGAGTGGACTTCTAAAAGGTATCCCTTGCTGTTGTCCAATAGGATCCCACCTGCCAGATATAAAAATATTTCCAGTTGTGGGGGAATTTTTGGATGACAGTGGTAACAGTGACAATCATGTAGTGTGGCCATATCTATCAAGATTAATTAAATTTGCCTTTTAAGTTGGTGAGGTAGACCTGGAGATGGGTTTCCCAGATCCCCACTTCAGGGGAGGGTTTCCTTTTCTGCTGTGGGGAATGTGGTCAGCAGGTGACTTCCAGCTTTCAGCTGCCGAGAGCAACCTCACCCAGCCAAGGCCATGCCTTCTAGAGCAGTCAACATCCTGGCTGAACGAGATGGCTGGAAAGATGTGGCTGTCTTGACTCAGCCATTCTCTGCTTGCTTGGCTGACTGCCCTGGACCCTCGCTACAGTTTAGACTTTTTTATCTGCCCAATTCTCTTTCCTTCCCCCTCCCTTTCACATACTGGGGACAACTTTGTGTGTGTGTGCTTAGTCACTCAGTCATGTCCGACTCTTTGCAACTCCATTGACTGTAGCCCACCAGGCTCCCCTGTCCCTGGGGATTTTCCAGGCAAGAATAGTGAAGTGGGTTGCCATGCCCTCCTCCAGGGGATCTTCCTAACCCAGGGATCGAACACAGGCCTCCCACATTGCAGGCAGGTTCTTTACCATCTGAGCCACCAGGGAAGCCAGGGGACAACTTTATTGAAATATTATTCACCCATTTCAAGTGGACAATTAACTTTCAGAGGTCAAGTTTTGAGTATATTCACAACTGTGAATTTTATAACCCTAAAAATAAACCCTGTACTCTTTGGCTTTTGTTCTTCATTTCCCCCAGAACTTCCAGCCCCAAGCAAGCACTAATATACTTTTCATCTCTAAAGACTCACCTGTTCTGGACATTTCAGATGAATGACATCATCTAATACATGGTCTTTTGTGTCTGGCTCATTTTACTTAGCATGATGTTTTCATTGTTCATCTGTGCTGTAACATGTGTCTGTAGTTCATTCCTTTTGATTGTCAAATACTATTCTACTGTATGGATATGACACATTTTATCCATCCATTCATTAGTTGATGGACATTTGAGTTGTTTCCACTTTTTTGGCTGTTATGGATAATGTGGCTATGACCATTTACGTACAAGTTTTCATGTTGACATATGTTTCTAGTAAACATTTTTCAACCCAAACTCCATCTCAGCATCTGCTCCAGAGAATATAACCTGTGACATTTGGCAATCTCTCCTTTAGGAATTTATCCTCCAGACAGACTAGTAAAATACAAAATGGCATGTACAGCATGATTTATAACACCATTGTTTGTACTGGCAAAATGTTGGAAACAATAGGATTAAGAGGTTAGCTCACCGTGATCAGAGAAGTTAAGTAACCTGGTAAGTGGCACGGTGAGCGTTGGACCCAGGATTTGAACTTGGGTCTGTTGAGTCCATAGGAAGTTCTCTTTTTGCTCCCCTCCCTCCCTCCCACTGAATTCTATAGGGCTTTGTAAACACAGCCCACAAGCGGTCTGCCCTCGGTCTAAAAATAGCCCATACATGTGTTTAGTTTGGACTGTAAAAGTGTGCAGTGTTTAAAAATCACTAAGGAAGCCCAAGGGCTTCCCTGGTAGCTCAGCTGGTAAAGAATCTGCCTGTAATGTGGGAGACCCCCGTTTGATTCCTGGGTTGGGAAGATCCCCTGGAGAAGGGATAAGCTACCCATTCCAGTATTCTTGGGCTTTCCCGGTGGCTCACATGGTAAAGAATCTGCCTGTAATGTTGGAGACCTGGATTCAGTCCTTGGGTTGGTAAGATCTCTTGGAGGAGGGCATGCAACCCACTCCAGTATTCTTGCCTAGAGAATCCCCATGGCTAGAGAAGCCTGGCAGGCTCTAGTCCATGGGGTCGCCAAGAGTCGGATACAACTGAGCGACTAAGCACAGCAAGGAAGCCCAAAATAACATACATTGGGTGGCTTAAACACTAGACATTTATTTTCTCAGAGTTCTTGAGGTGAAAAGTCCAAGACCCAGGTTCTGGCAAGCTTTGGTTCCTGGTGAGGGCACTCTTCTTGGCTTGCAGAGGATTGCCTTCTTGCTGTGTCTCTTCCTCTTTATATAGGGGCATCAGCCCTGTTGGATTAGGATTCCATCTTTATGACTTCTTTCAACCTTTATCACTTTCTTTAGGTGCAAATACAGTCACGTTGATGATTAGGGCTTCATTATATGAATAATTCTCTCCATAGCAGATGGATTGTTTTTTTCAGTTCCTATAGTAAACCAATGTCTAGTTCCAGGTGAATTCTGCAGTCCAGCTAGTCCCTTGCTTATGGATTCTGTAAGACACTTGATATCCTGCCTTACAACAACCCCCCTTTGTGCTTAAGCTAGCTTCAGAGGGTTCCTATTACTTGTCACCAAGGGTGACAACAAGAACTATGAATGGCAGGTACTAATGCACAGTGGTTTTGAGCCTGGATCTGGGAGTCAGTGGGCTTTCTGCCACTCAATTATTCCCTATCCACAGGCAAGTGGCTTAGACTCCAGGAGACTCAGGTGCCTCATTTAAGATGTGGGGATGAAATAATCCCTAGCAGGATGGACGGAGGAGCCTGGTGGGCTGCAGTCCATGGGGCTGCTAAGAGTCGGGCACGACTGAGCGACTTCACTTTCACTTTTCACTTTCATGCATTGGAGAAGGAAATGGCAATCCACTCCAGTGTTCTTGCCTGGAGAATCCCAGGGACAGGGGAGCCTGGTGGGCTGCCGTCTATGGGGTTGCACAGAGTCGGACACTACTGAAGCGACTTAGCAGCAGCAGCAGCAGGATGGATTATTGTAAGCACTTAAAGACATGATGTATATAAAGTCTCAGCAGAGTGCCTAGGACATAGTAAGTACTATACTTGATAGACTTTATAATCATGATCATTGTTGTTATCATTATTGGTCAGTGGACCAGCTCAGCTAGATAATTTCTAAGATTTCTCCCAGTTCTGATGTTCTCATCCCTGGGTTTTAACCTAATCTCAAAATGAAGTTTCGAGAGGTGTCTACCATGCTCCTGACATTGTATTTAACATTTTGTGCAAAGGTGTTTTCTCCCAGATAGAGGAGTCTAGAGCTTTCGTCAGGTTCTTAAAAGGGTCTGTGCCATGCTTTCCCTTTGAACAGTTAGGAATCATTCCTCTAGGATATAATGATTCCAAATATTTTAGGGTGACCCTGAAGAAGTAGAAGCTGGTCCTCCTGAGGATTAGGTTAGTGCTAAGACAGATTTCAGTTCAAAACCTTCACGTAACTTCCAGAAAAGCTGAGCAATCTAAGGCTCACAATTAACTTTATCAAAGCAATTTAACATGGTTGTAGCTATCTCCCAGAAGCATGCAGACCCACAAGGATATAAAAATTTGATGGGAGGAGAAAGGACTCAGGTGTCCTCGGGAAAGTTCAGCTTAATATGTGAAAGAGCCCTGTGATGAATGGGTCAGATATGGTCCCTGCCCTCCTGGAACTGAAACTCATTACTCCATCATAAGAGGCTGATTTTGTTTTGATAATTTAAAACGTGAAGAGTGTTATGAGGGAACAGTGCCAGTTGAGGGGGGATTTGGGGAAGCTTGTGGTCCCTTGTGCCTAGTAGATGAGACAAGTCTGGTTCTTCCCACTAGCATCCTTCAGACATCCACATTAAGCAGATCAGTCACGATTTAATGGTGATTTGTCAGGATCAAGCCTTAGGGGCCTTTACTCAGGTCTAAATCAATTTCAGAAGCTGAAGAGCCAGATCTGAGTTTAGTGTGGATTTTACAGGTCAGTGAGGCTGAACAGCAGCTCTCTGGCTAGTGATAAATGTGTTGGGATCTCTCTCTGGCTCTGCCAAGGCCACTGTCAACTCTGCGTCTTCATTTCCTGAGAGTGTTGTGGAAAGGCTGGAAATAGTCATCAGGCTGGAACCCCATACCTCACCAGGGATTTTTAGGAGGACTTTCTGAAGGGCTAAGCATCTACTTCTGGCTCAGGTGCTGGGCAACCTGGGGCATCCCCTGTGCTGGCAAGTGGCTGAGGTAAGAGGAGATGACAGTGAGCTCCTAAGAGTAGAGACCACATATTACCATCCTCCTATGCCCAAGACAAGAATTGTGCCCAGCACAAATGAATATCTGTTGAATGATCATATTAACAAAGGAAAAGTACCCTTGCATAAAAAGCAGAGACCAAATGACTAGCCATAGTGTTTTTCCCATCCTTCATTTTTGGGGATGATTTCTGGGGTTACCCATTTATCATTTATCATTTCCTGTCTCCCTGCCTCAGACTCAAATGCAGTATGTGCTAATCCCTGAATAAAGAACCAGAGAAGAGATGGTGGGGTTTTGTCCGAAAAGACCTCGATGGACTTGTCAGAGATGAGAGAGGATAGAGTTCTATGAGAAAGGGAGGCTTTGTGAGGCATGTGTCGTAGTGGAGGTTAGAGGTTTTGAGAGGAGAATTGGGAGTGAGAAATGTGCTGAAAAGGAAAGGGGGAGAGCTGACATGTGAGGCAAAGGGGTCATGAATTTGATACCTCTTTAATGGTGCCCAAAATATTTTAAAAAAAAACAGACTAACATACTTTTGGTTGCTGGGCTGAGCAACCAAATTCTACAGTGCTCCAGACTTGGCCATGTGGGAACTTGTGTTTGATTAGGGTTACATGTGGACTCTCAAATCAGTTCTGATTTCTAACTGCTGGCCTTCATTATGCTGAAATCCCCATGTAGTTGTTGGTGGTCTCAGCCCTTTGGCATAGCAATACCACTAGCTAACCAGTGAAAAGTTAAAGTTACTCAGTTGTATCTGACCCTTTGCAACCCCATGGACTATAGTCCACCAGGCTCCAGTGTCCATGGGATTCTCCAAGCAAGAATACTGGAGTGGGTAGCCTTTCCCTTCTGCAGGGGATCTTTCCAGCCCAGTGACTGAACCCAAGTTTCCCAAATTGCAGGAAAATTCTTTACTGTCTGAGCCCCCAGCTAACCAGTAGCAAGAGCATACCAAGTCCCAGGCACTCTCTAGGCTTAATGTTCATGACCCTGTTTAAAGGTAGATATTTTTATTATGTCCATTTTACAGATGAAGAAACTGAGGAAGGAGAGGATAAACAGCTTGGCCAAGGTCACAGAGATAGTTGATGATAGAAGTGGGGTGTGCAGCAAAGTCATGTGATTCGAGAACCAAAGTCCTCACCCTCTGTTGTAAGCAGCTCTTGATTCTCACGGTGCCACAGAAGCTGAGTATTGTGTTGTGAAGAGAGAAGACAAGTTACTGTCTCTTAAGTTGAACTTTCATGTCACTCTGTCTGCGAGTCCCCTTTCTCCCAGGGCACACACACTCTCACACATACAGCCCGTTATCTGGGTTAGGCTATGTTCTACCTGTTGCCAGTTCCCTGGACCCCCTGTCTCCCTCTGCCCTGCAGACTTTGCGGTCAAGTCTTCCCTGTTCTGTCACGTTTTTATTTTTATGGTGTCATTTCTCTCAGAACCTGAGCCATCCCTCCCTAAAACCAGGCTCCCATTCTCTACTCCTCCTTATCCATTTCTCTTTCAGATGGTGTTTGAATGTGTATAAATCCCACACTTGGGATTCAAGTTATTTCCCCGCTCCCTGCTCAGTTTTGTATTTCAGTTGGATATAAATAAATACTGGGGGTGGTAGTATTACTCATCTCCACAGGTGGGAGTCTGCACATCCCAGCTCTGACCCTGCTGGGTTTCCCCATGAGATTTTAAATTAGTTATGTGTCACACTGTAAGCAGCCTACAAGTGCAGTTATTAATAATGCATGTAATTTTGTAAACAACGAGGATCAGTGCTAGATGTGTGGGGGAGAAATAGAGGCTCCACAGATGGAAGCTGTAGCACACACTTGTGTATCATACCCCATATCTAAACCCCCCTTCTTCCTTGATAACAGAACAACATTTTAAAAAATAGGCACTGGTATACCCAATCCTAGACTATGAGTTAATGGTGAGCTGAAGCCAGTCATGACAATCTTGTTCCTAACTTTGCCAGCTTCCCTTGAAGTTAGAAGTGACATGAATGAGATCCAGGAGACCTAAATACATCTGCTGTTAGTGCTTCTGGGAACAAGTGTGTCTCCCAACAAAAAGGAAAACATGCAGCTGGCACCAGCTCTCCTCCCCTTTTCTGTGTGGAAAGTGGATGTGGTGCCTGCAGATGCAGCGGCCACCGTGCAAGGAGCATGGGGCTAAATGCAAATGTGCAAGGACACCCGGTGGCCCTGTATCCCTGATGACCGAGCTAACAGCAGCCACCTACTTCTGGACATCTTGTTAAGAGATAAAAATACGTCTTTTATTATTTTTTCTTTGTATAAGCCTCTGTTCATTAGGTTTTCCATTACTCGCAGCCAAATGCATTCTGAGTTGATACAGAAGTGACTTCTTTTTCTTTCTTGTTGTCCCCTAACCAAATGCTCATTTTAGAAAAAATATATTAAAAACAACCAAGCAGAAAAATCCATAAATAATCACTATTGAATCCTTTTGAAACTTTTTTATGACTAAAAAATATTTAGTTAACATTCATTGAGTGTTTATGATAGGATCAGTTTAAGTCTCTTACTTTCTGCATTTTATTCCCACAACAACCTGTGAGGTCCATAACATTACTATTCAGAAAAAATACACACTTACTCCCTCTAAATTTCCCTTTCCCTATTAAAGTGGACCATTGTTACTGACTTGTTCTTACGATTCCAGGGTTTTTTCCCCTATACAATTACATACACATTCAGAAGGTTTTGTATTTTGCATAACAATTAGATCATCCTAGGCATATAGTCCTTCAACTTGCTTTTTGGTTTTAATAATTTATCTCAGAGATTTTTTTCTGTGTCAGCTCAAACAGATTTATCTCAAAATTCTAAACAGCTATGTAGTAAGTACGGCAGCTCTCTCTAGGAGTCTGAGCTGTTCAAAGGCGTATTGGGTTGCTTAAGTGCTAATGATCTCCCAGTTTTCAAAGGAACCAAGTAGAATAAGATAACCACTAAGGCAAGGAGGTCAGCATCAGATGGTGGGTGGGACTAAGGTAGTCTTTAAGGGACATACTTACCCTGAGATCTTATGATTCTCTGGCTTGACAGGAAGGTTTTAGCAACAATCTGGATTTAGTGGCAAGAAAAAGATGGTTTTAATTTTTCAGGATAGTGTAGGATAATGGTTAAAAGCACAACTTGCTAGGTATGGAACCTTGAATAAGTCACTTCTCTGTGAGCCTCACTTAGTGCATAAGCAAAATAGGGTATCAGTTACACCTTGTTCAGTAGCTCTTGACCTTTATATAGAATCTCCTGGGAGCCTTTTTATCTGCACCCAGTGAATGGACCAGCTGAAAAAAATCTGGGATGGAGCCTGGACATCTGTAACTAGAAAAGAAGACCCTCCAGATGATCCTAGCACACAGACCCTGAGAACCATTGACCTGGCCGGGTCGTGGTCATCACCTGGAGGTCACACTTAATTTCATAGAAGACCTAAGACAAGTAGTGTCCATGTAGCAGATGAGAAAAGGGCTTAGAGAGGTGACTTGGCTCAAGAGGGAAAGTCGGGATTCCCACCCAACTTTGAAGTTTTTAATTCATTATACTAATTACTACCAACTATTGGAATTACATGGGGGAACTTTCACAAATACTGACGTTCAGGTCATATCCTAGAACAATGATGGGAGGTCCTGGAATGAATAATTTCTAAAGAGCTCTGGTGAGTTTAATGTGTAGTCAAGATTGACAATCTCTGGTAGAGACCATGAATGAATTTCCTGTCATAGAAGGGGTTCAGTGAATGAATATAACTATAGTATTAGTCACTCAGTCGTGTCTGACTCTTTGTGACCCCACGGACTGTAGCTCACCAGGCTTCTCTGTCCATGGGATTCTCTAGGCAAGATTACTGGAGTGGATTGCCATTCCCACTGTAAGTATTGCTAATATTTTTAGAGTAAATATAGAAATTGTAGTTGATCATATGAGCTTTGGAATCAACTAGATCTGGCTGGAGTCATTCTGAGATTACTCTGAGGCTTTTTGGCTGTATGGTCTGTGCAGGTCCTGCTCTCTGAGCGTCAGGTTCACAGTCTAGAAAGTGGGGATAAAAATATATGTGCCTCATGAAAAAAAATATATATGCCTCATGGAGTAGGAAATGGCCACCCACTCCAATATTCTTGCCTGGGAAAGTCCATGGATAGAAGAGCCTGATGAGTTGCAGTCCATGGGGTCACATGACTGAGCACACATGCATGAAGGAGTCAGAGGGAGATGGGTTGGTAGCAATAAACAGATAGAACTAAATATATATATATTTAGTTCTCAAATGGAGAAGGCAATGGCACCCCACTCCAGTACTCTTACCTGGAAAATCCCGTGGATGGAGGAGCCTGGTGGGCTGCAGTCCATGGGGTTGCTAGCAGTCCGACATGACTGAGCGACTTCACTTTCACTTTTCACTGTCATGCGTTGGAGAAGGAAATGGCAACCCACTCTAGTGTTCTTGCCTGAAGAATCCCAGGGACAGGGGAGCCTGGTGGGCTGCCATCTGTGGGGTCGCACAGAGTCAGACACGACTGAACTGACTTAGCAGCAGCAGCAGTTCTCAAAATGTGTCTATAGTAATCATAAGAGAATATTTGAAATGCCCTGTGCACAGGGTCAGGAAAATGGTGAGCCCTAAAATGCTTTGAGCAGTGATTACTATAGTTAATCACAGAGTACAATTAATTCCAGAGTTCAGTGGGAATTCTGGTTTTACCTCTGAAGCCAAGTCAGTTCATTTCTCCAAGCCTCAGCTTTCTCGTCTGTGACATGGACACTACTTACCTTAGATGCCTCTTGCGAAATGAAGTGATAATGTGTCTAATATTGCACAATACATATGTTTAGTGATTGACAATTGAAATGACTACATACACCCTGGAGAGGCTCACATATCTCTCTTGGTTCCTCCATCAAATACATCATTTTTTTAAAAAAATTTGAGATCACAGTCTGGCTATATTTAGCCAAAAGATGTGATTATTTGTCCTGAATAATGTTTATAGAGGGCTTCCCTTGTGGCTCAGCTCGTAAAGAATCTGCCTGCAATGTGGAAGACCTGAGTTTGATTCCTGGGTTGGGAAGATCCCCTGGAGAAGGGAAAGGTTACCCACTCCAGTATTCTGGCCTAGAGAATTACAGTCCATGGGGTTGCAAAGAGTTGGACATACAACTGAGCGACTTTCACTTCACTTCAGTGTTTATAGAAGAAAAAAAAAAAGACTTTATTTTTAGAAGAGTCTCAGGTTCACAGCAAAATTGAGTGGAAAGGACAGAGAGTTCCCATACACACCTCCCACCCCCACCCATGGACAACCTTCCCCCTAACCAACATGTCACACCAGAGGGATATGCTTATTACAGTGAATGGATCGACATCATTGCACCAGAGGCCATAGTTTACTTTAGGGTTCACTGTTGGTGTTGTACAGTCTATGGTTTTGACAAATGTATAATGACATATGGGGTTCCCTGGTGGCTCAGACAATAAAGAATTTGCCTGCAGTGCAAGAGACCTGGGTTCAATCCCTGGGTTGGGAAGATCCTCTGGAGAAGGGAATGTTTACCCACTCTAGTACTACTGCCTGGAGAATTCCATGGGCAGAGGGCGATAGTCCCTGGGGTCGCAAAGAGTCGGACACAACTAAGCGTCTCACACACACACATACTGACATACGTTTTTAGTATCAGATTGAATAGTTTCCCTGCCTTAAAAGCCTGTGTTCTGCCCACTCATCCTTTATTCACCCAGATCCCTGACACCACTCATCTTTTCATTAAATGTTTATACGTATTTAAAATTTGTTGCTGTTTCTTTAAAAATCAGAAGCCTGCTTGTGAACACCTAGATGCCCCGTTTCTCTTGAAATATGCAGAGATCGGGCAATAATAGTGCTGAAATCCACAGGGCATACTTTCTAAAGCTCAGTAGTAGCATTTAGATGAATTGATCCTCAGTCAGATTCAATGCCCCTTTATATACAAAGAAAAAAAAGCATTTTATAACCCCTTTTTTACTATCCAGAAATGAAATTCACAGATAATAGAATCTATATATACACATAACTTCAAAAAATCAATATAATGTCCTAACAGCATTATAACAGAGAATAAAGTGAAAGTAGTCTATAATAAGACAGTGTATATTTCAATATGTAAATGCCTGGATATGACTCTACGATAAAACATAATGATATAGCCAGATAATTGCTTCTATATATAATCACTGTGACTGCTGCAACAACAGCAGCAAACTTACACAGATGTGTTGTGTCACCTACAGAAAAAAAAAATATCATGCACAGCACTGCTGTCCCTGACCTGGTTTTCTGAAATGGCACACAACTTTTGGTAACGTTCTGAACAAAGCAAAGAACAACCTTTGCTCAATTTATCCAGTAGTTATATTCCTTTAAAATTCAATGTATTCCTAAACCATGCAGAAAATATATTTTTTGTTTCTATGTACAAAGGAATTGGAGTCAGGCTCAGTTGGTTCTGATGAATTTACTTTTCCAGGATATTGTCTGGACATTGGTATGAATGCATTGCACACTCCCAGACGTAGCGATGATCTAACCCCTTACCAACATTTCCAGATTTCCCTCTAGGGGGCAGCACTACCCGCACTGAGAACCTGTGCTTCAGGACAAGGGGAGCTCTTGGGCACCAGACCTTATATTTCCATTTGTCAAGTGTTTGAAGTAGGAGATTTGCTTGTTTGTTTGCTTGCTTGTTTTTGTTTTTAATGGAAAAAGCCATTTTTCTGGATGGGAAGAACTTCTTTTGTCCTCATGGAAACTGAGGGAGCAAGGATTTATCATCCCAAGCAAGGAAAGCCACAAAAATATAAGATCTGTCAAAAAGAGCAGTTATTTACTCGACATATGTTTGCTCATGATAGCAGCAATGGTTGTCTTTATTTTTTAATTTTTACTGAGATGTAATTGGCATACACTATCCCTGGTAGCTCAGTTGGTAAAGAATCCACCTGTGATGCAGGAGACCCAGGTTCGATCTCTGGGTAGGGAAGATCCCCTGGAGAAGGAAATGGCAACTCACTCCAGTATTCTTGCCTGCAAAACCCCTTGGACAGAGAGGCTACAGTCCATGGGGTCATCAAGAGTCAGACATGACTTAGCAACTAAACCACCACATTGTGTAAGTTTAAGGTGTCTGATGTGTTGATGAGATACATTTCCTTACTGTTTTTCTCATAGCATTTCTTGCCTTCTAAAATACTAGATAATACACTCATTTATTAGGATTATTGTGTTTTATTCCTAGTGTGTAAGTAAGACAGGATTCTTCCACTGCTTTGTTGATGCCTCATGTGGTGGCTCAAATGGTAAAGAATTTGCCTGCCAATGCAGGAGCCGCAGGAGAAGCAGGTTCAATCCCTGGGTCAGGAAGATCCCCTGGAGGAGTAAATGGCAACCCACTCCAGTATTCTTGCTGGGAAATCCCATGGACAGAGGAGCCTGGCGGGCTACAATCCATGGGGTCACAGAGTCAGACATGACTGAAGCAACTGAGTATGTGCCTAAAATGGTGCCTGTCATGTGGTAGATGCTCCATAAGTATTTATGGGATGAATAAGTAAATTTCATATAATTCTTATACTCTCATCCTGGTGAAGCTATTATTATTCCCGTTGAACAATTGAGAAAACTGAAGTTCAGACATATGAAGACATGCCCACCTAGAAAATGTCTTCTCAGTCTCCAGGGCTCAACTCAAAAGCCACCTCCTCCTGGAAGCCTTCCCTGTCCTGCGATTGCATTCCTATAAGCAATTCTGTAGTTCTTTCTCTGTGCCTTCATTATTACAGCATTCCATCTCATTACATTATATTATAGGTTGTTTTCAGTCAATGACTCAGTCCTTTTGCTTATTCATTTGTCAACTTTATATTGAACAGGTAATGTTTTGTGCCATGCAATGTTCTATAACAGTGTTTCTCAAGACTGTTTTGGGGGAACTACCTGCTTCAGAATCAACAGGAGCCCTTGTTAAAATGCAGCATCCCAGGTCCACATATAAACTTCTAGGTTAGACTGTCTGAGACCAGGGTCCTGGGGATCTGCATAATGAAGGCGAAGACTTGCTCTTATAAAGGTGCAGAGTCAACCAAGGACACGGTCTCTGTCCTTAGGACATTCAGTCTGGTGGACCCTCTGCCTTTCTCATTAACCCACAACTACTCAAGGTCCATCATTCATTCAGGACCTTGGTCAGGGTCTGGCATAAAGCAGTGAATATTTGTGGGATGAATATATAAATGTACTCATTCCAAAATGTTCACTGAGCATCTTCTGTGTTCTGGGTACCATTCTAGACATGCAGCAGTGTAGATGCAGCAGTAAACCGATAGACAACATCCTTGTTCTCATGAAGCTTGCAACATGGACAAGCAAATAAACCAAGGCATCTCTGATTTGCTTTGTTGCATCAGTCTGAGCCTCTGCTCTGGCCTCAAGTCCTACTTGGCCTGACTCCCAGTGGTGTCCCTAGCTGCCTCCCATAACGTGCATCCCTTTGCTCCAGCCATACGAGTTGGCTTTCAGTCCCTCTTACTCACATGCTCCCCCTGCCACAGGGCCTTTACATATGCAATCCCTTCTACCTGAAATGACTTTCCCTCACTTTTTCTGTGGCTATTGACTATTATATACTCTAGCTCAGTCATCACCTTCTCCAAGAAGCCTTCTCTGACTGCTTTCTCTGTCATTGCTTTCTATCACAGGCCCTCTGAGCATCAACATCACTGCTTTACATACATGTTACACATGTTATAGCCACAATAGTACATGTGCATAACTAATTTATGTTACTGAACTGGATTTATGTTTGCATCCTCTGAGCTCCATGAAGTCAGAGGTTGAGTCTGTTTTGTCAGTGACTTTATTCGCAGCACCTCCTCTGTGCCTGGCCTAGTAAATATGTGATGAATAAAGACATGAGTGATATAAACCTTGACACTTGGCTTCTTTGTACCCGCAACTCCCATGTATATGTGCGTGTGACAAATTAAACCATTGGAAGAATGACAGCAAGTCTGTAAAGACAAAAGACTTTGACCTCTTCCTTCGTCCCAAAGCTGAGGACACAATGACCGGGTACCCTATAGTAACAAGACAGTATGGGCTCAGGCGGTAAAGTGTCTGTCTACAATGCGGGAGACCCGGGTTCAATCCCTGGTTTGGGAAGATCCCCTGGAGAAGGAAATGGCAATCCACTCCAGTACTATTGCCTGGAAAATCCCATGGACAGAGGAGCCTGGTAGGATACAGTCCATGGGGTCGCAAAGAGTCGGACATGACTAAGCAACTTCACTTTCACTTTCAGTATGAATGGTAAAGGGTCTAGCATTGGGATGAATATGACAGAGATTTCAATCTGTTTTCTGTATATTTATTAGGTGTGTGGTATCAGGCAAGCCATTTCTGCCCATGAGCCTCCATATCCTCATCTGAAAAATGGGTTGATGTACCTACTTCACAGGGTCATTTGGAAGACCAATACATGCTAATATATATGGAACACTAACCATGTGCTCAATTTACCCTTAAAATAACTCTATGAAGAAGGGACAATGAATGATATCACCCCCATTTTATTTATTTATTTTTAGTTGAAGTATTAGTTCATTCAGTTCAGTTGCTTAGTCATCTCCGACTCTTTGCGACCCCATGAACTGCAGCACACCAGGCTTCCTTAACCTTCACCAACTCCTGAAGCTTGCTCAAACTCATGTGCATCGAGTCAGTGATGCCATCCAACCATCTCATCCTCTGTCATCCCCTTCTCCTCCTGCCTTCAATCTTTCCCAGCATCAGGGTCTTTTCAAATGAGTCAGCTCTTCACATCAGGTAGCCAAAATATTGGAGTTTGAGATTCAGCATCAGTCCTCCCAATGAACACCCAGGACTGATTTCCTTTAGGATGGACTGGTTGGATCTCCTTGCAGTCCAAGGGACTCTCAAGAGTCTTCTCCAACACCCCAGTGCAAAAGCATCAATTCTTCAGTGCTCAGCTTTCTTTTGTTTTTTAAATTTTTTTTAATTATTTTTTTTATTGAAGGATCATTACTTTACAGAATTTGTAGTTTTCTATCAAACCTCAACATGAATTAGCCACAGGTATACATATACCTCTACTTTTTGAACCTCCCTCCCATCTCAGCTTTCTTTATAGTATAAATCTCACATCCATACATGTCTACTGGAAAAACCATAGCTTTGACTGGCTGGACCTTTGTTGGCAAAGTAATGTCTCTGCTTTTAAATATGCTGTCTGGGTTGGTCATAGCTTTTCTTTCAAGGAACAAGGATCTTTTAATTTCATGGCTACAGTCACAATCTGCAGTGATTTTGGAGCCCCAAAAAATAGTCTCTCACTGTTTTCATTTTTTCCCCATCTATTTGCCATGAAGTGATGGGATCTGATGCCACGATCTTAGTTTCTGAATGTTGAGTTTTAAGCCAACTTTTTCACTCTCCTCTTTCACTTTCATCAAAAGGCTCTTTAATTCTTCTTTGCTTTCTCATAAGGGTGGTGTCGTCTGTGTATCTGAGGTTATTGATATTTCTCTTGGCAATCTTGATTCCAGCTTGTGCTTCTTCCAGCCCGGCATTTCGCATGATATACTCTGCACATAAGTTAAATAAGCAGGGTGACAATATACAGCCTTGACATACTCCTTTCCCAGTTTTGAACAGTCTGTTGTTCCATGTCCAGTTCTAACTGTTGCTTCTTGACCTGCATACAGATTTCTCAGGAGGCAGATGAGGTGATCTGGTATTCCCATCTCTTTAGGAATTTTCCACAGTTTGTTGTGATCCACACAGTGAAAGGCTTTGCTGTAGTCAATAAACCAGAAGTAGATGCTTTTCTGGAACTCTCTTGCATCCTCAATGATCCAACAAATGTTGGCAATTTGATCTCTGATTCCTCTGCTTTTTCTAAATCCAGCTTGAACATCTGGAAGTTCATGGTTCACGTATTGTTGAAGCCTGGCTTGGAGAATTTTGAGCATTACTTTGCTAGCGTGTGAGATGAGTGCAAATGTGAGGTAGTTTGAGCGTTCTTTGGCATTGCCTTTCTTTGGGATTGGAATGAAAGCTGATTTTTTCCAGTCCTGTGGCCACTGCTGAGTTTTCCAAATTTGCTGGCATATTGAGTGCAGCACTTTCACAGCATCATCTTTTAGGATTTGAAATAGCTCAACTGGAATTTCATCACCTCCACTAGTTTTGTTCATAGTGATGCTTCCTAAGGCCTACTTGACTTTGCATTCCAGGATATCTGGCTCTAGGTGGGTGATCACACCATCGTGATTATCTGGGTCATGATGATCTTTTTTGTACAGTTCTGTGTATTCTTGCCACTTCTTCTTAATATCTTCTGCTTCTGTTAGGTCCATACCATTTCTGTCCTTTATTGTGCCCATCTTTGCATAAAATGTTCCCTTGGTATTTCTAATTTTCTTGAAGAGCTCTCTAGTCTTTTCCCCATTCTATTGTTTTCCTCTATTTCTTTTCATTGATCACTAAAGAAGGCTTTCTTATCTCTCCTTGCTATTCTTTGGAACTCTGCATTCAAATGTACATATGTTTCCTTTTCTCCTTTGCCTTTCACTTCTCTTTTTTTTTCAGCTATTTGTATGGACTCCTCAGATAACCATTTTTCTTTTTTGCATTTCTTTTTCTTGGGGATGTTCTTGATCACTGCCTTCTGTACAATGTCATGAACCTCTGTCCATAGTTCTTTAGGCGCTCTATCAGATCTAAACCCTTGAATCTATTTGTCACTTCCACTGTATAATCATAAGGGATTTGATTTAGGTCATACCTGAATGGTCTAGTGGTTTTTCCCTAACTTTCTTCAATTTAAGTCTGAATTTAGCAATAAGGTGTTCATGATCTGAGCCTCAGACAGCTCCCGGTCTTGTTTTTGCTGACTGTATAGAGCTTCTCCATATTTGGCTGCAAAGAATATTAACAGTCTGATTTTGGTATTGACCATGGTGATATCCATTTGTAGAGTCTTCTCTCGTGTTGTTGGAAGAGAGTGTTTGCTGTGACCAGTATGTTCTCTTGGTAGTCTTTGCCCTGCTTCATTTTGTACTCCAAGGCCAAATTTGCCTATTACTCCAGGTATGTCTTGACCTTCTACTTTTGCATTCCAGTTACCTAGGATGAAAAGGACATCTTTTTGGGGTGTTAGTTCTAGAAGTTCTTTTAGGTTTTCGTAGAACTGATCAACTTCAGCTTCTTCAGCATTACTGGTAGGAGCATAGACCTTGGATTACCATGATACTGAATGGTTTGCCTTGGAAACAAACAGAGATCATTGTCATTTTTGATATTGCATCCAAATACTGCATTTCAGACTCTTTTGTTGAATATGAGGGCTACTCCATTTCTTCTAAGGGATTCTTGCCCACAGTAGTAGATATAATGGTCATCTGAGTTAAAATTGCCCATTCCAGTCCATTTTAGTTCACTGATTCCTAAAATGTCGACGTTCACTCTTGCCATATCCTGTTCGACTGCTTCCAATTTGCCTTGATTCATGGACCTAACATTCCAGGTTCCTATGAAATATTGTTCTTTATAGCATCAGACTTTACTTCTGTCGCCACTCACGTCCACATTGTTTTTAATTGTTTTAAAAACAATAGGCATTGTTTTTACTTTGGGTCTGTCTCTTCATTCTTTCTGGAGTTATTTCTCCACTCTTCTCCAGTAGCATATTGGGCACCAACCAACCTGAGGGGTTCATCTTTCAGTGTCATATCTTTCTGCCTTTTCATCCTGTTCATGGGATTCTCAAAGCAAGAATACTGAAGTGGTTTGCCATTCCCTTCTCCAGTGAATTAAAGTATAGTTGATTTAAAGTATTGTGTTAGATTCATGTGTACAACAAAGTGATTCATGTATATATATGAATACGTATGTATACATGCATACTGCTGAAATACATATATATTATCTCTATACTCTTTTTTTCAATTCTTTTCCATTATAGTTTACTATAAGATATTGAATATAGTTCCCCGTGCTGTAGAGCAAATCTTTATTGTTTATCTGTATTATACGTAATTATATGCATCTCTAACTCAGTCGGTAAAGAATCTGTCTGCAGTGCAGAAGACCCGGGTTCAACCCCTGGGTTGGGAATATCCCCTGGAGAAAGAAATGGCAGCCCACTCCAGTATCCTTGCTGGGAAAATCTCATGGACAGAGGAACCTGGTGGGCTGCAGTCCATGGGGCCGCAAAGAGTCGGGCATGACTGAGCGATTAACACTTCCTTCCTTCCTTACTTAATCTCATGCTTCCAGTTCAACCCTCCCCTATCCTTCCCCTTTGGCAACCATGAGTTTGTTCTCTGTCTGTGAGTCTGTTTCTGTTTTGTAAATAAGTTCATTTGTGCTATTTTTTAGGTTCCACGTATAAGTGATATCATATCTTTGTCTTTGACTTACTTTACTGAGTATGATAATGTCTGGGTCCATCCATGTTGCTACAAATGGCATTATTTCATTCTTTTTTATGGCTGAATAATACTCTATTGTGTACATCTTCTTTATCCATTCATCTGTCGATGAACACTTAAGTTGCTTCCGTATCTTGGTATTGTGTATCATGCTGATGTGAACATTAGGGTGTGTGTATCTTTTTGAATTAAAGCTTTCGTCTTTTTTGGATATATGCCCAAGATTGCTGGATCATATAATAGCTCTACCTTTAGTTTTTTTAATGAACCTCTATACTGTTTTCCATAGTAGCTGCACCAATTCACATTCCCACCCATAGTGTAAGAGGGTTCTCTTTTCCTCACTCTCTCCAACATTTATTATTTGTAGACTTTTTGATGATGGCATTTTGACTGGTGTGAGGTGATTCCTCATTGTAGCTTTGCTTTGCATTAATATCATTCCTACTTTATAACCAGGGTGGCTGAGGTCCGAGGACACACCCGTAGTGAGTGGTAGAGCTGGAGCTGAAAGCAGGCTGATTCTAGAGCATGATTGTTTAATCACTATACTGTAGTATCAGGTGACCTCAGCAATTTTGTCCTGTTCAGTAAAGTACTTAGCACAGCACCTGGTACATAAAAGCACTCACTAAATGGGATCTTTTCTTCTGATTGTCTCCTTGGCTTGAGCTGAGGGTCAGAGACGGATTCTCTGGCATTAATTCATGTCCTGACTCAGCCCTGGAGATAAGGTAAAGAACTAAGAAGCGAACCTCAGCCTTTGAGATGCTCATCACGCTCCCACCAGCCTCTCAGCCCCACGTCGAAAGGCATTTTGACGAACATCTTTATTACCAACTTGAAAGAGACCCTTTTGTGCCTTGAGATTGGTGCTCAGGGCTTGGCTCTCCTGCTGTCTTTGTCAGTGACCTGGAGCAGAGCATTTAACTCTTTCCCTTTCAGCATTTCTATGATCCTTTCCACATTTTTCATCAGCTCAGCGGATATTTATTTGGAAACTATTGCATCAGAGCACAATGCTGGGCGTCACAGGGGATTCAAAAGAAATAGGAAATGCAGCCCCTGCCCTCCAGGACAGTATAGTCATACAGAGTTGGCTCTGGATTCAGATAGACTTGGTTTGACTCTTAAGTGACTTCAGGGGCTTCCCCGGTGGTGCAGTGGTAAAGAATCAGCCTGCAATGCAGGAGACTCAGGTTTGCCCTTGGACTGGGAACATCCCCTGGAGAAGGAAATGGCAACCCACTCCAGTATTCTTGCCTGGAGAATCCCATGGAGAGAGGAGCCTGGTGGGCTACAGTCCATGGGGTCGCAAAGAGTTGGGCACGACTTAGTGACTAAACAACAACAACAACAAAAATGTGACTTCAGATGAGTGACTTCACTTCACAGTACCCCAGTTTCCTCAGCTGTCAAGTAAAGATAATAATAATACCTTCTTCAAAGGCTTGTTGTTTGCTAACACATATACATACCGTGTTCAACACAAAGACTGATTGAGTGGACTGAAATAAATGTTAGCCGTGAGCAGGCTGATAATGGTGATGATAGTGATAATGATGGTGGTGGTGATGGTTGCAATAGTGATAATAGTGATGGTGCTGATGATAGTGATGATGCTAATGATGATAACGATGATGATACTAGTGATAATGATCATGATGGTGTAATGATGACAGTGATGATGGTGATCAGAGATGATGATGATGTGCTAGTAATGGTGATGATGATTGTGACCATGAAGCAGACATTGAATTAAGTCCCAAGTTGTTAATACTGAATGCATAAAAAATGCTTACATGGTTCAGATGGATCTGGGTTCAGTTCTGAGCTCCACCATGATTTTGGGCTATGTGATCTGGGGTCAGGCTCTTAACCTCTCAGAGGTTTAAAATATTGATAAAATAATGCATTAAGTATTGATAGTTGTCCCAGCCATATACAGTTGTCTCACATCTGGATGGTAATATGAGAGAACACCAAGAAGAGGGGCTGGTATCCAATAGATGCTCATTAGATGGTATTTATTTTTGTCCTTTTTCTTTCCTTCCTCATAGAATTCCTCATTAAATCCCAGGGAGTAGCATATTCAAAGAAAAGAGTTTGGGGCCTGAAGTCTATTTGCCTTTGCCTCAAAGAGAAATCTTAGAATAGGTTAAGGAAAAAATGGGGTTTGTCAAAGGCCCACAGTGCTGACTCAGGGACCCATGGGGAACAGATGCAGCCTGGCCTTCCATGGCCCTGGAACCATGAGCCAGAAAAGGTCTGGAACTAAAGCAAATTCTTGTTCTCTCTGTGTCTGTCTCTCCCAGAGTAGCCACAGACCTGGAAGAGAATGCTCTTTTTCCAAAGACTCTTTCTGTGCTTCTTTAGTCCCATATGGAAGACGGCATGCTCCTAGCTCCTAACTCTACATGTTCTCACTTGAGACAACCAGCAGAGACTAGCTTCTTTAGTTCCATTCCAGGTTTCTGGAGGAGAGTCTGATTGGTCTGGTCTGGGAGAGGTTTCCTCTGCATTCCAATCAACATTGGCTGGGAAGTTTGGAGGGTGGTGGGGAGTTCCAGATAGGATAAATGTAGCTCCTAAGGGTTTAACCAGAGTGTAGAATAAGAGGTATCTTTACAGAAGAAGAACAAACATTGGACCAAGCTGCCCACTCTAGCTTGGCTAAGACATCACACACGTCCCACGATCCAGGCACTGGGCTAAGTATTTCACATAGTGTTTTCTTATTCAGTCTTGCCAATAGCTCACTGAATTTGGTCCTGCTTTGATCCTCATTCCATACATGGGGAAGCTGAGGCTCAGATCAATGTGGCAGTGTGCCCCAAGTTGCATGGGTGGAGCTGGCAGAGCCTTCACCCAGCCTCCGTTCATGCTGCAGTCTCCCCTGGGAGCTGCTTTCAGCTCGTTGTGCTCTTGCTCTCTGAATCTTAGAGGACAGGAGGCCCCATCCCTGGGTGAAGCTCTGCCTGCCTGATGATGATTGTTATGAAGTTGGAGCACCTGAGTTTTGGTCACTCAGTATTAGCTATGCTGGTCATATCCCGTATTCCAGAACTGTGTTGAGAAATGCAATTTGTAGCATCCCAGGTGGAAAATTTCTGATTCTCTCTGACAGAGGATGCCAAGGAGAATTGGTCTCTATCCTGGTGGAAACATAAACATCAATTCTGAGAATGAAGGGGGGGAATGAGGTCCTGGAAATTGATGGAAAGCTGGCTGTTTGGCATCTTGAAATTAACCAGGACTCTCCCAGTTGCTGGCTCCTTGAGCTCTGGCTAAGGTTTTCTGAGACACATTTTTAATCCTCTTGTCATTTCATTTGACCCAGAAAAGAGTATAGATTGCTAGGTGCTCTGGTTGTAGAATTTACACACAGGGAGAATTGACCTGAAGGGGGCTGATGTGGATTTCACTCACTGACCACACAGTTTTACGCACAGATGATGGACATGTCCAGGACATTGGCTGGCACACAGCGGGCACTCAGTACCTGTCTGTTTTCTTCCTTTCTTTTCCCTCAGAGCAAATCTCATGGTTATTTGTTGCTACTGCCAGCTAGCAGAGGGCGCTATCAATACAACTGATGCCAACTGAAGAGAGAAGTGGTAGAAGGAAGGAGGAAGTGGTACAGTGTAGTGGGATGTACCGCATGGGAAACACTCAATATATTGTTAACGTCTCCAGGTATGCATTCTACCAGATATTCAGCAGCTAGGTTTTGAACATCTTCTTGTACCTGACCCTGGTCTAGATGCTAATAAGGATGAAATAAACCAAATTATTCTCTTTCTCCACCAGGCATAGTGAAGCAGAGCCTACCATTTATAAGATTAAGAGATACAATAATAATAAAAGATGTAGAATGATAGCTATCATTTATTAAGGACTTTGCATGTGCCCAACATTGTGCTAAATGCTTTTCGTGTATTATCTCACTCCAGAAAGTAGGTATTTTGTAGAAGAGGCAACTGAGGCTTAGAAAAAGAGGCTAAGTAAATAATTTTGAATGGCAAAATGAGGATTTAAACATAGATAAATGCAACTTCAAAGTCCATGTGTTTAACTTTTTTAAAAAAATATTTATTTGGCTGTGCCAGATCTTAGTTGCAGCATGCAGGATCTTCCATCTTCCCTGTGGCATCTGGGGTCTAGTTTTGTGACCAGGGATTGAACCTAGGTCCCCTGCATTGGAAGCACAGAGTCTTAGCTACTGGGCATACCAGGGTATTTCCCATGTGACTGGAAGGTAGTTTAGTCAGTGAAGAGCTGGGCTCTGGGAAATAGTGAGAGTGACTGTTCTGTCATCTTGGTATTTCAAATACCCTGTAGGCATTTGGTATTAAGGTTAAACTATGTGCCTCTTGGCAGGCTGATTGGGGTTGCTGTGAGGTGGCCTCAGACCTATAAGAGCATGTATGAAGCAAGGAAGTGAGGATATATACACAAACATAGTTATACATACACATATACACACACACACCCCTTTTTTAGGTCCTTCAGAGTAAGAGTAACAAGGGTGGCTGCTTAAAGAGAAAGATGGTCTTATGTACTCCCCTCCCCCAATAAACATAACTCTGATGCGTCCTATCCCCAATATTTGCACGTGAATTGAATAGTGAAAAGCCCGAATAACGCTTCACATTCATTGAGTTATTAGTTATCCACCTCTCTATTTATACCAAGTTTATTCCCCTAGATATTCAATGTCTTACAAAGATGCACAAAATGTAGCAGAATAAAAGAAAAGAAAAGTAAGATAAATAAAACAATGGAGGGAAACAACCCAGAAAGATAATTTGGGTTCTGTAATTAGATTAAAGCATGAATTATAAGGCAAGTAGTGTATAAGCTTCCTGCAGCCAGTGCAAAGAAGCAAACGCATCAGTTATAGAATGCATATGATTCATAAAGCAAGAAAATCTGGTGGCTCAGGAGAGATACATCCATTATTGATTCTAAGATCAGAAGATGTTTTTTTTTTCCCTCCTGGAGCCTCATAGAGAAGACTGTGTATAAAGTAATGAACAATATCCTCAATAATATTCTCATGGTAAACGTGATTTTATTCGACTGTTTCATATTATGTCCTCAGTCAGTTCAGTTCAGTCGCTCAGTCGTGTCCGACGCTTTGCAACCCCCATGAATCGCAGCACGCCAAGCCTCCCTGTCCATCACCAACTCCCTATGTCCTACTAAAGTGCAATTCAGAAAAGTAAGAGGATCCTAGAGAGAGGAAGCAATATGATAAAATAGAAGTAGTCTGCTCATGCTTACTTAGGATGCTGTTAGGATTATGTTGTTAGGGACATAAAGAAGATAATCATGAGGACTATACAGGTAGTGTGAACATCTAGGTCAGAGTAGGAAAGAAGGTTTAATTGTGCATGGCACTCCCAATCAATTAGTAGTGACTTTCTTCAGTGAGTGGGATGAGAAGCATTTGAATCTATGTCTGGTCCGGGGTGGAGGTCTTCCTTGGTGGCTCAGAGGGTAAAGCATCTGCCTGCAATGCAGGACACCTAGGTTCAATCCCTGGGTCAGGAAGATCCCCTGGAGAAGGAAATGGTAACCCACTCCAGTACTCTTGCCTGGAAAATCCCATGAATAGAGAAGCCTGGTAGGCTACAGTCCATGGGGTCACAAAGAGTCGGACACGACTGAGAGACTTTACTTTCACTTTCTGGGGTGGAAGTATGCTATAATTGATTAGTAATGTCTGCTGTGAGAGGCATAATTTATGCTAGGCATTTGTTGTTCTTTGTTGGCATTTATGCTAGGACTGTTGTTGGTGCTTGTGAAGGATCCTAGCTCTGGAGGAGGTCATAGGTCACTTTAAGCGCCACAGCTCCTTGCTTCTTGAGGGTTTTATTTCTGATCCTTATGCAGATAGGTATCTCTAAATTTGATATTCTTCCTAAATTAGCCAAATATAGTGTCCCCTGAAGCACTAAAGAAGAGTCAATAAAAAATATCCATGTGTCCACACCCCATTTTGCCTTCAATCATCTGGGGCTATGAGAGAAATCTCGTCTCTGAACTTCATCTTTTCACAGCACAGAGCTGGGAGAAGGGTGGTCCACAGAGTTCTTTGGGAAAGGGAAGTGGCTTGAAGAGAGCTGGCTTTTTTTGAGTGTTTCTGAAGCTCTGATATCTCCAAACTGGGAGAAGTTCTTCATTTTCCAGAGTTTTCATCCCAGCCACTGCAAATTCTTGTTGTAGGAACTGCTTCTGGAATCCTTCACCATTAGGTTACCAGAATTGTGTCGTCATCATGACTAACAGGAAGGTCCCCTGCCTTTCTTAAATCATTTCCTACAACAACAACCAGGAAAGAAAATCATGCTACTCATCTATTAAAAGCTAGCAGAAAGGAATGCAGAATCATTGGTATACATTTTTTTTATCCCTTTCTATTCCATTCCATTCCACTGTATTGTATTCATTCTTAATAACTATTTCCTGAGCATCTACCATAGGCTCAGGTATTAATATTTCTTGAAGATACAAATATAAATATCTTCTCTAACCCCCAAGTACTCAAACCTAATGGGTTAGACAGACATGCATATAATTCCAGTGTAGAATGACAGGTGCTATAATAAGGGTATATTCAAAACACAAAGGCAAGAATAATGAAAAATAATAATACTAGTCATTTACTGAACACCACTTCTATGTGCCAGACACTGTGGAGTGATTATATGCATTAGCTTATTGACTGTTTATAACTATCTGTGAGATAGCTAGGCATTATTGTTACAATTCCACAGATGAAGAAATTGGCTTATGGTTCAGTTCAGTTCAGTTGTTCAGTCGTGTCCGACTCTTTGCGGCCCCGTGGGCTGCAGCACGCCAGGCTTCCCTGTCCTTCACCAACTCTCAGAGCTTGTTCAAACTCATGTCTATCGAGTCAGTGATGCCAGCCAACCATCTCATCCTCTGTCGTCCCCTTCTCCTCCTGCCTTCAATCTTTGCCAGCATCAGAGTCTTTTGCAATGAGTCAGTTCTTCGCATCAGGTGGCCAAAGTATGGTTGGATGTGCCCAAAATACCAAGCTTAGAGCCAGGATTTGAAGACAAACTATCTTTAGATACTATGGTGGAGCAGGCACAGCATAACCACAGCCCAGAGAAAGGGCTCCTCCACTACCTGGGGGTGAAGAAGATCGTGAAGTGTCAGGAAAGGGGTAGATCTGAGTTTTGTAGGGCAAACAGAAGTGAGCTGGGCCAGAGAAGGTCAGGTAGGCAAGGCATGCTCTGGATATCATAGAGGGATGGAATAATGTTCTCACCTTTCTCTGAGGTCCCCTGATAGATATTCTTATTCATAAAGGGGAAGATGTGATGCAATGCTAGAGTCACTGCTTCATAGCAATTCTGAAATCCAGCTGGGCACAGATTGGCAGTGCCTTGATTCAGCCTGGAGGCCTGGGAGTAAGTCTCCATGGTTCTTGATTCCAAATTCTAGACTCCTGGTTCTACCCTCTGAGTCATCCTTCTTTTTGTATAAAAAGTAGTGTGTGTATATACTGAATAGTTTTCTCATTCTGCCTTCTGCTTGTAGAAATTTAATGATCTGAATATTTCTTTTCACTTCGTATGTTTCTGTCCCTTTCATTTCAAGGTCATACTTGTTTCTTCAAGTATACAGTTCTTTTAAAACTGTATGTGTCTCCACTGGATCTCATCTAATTTAACATCCTAGCCCAGGTGCAAACTACTGTGCTACACCACAAAGTGAGCAAATTTTCCTGGAAAAGCAAAGGTGTCAGGGGAACTTCAGAGAAAGGTGAGAACATTATTCCATCCCTCTATGATATCCAGAGCATGCCTTGCCTACCTGACCTTCTCTGGCCCAGCTCATTTCTGTTTGCCCTACAAAACTCAGATCTACCCCTTTCCTGACCCTTCATGATCTTCTTCACCCCCAGGTAGTGGAGGGGCCCTTTCTCTGGGCTCCCAGAGATCCTGTGCTTACTTCTCTTACAATACCTATAATAGTACATTAGTGCCTCAGATCCTTTCTGTAGAAATCCAGGGTTGAAATAAATGTCACTACATGGTATCATAATTGTGAGATTACTTATCTGTATAATCGTATATAACCCATAGACTCGGTTGTGTCTTTTCATCTTTGTTCATGGCACCTGGGGAGAAAGAAAGCACCTGGGTTTCTGTTGGCTAAACTAACAAGTTTCTGTCCATCTCTGGATACTTGGAAGGAAAGCTATGACAAACATGCTTAGACAGAACTGTGTGCGTGCTCAGTCATGTCTGACTCCTGGTGACCCCATGGACTGTAGCCCACCAGGCTCCACTGTCCATAGAATTTCCCAGGCAAGAATGCTGGAGTAGATTGCCATTTCCTTCTCCAGGGGATCTTCCTGACCCAGGGATCAAATCCATCTCTCTAGCATCTCCTGCACTGGCAGGCAGATTCTTTACCATTGGCACCACCTAGGAAACCTAGACAAACCTAGGTAGTGTATTAAAAAGCAGAGACATCACTTTGCTTCACTTCATCTGGCATGCTGAAGTCCGTGGGGTCACAATGAGTCAGACACAACCTACTGACTTAACAACAACATCTCTGGACATCTTGTAGTATAAGAACAAACACCTCTTTGTCCTCTTTACTTGCAGGCAGACACATTCTGAGCTGAAACAGAAGTGTGCTGTTTTTCTTTTGAATATGTGATTAGTAAATGTTTACCATAGGGGGGAAAACCTCATAGCTGTGAAAAAAAAAAAAAAAATAACATCTAGACAAAACTGATTGCTGTTGAGATAGAGGTCCACCCTCACCAAGTTAGGACTCTTACACATTATTAAAGGCAGAAGGAAGATTTGTGGGCCCAGGCTTAGAAATCAAATGCAGTGGTTAAAATGGAGGACCCTGGAGTCAAAACTAATGGGGTTCAATTCCTGACTCTACCATGTACACCTGGGCACATGGCTTAACTCCTCTTAGCTTCCATCTCCTCTTCTAAAATGAGGAGCTCTATAGTATGTACCTCACAGTGTTAAGTGGAATAATTATATAAGATGATATGTATAAAATGCTTGGCCTGTAGTGAGGATACAATAAATATTTGCTCTTATTATTAGCAACTGACGTGTGTCTGATAATGAGATAAATGCTATAGGACAAGCCCTTGAACAGAGGCTTCTGTTGGGAGACACTGCCCACCATAACTTCTTCTTTGATGTCCATAATACCCAGTAAAGGCTCAGAGAACTCCTGGAGTAGACTTATTATCTTTTCAGATATGTAACGCATTAAAAGCTTGAAGAAACAATGTTGGTAAGATGCTCTACATCCTTGCTACTCAAAGTAGCAACGACATCACTTGGAAGCTTGTTAGAAATGCAGTCACAGGCCCTATGCAAGACCTGCAGAATCAGTATCTACAGGTTCAAGATATCTCCAGGGAATTCATGTGCCTATTACAGCATGAGAAGCCCCAGATTAGAAAACATAACTGTGAGGGATACATGAGGCTATGAGCCAGAGTCTGAACCCTCAAGAGGGCTTCAAGATCTCACATTGGCAGGTGGGTTCTTTACCACTAATGCCACCTGGGAAGCTCCTTACCAGAAACCAGTAAGGTGTAAAGTTAGAAAAGCAGCCTGGACTGTTTGCTGCAGATTGTGAATGTCATAGGGATATAGAGATGGGAAAAGCAGTATGTAGCTTGCAAAAGTCTAGGAGTGTTTCCTGGAGGAGGTGAACCTAAAGCTGTAAATCAGAGGACAGGGATGGTAAGAAGGGATAGAGAGAGTACATTGTGAATTTGAAGAGGAATTCAAGGAAAGACTCTTCTGGTTCAGTGTAGACTCTCAGCATTGGAGAGATTCACCCTGGCCTCAGGAGAGGTCTTCTTCTCTTTAGGGGAATCCTCTGTTCTCCCTTTCAACTAGTCAACTAACTTACGTGCCTGCTAGCCCACCAGGCTCCTCTGTCCATGGGATTTTTCCTGGCAAGAATACTGGAGTGGGTTGCCATTTCCTCCTCCAGGGGATCTTCCCAACCCAGGGATCAAACCCACGTCTCCTGTGTCTCCTGGGTTGCAGGTGTATTTTTTACCGCTGAGCCACCCAGCTAACTTAGAACCTTCCTAAACTGACCCTTCGTAGAGGCCCTTAAACCCATGTCCTGGAGGTACAAAACTCAGAGCTCCAGAGCCTCCACTTTGCTTAGAGCACAAAACTCTTTTTGGTGCCTAGACATCCCTGCTCCTGGTCTGATCCTCTTTCTCCAGGTCCCTACTCTCATGGCACTGGTGTGTGCCTTTCATCTTAACAACATTTAGCCTTTACTGAGCATCTGATATATGCTGGCACTTCTCATATATTATCTCTGATCTGCACAGTCACCCTGTAGGTCTTATTTATTCATGAGTGCAGCTCAACTTTTAAGTTTCCCAGTCCCTCTGACCAATGCGAGGAAAATGGGACAAAGTCCCTTCCTTTGGGGCATCTCTGTCTATCTCAGCAACGCTGATGTCCTTGTTCTTCTGAGCTCTCCAGGGCACTGTCCCCTTCTAACACTGTGTCAGGCTCAGCAGTGATGAAACTTGGGACTGAGTTGTCCTGGTGCTTCTTATTATCTGTGACCTCATCGATTCTCCATTCTGGGTAAAAGAATAGTGGATTTTTAGAAGCCCCCGAAAGGTCATTAATTTGCATCAGTTTTAGTAGGTACTGGGTACTTAAAATCCCTTTAAAGGATTATTTGCAATAGCTGTTTTCATTAGCATGCTGGATTTAGGTTTCTGTTAAATAATGCCCTGGATTGTTAGCTGGAGGAAGAGTTTATTGTCTACGGGAAATGCGTTAATCGAGGGTACTGGTGCAGAGAGAGTTGGATTAAGAAGCAGATAATCAGGGCAGTGGTCCAGTTTCAAGAGGGGCTAAAAAAAAAAAAAAAATCACTGCAAATAGAATAAGATGGAGAAAATTATGTTGGCCAGAAAATCTCTCAAAAAGATTCCAGTGGTTGGAAGGAACATTTGGCTGAGTTGCTTTTATGAGGATCAGAGGCACATTACCATGGCAATAGAAACTCAATTGTCTTCTAGGTGAGTGGGGTCTCATTACCTGAGGGACTTTGCTCCATGGGCTAAATAAGCTGTGGGCTAGAGCTGGGTTCCCTGAGTGATAGAGGAGAGGCTTTGAGGATGTAGGTAGGGATTTTTATAAACCTATTAGGTTTGTTCATTCATTCATGTATTTGTTGCATTAATCAGTCACTCAATCTTATGCTCAGTAAGTATTTATCCAGCTCCTACTTTGTGTCATCTTCCTTTCTAGATGCTGGGGATGAAACAAAGGCCATAGTGGACAAGATTCCCATTCCTCAGGAGCATCCTGGTGGGTGTATGGGCAGATGATAAACACATAAATGAACAGGGTAATTTCAGCTTGCACTAAGGGGTAGGTTGACCAATCGCCTTTGAGGTAGCAATTCATAGCCTAGCTATTCAGAGATGAAGATGAGTCCCTGGGCCAGTCATGTCCTCTATCCTGGGAAACTGAACTAGAGACATAGGCAATGCTGGTCAGTTAGTAGCTTCAAGAAAAAAAAGTTTCATCCCTCCCTTGCCTAGTCTTCCATTTGTTGTTTAGTTTATAAGTCATACCCGATACTTTTGTGACCCATGGACTGTAGCCCATGAGGCTTCTCTGTCCATGGGATTTTCCAGGCAAGAATACTGGAGTGGGTTGCCATTTCCTTCTCCAGGGAATCTTCCTGACCAGGGATCAAACCCACGTGTCCTGCTTAACAGGGATTCTTTACCACTGAACCACCTAGCAAGCTTCACAATTTAAGTAAGTGCAGTTTATTCTATTCCAAGTATAAACCAATAAAGCTGTTAAGAGACAAAATGATTGTACATAAAAATCTGAATCTCCCATTTCTTTGGGAAAGTCAACCAACCCTATATCAACACAACTATCTCCCACTTTCCATGTCCTGGTAGGGTCAAACCTGCCACAGTAGCAGCAAAAACTGGAGAACAATTAAGACCATGCCCACCTAAACACTGGCTAGGGTCACAAGACCCATCCAAGACTATAGAAAATCTCTCTTCTCTGCCCCAGGCTTCCTGCCTGTGCAGTGATGGCCATAAAGTCATCAGCTCAGGGAGGTACAGGAATCCAGGAAACCTTCAGATTATTTGTTTTGACATTGACCTTGGTCGCAGGAGAAAAAGAAGTCTGTAAATCCTGAGAATTCTGTATACCTTTAACCCACAGAGCCAGTGTCACATGGAATTTGTGTACACCCTTCAGAATAGACACGTAAGCTCATTTACCACAATCTGCAACACTCTACTACTCAGTGTTTCTGTACACAGTATTTCTACATTGTGTTGTTTTAAATCTATGTACTTTATTATTTTTTTAAGTTTTTTTTCCTCTAAATAAGATACAGTCAAACCTGCTTTAGGGTTTATAAGTAAAACAGTATTTACCAGAGTTAGTCTGCCATAGTCCATTAAAATAACATTTTCTACCCTTTTGAAAGTATCAGGGAGGGTATCACTCCATCCCTCCTCCTCCCCCTCCTCTTCTCATTC